>NC_081407.1:208016571-210456571 GCF_030272615.1 Cryptomeria japonica | reverse complement strand
AGGAGCACTTACTGGTTTTGAATCCTCCATTCCAAATTTCTTCAAGATTTCCTTTATGTACTTGGATTGAGTAATGAAAATCTCATTTTTCATTTGCAGTATCTGTAAACCTATAAAATACTTCATCTCACCGATTAATGACATCTCAAATTCTTTGCTCATTTCATTCCCAAAGTTCTTGCATAAAGAGTCATTTCCACAAAATATAATATCATCAACAAATATGGCTGAGATCAGTATTCCATTTTCATCATTCTTCATGTACATGTTGTTGTTCTCACTTGTCCTTATAAAACCAATCTTAATCAAATAAGAGTGCAATCTTTCATACCATGCTCTTGGTGCTTGTTTCAAACCATATAAAGCTTTGTTCAGTTTACATACCTGATCTTTATTATTGTCTTCAACAAATCCTTCAGGTTGTTCAATGAAAACTTCTTCTTCTAATATTCCACTCAGAAATGTAGATTTGACATCCATTTGATATACCTTGAAGTTCTTGAAAGCAGCATAGGCCAATAATGTTCTTACTCCTTCAAGTCTAGCAACAGGTGCAAAAGTTTCACCATAATCAATTTCTTCTTCTTGAGCATAACCTATGCAAACTAGTCTTGCTTTGTTCCGAATGACCTCTCCTTTTTCATTTAACTTGTTTCTGAAAATCCACTTTGTACCAATTACATTTTTGTCATTTGGTCTTGGGACCAATGTCCATGTGTCATTCTTCTTGATTTGATCAATCTCTTTTGTCATAGCTTTTATGCAATCTTCACTGTTAAATGCCTCTTTCACTATTCTTGGTTCAAATTCAAATATCAAACATGTGTTCTGTCTCAGTTTGTTCCTTGTCATCACTAGATCATCCTTATCTCCTATAATCTGACTTGGTGCATGATGTCTTCTGACATACTTGGTTAATACAGGCTTAGTAGGCTCTGTATGATCTTCTTCATCACTTGGTAACTGGATATTTTCTTCATTTTCTTCAATAGTTTTCTCGGTAGGACTTCTCGGTTGCACATAGACAAATTCATCATAGTCTTCTAGTTCTTTGGAATTTCCTTCATCATTTCTTTCTACAAATTCATCAATTTTCACATTTGTACTTTCTACTATTTTGTTAGATGATTTGATCAGACATTTAAATGCTTTGCTTCTAGAAGAATCACCTAGAAATGTTCCTTCTTCACTTTTCTGATCAAACTTGCCATTTCTATCATCTTTATGAACATAGCATCTACTTCCAAAGATTTTAAAATAGCTAACATTATGTTTCTTATCATACCAGATCTCATATGGTGTCTTCAAAGTACCTTTCTTCAATTGAACTTGGTTCAAGGTGTAAACAGTTGTGCTTATTGCTTCTCTCCAAAATGTTTGTGGCACCTTCTTTTCAATCATCAGTGTTCTAGCACAATCCACAATAGATTTGTTTCTTCTTTCAGCTATTCCATTCTGCTATGGAGTTCTCGGTGCAAAGACTTGTCTTTTAATACCATGATCATTGCAAAATAAGTTGAACTCATCAGATCTGAATTCTCCTCCTCTATCTGATCTAAGACATTTTAGTTGTCTTCCTGTTTCATTTTCAACTCTTGCCTTGTACCATTTAAACATTTGAAAAGCTTCTGATTTTTATTTTAAAAACATTACTGACATCATCCTTGAATAGTCATCCACAAATAATATGAAATACTTATCCCCATAATAACTTTGAACTTTCATAGGACCACAAAGATCAGTGTGCACTAGATCTAAAATTCCTTTCGAAGTGTAAGACTTACTTGTAAAGCTTGATCTTGTCATCTTACCCATCTAGCATCCTCGACACATAGCATTCTTAGGTTTTTCAAGACTCGGTAGAGATCTTACTCTGTGCTTCTTACTTATTTTGATCAGATTATCAAAATTTACATGAGAAAAGCTTTTATGCCATAAACAAGTATCATCAATCTTTGCATGCAAACACTTATTCTGAGTTGAGTCAAGGTGAAATGTATTACCTTTTGTTTGTGTCCCGGTAGCAGCTAACTTTCCATTCTTGTCATGAACTTTGACAATTCCTTTCTGAAATTCTATTCGGTAACCTGTGTTGTTTAGCTATGCTACACTCAACAAATTGTATTTCAAACCTTCAACCCAATAAACATCATTCCATCTTGCATTATCAAGAAGTGTTATAGATCCTTTACCTCTTACCGGACATGGTGCGTCATTACCAAATCTAACATAGCCTCCATCATAATCTTCTAACATAACAAACTTGTGTTTATCTCCTGTCATATGATGAGAGCATCCACTATCTATAATCCAAGAATCATTAGTGTTTATGTGAGATATTAGGGCTTTTTCTTCATACTTTTCTTCATCTGATCCATCCTTGATAGCCACATAAACTACTTCCTCTGTATCAGTCTCTTTTGATTTATCATCATTAGATTCCTCATCAGCTATTAAGCATGTCTTTCTATCTCTTCTTCTGAAGTCTCAGTGTCTTCTGTAATGGTTATCTTTCTGTCTGTCATCTCGGTAATCTCTCTTTTCAGTAAAATCTTTGTCAGGACAGTTAGAAGCCATATGTCCTATCTTATCACAATTGAAACATTTCAAAGGTAGTTTTCCTTTATACTTACCTTTGCCTCTTGGTAACCTTTTGGCTAATAGTGCTTCAAACTCTTCTTGCTTTCTGATTTCTTCATACAGTTTGTGTACTTCTTCCATGTTCTTCCGAGATCTTTCACTTGCTCCACTATGATCTCCTTCATAGTACTTATACTTTCTTTCATTGTAATCTTTAGATTCATCAAGATGAAAAGAACTAAATGCAAATTCAACTTTATTTACAGAAGATCCACTGTTACCAAAATTACTTAACTCAAATGCATGTAGCTTACCAATGGTAGCATCAAAGGAAACTAGCATATTAGGTACAAACCTCAATTCATTGATTGCAGAGACTTGGATTGCATAAGCTGGTGGAAGGGTTCTCAACAACTTACTTGTTATATCTTTTTCTTCAATAGTTCCACCTGCTCCTTTGATTTGATTGACAATTTCCTTTAGTCTTGTACTATACTGAGTTATATTTTCACCTTCATTCATCCTCATAGATTCAAGTTCTCCCCTTAGACTATCTACTTTTGCTCTTTGAACATGTTCATCTCCTCCATAAACTGATATGAACTTATCCCACATTGCCTTTGCATCATTGCAGCATTCTAGATCATTAAACTCTAAATCAGTCAATGCAGATGTTATTTCAATCATTGCTTCAATATGTTCTTTCTTCACCTTTATCTCTTCCATAGTCAATGGATAGGTGCTTGGTGTAACAAAATCATTCTCTAGATAGTATACAAAATATTCCCCAACTCTTGATAGATGTAGCTTCATCCTTTTCTGCCATGTAGAGAAACTTGACTTGTTTAGCTTCGGTGCATCCCTCTTATACATCTTTGGATCTTTAACTCAAGCTCCTTTAAAATTTCCTTCTAGAGTCCAAAGCTCTAATACCAATTCATAGTTTTTGTAGACGTCTAAAAATGGTCAATGCTTGTGGAGTCATACTTTAACATTTGCGCATTACCTTATTTTAGGGTTCTTGCATCGCATTAACATTTCTTCTATGTTGTGCACTTGGTCTTTATCATTTGCAAGCATCGAGTCCTTCTTCTGCATTCCTCATTTTTCTTGCTTTTGAATTAGGTCTTGTCGATAGCAATCTTTTGTCATGATTTTGGTCAATCTTATCCTTTCGCATCATGGTGCGTGCTCATTTATCATCATTTTGGACATTGTCAATCCTAATCGACGATATAATTAGGGTTTTGTCCTCTTATCAATCTTTCAATCATCTTTTAGTAATCATTTGCGATTATCAACTTGTCAATCTTGTCATTTTGAGATCAATTCATCATCGATCCTTGTCCTTGTCAATCTTGTCATTTTGCGATCGATTCGTCATTGATCCTTGTCCTTTTCAATCATGTCAATTTGGATCAATTAGTCATTGTTCCTCATTAATTTGCGCCTATCAATTTGATCTCCTTGTCGATCTTGGTCAATTTGTCATTGATTTTTGTCAACCAATCTCAATCATTTATCAACAACTATCCTTTGTCAATCAGAATCATGATCGAACCTACATTAATTTTTTGTTGTCTTCACCTAATTCCTTGTCCTCTTATTTCTAGGGTTTTATGATTTGTTCATTTAATCCTTTTCTTCTTCTTTGTGGGTTAAATAAATCTATTTATTTAGTCCTAGGTCTCTTTCATGAATTAATTAATGGATGAAAACCTATTAATTAATTCACCTAATTTCTATTTCTCCTATTTTCTTTAATTTTTCTAATATTTCCTCTAAATTCATTCCCTCATTTTCTCCTATGTTTATGCTTCCATTTGTTGCAATCATGGAGGCTATTTTCTTTCTTCCCTTTTGTCATGGGAATGGCATTTTAATCTTGTCATAATTTGTCATAATTTTTGTCAATCAATCTTGCATGTCAATCTTGTCATAATTTGTGCATAATTTGTCATTCTTGATTTGAATTTCCTTTCAAATCTCTTCATGCTAATCTTGTCCTCTCTCCAATTTGTCTATAAATTGGATGATTTTCTTCAATGAATCAATAAACCACGCTTCTAGTATCCTTATGCTACAATTTTCATCTTGTCAATCTTGCTTGCTTTCATACTTGCATTTTGCACTTGTAGGTGAGATCCACAAACAAAGTAATTTGAAGGAGAAAGAAGGACAATGGAGGAACAATGAAGGAGATACATGCTTTGGTTTGCATTTTATTTTAGTATTTCATCTTCATGCCTTTATTGAATGTTTTTAGGATTTCTTATCATTGCAATCTAGTTTTTGTGGTTGAGCTAGTTTAATATTGCTTTGATGCATTCCATTTTCCTATCTACATTTTTTGGTGAACCCGATGTGAACTAACCCCTTAACCATGTTTTTGAGTGCTTTTGAGCTGATTTGCAGGTGAAAAACTCAAGAAACAGGGCGACTCAGAGCTTTCTAGACACTTCTACGCCTGTGTTGAGGCATTTTCCACCTGTGTCAAGGCATTCTGCACTTGTGTTGATGAGTTTTGCGCCTGTGTTGATGCATTTTGTGCCTATGTTGAGACATTCTGCACCTATGTAAAGCCAGAAATAGAGGTAAAATCAATGTTCTTACTTGCAAATTTGTTTATTTCATTCTGTTTCTTGCATTCTGGTTTTCTTTGGTACTAATTCTCTGTGCAACACCTTGGCGTTACTTGTGACGAAGACTAAAATACAACTACTAATGAATCTTATGTAGGACGCGGTCAAAGACTTTCACTAAAACATTTTGCTTGTGATTTTTAAAGTAGTTGCATATTTCATTTCTTAAAGGTTAATGAACACCATGCATTCTTTGTTTGTTTTTAATTTGATTGCATGTTTTAACCCTTAGAATTGGGCCTGCCTCCTGATTTGCCTGGCACATCGCACAGGCATTGGTGAGAGGGAATGACCCTAAGTGGTGATGGGCTAAAGCCAAGCTCTTCTGAACCACTCTAAATAACTATGGATGCAACAAAAGTTGTATACAACAGGTGCTAGAATGGTATTGCGATGATTTATTCGCCGGATCAATACCCACCCGAACGGATGCCTTTACTAGAATATCTTATTTTTTAGATGTCAAAATCCTTCTATCTATTGGCTCAGGCATTGTGATATGTGCATGCCAAAGACACCTCTCATGTACTCCTCAGTTAGAGATAGCAAGTTCTTGCGAAGTGATGCCCCTTGAACTCGAAGCTTGGTATGCCCGAGAAGTGAGTGCACTATAAGGGGGAGCCAGTTCTACCAAGTGCCTAGCTATCTGGCTAAGTGTTGTATTTTATGGTTAGAGGATTCAATAGATATTGCCTTTGCTAGCCATAGGATTTGTTGTGAATGTGCTTGATTGTCTTGAGTCAAAGTCAAACAAACATTTTGTCTTCCATGATTGTCAAAAGTTAAATCAAAAACAAACTTTCAAAAGTGCTCATAATCAACTTGGGTTTTCAAAATCAACAAACTTCAATTCAAAACAAAATCCAAACAAAAGTCCAAATTTGTCCAAGTATTCATCCAACATTTGAACATGGCTTGTCAAAACATTGAATATCCTTATTTCAAAATTCATGTCACTTTAGGCTAGGTTTTGCATAGTCCAACTTAGGTCCTAAGGCATATTGTCATCTCCCTTTATTTTAGTCCTTTTCATTGCAAGCATCCTCATTTTGCACTTAGGTTCAAAATCATTTCCCTAAGTTTGCATTTCATTGTCATATCCAAGCTAGATTTCCATCTAGGTGACATTCGTGCATTATCCTTGTCATGCTAAAATTAGGTCTTGCCTAGGTTGCATTTTTGCATATTCCAAGTCATTGGTCTTCACGTATCCTTGTCATTATATTGTCATCTTGTCTTGGCTTCATCTTGTCACATCATATCCTTAGATCTTTTTCATGTCATATCCTAAGTCATTGTCATAATCATTGCCTTCTTGCATTTAGTCTCAAAAATTTGGTTTGTCAAACTTGAAAAATCAAAACTTTGGATGATACCCTAAGTTGTTGTTAGGGAGTCTTGACCTTGTCTAAAATTTGTCCTTTCATTAATATCATTTTTGTCAAACCTAGCTTAGTATCCAAGCATATAGGGGAGACATTGTCAATTTGTCCTATTGTCATTTGGTCCTTTTTCCTTTAAGGTCTTGGCTTCATTTCAACTTCCCAAGGATGCGTTTTTAGGTTTGCATTCCAAAAAGTTTGTCCAAACCTTGAAAAACAACAAAAACATAGGTTGCATTCTTGCCATAGATTGCATTTTCATCTATTTAGGTTGCATTCAGTTGCATATCATACATCATCCTTTTAAAATAAAAAAAATCCCAAAAATATTGCATTTGCATAGTGACATGCTTGTTGAAACAAGGTCAAAATCTAAGAAGATGGGCGAACCAACATATCAACCCATTGACAACGTATCAAACTCACAGTTTCAACCTAGTCAAACATTACAAATTTAAGGTTTGTCAAACACATCATTACCACAATATGGAATGGTTCGACTTGGACCACCTCCATTATATGAGCCAGTGTTTGTACCCATGAAACCGGGATATGGCAGTGTTCCACAAATGCCAAGGGAAAATGTACCTTTTTACTGGAATCAACTGAACCTGCAACATGAAATTCAAACTCAAACATTACATGAGGAACAAACTCTTTCACAAGGATTTGGCTCAGATCATGGCATTCAACAAGAAATAAATCCAAATGTTTTACCAGATTCTTCATCGAATTCTGATGCTTCCGATGATATTGATATGTTCCTTAAAGATCCGAAGTTGACAAAAAAGATGGATAAATTCTTGAACAAGGTCTTTAAGATGTTTCCACAAAAATATCTTGATATGATGAGTAATGTGACCTCCTCAAATGAGCAAATTAATGTGCAAAAACAACAAGGCCATGAGCTATTAAGTTTCTCTCCACATCCAAATGAAGAAAATGTGCAACAAGAACCTCAACACACCTTGATGAGTAAGTGTGCTTCAAAAACTTTGACAGTGACTATTCCACAAAAGTCACCATTCAAAACAATAAACAATCCATTATTAATACAACACCTTTAACACAAGATCAAATGATGGCCACACAAATGTTGACAGCTTTCCCTCAACAAGAAATGATTCCTCAAATAATTACAAGTGAATCAAAATCTAAGATGCAAGAAAGCTTTAAGACTGGAATGCCTGATCTTACGAATGTTCAAAATAATCCTACAATGCAACAAAGTTTATATGTCCCATCAAGTTCAATATGTTTGGCAAATACTCAAGTACCCATTATGCAAAATATTGTGACAGATCCTTCGATAGTGGCAACACAAAGAACCACAAATAGTGGTGTGCACCAACAACAAGTGTTGCAACAATTAAGGAATGCACAAAAGGCACATTCGAATGCGCAAACAAGCAATGTACAACAACAACAATATCGCATTCAACAACACGTTGCAGTGTCTTCTGCACCATTACAAGTTAATTCAAACTTGCAACCACCACAATGGATTGGACAAACAACACATCAAGTCAATGCAAGTGCCATCCCCCATCTCAAGGAGAAACAACAAAAACTTCCCAAACAAAGTTTTTTGCAAATGACAGGATTTACATCAGGACAACAACAGTTGGCACAAAGTCAGTAAATTTTGATTCATCAGCATCAATAGCAACATGTGCCTCAATATGGGCTAGGAAAAACAAGTTATCATACATCACAACCACAACTGATGTCCATGCAATATCAACAACACCCTCAACTGCAATATCAACCAAGACTACAAATGATGATCCCACCACAAGAAGAACAACAAAAGGGTCAATGTCAAGACATGGCACAACCACAGCATCAAGAGTTGTATCAAGAACTTTATATGCCAGAGACACCGATGACAGCAATTTCAAAGCATCAACAGCCAATGGAGAGTGGGATGTATCAACAAAGAATACACCCAAGAGTGAATGATGAAATTCCAAAATCTTCGCTACCTAACACACTTACACAACAGCTCGAGAAGTTGCAATGACAAGTTGACGCATTGGAAACCAAAGGGGCAAAGAAATTATACACAGATCAAGATTTATGTCCTAATCCATTTGACAAGAGCTTGTACATGCCTCCCTTTCCTAAGCATTTTGAGGCACCTAATTTTGAGAAATATAAAGGGAACGATAATCCAAAAGACCATATTTGAGCATTTTTTGCAGCATGTACTGAAGTGAGCTATGAGGAAACCATGGATTGGTATTCGCATTTGCCAGGGAACATAAAGACATGGTCAGAATTGGCTCAAAAGTGTATATCCCACTTCGTATTCAACATTGACAGTGAAGTGAACATGTCTGATTTATGCAACACCAAGCAAAAGCAAGGTGAACCATTAGTGACTTTCTTGCAAAGATGGCAAAGCTTGTACAGTCGTTCTTCCCTAGATATACCTGAAGAACAACAAGTGAACTTATTTATTCAAAATTTGGTCCCAAAAATGATGTATGAGCTCAAATTGAAAAGTCCTAGTACCATTGAGAAGCTCATTAAGAAAGGGATGAACATTGAAACTACTCTTGTAGCTAAGGGACTCATTAAACTCAACAAAGACAATGATAACACAAACAACTTAGGGGAGAAAAATAGATTTTGGTACAAAAACAAGAATGTCACTAATGATGGAGTTGTCAACGCAAGAGCAATGAATGCAAATCAACCCACGTTCATGATAAAGAAATTGAGTGCTCCTAATATGTCGACTATGCAACAAAATTAGACACAAGAAAACAATGTTACTCAATAGCTGCAATACCAACAGTATAATCAACAACAAGGTTAGAAACAAAACTAGCAACGAAAACCTTTTACATCAAGGGATGGGCCTCCTTGACAGTTTATGCCATTGGGAGAGCCTATTGAGTCAGTAATGAAACAATTAATACAAGCAAATTTGATCAAGTTACCAGATCTCAAGGAAGAACCATTGGTAAAGCCGCCTTGGTGGAATGATAATGCATATTGTGAATACCATCGGTCAAAAGGACATAAAACCGCATCGTGTTTTCAATTGAAACATATGATTCAAGAATTGTTAGATCAAGGAGTAATTGAGGTAGACCCACCCAACGCGACCTCTAACACTGATCATACAATTTTCAAAACTCCTTTGCTTGACCATGACAAGGGCAAAGCATCTTCTTCAAACTCTACCCAAACAACAAATCTTAATTATGCAAATACTAGTTATAACAATGTCATCAATTGTTTTCGAGCATCAAATGAGTATGTTTCCACCATAAGAATAAAGGGACAAGGACCTTCTTGCGCAACCACCACTCATCGATCGAAAATAGTCTTGAAAGGTGCTCCTACAATTCCTCCCAAATCAACTCCTACAAGTCAATATAATCTCCTAGATCATCTACGAAAGACACCTACACAAATATCAATTCTTGAGTTGTTGAAAATGTCCCCTATGCATTGTGCAGTCCTAGATAAAGCTTTAACTAAGTCCACTGTCCTGACAGACATTGATGTTGACCAGTTTCAAGCCCGAATTGGACATCTAGCTATTTCCCAACACATTGCCTTTTCTGATAACGATATTTCCCCTGATAAGCTCCCTCATAATGATCCTTTACATCTTGAAATCTTTGTCCATAATTTCAAGATCCGACGAGTCTTGATAGATGGTGGAGCGGGTCTTAACATTTATACCTTGAGAGTAGTCATTGGTCTTGGTTAACAGAAAATAACATTGATTCTTCTAGAAGAATAACAATCAAAGCATATGATGATGTTGAGCACCCATCTAAAGGGGTAATTTCATTGCCTATCAGAGTTGGTCCAGTGACAGAAAACACTTTCCTGCAGGTCCTCTACCTTGACCTCCCTTACAATATGATTCTTGGCCGTCTGTGGATCCACGCAATGAAAGCAGTTCCATCTACTTACCATTAGTGTTTAAAATATCCTTATAATGGGACTGAGATAACAATTCTAGGAGATCGTAATCCATTTCAATTTTGTGCTAATCTAAAGGATTCCCCACAACAACAAGTCCCAGTCAATAGAGAGGCCCACTCACATAATTATGTTGATCCTAATGATTTGTTAGATGTTGTCAAAGGAAAATTGAAGATACAGGACCAAGGATGCAGAGAGTATTCAATGGCTCAAACATTCCTCATTGAGAATTTACCAATATCTCCAAAATCACATGGCAAACCACATTTGTTGCAAAAGGAACCTAAGATAGTCATTCAATATCAGCCCCCCACTACATTTACAAAATGGGGTGAACTTTACAAGGAAACTTTGGATGATGGTGTAATAGATTGGCTTTATAAGGATCAAACTGATACACCACCTATCAAGTTGCTAGTGGAGAGGTATGGAAAAGGGTTTACTATACTGCAGAAAAAGGGATATGATGGCTGCAGTGGTTTGGGCCCTAACAAGAAAGGAAGACTAGAACCTATTATACCTAAGATACGACATCCAAATTTAGGGGTAGGTTTTATACCATTGTGAATTGGAACCTCGTCTACCAAAGTGACCACGTGTGGAAAGGGGTGTGACTCTGATGATGAAACAACACCTGAGGATACCCAACTTGAAACTGATTCCAATGAATTGGAGTGAAGTTCCTTTTCTTCTAGCTCCTATGCCCTTGAAACTGTTTTCCTTGACCCTGATGATTTGCCCATGGAAGACAAACATGAAATAACTACCCCTCCAAAAACATTTCCTAATGCTTTAATAGAGTCATTCTGGGACCCAAGCTCTGAATCACATATGAGCAGTTCAGACAGCGATACCACAGACACCCTTATCCTTACCATCTTGGCCCTAACTCTCCTTGAAACTGATGATGACATACCCTTTGTCTATCCACAACTTATCCAACATGACCAACAAGAACCACTCAAATTGGATTGTTTTCAAAATGATGAAGCAATTGAAGAATTCCTTGGACTACGGGAAGGCATACCACGAGGCAATCATAAGGTAGGGTTTGCTATTGATTTAGATTCCATAGCATATTTTGGGGAGTCAACTCCATCTTCTAGTCATAAAAAAGAAAAAGAAAAAGTAAAAAATCAAAAGAATGGGTCTTTGAGTGAAAACCGTAAGGCACTCTCTGATCATGGAAAAGTAAAAATAAAAGACGTACCTACGAGTGAAAACCTCTCTGAGGCACCCAAAGGTGGAAGATAGGACATACCCTCGTCAAGTCAGGATAAATCAACATTGCTTGTGGAAATAACCGAAGAGATAAATTTGGGTACACCTAACAACCCTAAGGTCATTCATTTCACTTCTTCTCTATCAAAACAAGAAAAGATAGATTTTGCCAATTTCTTTCTCAAGAAGAAGATCAGTTTTGCATGGTCTTATGCAAATATGCCTGACCTTGATCCAGATTTAGTCCTTCATCACTTGCCCTTAAAATCAGATGCCAAACCTGTCAAACAAAAACTCAGAAAGATGCATCCCCAGGTGGCCCTCTTAGTCAAAGTAGAACTCAAAAAATTATTAGATGTGGGCTTTATCAAACCAATTGATTATGCAGATTGGATTTCAAATTTGGTACCAGTTAGCAAGGTAACTGGGGGCATCAGAATTTGTACGGATTTTAGGGATATCAATAAAGCATGCCCTAAAGATGACTTTCCACTGTCGAACATAGACATCATAGTTGACATGACTGCCGGATATGAGATGCTATCATTGATGGATGGTTTTTTGGGATATAATCAAATTCGCATTGCTCCTGAAGATCAACATAAGACTGCATTCAAATTTTCTTGGGGTACCTACTGCTGGAATGTGATGCCTTTTGGCCTTAAAAATGCTAGAGCAACATATCAAAGAGCTATGACAACAATTTTCCATGATTTTATGCATACTTTGATGGAAGACTATGTTGATGACCTTTTATGCAAATCCGTCACAAGAGATAGTCATCTAGCCATCCTTGGCCCAATCTTTGATCGAATGAAAACCTACAAGCTCAGACTCAACCCAAAGAAATATGTCTTTGGTGTCACAGCTGGCAAATTATTAAGGTACATTGTTTCTCACAAAGGCATCGAAGTAGACCTCAAAAAAGTTAAAGAAATAATGGATATGCCTCCTCCTTCCAATCTTCATCAACTAAGAAGTCTGCAAGGGAAGTTACAGTCAATCCGCCGGTTTATAGCTCAATTGGCAGACAAATGTCATCCCTTCCAACATTTATTGCATAAAGGTGTCACTTTTAAATGGACTGAGCAATGTCAATCAGCATTTCAAACTCTCAAGGATTATCTGATGTCGCCACCTATTCTAATGCCTCCTATAGCAGGGAAGCCATTCATATTGTATATCTCTGCAACTGAAACAGCACTGGGAGTTCTCTTAGCCCAACAGGATGAGAAAGGCAAAGAACAGGCTACTTATTATATCAATCAGACACTAGTGGGCTATGAACTAAATTATTCAACTATTGAACGAGAATGTTTAGCAGTGGTATTTGCAACACTGAAGCTTTGACACTATATGTTAAATCATCAGACATTGCTAGTTGTAAAAATTGATCCCTTGAAATACTTGCTTGATAGGGCAGCTTTAACAAGTTGTCTGGCAAAGTGGGTTATGATCCTAAGTGAGTTTGATATTGATTATATTGAGAGAAAGGCAATAAAAGGACAAATCATAGCAATCAACTAGCAGAGGCACCCATTCATGATGATCATCCAATGTTGACTGATTTTCTGGATGAATCAGTCTTTGCTGTCACATCTTCTAATGAATAGAGATTATACTTTGATGGATCCCATACCAAATTTGGGTCAGGGGCGGGTATTTTATTTGTAACCCCTCAAGGTGATGCTATTCCAAAATCCTATAGAATAACTTTCCATTGCACCAATAATATTGCAGAATACGAAGCTTTGGTCACAGGACTCCGAGTAGCGATCCAATGGAACATTACACATTTGCAAGTCTATGGAGATTCCCAGTTAGTCATTCATAAAGTGAATGATGACTATGAAATGAAGGATGAAAAGCTTATTCCCTACAAGCGTATGGTGGATTTCTTCAAGACAAAATTTACTGATATCCATTTCAGTCAAGTTCCAAGAATACAAAACAAGTCAGCAAATGCTATGGCAACTATTGCTTCCATGTTAAATATGCCCCACAATATGGACAGATGTGAATTTTTGGTCGAATAGTTGCTTGTCCCTTCTTTTGAAATTTTGACAGCAGATGTGATGTGTGTTCTTGTTGGTCCTAATTCCCTGTGGTACAATGACATCTATCGGTATTTGAAATCCCAAGCCTTACCACCTAACCTTTCCTCTAACCAACACTGAATCTTCATATGCCACACTGCCAAATATGTCATCATCGCAGATACCCTTTACCATCGTTCCTTTGATCACACCCTCCTCAGGTGTTTAGATTTTGACGAGGCACAAATGGCTTTACGCGCGGTTCATGATGGTATATGTGGGAGCCATTTCAATGGTCTGAGTCTAGCTAAAAAATTGGTTCATGCTGGATATTATTGGCCGACTATGGAAAAGGATGCTCATGATTTTGTCAAGAAATGCTACAAATGTCAAATACACAGAAATTACATTCATGTGCCAGCCCAAGAGTTTCACTCTGTCATATCTTCGTGGCCCTTTTCTCAATGGGGATTGGATCTTATTGGCAAGATTCACCCAACATCTGCAAATGGACACAAATTCATCATCACAGCCACATAATACTTCACAAAATGGATCGAGGCTATCCCCATGACCTATATCACTAGTGTTCAAATTTCAAAGTTTCTACTGAATTATATCATATGCAGATATGGGGTTCCCCTTGCAATAGTCACAGATAATGGCCGTCCATTCAAAAATAAAGATGTCAAGGAACTCTGTGAAAAGTTTCGCTTCCAACACCGTTTCTCCAGTCCTTACTATCCACAAAGTAATGGTCAAGCCGAAGCATCCAATAAAACCATCATTAGGATCCTAAAAAAGGTTGTCAATGACACTGGTCGAGATTGGCATGTACAGTTGAATCCAGCACTATGGGCTTATCACACTTCCATCCGCACACCTACTGGCGCAATACCTTATTCCTTGGTGTATGGTGTGGAAGCCATTTTACCCTTGGAAGTGGAAATTCCCTCTTTGCATGTTTCCCTACAACATTTGATTAATGATGAAATGCATAGAGTCTCTCAGTTGCATCAGTTTGAGATGTTAGATGAGAAACGTCAGACAACCCTGACACATTTGCAAGCATATCAAAACCGTCTCCGTCGCTCTTATAATAAGAAGGTCAAAGGGTGACACTTTGAAGTGGAAGATTTGGTCCTCAAGGCGAACCCGAAGAATACACAATCTACTGACATCATCAAAGGAAAGTTTGAGCCTAATTGGGTTGGACCTTTCATAGTTACTCCAGCCTATGGCTCGGGGGCATATCAGCTTGCAACCCCAAATGGTGAACCTCTGTCTGATCTTGTAAATATCATGCACCTTCGAAAGTACTGGGCATAGTTTTTCTATCAGTAGTTCTTCAAATATGATCCTGAAAAAAATACAAAAAAATCAAAAAGCTCAAAAAAATTAAAAAAAATCTAAAAAAAAAAAGTGAAAAAAAAAGACAAAAGAAAAAAAAGTAAAGCAAAAATAATTTGTCCACTGGTGAAAACCTGGCAAACAGGCGCCTTGGGAAAGTACCGCGATGAAAACTTGGCAAACAGGCGTCATGCGTAATCTATGAACTTCTTGCATACCGTACTTGGGGACAGATTTTATCCTATCATATCCTTTTGTCCTTCATTGTTCCATTATCCTATCAAACCCCTATCATTACCCTTCATATCCTATTGTCCCTCATGTCTAGTTTCCCTTTCCACCTTTGATCTTGACAAGGCTGAGCATCGTTATAGGCATCATGCATCTTGTTTGCAGCTTTTAGTCCATCATAGCTTTTGGTCTTTATCCATTTGCCTATTATAACCTTTCATCCATATTCCCTAGCTTATTGCAACTTTCTACCACTATCCCTTAGCCTACCCCGACCTTCAGTCCATGTCCCTTATCCATTCTTGGTCTTGATTATCCTATCCATATCTTATCACTATCCATACACTCTTTTTCATTCTTTGATCTTGATCTGACATAAGAACGCAAAATTTAAACATGGTTTCAAAAACCTCTTGACATGTCCCTCATGCCATGTCACTACTTTACATTGTCACATCCAATCTCTTGTCCCATCATGCAATAGCCCTTGAAAATTGCATCTGTATTGTCTCCATGATAAAAGGCCTTTGTCTTCCCTCTATCCACCAACATTTTAGCAAGCCTATTTATTCACCTGTCATATTCCTTTCCTTGCTAGACACTAGGGGCAAAACCCTAAAAATCAAATAATGTCCTGAAAAAAATCTCTAAAAATCAAATAATGTCTTGAAAAAAATCTCTAAAAATCATATAATGTCCTGAAAAAATCTCTAAAAATCAAATAATGTCCTGAAAAAAAAAAATCCCTAAAAATCAAATAATGTCCTAAAAAAATCCATAAAAAGTCAAATAAAGTCCAGAAAAACGAACAAAAAAATTGTAAAAAACTCAAAATTCCTACAAAGTGAAAAACATCAAAATCAAAAAACAATTTCTTTGGCATTTTTGCATTTTTGTCAATAAATGGTCCCCATTGTGCATAGACAGATCGCTGAGCATACATCCAATGCCAATCAATCAAACATTGTGCTTTAATGAAATCACGCATTAATAGATGAACTGTTTGACCAAGCAAGCATTCAACCTAATCACAGTTGTCACATCAATCCAAATAGCATCAGCATTACCATTGGTCCTTGCCAACATTATCATGGGTCTTATACAGGTTGTGGTATACTCAAAACCAGACTATGTCCTGTCTTCGATGGGGTACCGCATTCCCTGAAACTAGACAGCATGATCATTCTTGTTTTCCACTTTTGACAATGATGATCAGATTATTTGTTTGACTTGGTTGAATTTGTGCATCTTATCTTTTTACTGTTTTATCTTTGGCTTCAATCATGTTCTTATGTTGCTCGATGATGTCATTGAGTGATTAGAGTGACCGGGATGGTTCATGGTCCCTTTCTTTTTCTTTGTTGTTGTGTTTGTTGTTTGTGGAATGTTTGTCACAAACTGGGGCAACTATATCATTGGGTGTTTGTGATAAGTACATTCACTTTGTGAACGCCGCACAGACCTCGCCCCTTGATGTATGCACCCTAGGATGCTTCACTCATTCTTTGTGTGCGATGTGCCTATCTTTTGCAAAAGGGGTTGCATTCCAGCTCTGGTCTTCAATGCCATGATGCTCTGCATCCGCTTTGCTACAATAAATAAAGGTCCTCACCTACTTATGTGCATTTGTGAAAGCAAGTTTTCCTTCATCTCTAACTATCCTCTGTCTAATTTCTTCTTACTAACATTTCTTCTGTCAATCTGGTCGCGGTCTTTTGGGCCTTCCACTACTTGTCATTTGTGCATCCAACCTTTGATTTTTAATCTATTCAAACCTATCATCTTCTGTCATTCTTATCGATCAATTGGCCTCTTTTCTGGATTTTTTTGGCCAATTCCTTGAGGAGGCATGCATATGTCATTGTTATTGTCTGGGGCATTTTCATTATTGTTCTTTGAAACAACACTTAGAATCGCATTGTCTCAAAGAGGGGCAAAATGTAGACGTCTAAAAATGGTCAACGCTTGTGGAGTCATACTTTAACATTTGCGCATTGCCTTATTTTAGGGTTCTTGCATCACATTAACATTTCTTCTATGTTGCGCACTTGGTCTTTATCATTTTCAAGCATCGAGTCCTTCTTCTACATTCCTCATTTTTCTTGCTTTCAAATTAGGTCTTGTCGATAGCAATCTTCAGTCATGATTTTGGTCGATCTTATCCTGTCGCATCATGGTGCGTGCTCATTTATCATCATTTTGGACATCATCAATCCTAATCGATGATAGAATTAGGGTTTTGTCCTCTTGTCAATTCAATCATCTTTTAGTAATCATTTGCGATTATCAACTTGTCAATCTTGTCATTTTGAGATCGATTCATCATCGATCCTTGTCCTTGTAAATCTTGTCATTTTGCAATCAATTCGTCATCGATCCTTGTCCTTTTCACTCATGTCAATTTGGATCAATTAGTCATTGTTCCTCGTCAATTGGTGCCTATCAATTTTATCTCCTTGTTGATCTTGGTCAATTTGTCATTGTTTTTTGTCAACCAATCTCAATCATTTATCAACATTGGTCCTTTGTCAATCAGAATCATGATCGAACCTACATTAATTTCTTGTTGTCTTGACCTAATTCCTTGTCCTCTTATTTCTAGGGTTTTATGATTTGTTCATTTAATCATTTTCTTCTTCTTTGTGGGTTAAATAAATCTATTTATTTAGTCCTAGGTCTCTTTCATGAATTAATTAATGGATGAAAACCTATTAATTAATTCACCTAATTTCTATTTCTCCTATTTTCTTTAATTTTTCTAATATTTCCTCTAAATTCATTCCCTCATTTTCTCCTATGTTTATGCTTCCATTTGTTGCAATCATGGAGGCTATTTTCTCTCTTCCCTTTTGTCATGGGAATGGCATTTTAATCTTGTCATAATTTGTCATAATTTTTGTCAATCAATCTTGCATGTCAATCTTGTCATAATTTGTGCATAATTTGTCATTCTTGATGTTGTTCACAAAAAGTGATAACCCAAGACACCTATAAATCTATCTATGAGATAGCCAATCTCAATCAATGAAACACCTCAAGGCTTGGACAACATAACATAGGATCCTAATGATCCTCCTGCACTTCAGGTTCTGCTAGACCTAGGGGGGGACACCCTTTTGATGCATTAAATACAACAATTACAGACACATAACTGCATCAACACTAAGCAGATAAATCATTTCACAAGCTCAACAGGTTAAGGAACATTACAAATTGGCTAGATTTGTACAAACAATAGGATGAAACAGAGCTTGGAAAGAATGGAACACAAACACCCCTAAACATGAAGGGAAATTAGATTTGTTATTTAAAATATATATCTGAAAACATCCCCAAACTTGCAAGACTAGTGCCTTGTTCATTGGGCAACAGAGTCACAGACAGAACTGCAAATATGACTCATAAATGCAAGCTTATTTTCCTTAAACAAAATATTCATGCACCAATACCTTATATTAGTGCACTATTTGATTCATTCACAAATTTATCAGATCTGGATACACATTTCATCATTCATGACTGACTACAGAATTTAAAACCTTCCTTGAAGGATACCTATAAACAGTCACACAATTTCCTTAAAATTGACAAATCTTCATCCTCCTTGAGGATTCAATTTATGATAATGAAATGCATACTTAGAGACAATACTGTGAGGAATTTACTCATGCCTGACACAAGCAAGACCTGCAACTAAAACCACATTTACAACAATACACTGCAATCTCTGTACCCTGAAACCAAACAGAAGCATTCACAAATCTGGTTCATGATATTCAGAAAGTGGAAGCCATCAAATCTGGAGCATTTTCCAAATTTCTGGAACCCTTACAACTGAGAAGAATGGGGAATAAAAAGAGGAGGGAAGAAAAACAAATCTACAACTGAAAATTGCCAAGTGTCTCCCCTCTAACTGAATTTTGTTCCCATGGAAACTGCTTCCAAAATATCCCACATTTGTCAAAATTAACCTCATAATCAGATTCCTCACTCTGAGAGCTTTCCGAAAACATATAACACTTTATACTTTGGCAAAAAATTGAGCCCTGGGCGAATTAATCCTCAACATGGACCCATCATTTAAATTTTTCGAATTTCTCTATAGTTTAAACTATATCATTTATTCATTTTAATTTTGATTTTTGCCTCCATTTGTGCTCTGACGCCTTGCCATGTGGCGGCCTCTAATTGGTTGATGGGGTTGACCGGATGCCACCTGGGATGACACCTCATCATCGCCACATCATCTGCTTCATCACTGCCACTTGGCCGCCATGTCATCGCCACTAGACTGCCACCTGTGCGCCAACTCACCAGGACCGCCTGCTGGACTGCCACCTATCACGACACGTGGACGACTCTCGTTCACTTTCGCTATTTCGCGAGGTTTAAACGACGTGCATCTTCCCTTCGCAAAATAGCGCGCACCGTTGATCCATCTTGAACCTGCTCACTCGTTAACCCGACCTTCCTCTGCAAAATTTTGCCTGTCTGCCTTGGGAAGCATGCCTGCATGGGGTCCAATTGGTCTTTGTCGACTCACCTCCTCTGTCACCTTGGGAAGCGTGCTCGTGCATGGGCCCACCTTGGGCACCCATAGGCACCATCTGTCAAAAGCCTTTATGGCTTAGACATATTACTATAGTGCGTTTTTGCATATAAACATTAAAATATCCCACTTCCCAGCCAATGTGGGATTAAAACATTAAGCCTGGGACTGCATTTTGGAGGTTTCTGAGACTTGCCAATGGCGTTTTCCAGATTCGTTCGCATTGCTTGGAAGTTTATAAAACATCTAAAACTCCATTCCACACAGCTGCACCTCACATCATTGCATATGGTTGGGGTTTCTAATTTCTTTTCAATACCACAAAGAGGGCATGGCAAAGTCATGTGGCTGCTATGTTTGTTTGATGATATTGTTGCTGGTAACCATACTGTGAATCTCCCTGTTTGAAATGCATTATCTACTGTCTAAATGGGGCGCGATCCATCATTCCATATTTGGTGCTGGTTGCATTCATTGAAAGTTTCAAGTGCTGAGAGACCACGCAGAGGAGAGGATTGGGGACAAAACACTTTCCATTTGCATTCTATAAAATCCAATGTGCCCAATCCATCCTACTGCTGCACATTGCCTCTTGCTACTGCTGGAAGACTTCAACCTGCCCAATCTCCGGCCATTGTGAGAGACTAAACTGTTGTTATTCTTGTTTTAATGGCTTTTCATTAAGCTCATGCAAGAGGAGAGGATATTAGCCTTGCCAATGTGCATTCGCTGGAGTTCCATTGAAAACTTAACCACACCCATCCACGCAGGGGCTGCCATTAAGTGTTTGCATTTAATTGAAAGCTTCTACATTTTAAACTTCACTCCACATAAAGGGAGGCTGCTGGTAGAGGCAATTTCATTTGGTTAAAAGCTACCCCCCAAAACTCCACACAAAGGATTAAATTGTTGTTTGTATTGGCTGGAGTTTTAAAATGCACTCCCAAACATCACACACAACAAGGAGAATGCTGGGAAGGTTGTGGAATTTGCCTTTCAACCTCCCAAATTACATTTGGTTGAAAGGTTTAATAAATTTCCACATGCCAATGCATTTGGTTTAAAACTTTTAAATGGTCTTCTCAACACCACGGCTGCCAAGTGCATTTGCATCAAAACATGCCAGCTTTATTTAATTTGAAAACCTTTCAATTTTCCACATACCAATTCGCATTTGGTATTGGAGTTTCTCTTCTCTCTCACTGTCTGACTGGTGAATTGCATTCGAGCCAATATGGATACACATATATTGCCAGGAAAAAAGAACATTTCACCATTAAAATTAAAGCACAGGCATGAGCCAGGTCGGGCTCCAAAGTGGGTCTGACTAAAAAAATTTCGTTTTCAAGCTACTGGCCTCTAGAATATCTTAGGAACCTCAAACATACCTCTGGAATCGATCGGAACCATTTTCGGATCATAAAATTGCATTTTGCAACTTTCAGGCAATTACGCCACATTTTTTGCATTTAATCGCGAAGAAGTAATTTTCAAACCTGTCAAAACACCTTTCTGGAGCTCGCCATGTGACGGGAATGTACTTTGATATACAAGGATGACATCTACCAAATGGTTTCTCAAGATGAGTCCCAAGCGAAGAGATATTAATTTCCAAAAACGGCCAACTGGCTTTGTCGACACTGCGGACCTGATGAAGTCAATGTTCTGGCAACACATGATGCCTTTCTCAAAAATATCAAATGACCTCCGTAGGCCCTCAAATTTGGAACACAGGTACCTTTAAGTACATATTAAATCTTTGAATTCTCAGTTCGATCACCAGACTGACAAGATGCAAACGACGCGCTCACAAAAATGGCTACATTAACTGATATAACACTGGAAGTGCGGATAACTGAATTTGATGGCAAAATGAATCCTTTTGAAAACCGATCAAACAGATTGATAAAGGCTTGAAATTTTAAATGTAGCTCACCATTTATACCAACATTAGCCCGGAACAAACATTCTGACATGACATTTACCGAGACATTTTTACACTTGTGCAAACCTCACAAACTACAAACGGATTTGGCTATGAAAACGGAGCAAACGGATTTGTTAGGACTTGAAATTTTGTAGGCTGACTCACATTTATGCATAGAATTGAATCCACTTTGAATTTCTTCATGACAATCAACAGGGAAAAAGATATAATCGCTCAAAATAGGCTACTTAATAAAATTTGCACTTGTGCCTAGAATGCACTTTCAACTCACCCCTCAAAATGGGTACTTGATAAACTTCTCCAAACTAAATTCTGAAAGTTGCAACACACTAAATAGGCCAAATGAAAGGTGTAGTACACGAATCCTGAGCCTTACCCTCTGAAAATCAACCAGCTCCATTTTACCCCCTTGCTAACTAGGTCATTCAAACTGACTCATTTAGGTGCCTTTCTAACATACTGAGCAAAATCTTTGAAATAGGCCTATAAACTTGACTCATTTTTAATCAGTCCCAACACTTGATTTGAATTTCCTTTCAAATCTCTTCATGCTAATCTTGTCCTCTCTCTAATTTGTCTATAAATTGGATGATTTTCTTCAATGAATCGATCAACCATGCTTCTAGTATCCTTATGCTACAATTTTCATCTTGTCAATCTTGCTTGCTTTCATACTTGCATTTTGCACTTGTAGGTGAGATCCACAAACAAAGTAATTTGAAGGAGAAAGAAGGACAATGGAGGAACAATGAAGGAGATAAATGCTTTGGTTTTCATTTTATTTTAGTATTTCATCTTCATGCCTTTATTGAATGTTTTTAGGATTTCTTATCATTGCATTCTAGTTTTTGTGGTTGAGCTAGTTTAATATTGCTTTGATGCATTCCATTTTCCTATCTACATTTTCGATACTTAATATAAGTATAGATCCAATAGCCAACATGATGAGAGGGGGGGGGGTGAATCATACAAACTTAATCATCCATAAAAACATCATATTCAACCTCGGTAACATATATAACAATCATATAATCAAAACTATCAAACATACAAACTCAAAAGCATATGAACAATATAAACCTCATAACACCGGATTTAACGTGGAAACCCAAATAGGGAAAAACCACTGTGGGATTTCGGACCCACTAAGAAATATACTCTTCTAGAGTATGCTCAGTTAAAAGAAAATCCTGTTAAAGATTACAAACACATTGCTAGATGTGACCCGGTTAAGGGATTTCCCTCAGATCTGTTAGGATCTTCACTTTTTTAGAAGTGACCTCGTCAAAGGATTTCAAACACTCAATCAGAATGTCACCTTGCTAGAGGATTTACATATAAGACTGTTAAGTCCACTCGGTTAAGAGATTTTCTGTCACTTTCACAAAATAATAGTAATAAAAATCTATCTGCAACTTCACATCTAAAATACTAAAGCAGATTCCTATTTGTTCAATACAATCTAGACATAGAACTAATCTTGTCTATCTGCTGGGCTTCTATACTCTGTTATTCTAACAGGTCTTCAAGCTTCTATGCTCGATAATCACTATGTAGCATCCCTGTGCATACACTTGCTCGTATACATTGTTTATCAACAGTTTCCTATTAATAAACAATTAGGTAACTGATTAATCTCCTTGCTCACATTTCCCATGATCAATCATAGCCATCAGATCTTCAATCTTGTCTAGGTTCAATGCATCTTTCGATCTGAAAATATTTTACCCCACCTTGGAACTTGCATAATGGTCTTGGAACTTGTGCTAGGGTATTGCGGTTCAATTTAAGTTGTAGATCTTCATGCCGACTTTCCATTGCCTTAGATTCATTAACAAACTTCTTCCACGGCTTACCAATCATTTTATCCGCTCCAGCTCATCAGCATCCTTCATTAAATACCGCATGTAAACATTTAATGCTTTCTGTTATAGCTCGGTTACAACTCGGTAACAACTCGGTGAATACTAAACTTCACTCGGTAGACATTCTGCCTTCATTAACCGATAGCAATAACCTTAGGGTTTACCGACTATGTTCCTTAGGGTTTACCGACAAGGTTCCTTGCTTGATAACATAGTGTAGTATTAACCTTTACAATTTACAACATATGTATGATGTTAAAACAATCTAAAATGTTGTGATCTCATCATTGTCTGACTTGGTAGTAGTTGCCCATTGAATACCTTATTCAACCCCTTATTCATCATATTCTTTCCTGTGTCTTTTACCGACATCTTTATAATCTTCATATCATACTTCTCAAGATATGGCAACATCATACTGAATTAGAAAATCAATTTCTTGACATCAATGACAAAATAATAATATCAAGATAGTAAAACATCTTTAATCAGATATATCCATAATCATCAACAACCTTCTCAATATCCTTAAGAAATGCCAACAATCTTTCATTGTCTGTTATAATGCAATATTGCCAACAATATATATATATATATATATATATATATATATATATATATATATATATATATATATATATATATATATATATATATATATATATATATATATATATATATATATATATATATATATATATATATATATATAACTTTCTAAGGTAAAATCTAAATTACAATAGTTTTAGCAAACTATTTTCCAATAGCAGAAATAAGAGTAAATCTTTTATTTTATTTTCACCTAGGGCATAATCTATATCTATTTTTCAGATTTTATAGAATGTAAAGATATGACAGTTTATTTATCTATAGAATGAGTTACTTTATTGTTTTTACAGAATGAATAACAGTGACAAAATTAAAATTAAAAACTTTCTTTTTGTTTCCTACTAGCATGCATTTTCCAGATTTATAACTTAAGCAAAAATGACTAATTTCTTTTTTTTTTACATTTGCAAATTAACCTTTCTAGTTTAATGACCTTCTATTTACATGCATTTACAAAATATGTAAAAAGTAGTAGAAATAATCTTATAGATAGCAACTAATATTTTCTAAAACTCCATGAGTAACAACAACAAGATAAAAAGCATTATTATTTTAAAATAGAATAAAACATCTCATTCCTTTCTGCAATAATATTTGAACAACATAATACATCTCCTTTTTTTTTTTGCAACTTATACAAAACATAATTAATCAAATGCACTCTTTTTATTTAAATGATCCATACATCAAATAAAATACAACTTAAAATTTAGTCAATAATACAGTTTTTTATTTTTTTACAATATAAATACAATAGAAAACTCTTTCTTTTTCCTTCTTTTCTTTACAACTAAAATACAGTGTTACATTCTTTTTCTGCAATTAAAAAAAAAATCAACAAGACCATATCCAAGTTTTCCCCTCCAAGTCTTTTCCAAAGCAACCTACAATAAAAGGCTTTTGGGTTGTGACCATGGAGGCTCACCTCCCAACCTAGGCTTACTAGAAGCCACCCTCGAGCTTGGATAACCAAGACCTAGACAGGTTACACTCAAGCAATACACAAACAAGCATGGAAAACTCACAACAAACACATTCCCATCCCAAGGCTAAACATCATCACATAATGTGATTTTTACATGGGTGGAAGTGGACTAAGTACCTTGAGGAGAAACTGCACAATAGTAGATCACAAGCCATCTCATGGCAACCAATAACACATCACAAGTCCAACTTTACCCAACATCCTTATGACCCCCAAGGCATGCATGCCATAATATCTCCCCTTATGACCCCCAAATGCATAAACAAAACTATGCAGCAAGGGTCACATAAACAAACCCTTGAGATCACTCTCTTCCAAAGAGAGCCTCTCACTCTAAGGCTGTCAAACAAACTTCCACCCCCAAGGCCACTCTACCCTCCCAAGGGTGAGATGGCCTTGGATACTCCCAAAACACAAATAAAATGCATAACCAAAACAAGTGAAAGCTCACATATATTTTTTCACAAATTAAACACAAAGGAAGAAAACAAACTACATTCAAGCAATCTTTCAAAGCAAAATTGTAACATACAAGGAAAAAGATTGAAACAACCTTGAATCTGCCAAGGGTTTACAAGGTTTGGAGAAGAGCAGCCCAAATCTACACTCCTTTCCTTCAACACTTAGCCAAAATTATATCCTAAACTTGCTTCCAAAATTTCAAAAACTAGTCTCCAAAGATGAAGAGTGGGTCATTAACTTCCTAAGTCTCAATCCCTTTCCTAAGAAGGTTTCTCTCACTCTTTCCAACCTCTTGGATAGAGTGAGAGATCACATTGGTTGGTCTTCCCAAATCCTTACACACTCCCTAACCAAGGCATCTCAAAAAGGGAAATGGAATGGGGAAAAGGAATGACACATACCAAGAAGGTTATCTAACCAAGGAAAGCTCTCCTAAAGATCAAATTCGGCCAACTTGGGAAACTCACTTTTTGGGGAGGTTAAACAAGTCCTGGGGAGTAGTCACATAGCCAAATTTGGCCTTCATCCATAGGTACATGATATGGCCCACTAAAAATGCTCCTACACTGACTCTAGAAGTTGGTTTAACCCTTTGAAAGTCCACCCAAAGTTTACCTACGGATCAACTCTGAGTTGACCCTCCTAATGGCTCACTATCCTAGGTTTACTTGGGACCTTCAAGGATAATTGAAAATATAAACATTGAAAAAAATAAATTCCTCAAAAAGAGACATGACAATGTCAACTCAACATATAACACATGTGTCAAGTGACACTACAAAATAATTACACATCACCAAAATGCACATGGCAATTGTCTCTTTCAAAATTTATAATTTAAACAAATCCCAAAATAAATACTCAACCAACCATAACATTTACAAATTAAATACATTTACAAACAAGGGGTTGTCTCTCCAAATAGACAACCCCTAACTTCACAATCGCACATAGGCCCAGGCTTGATTCTCCATATTATTTCCATGGTCACATGGATAATTTTCCTGCGCATCTCAATTACACATTAGTAATTCCCAAATAGACTCATATAATATTAAACACATAAATAAGAATACAATTCCATCACTCTACATACAATTGACATCATACAAATCAATTTACCATATATCAAAGCAATCCACATAAGCAATTATCATAATCCTCATAAATTTCATCCATTCATAAGATATGCATCATATTTATAACATCATAATAAAGTCTTGTAAATCAAATCAATGACATACACCCTCTCAATGTTATCCTATCCTAGAATCATATAAAATTCTATATTCATAATGCATAGAAATGAAGAATCAATATATCAATGTTATCCAATCCTAGGATCATATAAAGTTCTATATCCATAATGCATAGAAATGAAGCGTCCATAATAGTTCCAACATGAAAATCACTGAAATGCTAGGACGGGTTGGGGTAGGGCCTCACATACATTCCTGCCATGATCTAGGCAACATTTTCTGAAATTCATAGGGCAACTTTGCTTCGACAGATTATTGCCAGATCCAAGTGCATAGCTTCATCCTATGCTTCTATCTTGAGTTATAATCAAATCTTTGCCACTTTTACACTTGATCATAAGTGCACAATTCGATCAATTCAAATCTTAATCTCGGAAGAGGGGATTCACTTATCATCACTCAGAATTCAATCTCTTTCTCTAGAGGTTGAATCTAGTGTATCTTCCCCCCTCTTCCAATGTAATATGGAAAATGTGTTTGAAGAGAAATCCAAAGTCAAACTTTTATCTCTCCTCGGAGGGAAGAAAAGCTTTCCTCTCAATATCTCCACCATTCACCTTTTTCCAACATGATAGTATCAAAAAATAATATTGATGCTTTGCAAGCTTTCAAATGTGAAGTGCATCCAAGCATTCTAAATGAAATGCATGGTTAAAGTGATGTGACAACTTATCTAGAAAAAATATGTTTGTTTGCCTCAACTTCTTTACCACAACTAGGACAAGGAATTTGGGTGGATGCATTTTGTATATAATGGTTATCAAAATGGTTAAACATATCAATTGCATTGTGGTCAACAACAAAAAAGAAAAAATATTTAGATTTTAACAAGTTACAAAAATATACATATTCTATTTTATTTCATGGTGAGAACCCTAGTTGTGGTCATTATGAGCCACTAATTTGCAAGAAAACATTATTATGTAGTAACAATACAATATCAAATTACCTTTCAAATTTTTGTCCAACATTAGAAATTCATTGGCAACTTATCCAACTAGAGTTGACGATTCATTGAAGTTTATTTATTGCAATATGCTACTTAATGGATGGAGAATTTGATACTCTATCTTTGAGACTATACAGTGCACAATCATTTTGCAATGCAAGGAAAGGTAATGCTAGACTTGTGATAAACTATATAGACCATTACTTAATAGAAAATGTACTTCACACAATGCCATCTATTCATACTTGGGAAGACTATAATGTCAAATTGGCAATGCCTTATTCTGAAGCCAAAATCGAAGGAGGACATTTTTGTTTACAATGGCTAGCAACCATATTCAATATTACTATTTATTTATGGTCTCCAACAACTAAAAATGTTGAATAATTTTTTGGATTTGACAAATCCATTAACAAATCATTTAATATAATATCATTTGAAACAGACAATACACATATGTACACTATGAGCCTATCGTTATAACACATATTATATAACCATTTCAAACAAATTGTTCAACTTCAACATTTTCAACTAATAAAATAAGAAAAATTGAACCAAAAACAAGGAAAAAAGACACATTATTTGAACTAAGTAATGAAATAGTACATGAAGACAATGTAAGAAAGAACAAAAAAAATCATTACATGAATTTAAAAAACTATTGTGTACTAGTAAACAAAACAAGATATCTAACATTGTCAATGTAGATAGTTATAACAAATGTAAACAACAAAATGCACCCACTATTAACATTGCTTTACAAAATGCAAACTTATTTAGGCTAGAACCATTTTCTTATACTATAGGCAATTGCTTATTTGATAGTCTTGAAGTCTTTCTTCTTTTTCATTACACATCAAATGAGTTGTGAAATGGACTGATTGATCTCTTTTTATTATCACTATCAAAAGGAGATATTGGTGCCTTACAATAATTTATGCATGAAATGCATCTTAATATCTTGCATGAGATGCATGGCTTATGTGATGTTACAACATAATATCTAAGATGTGATTGTTAGAATCAACTAGTATATTAGATACCAAACATGGACTTTGGGGCAATATGTTTTGTATACTATGGATTTCCAAACATGGTTAAACATATCAATTTCACTATGGTCAACAACTACAAAAAAAATTTATTTACATTTCAATAATAATATTGAAAAAAATACATGCTCTATATTATTTCATGATCAAAACCCTATTTGTGGTCATTATAAGCCATTGATGTGCAAAACATCTTGTATACCATATACTATTATGTCATGAAATTACTTGTCTGATTTTTTTCAATCATTAGAAACCTATTGAGAAAGCATAGTACCTCAAATGAAAATTAAAGGCATAGAGAAGCATACAATTGCAACAAAAAATTATTGTGAAAGTCTTTTCCATTCTAAACAATATTTAATGGCTAAAGATTTCGATATTCAAAGTTTAAGACTATACATTGCACAATCTTTTTGCAATTCAATAAAACATAATCCTTCACGACAAAATAATTATATACACAAATATTTACCCTAACATATATTGCAAAAATTCCATGCATTGCTACTTGGAAAGACTATATTATCAAAATGGCAATGTCTTATTTAGAAGGCAAAATTGAAGGAGGAGGCTTCTGTTTGCATTGGTTATCAATTATATTCAAAACTACAATTATTTTATGGTCTTCAACAACTAAACAAGTCCAAAAAGTTTTAAAACTAACAATCGTACACAAAGAATATTTAACATAATATCATTTGAAACAAATAGGGCACATATACACTACGAGCCATTAGTAGAATCACCCATAATTAATGGCACAATAAATATGAACAAATATAGATTAGAAAAAAATATCACTATGTCGACTTAAACAAACAATACATAACAATAAACCAAATCAAGAACAAAATTTTAAACAAACAATACATAACAATAAACCAGATTAAGAACAAAAATTTTAAAAAACAAAAAAGCAAGGAAAAAAATCCAACAACATATTTGAAAGAAATTGAGGATGGTCCTCAATATGAATGTTACATTTGTAAATGATTCAATTTCCATTATAACATAAAAAACTTAATTAAAAAGAACAAGAAATGTACCAAACTTTTTCTAAAAACAAGAATATGGATGACATAGTAAATGTTTGCAATTATTGTAAAAACATGTTGTGTACTCGTAAACTATCATGCTTTGCTACACCACAGTTTATAAGATGAAATAAATATCTATAAATTTTATCAAATATATCAGAACTTGAAGAAATACTCATATCACCACGACTTGATTTTGCACAAATTAGGCAATGGGGTCATAAAAGATCTCAAATAGGGTTAACTAGTTCCATTATAAATGCACCAATGAATATAAACATAATACAAAGATTGCTCCCACGATCAATAAATGACACAATCACAATTGCTATTGTACTAAAACAAAAACTAGAATACAAGAATCCATACCAAGTTGGAATTGGTCATCCTAAACTAATAATGAAGGCATTAAAACTTTTATGCAAAAGGCAATTATATAGACAAGAAAATATTACAATAGACAAGACTTGGAATACAAAAGTAAAAGAAATAGATTACAATAATTTAATAATAGATAATGCATATAGTGAGATTGATTCAAATAGTGATGATATAGAGTGTAGTGATCAATTAGAAATAGAAATTGCTACATTTGTCCATGGATTTACAGAATATAGATCTATTTACGATGTGCAAGATAAAATTATTGAAATAACACCTAGTGAAGGAAACAAACCTATAGGTATTTTCAAGGATACATATGCTGAAGAAATGAACTTTCCTACTCTTTTATTTGGTGATCCAAGAGATGTAGACATAACAACAAGGTTCAAATATCAAAAAATCACACAATGGGAAATTTTACATTCAAGTGGCATAATTTTGCAACTCATACTACCAATCTATTTTTTAAAGCAATACGTATAATCATTGACAAATTACTATAAAGTATATCAATATGAATTCTTAAAGGTCAATTGAAAGGATAATTTATACTTGTAAAATATGTTAAACACAAGCCAAATTTAGATAAAATCTTATAGTGAAATATTGGATATAGCATATCCACATCTCTCCAGATTATCTACTTCAAACAAAAAGAACATATTTGCAATGATACGACAATTGGGACCTCCAAACTTATATTTAACATTCTAAAGTGCAAAGCACATGTGGCAACCATTGATATCAACAATTACTACATTATACAAGAATCGCCAAAAGAAAAGAGAAAATGAATATGAAAATGAACCTAACATTGATTATCTAATTCGAAAAGACCCAATCACTTGTACTCATTATTATAGACATAAAATTAGTTGTCTTACAAAACTATTATCTAGAGATGACACAATTCTAGGACATATCAATGATTTCTTCTTTGTTACTAAATTCCAAAACAGAGAAAATGAACTTGATCATGCTTTAATATGGGTTAGGGATGCTCCAATATATGGAAAGTCTGATAATTTACAAATTGAATAATTTATTGACAAGAATATCACTTGCAATACAAAAATTATAAACGAAAGAATTTCTAACCTACATCAACACTATCAAACACAAAGTTGCAAAAAAACCAAAAAACCACATTGTAGATATAATTTTCCTTTTCCACCTATGAGAAACACATTAATACTTGAACCCTTTGAATCAACTAGTGACAATACCAGACATAACACAATCAAAATATTTAAAGTATTAGAACATGAAAATTATGATGAAACAATAACTTTTGAAAAATTCTTAGACAAAATTAACATACAAGAACATGATTACATACAAGCAATACGATCGACATTAACAAAACCAACAGTTTACCTAAAAAGAGATCTACCACATATTTGGAACAATAGTTTTGCAAAAAAATTCCATCATTATGGGAAACAAATATTGATGCACAATTTGTATTAAATGCATATGTTGCAGCAGCATATTGCTCGTCATACATGACAAAAGTAGACAAATCTATGACAACAAATTTTAGAAAAATATGAAAAGAACATGTGACAACAAAAATTGATGCCATACAAATGATTCGTAGCCAAGGGAATACATTACTTAACCTACAAAAAATGTCTACTCAACTTGCAATACACAATTCTATGACTACCCTTAAATTCAAGTTCAAAAAAATGTGTATTTATAAACACATCTCCACAAGAGAAGAAGGCACATTTATTCTAAAGTCAAAATCACACCTAAGTATTGAACCATATGATTCTGTCCCTCCTAGCCTTGAATTTTGATTTATGCATCATGTGATTCATGTTTTGATGATTACTTATGACTCTATTTCTTTCTCAAATGATATTGATGTTGCTAGATACTTTATGTGGACATATGATATTTGATGTCTTATGTGGATGATTGATACATCTTAGACTATATCGATGATGGATCTATGTTTGATGATTTATATGTGCTCATTATCCATGATGGATCATATTGCTTATGGGATTTTGATGACATTATGATTATACTGACCCTACTCTATGATTATGATGATTAAGTTGATGCTTCGATGATTGTGATTGTCTTCTAGTGTCTTTGTAATTAGAGATGATGTCATACCACTCATTGCGAGCACGATATGATGTTGTGATTCTCTATCACTTGCTTGATCATTTATGATGTATATGTGTGTTGTATCGCGGTTAGTGGAGGATGTAGGTTTGCAGGTACCAGATATCGACTCCACCTGGTCTCACAGGTCTGAGCATGTCTTTATCCCAATGGAAAGTTGTCAAAGATGGAATGTGTTTCCCTCTCATACTCTAGGCTTAAGTTGTCTAGCTTGTCGGTTTTGTGTTGTGGCACAAGTTGGTGGTTAGAGTCTTGTGTCGTTGTTTGACCCCATGTCGGGTTGCCTTGAGGTGATTGCATGTGATTAATATTTAATTAGTATTTGATTAATATAGAATTAATTTTAAATTTTGATTATTTATTTATTATTGGATGACTATTTAATATTTATTTTTATTGGCTTGGTTAATGATTAATTGAGCTTGATTTATTGTTGTTGGTTATTTATTATTTATTTATTAATGTTTATTTGATTACTTATTTATTTATTGTATAATTATGATTTATTATTTTTTTGATTTGATTTAATTATTGTTAATTAATTATTGTGGAGATTATTTATATAGTTTTATTTGATTTATTATTTATTCCTTGGTTATTGTATTTATTTATTGCCCTATCTTTCTATTGGGTTTGATTTGTTATTAATTCACTAGCGTTTATAATAATAATATTATTAAATATATATTAACCTTGTTATTACATGGTTATTGGATATATTATATAACCTACCTACCCTTTTACCCTATTGGCTGAATTATGGGAGGTAAGTAAATAATATTAATAATATTACTCACCTCAATATTGTGCATGGTAGGTATTGTAGGAATGCACTGATACCAAGAGATAACTAGGGGGGTAATCAGTTATCTCACAATTATAGCAATTAATTCAATTATAAACCTTATACCGGAGCACAAAACAATGAAAGATATAACATGAAAGCACAACAAACATAACACCAATATTTTGACGTTGAAAAACCAGAAAGGGAAAAACCATAGTGGGAAACCCTACCCATAATCAGATGAATACTCTGCAGTTGTATTATGTACAATTACAATGGGGTATGCACTTGCAAAAAGGCTAACAACCAAGACTGCACTGCTCATCACAAAGGGAAGTCTCACTGACTTACATAAACATCGAACTACAATCCGAAAAGAAAATGAACTATGAAAGTAGCATTTACTAATGCTTGATACAGTTCCAGTTAAGCATTGATGTCTACTTTGCAATACAAAACCTTTCCAACCTTCACTAGAATGCTATGACACTATTCACACATAATCCTCACTCTAATAATGCAGACATAACAATCCTATAACCATCCATCCTTGTTACAATTACATGAATAAGCAACCTATAAATATAGATCATCAACCATATTGACAAGGTCGGCTAAACCCTAAACCCATTAACCCATAATTACAAAATTAAATCACACGATGTCACCAAACCAATATTATAATTCACATTGCATAGCATAGACCTAATTCAAGTATCCAAATAATTATATCCACCGGAAATTTTGCTAAGACCAAAATCCAATACCAACCAGTAGAAACCCTCAGTGAAATAACATAAAGTTTAACCATATCCAAAGTAGGACCATCATAACAACACACCATCCAATGTAAAGTCATCAAATACTCAGGACATGATCAAGAAACACCTTTAGCATGATATAAATTGATTCCATAAGCTGGACCAAGATCCACTAACCAAATCACCAAATATTGCTTACCAGTAAAGCTAACCGTGAAAGCTAGAAGCTAACAATGTTGGTAAATACCAAAAGCAATAATAGCCAAAGCACCAAAACATGAACCAGAAGAATAGAGAAAGCATATAACCATCCAGAATAAGCATCCAAAACTGATTCCAAAGATCTAATCATACTAGATCAGAATCGCAGTCAAGACCAAGAAGATCACCAAGACTAACTGGAATAGATCCAACTGAGATACAGTGTTGACATCAATGACAACACTTAACCAAATCTAGCATATTGCCAGTAGGTATATTATATATTTTTATGGAATATTTTGATTGATTGATGATTTTCTATGGTTTTGAATTAATTTTCTATTTATTAAGCTTTCTGAGAATGTTGTCGAGTTACCATCCAAGAGAATTTCATTTAGATTTGGAGTTTATATTTGGTTGAAGCTTTGTTTGTTGAGGATTTATTGATTGAATCTGAATATTGCATGGTTAGATTCGTGGGATTTCATTTTCTCTTCATCAAGTTAAATTTTTACCTTGGTTGCGATTTCCAGGTTGAAGCTTCGATTTCTCTCTACATTTTTATTAGAAAAGATTGTGCTCTTTGCATTTGGTAAAATATTGAATGGCAAGGATATTTCAATGTTTAAAAATTCTAATATTAGTTTGGGAAAGATTGAATTATGTTTACATAAATATATATATGTAAAATCTGGAAAATGGAGTATTGTTGGGGATGTTTATTCTGCATATTGTCTTTTTTAATGTATGTATTTCCTTCCTTGTATTATTTTTGGGATTTAAGATGTGTTCTTTCTTCCATTATGATATATTGCATCTCCATGAGTTTCTGTGTAAGCTTGGTGTCTTTCTGTGCAAGTCTGTGTAAAGGAGGTAAAGGGATTTGATGTTAAAATCCATTTGTGTGACTTGTGAATTCAATTTTTATGTTTTCAAGGCATTATTTCATCATCGCACACCTTCTAGGAGAGATTTGTTCATTTAGCAAGCCTATGTGTAATATGGGCAAGTTTCATCACATAAAATGTTTGTTTTCATTGATTTTTGCTCTCTGAATCCAAAACACTAAAAGATGGCACCAAAATGATAAAAGATGGCACCAAAAAAATAAAAGATTCCATGGATGCACTACAAAATGACCTCTATGCATTAAATTGTCTCCCAGATGCACTAGACTAGGTTTTTGATGCGTTGTTCTGCCTCGAGTTGCTAGGTTTGTTAGTTAGGTCTTCTGAAGTCACTTTTCCGGATTTTGGAATTATACCAGAGGCTTCTTGTGATTGATTTGATGTTCTAAGAGGTGTCTTTGATTTTATTTTTATCCTTTCATGATTTTTTTGAGCTCCAATAGGATGATTTGTGCCTTACTCTTGAGGGTTGTGCATATTCGTTGTTTTGCTCCAGCAAGAGGATGACTACCTTGTTGAGGGATAGATTTTGAATGCTCCAGTGAGAGGATAGTGCCTCACTATTGAGGATGTGTTTGGCTATGATTGATCAAGACTAAATCTTATTACACTCATGTTCATTTCTATGCTTTTTTTAGTGAGGGCTTTTGCTTCATATGTTGGTATCATGGTTCTTTTTGTGCATCAATTTTGTATCAGTGATAATATGATTTTGTATCTTTTTATGTTAAGCCTTCATGTTGTTATTATGATGTAATTTTGATTCATGATTCACCCCTCAGTTCTTGTTCCATGGATAGGGAGAGTGGGCTCTTGCATGTGTAGGACCGGGGTCATGAGCAATAGGCTCTAAGAGGTTCCTAGAGAGGATGCTTAGGGTCTAGACCTGTCATGGGACCAAGTATAGAGTTTATGTTTAATTGAAAGTGATAAAAATAATAATTTGATTAGTGGGTTTGGATAATTAGGAATTCACTTAATCAAGATAATTAAATTGGTTTATGGTGCCCCTCCTCATAGCCCTTGAGTGGAGACTCAGGATGAGCTTGGGAAGACTGTGGAGACGGTAAGCTAAACTCCCTTGATTGCTCATAGGTTGAGATGGCTCCACATATCTATCAGGGGTGTGGGTGGAGATCATAATATTTATATATTATTCCCTTCTTTGCGAGGATAGCATGTGATGACACTCTTCCCTACATGTGCCCATTATCCTGATGCCCTTATTGTTTATTATGCCTCTAGGAGTTTAATTATTTATGATTATCCTTGTGATGAGTTTGATTCATTATTGGTTGTTATGTTTGTGGATGTCTTGTTGAGTCCCTTGGTCATTAGGTGTTAGCCTAGGTCTTGAGTGTGAGTTGAACCCCATGTAATCTCCTAGCACGGGGGGTGGTTCCTTTTTGGTTCCACATGGTCGAGTGCTTTTATGCCTTCTTCCATTGGGATGTTTTTCTTTGGATGGTAGCATGCATGGTTGAGGATTCTATGATTCTTCATTATGCAGTTGGATGGTGTAGCTCAATTCTATGTATTTGAGATAACATATTGTATCATGATGACATTTTAAAGGAGATTATGTTCATGTATCATGTATTCACATGTAATAGGATGTGATGATGTAGAGGCTATGATCTTGTAATGGATCAAGATGATGTAAACATTATATGTATTATGTTGTTAAAGAATGTTACTTATGTGATGGTTAGAGAATGAAATTCTATATTGATTATGAATTGTAATGGGCATCTCAAGTTTATTTTGTGGTAAATGATTTCATGTAGTTATCTTGTATTATGAGATTCTAATGGAAATGAGATTAGCACTTGTTGTTATTGAACTTGCATAAGTATGTGAGTAGTAATCTTGATGGAATGTATTATGACCCTTAAGGGAATGATCTAGTTCTCTTGTGGATAATTGTTAGTTAGATTCATGATGTACTAGATGGATAATGTAGAAATGGGGTTTAAGAACATTTGGATTTGGTGTTTTAAAATGAACTTAAGGAATTAATGGGTATATGATAGTATTCTCAGGGTAAGAAGGATAGAGGTTGATTGGGAAATGAATGTAGTGTTGGAATATGATATATTTGGTTAAGTGTTGTCATTGATGTCAACACTGTATCCTAATTGGATATGGTTTTGCTATCCCGGTTGGACATATCCCAGTTAGACTTGGTGTTTATCTTGGTTTTTGCTATGATTTTAATCCAGTATGATCAAATCCTTGGATTCGGTTTTGGATGCTTATTCAGGATGGTTATATGCATATCATATTATGTTGGTTCTTGATTTGGCACTTCGATAGATATCTCTTATGTTCCCGGTTGATATTTCTTGGTACCGTTTCGCTTTATCAGTTAGAAATATTTGATGATTTGATTAGATGATTTTGGTCCAGCTTATGGAAATGGTTTCTATCATGCTGAAGTTGCTTCTTAATCGTATCCTAATTATTTTGTGACTTTACATTGGCTGGCTTGTTGTTATGATGGTCGTATTCAAATCCAGTTACACTTTTTGTCTACTCCAACTATAATAATAATAACTCTAATTGAAATCTCAACCCGAAGTTTGGACATTCATCTGGTAAAGTTACTATTTTCATGGCTAGTGTTCATTTAGTTATCAACCTAGGGACGTAAAAATTGAAATGGGTCTGCACTATATATGCACTAAGCTCCTTCAATGGCTATTTTGGATTGTTGCAGTAACTAACATTATTAGGAAAGGAAAGGCAAGAATGGAAATTATAGAAGGTTGCAAGAAAACTTATAAAAACAATGTTGTAATGATCTAATATAAATAACAGAAATCACTCTATTCTGGCTTGGCTGCAGGAACAATCAGTGGATCTATTTCTAGTGGCTGCAGGAACAGTCAAGGCATGAACTTCTACTACAACTAAAGAAGAACTAATTTCAATGAGCATAAACATAGGATCACTCACAAAGTGGGCCCCCTTGGATGAGTGATATCAAGCTTCCAAAAAAATACTTTTAGCAGATCATAACAACATATCTTTTATTCATTGCTTCCTGAAAATGATTACATGTTTTAAAAGAAAAACTCCAGAATGCTTATCAAAATTCTCTGCTCTATTCCTTTCTATTCTATCTAACCTCTAAGAAAAAAGGAAGAGCTTATTAGAAAAGAAAATATTAACTACAATGGACAACTCAAATCATGCCCAAAAGAAGAGGCGGATGATTGACTGATGAAGAAGATAACTAGAGCTTGGCTATAGGAAACGTGGATCTAGACCGAACCACAGTCTTTGCATGTCGTAGCAATATTTTGTGAATTCAATGCCCACTAGAGTTAAACTTCCATAGTGTTGTCTGGCTGCTCCGCTCATGCCATACCTTGAGCTCACTCGGCTCTTCTTCAGTTTGATCTCCAGTTATTTCTTATGTGATTCTTCCTTCTTTAGGCATGAAAGGAGAATATCCACTACAACATCATTTATTATCTACACTACAACAAAAACAACATACAAGGACATGCATACATATTTTTTTTAATTAATAGATTCATTAATTCACATATGATATTACCCTAAATAATCTGCATAGCAATAGGAACAAATCACTTGGTTGTAGGAATAAATAGCATGGCTGTAGGAATAGACCGACAAAGTTCAAACATGATTTCATAAGTTCAAGTTTAACACATGGAATACATATAGTCAATTTACAATACTTCACTACTAGTATGTAAACCAAAAGATGTCAAAAACCTAAGAGTTTTAATCATAAAAACATGACAAAGTCTCAACTTATCATGCCCCCCAACTTTAAGAGTTTGCTAATCCTACAGCAAAAGGAAAATTTCTGACTCTCATTGTAACTCTTAAATCACCAACGGTGCTCTAACCTATCCCCCCTGAAGCCAAGTTCTAATAAAATTCTTTCATTTTTTCCAGCCTGGACCATCTAGTTGTTTCTTCTGTGACTGCATCATAGTTCTGCTCTATAAGTTGACATGCCAAAAGTGGCCACATAAGGATTTGGGGTTGAAAGATCAATGGTAGCTAGTTGTTGGCTTTCTCCCTGCCTAACTATATATATCTGGGGGCTCTTTGTATGGTTGCATGAAAATTTTGTAGTGAATAAGGTTCTCCCTGTTTTAACTGTTCTGGTAGATTATTCTAGTGCTAAGTTAACCCTTCTATTGCAGCCATCTTGTCAGTCTGAATCAAATGCTCATATGCTTGATAGACTTCTTCTCTCATTGGAAGCACTAATTTTCTAACATCATCTCTTACCAGTAACTTCTGCCAATCATAATAAAGAACTCTTGGTGCTTTTGATTCCCTTCTTAATGGTAATGGACAGGCAAAATCTAATTTTTCATACTCCTTGGCTTGTGCCCCCATGATAATCTCATTTTGGATCCATGACATTAAAGCTTTGATATGGATATCCCCAATATACAATAAGGGATTCCACTCCCTTTCTGAGGGTACAACATAGTTATGTAGGTATAGTTCACATAGCAAATTCTTCACAACAAGTGGAGAGGTTTGGTAAGCAAAAAGAATTCTTCAAGTGTTTCTAAAGAGGGGTTAAGATCCCTAATAATGCGGTTAGTTTGAAGTTCAAATACCGCTCTTTTAAATGTACTGCATAAACTCTTGGAGGTGCCCTACACTGCATCAACTCAGGAACCATACCAAAAATTATTTCTACCTTAGCCTCTAATTCCTCAATTCTGTTATCTCTCTTTTCAATTTCTTTTTGTTGTTTATCAATAATCCCCTGCAACCTAGCCTTCTCTATTTCCCATTGTTTATAAAATGTTAAAGCAATAGATAAACTAATTAGGGATGAAGGGGGTCTAATAGGTACTACCTTAGACCACGGGATTTCCTCAATAAACTCCTCGATTTGAGCTGGCATCTCTCCAATATTTTCCTCAGGCTGGTGTAGAATATCTTCAATAGTTTCTTCAAATTGTTGTGCCACAGAAGCAAGATTTGTTAGTTTATCCTTAGCAACATTTTCTTGCATTTCATCCTCTGTAGGGCTTCCTTCTTCTAAAGTTTCCACTGTAATAACCTTTATCAGATTACCCACAGGATGAGTCTTTTGTGTCTTGCTACGTGTTCTTCTTACATAAACTTTTGGAATGGTTGCAGGAGCTTTTATTTTTGTCCTACACCTCTTGGCTGCAAGAGGAATCTGAGTTACCTGTGGCTCGGTCATAAGTTCTTCATTTGTTTCATCCCTTTCCAACTCTTTTCCTTTCCTTTGCAAAATTGGCGAATCTCTTTGAAGAGAAGTAGAGGGTTGCTCTTCACTTGATTCTACTTTCTTTTCTTCCATAATAATCACGCCTCCTTCAGCAACAAGCAAATCCTCGTCTGTAGCGACTATGGGGGAAGAGGGTTCTGCAACATTTTCTTCTTCAACTGGTAGGTTATCTACAACAGGGGTATCTTCAACCCTAAATTGTTGTATATCCTCAAATACACCCCATTCCATTTGTGAAACATCTCTTAGGGACCATTGTACAAGTAGCTTAACCAATCCATGATGGCTAACGGAGTGATTTCCATTTTTCTGCGTCTCCTTAGCACTTGTAAAAATGAGGTGGTATAATAAATTAGGAACATTCACGCGTCAGCCATGCCACAGATGACTAAGTAATTTAAAATGAGGTGAATGCATATTTGAATATTTCCCTTCACATGTAATGTAATTCATAACATACAAAGCTACTTGAGGCCAATGTGCTAGTAGAGAAACCCTTCTAGTTCCTTGCTTGTCCACCATTAAGGGTTCATCCATGGGAATTGTGAACTTTACTCTAGTACTTCTTGCATCTTTTGATTCTGGAAATAGTTCTCCTTCCTGCGCCAACCTCGTTACTTTTGCTATTCGCTGCTCCGTAGCAATAACCCTCAAACCTTTAACTATAGCTTCTCCTTCATTAAAGGAATGCATAAATTTTGCAGCAATTTCTTTGTTATAATCCTTGATTTTCAAGAAGTAATCCAACCAGCCATGGTGTCTAAAATAATGCTCACATAGAGCATTCTGTAGCAACACTTCATGAACCATTGGCTCGTGATGAATTGGATCACCACCCATCTCCTACTCTGCTATTTTTTCTCTCTGCAGCTAAACCAAAATATCTGACAGTCTTGCTAAATTGAAATTCCCTTACATATCTCAATTCTGGCGGCAAACTTTATAATTCACTTGCATGAAAAAATAACATAATAAGTAATGATGGGGAAAAAATCAATTTGGATTACCAAAAAGGACTGATAATTAATCACTTTGGAAACTGAACCATAAAGCACCCCCCCAACTTAAAATAGCATGTGTCCACACAAGCTGACAAGATTTCGGACAGTGGAGCAGATTTAAACAGGATATAATCATAATGAACTAATAAATGCATAATTAAAATAAAACACAATATACATGTACTTGCAATTGTATGAAAATGATGGTGAAATGAAATGAAATGACAGGTAAGAAAATGGGATGGAATGTCATGGATGGGATTTTATGTACGGAGAAGAATATTCCCATATAATATGGAAATATTTTATTATGAAGCGGCAAATATGTTCACTGCAGAGGCTGCAGGAACTTTACCTTTATTACCTTTCTTAATTGCAACACGAATCTCATGAGTTGTTGTAGGCCCATTGTCAGTTGCTGCAGAAACCTCTATGTCACTTTGTGGAGCAAACTACTGCAGGAACTCTTCTTTAGTAGCTAGCTTATGATATAGACATAGTCGATGACCATTTACTAAGAGTTTAAATCAAATAGGATCAATTGTGGACAAATGAATAGCTCCATTCTGGAAAACTTCTTCTATCTCATACGGACCTAACCACCTGGTTTGAAGCTTTCTCATACCATCTTTATATCTGGAATCATACAGTAGTGCCCAGTCACCAACTTTAAATTTCTTTTCCCTATAATATTTATCATGCCATTTTGCTCTTTGATTTTGAATCAATTCTGGCTATTGAACAACTATCTTTCTCCATTCATCTAGAACATTTAATTGTTGAATGCATTCTTTCTATTTTTCAGACAATGTCATATTTAATTGCAAAGTTGTCCTTAGGGTTTTATGCTCAAATTCAATGGGCGTCATTGTTGTTTTGCCATAAACCATCTCAAAAGGTGTGAAACCAATTGGTGTTTCCCAAGTTGTTCTATATGCCCAAATTGCTTCTGAAAGTCAGTGAGAACAATCTTTCTTGTGAACAGACACCATTTTTGTAAGAATAGCCTCAAGATCTCTATTTGTAACTTCTACTTGTACATTAGCCTATGGATTATATGGAGTAGATTTTATGTGCCTTATATTGTATTCATTTACCAAAGCCTTTATCAATGTTGAAGTAAATTGAGGTCCCTGGTCTAAGACATTTCCCTTGGTACTCCATATCTTGTAAATATCTCTTCATAAAGAAACTCAGCTACCTTATTATATCTTACATGTGTCATGGCATGAGCTCTACCCATTTTGTTACATAGTCTGTACATACCAAGATATAAGATCTGCCATTAGAAGGTGGATCAATTGGGCCAACAAAATCTAATCCCCACTTGTCAAATGGGGCAACTGATATTTGAGGATATAGTGGCATCTCATCAGATTTTGTAGGTCTTCCCATTTGCTGACATCTATCACATTTCCATGTGTGCTAAGTTGCATCCTTATGTAATGTGGGCCAATAGTATCCTATATTGAGTATTTTCAGTGTTGTTCTTTTGGCAGCAAAATGACCTCCACATGGCTAATCATGACATGCATGCAAGATGTCATATGTTTCATCTTCTCTGACACATCTTCGCATGACTTGGTCAAGTCCAGTATAAAATAGACAATCAGCAATACATGAGAAGTTAAAACTTTTTTCAACTAGCAACCTTCTTTCCTTAGGAGAGAAATAAATTGGCATCTTAGCTGCAGCTAAATAGTTGGCAATATCAACATACCAAGGAGTGTGAGCTTGAATGAGAAACAAATGTTCATCTAGAAAACTGTCAACTATTATTGTAGAATCTTCTTGCAATTGAAGACGTGAAAGATAATCCGCAACCACATTAGACTTCCCTGGTTTATCAACAACTGTGATATCAAATTCATGCATCAACAATAACCAGTGAGCTAATCTACCAGTGGTTGATGGCTTATTCATGAGATATCTAATTGTAGTATGATCTATATGCACAAATATGGGATATCCTATGATATAGTGTCTAAGTTTGTTAAGTGCATATATGATAGTTGCCATTTCCTTTTCAGTAACTGTGTAATTCAATTCAGGTCCCTGCAAATTCTTGCTAATATAATATATTGCATTTTCCAATTTTTCAATTCTTTGTCCTAGCACTGCTCCTATTGCATAATCAGATGCATCTGTATGGATTTGGAATGGTAGAGACCAATTTGGCCCTTTAAGAATTGGTGCTTGAGTCAAAGCATGCTTAAGCTTTAAAAAATCTTCATTGCATGTTGGTGTCCATTTAAATTTTGCATCTTTAGTAAGCAATGAATATAAGGGACTTGCAATTTTACTGAAATCTTTGATAAACCGTCTGTAGTATCCAGCATGACCAAGAAAACTTCTTACATCTTTTTGCTTCAAAGGGTCATTAATATGCTGAATGACCTTAATCTTTGCTGGATCCACCCAGATGCCTTGTACAGATATATGATGACCAAGGACTGTTCCTTCTTCCATCATGATGAAACACTTCTCACTGTTTAAAGACAAATTGTATTCTTCACATCGCTGCAAAACTTTCTTCAGATTACCCAATGCTTGATCAAATTTAGAACCATAAGTTGTAAAGTCATCCATATAAATTTCCATAATATCTTGAGAAATATCAGAAAAGATACCTCTTTGAAAAGTGGCTGGAGCATTACACAACCCAAAAGGAAGAACAAAATATGCATATGTGCCCCATGGGAAAGTAAATGTTATCTTCTCTTGATCCTTGGGGGCTATCTGGATCTGATTGTAGCCACTAAATTCATCAAGGAATGAAAAATATCTCTTACCAGCTAGAGAATCCAATACCTGATCCACAAAAGGAAATGGAAAATGATCTTTTCTAGTTGCTAAGTTTAGAGATCTATAATCAACACATACCCTCCATTTTCCTCCTTTTTAGGGGACTATCACCAGAGGTGATACCCGTTGACTGTCAGAGATAGGATAGATAAACCCAACTTTTAACAATTTCTATAATTCTTCTTTAACTATCTCCTTCAAGGCAGGATTGACTCTTCTTTGAGGTTTTCTGAGTGGGCAACACTCATCCTTTATATAAATACGACGGGTACAAATTGCTGGATCAATCCCATTCATATCTTTGTAATCCCATGCAAAAGCATTTTTATGAAGTTTCACCAAGTCCACAAGGCCCTCTTTTTGAGTATCTAATAGATCTCTATTGATATTCAAATATTTATTCCATTCCACCTATATCTTAATAGTAAAGATCAATCTGGTTTATATCAGAAAAATGAGAAGAAGATAATTCCTGCGGCAACAGAGTATGCAATATATCAGTGGCTGCAGGAAAGTCCAAACCTATAATATTCGGAACTGTAGGATTTTGTCAAGATCAAGGGCACAATGAAAAGAATAAAAAGAGAGACAATAGAATGACAAGAACAAACTGTATTTTCATCAATATGCAAATGATCAACTGGATTAACCAATACAATGTATATAGGCCTGCTTATATAGGAAAGGCCATATGGATGTACGAGCACACAATTATGACATGTGGCTCAATGAGAAACAAGGGTAGGTAAGAAATACTAGGGGTAGGTAGGAGAAATAATATAATATTCCACAAGAGGTGGATGACCCACCGAATGTGGAGTGTAATAGCAAAATAAGACCACAAAAGGTGGAATTTCTCCTACAAGCTCTATCCCTATGTGCACACTTCCCTAAGTGTCTCAAATCCAAACTACGAAGAGATGCATTATCCTAAGTTAACTTAAGTAAAGTGTAATAATATCCAAAATGAATATTTATTTACACCAACACCCCCCCTTAAGTGCAACTTAAGGGAATGAAGACTCAAGTCAACAATGCAAGATGGATCCCGGCTAATAGGCCAAGATAGGTACCCATGTACAATATGCAAATGCAAGCAAAACTATGCAATGCAATCTCTCACAAATGAAGAAAAGGAGAAAACCCAGTGGGAAAAAACTCCCCCCCAAAAGAGAGATGAAAGTACAAAAGACTCTCAAAGAAGAAGTACAAAACCTCAAAGAGGAAAAAGTCCCCCCTATAAGAGAGGAAGGAGAAGTCAGCTCATCCCCCCTAATGACACATCCCACACCCCCAAGAGAGCTCACAACTGCTGCAACTTACTCTCAGTGAAAGGTTTGGTGAATATGTCAGCAACTTGCTCTGTTGTAGGACAATACTGCAAATCAATGACCTACTTCTGAATGAACTCTCAGATATAGTGCATATGAATCTCGATGTGTTTGGTCCACTGGTGCTGGACCGGGTTCTTCAAGATTGCAATAGCACTCTGATTGTCACAATGTAGAACTGTCGGCCATGGAGTGGTGAATCCAAACTTTGTGAGGATCTGCGAGAGCCAAATGGTCTCAGTCGTTGCATTAATAGCACCTCGATACTCATCCTCAGTCGAAGAGAGAGCAATAGCATGTTGCTTCTTGCTCTGCCAACAAATGGGGCCCTAACCAAGGTGAAAACTGTAACCTGAAGTAGACTTACGATCATCAAGATTGCCAGCCCAATCGGAGTCTGTGTAACCAACCAACCAAAGTCCTGTGCCTGCTGCATAGTGAATCCCAAAGTGATGTGTACCCTGGATGTAATGAAGGATGCGTTTGGCCGCTTTCCAATGAAGCTCTTGTGGTTCCTGCATGAAGCGGGAAACCATGCCAACTGCAAATGAAATATCAAGGCATGTATGGGTCAATTAGATGAGACTACCCACAAGCTGACGATACAAAGTGGCATCAACTGGTGGAGAAGAACACTGAGCCTCAAGCTTGACTCCTGAAAGAAAGGGAGTCAAGGCAGGCTTACAATCAGCCATATGAAAGTGTGCAAGTAGATCAAGAGCATACTTGGGCTGCGATAGTGTAATCCTAGAAGGGGACTGTGAAATCTCTATCTCGAGAAAGTAGTACAAAAGACCCAAGTCAGTCATAGCAAATCTGTCATGCAAAGCAAATTTGACCTTGCTAATGATGGATGTGGTACTCCCTGTAATGATCAAGTCATCAACATAGAGCACAAGTATCAAGTGAGAGTCATCCTATCACAAAATGTAGACATTCGGATTGGAATGACTCTTGGTGAACCTTGCGGAGATTAGAAAGGAATCCATCTTGGCGTACCAATCTCTGGGGGCCTGCTTAAGGCCATAGAGAGATTTCCTTAGTCTACAAACCAAGGAAGCATCCTGGATGAAACCCTGTGGCTGCTCTATATAAATCTCCTCATCAAGATCACCATGAAGAAAAGCACTCTTCACATCCATTTGATGTACAACCCAACCATAAGCTGCAACAATAGCAAGTGTCAAATGAATGGAGTTCATCTTGGCTATGGGTGCAAAGGTCTCAGTATAGTCAACACCTGCAACTTGAGAGAAACCTTTCGCAATAAGCCGAGCCTTATACTTATCCACACTACAATCCACTGCAAACTTGGTGCGATAGATCCACTTACATCAAACCATCTTTCTCCCCTTAGGGAGATGGACTAAATCCCATGTGTTGTTCCTTATCAAGGAAATATACTCTTCCTCCATAGCTTGGTCCCACTCAGGAACCCTTGATGCTTCCCTAAATGTCTATGGATCGGAAGCGGTAGCAATGAATGCATGTGGAAGATCCTGATGTTGTGATAGAGTTCTCTATGTATTTGAAGGATCCACAACAAGAGAACCTGAGGACTTAAGTGTCTATTGAGCCCAACGAGGTCGAGGTGGAGGTGGAGAATGAAGATCCTCAACTGTAAGTGGACCCTGTGAGTCGGAGTTGAAGGAGTCTCATCATATAAATCACTAACATCACTATCCACAATGGAGGAAGGTGGAGGAGGTAGAGAGGCTAAGCTAGGAGAGATTTCCTCAAAGTGAACACTCCTCTCAATGAATACCTCATGTGTCTCAGGATCCATCAATCTGTATGCCTTAACACCCTCAAGATATCCAACAAATATGCAAGGTCGACTCTGAGGTTCCAATGCCTTGCGTTTCTGTGGAGGTATGTGAGCCCATGCTGGATACCCAAAGACTCTGAAATGTCTCACAATCAGTTTCCAACTAGCCCAAGCCTCAAAAGGAGTAATACCTTGCAAAGCTTTGTGAGGAACCTGATTCTGGATGTGTGTGGCACAATTGATAGCCTCTGCCCAAAAGGAAAGATCAAGAGAACGTACATGTATCATACAGCTAGCCATTTCTTTGAGAGTTCTATTCTTGCATTCTGCAACTCCGTTCTGCTATGGAGTGTATGCAACAGAATGCTGAAGATCAATCCCCTAAAATGTACAAAAATCCTCATGTCTTTTGTTCACATATTCCCTTCCATTATCTGTGTGAAGAATCTTGACCACTTTCCCTGATTGCTTCTCCACACGAGTCTTGAAGTCCTGAAATCTATCAAATACTTCACTCTTATGAATGAAAAAGTAGAGCCAAGTGAAGCGGGAGTAGTCATCAATGAAGGTGAAGACATAGCGAGCCTTACTAAATGAAGGTGCTAGAAATGGACCTACTACATCGCTGTGAACAAGTTGAAGAACTTCCAAAGCTCTCCAAGCTTTCCCCTTATCAAACTTCTCCTTGGGATGCTTGCCCATGGAACAACCTGAACATACACCCTCTGAAAAACTGATTCAAGGTAGACTTGTGACCATGTCTTTAGTGCTGAGCTGTTGAAGATAGTGGTAGTTGAGGTGACCAAACCGCTCATCCCATAGCTTACTTTTTGAATTTGAATGAGTAAGCAAGGCCCTAGAAGGTGAACTTGGCACAAAGTGGGAGAATGAATAAAGCCTTGAGTTGTCATTGACTTGTCCCACTGCTACCAAGGCATCATCATCAAGTTCCTTTACCACAACTGAATCTGGTGTAAACTCAACCTTTTTCCCATTCCCATAGTGAGTGATTTGGTAGATAAAGAGAAGGTTGGTAGACAAGTTAGGAACATAGAGAACATTCTCAAATGTTCCATCATCCATGTCAACTGAACCTTTCCCTTCAACCTCTACTTGAGTATCATCACCTATGTAAATGTGAGGTACCTTAGATGGCTCCAATGAAGAAAACAGCTCCTTTGTAGAACCCATGTTATATGAGGCACCCGACTCAAGTATCCATTGTTGTGAAGAACCTATTGTAGCCACAAATGCTTTCCCTTTTCCCTTAGACTATGAGGAAGAGGAAGGAGATGAATCCTTCTTTGTGTAGGCAGATGGCAAGTTGATGTTGTTTTTCTTAAGAAGATTAGTTAACTCATCAACTTGCTTTGCGTGGCATCGATGCTCATCATGACCATACTTCTTGCAATATGCACAAGTTGGTTTATCCTTCTTAGGTGGTGTCCCCTTCTTGGATGAGGATGAAAAATCACCTGGTGATGGAGAGGATGATTATCCTTTTTCCTGGTGTGGCTTAGACTTAGAGTGCTTCTTCTTTTTGTTGGAATCTTTTGCCTTGACTTCCTTGATTCCCTTGATTAGCCACCAAAGCCTTGGACCTTGAAGACTTGAGAAGTCCCATGTTCAACAACTTAGATTGTTCCAATATCAACATTTCTATGAAAGCATCAAATGAAGGCATAACATAGGAACTCCCCACTGTCAAACGATGAGTTTGGAAGCTAGACACAAATGCTGCATATTCTGGTGCAAGCTTGTCCAACAAGTTGAATATCAACTGAGCATCCTTTTTGTCAATTCCATAATCCTTAAGCTTTGCTCTTAGCTCATTTGCTTTGGTGACATAATCTTGGATTGTATCAAAACTCTTGGGATCTAAGTTGGTGAGCTCATTGTCAATCTTATAACCTCTAATTTCATCAACTTGTCCATATAATTTCTGAAACATATCCCAAGCCTCTTTGATTGTTGTACACTTTTCAATATGAAAGATGAGGTCATCTGAGACATACTTGCACAAAGTTCCAAGAGCCATTCAATTCTTTGTGAGCCATTCTAATTGAGCATTTGGATCAGCCTTAGGATCAGTTGGTGTTGTTATTGTTCCATCTATGTAATGTGTGAGACCCTTTTCCATTAATTTACTCCATACTCTAATTTTCCATGATGCATAATTATGTGGAGTTAAAGGTGGAAATTTATGAGGACTCATTGCAACAAAAATGGAAAGAGCACAAAGAGAGGCACAATCAAAACTCTTGGGATCCAAGTTGGTGAGCTCATTGTCAATCTTATAACTTCTGATTTCATCAACTTGTCCATACAATTTCTGAAACATATCCCAAGCCTCTTTGATTGTTGTACACTTTTCAATATGAAAGATGAGGTCATCTGAGACATACTTGCGCAAAGTTCCAAGAGCCATGCAATTCTTTGTGAGCCATTGTAATTGAGCATTTGGATCAGCCTTAGGATCAGGTGGTGTTGTTATTGTTCCATCTATGTAATGTGTAAGACCCATTTCCGTTAATTTACTCCATACTTTAATTTTCCATGATGCATAATTATGTGGAGTTAAAGGTGCAAATTTATGAGGACTCATTGCAACAAAAATGGAAAGAGCACAAAGAGAGGCACAATCACACAAGACACCCCCCCAAATTCACTCAATCAAAGAACCCCCCCAAAAGTGATGATTTGGCACTTTATAATTAGTGTGTATACAATGGGCCACTTGCAAAAAATGGCAAAGTGGACTTCTGATTACAATTTTACAACTACCTCAATAAGGCCAAAAGAGACTCAAACTGATAATGCAAGAGATCTAAACTAAGATCCAAGCAATTTACAAGTACCTAATAGGCCAAATAAGACCAATATCTAACAGTGCAATTTTCACTCAAAATATCTAAAATCTAATCATATATTATGAAAGTAGGTGAAAAAACATGCACTTTCAAAAAAAATGGCACATGAAAAGGAGGTCGTATGAGCTCAACCGAGGCCTTTGAAGTTGCAGAATTGAGGATTGGATAGGTACAGCTAAGAGAATCCAAAAATTCCAAAAAAAATGTGCACCAAAATCATAAAATAACTACACCACTGTGAAGATCACAAAATTTTAGCCCATTTCAAAAAAAAATTGCACCAAAAAAGGAGCAAAAATGAGCAAGATATGGCCTTTCAAAGTTGGACTGCAAAACTGAAAAGCTCAATGGAGAGGGGGTCAAAAAATTTAAAAAGCTGCTAATGTGGCGCTGACGTCAAAAATTTAGTAGCTTAAATTTGACGGCCATATGGCCATCGCAAAAAATTTACCTCCCTGCTAACTGGGCGTCCATACCATACGGACTGCTAACCGGACGCGGTGACTGTGCAGCTGACTGGGTTGTCGTACTATATGGACTGCTGATGTGGCACTGTGACAAAGCGTATGGAAGTTGACCATGAGCTAGTTGCCACTTGCCACATGGCAAGTGCGGGTCCGCCGATTTAGTGGATCGCCAGCGAGAGGAAGGCGTCGCTGGAGAAGGAGATACCGACAGGTTGGGAGCCGAGGGGGCCAGCGGTGGGTTGGGAGCCGAGGGGGCAAGCAGCGGGCCGGGAGCCGAGGGGGCCAGCGGCGGGAGCTCTGGGTGGCTGGCGGGAGTTTGGGTGGCCGGCGGGAGGTGCAGAACAGCCGGCAATGTGTGGAGCGAGGCGGAGACGGGAGCTCCAATAGCGAAGGTACGGTGACAGCGTAGGTACACAACCTACAACACCTGCAACATGCGCAGGGTACTGCGGAGTACGGGGGGGTCTGCAAACCCCCAAAACAACCAAATATATATATATATATATATATTTTTTATTTTTTTATTTTTATTTTTTGATCGCTGTTTTTCTATTTTTTTTTTTCGAATTTTTTTCTTTTTTTTTTGAAAATAATAATAAAAATTTTGAAATCCATACGATAATAGCCAAAATGGGGGAAAAAAAATTTCTCACCAAAATAGGTCGACTTTATAGTTGAAATTCACGGAAACGGCCTCCCGGATTCAACGGTGATGTCCAAATCACTGTATGATGCCCCCTAAAAATGAAGATCCCCAAATCCGAAAATTGGAGCCTTCCATGATGTCTCCAAAAACCAATCAATGAAGCCCCAACAGCTCTGATACCATGTAGGATTTTGCCAAGGTCAAGGGCACAATGAAAAGCATAAAAAGAGAGACAATAGAATGACAAGAACAAACTGTATTCTCATCAATATGCAAATGATCAATTGGATTAACCAATATAATGAATATAGGCTTGCTTATATAGGCAAGGCCATATGGATGTACGAGCACACAATTATGACATGTGGCTCAATGAGAAACAAGGGTAGGTAAGAAATACTAGGCGTAGGTAGGAGAAATAATATAATATTCCACAAGAGGTGGATGACCCACTGAATGTGGAGTGTAACAACAAAATATGACCACAAAAGGTGGAATTTCTCCTACAAGCTCTATCCCTATGTGCACACTTTCCTAAGTGTCTCAAATCCAAACTATGAAGAGATGCATTATCCTAAGTTAACTTAAGTAAAGTGTAATAATATCCAAAATGAATATTTATTTACACCAACAGGAACCAATTCCTGCAATTTTTTCTCTTCTATAAATTCATTTATCAGGATTTTATAAAGAAATGATTCCTCATCATATAACTGCATGAGTGGTCCTCGATTAATCATCATAAGGTGATTAATAAAGTCAATTTCTTCAGATTCTTCTCCCAAGATAGGCCAAATGACTTTTTGTTGTTCAAGCTAGGGTTGTGCTGCAGAATACAAGGCTAATGTTTTTGTAGAACTCCCATCTGAAATAGTCATATCCCCTGATCTACACCCAATATATGCATCAGCTTTGGCAAGCCAAGGTCTACCCAAAATGACCGGATATCCTCCCAATGTTGCCTTTTGAGATAAAATCATAAAGTTTGCACGATATTCCCAAGAATCTAGAATAACCACTACATCCTCTATGATACCATCAAGTCTCACTGTAGAGCCATCAACAAGTTGTAGAACTATGGGTGTAGGCCTTAAACTATTGATCTCAATATGTTTCATTACTTCCCTTGTCATTACATTAATGGCTGCCCCTAAATCAATCAAAACATTTTTTATTTGACTGCCATTAATGACTATACTCACAACAGGACTACCTGCATCATAATACTTTGGAATGGCAATCTTACCTAACATAATATCATCAAGTTGACCCATAACATGCACTGTTTGTGGATCCTTTTTCTTCCTACCAGGTTTTTCTAGACATGCTTCTCTCAATGCCTTACCATACATGGGAACATCCTTTATTGCTTGCAAAAATGAAATTTTAACACAAATGTGCTTCAGTTGGTCAATAATATCAAAGCTTTTTTGTTGTTCAATGGGGACTTCTTTTTCTTGCAATCTATGGGAAAATGGTGGCAATATTTGATTTTGGGTTATTGTATCTATTGGATTAGAGATTTCTTGCTCCTCCTATACATCAATGATAACTGGATGAGAGGGATTAGGTAAAGTTGTCCCAAATTGGAGGTGAATGTCATCTAGTGTTAAGAATAGGCTGGGTACTGATTAACATCAACTGAATAAGCTTGTTGTTGTTCCTGAGACTTGATAATTGGATTTGGCAATAGTTGAGTAGGCAACTGTGTTGGTTTAGGCGGTGCAACAGTAGTTGCAGGAGGAGGCATTAAAGCAGGATGTTGTGGCTTTTGAATAGGCGGCTGATAACTAGAAGATTGGGCTAGCCATGGTTGGCTTCCCCTCCATTGAGAAGTAGGTTGCCAATTCCCTTGAAACTGGTTTACTTGGCCCTGAGGTGGGTACCAGTTCCCCTGTGGCTGCTACCACTATGGCATTTGATTAGAAAAATGCTGCCCTTGGCCTTGTGAACCATACCAATTTTGATAGTTACCAAGATTTTGAGAATACTGTGGTTGCCATTGGTTATTTGATGCATAAGAATTTCCACTATAACCAAAAAAAGAAAGTGGATCAGGTGGCATAGCTTGTCTTTGAAAATTTGGTCTTCTTTGAGCAACATAGAAGACTTGCTCATCCTCACCTTGAATTGTTTTGAAGTCAGGTACCTCCATGTTTGCAACCATCTTACATCTGCAATCTTTCTTTTGTTGTTTACAACGAGGATAGAATTCTGCAAGGAATGCATCAACTTCCTCATGCTTCTTCTTAGTTGCCAGTGTATCCAACTGGGTAGCCATATTGTTTATAATGTCCTTCTTGAAGTCCTTTAATAGATGACTAAGTTTCAATATAGAAACTCCAGTTCCAGATGTTGATAATGGTGCCCCTGGTTTAAATCTCCTATTCTTCTTAGAAGTAGATCTAGAATACTTCTTGCAAATTTGTCCTATTTTAGCCCAAGTGGATTGTGTAATATCACCTCCTCCCATAAGATCCAAGAAATCAGTGCATTCATCACTGATTCCTCTCAAAAATATCAATTTGAGGGAACCTTTATTGAGAGTGCTATGCTTGGACTTTTTGACACTAAACAACAACCTTTCCATGTAATCTTCAAGACTCTCATCTTTGGTTTGTGTCATTCTAAAGATATCATCCCCATGACCATCAGTACCTCTACAATAATCTTTGTATTTTGCAAGAAACAACCGTTTCATCTCATCCCATGTATTGATTGTGCTACTACCCAAGCTCATAAACCGTCTCAAGGATGACTCCTTCAAAATGGCGGGAAATTTTTTGAGTCTATGGGCATCTGTAATATAGTCAAAAATCCTACAAAGAACATCAAACTTAAATAGAAATGTGTCTGGATCCTCTATCACCAAACCATAGAATTTAGGGAGTGAAGATGCTAGAATGTTCTTGAGATTAGCGTTATCATGCTGATCAAAGATGGGAAACTCAAACGTTGGACCTGGTGGTGGTGGTGGATTATTCCCACTAGGAGGAGGGTTCCCTTGCATTAGACTTGTGGGAGTTCTTACTATAGGAAACTCTTCTTCTTGAAGACCAAAAAAGAGCTGAAGACTACCTTCCAAAAATTTAGATTTAGGGTGATTCAAATTCTATGGGGCTTGGTAAAGTTCAGCAAAAGGATTTATATCTGGGAAATTATCTTCTACATGATTAGGATGAGTGGGAAAAAATCTACCTCTGGGGTCTCTTCTTCTTCCATGCATGCAGATTTATGAAATTTTCAAACAATAAGGAATCTAAAAAACAATTAACTGAAAACAATAATAACCATGAAAGGTTCTTAGTTTGACACCATCCCCGGCAATGGCGCCAAAAATGTCTACTCCAACTATAATAATAATAACTCTAATTAAAATCTCAACCTGAAGTTTGGACATTCATCTGGTAAAGTTACTATTTTCATGGCTAGTGTTCATTTAGTTATCAACCCAGGGATGTAAAACTTGAAATGGGTCTGCACTATATATGCACTAAGCTCCTTCAATGGCTATTTTGCATTGCTGCAGTAACTAACATTATGTGGAAAAGAAAGGCAAGAATGGAAATTATAGAAGGCTACAGGAAAAATTATAAAAACAATGTTGGAATGATCTAATATAAATAACAGGAATCACTCTATTCTGGCTTGGCTGCAGGAACAGTCAGTGGATCTATTTCTAATGTCTGCAAGAACAGTCAAGGCATGAACCTCTACTGCAACTAAAGAAGAACTAATTTCAATGAGCATAAATGCAGGATCACTCACCAAGTGGGCCTCCTTGGATGAGTGATATCAAGCTTCTAGAAAAATACTTTTAGCAGATCTAAACAACATATCTTTTATTCATTGCTTCCTGAAAAATGATTACATGTTTTAAAAGAAAAACTCCAGAATGCTTATCAAAATTCTCTACTCTATTCCTTTCTATTCTGTCTAACCTCTAAGAAAAAAGGAAGAGCTTATTAAAAAGCAAAGATCAACTACAATGGACAACTCAAATCATGCCCAAAAGAAGAGGCGGATGATTGACAGATAGGAAGATAACTAGAGCTTGGCTATAGGAAACATGGATCTAGACTGAACCACAGTCTTTGCATGTCATAGCAATATTTTGTGAATTCAAGTCCCAATAGAGTTAAACTTCCGTAGTGCTACCAGGCTAATCCGCTCATGTCGTACCTTGCACTCACTCGGCTCCTCTTTAGTTTGATCTCCATTTATTTCTTACGTGATTCTTCCTTCTTCAGGCGTGAAAGGAGAATATCCACTGCGACATCATTTATTATCTGCACTACAACAAAAACAACATACAAGGACATGTATACATATTTCATTTAATTAATACATTCATTAATTCTAATATTATATTACCCTAAATAATTTGCATAGCAACAGGAACAAATCACTTGGCTGCAGGAATAAATAGCATAGCTGCAGGAATAGACTGGCAGAGTTCAAACATGATTTCATAAGTTCAGGTTTAACACATGGAATACATATATTCAATTTACAATACTTCACTACTACTATGCAAACCAAAAGATGTAAAAAACCTAAAAGTTTTGATGATAAAAACATGAAAAAGTCTCAACTTATCACTTACTATGTTATTACACAAGGTTTCTACCGGATGGTGAAACATGATGGATTTTGGTCTTAGCGGAATTTATGGCAGATGGAATTGTTTGACAACTTGAATTAGGTCCATTCTATGTAATTTAAATAATAGTATTGGTTTGGTGGTATCGCGTGATGTAATTTTTGTAATTATGGTTTTTGGGTTTAGGGTTTAGCCAACCTTATCAATAAGGTTGATGATTTGTATGTAAAGGTGACTTATTCATGTTATTGGGTGTGGTTTTTTGGGATTGATGGTTATGTCTGCATTATGAGAAAAATATTTGTGTGTGACTAAGGTCAGATCATTTAGAAAGGGTTGAAATTTTTTTGGTGTTGCAGGGCAAACATCTATGCTTAACCGAAACTGTATCAAGCATTAGTGGATGCTACTTTCACAGTTCATTTTCTCTGGCTTGTAGTCCAATGTTTTGTAAGTTAGTGAGACTTCTCTTTTTGTGATGAGTAGTGAGCTCTAGGCAATTGTCCTGATTGCAAGTGTAATCCCTATTATAATTATTTCACATACTACTACAGAAGTATTATCTAATTGTGGTAGGGTTTCCCACCGTGGTTTTTCCCTTTACCGGGTTTTCCACATTAAAATGTTGGTGTCATGTGTATTGTGCTTTCATGCTTTATCTTTCAGTGTGGTGTGCTCTGGTATAAATCTTATATTTTGCATTAACTGATTTACTTGTGTGAAAACTGATTCACTCCTCCCTCTTAGTTTTCTCCCAGTATCAGTTCATTCCAACAATTGGTATTAGAGAAAGGTCCTCTCTACAGAAGCTTAACTTCTTGAGGAGATCCAATGGTATTAGCATCAAGTTCTACATTCAACCCCTATTAGAAGGAGAGTCCCAGATTTGATGGTACAAATTATAAATATGGAAGGAGCAAATGAAGATTCATCTGAGATGTCTTGGAGCTGAAGATGGGAGATAGTGGAGAAAGGGTATATACCTCATGATCCTAATTTTGGAACACAGACACCTATTCATGAACAAAAGAGAGCTGAAAATGATGTTAGAGAAAAAGAAGCATTGTTGAGTGCCCTATCTAATGAAAAGCTATTGAATGTCATAGAGTTCGAGAATACAAAGCAAATTTGTTTGAAGCTTGAAACTATTTATGAAGGCGACCAAGAAGTAAATATTTTGAAACTTGGAGGTTTCTAGGTTAGATATGAAACTTTGAAGATGGAAGAAGATCATAAGATTAGTTCTCTCATTAATAGAGTAAATAAAATTGTCATGGGAATCAAATGTTGCGGTAGATCAGTTAGTGAGGATGAGGTTGTGTCAAATACTATGAGAGTTCTACCTCTGGCTTACAAGATGAAGGCTACCACAATTAATGAACTCCAGACAATGTCAAGTACCCCTGTTACCAGAGATACATTACTTGGGAAATTGACTACTTTTGAGCTTGAGGAACTTGGAGATCAGAGTGCTACTTAAACTGAAATTGCATTTAAAGTATCTACCTCTAGTAAGAAGAAGATAGATTGGAAGGAGTTGTATGCTAAAGATTTGGAGGACATTGAAAGGGAAGAAAAAGAACTTGAAGAGTTGGAAGCCCTGATTTCTAGAAGAATTCCTAAAGGACCGGCTAGAAGTAAGTATGAAGGAAAAGTCCCTTTTAAATGTTTTTCATGCAATAAGATTGTTCATTGTGCTTCTAGATGTCCTGAAAGAGATTCTAGGAATCATGAAATATTTGTGAGGAGGTATAAGCCTAATCTGGAATATCAGAGCAAACCTAGATTTAGAAGGAATAAGGATAAATCATGTTATTATGCTAGTGATGATGATTTTGGTATTACTGATGATGATGATGATGATGATGATGATGATGATGATGATGATGATGATGATGATGATGATGATGATGATGATGATGATGACAACGATGACAATGATGACGACGACGATGATGATGATGATGATGATGATGATGATGATGATGATGATGATGATGATGATGATGATGATGATGATGATGATGATGATGATGATGATGATGATGATGATGATGATGGTGATGATGATGGTGGTGATGATGATGATGATGATGATGATGATGATGATGAACCTGTAAGTAGAACTAGCAATGGAAGGTCTGGAAAAGATTGGGTCTTTATTGCTATCAAGGATGATTCTCTAGAACCTATCATTGAAGAAACTCATACTGAGGAGAAAGCTTTAGCTGCTAAAATTGAAGAAAAGGATGAAAGGGTTATAGATAGTGGTTGCTCACATCACATGACCGGTGACAAGAAAAAATTTCTAACACTACAAGAATTTGATGGTGGACTAGTCAAATTTGGAGACAAAAAGGCATGTAGGATCAAAGGCAAAGGAACAATATCATTGGATGGTAAGAATAATAATGATAATTTTTATTATGTTGAAGGCTTAAATCATAATATTTTGAGTGTAGTTCAGATGGTGGATAAAGGATTTTATTTGCAATTCAAGGATGGAAAATACAAGATCATTAATAGATCTGGATCAGAAATTGCTTCTGAAACCCAAACCAAAGGAAACATATTTCATCTGACCTCTGGTGAGAACGTTTGTTTAATTGCTCAGATTGATGAAAGTTGGTTATGGCATAAGAGGATGTGTCATGTAAATTTTGATCTCATAGTGAAGATCAGTTCAACACAAGTTGTCAAAGATTTGCCCAAGATTGTTAAACCTCATAATCCGATATGTAGAGATTGTCAAATTGGTAAGAAAGTGAGAACTTCTTTTAGAAGCATACATGATATATCTAGTGAAATTATTGATCTTATTCATACTGATCTGTGTGGACTGGCAAGGACTAAAAGCTTTCAAGGTGATAAATATTTTATGTTACTTATTGATGACTATTCTAGAATGATGTGGGTTGCATTTTCAAAAGAAAAATCAGAAGCTCTTGATAAATTCAAAGTCTTCAAAGCTATGGTTGAGATAGAAACAGGATTGAAGATAAAGTGTTTAAGATCATATCAAGCCGATGAGTTTACATCCGGTGAGTTCAACAAATTTTGCAAAAAGAATGGAATTGGAAGACAACTTTATGTTCCTAGAACTCCATAGCAGAATGGATTAGTGGAAAGAAGAATAGAACCATATTGGATGTTGCAAGGACAATAATGACTGAAGCTAAATTTTTTGATATCTATTGGAGGGAAGCTATCAATACTGCAGTATACACTTTCAACAGAGTACACATAAAAGGTGATACTGGTAAGACTCCTTATGAATTATGGTTTGGTCATACTCCTATTGTTAGATATTTTAGAATTTTTGGAAGTAAATGCTACATTAGAATAGATGGTGCATTAGGAAAATTTGATGCTAGAAGTGATCAAGGAATATTTTTGGGCTATTCTACTAAGAGAAAAGCATATAGATGTTATAACAAAAGATTGAATAGGATAATGGAGAGCATAACTGTTAAGGTGGATGAGAAAGGAAGTAATCAGATCAGATCATATCACTATGGACTAGAAGATGAATTTATCAGACCAGATCCGATAATGCAAGAATCTATTCAGAGGATTGAACCAGTGACTCGAGCAACATCAGAAAATTCAGCAGTGACTATTGCACAACAGAAAGAGTCAGTAAATCAAGAAAATTCAAAGACTCCAAAGTATATGAAACTAAATCATTTTGAAGATCAGATCATGGGAGATATAAGGAAAGGTGTGATGACTAGAAGAAGGTTAACTACTGAAGAGGTATATTAAATTTATCAAATTGAACCAAAATCATTTATTAAAGCAAGTAAAGATGAAAATTGGATGAAATCAATGGAAGAAGAGTTAGATTAGATAGAAAAGAATAAGACATGGGAATTAGTTCCCAGACCTAAAGATACAAATATTATTGGACCTAAATGGGTTTTCAGGAACAAATTAAATGAGGAAGGTCAAGTTGTAAGAAAAAAGGCTAGGTGGTTTGGAAAGGTTATTCACAGGAAGAAGGAATTGATTATGGTTAGACTTATGCTCTGGTTGTAAGAATTGAAGTGATAAGACTATTTCTTGCCTATGTTGCACACAAGAACTACAGAGTATATTAGATGGATACATCAAATGTGCATTTCTAAATGGAGATCTTGAGGAGGAAGTCTACATTGAGCAACATGATGGATTTTATTTGTTAGAAGACAAGGACATGGTTTGCAGATTGAAGAAAGCTTTATATGGATTAAAACAAGCCCCTAGAGCATGGTATGCTAGATTGGATAGATATCTTTCAAAGCTTGGTTTTAGCAAAGATAATGCTCACAGTAACCTATATTATAAAATTAAGCATGATGGCATATTGATTATTGAAGTCTTTGTGGATGATATCATTATTAGAGTAGAAGAAAGTCTATGAATGAAATTTGCTGATGATATGAAGAATGAATTTGAAATGTCTATGATTGGTGAGATGAAATTTTTCTTAGGTTTGCAGATTTCTTAGACTGATAAAGGTATTTTCATTTGTAAAACTAAGTATGTGAAGGAATTTCTTAAGAAATTTGGACTTGAGAATTCTAAACCTGTCGGTACCCCTATGATAACCGGTTGCAAATTGTCAAAGGATGATGACTCTCCTAAAGTGAATACAAGTAGATACAAATCAATGATTGGTGGATTGTTGTATCTAACTTAGAATAGACTTGATATAATGAATGTTGTTTGTATTGATTCTAGCTTTCAGACAGATCCTAGAGGAATTCATGATATTGTTGTTAAGAGGATATTCAGATATTTGGCAGGTACAACATACTTTGGGTTATTTTATCCAAAGAATGATGATTTCGGACTATGTGCCTATACAGACTCTGAGGGAAAGAGATGTGGATGACTGGAAGAGCACTACAGGTGGTGTATTCTTTATTGGAAATAAGTTGGTTTCATGGATTATTGAGAAACAATCATGCACTTCATTATCTACTACTGAAACGGAATATGTAGCTGCCGCAACCAAATGTACTCAGATTTTATGGATGAAACAAATGTTGAAAGATAAGGGTAAGTTATGATGAGCCTATTGTTATTCACTGTGATAATACTAATGCTATTGATATGTCAAAGAATCTAGTATTTCATTCCAAATCAAAACACATATTTATAAGGTATAATTTCTTGAAATAAAAGGTTGAAGAAAAGGAAGTCGGATTAGTTTATGTTCCTACTAAGGAATAGATTGTAGATATTCTAACAAAACCATTGCCTAAAGATACTTTTTAATGTCTCAAATATTAGTTGGGGGATACCACCCCTTCGGAAGAGACTTAGAGATGAAAAGATGCATCAATCCGGTGAGCTTATCAGATATATTTTTCTGATCCGGGTTGATGAGATGTTGCTACTACTTAGGATGAGTATTCAACTATTTGGTTCATTATTTATGGTTTAGTATCTATCCTTTGTCATTGATGTCAAAGGAGGAGAGATGGTATTCATGTGAAAAATAGTCAAATATTTGGGAGAGATGGTGCTCATATGAAAATCAATTAATCTAAGGGGGAGATACATTTTAGATTAGCTTTTGGGAGATTGTTGGCATTATTTAACACTTGGATGTTTTTCACATTCAATGTTTCCATCAATGCCAAAGCAGGAGATTGTTGGAATATGCTAGATTTGGTTAAGTGTTGCCATTCATGTCAACATTATATCCTGGTTGGACCTATCCCGATTAGACTTGGTGTTTATCTTGGTTTTTCCTACGATTCTGATCTGGTATGATCAAATCCTTGGATTTCATTTTGGATTCTTATTTGAGATGGTTATATGCTTGCCATATTATTTTGGTGCTCGAGTAGCTATTGGTTATGTTCCCGGTTGATATTTCTTGGTACCGGTTAGCTTTATCAGTTAGTGATATTTGATGATTTGGTTAGAAGATTTTGGTCTGGCTTATGGAAATGGTTTCTATTGTGCTTGAGGTGCTTCTTGATCATATCCTAATTGTTTAATGACTTTGCATCCGTTGGCATGCTTCTATGCTGGTCCTATTTGGATACAGTTAGACTTTCTATGTTATTACACTGAGGGTTTCTACCAGTTGGTGAAACATGTTGGATTTTGGTCTTAGCAGAATTTCTTATGGATGCAATTGTTTGAGAATTTGAATTAGGTCCATGCTATGTAATATTAATCATAATATTGGTTCAGTGGTATCACGTGATGTATTTTTTGTAATTATGGTTTTTGGGTTTAGGGTTTAGCTGACCTTATCAATAAGGTTGATGATCTATATTTATAGGTGACTTATTCATGTTATTGGGTGTGGTTTTTGGGATTGATGGTTATGTATGGATTATGAGAGAAATATTTTTGTGCAAATAAGGTCAGATCATTCAGGAAGGGTAGAGAAGGTTTTGGTGTTACAGGGAAGACATTTGTGCTTAACCAAAACTGTATCAAGAATTAGTGGATGCTACTTTCACAGTTTATTTTCTCTGGATTGTATTATGATGTTTTGTAAGTTAGTGAGACTTTTGTTTTTGTGATGAGCAGTGAGCTCTAGGTTGTTGGCTTGATTGCAAGTGTAATTCCCATTGTAATTATGTCACATATTGTTGCAGAAGTATTATTTAATTGTGGGTAGGGTTTCCCACCATGGTTTTTTCCTTTACTGGGTTTTCCACATCAAAATATTGGTGTCATGTGTATTGTGCTTTATTTCTTTATCTTTCATTGTGGTGTGATCTGGTATAAATCTTATATTTTCCATTAACTGTTGTACTTGTGTGAAAAATGATTCACCCCCCCTCTCATTTTTCTCCCGGTATTAGATCATTCCAACATGTAACTAGATGCATTAGTTGTGATGCATGCTACAAAGGATGCACAAAACACACAAGTTCAAATGTTAGCAATGTTAGTATCAATCAGAAACAAAATACAAATGAACCTATTATCCTAAGCATGCATATCAAGAGAGATATAAAGCATATAAAAAGAAGCATACATAAATGAAAGAGGTAAAGAAGACCCCCAAAGATGCTCCTCAAAATGCTCATAGTTGCTCCTCCCTTGTTCTTCTCCTCTCCAAGTTCCACATGAGTGTATCCCTCGACTGTTTTAGCACTATCTATGGATGTCTTATGGAGATTCAAGATTATGAAAATAAAGATAACTAAGAATGTAAGTGTAAACAAGCTAATATGAGAAATCACCTTAATTATCTTATGTTAATTTTAGCAAAAATAACAAAGAAAATGTTCCTAAATTTTCTCTCAAAATAACTTTAAGTTTGATGCATAAAGATTTTTGGATCCTCTATTAGCAAAATGACTATAAATTTGATGCACAAAGATTCTATATTTAAAATGAGGAATGAGAGCTCTATTGATAGGTAAAATAGGGCAATGGATGGTTGAGATTGAGTAAGCTCAACAATGGCCAAGATTGATTGGTTTGTGATCCATGTGAGGGCTTTCAACCCAATCCTAGGATGACAAATGTTAACATGAGAAGGTTTGAGAGGAGAGGGAAGAAGCATTAAATGCTTGAGATGACTTGAAGGTTACCTTTGGAGGTAAGGTTTAGGATTGAGTTAATGAATAAAGCTTTTATCTAATGAATAATGACTTTATCCAATGGGTAAACTCTTGTGCAAGAGTTAGTGGGGATAACCATGGTCAAAGAAATGAATGCTTGAAGAGACCCATGAGTTAATTGGGGGTTGAGTTAGAGGGAAAGTCTCTAACCATGTGGGAAAGTTGTGTTTACCATTAATGGTTATGTAAGAGCCATTAATGGTTTGGAAGACTTTGGTGGTTAACTTGTTGGAGACATAAAGCCTTTAATGCTTTTCAAAGACTTTGGAGGCTTTGAGAAGTGACTTCAAGTTGCTTAGGAAAGTCACAATAATTAGGGAGGGTGATTAGGCTAATTAGGAATGGTTTAGAAGAATCTAGAATGGGTTTAGGATGCAAGTGGGTTTGGTGGGTGAGAGAAGATAGGATTTTAATTGAAATGAAATTACTTTATTTTAACCAAATAAGCGCAACTTGCATTTGTAGGAGAATGCAAGTGGGGGGGTAGTTGAGAAATTTAAATAAATATTTTATTCATTTAAGTGAGGAAAGGGGGATAAACAAATATGCTTTATTCATTTTATTAATTTGGGGTGTGGTTTAATGAATTAATTTAAATAAATTGAATAATTTATTTAATTAATAGGAGAAGAGGTTGAAGATGAATTAATTAAATGTCAATTTAATTAACTATTGCCTGATGGTTAAATAATCAAATAAATACTAAATATTCATTTAATTAAGTGGACATATTTATGTGTCTACATTTGCCCCTCTTTGAGACGGTGCAGTTTATTGTGTCATTTCAAAGAAAGAAAGACATGTATGAGAAATATGCCCCATAAATGTTAATTTAGTGGGTGGTATTCCCCCTCAAGAGATGGGTCGATTTTTTTTTCAAAAATCGAGTGATCTCTCAAAAAAGAGAAAGAAGTTAAGCGGGAGGTAGAATAGAAGAAATTAGAAATAATGGCAAAAGAATGGGAGAAGATGGAGTGAATATGGAGAAATGACAAGCAAGTGAGTACCCTTAGGTCATGCAAGAGATACAGTGCAAATGTAGTGTTTGTGATTTTGTTTGATACTGTACAATTGATCAAAACTAGTTGGACAATCTGGTGCAATCGGTTGAATTACCCTGATTGAGTCAAAGCATGATAGTTGATGTCAGTTGGTCGCTTGGACAGGATAAAGTTTGAGTAAGTGAATCAAAGTGACCTATTGTGACTTAGACAATTGATGTAATTGCTCGATGAAGTCAAGGTATATGAAGCAACATACACGTTGAGACTTAGACAATTGATGTAAATGTCTTTTGTTGATTGTATTTGATTGGTTGATCAATTGAGTGTTTGCATTGTAGGCTATTTGTGGTTAGTCATAGCAGCCCCGTTGAGACTAGGTCATTGTGATAAATGTCTATTCTAGTCTAGGATTTCCATGATTGATTACCTGTTAAGACCTGAAGATACTTGATCAAAAAGTATCTATTGATAGTCTAGGTGTGCGTGAGTCGATGTACCTATGTAGACAGAGTAACTTTCTTTACTTATAGGATGAGCTAGGATGGGAAACGATGCATGGTATGCATTTATCATGATCACCTGCGAAGGGTGGGGGATTCAATGTTAGATAGAAGGTATGGAGGACCTAGGACCCATTCCTATGTAAGAGGAGAAAAATAGAGTATCCATTTTCATTACTATGTATGAATGATATGCAGTCAAATTTATATTAGGTGCTTTCTCATAGAAACCTGAATTACTTGCATTTAAACAATAGATATAAATAATGATTGAGCAAATGGATAGGTAATATGCAATAGAATGTAATATATACAGATGAGATGAAATGACAATCCATAGATTATTCTCAGTGCTTAATTTTCATCATTGGGCATGGTAGTATCAATCTTGGCCGAGGTAGCAAGAACCAACTTCGAGCCCTTCACCTATGAGCAAACATTGCAGACAAGGAAAGTTACCCTCCAGTCTGGTTCATGTACAAATGGTCGAGGTATATGTTGTAGTCTGTAAGCCATAGTGATCCATGACTATATTTTGCATAGGATAATGTAGCTTAGTGAACTTCCCACGTAGACACCATTAGTACATGCCCCAAAACTTCACTGGAATAATCCGCAAACAGCAAACAGAGAAAAAGATATCACGAGCCATCCCGGCTACTCTAATTACTTGAGGATATCCTAGAGTAGCATAGGAACCTAATATAAAATAAATAAATAAATAACAAATTGACCAAGTACTTATTAGCCAAGCCACATTTCCTTGTAAAAGAACAATGTTACCATGTCTTGTCTATGAGGAAGGATGCATCCTTGTGTAGATGGTTGTGTGCAGATGTTTTGATTTGGTTGGTTAATTTGATAGGTAATAATAATTTGAGTAGCTCAAAATGTGTGTTTGGTGTCTGTTGTGATGTGTATGTGCAAGGAATAATGTTGGTTTTTATCGATTTTGATGTTTTTGTCATGTTTTTGGATTTTTTGAATGTTTGTGAATGTTTTTGGTTTTTTTTGAGATTTTATGAATGTTGGTGTTTTTCAAGACATTTTGAATGAACCACTCAATGAATCACAAGCAATGGATAATCCACTCCCATCAGTAGTTTTAAGAACATTTTCCCCCCAGTTAGATGTCGGTGTGAAAGCATGATGTGAGACACATGAAGGAATAAAACCCTAATTGTAGATCAATAACAAGCTATGGTATAAATGATGCATGAATGGATGTACTGGATGTGATCCCAATAAGTCTGAAAGACAATGAAGCCATAGCCTTTATGAATGGTACCTGTTTGCCAGGTTTTCACCACCGTACTTACCAAGGTGCCACCAAAGTGGTTTTCACTGTTTGGATGAATGATTTTTCTTTACTATTTTCTTGATTTTTTGTATTTTTGTTCAGGACTTTTTTCTGAGTGTTTTTGGAATTTTCTGATACTGGATGAGCCTAATGCTCTGCACAACATATGTATGAAACCTTTTGAGAATCATGTTATTGATTGGATCTGCTAGTGGTTCTTCTTTTGAGGTTGCTAACTGATATGCCCCTGACCCAAAGACGGTAGTGATGACATATAGACCCTGTTGGCATATGTGCAAAGCTTGATGACATGATGTTGTATGTTGTCATTGATGTCAATATGCTAGTGTATGAGCCGACATATTAAAGTAGGCAAACTAGTAAGAGAACTAGTATGATGATGTAAACCGGTATATGCGAAAAAAAGGGAAGTGGTATGTTTGTTCAAGGTGATCTGGTATGTTGGAATGAGAACTAGTATATGGAAGTTTTGTATCGGGGTTTCATTTGGCATGACTACCGGTTGGTAGTATCAGCTTTAGGGTTTACGGTTGATGCATTGCCTCTGTGATTCAACCCATGACATCTTGTGATGAGTTAGCATGAAGACCAAATCATGTTGCCATGTCAGCCTTGTGCACGTGAAGGATTTCCTTGAGGATCTTGCATGAAGAAGATCGATCCTATCTACCTCAGGAATGTGCAAAGTCTCTATAAATGGTGGACAACACGTGATGGGTTATCAACTTCCTAAAGCGGCAAAGAATGAACGTTGGAGAACATCTTGAGATCTGTTCAAGACTATTGTATTCAATGTAGTGTGATTAACGGTCAGGATTGAACTGACTGAATTGTTAAACCTAAATGTTTAGGGTTTAGGGTTTATGCTACCGACCTATCTGTTTCCTATAAGGTCGTTGATGTTTTTCATTTTGAAGTTGTTGGCAAAAGTTATATGTGTATCCAAGTGAAGAGATACTTGATTCTTGCTAGACCGGAGAAGTGTGTTGATACCTGTAGAGTGTGATTGTAGAAGCAAAGGAGTTAAAGTGTATCTGCCTTGGCATTGTGTGTTGTTATCATATCAGTGTATTACCTATTGACTTCTAACCATTTCAGCAATTAGAAAATCCCTTAACCGGGTAGCTTTAACAAGCTTTTGTGTAAATCCTTTAACAGGGTGACTCAATTCAATGAGTTTTTAAAATCCTCTTGCGAGGTAACCTCTAATAGGGTTTTAACCTTTAACCAGGTATTTAGCCATCCCCTAACCGGGTGATCCCTAGCAGGATCGGTTCCTAGAAGAACCTATTGTAAAAGTCTTTAACCGGACTAGGCTCCTAACAGAGTGGACTTCAGAAGAGTTCAAAGAATAGCTTGTGGGTATTCATCCCCACCGTGGTTTTTTTCAGTTGGGTTTCCATGTAAAAAAATCAGTGTGTCATGTGTGATGCCTTTCATGTCATGGTTTGGTGTTTTATGTCAAAGTGGTAATGCAAGTTGATTAAATGATTTTAAGTATTTCTGATGTATTGCTTGCCTAAGCTTAAGGGTGAAATGGAAATGAGATATTAGACTGTATAGAGATCTAAGAGTTACCAGTTTATGTCTTTCACATTCTCACTATGTTTTACTGGTAGTGCTCTATTTTTGACTGGTGTTACTGTTTACTAGTTGAGTGTAGTCTTTGCAATCAAACTAGTTCAGGGAAAGTTTTTTTAGTCTGTACTGATTCATCCCCCCCTCTCTAAGTAGTGGTTTGGTACTAAGTGGTCATCATTATTCATCAATTGGTGTCAGAGCCTCTTCCAGGTCCTCTGTGTTGTAAGCTTAATTGCTTGAGGAAAAGATCCTACTCTAATGATGAAGAGGGAAGGTCCAAAGCTCAACAAAGATAACTTTAAGATATGGAAGGATAGAATGAAGATCTATATCAGAAGCATGGGTGCTCAACACTGGAGCTATGTTGAGAATGCTTATGTTATTCCTATCGGTAGTCTCACCGATGATAAAAAAAGAGAGATTAAGGAGAATGAGCAAGTCATGGAAGCCCTAATCAGTAGTCTATCTGACATTGAGTTTATTGATGTTCAGGATAAAGATAATCCCAAAGAAGTATGGGATGCTTTGGAGAACATCTATGGAAATGATGAGCATGTGAAACAAGCTAATGAAGAGAGCCTTAGGGGAAAGTTTGAAGACATGTAGATGGCTGAAGGGGACACCATTCAATAATATGGAATAAGAATCAAAACTATTGTTGGAGACATCGAGAGTGTAGGAGGTAAAATAGATGATTCCACTGTTGTTAGTAAAGTCTTGAGATCCTTTTTACCATTCTATGCAATAAGGGTTTCTGCTATTCAGGAGTTGAGCTCAATAGACAAGACAAAGGTATCCCTAGACTCCATCATTGCTAAGTTGACCACATATGAGCTCAATAATTATAATGGTAGTATTTAGAAAACTGAATCAGCCTTTAGAGAATCTACAGCACCATCTAGAAAGGGAAAAGAAGCTAGTACAAGTTGTGAACCAAGACAAAGCAGAGAAATGGATGATGAGGAGATCCTGATGGAATTAGAAGCTCTTCTTGCAAAGAGACTTCCTAAGGGAACTGGTAAATACAGAGGTAAGCTCCCTTTGAAATGCTTTTCTTGCAATAGGATATGACACATTGTAGTAAACTATCCTAATGGTGATAATAAGGACAAACTAGAGAAGTTCAAGAAGTTCAAAGGAGGAAATAGTTGAAACTATTTTGTAGTAGCTTATGAAGGTGTCACTGATGGGGAATCAAAAGATGAAGAAAGTGAAGACATTGTGTTTGTAGCAGTTAAGGAAAATGTGTCAGACAAGAAAGCTCTTGTCTCCCGCTTGGATAATTCCAATGAGTGGATTATTGACAGTGGCTATTCTCACCACATGATCGGTGACCAGAGTAAGTTTTTATCTCTGGAAGAGTATGATGGTGGTGTGGTCTGATTTGGTAATGATGCACCATGTATGGTAAAAGGCAAAGGGTTCATCTCTCTGAATGGAAAAAGTAGTGCTAATAATGTGTATTGGGTAGAAGGTCACAGACACAACCTTTTGAGTGTTGCCAAGCTGAATGATAATGGACTCACTTTGGAATTCAAAGATGGAGTGTGCAAAATAAAAGGAATGAGTGGTGAACTGATGGCCACTGGTATGTAGACCAAAGGTAATTTATTTCAATTCAATGCAAATATCAGTACATGTCTAATGGCTAAGTTTGATGATAGCTGGATATGGCATAGGAGACTCTGCCATGTAAACTTTGATAATATTGTGAAGGCCAGTAAGATCAAGGCAATTAGACAATTGCTTGTGCTAAGCAAACCAGAGAATCCTTTGTGCAGAGAGTGTCAATTGGGGAAAATGTCTTCCTCAACCTTCAAAGGTAAATTGTTCAGTGCAAACAATTTACTTGATCTTGTGCATACTATTTTGTGTGGTCCTATGAAAACTAGGAGTGTGCAGGGAGATAGGTATTTTATGATTCTTATTGATGATTGCTCAAGAATGATGTGGGTCATATTCTTGAAAGACAAGTCTAAAGCTTTTGGAAAATTCAAAGCCTTCAAAGCACTGGTTGAAAAAGAAAGTGGCAAGAGGATTAGGTGCCTAAGAACTAATCAAGGAGGAGAATTCACTTCCGGTGAATTCAACAAGTACTGTGAAGAGAACGACATCAAGAGGCAACTATCTACCCCTCGGACTCCATAGCAGAATGGCCTAGGAAAATTGAACAACCAGACTATAGTTGAAGCAGCCATAACTATTGTGATCCAAGGGAAGGTTGCTCACACCTTTTGGAGAGAAGCGATTAGCACTGTAGTCTACACAATGAACCTGGTACTCATCAAGAAAGGTAAGGATAAAACTCCTTATGAGTATTGGACTGGTAAGACTCATGTAGTAAGATACTTTAGAGTGCTTGGTAGAAAATGTTATATAAAAAGGAGGGAACATCAGAGAAAGTTTGATGCAAAATGTGATGAGGGAATATTCTTAGGGTATTCCACAAAGAGAAAAGCTCTCAAATGTTTCAACAATAGGACTCAGAGAATTGTTGAAAGAATCAATGTTAGAGTTGATGAAACCTCTGAGAAACCTGAGGAAACCAACAGCGAGCAAGTAGGAGATGAACTGGTAGTAACCTTCTAGGAACCCGTTGCAAAACAACCCAGTATCAGCAACAGTGCTTCTACACTGGCAGATGTTGATGCTGATGAAGATGAGGATGAAGAAGAAAAGCTAGAGGAAACAACTAAGATCATTCCTAGGTATGTAAAGTTGAATCATGATCCAAAGCAGATCGTAGGAGACAAGGATGCAAGAATTCTTACAAGAAGAAAGGTCAGAGAAAATTCATGCATGATTTCTGAATTTGAGCCTAAAATGTTTAAAGAGGCACATAAAGATGAAGACTAGATCAAGCCAATGGAAGAGGAACTTGACTAGATAGAAAAGAATGGTACATGGTCTTTGGTACCCAGACCTGAGCATAAAAATGTCATAGGCACCAAATGGGTTTTCATAAATTATCAAAATGAAGATGGCACAATGGTAAGAAACAAAGCTAGATAGGTGTGTAAAGGATATGCTCAAGAAGGAGAAGACTATGGAGAAACCTTTGCTCCAGTAGCTAGATTGGAAGGAGTTTGTATGCTTCTTGCATATGTAGCCTTCAAGGGATTCAAAGTATATCAAATGGATGTAAAATCTACATTTTTGAATGTAATACTTGAAGAGGAGGTGTATATAGAGAAACCAGATGCGTTTTCCCTATCAGAAGACAGTGACATTGTGTGTAGGCTACATAAAGCCTTGTATGGATTGAAGCAGGCACCTAGAGCATGGTATGAATGCTTACACTCTCATCTTGTGAAGATTGGATTTGAAAGAAGAAGTGAAGATAGCAATATCTATCTGAAGTTAGAAGGAGATCAGATTCTAATCTATGAAGTATTTGTTGATGACATAATTTTTGGTGGAGATGACAAGATGAGTCATGATTTTGCAAATGAGATGAAGAAGGAATTTGAGATATCACTTATAAGGGAGATTAAGTTCTTCATTGGACTACAGATTCAACAAATGAAAGATGGTATCTTTATCACTTAGTCCAAGTATTTTAGAGAGGTGTTGAAGACCTTTAGCATGGAAGACAACAAACCGGTTGGTACACTGAAGGTGACTGGTTGTAAATTATCAAAAGAGGATGACTCAGCATTGGTGAATGAGGAGGAATAGCGATCAATGATTAGTAAGTTGTACTATGTAGTACATAGCAGACCGGACATTGCACATTTAGTAGGCATTATTGCACAGTTCCAGAAAAGTCCAAGAAAACCCCACTTGGTAGCAATCAAGCAGATTCCTAGATATCTAAAGGGAAGTATTGACTATGGATTGTGGTATCCATATAGTAATGATTTCAACCTCAGAGTGTTTACGGATGCTAATTGGGCTGGTAATGTGGATGACCAGAAGAGCACAACCAGTGGTGCATTCTTTCTTGGTGGTAGACTAGTCTCATGGATGAGTAAGAAGTAGAGTTGTATCTCTCAGTCTATAGCAGAAGTGGAATATGTTACAACATTTATGAACTACACCCAGACAATTTCGATGAAGCATGTATTAAGTGGTTTCAAAGCTCCTGTATCTAAACCGGTGAGTATATTCTGTGACAACAAGTACAATTAATATTTCCAAGAATCCGGTTTTGAATGCTAGAACCAAGCACTTCGATCTCAAGTATCATTTCTTGAGGGAAAAGGTTCAAAAAAAAGAGGTTGTATTGGAACATGTTTCCAATAAGGAGCAGTTAGTAGACATATTCACCAAGCCTCTACCAAAGGCTACCTTTACCTATTTGAGAGGTGAATTAGGGGTGCTGCCCCTTCAAGAGGTGAACTAAAGGTGTGTGCTCCACATCAGTCACGTCCTGCATTGATAAATCTTTTTCAAGATTGGTGTGTTGAAGGATACTACTCCTTAGGGGGCGCAACATAATGGAACATAGATGTTTGTGCCTCCACTTTGGCATTGTTGTCAAAGGGGGAGAAGATGTGAAGTGGAGAAGAAGATGTGAAGTAGATAGATACCTTTGTATATTACCATCAATGCCAAAGAGGGAGATTGTTGGCATATGTGCAGAGCTTGATGACATGATGTTGTATGTTGTCATTGATGTCAATATGCTAGTGTATGAGTTGGCATATTAAAGTAGGCAAACTGGCAAGAGAGCCAGTATGATGATGTAAACTGGTATATGTGAAAAAATGTGAAGCGGTATGTTTGTTCAAGGTGAACCAGTATGTTTGAATGAGAACCAGTATATGGAAGTTTTGTATCGAGGTTTCATTTGGCATGACTACCGGTTGGTAGTCTCAGCTTTAGGGTTTCTAGTTGATGCATTTCCTATGTGATTCAACCGATGACATCTTGTGATGAGTTGGCATGAAGACTAGATTATGTTGCCACGTCAGCCTTGTGCGCGTGAAGGATTTCCTTGAGGATCTTGCATGAAGAAGATCGATCCTATCTACCTCGGGAATGTGTGAAGTCTCTATAAATGGTGGAGAGTGTGTGATGGGTTATCAGCTTCCTGAAGTGGCAAAGAATGAATGTTGGAGAATGTCTTGAGATCTATTCAAGACTGTTGTATTCAATGCAGTGTGATTAACGGTCAGGATTGAACCGACTGAATTGTTAAACCTAAATATTTAGGGTTTAGGGTTTATGCTACCGACCTATTTGTTTCCTATAAGGTCATTGATATTTTTCATTTTGAAGTTGTTGGCAAATGTTATGTGTGTATCCAAGTGAAGATATACTTGATTCTTGCCAGACTGGAGAAGTGTGTTGATACTTGTAGAGTGTGATTGCAAAAGCAAAGGAGCTAAAGTGGATCTACCTTGGAATTGTGTGTTGTTGTCAGATCAGTGTATTACCTGTTGACTTCTAACCATTTCAGTAGTTGGAAAATTCCTTAACTGGGTAGCTTTAACAAGCTTTTGTGTAAATCCTTTAATAGGGCGACTCAATTCAATGAGTTCTTAAAATCCTCTTGTGAGGTAACCTCTAATAGGGTTTTAACCTTTAACCATGTATTTAGCCATCCTCTAACTAGGTGATCCCTAGCGGGATCGGTTCCTAGCATAACCTATTGTAGAAGTCTTTAACCAGACTAGGCTTCTAACAGAGCGGACTTCAGAAGAGTTCAAAGAATAACTTCTGGGTATGTATCAGATCTCCTAACACTGATTTAACCAGACTAGGCTCCTAAAAGGGCCATGGTGTTGTGATTGGTTGTAATTCCTATGCTAGGGCATGTATCAGATCTCCGTGAGCATGGAAATTCTTGCACACTCTGACAAAACAGTAGGAGTATTTTTCCATGGAAGGCCAATAACATCCTACACGCATGATTTTCTTTTTGAGTGAAGGTCTGTTTGAATGAGCCCCACAAATTCCTTCATGTACCCCTTCCAAGGCTTTTGTTATCTCATCCTATTCTAAACATCGAAGGAGAGTACCATCAAGACTTTGTCTATATAGGGTTTCGGCAATGATGGTGTATCGAGCAGTTTGGCAGATAAAGGTTTTTCATTGGTTATTGGATTAGTTAGGAGGAAGTGTGTGATCACGTAGGTAGGTGAAGAACTCATCATTCCATGGGGATTCAAAATTAGTAAGGCGACGTATTATTTTGGATTCAGGGATATCATAAGTGGGGATCCAAAGTTGTTCTACCAAGATCTCATAGCGTGTCGAAATTTATGGAAGATCCAAGAGAGATGCAATTGTAGCCATTGCGTCGATAGCTTGATTTTGATCTCTTGGTACTTGCCCAAATGTGATAATTATAAATGATTCTTTGAAACTATCCACCATCCTTTTATACGATATAATCTTATCATCCTTGGTTTGGTATTCATCTATGACTTGTCGGATGACTAGTTGGGAATCTCCATATTCCTATAGCTCTTTCAAATTCCATTGTATGGCTAATCTTAATCTTGTGATCAAGGCCTCATATTCAACTATATTATTTGTGCATGGGAAGGTGAGTCTATAGGACTCTGTGATGTTGTCAACTTCAGGTTTTATAAAGAGAATACATGCCCCTGTGCCATGTCTAATGTATGAGCCATCAAAATATAGCTTCTAGGGTTGTGTAGCTGTGATGATGAAAATTTCTTCATCCAGGAAGTTGGAAACAAGAGGATGGTCGCCTTTGAGTGGTGCATCATCCAACTGATCTACAATAACTTGTCCCTTAATAGCTTTGCAGTCCACATACTCAATGTCAAATTCACTCAGGATCATAACCCATTTGGCCAAGTGGCTTGTCAATGTTGCCTTGTTAAGTAGGTACTTTAGTGGATTTATCTTGACAATGAGTTGTATTTTGTACGTTAACATGTAGTGCCTTAATTTTGTGGTTGCCAAGATAACTTCTAGGCAAGCTCGTTCAATAGGTGTGTGATTGAGTTCATAGCCTACCAGTGTGCAAGAGATGTAGTAGACCGCACATTCTTTTCCTTTTGCATTATGTTGTGCCAACAGTACTCATAATGCCATGTTTGTAGTTGAAATATATAACAATATAGGTCTACTTGGATCTAGTGGAATCAACAACAATGTGTTCATTATGTAGTCTTTGAGCATTTGGAATGCTTGTTGGAATCTTGCATCCCATTGAAAATAGATATTCTTGTGTTACAGATGGATGAAGGGATGACACTTATCAGCCAATTGTGAAATGAATTGCTAAATTCATTGTAGTCGCCCTTGTAATGTCCTTAACTGACTAATGTTCTTTGGAAGTGGCATGTCCATGATTTCCTTGACTTTTGCAGGATCTACCTCAATGCCTTTACTTGAGATAATGTATCCTAGGAGCTTCCCTGAAGTTACTCCAAAGACACATTTCTTCAGATTGAAACGGACATGATATTGTTCTAATATGTCAAAGATTTTATCCAGTATAGCAAGATGACCTTCTCTTGTTAATGATTTAGCTATTAAATCATCCACATAATCTTCCATTATGGTGTGCATCATATCGTGAAAGATGGTAGTCATGGCTCTTTGATATGTCGTCCCTACATTCTTTAAACCAAATGCTATCACATTCCAATAGTATGTTTCCCATGGACATGTGAAAGCAGTTTTGTGCTAATCCTTTGGAGCAATTTTAATTTGATTGTACCCTAGAAAGCCACCCATAAGAGAAAGCATTGCATGACCTGTTGTTAGATTGACAATCATGTCGATGTTTGGTAAGGGGAAGTCATCTTTAGGACATGCCTTGTTTAGCTCTCTGAAATCCGTATAGATACAAATGCCCCCATTAAGTTTAACCATAGGTACAATATTGGAGATCCACTCTGCATAATCAATTGGTCTAATGAAATTAACATCCAAGATCTTTTTAAGTTCATCTTTGACAAGGACGACAATCTATGGGTGCATTTTTCTGATCTTTTGTTTGACAAGTTTAGCTCCTTTTGCTATAGTTAGGTGATGCATCACCAAGTCTGGATCTAGGTCGGGCATGTCTGCATAAGACCATCCGAAGTTGATTTGGCGCTCCTGAAAGAATTTCACAAATTTTGGTTGTTCTTCTAGAGTTAATAGAGATGCCAAATGTATTTGGTGAGGAGTCTCAGGGTTCCCCAAATTGAATTCTTTTGTTTCCTCTATTAGGGTGGTTGATCTCTCCTGATTTGTACTCAAGGGGATGATGTCAAACCTTTCATCCTCAAGAACCTCAAAGAGGTTTTCACCTTTGGATATGCATTTTGTTTTTACTTTTTTGGGATCAAAAATTGCCACTGTGTGGTTTTCACTAGAAGATCCATGTTTTATTTTAAAATTTTTGCAGTTGAAAGGTTTGGCATCTACCCCAAAGTATGTTGTGTTGTTAAGTAAATCCAACTTTATGATCCATGCTTGGTATGTTATCCCGTAATTTTAGAAAGTCTATGAGCACCTCATCATTTTGGAAATGTTCAAGGCATGAGGTATTTTGTTGATTCCATTCATTGAGTTTAGGATGGATGATAGGCATTACTTAGTCGATTAAATTGAGTTAGTGGGAGGCATCAGTGAGGGTTAATATAGAGGTGTGAAGATCATCGATGGTACTCTCCTTGTCAAATTCCGATGTAGGATTTGATGTAGGGCCCATGGAAGGTGCTTCTAGCTCAGGAACCCAAAAAGTTTTTGTAGTCACATAAATCTGTCCATTTTATTTAAATGAATATTTCTATTTATTTGATTAAAAACCCACTAGCCATCAATTAATTAAATTAATATTTAATTAATTCACCTACAAATCATTCTCCTATTAATTAAATAAATTATTCAATTTATTTTAATTAATTCATTATACCAAATTTACAATCAATTAAATGAATAAATCTTGTTTATTTAATATAATCCCCTTTCTTCTTTTAAATAAATTAAATAAAACATTTATTTAAATCATTAAATCCCCCCCACTTGCATTTTCCTACAAATGCAAGTTGCAACCACAAGTTGAAATAAATTAATTTTATTTTAATTAAATCCTATTTTCCCTCACCCACCAAACCCACTTGCAATCCTAACCCCCTTCTAGATTCTTCTAAACCCTTCCTAATTAACCTAATCCATCCCCTAATTATTGTCACATTCCTAAGCAACTTGGAGTCACTTCTCAAAGACTTCAAAGTCTTTGAAAAACATTAAATGCTTTGTGTGTTCAACAAATTAACCTCTAAAAGTCTTACAAACCACTTATGGCTCTTACATGACCATTTATGGTTAACCCATAACTCAACCGTCATGTAACTCATGTGTCTCCTCAAGCATTTATTGCTTTGACCATGGTTATCACTTTTACCTTTGCACAAGAGTTTATCCATTGGATAACAGCTTTATTCTTTGAATAAAGAATTTATTCACTCAACCCAACCTTGACCTTAACTCCTAAGTTAACTCTCAGGTCATGTCAAGAATTTAATGCTTATTGCCTCTCCTCTCAACCTATCTCATATTGACACTTGTCATCCTGGGATTGGGTTGAAAGCCCTCACATGGATTGAATACCATTCAATCCTGATCCTTCTTGAGATTATTTAATCTCAACCATCCATTGCTCCATTTTTCCTATAAATAGAGCTCATTTCCTCATAATCTAGATCCTAAAAAACTTCTATGCATCTAAGTTATAGAGAATTTAAGAGAGCATTTTAGCATAATCAATCATATTCACTCTTTTGGCTTAAAATCAACACTAGCTCATTAGATAATCTCTCATTTTTAGCTTTTGTTCACACTTGCATAACATTTTAGATTAATCATGTTTTTATCTTGAACCTCCATAAGTCATCCATAGTGCAAAAAGTTGTTGAGAGCTACACTAATTTGGAACTTGGAGAGGAGAGGAACAAGGGAGGATTACGAGCATGGTAGAAGACATTTGGAGATGTCTTCTTGCATTTATATTCATAGTTAAATGATTTACTTTGTTTTTAGTGTCTCTCTTGGTATGCCTGCTTAGACTAGTTTTTGGTTGATTAACACTAACGTTTGTCTTTGTTTCTTGTGTTTTTGTGTGTTATACGACCACAGGTTTTAGTCTAACGTTGTCCATTTTGTAGAGCATCATTTGGTGAACCCGACGTGAATCCGACATCATTTTTTTTTAACAAACTAACTTTTTGACTGTTTAGTTTGACACACAGGTCATGCTTTGGCACTTTCATTCACAATTTAGCGCTATTACAATTTGATATTTTAGCACTATTATTCTTACAATGGCGCTAATGTCTCAAATTCAGCACTATTGCCCATGTTATAGTGCTTTTTATTATTAACTAGCACTTTTGTCCATACTTTAACGTGCTTGTATTGTTGTTTAAATATTTTACTTTAGCGCTTTTGTCTATATTTTAGCACGTTTATGTTAAGTAGCACTTATGTTGTCACATAGAGTAGCGCTATTGTAACTAAACATTGTAAAAGAAAGGCCTTGTAACCGATAATATTATTTTTTAGGCTTGTGGAAGCCCACCATGTTTTCGGATTTTTCTAACTGTTTGTTTCGTGTGTAGATTTTAAACTAACCCTTTTTGTTACTTAACAATCAAAAACACTTTTTTTGGTGCTTTAAAAATCAACAAAACAAATTTTATTTCTTGCAAGTTAAGATTCAAATTTCGTTTTGGTTCTTAAAATCAACAAAACAACTTTATTTCTTGCAAGTTAAGATTCATTTTCTTTTGGTGCTTAAAATCAACAACACAAAAATTTGATTTGCTTGCATCAATCCAGAATTAAAAATTCATAATCAACACTTCAATTTTGTGCAAGTAAAAAGAACAATCAACTTGTCTCATTTTTGCAAAATGATTTTACTTCATGCAAACATGTTTTTCATTAAGTTGACTAGGATTTCAAATTCTAGTTTACTCAAACATATTGCTTTTGAAGTTAAAAACAACATCATGGTTGTTGGAGCAACATCTCCAATTAGATAGAACATCATTGCAAAGACAAGTTAAAAATAACAAGTGTATTTTGTATTTGGCACACTTGTGCAAAAGAGTTAGTCGAGTGGTCCTACTTCTAACACACACTATCCTCTCCCTTGGCTTTCATGGTCCTAGGTGCAAGAGAAAAGTGTTAGTAACACTCAAGTTTTATCTTTTTAAGAGAGGCCTGCCAAGAGACACATCACTCTTGGGAATGACCTCGTGCGGTAAATCCTTCAAGCCGCTATAGAAATTAGGTGAGAGCAAAAGTTGTAGCCTTGGGTATAGTTGTTCCTACAATGTAACTTGTCGAAAGGACAAAAGGGCCCCACCACAAGTTAAAAGGCTCTTAAGTGAGTCACTGCAAAATGAACTTATATCCAAAAACATCAAAAATTACTAAACACTTTTAAGTAGTAGCCCACCCATTCTATTGATTGAGGATATTTGTGATAAATTCAGTGCAAGAGCATAGATGGTTTTTCTCCCAAGATACTCACCATACATATTTCCTTGAGTAGAAACATAGCTTTTTGAAAGGTTACTTGTATCCCAATAAAAGTGGTGACTCCCCCATCATAGGGATCACTTATTTGTTATGCTCATGCAAGACTTAGTATATCACATCCTTACCTGCCACGGCGGGATTCATAAGGTATGTAGTACCAAAGTCGAAGAAATATCAAGATCTGGGCTGAAATTATCGCAACTAGCCATTTGACCTTAGGGATAAAAAGTGTTTGAAGTATTTTTCATTTTTGAGTCAAGACCAGTGCAAATTGAGCTGACTTCGAGCTTTGGAAACACCCAAAATACCTTTGGATGAAAGGATCATATAAAGTTCAAAAGATTGGGTTGATCTAGACCCATACTTACTTGTGCCTTTTGAGGCAACATTCTTATGTTTGTGTGCTTGCTTTGTTTTCTTGTCAAAGAAACATCATAAACCCAAATAAAAAACAAGTATTCATCCAACACCAACATTTGGAAAAAATGCAAAAGATCAAAAACAAAGAGCAATAATCAAAGTATCAAACTATATGACCATTCTTCACATCTTGAGAAAGAAGAATCTTCATCAACACATCAACTTGAAGAAAAGACTATTAAGCTCAAAGGCTTTTATCAAAAGGAGGAAATTCTTCTATGTTAATAGACAAATCTTTGTCTCTCATAGAACCTTCTTACATCACATGCATCTTTAACTTCAAGGGAAATCAAATGAGTTTCATCAAGAAACATTAAATCGCAAAGCTTTTACTCAATATAGAGCTTTGAAATATCATCAAAATAAGAGAAGCAAGATCAATCTTGACTTGTTTCTAGATATTTGTATCACTTATAACTCAGCTAGGGTAGAACCACCAACCCCTGAACATTAAGAGGAAGAATTTGTTCCTTTTGTAACACAAAGATTCTATTGAAGTTGAACATCTCATCCATTATCACATTCACATCTCATAAAACTCCATTCCAACTCTCAAAACATCAAGAGGTTTTTGTCCTAAGTTCTATTTCGATATTGCTTGAATCAAACACAATACATCACTTTTTTAGAGTATCTCTACATCTAGGATAAACTCATCCTAAGAGACATTTCTATGCAGGTTAAAACTAGTCTATGAGTGAATCCTCATTACTAGGTAGTTGAGTATGTAGCACATCTCAGATCTCTCTAAACCTTATCACATCAAACTTTGTCAATCAAACACAAAAAGCAATTCGAGGAATAACTTTGGTAGCATCTACCTTTGGTGCTAGAGATCCGTATGCAAAACACTTCACCAAACATCGAACTTGCATTTCATCACCAACTCATCATCATTTTCATCAAACTTCAACAAAAACTTGTAAACAAAATGGCTCATACCAGATCAAGGTCTAGACAATAAGAAATTGACGAAGAAGAGGAGGAAAATATCAATGAATTCCAAGAAGCCCTTGGAGGAAATGCAAATGATGAAAATCCAGGTACTATTACTCCTGCAGCAATAGAAAGGGCACAACACAAGCCTCTCTTTAATAGACTTTTTGACGAAATACTCAGGAGCAATGTTGATGCTCACTTTTTAAAACTTGCTCAAGAGGGGGCTAAACTACCCTTTGACTTTGATGTTGCACAACTAAGACAAGCATCAGAATGCCAAAGTCGTAATGAGGATGAAAGAGGTTGAGATCACATCAGATAAAACCTTCATCAAGGTAATCCCCCACCTCCTCCTCCTCCAAATGAAATAGACACGTTGCGGCAACAAGTCAAAAATCTCGCCCAAAAGCTTCATAGTGGTGTAAAAACCAATCAATTTTCACTTAATGACATTTGTCCCTATCCCTTTGATAGGAATCTTCATTTCCCACCTTTTCTGTGAGGGTTTGAAACACCCAAGTTTGAAAAGTATAGAGGAAAAGGAGATCCTCATGATCATGTTAGAGAATTCCATTCAGCTTGCCTCGAAGTGGCATACAAGGACACATACCTAATGCGACTTTTTCCCTAGAGCTTGGGAGGAACAACCACATCATGGTTTTCCCAATTACCCGGTGGCATTAGGAAATTTGAAGAACTCATCCAGAAGTTCCTGGCACATTACTCACACAACATTGAACATGATATCACAATGGCTAATCTATATAACACTAAACAAAAACCAGGTGAGCTATTTTCAGTCTTTCTGCAACGGTAGCATCAAATGTCTAGCAAATGTTCTCTTCAGTTACCTGAACAAGATCTAGTGGAAACTTTTATTTCCAACTTAAATGACAAAATGGAATTTCACCTAGACGTCAAAGACACAGATTCTTTCAATGACATGATCACCAAAGGCTTAAAATGTGAGCAGGCTCTCATCAAAAAAGGACTTATCAAGATATACAATGAGCCAAAGGATGGCCCTCGCCCACGCTTCAATAGTGACAAGCCTAACTTCTGGAACAAAAACAAAAACGTCATCAACGATGGGGTTGTGGATGCAAGAACTATCAAAAGTGCACAACATGTGGTTTGATTTGCAGGACAAAACCCCCCACCCAATAATAACATAGTTGCTCCTCCAAATCAAGGTTGCAACACATCTCAAGAGGAACCCAAACAACATCAACAAAATTTTAAACCAAAACGAACATACACTCCCTTAGGGGAACCCATCGAAACAATGTTACATTAGTTGGTTTCTCAAAATCTAGTTACCTTACCCAAAACATCAAATTATGAACCTCAAGTCAAACCTTCATGGTGGAGAGATACTGAACATTGTGATTTCCATCAAGGGAAAGGGCATAAGACAAGCAATTGTCACAGATTGAAAAATCGTATTTAGGATCTTGTTGACCAAGGTGAAATCAAAATCGAAGGACATGACCCAAACACAACAAACAATGATCATCTCATGTTTAAAAATCCACTTCCATCACAAGATCAAAGGGATCCTTCCACTTTAGGGATAAACATAGATACCATTGATTATACGCAAGCCACATATAATTACACTGTGAATCACCTATATGATGCCAGTGAATAGATTGCAACTATTACCATCAAAAGTCCCAACTCCACTTGCGATGTTGTTACATGTCACAGCAAGATCACTACAAAAGAAGCTTGCAGCTCCACAAGGCACCCCATCTATCCCAAAGCAGTATAACCTTGTGGAAAAGTTAGGCAAAACACCCACACTGATATCTATCTTAGAGATATTGCGCCTATCTCCATCCCATAAAACAATCTTGGATCAAGCTCTCCATGACGCATCAGTCCCTACAAACCTAAATTCAGATCAGTTCCAATCTATGGTTAGAAATCTAAGGTCATCACCTTGTCTCACTTTATCTGAAAGTGACAACTCATCCTTCCAGCAACCTCATAACACCTCAGTCCATATTGAAGGGTTTATAAACCAACATAGGATCAAGTGAGTCTTGATCAACAATGGAGCAGGCCTGAATATCTATACACTACAATTGGTCACAACATTGGGATATGCAATTAAATCAGTGGATCCCTGCAAGAAGATCACAATCAAAGCGTATGATGATGTAGAGCGTTCATCCAAAGGAGTTGTTGTACTACCAATCTGAGTGGGCCCTGTGGTGAAACACATCATCTATCAAGTTCTGGACCTTCCTCTACCATACAATTTATTATTAGGAAGACCTTGGATACATGCCATATAAGCCATTCCATCCACCTACCATTAATGTATCAAGTTCCCACATAATGGTGTAGAAATCACAATCCTGGGAGATGCAAATCCCTTTGCATATTGTCATAATATAAATCATCAACCAGATATTACCATTCCCAACAATAGAGAAGCCATCTCCTCCACATCATACGTAAGTCCAACCTCTCTTTCCAATTCAAACACCACTATACCCAAGAAAGAGAAGCTCAAGATGAAAATAGAAGAGGAAGGTCCTAACGAGTACAATTTGAGCCAACTCTTTTGTGTGGGACAAATGCCCACTTCTCCTAGACCACATGGCAAACCTCAATGGTTACTTCAAACACCACTAGTCAAGCTAGCATGTACTTTTATGCCATACATCCTTGGAAAGAGTCAAGAAAAAGAGACCAAAGATGAGGACTTAGCATAATGGATCTATAAAGATCCCATCACCACAGATATTCCACAAGCTAAGCTTCCCACAGATCAGTATGACAAAGCCCTTCTCATTACGCAAAGAATGGGTTATGATGGTCAGAGTACTCGAGGACCTTGCAAGCAAGGACGACATGAACCACTCAGTCGGAACTAAAGCCCAAAGATAACACTAGCCTAGGCTTTCAAAAGGAGATTCTTCCTAAGCTCAGATTCAAAGGGAAACCCAGCAAACCACTATATCAACCTATTACAAAGAGGTCACCTTTGATTATAAAAGTAGCATCAAACACCATAGAAACTACCCCATTGAGGCTAAAACTCCTACCACAACCATCTACAATACCCATCATCCCACCAATCAAACCAGTAACCCCATCAGCAGCAACAACAACTATAGCAGAACCCCCAACAATATCAAGAACACCAAAAATTCCAGCAGAAGCAGCAGATTCAACACTACCAATTCTCCCTGTATCGGATTCATTAATCCCCATAATCCTTCCTATAGCACCAATCATTTAATCTATGATGGTACATCATCCGATCACACCTGTAGTGTTTAACTCAAAGGATATCCCAATATGGTACAGTAACCGGCTACTGGAAAGTGACTCAAAGAGTAACTCACATGAGTGGGAATTTGATTCCATCCAGCTTAATACTTTAGAAGAGGAAGACACATCACCACCTCCACCCTGCAAAGACATCCCTATTTATGGAGAAGCATAGATAAAGACCTCTTGGGTTCCTAAGTTGGAAAGTTCTTCTACAGACCCTACGTCACATCCTACGCTTGATTCTGACAGAGAGAGTACCATCAATGACCTTCACCACAACATCTTAACCCTCACTGACACATCTATTTAACTTAACCTAATTGATGAGGTAATGCCCATTATCCATCCTGAACTCATCGAATGGAACCAACCTAATCCCCCATGTCTTGACCATTTCCAAAATGATGAGGTGATCATTGAATTTTTGGAACTACGGGATAACATACCAAGTGAAGATCACAAAGTTGGATTCACCATTGAACTTAATAGCACAACATACTTTGGGTTGGATGCCAAACCTTTCAGCTGCAAAAATATAACAATAAACCATGGATCTTCTAGTGAAAACCACACTGTGGCACTGTTTGATCCCGTAAAAGTAAAAAAGAAAGAGTTTATTCAATGGTGAAAACCTCTCTGAGGCGCCTGAGGATGAAAGGTTTGACATTCTCCCCTTTAGTACACAGTAGGAATGATCAACAATTCTCATCGAGGAAACCAAAGAATACAACATGGGGACTCCTGAAACTCCTCACCACATACATCTACTATCTCTTTTAACTCTAGAAGAACAACCTAAATTTGTAGAATTCTTCCAGAAGCGCCAAATTAACTTTGCATGGTCATATGTAGACATGCCTAGGCTTGATTCTGGTTTAGTTATGAATCACCTCACCATAGTAGAAGGAGCCAAGCCTATCAAGTAGAAGCTTCACAAGATGCATCCCCAGATTACGGTACTAGTCAAAGCAGAACTCAAGAAACTCCTAGATGTTGGTTTTATTAGACCAATTGATTATGCAGATTGGATATCCAATATTGTGCTTGTCGGCAAACCAAATGGGGGCATCTGTATCTGTACTCACTTTAGAGATCTGAACAAAGCATGTCCTAAAGATGACTTCCCCCTACCAAACATCGACATAATAGTGGACCTAACAGCAGGACATGCCATGCTTTCACTCATGGATGGTTTTTTAGGGTACAATCAGATAAAGATCACACCAGAGGATCAACATAAGATGGCCTTCAAATGTCCATGGGGAACATACTGCTAGAATATAATGCCTTTTGGTCTAAAGAATGTAGGAGTGACCTATCAAAGAGCAATGACCACAATCTTTTATGACATGATGCATACTATAATGGAAGATTATGATGATGACTTACTAGCAAAATCACTAACAAGAGAAGGTCATCTAGAAATATTAGAGAAAATATTTGACAGACTAGAACAATATCATGTTCGACTCAACCCAAAGAAATGTGTCTTTGGAGTAACCTTAGGGAAACTTCTAGGATAAATTGTCTCAAGCAAAGGCATTGAGGTTGATCCTACCAAAGTCAAAGAAATCATGGACATGCCACCTCCAAAGAACATCAGTCAGCTAAGGACATTACAAGGGCGACTACAATCCATCCAAAGATTCATTGCACAACTGGCAGATAAGAGTCACCCCTTTACACACCTGTTACACAAGAACATGCGCTTTCAATGGGATACCAGATGCCAGCAAGCATTCCAGATGCTTAAAGACTATCTCATGAATACACCATTGTTGATCCCACCAGATCCGAGTAAGCCTCTACTACTCTATATCTCAGCAACAAATACAACATTAGGAGTATTGCTGGCACAACACAATGCAGAAGGGAAAGAGTGTGTTGTTTACTACATCTCTCGCACACTGGTTGGCTATGAGCTCAACTACACACCTATTGAGTGAGCTTACCTAGCAGTAATCTTGGCAGCTACTAAACTAAGGCACTATCTGTTGACACATAAAGTACAGCTAATTGCAAAAATTGATCCACTCAAATACTTCCTCAGCAAAGCAGCCTTGACAGGCTGCTTGGCCAAGTGGGTGATTATTATAAGTGAATTTCACATCGATATGTGGACCGTAAAGCTATCAAAGGCCATGTTATTGCAGATCAGTTGGCCGATGCACCCCTCATAGGTGATCATTCTCTCATTTCCAATTTTCCAGATGAAGAGATATTCATGATCATAGCGCCACAACCATGGAAACTATACTTTGATGGTTCATACACTAGGCATGGCTTGGGGGCAAGCATTCTATTTATCACACCTCAAAGCGACAACATCCCAAAGTCTTATAGGCTCACATTTCCATCCACGAACAACATAGCTGAGTATGAGGCCTTGATAATAGGACTCAGGCTAGCCATACAATAGAAGTTACAAGAACTACAAGTATATGGTGACTCCCAACTGGTCATTCGACAAGCAATAGATGAATATTAAACAAAGGATGACAAACTCATGTCATACAAATAAATGGTGGACAAATTAAAAACATCATTCACTACTATCACCTTTGAGAAGATACCCAGAGATCAAAATCGAGCTGCTGACGCTATGGCGATCATTGCATCTCTCCTAGATCTTCCATAGAATTCAACACGCTATGAGTTCTTGGTAGAATAGCTTTGGATTCCTGCTTATGATATCACCGAATCTGAGATGATATGTCACCTTATCAGTTCCGAATCCCCATGGTATGGTGAGTTCTACACCTACCTCTGTGATCACACCCTTCCTCCTAACCAATCGAATAACCAACGTAAAACCTTTATTCACCAAACCGCTCGATATACCATTATTGCTAAAACCCTATATCAACACAGTCTTGAAGGTACTCTCCTTCAATGTCTGGAAAAGGATGAGATAACAAAGGCCTTAGAAGAGGTACATGAAGGAATTTTTGGAACTCATGGAAGGGGTCTGTCACTAGCCAAGAAACTCATGCGCACTGAATACTATTGGCCATCCATGGAAAAAGACTCCTACTATTTTGTCAGAAAATGCAAGAAATGCCAAGTTCATGGAGACCTGGTACATGCACTAGCATAGGAATTGCAACCAATCACAACACCATGGCCTTTTTGTCAATGGGGCCTTGACCTTGTGGGTAAAATCCATCCATCTTCATCCAACGGCCATAAATTCATTATTACCACCACCGAATACTTCATAAAGTGGATCGAAGTTGTTCCACTTACCCAAGTCACCAGCAAGTAGATCACCTCATTCATCCTTAATTACATCATCTGTCAGAATGGTGTACCCATGTCCATCATCACAGATAATGGTATTCCTTTCAAGAATTAGGATGTTTGTGAACTCTGTGAGAAATTTCACATCCAACACCGCTTTTCCACTCCCTATTACCCACAAGGAAATGGTCAGGCCAAAGCATCAAACAAAAACATACTAAAAATCCTCAAGAAAATAGTCAATGATGTCGGCCATGATTGGCATGTTCAATTGAATCTAGCACTATGGGTGTATCGAACTAGCATTCGAACCCCTATAGGTACAACTCCCTACTCACTAGTCTATGGCGCAGAAGCCATCCTTCCTATTGAGGTTGAGATACCATCACTATGGGTTTCCTTGCATAATCTCATAGATGATGAAGCATACAGAGTATCCTGTCTTCAAGACTTAGAGCTACTTGATGAGAAACGACAAGCTACATAAAATCACCTCAAAGCTTATCAGCAGCGCATGAGAAGAAGCTATAATCATCAAGTTAGACCTCGTACATTTGAGGTAGGTGATCTTGTTCTTTGAGAGAATCCTCATAGCCAACCAAACATAGAACATCAGGGAAATTTTGAATCAAACTGGCTGGTCCATATGTTATCACTATTGTATTTGGGTCCGAGGCATATCAATTGGCTACTTCAGAAGGAGAACTACTAGCAGATCCAATCAACAGCATGCACCTCAAATGATTTTATACATAAGTTGTAAAGAGCATCAGGCTCCCCTACATACCGACAAAACACCAAAAACATTCAGATAAATGTCCTGAAGAAAATACAAAAAAATCACAATAGTAAAGAAAAATCATGCATCCAAACAGTGAACAACCACTCTGGTGGCACCTTGGGTAAGTACGATGGTGAAAATCTGGCAAACAAGTGCCACTCATAAATGATATGGCTCCATTGTCTTTTAGACTTGTTGCAATCACATTTATTTCATCCACTCATCCATCAGTCCAAAACCATGGCTCGTTATTGATCTGCAATCAAGGATAGTACTTCACTCGTCTTGCATCCCATTTTTTCATAGTCATATCTAAAGTGGGGGAAATGCCCTTAACCTATTTGATGGAAGTGGATTCCACATAGCTTGTGATTCATTGAGTTCTTCATTCAAAACTGTCTCTCAAAATCCAAAAACATTCAAAAAAATCATCAAAATACCAAAAACATTGGAAAACTATCTCACAAAATCCAAAAACATGATAAAACATCAAAAATCAATCAAAAACATGGCAACACATTGTACATACAAATTCAAGAAGATACCAAGAAAACATTTTGAAATACTCAAACGATGACCACTTATCACATCAACTCAACAATCAACATCGACACACACCAACTGTATTAACAAGGATATATCCTTCCTTACCAAAACAAAGATAATATGACTTTTTCTTTGACAATAAAATTTTGTTTAAGCTATCACATACCTGATTGATTTATACTTTATTCATTCATTTATATATATTAGGTTCCTACGCTACTCCGGGATATCCACAGGTGATTAGAGTAGCCGAGATGGTTCCTATAGCATTGTTTGTATGTCTTCTGTGAATTATTCTAATGAAGTACTGGGGCATGTCCTAATGGTGTCTACATGAGAAGTTCACTAAGTTAGGTGATCATATGCGAAATACACTCATAGATCACTATGGCTTGCTGACTACAGCATATACCTCAACCATATGAGCATGAACCATTATCGAGGGTCCATATTTTTTATTCTTGATATATGTTGTTTGCTTACAGGTACAATGCTCCATCTTTGGTTCCTACTGCCTCATCCAAGATCGATAAAGGTTTATCTCTTACTACAATATGAACTTGTCTCAGGATATGATCGGCAAAAGATCAAGGAGGACGTTCCAAATCATGCATGAAAGGAGATAATCCTTGTCTATTCTGCAAACAATACTCAGGTCAACTTGATCCATTATATCAAGTTGCTTGTATTAACTTGCTATATCAAAATTCGTGTAAGCAATACTCAGGGCATCTTGAATCATTATGTCAAGTTGCTTGTATTTTTCTTACAACATTTTTAAAGCTCAATGATGAAAATAAAGCAATATGGATTGTCATTTCATCTCATCTATTTATATTGCATTCCATTGCATATCGACCATCCATTTACTCATTCATTATTCATATGCATGGTTTTGTATGCAAGTGTGAACAAAGTTAATATGAGCAATTATGTGTGTTGGAAAATGCACACTCCAATGAGAAATTGTGGTTGATTGAAGGTATTGTCATTGATGGCAACCTTGCAATCATGTGATACCGACAGGCAGACACAGGCAATGGTATCGGCAAACTCTACACTGGCACACAGAACATCGACAGTGAAAAGGAAGAATATTGGCACCCTCACCGACATGAATTTTATGTATTTATATTTTGTAATTAATTGTAAAATATTTTGTAAGCTGACATGGCGGATTGTAATATGACTCATATATGTATGAGATCAATGTAGATCATTTTAGAGAGCAGAGAAGATAAGGATATAGGATGTGATATATACATACCTAATATGTGAATTATTGGTAAAGGGTTTATGTTGTAGCAGAGCTTGAACCGATACTGAATCTGGCATAGCAGATGCTAATCTAGGGCAGTACAAGACATTGGATTAGTATAATCCATTTTTGTAAGTCAGTGAGACTTATTTTGTAATTGAGCAGTGAGCTCTAGGCACTTATCCTTCCTGCATGTGCAGGCCCCTATTATAAGAAGTAATAATCCCTTATTGGCCAGTAAGCAAATATTGTGGGTCACAAATCCCACCGAGGTTTTTCCCACATCAGGTTTCCTCATTAAAATACCATGTTATGGTGTTCTTCTCATGTTGTTGTTATTATTCTTATTTACTACATTATTTCTGGTTTACCGGTACTCAATTTTAATATGCTTTTCATGTTTTAAATCAAGTAATTTGATATACCGGTTAGATACTGATTCACCCCCCCCCCCTCTTAGCATCTTTGGGAATCCTAACAATTGTTATCAGAGCTTGGTTCTCTATTTTTAGAAGCCTAACAGCTTGAGGAAGATCTTATCACTGGTAGAGATGGAAAACTTGAGAAAGCAATTGGAAACAGCTCTTATAGACTATGATGCAGAAAAAGTGAAGAATATCAAACTTGAGGATGATCTGAAAGCTGCTCAGGATATTATTCAAGCACTTCAAGAGAATTTTACTATTGCAAGGAACAAGAGGAGAGAACTTTGTGAAAAGATGCAGAATGAGGAAAATGAAAAGGAAACTCTTAATGATTTGGTAAACAAGCTAAGCCAAGAAATCAGTACAACAAAGAATGAGATGCAAGATATGACTATGAGATTTTGTAAATAAATTGAAGATAGAAAGAAGAATGAAGAAGGCTTGGTTAGAAGACTAAATGATGCTGGAAGTGAAAACACAAGACTCGGTCATGAAAATGATATGTTGAAGATAGATCTTATGCACACACAAAATGATAGAACTGAACTCATGAGACAGAAAAGAATCTTGGAAAATGAACTGACTGCTGCAAATCAACACAAGGAGAAATTCAAGAAAAGTTCAGAAGAACTTGGTGACATGTTGAAGAATCGGAAACCTAATGGTGATACAAATGGCCTTGGCGTTGAATTTGGTGAAAGCTCCGGTACTAAAAACAATCATGATCATAGCAAATTGGTAAGACAACCTACTACTTACAAATTTAATGGCAAATACTTTAACTGTAACAAGTATGGTCATAGAGAAAATTAGTGTACATCTAGAAATCATCAGAATACTAATACACCCACTGGTCAATATTCTAAATGCAACAAATTTGGTCATAATTCAAAGAATTGCAGAATAAATGTAAGATGTTATATTTGTGGAAGATTTGGACACTTATCTAATCAATGCAGAACACATACCGGCATAGGATATGGGAAAGCTATTTAGAAGAACAATGTGACTTGCTATGCCTGTAACAAAATTGGACATATTGCAAAATTTTGTAGAAGTAAGGCATCATAGGAAAATACAAAAGGTCCTAGTTTGAAAGGTAAAGAAAAAGTTGAAGAGGTAAAGCAAGAATTCTCAAAACAATGGATCAGAAAGACAGATCTGAATGTTGATGGGAATACTCCTCCACCGGTAGAGCAAAGTAACACTCCACCAGTAGGAGACTCTTCATTTAACTGAATAAAAATTCTTTGGGGGTTTAGCAACAAAATGAAAAACATGCTATTATTCCCTCGGTTGATGGTGACAAGTTGAAATTACTTCTATATCGACAGATGAGTTAAGTTGTGACTTAATCGACGAGCATCAAATATGGTAGTTGGAGAAAATAACATTTTAAAGCAAATGCTTTGGCTCTGTTTTCATTCACCGAGCATTAAAATCTTCGAGAGCGCGAAAATTCCCAAGCGAAGGCATTCTAAGCGAAGAATTGAAGCAATCCATCAAAGCATTCATCCCTAAGGCAGATTGAGGTATTTATAGCTATGGCATCTTCATCCACTCCGCAATTTATTGCAAACCCTATTGTTGTTGAGGTTATTAAGTGCCCTAGACCCGTTTTCAAACTAGTTCCTAAAATTATAAAGAAAGATGATAGCATAGGTGCATTTTCTCAAATTCCTAAGGGAGTAGTATATGTTGTAGACCCTAGGATGTATATACAGTCATATTGAGGAATTAGGTGATAATGAGATAAGAATATGTATGTCTGTGATCTGTGATGAGTCTGGAAATGTCAAGCCGGAATACAAAATAGTGGAAACCCTAGGTTTTACTAAAATCCTCAGTGTCTCGGATTTTCCCAAGGATATCATAAGGATTGTGTAAAGTAGAGTACATGGTGAATTTTTCTAGTTGGATTCAATCCATAAAATCACAAAAGAAGTCATAAAATCTGTAACAGGGTTACCCTCCACCAGTAACAGACCTGACAAAACAAAGAAGGTCTCAAATGACATAGTGATAAACCTAACTGGTGCAACATCCTTAATCGATGTAATAGACATAAATGTCAGAATTATCAGTATGATCTTAGGTTATAAGGCTACACATGCAAATAGGTTAAATTCATTTTCTAGCCTATGTATCAAAAGTGCCTATGATATGGTCAATGATAATGCAAGAATAGATATATGTGAATGGCTTAAAGATGAGTTGATAGACAATATGGGAAAGATTAAAAGAGATAAGAAAGGAACATTTAGATTTGGAAAATTACTTGTTTGTTTGATGTTGTACATAACCAAACAAGTACCCGATATTGGTACAAGAGATTTTGGTTTTGACATTCCGATAGAAAAATAACTGTTGGATCTATTGAACAATATGGGAGAAAACCGAGAGAAAAACCTAAATGAGTACTTTCAAGTATTAAAGGCTCGAATGAAAACTAGAGTAAGATTGTCACAAGCTATTGTGGATAAGTATCAGAAAGAAATCTGTTTTGTGATCAAGAAAGATGAAATCTGGATGGAGGCAGTTATCCCTAGAACTATTTGGGTAATTGAAATGGGCTATGAAATAGATGACAACATCATAGAAACTTATGCAAAATCCCTCCTTGAAGCTCCAAAGGAACAGGAAGAGAAAGTGTTTAGTAGTACTGAAACAATAGAAAGTACTATTCAATCTAGGAAAAAGGTTAAGAAAGGTGAAGCAGCTATAAGAAAAGGAACCCGATAGGCAAAGGAAATCAAGGAAGATGTTTTGAGACAAACTGGTATAAGTGAAAGTGAGTTGGAAGCACCTCGACTGAAAACTCATCTTTCATCGGTTGGAACTTCTTCTAAGAGTGATATACCGACAATATTTAAAAGGGTAGAAAGGAAAAGAAAACCCACACCAGTACCCTCTCCTACAACAAAAAGAACTAGACAAAAACAATAGGCAGTAAGGCCTCTAGCAAAGAAAATGACTCCTAAGAAGAAGAAGGTAAAACAAGATATTGCTCCAATAGACAAACTTCTTAGTGAAATTACAGAGGATGGTAAGCTGAAGAACATAAACAAAATATATAGTACACTATCAGTTGATGATAAGGAAAGCATAGAGAACAATGTAATTGTACACTTAGATATATACAAGAAATTTTTGATGCAAATTGTTGATGAAATTCCAAATGATCTGTATAGAAGACTTGAAGCTAGAATGTTAGCAATTGTTGAGAAAGACAAGAAAATTAAGATTGAAAAACTACTTGCAGTACATCCAGTCAACTCAACTGATGAAATTGATAAACAAATCAGTGAAGCAAATCGGACAGTATTCTCTACTGCTCACCGGCATGTAGCACTAATGGCTGGTAGAGGAAATGAAGTATCTAAGGAAACAGTAGATGCATGGGATATATTCTTTGTGGAAAAAGAAAAAGAGGAAGAATTACTTAGGCCATAAACTATTAAAGTATACCAAAAGGACAAAGATAAGGGGAAAGGTAAGGTAGGTGGACCACCAAGCCTAAAAATAACTGACAATGTGCCCCCACCTCTTTCAGATACTCCACCGGTAGATACTACTGATAGTCAATCGGCCATAGAGAGTATGAAGACTCCACTAGAGGATACAAATCCTGAGTCCAAAATTTTGTATACTATGAATGTAGACACCCAGGAAGTAAATGTTGTGGTTGACAGAGAAACCATTGAAGATAAGGAAAAATATTTGACTACTAAGTCACCAGCTGCAAAAGTTGAGATAAACATAGAAAAACCTACACAAGCAGAGCAACTGGCTGAGGATACCACAGAGAAACCAGTAGAAACAACTGGAAAACCATCTGAAGAACCGGCAAAAGAGAGTTCAAAGGTACAAACTAAGATTACATCTGAGAAACTGGCAGTTAAAAGCTCAGAGAAACCCTCTGAGACACAGGTAGAGAAACCAAAATGGGTACAGATTGAAGCATAGGTTCAAACAAAGACAGTGCCACCAGCCCAAACTAAAAAGCAAAAACCTTTGTTTGCGGAAATGCAAACACAGACTGACCTACTAGAGGTCGAATCAAATAAAGTAATTACCAAAACCGGTGGCATGGCTATTGTAAAGACTGTTGGACAAACATCTGGTACAACTATAGCAGAATTTAGACCTACAAATGTAACAGAGGTCCTGTTAGATTCAATAAAGAAGATCACATAATGCAATGCACAAGCCTATAAGGCTATTGATGATACAATTCCAATTCTTAAATTGATTGCACCAAAGTACACAGTTGATGGTAAGGATTCTTTAGGTCAACTAGACACATTTCTAAGTTTATCACCGATAACATATTAACTGTTGATAAAATAAATGAGGATTCATTTAAGGAAAGAATGATTAAAGAAAAAGAAAAATTCTTTGAGGAAATTGTGAACAAGAACGAGAAAATGGATACCCTATTACCGGAAATTGGAGAAATAATTCTTGACTCCAAGAAACTGTACATGGACACTTGTAAAACAAATGTCTTAACAGAAGACCTTGACAAAGAAATTAGCAAAGCACAAGATAAGATAAACAATATTGCTGACAATCTGATAGGATCATCAGATTCATTTTTGGAGATAGAAAAGAAGATAACAGAGCAAGAAGAGAAAATTAAGAAGTTAGAAAATGACAAACAAAGAATAAAGGATAAAGAAAAGGACTTGAAATGCAGACTTGGTCCTAGACTAGAATACCTCACTTCTTTGAGAAAAGAAATATCTGAGGCTCTGGTTCCCAAACTGAAGACACCGGAAAAGAAAATGCACATACTCACCAGTATAGTGTAGAGAACTCAAGAGGCAATAAAAGACAGCAAAACATTCAGTAATGGTATAAATTTGATTTTGACAGATATCTTTTAGATTGTAACCCACCAGTTACAAGAATCTAGGCAGGACTCCACTGACAGCGAATGACAACCTTTATCATTAATGTCAAAGGGGGAGTAGTATAATGAGAAAAACGGTGAAGAGGAAGTAGAGATTATCTGCTCATGGGGAGCATATATTTTTGGACATACATTTTTGGCAATTTTTTTTTTTTGGACTTCAATTTTTGGATACACTCTTGAATTTTTCTCATGAGTGTTGCCATCAATGCCAAAGGGGGAGATTGTTGGCAAATGCATACTCCAATGAGAAATTGTAGGTGATTGAAGGTGTTGTCATTGATGGCAACCTTGCAATCATGTGATACTGACAGGCAGACACAGGCACCGGCACCGACAGACTACATCAGCACACAGACCACCGACAATGAAAAGGAAGAATATCGACACCCTAGCTGACAGGAATTTTATGTATTTATATTTTTTAATTAATTGTAAAATATTTTGTAAGCTGACATGGTAGATTGTAATATGACTCATATATGTATGAGATCATTGTAAATCATTTTAGAGAGCAGAGAAGATAAGGATATAGGATACAAAATATACAGACCTAATATGTGAATTATTGGTTAAGGGTTTATGTTGTAGCAAAGCTTAAACCGATACTAAATCCGGCAGAGAAGATGTTGATCTAAAGCAATACAAGACATTGGATTAGTATAATCCATTTTTGTAAGTCAGTGAGACTTCTTTTGTAATTGAGCAGTGAGCTCTAGGCACTTGGCCTTCCTGCATGTACAGGCCCCTATTGTAAGAAGTAATATTCCCTTATTGGCCAGTAAGCAAATATTGTGGGTCACAAATCCCACCGAGGTTTTTCCCAAACCGAGTTTCCTCATTAAAATACTGTGTTATTGTGTGCTTCCCATGTTGTTGTTATTATTCTTATTTACTACAATATTTATGGTTTACCGGTACTCAGTTTTAATATGCTTTTCATGTTTTAAATCAAGTAATTTGATATACCAGCTAGATACTGATTCACACCCCCCCCCCTCAGTATCTTTGGGAATCCTAACAATGTGAAAAATGAGTTGGTCTTGGATACAATCACGATAGGGTACTCTGATACATCATCAGTGTATCATGCAAAGTCTGCACAACCTTGCATTCATCTATCATGATCACATCTTCATCATTACATTTCATTGCATTTGCATCGACTGCATTTCATATCATTTAGTTGCATAAAACTACATATAGTTCATTATCATTTATTAGTCTCATTATATCATTGCATCATTGCATAATCATGACATTTAGATTCAGTCATATGATAAAATTGTCCTTGTGTGCATTTCCTATGATTATTAGCCATCACTATGCATTCATTTAGTGTCAGTTACCAATCATCATTTATCATTATTTAAACACCTGTACCATGCATTTGTTTAGATTTCCATAGTTGCATACATTTATTTATCTATCAATTAGTTAAGTGCATTCATTTAGTATATTCTTATACTCATTCATCGCATTTCATTTAGGATTCATTACAATGCATTAAGGTGCAGTTATTCGTTACCCATAAGTTGCATTATCATTTTCACTTCATCGTATTTTTCATTTAGAATCATAACCAAAACCATTTATTTCCACATTGGTTCATACATTATCCATATGCATTCATTTAGAAATCATCATTTAAAAATTTGTAATTTACATTTGTTTATCCATATTGCACTCATCTAATAGACATCTAGATGCATTTACATATATAAAATCATTCATTTTAGCGCAATATATCATAACACCATTACATCCATTTATCTCATTGTCTCATCAAACATAAAAATCCAAAGTACCATCATCATCATCATTTCATTATGCATGCATAACCATCATGGAATTACATACATAAGACATTACATCATCCACATCATGAACACATATATCAACCTGCATCCACATGTTAGCATCCCATTCATAAACAAAAATGCGTATAGACATCATGTAAGAATAAATCATCATAAAACATGCATATAGGAGTCATCTCATTAAAACACATACATATAGCAAGTACAAGTATCCATCTAAGCATAAATCATAAAATTATCATCCTACATAAGCATCCATACATGTCATCAAAATGCATATTAGCACAAAATATGGGATCTCCTAATATATATTGCATCATATCGCCAAAAATATACATGTATTAGAGTACAATGAAGTACAAAAATTCAACTACCAAGAGCCATCCAAGATACAGTCCAAAATGACAATGTAAAAACATACATACAAAATGCTCTCTCAAATGCCACTCTGACCAAATGCTGCACCACCATCACCACCTGCTCCCCCACTAGTCCCCACACCACTTGATCTATCTCTCCGTGGAGGACCTATCACACCACCACTGCTCTGCATCCTCTGAGACCGCTTTGATCTCGCCCGCCGCATCTGTGAATAGCTAAGTACTCGTTGGCTAGCTGGCACCGCCTGCTCATATAACCCTCACCAATAATCTATCTCCTCCTATGCTTGTCACATCTCCCTCATCACATCCCCAATAGCACCCTGCGCTCCTACTCCTACTCCCACCTGTACTCTCTCCTGCAACGCCGCAAATCTCTCCATGACCTCATCCCTCTCCCGCAGCACCACCATTAGCTCTAACTCTCATGAAAACAACTACACATCTCTAGCTACCACCTCTACCTCCATATCCTCGAGCCGCATCTGCAAGAATAATATCATATGGTCCCGCAGATCTCCACCTATAGCTCCCTCCCCCATATCCTTAGGTGCCTCTCCAGTGGCTCCCTCCCCTTTATCTATAGGTGCATGTCCCTCACCTGCATCCCTACCACCTAATCTCATGCCTCCCTACATCAAAGATCCCTGAGATAGCCTCAAAGGCTGCCCACCTCTCCCTCTCTGCTGCAAACGTCCACCACCCCCACCTCCACCTCTGAATCCACCACCTCCTCCAAAACCACCACTCCCTCCTCCTCCTCCATCCCAACCACCACCATCCCCTCTCCCTATTCCACCCACTACTCCACGCCCTCCTCTCCTCCTCTGTCTCTATCCCCTATCCTCCTCAAAATCTGGAATCGGCTCTGTTGGATCTGATATCTGAGGAATCGGATGTGCCTCAATGTACTGTGTGTACTCCTCTAACACCCCAACATCTACTACCCCCGGCCTCATCTGCCATGGTCTTGCTTGTAAGGTGAAAAACTCTTCCAATGCCTAGTCATATGGTAGCACTAGCCCCCATAGGTACCTCTCTCAGACTACCCGTGCATACTCTCCCCCACTAGGCAATCCCTACCTCTGCCCAAACTATCTCAACACCCTACCAGGCAACTGTCTCTCCACATTGTAGGTTGTCCTACCAATGAGGTATCGTGTCATGAACACAAATGGCAATGCCTCTGCATCATCCTCCCATGACTCACACTCAATATATAGCCTCTAGAGCACTGTATCCAAGTCATCCAATGCCCACCGCCACCACTCTAACTTCCCTAGGTGGGGCTAACTCATCATACCACCATACATATATGCATACGGTTGGTCCACTGCTTGAAATCTTAGACTAACTCGTCGGGTAACTAGTTAGTGCTCCTAGGCCCAGATATGTAGCAGCGTGATACCCACTCCCATTGAGCCCCTCCCTCGGTATGATACCTCATGTAGATCCTGATATAAGTACGATAGCATGCACGGTCCCCATGCAAACCGGGTCCCCTCTGTAATCATTTGCTCAATCACCTAACCCCAACCAGCGGCAATTCCATGCGATCATCGATCAGGACAAAGCAGTCCCCCAACAATCCCTGATAGCACTGTTGGTAATGGCTCATATAAGGCTTTTATGTCCTCCCAGGCTATCGACCCATTATCAGTGAAGACATCCTCCTCAAAAAATCTCTACATTGCTAATGTCCCCAATGCTTGGTCATAGCTCACCAGCTCTCCTCAAATAGGAATATGCAGGATGTGCCATACATCCTCCAGTGTCACTATCATCTCCCCCTACGCCAAGTGAAACATACATGTCTCACTATGCCATCGCTTTGCCAATGTTGTGATCAATCCACAATTCGTCTGAATCATGGGTATATACATAACGTCATACAGGCCTGTTGCTGCAATACAATCCACCTCGGCCTCTGTCAAATGATCACGCAACACGTGTATGACAGGATGCCTCTCGCGCATCTGTAAGACATGTAGATCCTCCTACACACGTGCATCAACTCTCATCATCAGTTGTTTTTTTCAAACTTTCTTAAGTTTAAACCTAGACTATCAATAGGTACTTTGATCAAGTATCTCTGGGTCTCAACAAGTAAGCAATTATGGCACACCTAGACTTCAACAGGCATTTATCTTAATGACCTAAGTCTCATCAAGGTTGCTATGGCTCAAAACATCTCTCACCTCACATCTCCATCCATCCATCATTGGCATCAGGAGATCCTTTTTCAAACACACTAGGGCATCTATCTTCCTACATATAAGTGCTATTTTGAAAACAATAGCACTAATACTATCACAAACGCGCTAAACCAATAGTGCAATAGCGCTACATTGACTATACCATAGCGCTACTTCACAACAATAGTGCTCAATCAACTACTCAATAACGCTACACAAACAACAGCGCTAAAGTAGCTATACCATAGCGCCAGACTTGAAAAAAGCGCTAAAACCACTATGCAATAGTGCTATAGCAGCACAATAGCACTAATTAAGTTGACAACAGTGCCAGAACACCATTTTAGTGCTATTGTGTTGACTCAACTTGGACTAAGAAAAAAACATATCAAAAATGCATAAAATTCAAAAATTCAAATTCACATACCACTAGTCCATAGTCATTTGGCCACTGGAATCGTCGGACTCTCTCTAATCGGTGCTCTGCTATGGGAACTGATGTCCTCACTACTACTTGCTCTTCCAAAAGGTCACTCTCAGAGCTCAAATTTCACTATAGACGTGAATGCAAGTGAGCTTGTTTTCACCCCTTCTTCTCCATATATACCCTTCGTCGTAACCCTAATTTTCCCCCACTGACCGTCGTGGTCCCTGTGAACTTCCCGAGCCTCCCATTTCTTCATTTTATCTCCGATTTCTTCTATTTTTCACTAGCATTGATAAAATCTTCTCTTCTACCACCTTGCTAATTTTCATTCATTTTCGAGAGATCGCCCGATTTTTCAAAAAAATTGGCCCATCTCTCAACAAGGCATACCACCCATTAAATTAATATTTTATGGGGCATTTCTTCACACCTATTTTTCTTTCTTTGAAACGATGCCATAAACCACATCATCTCAAAGAAGGGCAAATGTAGTCACATAAATCTATCCATTTTAATTAAATGAATATTTGCTATTTATTTGATTAAAAACCCACTAGCCACCAGTTAATTAAATTAATATTTAACTAATTCGCCTACAAATCATTTCCCTATTAACTAAATAAATTATTCAGTTTATTTTAATTAATTCATTATACCAAATTCACAATCAATTAAATGAATAAATCTTGTTTATTTAATTTAATCCCCTTTCTTCTTTTAAATAAATTAAATAAAACATTTATTTAAATCATTAAATCCCCCCCACTTACATTTTCCTACAAATGCAAGTTGCAACCACAAGTTGAAATAAATTTATTTTATTTTAATTAAATCCTATTTTCCCTCACCCACCAAACCCACTTGCAATCCTAACCCCCTTCTAGATTCTTATAAACCCTTCCTAATTAACCTAATCCATCCCCTAATTATTGTCACATTCCTAAGCAACTTGGAGTCACTTCTCAAAGACTTCAAAGTCTTTGAAAATCATTAAAAGCTTTGTGTGTTCAACAAATTAACCTCTAAAAGTCTTCCAAACCACTTATGGCTCTTACATGACCATTTATGGTTAACCTGTAACTCAACCCTCATGTGACTCATGTGTTTCCTCAAGCATTTATGGCTTTGAACATGGTTATCCCTTTTACCTTTGCACAAGAGTTTATCCATTGGATAAAAGCTTTATTCTTTGAATAAAGAATTTATTCACTCAACCCAACCTTGACCTTAACTCCTAAGTTAACTCTCAGGTCATGTCAAGCATTTAATGCTTATTCCCTCTCCTCTCAACCTATCTTATATTGACACTTGTCATCTAGGGATTGGGTTGAAAACCCTCACATGGATTGAAATACCATTCAATCCTGACCCTTCTTGAGATTATTCAATCTCAACCATCCATTGCTCCATTTTTTCTATAAATAGAGCTCATTTCTTCATAATCCAGATCCTGAAAAACTTGTATACATCTAAGTTATAGAGAATTTTAGAGAGCATTTTAGCATAATCAATCATATTCACTTTTTTGGCTTAAAATCAACACTAGCTAATTAGATAATCTCTCATTTTTAGCTTTTGTTCACACTTGCATAACATTTTAGATTAATCATCTTTTTATCTTGAACCTCCATAAGGCATCCATAGTACAAAAAGTTGTAGAGAGCTCCTCTTGAAGAACACTATGCATCATCATATGCCTTAATGGTTAGCTTTTTGTTGGCATCTACTTCTTATCACTATTTAAAAAATGGGTTTTCCTTTCCCATAAATCGGCTAAGTTTTGAAATTTTGAATTAGACATGCTATCAATTGCTTCAGCTCTGTGTTAGGTCTTAGGGGTTTAGAGTTTTAATTCTAAATCATTCAATGTTTTATCAAAAAACCCTCTAGTTTCTATTCCTTCATTACTTTATCCACTTAAGTAATGGGTTTTAAGGTTTTAGGAAGTCTCCCCCCTTGTCATTTGCCTAGGCGGTTATTTGAATTAATCATAAGATTTTACGCCTTATATATTTTCCTCCTAATATTGTCGAGACCAGTAAGTTGTGCGCATCTCTCAGGTGGATCTATGGTTCTCGCTATTTCATTAGGCGAAGTTGCGCATGGTTTAAGACTTGCAAAATGGAGAAATGGAGAAGCGTTCTAAATGGCGCTTTTGGTCTGGTTCAAAGAGGTTTCATCCCGTCTGAGATCCAACGACTGGCGTTATTTCACAGCCTGAACTTGCAAGTGAAATACCTTTTATGAAATGGCGAAAGTGTCTGGTGGGACCCTGCAGTGAAGACTTTCTAAGTGATTAAAAGGTGATCAAGAACAATCTGATCCAATGGTTCACGCTATTTCGCAGAATGAAAATGCTCGACAGTTATCTTTCACGAAGTGGCGAAATGACGTGGCGAAATATCGCTAGCAGTCAAGGTAAAGGCACGGTTAATGAAGATGTCGGCGGTCCCGGTAAGAGTTAAATGTCAAGCAGTTAAAATTGTATCTAACATCTGGCGCGGCTTTGCGAAGGAGAAGTACTTGAAGGATAAAACCTATGAAATGGTGAAAAGGAGGTGGGGCCCAGCGTGAAGGCAAGACTGTTAAGTCAGTGTAACAGCCGATCAAGTTTCTTTTCATCGGACGGTTGGTGTGATTTCATTTAACGAAATTGCTTGAATGTTATGCTTCGTGAAATAGAGAAAGAGCAAAAGGAAAGGATTGCAAGAATGTTGTGACCCATTGGAGCGAAAATTCGAATTCTCTCAAGAATTCAATTTTGAAGGGACGACCAAAGCATGCGGAATCAATATCGCAGTTAAGACCCTCGGTACCATATATGATCTCCTGTCGATTGAGTAAAGGTATCATTCAAAAGAATTGTTGCAGAAGAGCAGATACAGAGCTATTGTCTTCATATACAAAGCGAGTCAATTCAGTTGCAAAGAGGATTCCTTCGAGCTAAAATCAAGTTTTCTTGTACTCTTGTGTGGCAATTTCTTTGTGGTGTTTTATTGAAGGTCTTGATTTGCCGCTGAACCATTTGGGGGTAGTATTTTAATTGCTTGCATTTTCAAAATGGCACCGAAGAGAGAATTTTACAGGAAAGTTAATTATTAGGAGAGGGCCATTTGTGATGATTTTCTTGAGCAGTTGGCGTTGTCAACTAATTAGGCATCAAAAATAAAAGAATTAGTGCCTAGAGCTCCTCGCTTGAAAATAGGAGAAGGGTTGTATGATAAGGGTAATTGGTTGAGAAATCCATAGGTTGGGTTGTCTGGGTTGGGGTTATTCAAAGTTGGATTCGGAATGAGAAATTCTCCAGCCCCACAGAATAGCATCTAGGAGTTAGATGTAGGGAAGTTGGTAGCTCCAGGAGTATTCGTGGACATGGATCTATTGACTCAAATTGCATATAATTATGATCCAGTCACAACAAGCATTAGAGACATAAATGGGAAAGCCCTTATTGAAATCAATAGTGAAGAGTTCAGAAGTTCTTTTGGGTTCAATGAGTTTACAAATTTTTTGGAACCCATTAACTTCAAATCATTATCTCGAGTATACAGTGCATAGAGGAACCACCTTAGAAATGGGCCTCTTAAGGAATTTTTTGTGAAGATAGGTGGGTTCACAGTTGTAAGACCCAACACTAAAGAGCCCTTCTCATTGAATTTGTTCACCCTTAGGGCTAAGGCAATGTGTTGGTCACTCTGCCAGATTTTACGAGAGGATGTTGAGGCAAATATGCCCAATTACTACTTGTTAATGATTGCTCAGATCTTGAATCCTTCTCTTGCAATAACATTTGATTATGCTTCTTTGATTACTGATGTTATCCATGGAGGATTAATAGGAATAAAAAATGGGAATGTGTATAGGCCTTTCAGATGGTATTCACTCCTCATGCATCTATTTGTTAGGATTCCCACAGATACTAAGAGGGGGGGGGTGAATCAGTATCTAACCGGTGATAAGAATTTCTTAAGTTAAAACATGCAGAACATAAAATAGCAGTATACCGGTATGCAAGAATTAATGCAATAAACAGAATCAGAAACATCCACATGAAAAGAACAACATAACACAAGATGTTTAATGAGGAAACTCGGTGTGGGAAAAACCTCGGTGGGATTTGTGACCCACAATATTCACTCACTGGCCAATAAGAGAATATTACTTACAATAGGGGCCTGCACATGCAGGAAGGCCAATTGCCTAGAGCTCACTGCTCAATGAAAAGTCACACTGACTTACAATGAGGATTATACTAATCCAATGACTTGTACTGCTTTACAAAAGCATCTCCAATGCCAGATTTAGTACTGGTTCTAACTCTGTTCTTTACATATACCCTTGACCTATAATTCGCACATTAGGTCTGCCTAATAATTTTCTTTATGCTCGCTACATTACCTCTCTAAATGTCTACAATTATCTCCTTTATATACAAGAGTCATTTTACAATTTTCCAAGTCGGCTTACAATAATAAACAAAATATTGCATATCAAAAGTCCTATCGGCCTCTATGCTGGTATACATCTTTTCTTTTGTGTCGGTGCTGGTGCCGATGCCGATGTAGAGTGATCTTGTTGATGCCAGTGCACTGTCTTGCCTGTGTAATGCTTTGTCGATATGATGTCTTTCCGGTGCCATAGGATTGCAAGGTTGCCATCAATGACAAAACCTTCAATCACATACAATGTCTCATTGGAGTGTCCATATGCCAACAATCTCCCCCTTTGGCATTGATGGCAACACTCATGAGAAATTTCAAAAAATGTCCAAAATGTGTAGTCCAAAAAAAATTTAACAAAAATAATGTTTACCAAAAAATATGAAGGGCTCCCCCTAAGCATATGATTCCTGTCTTTGAAATTTCTCATCCTACTACTCTTCCTTTGGCATCAATGACAAAGGTTGTCAAGATGTTAGTAGAGTTTGTAGTTACATCTGTCCACATCCTCAACCCTGTAGTTGGGTAGTTATTATCTGAAAAAGATTGCCCAAAATTAAGTTTATACTATCCATAAACTTTTTGCTATCTTTTATTGTTGTTTCAGTCCTCTTCACAGTACCAGTGAGATGCTGCAATTGCTCTACCGGTGTTTTACTTCCCTGTGCTAATGCCTCTGAGATTTCCTTCCGCAGAGATGCTAGATAGTCCAATCTTGGACTCAGTTTAGATCTCAAGTGTTTTGCCTTGTTTATTATTCTCTCTTTCTCTCTTTCCTGTTTAAGCAATTCTTCCTCAAAATTTGCTAACTTATCTTCAAAAATAGATAGTGAATCCGGTGAGTTGACAAAATTGTCTACAAGCTTATTTATCTCATCTTGTGTCTTGCTTATTTTCTTGTCAATATCTACAGTCAAGAAGTTTGTTTTGCATGTGTCTTTATACATATTTTTATACTCTTTCAACAAACTACATAGTTCTGGTAGAAGTGTGTCAAAGTCTCCGTTACACTTCTTTATTTCTTCATCAAAGATTTTTTGTTTCTCCTTTTCTACCATGTCCTTTACTAATTCTTCCTTTATTTTCTCAATATTTCCAGAAATGTATTTACATAATGTATCCAACTGTCCTAAAGAATCTTTATTATCTATATTACATTCAGGAGCAATTATCTTCAAAATTGGTATTGAATCATCTAATGCTTTATAAGCCTATGAACTGTAGTCAGTTATTTTCTTAATGGATTCAAGTAATACCTCAGTCACATTAGTTGACTTGAATGTTGATGATGATCCAAGAGTCTGAGTGCCGGTGGAAATAACCATGCTTGTATTGACCTTTGGCAGGTCAGTTTGTGTTTGTATTTCTTTTAGCATTGGTTTTCCTACTTCATTGCTTACCGGTGGCATTGTTTCCTTGTGAACCTGTTCTGGAGCTTTTAGCTCTATTGGTTTCTCTATTTGTGCCTCAAATTCTACCTTTTTCCTTGTATCCTCTACCGGTTGCTCTGTATCTCCTGTTACCAGAGGCTCTTTAGCCATATCTATCTTTTTAGTTGTATCTTTATCAATTGTTATGTTGATCTTTTGGGTATCAACATTTACAGTGTATAGGACTTCAGGATTTGGATTGCTATCCTCTACATCCATGCTTTCTACTACCGGTTGGTTTTCAGGGGTTGTAATTTTTACAAGTGGAGGTAGGTTGTCTTTAACCTTTATGCTTTGAGGTCCACCAACTTTTCCTTTCCCTTTGTCCTTATCCTTTTGATATACCTTAATAGGCTTGGGATTCCTCTATTCTTCTTGTTTTTCCTTTTCAACCAGGAATATGTCCCATCCATCTTCTATTTCCTCTGTAACTTTTGTAACTCTTCCTACCATCAGTGAAATATGTCGGTGTGCAGTGAAGAAAACAGTCTGGTTTGCTTGAGCAATCAGATCATCAATTTCCTTTGGAGAGTTTACCGGATATACAACAAGTAGTTTTTCTAGTTTTATTTTCTTGTCTAATTCAATTACTCCTTGCCTTCTGGCCTCAAGTCTTTTCTATAAATCATCAGGAATTTCATTGATTACTTCCATCAAAAAAATTTTGAACATGTCCATATGCAGTATTACACTCTCCTCAACTTGCCCTTTCTCATCAGCAGATAGAGTGTCATAAATTTTCCCTATGTTTTTCAATTTTCCTTCCTCTGTGATCTCATTTAGCAAAATGTCTAGAGGTGCCAAGTCAATTTTTGTCTTTTTCTTTTTCTTAGGAGTTAGCTTCTTTTTAGGTGTGACCTTTCTGACTAGAGATCTCACAGCTTGTTGCTTCTGCCTTGTCCTTCTAGGTGAAGGAGTGGTTGCCGGTGAGGGATCTATTTTCCTAACAACTCTTTTAAAGGTTGTTGCCATGTCACCTTCCGAAGAAGTACCTACTGGTGATAGATGAGCTTCAGGTTGTGGAGCTGCCAACTCATCTTCTGTTATGCCAGTTTTCTTTAATACATCTTCCTTAGTGGCATTTGCTTGTCTGGATCCTTTCCTCACAAATGCCTCTACCTTCTTCACTCTTTTCTTGGACTGTATTTGGCTTTCTATGGTTTCAGAATGACCAAATACTTCTTCCTTAGGTTCATTGGGGGCTTCTAGAAGTGCTTTGGCATAAGTTTCAACTATGTGGTCATCTATCTCATAGCCCATTTCGGTTACCCAAATTGTCCTTGGAATGATTGCTTCCATCCATATTTCATCCTTTTTAATAACAAAGCATATGTCATCTTTGTATTTATCTACAATTTTCTGAGATAACCTTATCCTTTTCTTCATTTTTGTCTTCAATGCTTGGAAAAAGTCATGAATGTTATTTTCTTTGTTCTCACCCATGGTATTGAACAGTTTTGTCAATTGCTTTCCTACCGGTATGTCATATCCTATTTCTTTATATCTTATACCGGGAACCTTTTTTGTTATATGAAGCATTAGGCATACTAACAGATTTCCAAATCTGAAAGTTCCTTTCTTATCCTTCTTTATCTTTCCAAGGTTGTCTATCAGTTCATCCTTTAACCATTCACAGATGTTGATTTTCGCATTGTCTGTCACCATATCATAAGCACTCTTAATGTATAAACTTGAAACTCAGTTAAGTCTATTCGCATGAGTGGCTTTGTAACCTAATATCATGCTTATGAATCTCACATTTGTATCCTTTACATCATTAACCCTTAGAGATCTCTTATCAAATGTTGCACCTGTTAGGTCTATGACTAAATCATTTGAAACCTTCTTGTTTTTGTCTGGTCTTTTACCGGTGGCCGGTAACGCTGTGATAGCCTTTACCGCTTCCTTGGTGATCTTATCAATTGCATCTAACCAGAAAAATTCTCCATGAACTCTGCTTAACACTATCCTAATCACATCCTTAGGAAATTCAGGAATGCTAAGGATTTCTATGAATCCTAGGGTTTCAATAACCTTGTGTTCAGTTTTAACATTGCCGATATCATCACATATCATGGTTTTATACATGGTTTTGATTTCCTCATCTCCTAACTCTTCAATGTTGCAGTGGATGTACATTCTAGAATCTTCAGCATATACAACACCTTTAGGGACTTGAGAAAATGCACCTAAGGTATCATCCTTCTTTGCTATTTTGGGGACTAACTGAAATACGAGCCTAGGTCTTTTAATTACTTCCACAATAGTAGGGTTCACTATGTATTCAATTGCAGACGTGGAGGCCATGATTAAATACCTTTTTCTATCTTAGATGGATGATTTCTTGGAGTGTGCTTGCTTCTTGCTCGAAATGCCTTAGCTCGGAATCTTCACACTTCTCTGAAAGTTTGAAATCACGATGAAATGAAATGGAGCCAAAACTTTATTTTATAAAGTCTTTTTCACTATCTACCACATTAATTGCATGTTGGTTAAGTATTCACTCAACATTGTTTACCAGTAATAAGTGATTTTCCACTTCTTATCTCTAACTGAGGGAATAATAGCACATGTGTCATTAGATTGCCAAACCCTCAAGGGAATTTTCTTCAATTAGATGAAGAACTTCCTGTCGGTGGAGCACTGCTCTATCCTGCCAGTAAAGCATCACTTTGTCCTACCGGTGAAACATTTGTTGGTTCTACCGGTGGAGGAGTATTCCCAATGTTTAGATCAGCTTTTCTAATCCATTACTTTGAGAATTCTTTCTTAACCTCTTCAACCTTTTCTTTTCCTTTCAAGCTAGCACCTTTGTTGTCTACCGGTGTACCTTTACTTCTATAAAATTTAGCAATATGCCCAATCTTGTTACATGCATAACAAGTTACATTATTTTTCTGAATAGCTTTCCCATAACCTATGTCGGTTTGTCTCTTGCATTGATTAGATAAATATCCAAATTTTCCACAAACATAACATCTCACATTCATTCTGTAGTTTTCAGAGTTATGACCAACTTTGTTGCATTTGGAACATTGACCGGTGGGTGTATTGATATTCTGATAGTTCATAGATCTACATTCATTTGCCCTATGACCATACTTATTACAGTTAAAGCATTTTCCATTGAATTTATAAGCATTAGGTGGTCTTACCGGTTTGCTGTGATCCTGAGTATTTGGAGTACCAGAGCTTTCACCAACTTCAAAGCCAATTCCAGAAGTGTCACCTTTAGGTTTTTGATTCTTCAATAAGGTACCAAGTTCTTCTGAGCTTTTCTTGAATTTATCTTTATGTTGATTTGCAGTTTTCAATTCCCTTTCCAAGATTTCCTGTTGTCTCATTAGTTCATTTGAGTCATTCTGAGTATGCATTAGATTTGTCTTCAACATGTTATTTTCATAGCTAAGTCTTGTGACTCATTTGCTGCATCACTTAGTCTTCTGGTCAATTCTTCTTCATTCTTCTTTCTGTCCTGAATCTCTTTGCAAAATCTCAGAGTCTTATCTTGTATTTCATTTTTTGTTGTCATGATCTCTTGTTTCAACTTGCTTATCATATCATTAAGAGATTCCTTTTCATCATTCTCATTTTGCAATTTTTCACAAAGTTCTCTTCTCTTTATTTCTTGTAACAGTAAGATTTTCTTGAAGTGCCTGAATGATATCTTGAGCTGCTCTTAAATCATCTTCTAATTTGATATTTTTCAACTTCTCTGCATCATAGTTACTAAGAGCTCCTTCAAGTTGCTTCATCAGATTTTCCATCTTTACAAGTGTCAAGATCTTCCTCAAGCTGTTAGGCTTCTAAAAATAGAGGAGCAAGCTCTGATACCAATTATTAGGATTCCCACAGATACTAAGAGGGGGGGGTGAATCAGTATCTAACCGGTGATAAGAATTTCTTAAGTTAAAACATGCAGAACATAAAATAGCAGTATACCGGTATGCAAGAATTAATGCAATAAACAGAATCAGAAACATCCACATGAAAAGAACAACATAACACAAGATGTTTAACGAGGAAACTCGGTGTGGGAAAAACCTCGGTGGGATTTGTGACCCACAATATTCACTCACTGGCCAATAAGAGAATATTACTTACAATAGGGGCCTACACATGCAGGAAGGCCAACAGCCTAGAGCTCACTGCTCAATGAGAAGTCACACTGACTTACAATGAGGCTTATACTAAACCAATGACTTGTACTACTTTACAATAGCATTTTCAATGCCAGATTCAGTACCGCTTCTAACTCTGTTCTTTACATATACCCTTGACCTATAATTCGCACATTAGGTCTGCCTAATAATTTTCTTTATGCTCACTACATTACCTCTCTAAATGTCTATAATGATCTCCTTTATATACAAGAGTCATTTTACAATTTCGGCTTACAATAATAAACAAAATATTACTTATCAAAAGTCCTATCGGCCTCTATGTTGGTATACATCTTTTCTTCTGTGCCAGTGCCGGTGCCAGTGTAGAGTGATCTTGTTGATATCGGTGCATTGTCTTTCCTGTCTAATGCTTTGTCGGTATGATGTCTTGCCAGTGCCATAGGATTGCAAGGTTGTCATCAATGACAAAACCTTCAATCACATACAATGTCTCATTGCAGTGTCCATATGCCAACACTATTTTTGTTCAAAGGTGGTGATTACTTTGCAAGTGGACTGGACCTCATAAAAGAGAAGGAGGGAGAAAAGATGCCAGTGCAACTATGGAGTATTGTGTTGTCATGGGACAGAGAGGATGCCAGTTTCTTAAAATTTGATACATATTTTACATCAAAGAATAGGACTCTCCTCTGCTCAGAAAACCCAAGAATCCCCAAAGTTCTTTTGGAATTTGTCAGACCAAAAGAATTTGCAAAGAGTATAAAGATTGTTCATAATTGGGGTGATATTTACTTATACCCTGTATCCACAGTTTTCAGAGTTTTTGGTTTCAGAGGCACTCCATTCTTGTTTCCCTATCAGGTCCCTCTTAAAGTGGGAATTGCAGAAGTCCTCAAACAGATTGGTAGTGTACAAGAGGTAGAGCTCACAGGCAGGGGTAAAGGGACTATTCTCCCTACGGTTACCATAGCCCATCAATTTATAATAACCAAGGAAGGTTGGAATTGTTTTGAAGACTTCCTCAAACCTTATCATTTGTCAACTGCAATATCCAGGTGTGCCGATCCAGAAGACTTCTTCAATGGCATGTTTAGAAAGAGAGCAGTGTGCAAAGGTAGACCCCAACAATTCTAGTTTCCTGAAGACCTCATTAGAAATGAGTTTGATCTAGATGAGCAGGAGCTAAGGAAGGAAAAATGGGTGGCTTATAAGAAAGCCTTAGACTTTGCACATCAATTTGATGCCAGCTATGACCCATTGTCTAGCTTTTTCCCTTTTGAGGAGAAAATAAAGTTCTTAATTGTTTTCTTTGAGGATGTGATGCAGACTCTGAAAGAAAAAAGGGTGGTTGTGATTAAAAGCAACCCTAAAAAGGCAAGAATGATTTTAAGTAGGTCTGCCTCAACCAGAGCAATCCATCCTGGTGACTACACACTACATAAGAAATCTAGTTATAGTGTCATGATGCCTACAACAGGGGAGCCCTCTACCTCCAAAGGAGAGAGGAAGATACAAGATTTCATTAATGTCCAAGAAAGCCCAAAGAAGTAGAGAGTAGGAAAAGAAGTACAATCTGATACACCCTTGTACTCTCCATCCCAATCCCCTATCCACATAGGAGATGAACGGGCAGCCACTGAACAACTAATACAGTTAGGCAGTTTAGGAAAAATAGCCTACACTTATGATGAGGTAGAAGAGGGAATCCTAAGATCAAGCAGGCCAATGATGACTTCTTGGCTGATAACAATTTTGTTACCTCAGGAGCATTTATCGAGTTTTTATGGAAACAAAATATAGACAAATACAATGCAAGATGTGAGAAGAGAAAAGGTGAGCAGTCTCACAAAGATCCAGCTCTAGTGGAGGAGGAAATAAAACAAGAAATGATGGAAGAATTTCAGACCATCACTCTTGAACAAGGAAGAGATATGGTGGCACAAGCTGGAGTGCTTATTCTCCCTGAGTGGGACATAGAAGATGCCCTGGTACTGGAGGCAATGAGGAAAGAAACCAAGCCCATGGAGGGAATCACTTTCAGCAAAGATAATGTTGCACTCATCATGTGGTCTCTCAAGTGAGATGAAAATAAGAGAAGAAAAGATACCCCAGGGTCAAGCTACCTTGGTGGAATGATAGTGAAGAGAGTGCAGAACACAGGGGTGGTAGAAGCTGCTAGCACTGTGCTAGAGACTACAAAATTTAGTGTTGTAGTAGCAGAAAAGGAGGCCAAGGAAAACGTAGACCTCCAAGTCAAGTTGGAGACAATTTTGAAGGCTTATAACAGTGCTAAGGAGGAGGTAAGAGGTAAGGCTAGCATCATTGCTAAGTTGAAGAGCCAGTTGACAGGACAGTACCATCAAGGTGAGTCTTCAACACTGATGATCTCCTCCTCTCCTGCAAGACCTCCACATAGCAGCCCCGTCATTGAGTTCCCTCCATCTCTAACACCTTCTAGTTCCCAAATGATCGAGATTACTCCTCAAGAATTAGAGAATCTAAAACAAGCTCAGGCCTTGTATGCCAAGAAATATGAGGAAGGAGTAAGGGCTACTATTTCATGTTTTGTAGATACAATGAGTGCCTCACTACTATATAATAACATAAGCAAGATTTTGGATATGTGGAATGAGCTCAATGGAGATAAGGCCATTTTGACACCTATTTTTGACATATGGAAGCCTAGAGAGTAGGACTTGGAGCTTATTTGTGCATCTTATGATGAAGCAAGGGCCAATCCTATCATCAAATCCACTTGTGACACCACCAAAGACCTAGTAAAATTAGCAAAAGGGGTGGATAATGCTGACAGGAAAATCAACTTGTACAAAAAGGAGTATGCTGATCAGGTTTTTGAGTTGCTCCCAGAAGTTTTTGTTAGCCCAGATCAACTAAATGAAAAACAAGTGTGGCTCAAGGAATTAGAGGCCAAACTGTCAGCCAGAATTAAAGGAATTGTTGATTTAGATGATTCTTCCTTCTTTGTTGTGACAATTCAGGAGATAGAGAAAATCAAATCTCATTATGGTTTTCTCAATTCAGAAGTCAACAAGATGAGAAATTCCTAGAAAAGGTTGACAAAGGCTAAGACAAAAGTGATTAATTTTGTGTGGCCAACTAATGATGTGTACAATGAATCGACAAGAAAATATGCCATCTAGGATGTAGAGTAGTTAGAGGGTGCTCCTGAACAGTTACAAGAGGTTGCAACCGGATAGCAAGTAGAAGAAACTACAGAGGTCGAAAAGGACTTGTAACTATTTTTGTAAAAGGCTTTGTAACTTCTTTTGGAAAAGAAATGATTGTAACAAATTCTCCTAGGAAAGTTCGAAGCTATGTGCATCCATATTGTTATAAATGGATACCAGGACTAAGAGAAAAGATCATCGCAAAGAATTGTAAGAAAACGCTGCAAAAATTTATATCTGAGCTTTTCTAAGTTTAATGGAGAATATTCAAAAGTTTTTATAATACTTTCTTGAAGAATATATCAATATACAAACCATCGGTTTTGAGTAAAAACTTTGTGTTGTCTTTAAATGTATTTGCAATTGTTTACTGTTTCATTCTGAGTAATCCAGGGTTATTTTGTTTGGATAGGGTTGTAAGACAACTTTCAGTAGATGTGTTTGCTAGCTTTTCTCTTTAGGAGGGAAATTAAATATGCGGGGATCACTTCTACCAATAAATACTCTATAGGATACTTTGAATCTTGATGAGCATAGTTTAATTTGGTATGCATAAATTCTTATGTGTGTCGAGCATATATAACGGTTAACAAAAGCCGAGCCAATGGGATGTGTGAAGATATTTTGTTTGGGGTGTATTGTTTGAATTTAGATGACACTATGACCATGGATAAGGCATTGGTATAGATCGAAGTTGTCTATTACATGTTTTGTAGGTCAAAATACTGAATATGAGTATAATTTTCATCCCTTTGTTTCAGTTAGTTTCAAGGTGATTAGATCCATTGGTTTTCTGGACTGTTTTGCTATGGATTTATGTTTTGAAAGTGTGAATTTAGTTCACAAAGGTACACCCACCTGGACTCTGAGTAGGTCCAAAGTGTAAGGTTAAATCAAACCTTGTCATATGTTGTCCTAAGAGTTTCCTTCTCTTTAATGCCTCTTCTACACAGTGTTTAGTCATTTTATTATAAGGGTGTTTAAGTTATAGGTTAGGAAATAGGAAATCATCACAAACATTATAAACATTAACCATTATCTCAATCACAAAAACACTCATTGCAATGATCTATCCTAAACAACACTCAATAGAGACATGAAACAAAGCATACAAAACTAGAAATTATGCAAACCATAGACACGATTTGAATGCTCCTTCATGCGACTCCAATTTTCTTCTTTCCTCTCCAAATAGTTGTGGATCTCACCTACAAGTGCACACACAATTGAAAGCAAGTAGATGGGATTTTTTATCAAGAGTACTAGAAGCATAAATTCGATAGCCTGATTATCAATTACCAATTAGCCTTGATTGATGAAGATCATCCAATTTATAGAAGAATTGGAGAGATGACAAGATTAGCATGATTCAATTCAAATGGAAATTGCAAATCAATTATGTCAATTATGACAAATTATGACAAATTATGCACTTTCTATGCACAATTTGTTGATTGATAATTCATGACAATTTATGACAAATTTCTATGTCAAGAATTGATTGATTGTCAATTATGACAAATTATGACAAATTGACATGTCATTTCCATGAATTTAGGAGAGAAATAGGAGGAATTTGAAATTAGGAATTAAGAAAATTAGAAAATGAGGAATTAAGAAATTAGGAAATTGAAATTAGGTAAATTAATTAATAATCTTTCATTTATTAATTAATTCACAAAGAGGAATAATTAGCCAATTAAATGAAGATTTAATTGTAATGAGAAGACTTAGGATAAATAAGTAATTTATTAATCCTAAAGGAAGAAAATGATAAGCAAGGTTAAATGACTAAATCATGAAACCCTAGAAGGTGAATTAGCAATGCGAGAATGACAATTAGGTCTTGATTGAAGATAATTAATGTCGATCATGATTTTGATTTAACAAAGGACCAATTTGATAAATGATTTGATTGATAAATGCGCCAATTGATGAGGAACAATGACAAATTGATCCAAATTGACATAATTGAGACAGACAATGATCGATAGCGAAATGATCGCAAAATGACAAAATTGAAAAGAGGACAAGGATTGATGACAAAATAGATTGCAAGATGACAAGATTTAAAATGACCGCGATCGATGACAAATTGATCGCAAAATGACAAGATCGAACATGACAAAGACCGATGACAAATCGATCACAAAATGACAAGATTGAAAATAATAAAGATTGATGACAAATCGATAAGAGGACAAAACCCTAAATAGGATTGACGATGTCCAAAATGATAACAAATTAGCACGCACATTGATGCGATAAGATAAAATCGATCAAAATCATGATTGGATAGTGTTGTCGACAAGACCAAATTTGAAAGCGAGACAGAATGAAGAATGTAGAAGAATGACTCAATGCTCGCAAATGATAAAAACCAAGTGCGTGACATAGGAGAAATGTTAATGCGACGCAAAAACCTAAGATGAGGCAATGTGCCAATGTTAAAGTATGATCCCGCAAGCGTTGACCATTTTTAGGTGTCTACATTTTGCCACTCTTTGAGACAATGCAATTTTAAGCGTTGTTTCAAAGAACAATAATGAAAATGCCTCAAACAATAATAATGACATATGCATGCCCCCTCGAGGAATTGGCCGAAAACATGCAGAAAAGAGGCCAATTGATCAATAAAAATGATAGGATCAAACAGACTGACAATCGGATACCAGACGCATGAAGGACAAGCAATTGATGGTGCAAAAGACCACAACCAACATAAGATGGAGAGATTGCACGTCCATCTATGTACTGACAAAGATCTATAAATGAGGCCAAGAGAAGAAAAGTGTTCATTTGCACTAGACAAAGAGGAGGATTTGTTGCTCTGGACAAGGACACTTGCAGCTAGATGGTGAACATTCCAATGGCGGATCACCTCGGGGAACATGTACACACATTTAGATGATCAGACGACGCAGGAGCAGCGGTATGGATCTCAAAAACCCATATTTTCAATTTCATGAATTTTGATTGCTTGCGGGACATTGCGGGGCCCATAGGGGATGCAAAAAAAAGACTTTTGCGCTTGTGCAGGGTCTTCTGCGCTTGTGTAAGGTCTTATGCGCTTGTGTAATGGTACACAGGCACAAGAGTCAAGACACAGGCGCAAGAGGCAAGACACAAGCACAATTGTGCATGTAAGACTCAATTTAGGTTCAAAATTGCATGCAAAGGACCTAAAAAGGGGGGACAAGGGTAGGATAGGGTAAAATAGATAAAGTACACCCTAATTTGGCCATAAAAAAGGAAATGTAGCCCGTAGGAACAAACCCTAAAACTGACAAAAAGATGCCCCAATTGTGATGCAGAGTCGACAGTATCCATTGATCATGCGGGAGAATCGACCAGACTATTTCATGCTACGACATAGACTCAGGAGCATGGACAGAGACACATTAGCAGGACTTGGCATATATTACATCACATACATGCCAAAGATTAGGGCAAACACAGGATTGCTTACCGCATTGGCAGAGCGATGGCATTCAGAGACCTCCTCATTCCATTTGGCGACTGGCGAGGTGACAGTGACATTGGAGGATGTATGGCGTATCCTCCGCATTCCGATACATGGAGAGATGATAGAGTATGACACAGTGACAGGGAGAGATGCATTATGCAGGCTATTTGAGTGCGACGCAGATGATCTGGACATTGTCGAGAGGGAGATCCGTTGGGAGACTATGGCAGGAGAGTATGATCAGCAATGTGTGGTGATAGCAGTTGTGATAGCATGTCTGTTAGTAGGATACAGACAAGGACATGGATTCCCTATTGGATGGGGAAGAGTGCTAGAGTAGATGGTGACAGAGGGGACGGTGTATGCGTGGGGACCATGTGTGCTTGCTATGCTATATTTTCAGCTGCATCAGATAGCGTATCAAGGAGTGTAGACTTTGAGCTGTGGAGTCACATTGCTTCAGGTATGGGCATTTGAGCACATAGCCATATGTCGACCGATTACAGAGAGATAGGTTGTAGCACACCGACCATATGTGTATTGCTATGGTGGAGCACTGAGACAAGGTCCATTTGGATACATATTATAGTCGCGACATGAGCTAGACAGACTGAGAGAGTTCACATGGAGGCCATATCTTGATTGCCCTGGATGGTCAGATGATAGTGATGAGCTACCCTATTGTAGACAGGAGAGGTACCTGATTGGGCGACTAGTGAATCGGCAGAGAGTGAATGAGTTGTACCTGCCAGAGAGAGTCAAACGACAATTTGGAGAGACGCAGGATGTACCTAGGAGGACTACATGCATTGCCCGATCTTACAGAGAGATGAGTCAGTGGGGGAGTATGATTCAGCCACACACAGCATATGCGGACTTCTCAAAGCTATAGCAGAGACAGTGGGATTGGAGATCAAATGTAGCAGATGCCGGGATGACGGATGAGTATGATAGATGGTTTGCACGATGACAGCCAGTGCCTTTGACAGATCTGGATATTCTAGTACCGAAGCGACAGGAGGACTTCCCACTCACAGGAGAGGAGGAGGGAGATGACGAGGATGACGAGGATGATGAGGATGATGAGGATGATGGGGATAGGGATGAGGGAGATGATGGTGGGGAGGATGATGATGAGCCAGACTCAGCTGATTAGGAGACATTGCAGGATATTCCCATAGAGTCGGAGACAGCTAGGATAGAGGAGATGAAGATGTGCAGGGCTACCAAAGCGAGTCAGTAGGACTATATTACAACATTGGAGAGACAGAATGCCAGCTTGAGGACAAAACGAGATACAGCAATAGCTCAGGCACAGTGAGAGGGACAGAGAGTCACTGAGTTCATTGGGTCGATTAGGGATGCCAGTGCACGGGAGATGGTACAGATGCTGGTAGAGACCGGAGAGGAGAGACTGCATTGGAGGACACTATATGAGAGTGCAGTTCCATCAGAGCAGAGAGCACCTTCATATCGGGCACGATTGAGGACAGAGAGCAGGTCACGCTCTCGGAGGTCATTGAGCAGCATGGGGGTGAGTGGACCTATGAGACCACCACAGCCAGGACCAGGAGGGACATCATCCGCGAGACATGGCAGGGATGAGGAGGATAGAGGGAGCACCCAGTGACAGAGGCACGTGCTCCTTATGACAGACAGTGGACATTATGTAGTTTGACATGTTTGTAGTCAGCCTGCGGGCCATACTTAGGACAGACAGTCCGATTTTGTACTCCGATATTATTGTGATATGTGATATGAAATGCATTGATATGATGGGATACGATGTGTTATGATTTGTAGTTATTTTTCTATGTATGGATGACTTATGTACTTGTTTATGAACATGTATGGATGTATTTTTATGTATTTATGAAATGAAATGGATAAAATCCTTGATGTAATATGTGATGGAATGCAAATGTACTAAACAATGAATGCAGGATACAGCATATGTGTTTGGATATCAGAGCACTAGACCGAACTGACTATCCGACCGGATGGAAGAAGTGTTAGTGAGAAGAACATGAGACAAAGGACAATTGAAGAAAAACTTGCTTTCAGTAATGCACTTTGTAGGTGAGAACCTTTATTTTTATGTAGCAAAATGGATGCGTAGCATCATGGCATTGAAGGCTAGAGCTGAAATGCAACCCTTTTTGCAAAAGACAGACACATCACAGACAAACGACAATCACAATCAAAAAAGAAAAAGACCATGAGCCATCCCAATCACTCTAAATCACTCAGTGACATCATCAAGCAACATAGGAACATGATCGAAGCCAAAGATAAATCAATAAAAAGATAAGATACACAAATTCAAGCCAATCAGACAAACATCTTGATCTTCATTGTCAAAAGTGGAAAGTGCTGATAGGACGATCATGTTGTCTGGTTTCAGGAAATGCGGTATCCCGTCTAAGACAGGACACAGTCTGGTTTCGAGTATACCACACCCTGCATAAGACCCATGATAATAGAAACAAGGAAAATTATTTTGATACTGATATTCGATTGATATGACAATTGTGATCAGTTTGAATGTTTGGTTTTGATTGAAAAAGTTCATCTGGTTAAAGCATGATTTCATTAAAGCACAGCGTGTGATTGCGAGTGTCGTTGGATGAATGCTCAGTGATCTGTCTATGCACAAAGGGGATACTTTATTGCCTTTTTAGGGATTTTTTCAAGACATTTTTCATTTTTTATGACTTTTTTTCAGGACATTATTCAATTTTTATGAATTTTTTCAGGACATTTTTCAATTTTTTTTTTGGATTATTTCAGGACATTTTTCAATTTTTAGGATTATTTCAGGACATTTTTCAATTTTTAGGTTCCAGTGATTGATCATGACAAGGGGAAGGCACCCAATGAGCATTTGAAAGACACATAGACCGGGACCAAAACATATGTATAAGAAACTAGAGTAGGCAAGATAGTGATGTTGACCAATAACAGGCCTGGAATAGAACATTAGGTCGAGACAAAGATAGGCATGATAAACCGGTTGAGAAAAAACATAGCTAGAAGTCATGATAGATGACGAAGCAATAATCTCATTACTCATGGCGCCTAATTGCCAGGTTTTCACCATGGTACTTGCCCAAAGCGCCTGTTTGCCAGGTTTTCACTAGAGGGCGAATCCTTTTTTTCTCTTTACTTTTTTTTGCTCTTATTTCTTTTGCTTTTCACTTTTTTCTTTGTATTTTCTTGATTTTTTCTTTTTTTTTTTGTATTTTTTTCTTATTTTTTTGTTTTTTTTTGTATTTTTTTGGGATCATATTTGATGAAGTGTTGATAAAAAATTATGCCCAGTACTTATGAAGATGTATGCTATTGATAGGATCAGACAGAGGTTCACCTTCTGGAGTCGCAAGCTGATATGCCCCTGAGCCATAGGCTGCAGTTACTATGAAAGGCCCAACCCAATTAGGTTCAAACTTTCCCTTGATGATGTCAGTAGACTGTGCATTCTTAGGATTTGCCTTTAAAACCAGGTCTCCCACTTCGAAGTGTTGCCCTTTGACATTCTTATTATAAGAGCAAAGGAGACGGTTTTGATATGCTTGCAAATGTGTCAGAGCTGTCTGACGCTTTTCATCTAACATCTCAAGCTGATGCAGCCGAGAGACTCTGTGTGTCTCATCATCAATCAGGTATTGCAAGGAAACCCACAAGGAAGGAATCTCGACTTCCAAAGGTAAAATGGCTTTCGCACCATACACCAAGGAATAAGGTGTTGCGCCAGTAGGTGTGCGGATAGAAGTGCGATAGGCCCATAGTGCTGGATTTAACTGTACGTGCCAATCTCGACCAGCGTCATTGACAACTTTCTTCAGGATCTTGATAATGGTTTTGTTTGATGCTTCAGCTTGCCCATTACCTTGTGGATAATACGGACTGGAAAAACGATGTTGAATATGAAACTTGTCACAGAGTTCTTTGACATCTTTATTCTTAAAAGGTCGACCATTATCTGTGACTATGGCAAGGGGTACCCCATATTTGCATATGATATAGTTCAGCAAGAATTTTGAAATTTGGACACTAGTGATATAAGTCATGGGGATAGCCTCGATCCATTTGGTAAAATATTCTGTAGCTATAATAATGAACTTGTGTCCATTTGCAGATGTTGGGTGAATCTTGCCGATAAGATCCAATCCCCACTGAGAAAAGGGCCATGGAGATATGACAGAATGAAGCTCTTGGGCTGGTGCATGAATATAATTTCCATGGATCTGGCACTTGTAGCACTTTTTAACAAAATCATGAACATCTTTTTCCAAAGTGGGCCAATAATACCCAGCACGAATCAACTTTTTGGCTAAGCTAAGACCATTGAAATGGCCCCCACATATACCATCATGAACCTCGTGTAAAGCCATTTGTGCTTCATCAGAATCCAAACACCTGAGGAGGGTATGGTCAAAGGAACGACGGTAAAGGGTGTTGGCGATGATGACATACTTGGCTATCTGTCGGATAAAGGCTCGGCGTTGGTTCACGGAAAGGTTAGGTGGTAAGGTCTGGGATTTCAAATATTGATATACATCATTGTACCATGGGGAGTCGGGACCAACAAGAATGCACATCACATCAGCTGTCGAAATGTCAAAAGAGGGGACCAGCAATTGTTCGACCAAGAATTCACACTTGTCCATATTATGAGGCATATTCAACATGGAAGCGATTGTAGCCATTGCATCTGCCGACTTGTTTTGCATTCTTGGCACTTGACTGAAATGGATGGCTGTGAATTTTGTCTTGAAGAAATCTACCATGTGCTTATAAGGAATAAGCTTTTCATCTTTTGTTTCGTAGTCATCATTCACTTGTCGGATGACTAATTGAGAATCTCCATAAACATGCAAATGCTTGATGTTCCAGTGGACTGCTACTCGGAGTCCTGTGACTAGTGCTTCATACTCTGCAATGTTATTGGTACAGTGGAAAGTTATTCTGTAGGACTTTGGAATAGCATCACCTTGAGGGGTGACAAATAGAATACCAGCTTCGGACCTGAACTTGGTATGGGATCCATCAAAGTATAACTTCCATTCATTAGAGGATGTGAGAGCAAAGACTGATTCATCTGGAAAATCGGTCAACATGGGATGATCATCAGAAATAGGAGTGTCTACAAGTTGATCTGCTATGATTTGTCCTTTTATTGCCTTTCACTCCATATACTTAATGTCAAATTCACTGAGAATCATGACCCATTTTGCTAGGCAACCTGTCAAAGCTGCTCGGCTAAGCAAATATTTTAAGGGATCAATTTTTGCAACCAACAATGTTTGGTGGCTTAGCATATAATGTCGGAGCTTTTGTGTTGCAAATACCACTGCTAAGCATGCCCTCTCAATAGTTGAATAATTTAATTCATAACCAACCAGTGTCCGGCTGATATAATAAATAGCTCTTTCTTTGCCATTCTCATCTTGTTGAGCCAAGAGAACTCCTAATGTTGTTTTAGTTGCAGAGATATACAATAAAAAGGGCTTTCCTTCTATAGGAGGCATTAGCATAGGCGGTGACAGCAAATATTCTTTGAGAGCTTGAAAGGTTGATTGACATTGTTCAATCCATTTGAAAGCGACACCTTTATGCAATAGATGCTAGAATGGATGACATTTGTCAGCCAACTGAGCCATGAAGCAGCAGATTGACTGGAACTTTCCTTGCAGACTTCTTAATTGCCGGAGGTTTGAAGGTGGAGGCATATCCATTATTGCTTTGACTTTTGCAGGGTCGACCTCAATGCCTCTGTGAGAAACAATGTACCCTAGTAACTTGCCAGCTGTGACACCAAAGACACACTTCTTTGGATTGAGCCTGAGTTTGTAGGTCTCCATTCGGTCAAATATTGGGCCCAGGATGGCCAGATGACTATCTCTGGTGACAAATTTGCATAACAAGTCATCAACATAGTCCTCCATCAAAGTATGCATGAAATCATGAAAAATTGTCGTCATTGCTCTTTGATATGTTGCACCTACATTTTTAAGACCGAAGGGCATCACATTCCAACAGTAGGTACCACAAGCACAGGTGAATGCTGTCTTATGCTGATCTTTAGGAGCAATGTGAATTTGGTTATAGCCAGAGATACCATCCATCAATGAGAGCATCTCATATCCAGCAGTCATGTCCACTATGATGTCTATGTTTGGCAATGGAAAATCATCCTTAGGGCATGCTTTATTGAGATCCCTAAAATCTGTGCAGATTCTGATGCCCCCAGTTACTTTGCTAACTAGTACTAAATTTGAAATCCAGTCTGCATAATCAATGGGTTTGATGAAGCCCACATCTAGTAATTTTTTTAGTTCCACTTTGACCAAAAGAACCACCTGAGGATGCATCTTTCAAAGTTTCTGTTTGATAGGTTTGGCATCAACTTTTAGTGGCAAATTATGAAGGACTAACTCTGGATCAAGGCCAGGCATATCTGCATAGGACCACGCAAAGCGGATCTTCTTCTCCAGAAAGAAATTGATAAAATCTATCTTCTCTTGTTTTGACAGGGAGGCAGCAAAATGAATGACCTTAGGGTTGTCAGGTGTTCCCAGATTTATTTCCTCATTCATCTCCACAAGCAATGTTGATTTGTCTTGACTTGACAGGGGTATGTCCACTCTTCCACCTTTAGGCGCCTCAGAGAGGTTTTCACCCGCAAGTACGTCTTTTATTTTTACTTTTGTATGATCAGAGAGTGCCTTACGGTTTTCACTCAAAGATCTATTCTTTTGATTTTTCTCTTTTTCTTTTTCTTTTTCATGACTGGAAGAGGGAGTTGACTCCCCAAAATATGCTGTGGAATCCAGGTCAATAGCAAATCCTGCCTTATGATCGCCTTGTGGTATGCCTTTCCGTAGTCCCAGGAATTCTGCAATTGCTTCGTCATTTTGAAAACAGTCCAATGTGAGCAGTTCTTGTTGGTCATGTTGGATAAGCTGGGGATAAATGAGGGGCATGTCATCATTGATTGTAAGGATAGAGAGGGCTGATATGGTAAAAATGTGAACATCTGTGGTGTCACTATCCGAACTGCTTGTATCGGATTCGGAGCTTGGGTCCCAGAATGACTCTATCCAAGCATGGGGATAGGTTTTAGGAAGAGGAGTTATTTCATGTTTGTCTTCCATAGGCAAATTATCAGGGTTAATGAAAATATTATCGAGGGCATAGGAGCTAGAAGAAAAAGAACTCCACTCCCATTCATTAGAATCAGTTTCGGGTCGGGTATCCTCAGGTGTTATTTCATAGTCAGAATCACGCCCTTTTCTACACGTTTGCACTTTGGTAGATGTAGATCCAATTCGCAACGGTACAAAACCTAACCCTAAAGTTGGAGGTCACCTCTTGGGTATGACAGGTTCTAGCCTTCCATTGTTGTTCAGGCCTAAGCCACTGCAACCATCATATCCTTTCTTTTGCAGCATAGTAAATCCTTTGCCATATCATTCCACTAGCAATCTGATAGGTGGGGTCTCAGTTGGATCTTTATAAAGCCAATCTATGATATCATCATCTATAGTTTCCTTGTCAAGTTCTCCCCATCTTGTAAATGTAGTGGGAGGCTGATATTGAATAATAACCTTAGGTTCCTTTTGCAATAAATGCAGTTTGCCAGATGATTTTGGAGATATCGGTAAATTCCCGATGAGGAATGTTTGATCCATTGAATATTCTTCACATCCTTGGTCTTGTATCTTCAATTTTCCTTTGACAGCATCTAATAATTGATTAGGATCCACATAGTTATGTGATTTGGCCTCTCTATTGACTGGGACTTGCTGCTGAGGGGTATCCTTTAGAGTAGCACAAAATTGAAATGGATTAGGATCCCCTGGAATTGTTATCTCAGTTCCATTGTAAGGATATTTTAAACATTGATGATAGGTGGATGGAACTTCTTTCATTGCATGGATCCATGGATGGCCAAGGATCATATTATAAGGGAGATCAAGGTTGAGGACTTGCAAGAAAGTGTTTTCTGTCACTGGACCGACTTTGATAGGTAATGTAATTATCCCTTTGGATGGGCGCTCAGCATCATCATAGGCTTTAATTGTTATTCTTTTTGAAGCATCAATGTCATTTTCTGTATATCCAAGGCCGATGACCACTCTCAAGGTACAAAAATTAAGACCTGCTCCGCCATCTATCAAGACTCGTCAGATTTTGTAGTTATGAACAAAGACTTCAAGGTGTAAAGGATCATTGTGAGGGATCTTATCAGGTGAGATATCATTGTTAGAAAATGCGAAATTTTGGGAAACAGCTAAATGTCCAATCCGGGCTTGAAACTGGTCAACATCAATATCTGTCGGGACAGTGGACTCAATTAAAGCTTTATCCAGGACTGCACGATGCATTGGAAACATTTTCAATAACTCAAGGATTGATATTTGTGTAGGTGTCTTTCCTAAATGATCCAAAAGATTATACTGGCTTGCAGGAGTTGGTTTGGGAGGAGCTGTAGGAGCTCCTTTCAGGACTATCTTGGATTGACGAGTGGTGACTGCACAAGAAGGATCTTGTCCCTTTATTCTCAGGGTAGAAACATACTTAGTTGATGCGTGAAAACAATTAATGACATTATTATAACCAGAACTGGCATAATTTGTTGTTTGGGTAGAGTTGGAAGAAGACGCTTTACCCTTGTCATGATCAAGAAAAGGAGTTTTGAAAATAGTATGATCAGTGTTAGAGGTCGGATGGGGTGGATCTACCTCAATTACTCCTTGCTCTAATAAATCTTGAATCATATGTTTCAATCGAAAACATGATGTAGTTTTATGTCCTTTGGACCGATGATACTCATAGTACGCATTATCATTCCACCAATGCGGTTTTACCACTGGTTCTGCCTTGATATCTGGTAGCTTAATAAATTTTTCTTGTATCAATTGTCTCATTACTAATTCAATAGGTTCTCCTAATGGCGTAAATTGTCGAGGAGGTCCATCCCACGATCGGAAGGGTTTGCGCTGTTGGTTTTGTTGTTGGCCTTGTTGTTGGTTATATTGTTGAGTATGCTGTTGTTGAGCATGTTGTTGGGATTGCGGCTGTTGAGTAACATTGCTCATTGGTGCTTGATTTTGTTCCATAGTTGACATATTAGGAACACTCAATTTCTTGATTGTGAATGGGGGTTGATTTGCATTCACCGGTTTTGCATCAACAACTCCATCATTAGTGACATTCTTGTTCTTATACCAAAATCTATTTCTATCCCCTGAATAATTGGTGTTGTCGCTGTCTTTATTGAGCTTGATAATTCCTTTAGCTACAAGAGCCGTTTCGATGCTCATTCCTTTCTTAATGAGTTTCTCTATAGTACTGGGACTTTTCAATTTTAGCTCATACATCATTTCTGGGACCAAATTCTAGATAAATAGATTCACTTGTTGTTCTTTGGGTATATCAAGAGAAGAACGACTATACAAGCTTCGCCATCGTTGCAAGAAAGTCACTAATGATTCACCTTGCTTTTGCTTGGTGTTGCATAAATCTGACATGGTCACATCACTGTCGATGTTGAACGCAAAATGAGATAAAAACTTTTGAGCCAATTCAGACCAAGTCTTTATATTTCCTGGCAGATGTGAATACCAATCCATAGCTTGTCCCGTGAGACTTCGTACAAATAAGAGCATTAAATACGTCTCTTCATAGCTTACCTCAGTACATGCCACGAAAAATGCTCGAATGTGATCTTTTGGATTGCCATTCCCTTTATATTTCTCAAAATTAGGTGCCTCAAAATGCTTAGGGAATGAAGGCATGTGTACACTCTTGTCAAATGGATTAGGACATAAGTCTTGATCTGTATACAACTTCTTTGTTCCTTTAGTTTCTAATGCGTCAACTTTTCATTGCAACTTCTCAAGTTGTTGCGCAATTGTATCAGAATTTAGAGGTCCATCATTAATCCCAGTTGGTATCCTTTGTCGATACATCGCATTTCCGATCGGTTGTTGATACTCTGAAATGGCCGTTTTTGGTGTTTCCGGCATATAAAGTTCTTGGTACATCGCTTGTTGCTGCGGTTGTGCTATGCCTTGATATTGACCTTGTTGTTGTGCTTCTTGGAGCCTAGGTTGATATTGCAATTGAGTAGGTTGTTGATATTGCACAGGCACCAATTGCGGTTGTGAAGTAGGATAGCTTGTTTGCCTTGGCACATATTGTGGCACATGTTGGTGTTGAGGCTGACGGATCGGAATTTGTTGACTTTGTGCCAATTGTTGTCGTGGTGTATATCCCATCATTTGTAAAAAACTTTGTTTAGATGGTTTTCGTTGCTTCTCCTTAGGATGGGGTATAGCACTTGCATTAACTTGCTGTGTTGTTTGTCCAATCCATTGTGATGGTTGCAAGTTTGCATTAACTTGTAATGGTGCCGAAGGCACTGCAATTTGTTGTCGAATGCAAAATTGTTGTTGTTGCACATTACTTGTTTGCACATTCGATTGTACCTTTTGTATATTACTCAATTGTTGCAACAATTGTTGTTGGTGCAAACCACTATCTGTAGCTCTTTTTGTCGCCATTATCGAAGGATTTTTCGCAATAGTGTTCGGCAAAGATATTGAACTTAATGGGACATAAGAACTTTGTTGCATCGTGGAATTATTTTGGACATTGGTGACATTAGGCATTCCAGTTGTGAAGCTTTCCTGCATCTTAGATTTTGATCCAACTTTATGCATGTAAGGAACCACTTCTTGTTGAGGGACAGCTGTGAATACTTGCGTGTTCATCATTTGATCTTGTGTTACAGATGTTGTGTTGAATAGTGGATTATTTATTGTCTCAAATGGTGACTTTTGAGGAATAGTCACTATCAATGCCTTTGAAGCACGTTTTCTCATCAAGGTAGGTTGAGTTGCTTGTTGTGCATTTTCTTCATTTGGATGCGGAGAGAAACTTAACAACTCACTGCCTTGTTGTTCTTGCACATTGATTTGTTCACTTGAAGAGGTCACATTACTCATCATGTTAAGATACTTTTGTGGAAACATCTTAAAGACCTTGTTCAAGAACTTATCCATCTTTTTTGTTATCTTCAGATCTTGAAGGAACATGTCAACATCATTAGAAGCGTCAGAATCGGATGAAGAATCTGGTTGGACATTTGGATTTGTTTCTTGTTGGATGCCTTGATCTGAACCAAATCCTTGTGAGAGGGTTTGTTCTTCATATAATGTTTGAGTTTGAATGTCATGTTGCAAGTTTGGTTGATTCCAATTGAAAGGCGCACTTCCTCTTGGAGTTAGTGGAACACTCCCATGTCCTGGTTTCATAGGTACAAACACTGGTTCATATAATGGAGGTGGTCCAAGTTGAACCGTTCCATATGGTGGTAGAGATGTGTTTGATGAACCTTCAATTTGTGCTGTTTGACTAGTTTGAAACTACGAATTTGCTGTGTTGTCCATGGGTTGATATGTTGGTTCGCCCATATTTTTAGATTTTGATCTTGTCTCAACCGGCATGTCACTTATGCAAATGCAATATTTTTGGAATTTTTCAAGGATAATATATGATATGCAACTAAATGCAAACTATATAGATGAGCATGCAATCTATGTTTTTGGTTATTTTTGAAGATTTTGACAAAATTTTGAAATGCAAATCTAAGAGAGGGACCCTTAGGAAATTGGAATGATATCTAGACCTTAAAGGACAAAAGGACGTAAGCGACAAAAGGACAAATGACAAAGTCTCCCCTATATGCTTGGATACTAAGCTAGGTTTGACCAAATGATATTGATGACAAAAGGACAAAGGATTTGATAAGGTCTAGACTTCTTAACAATGACTTAGGGTTTTTCAAAGATTAGGATTACTCAAGTATGACAAAACCTAGTTTTGGCACTATATGCAAAGGGACAATTACTATGCAAATGACCTTAATATGATATGATAATGACCTAAGCTTAATGAAGAGACCTAGGGTAAGCAATGTATGACAATGATATAACTTTAATGCAAGAGGACATACGCAAATGGATGACTCTTATTGATATGCAAAGGAATATGACTTAGGTGAAACCTAACCTTGGTACTTGACAATGACCTTTGCAAAATGCAACCTATGATGAACTTAAATGTAAGTGACATGAATGTTGAGACAAGATTTTGAACAATATTTGACAACCATGTTTGAAGATGAGTTTTGAATCTTGATAAACTTTTGTTGGATGAATATCTCTTGTGTTTAATCTAATGTTGGATCAATTTGTTTTTCTCTTTCAAATGGGATGCAATTCAACTTTTGACAAGCAAAGAATACAAGATATTGCAACTTAGACTCAAGACAATCATGCTCATTTCCACATTTCTTATGGTAGGCAAAGACATTAGGTACTTGAGAGGTAGACTCATTATGGGATTCAAGGAGAATACATAGATGCTTGACCCCACAGGCTCCCCTCCACGGCAGTCACTTCTCAAGGCAGCCAAGCATCAGTCCCCATGGAAATCTCCCCATGGCGAACTTAGTATCTCTTCCAAGTATCCGAATTTGTCCTTCTCAAGCAACTAGGAGGGTTTTTGGCCTCTAAAAACAAGGTATGTAGTAAGGATTTATGTTAAGTGTTACTCCTTGATGTCACGCAAGCGTGATTGAGACATTAAGCCCATCAAGATACCAAACAAATGTAGTCACGCAAGCACGATTTAGACCAAGAGGCCCTACTTAGATGTTGATATGAGAAAGAGTCCAAGGGTCATCACTTCCCAAGTAACTGCAATTCCCACGTAACACTTCCTTCAAAGCTTTCACTCATCAGGTATTTGTTTATAGTGAGTTAGAATGCCAAGGAATTCTATCCATACTCACTTTGGGTCATTCCCTTCTCACGATTATCACTTGCTTGCAAAAGCAAAGTGGTCAGGAAGGTAGACCCTCTAAATGTGACACACAATCAACAACACAAGCATGGTATCGAAGATCTGGATTTCTGATCACCCTAAGAAGGATGAGAGCATACTCTCCTACTCCAATGTCATACTCAACAATAAAAGCAAACAAATGTTCATTCCAACCTATTTAGAAACCACTAGGTGCCTAAAAATTAAATGCAAACACAAAGTTTGATTGTTTCTCCAAGGCAACCTGCAAAAACCCAAGTTAGGAGTTTGATACGCTTATTCTTTGACTTTCGAATCTGCACAAAGCATGTTAGTAGTTTGATTTATTGTCTTTGCCATGCATATGCCAAGATTCTGCATAGATAATTAGTACCAAAATCCAAGGCATAGAAAACAGAATGCAAAAACACAACAAATTTCAAGTAAACACTGCATTTTTTTACCTCTGTTCTAGACTTTACACAGGCGCAAAATTCATGACACAGGCGTAGAACCCATGACACAAGCACAGAATGTCATCTACACAAGCGCAGAATGCTCAACACAGGCACAAGTTGTCTTACACGGGCGTAGAAGTCTCCAGAATACCCTGCACGGCCCTGTTTTTGGGTTTTTTGACCTGCAAATCAACTTCAAAGCACTCAAAAACACAGTAAAGGGATTAGCAGGTTAGTTTTCATGTCGGGTTCACCAATTAATGTTTCGTTAGGAAATAGGAAATCATCACAAACATTAACCATTAGCTCAATCACAAAAACACTCATTGCAATGATCTATCCTAAACAACACTCAATAGAGACATGAAACAAAGCATACAAAACTAGAAATTATGCAAACCATAGACACGATTTTAATGCTCCTCCATGCAGCTCCATTGTTCTTCTTTCCTCTCCAAATAGTTGTGGATCTCACCTACAAGTGCACACACAATTGAAAGCAAGTAGATGGGATTTTTTATCAAGAGTACTAGAAGCATAAATTCGATAGCCTGATTATCAATTACCAATTAGCCTTGATTGATGAAGATCATCCAATTTATAGAAGAATTGGAGAGATGACAAGATTAGCATGATTCAATTCAAATGGAAATTGCAAATCAATTATGTCAATTATGACAAATTATGCACTTTCTATGCACAATTTGTTGATTGATAATTCATGACAATTTATGACAAATTTCTATGTCAAGAGTTGATTGATAGTCAATTATGACAAATTATGACAAATTGACATGTCATTTCCATGAATTTAGGAGAGAAATAGGAGGAATTTGAAATTAGGAATTAAGAAAATTAGAAAATGAGGAATTAAGAAATTAGGAAATTGAAATTAGGTAAATTAATTAATAATCTTTCATTTATTAATTAATTCACAAAGAGGAATAATTAGCCAATTAAATGAAGATTTAATTGTAATGAGAAGACTTAGGATAAATAAGTAATTTATTAATCCTAAAGGAAGAAAATGATAAGCAAGGTTAAATGACTAAATCACGAAACCCTAGAAGGTGAATTAGCAATGCGAGAATGACAATTAGGTCTTGATTGAAGATAATTAATGTCGATCATGATTTTGATTTAACAAAGGACCAATGTGATAAATGATTTGATTGATAAATGCGCCAATTGACGAGGAAAAATGACAAATTGATCCAAATTGACATAATTGAGACGAACAATGATCGATAGCAAAATGATCGCAAAATGACAAAATTGACAAGAGGACAAGGATTGATGACAAAAAAGATTGCAAGATGACAAGATTGAAAATGACCACGATCGATGACAAATTGATCACAAAATGACAAGATCGAACATGACAACGACCGATGACAAATCAATCACAAAATGACAAGATTGAAAATGATAAAGATTGATGACAAATCAATAAGAGGACAAAACCCTAAATAGGATTGACGATGTCCAAAATGATAACAAATTAGCACGCACATTGATGCGATAAGATAAAATTGATCAAAATCATGATTGGATAGTGTTGTCGACAAGACCAAATTTGAAAGCGAGACAAAATGAAGAATGTAGAAGAATGACTCGATGCTCGCAAATGATAAAAATCAAGTGCATGACACAAGAGAAATGTTAATGCGATGCAAAAACCTAAGATGAGGCAATGCGCCAATGTTAAAGTATGATCCCGCAAGCGTTGACCATTTTTAGGTGTCTATAGAAGTGAATCAGATTTTGAAGACAATAAAAGTGGCGACTCTGTTGGGGAGAGTCACATTAAGGATCCAATCGCAGATTTGTGTTTAAGTTGTAAGAAGAATCATTGTGTTTGTGGAATTCCTGTGTATTTTTCTAAAAGCTTGTTTTCATAATTCCCATATTCTTGTGGGTGGTGACTTTGTTCTCTTGGAGCCAGTCCTTGTGAAGTACAAATCATCTTAAAAAGAAAAAAAGCATAATGCAAGGAGGAAAAAACACTAGATCATTCATGAAGAAGCATCCTCATGAAACTTTGCAGGAAGGTTTACCAGAGCAGTCACAAAGGGGCCAGAAGAAATCAGTGCTACACGAGCCATCAAATGCTTCTTGGGTACAAAAGAATAACGATACTGGTAAGATGCCTGATCAACCTATTTATGCAAAGTCTAATTCTTCTTCTAGGGATTCTGAACAAGATATATTAGGTTTCCATTCTGGATTGTTTGGAAATATTGATAATGCACATGTTTTAAATCAAGATTTATCCCATGTTAGTGTCTTTGCAAGAGATAGGACCAGTTCAAATGCAATTAGACACTCTGTGCCTAGAACAATTAATGGGAACATTAGTTTGATTGACATAGATCAAGTCAATATATTAGATTCTGAGGAAAATTTCCCTGACGAAGATAAAGTATCCCAAGAAATTGAAGATCTGAATAAAAGAGTTCACCATCTAATTTCCCTAAGAGCCCAAAAGGAAGAAAATACGGAGAAGGAAGTCAAAGCTAAATTAATGGAGAGAGATAGGCTTCTTAGACAAATAGCTGATCTTGAAGTGTTAGCTAAGGAGAAAGAAAAGAGTGATGAGGAAGGTTCTATGATTAGAGAAATTCTGATTCCCAAAGCCAAGCAAGCATATAGGTCAGTAGTCCAACCAAATAGGGAAGTATTTAGTGATTCTCAGCTTCCTAGGAATAATGTAGATAAAAGAAAACAGAAATGGGTGGATGATGGAATTGAATCTAAAATTGCAGAGGAAATTTCTCATAGGTTGTCAGCACATAAGAGAGAAATGGAGAGAATGAGGAAAGAAAAAGAGGACCTCCAAATGGAACTAGAGAAAGCTGAATTGGAAGTGGCAAATCAAGAAGTAAACAGAAAAATTAGTTACTTAAAAATTCCCCCTATCACATTTCCATCAGAAGACCTTAGTAAGCCTGATCCTCAACAAGTTTCCCTTCCCCCGGTTAAGATTCAACCCACAGTGCCTGCTAATATAGCCTTGGTGAGTCAAATCCCTGTGAATAGTCAATACACCCAAGTATCTCAGTCTCCAATTCCAAAAGTTAGAATGACCATGGGAAACAATAATGCTATTACCCCTTTTTAAAGGAGATCAATCAATCTAGAACAATATAGACAATTGTTCTTTGATGGGATCCCAGGATATCCCAATCATGTTCCTACTGAGTTAAGAGACAGACTCCATAAATTTGTTGGGAACAATGCAATTAGTGCTAAGGAACATCTAAAGTCTTTTGGGGACCTAATAAATGATTATGAGATAGTGGATGAAGATGTTATCATGAAACTATTTGTCCAATCCCTGGTTGATGATGCAAGAGATTGGTATAGAGGTCTTCCAGTTAATAGCATAGGGTCATGGGAGGATTTTAAAAATTGTTTTCAAGAGTAGTATGGTGATAAGACTAATGTGAGCTTCATGCTCAATGAATTCAATAACATCAAAAATTCTGATAATGAAATGGTCACTGACTTCAATGCCAGATTCCAAAAGGCTATGCATAGATTGTATCTGGTGATGAGATTAGATGATAACATGTGTTTAAATACCTACTACAATGCATTTGATTCTAAGATGGCCTACATCCTGAGAGATAAGAATCTACATAACTTGAGAGATGATTTTAGAATTGCCATTAATGTAGAAAGTAATAGAAAAGCATCTGGGAAGTTAGGAAAAAGAACAGATGGTAGATTATGGCAAGAAACAAAACAGCAACCTAATAAAGTTGCTAAGGAGGATGATAAGATAGAGAAGTTGGTTATTGCAATGAAGGATCTAACTGCCAAGGTTAACAAAAATGACAAACCTCATTATAACTGGCAAGATAGACCCCCTCAATTACATGACATGCCATATAATACCAATTGGACAGATGGTAAACCCCAGGATGAGAAGCTCAAAATTGCTCAGAATCAGGACACTCCAGATCCCTTGAAAGGGAAAACTGTCCATAATATAGAAAATACTCCATGGTGTATTGCTTGTGATGGACCACATTCTCCTCATAAATGTGTAGTGGCTCTGGCTCTTGAAGAATCTATGAGACAAGGAGCTGACCTAACATCAATATGTTTGAAACCATTATAGAAAGCGATGAGGAGTCTGTACAAAGTGAATATAGTGATGTGCTAAATAATGAAAGGTTTGTTCAAGGACAACTAACCTAAGATTGGCATCCTACATTGAATGTGGTAACAATTGAGGACGAAGAAGTTCATCTTAGAAGGCCTAGTGAGGAAGAAGTTAAAAATCTCACTAAAGCTGCCATTGCCAAAGCAAAACACAACTATAACTTGAGAAGCACTAAGAGGGACACTAATCAGGGTGAACATGGTTCCATGTTCATAAAAGAGGTCACTCAAAAGGGGGCAGCAAGTAGTGCTACTACTGTTCCTAAGATTGGTCAAGAAAAGGGGGAACAAGTTAAAGATGTACCCAAGGGTACAAATAATAAAAACACTGGTGATATACAAGGAGCTACCACAGTGAAAAAGGCAAGTCAGCTCAAGACAAAAAAAGTTAGAGCTAGTACTGAAATAAGCAATAGTTCTACATTTGACATGGCTCAAGCTCTTACTCAAATGAAAGTCACTATCCCATTAGTAGAATTACTGAAGATTAAAGAACATAGGGATGCAGCTTTGTCTTTATTCTCTAGTATATCTGATAGTGACACAATCTTACCCACCGGTTCAGCTAGAATTGGAAAGGATCAAGAGTTCCAAACCCCAGAGGTTTATGTTGGAACCACTATCACTCAAGAGCCTTCATAGGTAGATCCTTTCTATGTTACTTTGTTAGTAAACAACCGATTGATTAAAAACTGCATGATAGATTCAGGAGTTGTTGCTAATGTAATGCCCTATGGTGTTATGAAAGAATTAGGACTATCAGTAACCACTATGTATGGAAAATGCTATGCTATGGATAATAGGGAAGTACCTGTGATAGGTACAGTGAAATATGTTGAGGTAAAAATAGCAGCATTCCCTAAAACAACTTATAAAATGGATGTTATTGTTACTGATACCAAGCCCCATTATGGTATGTTACTATCCAGGCAGTGGGTAGCAGTAGTAGGAGGAAATGTTCAACTGGACTTATCTTATGCCACCATTTCAATCAATGGAAATCAAGTCAAATTGTATAGAGAGCCACGTGCTCCTAGGGTAATTGAAAATGTAGACCCTAGTATGCTCAATTGTATGATTGATGTAGATCTTGATAACTTTAGACTTCAACCAATTTTACCCCAATTGAAGAATACTAACTCCATTGTGGTCGAATTAGAAGCAAAATAGTATGGATTATGGCAGATGTATTTTGATGGAGCTTTCTCTAAAGAAGGATCTGGAGTAGGGGTTATTTTTGTATCCCCATCAGGTATAACCTTTAAGTATTCATTCTTATTGGCCTTCCAGTGCACAAATAATACTGTAGAGTATGAAGCTCTATTGTTGGGGCTTGAAGTTGCAAAGAAGCATGGAATCCAGATGTTGACAGTGTTAAGGGATTCGAAACTGGTTGTATCTCAGGTAAGATCCAAGTATGCATCCAAGAAGGATAGATTGAAAAGATATAAACATGCATTTTGGGATGTTATTGAGCATTTTAATGCATTTTCTATTAATTGGATAGAGCGATCAAAGAACATCATGGCAGATTTCCTAGCTAATGTTGCCTTGAAAAATGATGATGCCACACTAACCGGTATTTCCACTATGGAAATAAAATCCAGGCCTGCTATTCCTGATAATGTGTACAATTGGCAAGTTTTGTTGATGATGAAGACATTCTTAGGTTCATCCAATGTGTTGATGATTATGATGGATAGAAGATTGATTGTAATGCACTGGTGGAGGTGGTTGATAATAGAGAAATAGTGTTTGGAAATGATTTGGTCCAATTGGAAACCAATGAAATACCTAAAGGGCTAGTAGAGCTGGAAAGCATGTTCAGTTACAATGATAGTCACTTACATCAGCAGTCTACCACCAAGTTGGAAGAACTAGAGGAGGTAAACCTAGGGACTGAATCATCCCCTAAGTTAGTATACATTGGGAAGAAATTACCCCCTCATGTCAGGACTAACCTTATTAATTTATTGAGGAAGTATAAGCATGTTTTTTCTTGGTCTTATGAAGACCTAAAGGTGTATAGACAGGACCTTTTTAAGCATGAAGTTCCTTTACTTCCAGATGCTAAGCCTTTCAGATAGAAACAGAGACCCATTAATCCCCTGTTAGAAACTAAGATGCAGCAATAGTTGACTAAATTAAGAGAAGGGGGGATTATCAAACCTATAAGACATTCTTCATGGGTCTCCAATCTGGTCCCAGTAAGAAAGAAGAATGGGGACATTAGATTGTGTGTAGATTATAGGAATCTAAATGTTGCTTCTTTGAAAGATAACTACTCTTCCCCAAATATGGAAGTCATGCTACAGAGAGTGACAGGTTGTGACCTTTTATCCATGATGGATGGTTTCTCAGGATACAATCAAGTGTTAGTGAAGGAATCTGAATAGTTTAAAACTACCTTCACTACTCCATGGGGAACATATGTCTATGTGAGAATGCCATTTGGATTGAAAAATATTGGAGCTACATTTCAAAGAGCTATGGATGTAGCCTTCAAAGAATTCATCAATATCATCATGGTGGTTTATCAAGATGATCTAACCTATTTCTCTAAAAGGGCTGATGGTCATTGTGGACATTTGGAAAAGGTGTTCAATAAGGCCTTGGAATTTGGTGTGTCACTAAATCCCAAGAAATGTCATTTTGGAGTCACTGAGGGAAAACTATTGGGACACATTGTTTCCAAAGAAGGGGTAAGGATAGACCCTGAAAGAATTGAAGCAATAAACAAGGTGTCTGAACCAAAGAATGTAAAAGGTATTCAATCCTTTCTAGGAAAAGTGAATTTTGTTAGGAGATTCATTGCAAACTTTGCAAAGATAGTTAAGCCCATTCTCAAGTTGCTCAAGAAGGATACCAAATTTTATTGGGATCAAGAAGCCTCAAAGGCTTTTGCTGAAATTAAGAGAGCCATTCAGGAAGCACCAGTGTTAAAATCTCCTGACTACAGTAAGCCCTTTTCTCAGTTTTCTTTTGTTTCATATCATACAGTAGTTGCAGTGTTGTTACAAAAGGACAACGAGGGATATGAACATCCCATAGCTTTCTACAACAAGTCTTTACAAGCAGCGGAGTTAAAATAAGAGACCATGGAGAAACAAGCTTATGCTTTGGTTAAAGTTGTCAAGGCTCTTGGGCCATATCTGGTAAATGTGAATATCATTGCCTATGTCCCACATGCTGTAGTTAAGGATATTTTGTCCCAATCTGAGGTTACAAGGAAAAGATGTAGATGGATTAATAGAATTCAAGAATTTGACTTGGAGATAAAGATCACCAAATTGGTGAGAGGTTTGGGTTTGGCTAAGCTCATGATTGAGTCTAATCTTATGAATGTATAAATACATAATGTTGAAGTCAGAGATACTTCAGTCACTATCATTGAAAGGCCACCTTGGTATTTAGAGATAGTCCGATTCCTAAGAGATGTTGCATTCTCAGAAGGAATGACACATAATCATAAAAGAACTCTGAAACTCAAGTCCCAAAAATATGTGCCCATTCAAGGTGATCTATTCTAGAGGAAAAGAGATGGAGAATTACTAATGTGTTTGGATGAATTCTAGGCTAAATGAGTATTTACTAAAATGCATGATGGAGTATGTGGGGGTCATTACTTTGCCAAGACAACTGCTGGTAAGATAATCCGGGTTAGATACTTTTGGCCTACTTTATTCAAAGATGCTCATGCATATGTTTGGAAATGTGACCCATGTCATAAATTTTCATCCAAGCTGAAGTATGAAGGAGCCTTACCCCTAAATCCAATCACAGTGGAAGCCCTTTTTGTCCAGTGGGGCATTGATTTTATTGGAGAGATTGTTGAGAGGTTAGGAAGAGGTCATAGATGGATCATAGTAGCCACTAACTATTTCACCAAATGGATAGAAGCTATTCCTACAAGAAGAGCTACAACTAAGGTTGTCATTGATTTCCTGATGGATAATGTAATAACTAGGTTTGGAACACCTGCTAAATTGGTAATGGACAATGCCATGAGTTTTAGATCAGAAGAGTTTGTAGGATTTTGTACCAGTCATGGAATACTCATGTCTTACTCTTCACCTTATCACCCTCAAGGGAATGGACAAGCAGAATCTAGCAATAAGAGTCTTTTGACTATCATCAGGAAAATCCTAGAAGAAAATAAGAGATCTTGAGATCAAAAATTCAAGTTAGCTCTGTGGGCAGATAGAATAACAGTCAAGAAGGCCATTGGAATGTCACCTTTTGAACTGGTTTATGGTACTCAGGTCAGATTGCTAGTGAATAATCTTCTTCCAGTTTACAAATTCTTGCAAGATGAGGACATGGAGCTATCTGAACCTATGGAAAACAGAATGATTCAAGTTGTGGAGGTGGAAGAGCTCAGAGCTTTAGCTCATAAAAGAAATTAGAAGATCCAATTGCAGTCCAAATACCTTTTTGATAAAAGGACATCATTAAGGAAGTTTCAAATTGATGACATTGTTCTTTAGTGGAATGCAAAAGGACAGGACAAGGGAAAGCATAAAAATTTTGAATCATTATGGATTGGCCCTTTTGTGGTTTGTGATTTAAATGGTAAGGATTCATATTTTGTGAGGAATATGAATGATGAAATATAGGAATTTCCAGTGCACAGACAATTCCTGAAGCATTATTTCTCTTGATGTCCATGCACAGTAGGTCCTTTGTTTGTACATATTTTGTTTCTTTCCTGTTTTTCTGTTTGGGTCTGTGTTTTGGTCTATTTCTCCAGAGTTTCTGAGTTTTCTTTTGTTGACCTTGCAATCAACCATCCCCAGTCAGAGCCGTTGTTATCACTGTTTAAAAAATGGGTTTTCCTTTCTCATAAATCTGCTAAGTTTTGAAATTTTGAATTAGACATGATATCAATTGCTTCAGCTCTATGTTAGGTCTTAGGGGTTTAGGGTTTTAATTTTAAATTGTTCAATGTTTTATCAAAAAACCCTCTGGTTTTTATTCCTTCGTTACTTTATCCACTTAAGTGATGGGTCTTAAGATCATAGGAAGTGTCCCCCCTTGTCATTTGCCTAGGTAGTTATTTGAATTAATCATAAGATTTTACGCCTTATATATTTTCCTCCTAATATTGTCGGGCTCAGTAAGTTGTGCGCAGCTCTTAGGTGGATCTATGGTTCTCACTATTTCATTAGGCGAAGTTGCGCGTGGTTTAAGACTTGCGAAATGGCGAAAGGGAGAAGTGTTCTAAATGGCACTTTTGGTCCAGTTTAAAGAGGTTTCATCTCGTCCGAGATCCAACGGCTGGCGTTATTTTGCAGCCTGAACTTGCAAGTGAAATACCTTACACGAAATGGTGAAAGTGTCTGGTTGGACCCTATAGTGAAGACTTTCTAAGTGATTAAAAGGTGATCAAGAACAATCTGATCCGATGGTTTGCACTATTTTGCAGAATGAAAATGCTCGACAGTTATCTTTCGTGAAGTGGTGAAATGACGTGACACTCCAAGCAGATAGTCCAGCTGGTCTAGAGAGTGAGTAAGATGGTGGCACATGGCAGAAGCCACAAAAGTCAGCAAGGCAAGCCTAAGGATTGAAAGGTGGGTCCCAGAGGTGAGTCATGCCATGGGATAAGAGGTGACCTAGCAAATACAAGTGGCAAGGGTGAGGTGGAACCCAGTGTTTTCTCTCAGCGAATGAAAAGTTGACATGTCAGCTTTGAAAGTGACTAGATGCCAGGTATTTGAAGTTGAGTCAGAGGGCCCATGTCTGTCGGATTCAGTTCAAGTTGTTAAGCATAGAGCAAGTCAAAAATAATCTAACAGCCCATGTAAATTCACAAGGGTAAGATGCTCATGCTTTATGCCCTGCGAAATGGCGAAAAGGTTTTTCATCCCCAAAGATAGATAAAACATGAGGTTAAAGGGAGGATCAACTTTGGTTTGATCCAATGACCGACGTTATTTCGCGGTTGTGAGATGCTTGAAGGATATACTTCGTGAAATAGCGAAAGTAAAAAGGGGTTTGTCCAAGTGTCAAGCTAGATGGTGACGTGTCCATGGACACGTGGTTTCAGAAGAAGTTGAGGGCCCGCCAAGGTTTAACCGGTGGTAAAAGGGAGAGACACATGGTTGACGTTGAACTAGGCTTGAATGGTTTTCTAAAACCAATGGTTGAGTGTCACGTGGTAGTCAGTAACCAATGAAAAGGCGATGTAAGTAAAGCAAGAATAAAGGGTTTCCCTTAAAGGATGGTCATCTCCAATCTGATCCAACGCCTTGCGTTGTTTCGTGGCCCAAATTTGAAAGTTGTTTAAGCTTCACGAAATAGCGAAAGACCACTAGCAGTCAAGGTAAAGGCACGGTTAATGAAGATGTCGGAGGTCCCGGTAAGAGTTAAATGCCGAGCAGTTAAAGTTGCATCTAAAGTCTGGTGTGGCTTCAGGAAGGAGAAGTGCTCAAAGGATAAAGCCTGTGAAATGGTGAAAAGGAGGTGGGGCCCAGTGTGAAGGCAAGATTGTTAAGTCAATGTAACGGCCGATCAAGTTTCTTTTGATTGGACGGTTAGCATGATTTTGTTTAATGAAATTGCCTAAAGGTTCTGCTTCGTGAAATAGTGAAACAGCAAAAGGAAAGGATTGCAAGAATGTTGTAACCCATTGGAGTGAAAATTCGAGTTCTCTCAGGAATTCAATTCTGAAGGGATGACCGAAGCATGCAGAATCAATGTCGCGGTTAAGACCCTGGGTACCATATATGATCTCCTGTCGATTGAGTAAAGGTATCATTCAAAAGAATTGTTGTAAAAGAGCAGATACAGAGCTATTGTCTTCAAATACAGAGCGAGTCAATTCAGTTGTAGAGAGGATTCCTTCGAGCTAAAATCAGGTTTTCTTGTACTCTTGTGTGGCAATTTCTTTGTGGTGTTTTAATTAAGGTCTTGATTTACCGCTGAACCATTTGAGGGTAGTATTTTAATTGCTTGCATTTTCAAAATGGCACCTAAGAGAGAATTTTACGGGAAAGTTAATTATTAGGAGAGGGCCATTTGTGATGATTTTCTTGAGCAATTGACATTGTCAACTAATCAGGCATCAAAAGTAATAGAATTAGTGCCTAGAGCTCCTCGCTTGAAAATAGGAGAAGGGTTGTACGCTAAGGGTAATTGATTGAGAGATCCACAGGTTGGGTTGTCTACATTGGGGTTATTCAAAGTTGGATTTGGAATGAGAAATTCTCCAACCCCACAGAATAGCATCTGGGAGTTAGATGTAGGGAAGTTGGTAGTTCGAGGAGTATTCATGGACATGGATCTATTGACTCAAATTGCACATAATTATGATCCAATCACAAGAAGAATTAGAGACATAAATGGGAAAGCCCTTATTGAAATCAATAATGAAGAGTTCAGAAGTGCTTTTGAGCTCAATGAGTTTACAAATTTTTTGGAACCCATTAACTTCAAATCATTAGCTCAAGTATACAGTGCACAGAGGAACCACCTTAGAAATGGGCCTCTTAAGGAATTTTTTGTGAAGCTAGGTAGGTTGACAGTTGTAGGACCCAACACTGAAGAGCCCTTCTCATTGAATATGTTCACCCTTAGGGCTAAGGGAATGTATTGGTCACTCTGCCAGATTTTAGGAGAGGATGCTGAGGCAAATATGCCCAATTACTACTTGTTAATGATTGCTTAGATCTTGAATCCTTCTCTTGTAGTAACATTTGATTATGCTTCTTTCATTACTGATGCTATCCATGGAGGATTAATAGGAATACAAAATGGGAAGGTGGATAGGCCTTTCGGATGGTATTCACTCCTCATGCATCTATTTTTGTTCAAAGGTGGTGATTACTTTGCAAGTGGACTGGACCTCATAAAAGAGAAAGAGGGAGAAAAGATGCCAGTACAAATATGGAGTAATGTGTTGTCATGGGATAGAGAGGATGTTAGTTTCTCAAAATTTGATAAATATTTTGCATCAAGGATTAGGACTCTCCTCTGCTCAGAAAACCCAGGAATCCCCAAGGTTCTTTTCAAGTTTGTCAGACCAAAAGAATTTGCAGAGAGTATAAAGATTGTCCATAATTGGGGTGATATTTACTTATACCCTATATCCATAGTTTTTAGAGTTTTTGGTTTCAGAGGCACTCCATTCTTGTTGCCCTATCAGGTCCCTCTCAAAGTGGGAATTGCAGAAGTCCTCAGACAAATTGGTAGTGTACAAGAGGCAGAGCTGATAAGCAGGGGTAAAGGGACTATTTTCCCTACGGTTACCATAGCCCATCAATTTATAATAACCAATGGAGGTAAGAATTGTTTTGAAGACTTCCTCAAACCTTATCATTTGTCAGCTGCATTATCCAGATCTGTCAATATAGAAGACTTCTTCAATGGCATGTTTAGAAAGAGAGCAGTGTGCAGAGGTCAACCCCATCAATTCTAGTTTCTTGAAGACCTCATGAGAAATGAGTTTGATCTAGATGAGTAGGAGCTAAGAAAGGAAAAATGGGTGGCTTATAAGAAAGCCTTAGACTTTGTACATCAGTTTGATGCCAGCTATGACCCATTGTCTATCTTTTTCCCTTTTGAGGAGAAAATAAAGTTCTTAATTGTTTGCTTTGAGGATGTGATGCAGACTCTAAAAGAAAAGAGGGTGGTTGTGATTAAAAGCAACCTTGAAAAGGAAAGAATGATTTTAAGTAGGTCTTCCTCCACTAGAGAAATCCCTCCTGGTGACTATACACTGCACAAGAAATCTAGTTATAGTGTGTTGAAGCCTACAATAGGGGAGCCCTCTACCTCCAAAGGAAAGAGGAAGATACAAGATGTCATTGACGTCTAAGAAAGCCCAAAGAACCAGAGAGTAGGAAAAGAAGTACAATCTGATACACCCTTGTACTCTCCATCCCAATCCCCTATGCACATAGGAGATGAACAGGCAGCAGCTGAACAACTGATACAGTTAGGCAGTTTAGGAGAAATAGCCTACACTTATGATGAGGTATAAGAGGGAATGCCAGAAGAGCCCCTTTCTGCTGAAATTAAAATCACTACCAATGAACTTAAGGGCTACGAGTGGGATCTTGAGATCAAGTAGGCCAATGATGACTTCTTGGCTGATAACAAATATTGTTACCTCAGGAGCATTTATGCAGTTTGTATGGAAACAAAATATAGACAAATACAATGCAAGATGTGAGAAGAGAAAAGGTGAGCAGTCTCACAAAGATCCAGCTCTGGTGGAGGAGGAAATAAAACAAGAAATGATGGAAGAATTTAAGACCATCACTCCTGAGCAAGGAAGAGATATGGTGGCACAAGCTGGAGTGCTTATTCTCCCTGAGTGGGACAAAGCAGATGCCCTGGTACTGGAGGCAGTGAGGAAAGAAACCAAGCCCATGGAGGGAATCACTTTCAGCAAAGATAATGTTGCACTCATCATGTGGTCTCTCAAGAGAGATGAAAATAAGAGAAGACAAGATACCCCAGGGGCAAGCTACCTTGGTGGAATGATAGTGAAGAGAGTGCAGAACACAGGGGTGGTAGAAGCTGCTAGCACTATGCTAGAGACTACAAAATTTAGTGTTATAGTAGCAAAAAGGGAGGCCAAGGAAAAAGTAGTCCTCCAAATCAAGTTGGAGACAATTTTGAAGGCTTATAACAGTGCTAAGGAGGAGGTAAGAGGTAAGGATAGCATCATTTCTAAGTTGCAGAGCCAGTTGACAGGACAGTACCATCAAGGTGAGTCTTCAACACTGATGATCTCCTCCTCTCCTACAAGACCTCCACCTAGCAGCCCCATCATTGAGTTCCCTCCATCTCCAGCACCTTCTAGCTCCCAAATGATTGAGATTACTCCTCAAGAATTAGAAAATCTAAAACAGGCTCAGGCCTTGTATGCCAAGAAATGTGAGGAAAGAGTAAGGGCTACTATTTCAATTTTTGCAGATACAATGAGTGCCTCACTACTATATAATAACATAAGAAAGATTTTGGATATGTGGAATGAGCTCAATGGAGATAAGGCCATTTTGACACCTATTTTTGACAGATGGAAGCCTAGAGAGTAGGACTTGGAGCTTATTTGTGCATCTTATGATGAAGCAGGGGCCAGTCCTATCATCAAATCCACTTGTGACACCACCAAAGACCTAGTAAAATTAGCAGAAGGGGTGGATAATGTTGACAGGAAGATCAACTTGTACAAAAAGGAGTATGTTGATCAGGTTTTTGAGTTGCTCCTAGAAGTTTTTGTTAGCCCAAATCAACTGAAGGACAAACAAGTGTGGCTCAAGGAATTAGAGGCCAAACTGTCAGCCAGAATTAAAGGAATTGTTGATTTAGATGATTCTTCCTTCTTTGTTGTGAAAATTTAGGAGATAGAGAAAATCAAATCTCATTATGGTTTTCTCAATTCAGAAGTCAACAAGATGAGAAATTCCTAGAAAAGGTTGACCAAGGCTAAGACAAAAGTGATTAATTTTGTGTGGCCAACTGATGATGTGTACAATGAATGGACAAGAAAATATGCCATCCAGGATGTAGAGCAGTTAGAGGGTGCTCCTGAACAGTTAGAAGAGGTTGCAACCGGACAGCAAGTAGAAGAAGCTGCAGAGGTCGAAAAGGACTTGTAACTATTTTTGTAAAAGGATTTGTAACTTCTTTTGGAAAAGAAATGATTGTAACAAATTCTCCTAGGAAAGTCCAAAGCTATGTGCATCCATATTGTTATAAATGGATACCAGGGCTAAGAGAAAAGATCATCGCAAAGAATTGTAAGAAAACGCTGCAGAAATTTATATCTGAGCTTTTCTAAGTTTAATGGAGAATATTCAAAAGTTTTTGTAATACTTTCTTGAAGAATGTATCAATATACAGACCATCGGTTTTGAGTAAAAACTTTGTGTTGTCTTCAAATGTGTTTGCAATTGTTTACTATTTCATTCTGAGTAATCCAGGGTTATTTTGTTTGGATAGGGTTGTAAGACAACTTTCATGTGTTTGCTAGCTTTTCTCTTTAGGAGGGAAATTAAATATGTGGGGATCACTTCTACCAATAAATTCTCTATAGGATACTTTGAATCTTGATGAACATAGTTTAATTTGGTATGCATAAATTCTTATGTGTGTCGGGCATATATAAGGGTTAACAAAAGCCGAGCCAATGGGATGTGTGAAGATATTTTGTTTGGGGAGTGTTGTTTGAATTTAGATGACGCTGTGACCTTTGGATAAGGCACTGGTATAGATCGAAGTTGTCTATTAGATGTTTTGTAGGTCAAAATACTGAATATGAGTATAATTTTCATCCCTTTGTTTCAGTTAGTTTCAAGGTGATTAGACCCACTAGCTTTCTGGACTGGCTTGCTATGGATTTATCTTTTGAAAGTGTGAATTTAGTTCACAAAGGTACACCCGCCTAGACTCTGAGTAGGTCTGAAGTGTAGAAGGTTAAATCAAACCTTGTCATATGTTGTCCTAAGAGTTTCCTTCTCTTTAATACCTCTTCTGCACAAATTTTAGTCATTTTATTATAAGGGTGTTGAAGTGAATCAGATTTTTAAGACAACACTACTGATTCTACTGCATAACCCAGTGTTGTGACTAACTACAAGGTGCATATATTTAAGCCGGCTCCATTGTCAATCAAGACTCGCTTGATTCTATGTTGCTTCACAAATCCTTCAATATGGAGGGAGGTATTATGGGGTTGTTGGAAGGATAAGTTGTCACTTTCGTGAAAAGTGAGACATGGTGATGACTTTACATTACCAACCATGGCTTGAAACTGATCTGTGTTGAGGTTGGTAGGGACTGACACTTCTTGGAGAACTTGGTCCAAGATTGTTTTATGTGATGGAGATAAGCATAAGAGCTCTTATATTGAAATGAGGGAGGGCGAGCTCTTATATGTGATATGCGCATGTTCCTATCAAAAGGATAGGGACAAATATCATTCAATGAGAATCAAGTAGTCTTCACACCACTATTCAGTTGTTGAGCATGATTTTTTATTTGTTGCCTCAACATGTCTATTTTGAAGGGGGAGTAGGAGGTGGAGGATTCCCTTGATGATTAGGATCATAACAGAAGTAGTCTCTACCTCTTCCACCATCATGATGGCTATGTTGCTCAGATATTTGTCGTATCTGTGTTGTATCAAAGTTGGAGAGTAGTTTGGCACCCTCTTGAGAAAATTTTAAGAAATGACCATATGCATTGTTTCTAAGGATTTTGTCAAAGATCTTGTTGAATTTGAGATTATGTTGTGCTCTTTATATATATTATGGAGTTGGAGTGCTTGGATCTTCATCATTTGTGCCTCCTCCAAAGGCCTCATGAAAATTGTTGAGGTTTTCTTCCTCCTCTTCAATTTCTGGTTGTCGCTTTCTCATTGATCTTGTGTGAGCCATGTTTTTTATGTTTGTGAAAATGATTTATGAGGTGGTGATGAAGTGTTTGATGGAAGACAAGTTTTGTGAAATGTTTGTTTGGAAGATAGATCTCTAACACTAGAGGTTGGATATCAACAAAATTCTTTGTGAATTGCTCTTGTGCTTTTCAACAATTTTGATGTGATGAGGTATAGCAAGGTTTGAGATGTGTTACAAACCAAGCTATCTAGCAATGAGAGGATGCACTCATAAACTAGTTTTAACCTGCATAGAAATGCCTCTTAGGATGATTGATCCTTGATGTAGAGACACCCTAAAAGTGATTTATTTTTTTGATTTAGCAATATCTAAAAAGAACTAAGGACAAGACCTTTTTGTGTTTGATAGTTAAATGGATTGTGATTTGTTTGAATGTGAAAGTGGGTAGCATGTATGTCTCAATAGAAGCTTTATGTTATAAAGGGGGTGTCTACTTCTTCCTCTCTTTTAGGGGTTGGTGGTTCCCCTCAAGCTTCATTGTATGTAAATTAGATTTGAGGAAAGAAAGCAAGATTGATCTTTCCCCCTTTGTTCTTGTGATAATCAAAAGCTCTATATTGTGTAAAAGCTCAATTTCTCAAAATCTCTTCGTCAAATTCATTGGATTTGCCTTGAAGGTATAAGTGCATATGATGTAAGAATACCCTATGTGAGAGAAAAAGTTGTCTATTGATATAGAAAAACTTTCTTCTTTTGATAAGAGCTCTTGAACCAAGTTGTCTCTTCTTCAATTTGGTCTTTTGATGAAGATTTTGTTTTCTCGAGATATGAGTGATGGTCATACAAACTGATATTTTGTTTCACTTTTTGAGGTAGATTTGTTTGTCAATTCTAATGTAGATTCATTGGATGGATACTTCGTTTCAATTGTTTTGAATTTCTTTGACAAGAAAACACAGCAAGCACACAAGCACAATAAGCTTACCCTAATAAAAGGCACAATAGGTGTGGGTCTAAATCAACCCAATCATGAACTTTTTGACCCTTTTACAAATGTATTTTAATGTTCCCAAAGCCTTAAGTCGGCCCAAATTTTTACTAGTCTAAAACAAGATGAAGACAACTCAAGCACTTTTTATCCCTAAGGTCATTGGCCAGTTGCGATATTTTTCAGCCCACATCTTGATATTTCTTCGACTTTGGTACTATATACCTTATGAATCCTGTTGTGGTAGGTAAGGATGTGACATACTAAGTCTTGCACAAGCATAATAGATAGATGATCCCTATGATGGGGGAGTCACCACTTTTATCAAGCTACAAGTAGCTTTTCAAAAAGCCCTGTTTCTACTCAAGGAAATATGTATGGTGAGTATCTTGGGAGCAAAGCTATCTATGCTCTTGCATTGAACGTTTCACAAATATCTTCAATCAATAGAATGACTGGGCTTCTAGAATAATAGGTGTCTAGTAATGTTCGATGTCTTTAGACGTAAGCTCATTCTGCAATGACTTGCTTAAGAGCCTTGTAACTTGTGGTGGGGCCCATATGTCCTTTCGACAAGTTACACTTTAGGAACAACTACACCCAATGCTACATCTTTCACTCTCACCTGATTTCTATAGTGGCGTGAAGGATTTACCACGCAAGGTCATTCCCAAGAGTGATGTGTCTCTTGGTAGGCCTCTCTTAAAAATATAAAATTTCAAGTGCTACTAACACTTTTCTCTTGCACCTAGGACCACGAGAGCCAAGGGAGAGGATAGTGTGTGTTAGAAATGGGACCACTCTACAGTTTTTTGCACAAGAGTGCCAATCACAAAAAACACTTGTTCTTTTTATCCTTTTTTATCGCAATGTGATCTATTTGTTATTTGGAGATGTTGCTCCAACATACATGATGTTCTTTTTAATTCCTCAATGCAATTTGTTTTCTAACTAGGAAAGTGAAAATCCTCGTCAACAAAATTGAAGCAAGTTTTGCTTGAAGTAAAATAATTTTGTAAACAAAATGGACAAGTTTGATTATTCTTCTTAACTTGCAAATAAAAGATTGATTGTGAATTTTATCCTTGCAAGAAATAAAAGATTGTTGGTTTGTTTTAAGCCCAAATTGAAAAGTTTGTCCCTAACTTGCAAGAAAGCAAAGTTTGTATGTTTGATTTATGGTTCTTTTTATCTTGCAAATGAAATTACTTTTAAGCCCAAATTGAAATGTTTGTTGATTTTAGTCCAAAAATAAAAGATGAAGTTTGTTTTAAACAAAAGGAAAATGAATTCTTTTTACCCAACTTTTTAAAAAGCTAGAAAGAAAATAGATTTTCCTAATTTTGATTCCTCGAATCCTGCAAGAAAATGTTAATAACCTGCAAAAAAAGAAAAATTAGTGAAATGAAGATCTTTTGGCAGGCTTCTACAAGCCTAAGTTTTTAAATTTTTTTGGTTACAATTTTTGTTTTTTTGAACTCTCTGTTACAAAAGCACTACTCTGTGTAAACACAAAAGCACTACTTTGGACAAAAGCCTCTAAGTATTAGCAGAAGCACTAAATAAATACCAACAACACTAAAATATAAGTAGAAGTGATAATTTAAACTATTCGACAGAGTGAAAAGACTGACAGATAGAGAGCGCAAAGGCGCTAAAATATTACAATAGTGCTATTTAAAAAACATAAATGCTACAACTATCACTAAAGTGCTAAAACTTATATCAAAAGCACTAGAACTCGAACAAACACACTAAATCTTCTTCTAACAATGGCGCTAAAATGAGTGTCAAAAGCGCTAAAGCGCAACTTGTGTGGAAATTTATGGGGAAAATCACAAAAAAAGTTAGTTTAAACAATCAGAAGGTTGTGTGTTCGATTCACGTCGGGTTCACCAAATGATGCATGCTAGAAAGAATGCACAAGACACACAAGTTCAAAAATTAGCAATGTTAGTATCAATCAGAAACGAAATACAAATGAACCTATGATCCTAAGAATGCATATCAAGAGGGATATAAAGTATATAAAAAAGAAGCATATAGAAATGAAAGAGGGAAAGAAGACCCCCAAAGATGCTCCTCAAAATGCTCATAGTTGCTCCTCCCCTATTCCTCTCCTCTCCAAGTTCCACATGAGTGTAGACCTCAGTTGTTTTAGCACTATCTATGGATGTCTTATGGAGATTCAAGATTATGAAAATGAAAATAACTAAGAATGCAAGTGTAAACAAGCTAATATCTTATGTTAATTTTAGCCAAAATAACAAATAAAATGCTCCTAAATGTTCTTTCAAAATAACTATTGTAGACACCTAAAAATGGTCAACGCTTGCGAGGTCATACTTTAACATTTGCGCATTGCCTCATTTTAGGTTTTTGCATCGCATTAACATTTCTCCTATGTTACGCACTTGGTTTTTATCATTTGCGAGCATTGAGTCATTCTTCTACATTCTTCATTCTGTCTCGCTTTCAAATTTGGTCTTGTCGACAACACTATCCAATCATGATTTTGATCGATTTTATCTTATCGCATCAATGTGCGTGCTAATTTGTTATCATTTTGGACATCGTCAATCCTAATTAGGGTTTTGTTCTCTTATTAATCTTATCATCAATCTTATCATTTTGGACATCGTCAATCCTAATTAGGGTTTTGTCCTCTTATCGATTTGTCATCAATCTTTATCATTTTCAATCTTGTCATTTTGCAATCTATTTATCATCAACTCTTGTCATCTTGTTCGATCTTGTCATTTTGCGATCGATTTGTCATCGATCGTCGTCCTTCTCAATCGTGTCAATTTGGATCAATTTGTCATTGTTCCTCGTCAATTGGCACATTTATCAATCAAATCATTTATCACATTGGTCCTTTGTTAAATCAAAATCATGATTGACATTAATTATCTTCAATCAAGACCTAATTGTCATTCTCGCATTGCTAATTCACCTTCTAGGGTTTCGTGATTTAGTCATTTAACCTTGCTTATCATTTTCTTCCTTTAGGATTAATAAATTACTTATTTATCCTAAGTCTTCTCATTACAATTAAATCTTCATTTAATTGGCTAATTATTCCTCTTTGTGAATTAATTAATAAATGAAAGATTATTAATTAATTTACCTAATTTCAAATTCCTAATTTTCATCAATTTCAATTTTCTAATTTTCTTAATTCCTAATTTCAAATTCCTCCTATTTCTCTCCTAAATTCATGGAAATGACATGTAAATTTGTCATAATTTGTCATAATTGACAATCAATCAATTCTTGACATAGAAATTTGTCATAAATTGTCATGAATTATCAATCAACAAATTGTGCATAGAAAGTGCATAATTTGTCATAATTTGTCATAATTGACATAATTGATTTGCAATTTCCATTTGAATTGAATCATGCTAATCTTGTCATCTCTCCAATTCTTCTATAAATTGGATGATCTTCATCAATCAAGGCTAATTGGTAATTGATAATCAGGCTATCGAATTTATGCTTCTAGTACTCTTGATCAAAAATCTCGTCTACTTGCTTTCAATTGTGTGTGCACTTGTAGGTGAGATACACAACTATTTGGAGAGGAAAGAAAAACAATGGAGCCGCATGAAGGAGCATTCAAATCGTGTCTATGGTTTGCATAATTTCTAGTTTTGTATGCTTTGTTTCATGTCTCTATTGAATGTGTCTTAGGATAGATTCATTGCAATGAATGCATTTGTGATTGAGCTATTATGTTTATCTTGTTTTGTGATGATTTCCTATTTCCTAACCTAAATTAATTGGTGAACCCGACGTGAACACTAACCTTCTAACCTCTTTATGGTGTTTTGAGTGCTCTCAAGTTGATTTGCAGGCCAAAAAACCCAAAAACAGGGTCATGCAGGGTTTTCTGGAGACTCCTACGCCTGTGTGAAGGAACCTGGGCCTATGTTGAGCATTCTGCGCTTGTGTAGATGACATTCTGCACTTGTGTCATGGGTTCTACGCCTGTGTCATGAGTTCTGGGCCTGTGTAAAGTCCAGAACAGAGGTAAAAAAATGCAGTGTTTACTTGAAATTTGTTGTGTTTTTGCATTCTGTTTTCTGTGCTTTGGATTTTGGTACTAATTATCTGTGTAGAATCTTGGCATACGCATGGCAAAGACAATAAAACAAACTACTAACATGCTTTGTGCAGATTCGAAAGTCAAAGAATAAGCGTATTAAACTTCTAACTTGGGTTTTTGCAGGTTGCCTCGGAGAAACAATCAAACTTTGTGTTTGCATTTAATTTTTAGGCACCTAGTGATTTCTAAATAGGTTGGAATGAACATTTGTTTACTTTGATTGTTGAGTATGACATTGGAGTAGGAGAGTATGCTCTCATCCTTCTTAGGGTGATCAAAAATCTAGATCTTCGATACCATGCTTGTATTGTTGATTGTGCATCACATTTAGAGGTCCTGCCTTCCTGACCACTTTGCTTTTGCAAGCAAGTGATAATCGTGAGAAGGGGACAACCCAAAGTGAGTATGGCTAGAATTCCTTAGCATTCTAACTCACTATAAAAAAATACCCGATGAGCGAAAGCTTTGAAGGAAGTGTTACGTGGGAATTGCAGTTACTTGGGAAGTGATGACCCGTGGACTCTTTCTCATATCAACATCTAAGTAGGGCCTCTTGGTCTAAATCGTGCTTGCGCGACTACATTTGTTTGGTATCTTGATGGGCTTAATGTCTCAATCACGCTTGCATGACATCAAGGAGTAACGCTTAACAGAAATCCTTACTACATACCTTGTTTTTAGAGGCCAAAAAACCCTTCTAGTTGCTTGAGAAGGACAAATTCGGATACTTGGAAGAGATACTAAGTTCACCATGGGGAGATTTCCATGGGGACTGATGCTTGGCTGCCCTGAGAAGTGAGTGCTATGGAGGGGAGCCCGTGGGGTCAAGCATCTATGTATTCTCCTTGAATCTCATAATGAGTCTACCTCTCAAGTACCTAATGTCTTTGCCTACCATAAGAAATGTGGAAATGAGCATGATTGTCTTGAGTCTAAGTTGTAATATCTTGTATTCTTTGCTTGTCAAAAGTTGAATTGCATCCCATTTAAACATCAAAAGAAATTGATCCAACATAAGTTTAAACACAAGAGACATTCATCCAACAAAAGTTTATCAAGATTCAAAATTCATCTTCAAACATGGTTGTCAAATATTGTTCAAAATCTTGTCTCAACATTCATGTCACTTACATTTAAGTTCATCCTAGGTTGCATTTTGCAAGAGTCACTGTCAAGTACCAAGGTTAGGTTTCACCTAAGTCATATTCCTTTGCATATCAATAAGAGTTGTCCATTTCCATATGTCCTCTTGCATCAAAGTCATATCATTGTCATACATTCATATTTGCATACCCTGGGACTCTTCATTAAGCTTAGGTCATTATCATATCATATTAAGGTCACTTGCATAGTAATGTCCCTTTGCATATAGTGCCAAAATTAAGTTTTGTCATACTTGAGTAATCCTAATCTTTGATAAGCCCTAAGTCATTGTTAAGAAGTCTAGACCTTATCAAATCTTTTGTCCTTTTGTCATCAATATCATTTGGTCAAACCTAGCTTAGTATCCAAGCATATAGGGGAGACTTTGTCATTTGTCCTTTTGTCACTTACATCCTTTTGTCCTTTAAGGTCTAGATATCATTCCAATTTCCTAAGGGTCCCTCTCTTAGATTTGCATTTCAAAAGTTTGTCAAAATCTTCAAAACAACCAAAAACATAGATTGCATTTTCATCTATTTAGTTTGCATTTAGTTGCATATCATATATTATCCTTGAAAAATTCCAAAAACATTGCATTTGCATAAGTGACATGCTTGTTGAGACAAGATCAAGATCTAAGAAGATGAGTGAACCAATGTATCAACCCATGGACAACATAGCAAATTCGCAGTTTCAAACTAGTCAAACAGTGCAAGTTGAAGGTTCATCAAACACATCTCTACCACCATATGGAACGGTTCAACTTGGACCACCACCATTATATGAACTAGTGTTTGTACCTATGAAACCAGGACATGGGAGTGTCCCACCAACTCCAAGAGGAAATGCACCTTTCAACTGGAATCAGCCCAGCTTGCAACATGAAATACAAACATTGTATGAAGAGCCAACTCTCTCTCAAGGATTTGGTTTAGATCAAGGCATTCACCAAGAAACAAATCCAAATATCCAACTAGATTCTTCATCCGATTTCGATGATTCGGATGATGTTGACTTGTTCCTTCAAAATCGAAAGATAACAAAAAAGATGGATAAGTTCTTGAGTAAGGTCTTTAAGATGTTTCCACAAAAATATCTTAATATGATGAGTAATGTGACCTCTTCAAGCGAACAAGTCAATGTGCAAAAACAACAAGGTGGTGAGTTGTTAAGTTTCTCTCCGCATCCAACTGAAGAAAATGTGCAACCTGAAACTCAGCCTACCTTAATGAGTAAACGTGCTTCAAAGGCATTGATAGTGACTATTCCTCAAAAGTCACCATTTGAGACAATAAATAATCCACTATTCTATGTAACACCTGCAATGCAAGATCAAACAAAGACCACGCAAATATTGACAAATATCCATCAACAAGAAGTAGTTCCTAATATGTATAAAATTGGATCAAAATCTGAGATGCAGGAAAGTTTCACGACTGGAATGCCTGATATCAATAATGTCCAAAGCAATTCCACGATGCAAAAAGTTCTTATGTCCCGTTAAATTCAATATATTTGCCAAACACTATTGTGACAGATCCTTCGATAATGGCGACACAAAGAGCTACGGATAGTGGTTTGTACCAACAACAATTGTTGCAATGATTGAATAATATACAAAAAGTGCAATCGAATGTACAAACAAGCAATGTACAACAACAACAAGTTCACATTAGACAACAAATTGCAGCGCCTTCGGCACCATTACAAGTTAACGCAAACTTGCAACCATCACAATGGATTGGACAAGCAACACAGCAAGTTAATGCAAGTGCCATACCCCATCCTAAGGAGAAGCAACGAAAACCATCTAAACAAAGTTTTTTACAATTGATGGGATATACACCATGACAAAAATTGGCACAAAGTCAACATATTCCTATCTGTCAGCCTCAACACCAACATGTGCTACAATATGTGCCAAGGCAAACAAGCTATCCTACTTCACAACCGCAAGTGGCGCCTATGCAATATAATCAACCTACTCAATTGCAATATCAACCTAGGCTCCAAGAAGCACAACAACAAGGTCGATATCAAGGCATAGCACAACCGCAACAACAAGAGATGTACCAAGAACTTTATATGCCGGAAACACCAAAAACGACCATGGCAGAGTATCAACAACCGATCAGAAATGCGATATATCAACAAAGAATACCAACCGAGATTAATGATGGGCCTCTAAAATCTGATACAATTGCACAACAACTTGAGAAGTTGCAATGAAAAGTTGATGCATTAGAAACTAAAGGAACAAAGAAGTTGTATACAGATCAAGATTTATGTCCTAATCCGTTTGACAAGAGTGTATACATGCCTCCATTCCCTAAACATTTTGAGGCACCTAATTTTGAGAAATATAAAGGGAATGGCAATCCAAAAGATCACATTCGAGCATTTTTCGCAGCATGTACTGAAGTGAGCTATGAGGAGACATATTTAATGCGATTATTTGCACGAAGTCTCATGGGACAAGCCATGGATTGGTATTCACATCTGCCAGGAAATATAAAGACTTGGTCGGAATTGGCTCAAAAGTTTTTATCTCATTTCGCGTTCAATATCGACAGTGATGTGACTATGTCAGATTTATGCAATACCAAGCCAAAGCAAGGTGAACCATTAGTGACTTTCTTGCAATGCTGGCGAAGCTTGTATAGTCGTTCTTCTCTCGATATAACTGAAGAATAGCAAGTGAATCTGTTTATCCAGAATTTGGTCCCAGAAATGATGTATGAGCTAAAATTAAAAAGTCCCAGTACTATAGAGAAACTCATTAAGAAAGGAATGAGCATTGAAACGGCTCTTGTAGCTAAAGGAATTATCAAGCTCAATAAAGACAATGACAACGCAAATTATTCAGGGGACAGAAATAGATTTTGGTATAAGAACAAAAATGTCACTAATGATGGTGTTGTAGATGCGAGAGTGGTGAATGCAAATCAACCCCCATTCACAATCAAGAAATTGAGTGTTCCTAATATGTCAACTATGGAACAAAATCAAGCACCAATGAGCAATGTTACTCAACAATCACAATATCAACAACATGCTCAACAGCCGCAATATCAACAACATACTCAACAATATAATCAACAACAAGGCCAACAACAAAATCAACAACGCAAACCCTTCCGATCGCGGGATGGGCCCCCTCGACAGTTTACGCCATTGGGAGAGCCTATCGAATTAGTAATGAAGCAATTAATACAAGCGAAATTTATCAAGCTACCAGATATTAAGGCAGAACCAACGGTAAAGCCGCATTGGTGGAATGATAATGCATACTGTGAGTATCATCGGTCCAAAGGACATAAAACTGCTTCATGTTTCCAATTGAAACATATGATTCAAGATTTATTAGAGCAAGGAGTAATTGAGGTAGATCCACCCCATCCAACCTCCAACACTGATCATACCATTTTCAAAACTCCTTTTCTTGATCATGACAAGGGTAAAGCGTCTTCTTCCACCTCTGCTCAAACGGTCAATTATGCAAATACCAGTTATCACAATGTTATTAATTGTTTTCATGTGTCAAATGAGTATGTATCCACCTTGAGAATAAAAGGACAAGATCCTTCTTGTGCGGTCACCACTCGTCGATCCAAAATAGTCTTGAAAGGAGCTCCTGCAGCTCCTCCCAAACCAACTCCTGCAAGTCAGTATAATCTTTTGGATCATCTAGGAAAAACACCTGCACAAATATCCATTCTAGAGTTGTTGAAAATGTCTCCCATGCATCATGCAGTCCTAGATAAAGCTTTGATTGAGTCCACTGTCCCGATAGATATTGATGTTGACCAATTTCAAGCACGGATTGGACATTTAGTTGTTGCCCAAAGTGTCACATTTTCTGATAGTGATATCTCGCCTGATAAGCTCCCTCATAACGATCCTTTGCACCTTGAAGTCTTTGTCCATAATTGCAAAATCCGGTGAGTCTTGATAGATGGCGGAGCATGTCTTAATATTTGTACCTTGAGAGTGGTCATTGGCCTTGGATATACAGAAAATGACATTGATGCTTCCAAAAGAATAACAATCAAAGCATATGATGATGTTGAACGCCCATCCAAAGGGATAATTACATTGCCTATCAGAGTTGGTCCAGTGACGGAAAACACTTTCCTACAAGTCCTAGACCTTGATCTCCCTTATAATATGATTCTTGGCCGTCCATGGATCCATGCAATGAAGGCAGTTCCATCCACCTATCATCAATGTCTAAAATATCCTTACAATGGAACTGAGATAACAATTCCAGGAGATCCTAATCCATTTCAGTTCTGTGCTACCTTAAAGGGTACTCCTCAGCAACAAGTCCCAGTCAATAGAGAAGCCAAATCAGATGGTTATGTGGATCCTAATGCATTGTTAGAGGCTGTCAAAGGTAAATTGAAGATACAAGACCAAGGATGTGGAGAATATTCAATGGATCAGACATTCCTCATCGGGAATTTGCCAATATCTCCAAAATCATATGGCAAACCGCATTTATTGCAAAAAGAACCTAAGGTCATTATTCAATATCAGCCTCCTACTACATTTACCAAATGGGGAGAATTGGACAAGGAAACTGTAGATGATGATGTCATAGATTGGATTTATAAAGATCCAATTGAGACCCCACCTATCAGATTGCCAGTGGAGTGATATGGCAAAGGATTTACCATGCTGCAAAAGAAGGGATGTGATGGTTGCAGTGGCTTAGGCCTGAACAACAATGGAAGGCTAGAACCTGTCATACCCAAGAGGCGACCCCCAACTTTAGGGTTAGGTTTTGTACCGTTATGAACTGGATCCACATCTACCAAAATGTCCACGTGTCGAAAAGGGCGTGATTCTAACGATGAAATAACACCTGAGGATACCCGACCCGAGACTGATTCTAATGAATGGGAGTGGAGTTCTTTTTCTTCTAGCTCCTATGCCCTTGACAATATCTTCCTCGACCCTGATAATTTGCCCATGGAAGACAAACATGAAATAACCCCTCTTCCTAAAACATGCCCTCATGCTTGGATAGAGTCATTTTGGGATCCAAGCTCCGAATCCGATACAAGCAGTTCGGATAGTGACACCACAGATGTTCACATTTTTACCATATCAACCCTCTCTATCCTTACAATTGATGATGACATGCCCCTCATTTATCCCCAGCTTATTCAACATGACCAACAAGAACCGCTCACATTGGACTGTTTTCAAAATGATGAAGCAATTGCAGAATTCCTGGGACTACGAGAAGGCATACCACAAGGCGATCATAAGGCAGGATTTGCTATTGACCTGGATTCCACAGTATATTTTGGGGAGTCAACTCCCTCTTCTAGTCATGAAAAAGAAAAAGAAAAAGAAAAAAATCAAAAGAATAGATCTTTGAGTGAAAACCGTAAGGCACTCTCTGATCATACAAAAGTAAAGATAAAAGACGTACCTGCGGGTGAAAACCTCTCTGAGGCGCCTAAAGGTGGAAGAGTGGACATACCCCTGTCAAGCCAAGACAAATCAACATTACTTGTGGAAATGACAGAGGAAATCAATTTGGGTACACCTGACAACCCTAAGGTCATTCATTTTGCTGCTTCCCTCTCACAACAGGAAAAAATAGATTTTGTCAATTTCTTTCTTGAGAAGAAGATCAGCTTTGCATGGTCCTATGCAGATATGCCTGGCCTTGATCCAGAATTGGTTCTTCATCATTTGCCACTAAAAGTGGATGCCAAGCCTATCAAACAAAAACTTAGAAAGATGCATCCTCAGGTGGCTCTTCTGGTCAAAGTGGAATTAAAAAAATTGCTAGATGTGGGCTTCATCAGACCCATTGATTATGCAGACTGGATTTCAAATTTAGTGCCAGTTAGCAAAGTAACTGGGGGCATCAGAATCTACACAGATTTTAGGGATCTCAATAAAACATGCCCTAAAGATGATTTTCCATTGCCAAACATAGACATCATAGTGGACATGACGGCTGGATATGAGATGCTTTCATTAATGGATGGTTTCTCCGGCTACAACCAAATTCACATTGCTTCTGAAGATCAGCATAAGACAGCATTCACTTGTGCTTGGGGCACCTATTGCTGCAATGTGATGCCCTTCGGTCTCAAAAATGCAGGTGCAACATATCAAAGAGCAATAAAGACAATTTTTCATGATTTCATGCATACTTTGATGGAGGATTATGTTGATGACTTGTTATGCAAATCTGTTACCAGAGATAGTCATCTAGCCATCTTGGGCCCAATCCTTGACAGAATGGAGACCTACAAACTAAGGCTCAATCCAAAAAAGTGTGTCTTTGGTGTTATAGCTGGCAAATTACTCGGATACATTGTTTCTCACCGAGGCATTGAGGTCAACCCCGCCAAGGTCAAAGCAATAATGGATATGCCTCCACCTTCAAACCTCTGGCAATTAAGAAGTCTGCAAGGAAAGCTCCAGTCAATTCGTCGCTTCATAGCTCAGTTGGCCGACAAATGTCATCCATTCCAACATCTACTGCACAAAGGTGTCACTTTTAAATGGACTGAGCAATGTCAATCAGCCTTTCAAGCTCTCAAAGACTATTTGCTATCACCACCTATTCTAATGCCTCCTATAGAAGGAAAACCCTTTTTATTGTATATCTCTGCAACTGAAACAGCATTAGGAGTTCTCTTGGCTCAACAAGATGAGAATGGCAAAGAAAGAGCTATTTATTATATCAGCCGGACACTGCTTGGTTATGAATTAAATTATTCAACTATTGAGAGGGCATGCTTAGCAGTGGTATTTGCAACACAAAAGCTCCGACATTATATGCTAAGCCACCAAACATTGTTGGTTGCAAAAATTGATCCCTTAAAATATTTTCTTAGCCAAGCAGCTTTGACAGGTCGCCTAGCAAAATGGGTCATGATTCTCAGTGAATTTGACATTGAGTATATGGAGCGAAAGGCGATAAAAGGACAAATCATAGCAGATCAACTTGCAGACACTCCTATTTCTGACGATCATCCCATGTTGACCGATTTTCCAGATAAATCAGTCTTTGCTCTCACATCCACTAATGAATGGAAGTTATACTTTGATGGATCCCATACCAAGTTTGGGTCCGGAGCCGGTATTCTATTTGTCACCCCTCAAGGTGATGCTATTCCAAAGTCCTACAGAATAACTTTCCACTGTACCAATAACATTGCAGAGTATGAAACACTAGTCACAGGACTCCGAGTAGCAGTCCACTGGAACATCAAGCATTTGCATGTTTATGGAGATTCTCAATTAGTCATCCGACAAGTGAATGATGACGGCGAAACAAAAGATGAAAAGCTTATTCCTTATAAGCACATGGTAGATTTCTTCAAGACAAAATTCACAGCTATCCGTTTCAGTCAAGTGCCAAGAATGCAAAACAAGTCGGCAGATGCAATGGCTACAATCGCTTCCATGTTGAATATGCCTCATAATATGGACAAGTGTGAATTCTTGGTCGAACAATTGCTGGTCCCCTCTTTTGACATTCCGACAGCTGATGTGATGTGCATTCTTGTTGGTCCCAACTCCCCATGGTCCAATGATGTATATCAATATTTGAAATCCCAGACCTTACCACCTAACCTTTCTACGAACCAACGCCGAGCCTTTATCTGATAGACAGCCAAGTATGTCATCATCGCCGACACCCTTTACCACCGTTCCTTTGACCATACCCTCCTCAGGTGTTTGGATTCTGACGAAGCACAAATGGCTTTACATGAGGTTCACGATGGTATATGTGGGGGCCATTTCAATGGTCTTAGCTTAGCCAAAAAGTTGATTCGTGTTGGGTATTATTAGCCCACTTTAGAAAAAGATGTTCATGATTTTGTTAAAAAGTGCTACAAGTGCCAGATCCATGGAAATTATATTCATGCACCAGCCCAAGAACTTCATTCTGTCATATCTCCATGGCCCTTTTCTCAGTGGGGATTGGATCTTATCGGCAAGATTCACCCAACATCTGCAAATGCACACAAGTTCATTATTACAGCTACAGAATATTTTACCAAATGGATCAAGGCTATCCCCATGACTTATATCACTGGTGTCCAAATTTCAAAATTCTTGTTGAACTATATCATATGCAGATATGGGGTACCCCTTGCCATAGTCATAGATAATGGTCGACCTTTTAAGAATAAAGATGTCAAAGAACTTTGTGACAAGTTTCATATTCAGCATCGTTTTTCCAGCCGGTATTATCCATAAGGTAATGGGCAAGCTGAAGCATCAAATAAAACCATTATCAAGATCCTGAAGAAAGTTGTCAATGACACTGGTCGAGATTGGCACGTACAGTTAAATCCAGCACTATGGGCCTATCGCACTTCTATCCGCACACCTACTAGCGCAACACCTTATTCCTTGGTGTATGGTGCGGAAGCCATTTTACCTTTGGAAGTCGAGATTCCTTCCTTGAAGGTTTCCTTGCAACACCTGATTGATGATGAGACACGCAGAGTCTCTCGGCTGCATCAGCTTGAGATGTTAGATGAACAGCATCAGACAGCTCTGACACATTTGCAAGCATATCAAAACCGTCTTCGTCGCTCTTATAAGAAGAAAGTCAAAGGGCGACACTTCGAAGTGGGAGACCTGGTTTTAAAGGCAAATCCCAAGAATGCATAGTCTACTGACATCATCAAGGGCAAGTTTGAACCTAATTGGGTTGGGCCTTTCATAGTAACTGCAGCCTATGGCTCGGGGGCATATCAGCTTGCGACTCCAGAAGGTGAACCTCTGTCTGATCCTATCAATAGCATGCATCTTCGCAAGTACTGGGCATAATTTTTCTTCAGCACTTCTTCAAATATGATCCCAAAAAAAATACAAAAAAATTGAAAAAAAAATAAATAAATAATACAAAAAAAAATTGAAAAAATAAAGAAAATACAAAGAAAAAGGTGAAAAGCAAAAGAAATAAGAGCAAAAAAAGTAAACAGAAAAAAAGGATTCGCCCTCTAGTGAAAACCTGGCAAACAGGCGCTTTGGGCAAGTACCATGGTGAAAACCTGGCAATCAGGCGCCATGAGTAATGAGATTATTGCTTCGTCATCTATCATGACTTCTAGCTATGTTTTTTCTTGGCCGGTTTATCATGCCTATCTTTGTCTCGACCCAATGTTCTATTCCAGGCCTGTTATTGGTCAACATCACTGTCTTGCCTACTCCAGTTTCTTGTACATATGTTTTGGTCCCGGTCTATGTGTCTTTCAAATGTGCATTGGGTGCCTTCCCCTTGTCATGATCAATCACTGGAACCTAAAAATTGAAAAATGTCCTGAAATAATCCAAAAAAAAAATTGAAAAATGTCCTGAAAAAATTCATAAAAATTGAATAATGTCCTGAAAAAAAGTCATAAAAATTGAAAAATGTCCTGAAAAAATCCCTAAAAAGTCAAATACAGTCCTGAAAAAAATGAAACAAAATAAAAATTGTAAAACTCCAAAAACAAAAACAAACATTTTGCAATACATTATTCCTTTTGTGCATAAGACAAATCACTGAGCATTCATCCAACGACACTCGCAATCACACGCTGTGCTTTAATGAAATCATGCTTTAACCAGATGAACTTTTTCAATCAAAACCAAACATTCAAACTGATCACAATTGTCATATCAATCGAATATCAATATCAAAATCATTTTCCTTGTTCCTATTATAATGGGTCTTATGTAGGGTGTGGTATACTCGAAACCAGACTGTGTCCTGTCTTAGACGGGGTACTGCATTTCCTGAAACCAGACAGCATGATCGTCCTATCAGCACTTTCAACTTTTGACAATAAAGATCAAGATTTTTGTCTGATTTGCTTGAATTTGCATATCTTATCTTTTTATTGATTTATCTATGGCATCAATCATGTTCCTATGTTGCTCGATGATGTCACTGAGTGATTTAGAGTGACCGGGATGGCTCATGGTCTTTTTCTTTTTTGATTGTGATTGTCGTTTGTCTGTGATGTGTCTGTCTTTTGCAAAAAGGGTTGCATTTCAGCTCTGGCCTTCAATGCCATGATGCTACGCATCCATTTTTGCTACATAAAAATAAAGGTTCTCACCTACAAAGTGCATTACTGAAAGCAAGTTTTTCTTCGTCTCTAACTCTCCCCTGTCTCATTTCTTCTTACTAACATTTCTTCCATCAGTCTGGATAGTCAGTTCGGTCTAGTGCTCTGATATCCAAACACATATGTGGTATCCTGCATTCATTGTTTAGTACATTTGCATTCCATCACATATTACATCAAGCATTTTATCCATTTCATTTCATAAATACATCAAAAATACATAAAAATACATCCATACATGTTCATAAACAAGTACATAAGTCATCCATACATATCAAAATAACTACAAATCATAACACATTGCATCCCATCATATCGATGCATTTCATATCACATATCACAATAATATCAGAGTACAAAATCGGACTGTCTGTCCTAAGTATGGCCTGCAGGCTGACTACAAACATGTCAAACTACATAATGTCCACTATCTGTCATAAGGAGCACGTGCCTCTATCACTGGGTGCTCCCTCTATCCTCCTCATCCCTGCCATGTCTCACGGATGATGTCCCTCCTGGTCCTGGCTGTGGTGGTCTCATAGGTCCACTCACCCCCATGCTGCTCAATGACATCCGAGAGCGTGATCTGCTCTCTGTCCTTGATCATGCCCGATATGAAGGTTCTCTCCGCTCCGGTGGAACTGCACTCTCATATAGTGTCCTCCAATACAGTCTCTCCTCTCTGGTCTCTACCAGCATCTGTGCCATCTCTCGTGCACTGGCATCCCTAATCGACCCAATGAACTCAATGACTCTCTGTCTCTCTCGTTGTGCCTGAGCTATTGTTGTATCTCGTTCTATCCTCAAGCTAGCATTCTGTCTCTCCAATGTTGCAATATAGCCTTGCTCACTAACTATGGTAGCCCTGCACATCTCCATCTCCTCTATCCTAGCTGTCTCCGACTCTATGGGAATATCCTGAAATGTCTCCTGATCAACTGAGTCTAGCTCATCATCATCCTCCCCACCATCATCTCCCTCATCCCCATCCCCATCATCCTCATCATCCTCATCATCCTCCTTGTCCTCATCATCTCCCTCCTCCTCTCCTATGAGTGGGAAGTCCTCCTGTTGCCTCGGTACTGGAATATCTGGATCTGTCAATGGCACTGGCCATCGTCGTGCAAACCATCTATCATACTCATCCGTCGTCCCGGCATCTGCTACATCTGATCTCCAATCCCACTGTCTTTGCTATAGCTATGAGAAGTCCGCATATGCTGTGTGTGGCTAAATCATACTCCCCCACTGACTCGTCTCTCTGTGAGATCGGGCAAAGCATGCAGTCCTCCTAGGTACATCCTGCGTCTCTCCAAACTGTCGTCTGACTCTCTCTGATAGGTACAACTCAATCACTCTCTGCTGATTCACTGGTCGCCCAATCAGGTACCTCTCCTATCTACAATAGGGTAGCTCATCACTATCATCTGACCATCCAGGGAAATCAAGATATGGCCTCCATGTGAATTCTCTCAGTCTGTCTAGCTCATGTCGCCAGTATAATATGTATCCAAATGGACCCTATCTTAGTGCTCCACCATAGCAATACACATATGGTCGGTGTGGTACAACCTGTCTTTGTAATCGGTCGACATATGGCTATGTGCTCAAATGCCCATACCTGAAGCAATGTGACTCCACAGCTCAAAGTCTTCACTCCCTGATACACTATCTGATGCAGCTGAAAATATAGCATAGCAAGCACACATGGTCCCCACGCATACACCGTCCCCTCTGTCACCATCTGCTCTAGCACTCTTCCCCATCCAATAGGGAATCCATGTCCTCGTCTGTCTCCTGCTAACAGACATCCTATCACAACTGCTATCACCACACATCGCTGATCATACTCTCCTGCCATAGTCTCCCAGCGGATCTCCCTCTCGACAATGTCCAGATCATCTGCATCGCACTCAAATAGCCTGCATAATGCATCTCTCCCTGTCACTAGGTCACACTCTATCATCTCTCCATGTATCGGAATGCGGAGGATACGCCATACATCCTCCAATGTCACTGTCACCTTGCCAGTCGCCAAATGGAATGAGGAGGTCTTTGAATGCCATTGCTCTGCCAATGCGGTAAGCAATCCTGTGTTTGCCCTAATCTTAGGCATGTATGTGATGTAATATATGCCAAGTCCTGCTAATGTGTCTCTGTCCGTGCTCCTGAGTCTATGTCGTAGCATGAAACAGTCTGGTCGATTCTCCTGCGTGATCAACGGATACTGTCGACTCTGCATCACAATTGGGGCATCTTTTTGTCAGTTTTAGGGTTTGTTCCTACGGGCTACATTTCCTTGTTTTATGGCCAAATTCGGGTGTACTTTATCTATTTTACCCTATCCTACCCTTGTCCCCCCTTTTCAGGTCCTTTGCATGCAGTTTTGAACCTAAATTGAGTCTTACATGCACAATTGCGCTTGTGTCTTGCCTCTTGCGCCTATGTCTTGACTCTTGCGCCTGTGTACCATTACACAAAATACCTGACACAAGCGCAAGATTCGCTCTACACAGGCACAGAAGTCAGTTTCTGCATCCCCTGTGGGCCCCGCAATGTCCCGCAAGCATTCCAAATTCACGAAATTGAAAACATGGGTTTTTGAGATCCATACCGTGGTTCCTGTGTCATCTGGTCATTTGAATGTGCGTACACATTCTCCAAGGTGATCCGCCATTGGAATGTTCGCCATCTCTCTGCAAGTGTCCTTGTCCAGAGTGCCAAATCCTCCTCTTTAGCTAGTGCAAATGAGCAATTTTCCACCTCTTGGTCTCATTTATAGCTCATTGTCATTGCATAGATGGACGTGCACCCTCTCCATCTTATGTTGGTCGCGGTCTTTTGCACCTTAAATTGCTTTTCCTTCATGCATCCGATCTCCGATTGTCCGTCCGTTCGATCCTATCATTTTTATCAATCAATTGGCCTCTTTTCTACATGTTTCCGGCCAATTCCTCGAGGGGGCATGCATATATCATTGTTATTGTCTGGGGCATTTTCATATGTCATTGTCAGTGTCCGGGGCATTTTTAATTATTGTTCTTTGAAACAACGCTTAAAATCGCATTGTCTCAAAGAGGGGCAAAATGTAGACACCTAAAAATGGTCAACGCTTGCGAGGTCATACTTTAACATTTGCGCATTGCCTCATTTTAGGTTTTTGCATCGTATTAACATTTCTCCTATGTCACGCACTTGGTTTTTATCATTTGCGAGCATCGAGTCATTCTTCTACATTCTTCATTCTGTCTCGCTTTCAAATTTGGTCTTGTCGACAACACTATCCAATCATGATTTTGATCGATTTTATCTTATCGCATCAATGTGCATGCTAATTTGTTATCATTTTGGACATCGTCAATCCTAATTAGGGTTTTGTCCTCTTATTAATCTTATCATCAATCTTATCATTTTGGACATCATCAATCCTAATTAGGGTTTTGTCCTCTTATCGATTTGTCATCAATCTTTATCATTTTCAATCTTGTCATTTTGCAATCTATTTATCATCAACTCTTGTCATCTTGTTCGATCTTGTCATTTTGCGATCGATTTGTCATCGATCGTCGTCCTTCTCAATCGTGTCAATTTGGATCAATTTGTCATTGTTCCTCGTCAATTGGCGCATTTATGAATCAAATCATTTATCACATTGGTCCTTTGTTAAATCAAAATCATGATCGACATTAATTATCTTCAATCAAGACCTAATTGTCATTCTCGCATTGCTAATTCACCTTCTAGGGTTTCGTGATTTAGTCATTTAACCTTGCTTATCATTTTCTTCCTTTAGGATTAATAAATTACTTATTTATCCTAAGTCTTCTGATTACAATTAAATCTTCATTTAATTGGCTAATTATTCCTCTTTGTGAATTAATTAATAAATGAAAGATTATTAATTAATTTACCTAATTTCAAATTCCTAATTTTCATCAATTTCAATTTTCTAATTTTCTTAATTCCTAATTTCAAATTCCTCCTATTTCTCTCCTAAATTCATGGAAATGACATGTAAATTTGTCATAATTTGTCATAATTGACAATCAATCAATTCTTGACATAGAAATTTGTCATAAATTGTCATGAATTATCAATCAACAAATTGTGCATAGAAAGTGCATAATTTGTCATAATTTGTCATAATTGACATAATTGATTTGCAATTTCCATTTGAATTGAATCATGCTAATCTTGTCATCTCTCCAATTCTTCTATAAATTGGATGATCTTCATCAATCAAGGCTAGTTGGTAATTGATAATCAGGCTATCGAATTTATGCTTCTAGTACTCTTGATCAAAAATCCCGTCTACTTGCTTTCAATTGTGTGTGCACTTGTAGGTGAGATCCACAACTATTTGGAGAGGAAAGAAGAACAATGGAGCCGCATGAAGGAGCATTCAAATCGTGTCTATGGTTTGCATAATTTCTAGTTTTGTATGCTTTGTTTCATGTCTCTATTGAATGTGTCTTAGGATAGATTCATTGCAATGAATGCATTTGTGATTGAGCTATTATGTTTATCTTGTTTTGTGATGATTTCCTATTTCCTAACCTACAACTATAAGTTTGATGCATAAAGATTTATGGATTCTCTATTAGTAAAATGACTATAACTTTGATGCACAAAGCTTCTATATTTAAAATGAGGAATGAGAGCTCTATTTATAGGTAAAATAGGGCAATGGATGGTTGAGATTGAGTAAGCTCAACAATGGCCAGGATTGATTGGTTTGTGATCCATGTGAGGGTTTTCAACCCAATCCCAAGATGACAAATGTCAACATGAGATGGCTTGAGAGGAGAGGGAAGAAGCATTAAACGCTTGAGATGACTTGAAGGTTACCTTAGGAGGTAAGGTTTAGGCTTGAGTTAATGAATAAAGCTTTTATCCAATGAATAATGCCTTTATCCAATGGGTAAACTCTTGTGCAAGAGTTAGTGGGGATAACCATGGTCAAAGCAATGAATGCTTAAAGAGACCCATGAGTTAATTAGGGGTTGAGTTAGAGGGAAAGTCTCTAAACATGTGGGAAGGTTGAGTTTAACCATTAATGGTTATGCAAGAGCCATTAATAGTTTGGAAGACTTTGGGGGTTAACTTGTTGGAGACATAAAGCCTTCAATGTTTTTGAAAGACTTTGGAGGCTTTGAGAAGTGACTTTAAGTTTCTTAGGAATGTGACAATAATTAGGGAGGGTGATTAGGATAATTAGGAATGGTTTAGAATAATCTAGAATGGGTTTAGGATGCAAGTGGGTTTGGTGGGTGAAAGAAAATAGGATTTTAATTGAAATAAAATTACTTTATTTTAACCAAATAGGTGCAACTTGCATTTGTACGAGAAACAAGTGGGGGGGTAGTTTAGGGATTTAAATAAATATTTTATTCATTTAAGTGAGGAAAGGGGGGTAAACAAATATGCTTTATTCATTTAATTAATTTGGGGGGTGGTTTAATGAATAATTTATTTAGTTAATAGGAGAAGAGGTTGAAGATGAATTAATTAAATGTCAATTTAATTAACTATTGACTGATGGTTAAATAATCAAATAAATACTAAATATTCATTTAATTAAGTGGACAGATTTGTGTGTCTACAAGTTGTTTATGGAATCATATTGTGGATGTGTTCATGTGTTAGTAATAGCTAAGTAATGGCATTGAAGTACCCTAGAGAAATGATAGTTGTGTAATGTTATTCCATTTACGTAAATGATGTTAAGAATATGGTTATGCTTAAGTAGTTTATGCTTTCATGTTATGTTATGGTTAATGCATATGAGTAATGTTAGTTGTGCTATGTTTCTTAGTAGATGTTTTATAAAAATAATTATCTCTTTTTGTTAGTTAGATTAGTAATGTTCTCTAGGGTATTTTGGCGAGCATTACATCTAGTATTAGAGCCCATGTTCATACACTAGGTACTACAATTTCAAATGAGCCCATTGTGCATGTTAGCACTTAGCATGGGGTAGCCCAACGGTTTATCCCTACTTTTTATTTTCTTGCATTTGTTGCCCTAGCTTTAGCTTATAGATTTTTTTGTGTCTTGTTTAGAAAATATTCTTGCAAGATGTAGAGGTCATGGTCGTGGTGGTCGTATGGGTACTCAAAAGAATCCTCATCTCATGTTTTTTGAAGGTTCATGCCATGATGAGAAGCAACAGGATCAATATGGTGGTGATGTGATTTCATAGTTGGTTAATGCACTTTAGGATCTTCTTGATTCATTAGGACCGAGACAGGAGGAGAATGGGCAGGAAGAATCTCACCATTCTGGCCATCAAGAGAGAGAGTGATCACGTTCACCTCATAGGAGAGAAGATGCTATTGTGGATCAAGATGCAGTTGTAGCTAGTCATATGAGAAATATTTTGAGATCCCATTCCCTTTCTTTTGATGGTTCTAGTAGTGGCATGGAGGTGGAGACTTGGCTTCTAGACATGGGCAGGTGTTCTGCTATGCATCCATATAGCAGTAACACAAAGGCTAGGTGTGCGATTATGCATCTTCATGATGTTGCTTCAACATGGTGGCATACGGAGGAGAAAAATTTGTATTTGGATATTGTGACGATTTCTTGGGAGTTGTATCTTGAGCGGTTTTATGCCTAATTCTTGTCAGATCATTGGAGGCAAAGGAAGGCAAATGAGTTTCATGATTTGAGGTAGAAGAAAATGATAGTTGAGCAGTACAAGCATAATTTATTTGAACTTAAGCAGTATGTTGGGATAGTAGATGATGAGCTTATGTTGATTCAACATTTAGTTAGAGGACTTAGTGACCGCGTCATCATAGAGGTTTGACTTCTCGAGCCTAAGAGTATGGAGACTGTCATGGAGAAGGCATAGTTGGCTAAGGAGAACCTAAATTTTTCTTTGGGAGGTATGCCAGGTGTGCAAATGGTTAGGGCTCCAACCCTAGAAGAAATTGAGAGAGGTGCACAACCGCAATCTTCAAATGTTTCTAGGATTTATCCTTCTTCTTTTCAGAATAATCAATGGTTCTGAAAGAAGTTTCCTTAGAGGTATAACTTGGCTAATAGTTCTAGATCATAGTAGGCAGTGTGACAAACATTCTCATCCTTATCAGCTAGCTCAAAGCTCTCAACAATAGTCTAGTAGAGGTAGTGTGCAACAATCTAGTGCCCCTCCAGTTAGCAAAGGTTTTAATAGAGGAAGTTTCTTTGCATGTGGGAAGCAAGGTCACATAGCAGTTAATTGCCCTTAGAAATCCACTCAGATGTCAGTTCAGAGGCCAGATACTTTCAAGCCTATAGTAGGTGATGTAGGGAGATCCCATCATGTATTAGTGGCAGTTGATAACTATCAGGCCAGGCACCAAGCTACAATTGTTGAGACTACAAGTGAGATAGGTGGTATCTCTTGCTCAGTGTTATTTGATTCAAGTGCTTTAGATTATTTCATTTCTCCTTGAGTAGTAGAGCGATGCAAGCTTTTTGTGGCAAAGCAAGGTGATATATGGTAGGTGATTCCTTTGTGCATGGTTGTGTGCTGGATTTGGGATTTTGTACTACCTTAGTGGATCTTTTGTTGGAATTAGGGATCACTAAGAGGGGGGTGAATCAGTGATCTACCGGTTAGCAGATTTTCAAACTTAACTTTAAACCGCTAAAAAGAAATACTTGAAACTGAAATGGAGAAACATAAAGCAAACAACCACAAGATCATAACACTAGTATTTTTATGTGGAAACCCAAATGGGAAAAACCACGGTGGGATTGGAACCCATAATATTATTCCACAATGGCCAGTAGAAAAATAATATTACAAAATGGGAATACATGGGCATTCAAGCACACTGCCTAGAGCTCACTACTCAATTACAATAATATGGAAGGCTACAACCCTCAGAAAAGTCTCACTGACTTAAAAAGTTGATACAATGATAAATTACAATAATTGAACTTTGAAATAGGATCTACAATGCTTGGATTATTTTTGTTTAAGTGTTGAATACACTGATTGGATCACCTTCTCTGTTTTGCTCTGTTCTGACCTATTCTCTGTCTCAGTCAACTATCAGATCAAGAATGTGCATGTGAAGCTATGCCAAAATGGATTCTTAATAACCTCTCACTCACATACATTCACACCATCTGCTAAAAAGATAACGCACATCAAACTTACATATCGATAACCACAAAATAGATCATTCACCATGTCGGCCTAAAGGTGAAACATGTAGTCACATGTCAGCTTGACCAGATCCAAAAAGATAAGTGTGGATCACCAAAACAATAATAAAATGATGTGTCTAAGTCAACCCAATTATCCCAAACACGCTTCAATGCACCACAATCACCAGAAAGCTTCCGGACCCAAAACTGCTTTGTCTTCCTGAAATACGGGTTAATCAGCTACCAGTTAACACCCGCTTATGGATAAGGAGAATCACGACCACCAGATCGAATATCTATGAAGAGTTGTCATCAATGACAACCCTAAACCAATAATCAGACACCAAAAACCATCAGAGACCACCAGATGAGTGTCAATTTCCAACAATCTCCCCCTTTGGCATTGATGGAAACACTCGTGAAAAATAGATAAGTGTTGAGCACTATACACTGGTTCAAGAGAATCAAGATAATTTCTAAGGCTCCCCCTTAGACCAAGAATTACACTCTCCAAAATGGTACAATTTTTCACCATTCCTCTTCCCCTTTGACAACAATGCCAAAGATGGGGTGTTGTCCAAAACTTATATACAAAGATATTGACCAAAAATTTGCAGGTACTTGACGAGATCATCATAAACAGTCTTCAAAAATCTTAGGTGAGTATCCCACCCACTCTTCAAGCTATCCAAAATTGTGATAAATACACTAAATACAATAGCATAAATTTCTAATTCCCTTAGGTCAGATGGCATAGGTTGGGCCATTTCCTTCATACAATCCACCTTATTACTTAATATGGTGTCTAACCAGGTGGCAATCAGGCTCCGGAGTTCACCTACCCTTCTCAAAATTTTGTCCTTGTCTACTTGAAGACTTGAGATCTGATCATTTAAAGATATAAACTGCCCTTCAACACTGCTAGTTAAAGTTACATTAGGATCAAAGGACTGAGAAATGCTAGCAACCTTGCCCTGACAAACACCTATCTGCTTATCTATATCCACGGTGAATTTGGGCAAAATTAGGCAAGATTTGTACAATTTACCGGCTTCTGGCAATGTGTCAAAAATAATCTACAATCTCTTATTTAGTCTCTCGCTATCATCCTCAATCATCTTCTGGAATGTTTGAATTCTAACATCCTTAAATTTATCCAAAACTTTCTGAGTAGCAGTCTTCTCCAAAGAATCAAAACTGGTATTTACACTGTTAATTAATTGCAATAATTTACTAGAGGGGCTATTATTGGAATCTATCTATACATTTGGAGCCACCTTCTGTAATACATCAATTGACATAAAAATTATCTTTTTATCTTCAGACTCTGACTTCACTGGATCTTGACTAGCCTAGGCTTGCACAATAGCTGTGAGCATAAGCTTCTCTACAAGAGACACCTTTCCAAGATTAACAAAACCATCAAGATTAATAGGGATCTGAGGCGGGGTCCCTATAACCAGAGGAGTGACAATTGTCGAGTCAGCTACTCTTTTACCTTTATCAACCTCAACAACTTTGGCCTCTGCGCTCTCAGTATCCTTCTTTTCTGACCCATCCCCTTTATCTTTTGCACCGGTGTTTCTACTTGGTGCAGTATCAACCTATTGGATCTCAAGGGTTGTAGAGTTGTCCACCACCCGAGGAGCATCACCGGTCCCAGCATCAAGTGTAGTACTAGAATGGGTAGATACTCTAGAATGAAAATGACTTTTCATTCCAATTGGGCTATTGCATATTATTCTTGCTTGACATTAAAGTTGCACACAATGTCCTAAATTAGGCAAATACATTAAAATGAAAATGACTTTCATTGTAGTTGGACTATTTTGCAATTGTCCCTCCTTGATTTCTAATTGCATCGCTTTCATTTCCCCTCTAATCATCTCATTTGATTTTGCAAACACTTAGCTTTCATGCAATTATTAAAAGCATAATAGTAATAAGAAATTATTATCTAAATCTCATGCTTAGGTAAATACTTTAGTGAACTTAAGTATTAACAAAGAAGCACTCAAATCTTTCACTTATTACCTAGAAGAATACCCAAACTATCCTACCAAGCATGGCAGGAACTACACTACAATGCAACACTTGTTAAATTTAGAACTATATCTTTTTCATTTCAATTGTAGATTGAACATAAGAAGTTGATCCTTTCAATGAAGTCTTGAAAGACTTTCAATGTTTTTTTCAATCTCATTACTCCAAAACTTATTACCTAGATGACATTGAATATGTACCTTGAGTAAATGTATAGAATGATTCAAAAAATCTCTATACATCTATTATTTTCTCTTTTAAATTCAAATCAATCCTTGGCTTAGAGGAAACATCTTTGAAATAAAAGTTTACATGCTTCAATCCAACGAACATGAAAAAAATTATTCTATCTATGTAAGAGGAAACACCATTGGTCAAGGGTTAATGTGTTCTTACTAGCCAAATGAAAAGTGATTACTTATTCTAAAGTATTTGTCCACTTAACAATTTTTAAACACTTTTTATGAATTGATATGTTATATGAATGTGACACTATAGGTTTAGATGCCAAAATAATAGTTGACAACATCCTTTCCCCTTCTCTATTCATCAAAATCAAATATTACTAATAAATGAAATGCAATTTCAAATTGGTAAATTTTTCAACTAAATAATTTCTTCATTCACATATCAAACACTTTCATTCTTATTTGTCTGTACATTTTATGAATAAATTCTATGTTTTACCCTTATACTTCTAATTCATATGTAGTACATGTATAATATTACTTTTTTGTGAAAGGCATTATTTATACTAAACGGACCATCCAATTTTTGAAATCAATGTTCAAAATTGAGGAGAAGGATGCAAACTATAGAAATAATTTCAATAGTATTCTTAAATTTATATTAATTTATAAAAATAAATATTTTTTGAAATCAGTGGTTCAAAATTGAGGAGAAGGATGCAAGGCTATAGAATTAATCTCAACCATATGCTTAAAGTTGTATTAATTTCTAACGTGAAATATTCGTCAAGATAAAATATTAAAAATATATATTTTAACATTATTAATTAGAAAAAAAATGCATTTAAGAAAAGAGGATTCTTTTGATAAGACAAACTTTTAATATTTTTTCTTTTAATAAATAAATAAATATATATATGTATATATATATATAGAGAGAGAGAGAGAGAGTCTTAAAAAAGGAAACAAAATTATTATATATTTTAAGTTTCTTAAAAAGGAAAAAGATATTTAAAAAAGAAACAATTAACTTTATTCTAATTCTTGTTAGACACAATGCACCACTAAGAGGGGGAGGGGTGAATCAATGGTTATCAAACTTTTCCCTTTAGTTATCCTATGTGAGCATGTCGGTTAATAGTTCTAACTCAATGCAGACTTATCGGTTAGTGAGGAGACCAACACAGATGCAATCACACACAAGAGACATCATATAACACTAGCATGTACAAGGAAAACCCAAAATGGGAAAAACCTCGATGAGCAATGTTGTTGGAGTCTACTGCTCCAATCCAACCTCACAATGAAAACTGTTACAATGTTTTAGGGAACCAACCCAAGGAGCACCAACCCCTAACTTGTTTATGGGCTAAAACCCCTGCACTGAGCTATAACTCAATGATCATAATGTAAACTTCAAATACAAAAGTAGTTATCTTGTTACAAGTGAATCTTGCAACCATTTCATATACCTTACTCTGTCGGTGAGATACCTTCTCTGCAACACCAACTCACTTCTCTTGCTACTCTCACCTGCTGCTTCTCTGCTAGTAAGCCCTAGTGGTACACCTCTTCTACTCTTCTTCTCTGCAGGATCTCCTCCCCGCTACTCTGCACTTTACCAGTGCTAAACTCTACTGGTCCACTATCTACCTTCTTTGCAGCTCTCTTCACTTTTGCTCTGTCGGTATAACCACTACCTGTTCTGCTCTTCACTCTCCCTCTTTTCTCAAATACTCTCTGAGCACTTGGCTAATTTTCTCTCACATGTAGAAGTAACACTTAATCACTTCACAATAGCACTATATATTTCTTCTCTTCAGCAACAACTAACAATGTCTTTGGCCTTCATATTTATAGACTGGTTTTTCCACCAAAAGCCAATTCAAAATCTAGGCGGCTAGGGTTTCCTCATCATCTTTGAGGCAAACCAAATCCAATCAAATCTTTCTTGAACTAATCTCCCTGACATCCATCTGTACATCTCCACCATTAACTCACCTTCTTGATCACGTCTTTCATATTTGGCGATCTATTTTTTCCCTTATCGACTGATTTCTTGGTCAGACACCAAGATTGAACTTGTTGTTTCTTTCATCTGCCTCAATCTCCTCAATCACTCTTATCTGTCTCTCAGTTGTCCTGCAAACCTTGAGCCACAAACCTCTGCAATAGTTCTACAACACGTCTCGTGATTTATGGGATCTTCCATCAATGTCGACCAACCCTGTAACTACCTCGTCGGTGTACATTCCATCTTTATCCAAATGCAGGTTCACCACCTTGACTCCAAGTGGCATCCATGTCGACCATCTACTAGCTTGGCTCTTCATGTCGATCTAGATAGGATAACCGACCAAACACTCTACCAGTTTCTCTTCTCTGTTGGTTTACTAACCCTGTCAGTTAAACCCTCAGCCTGATCTCCCATCAACCTTGCACTTTACTTTTATTCTGGTGTTGTTAGTCAGCACTCTTGCTAACCTACCTTATGTACATCTTCATCAGATGGGGAGTCTTCTTCATCTACACTTTTTCCATATTACCGGTAAACACTCTTGATGACACTTTGTCATCAATCTTCACCAAACACCATCTTCAATCAAGACACATTCCTCAGTTTGCATCTGCTCATCCTTGCCTTCTCCTTGATCAGCTTGGACCATATCACAACCGGTTTGTCAAGATGACAAACACATCACTCTCCTTCTATACTGGTATTTCAACTTGCCTTTACCTCTTCTCTCTTATCTCGAAGAATCATGATGCACACTATGCATACCTAGAGATAAGTTCCACTTACCAGTGGACTGACACCTTGACATCTGCATTCTGCAATGTACTCATGTGGCTTTCCTATTTGTGCAACATATCTTCAAACAGGCACATGTGATATGATGATGGAACTTTCACTATCATTCATTGCTTCTCATGATGACTGCATCTTTATCAGGTGGGAGTCATGTTGTTTTGCAACCTTACAACATATCGCTGACCTGTTCATTCTTCTCCTCCAGTGTTGATGTGATGCAGGTAACATTCCACCTCTTCATCACAAACAACCACTCAAACACCTTGCCCATCTCATCCACACAAGTCAGGCACTAGCTCGTGTACCGATGACTCCTGGGGTCATCTTCTTTACCTTACCGTTGTTCTGCAACACAAGGTGATATCCAAGATATCTCAACCTGTATTCCTCCTTGACAGTGTTGCACATACTTCTCTCATACCGGTAGTCATCCCATACCGGTTGACATCAATGAAAACCCAATGCCAACAATCTCCCCCCTTGGCATTGATGTCAACTCGTGTAGTATCCGGCATACTACATAATCCTTCTCCCCCTTTCACTAATCTATGGGTTCTCAACACATGTAGTATGTTGTATACTACAGAATCCTTCTCCCCCTTTGACAACAATGGCAAAGGGAACTGTTAGGATATCATTCCTCCTTGTATTTACCAGGTACTGACAAAATTCTTTCTCCCCCTTTGTCTTTACTAGATGTCTCTCCTTCTTTGATACCAATTGTTACAAATTGTTACATTTTCTCAAGTCACGGCTCTTGAGATGGGAGACTTAACTATCAACCGACACTAATTGAGCATGCAAGTCTGATGCTATTTAATAGAGCACTCAATTTGTAGAAAGATTGATACCAATTATTAATGTGTCAGTGAATACTATTCACCTGTTGGCTATCCTACAACACCTCCTGTTTGATCCCAAAAATCTTTAGAATCAAATGTGATTGTACCATGAATACAACCAACTAGAGGACAGGTAGATAACCATAACCATTAAATTATCCTAGATATCCCTACTACAATTTCCATCATCTGTAATTTGGGCAATCAGTATCCTTATCAGCTCAAGCATGTCAGATCTGCATCATGAGCACTTGAACTCCCCCTGAGTCACACATCTTAGGTTCTCAACTCTGGTCAGGTACAATACTGGGACTCCAATCTCCTCCATATACTAGTATAGCTATGCATATGTGATCATCTGATGATCTTTAGCTCCATTGTATCCACCACAGCCTATGACAAGATACTAGATCTAAACAATGCCAGGCAATGTTATCATCATGCCAAGATTCAAACCGGTTAGCCCAAAAATATGCATGCTTGCATGATCAACCACCAGGCCAAGAAATGCCATTCAGGTCTTTTCCAATACCACCTAAGACATAAACTCCACATTCCATGCTACCGAGGCTAAATGCAATGAACTTCCAACTTCATTGTCTTACATAACCTACAAGTACCTGTTAGCACACATGTCAGTAACAATCTCCACATATAGGTTAACATCTAATATAAATTGTTAACCTCCACTTATTGACACATGCAGTAGTGATCCATCATTGATCTATAGGTGTGTAGACAAGGCGACTTCTACACACATTAATCTTCTCCTCTTCTCTATTCACACTGGCAACAACATGTTCTTCCATGTTGCCATCTTTGCTGAGGGGGTGAATGATAAATTCAATGTGCCACTCCCCCTAAGATCCTGCATCTCCTTTAGGCCTGAGGAGATATCACATGTGCATTGGATGCATAGTGTCAGTCCATGTTCTTATTCCTCCATACCTGCTTGGTCTCATCCTTCTTCCCATTTTCAGGCTTGGAAGCAGGTCTTTCCTTCTTCTGTTGATAGGTCTTTCCATTTACTAATTCTCCATTATAGTCGGAAGTAATGCTATAGTAGCACACAACATCCATCCTAACTTCATAATTGGGGAATCTCTTGACATACCGGTTTGACCATCTCCTTCTGGTCATGTTGTTGTGACTGGCAATCAAAACCAGTGGACCTCTTGCTCCCACAGGGACATTTCTCCTTTGGTTTCGTGCAGGTCCCTGACTTCCAAATGCTCCATATACAATTTTTATAGAGAATAGTTGTTATACCAACCTCCATGTGACTGCAGATTCCTTTTCCTGCACTCAACCTCTTTATGGCCAAAAACATTGCAGTTATGACAAACAACATTTGCATAACCGGGAGAGGGGACATGCATGTATCTACTCCTGGATACATTTTTCTCATATGCATGATTTCTATGAGATCCTACATTATCCTTTCTATATCTCTTTCTACATTCCCCTACCCTATGGCCATAGCCATTACATGCAAAGCAATAACTGGTAAAGGATGGCATATGACTAACAAATTTATTTTGCCATGCATGAGTAGATCTTATCGGTTGAGCATCTCCATTTCTTCTTCTTTGAGAATGGATTCTTGGTTGTCCATTATGTTCAGCTCTTCCATTTGGTATCTTCTTCCCCCACACTTTCTTTGCCCTATGGGTGGTAGAATTTGCTTGTCCTTTGCTAGTAGGAGGTCCTCTTTGTTGTCTTCTCATTTTTCTGCTTCCTATGAAGCTATCTTCTCCCATCTTCCCTTTACATTTGGGATCTGCATTGTTCCTTCCTCTTGCAACATTAGTCTTCTTTTTTATCTACAAGTCCACTCCGGTTATATTTAGATCAACCTTCTTCTGGGGATCATTTCTCACTGTGAAGGTTTGTCCCTTGTTCTCTCCATTTGAAGAGACAAACTGAATGCCATTGTGGGGGACATTCTTGTTTGTGGAGCATTCACCGACACCACTTCCTAACCCTTCAGTATCCTTGGCATGCATCTACTTCTTCATGTCCAAGGTATCACTGCTGCCATCAAACCAGGTTCTTACCTTGAGCTCATCCTGACACTTCTCAAGGTCATTTCGGAGAATCTCCATTTCTCCAACTAGCTGCAAATATTCTTCATTCTTTACTTCTAGCCTAGATTCTACATCTTCACACCGGCACTCCTTGGTGTTCTCTGCCTAAGACATCAACTCTAAGATGCATTTCTTAGATTCTTCAAGGCATTTTGTAAGTCGATTTTGCTCTACTATAGAAGCATTCTTGAATAGCTTGTATTCATTTCTCAAGCTCTCCCATTCACTTTTCTTGAAGTCCAAGACTGATTTCAAATCATTAGTCAATCTTTTTGTCTCTTCCAGTTGAGAGGTCAATATGCCAACCTTTTGGTTTGACACATCAAGGCAGGTTCTCAACTGACTGTAGTCCTCATGAACTAATCTTTTGTAGATTTTAAAATCATTTCTAACATTTTGAAGCTCTTCTAGAGAACTTACCAGTTCACACTCAAGATCTACTTTTGTGTCTTCTTCTTCCTCTCCTTCATTATCAAACACATCTTGTCGGTGGGATCCATTTGACTTATCACTTTCAGATGTGTGCACCTCAACTTTAGATCCTTGAGCCATGAGGAGGTGGGTTTCTTCATCATCATTGTTGCAGCTGCTAGTAGATCTATTTCCATCATCTGCAAATTCATGAGATGTCTTTCTCATACATTCTTCACAAGTTGATCCTGCAGTAGTAGGCTCATTTACATAGAGCTTCTTCAATCTCTCCCATAAGCTTCTTGCATTTTTGCATCTATCCACGTGTGAGGAGACATCACCGGTGAGCCCACTGAATATAGCCTTCATGGCTTCTTCATTTCACATGCATCTTATTTCTTCTTCAGATCCGATGAGAGGATTGACATTCCTATGGAGACCATCAACTACTCACATCCAATACATCAAACCCTAAAGAGGATAGGAAGACTTCCATTCTACTACTCCAAATAGAAAAATTTGAACCATCAAATATAGGAGAAGGGATTGACACTAAACAAACCATTGTATCCTTAAGACGAAATCTACCCAAGCTAGAGAAAGCTCATCTAGCTGGGAACCTATACTCTAATACCATTTGTTAGACACAATGCACCAATGAGAGGGGGAGGGGGTGAATCAGTGGTTCTCAAACTTTTCCCTTTAGCTATCCTATGTGAGCATACTAGTTAATAGTTCTAGCTCAATGCATACTTATCGGTTAGTGGGGAGACCAACATAGATGCAATCACACACAAGAGGCATCATATAACACTAGCATGTACGAGGAAAACCCAAGATGGGAAAAACCTCTATGAGCAATGTTGTTGGAGTCTACTGCTCCAATCTAGCCTCACAATGAAAGTTGTTACAATGTTTTAGGGAACCAACCCAAGGAGCACCAACCCCTAACTTTTTTATGGGCTACAACCCAAAGGAGCTACAACCCCTACACTTAGGTACAACTTAGTGATCACAATGTAAACTTCAAATAAAAAAGCAGTTATCTTGTTACAAGTGAATCTTGCAACCATTTCATATACCTTACTCTGTCGATGAGATACCTTCTCTGCAACACCGACTCACTTCTCTTGCTACTCTCACCTGTTGATTCTCTGTTGGTAAGCCCTACTAGTACACCTCTTCTACTCTTCTTCTCTATAGGATCTCCTCCTCACTGCTCTCCACTTTACTAGTGCTAAACTCTACCGGTCCACTGTCTGCCTTCTCTGCAGCTCTCTTCACTTTTACTCTGCTGGTATAACCACTACCAGTTCTGCTCTTCACTCTCCCTCTTTTCTCAGATACTCTCTAAGAACTTGGCTGATTTGTTCTCACATACAGAAGTAACACTTAATCACTTCGCAATAGCACCATATATTTCTTCTCTTCAACAACAGCTAACAATGTCTTTGGCCTTCATATTTATAGACAGGTTTTCCTGCCAAAAGCCAATTCAAAATCTAGGCGGTTAGGGTTTTCTCATAATCTTCGAGGAAAACAAAATCCAATCAAATCTTGCTCAATCTGATCTCCCTAATATCCATCTATACATCTCCACTATTAACTCGCCTTCTTGATCATGTCTTTCATCTTTAGCGATCTGCTTTTTCCCTTATCGACTGATTTCTTGGTCACACACCAAGATCGGTCTTGTTGTTTCTTTCATCTACCTCGATCTTCTCAATCACTCTTAGTTGTCTCTCAGTTGTCCTCTAGACCTCGAGCTGCAAACCTCTGTAGCATGTCCCATGATTTGTGGGATCTTCCATCAATGTCGACCAACCCTGCAACTACCCCATCGGTGTACATTCCATCTTTATCCAAGTGCACATTCATCACCTTGACTTTGAGTGGCATCCATGTCAACCATCTACCAGCTTGGCTCTTCATGTCGGTCCAAATAGGATCACCAACCAAACACTCTACCAGTTTCTCTTCTCTATCAGTTTACTAACCCCGCCGGCTAAACCCTCATCCTAATCTGCCATCAACCTTGCACTCTTCTTTTATTCTGGTGGAGTCAGTTAGCACTCTTGCTAAACTACCTTATGTACATCTTCAGCAGATGGGGAGTCTTCTCCTTTTGCACCTTGTCCATATTACTGGTTGACTTACATATCGATAAACACTCTTGATGACACTCTGTCATCAACCTTCACTAGACACCATCTTCAGTCAGGCCACATTCCTCAGTTTACATCTGCTCAACCTTGCCTTCTCCTTGATCAGCTCAGACCATATCACAACCAGTTTGTCAAGATGAAAAACACATCACCCTCCTTTTGTACCAACATTTCAACATGCCTTTACCTCTTCTCTCTTATCTCAAAGAATCATGATGCACACTATACATACCTGGAGATAAGTTCCACTTACCGGTGGACTGACACTTTGACATCTGCATTCTGTAATGTACTCATGTGGCTTCCCTATTTGTGCAGCATATCTTCAAATAGGCACATGTGATCCGATGATGGCACTTTCATTGTTAGTCATTACTTCTGATGATGATTGCATCTTCATCAGGTGGGATTCCTATTGTTTTGCAAACTTATAGCATACCACTGACCCGTTCATTCTTCTCCTCCAGTGTTGATGTGATTCAAGTAGTATTCTACCCCTTCATCACAAACAACCACTCAAACACCTTGCCCATCTCATCCACACAAGTCAAGCACTAGCTTGTGTATCGGTGACTCATGGGGTCATCTTCCTTACCTTACCGGTGTTTTGCAACACAAGGTGATATCCAAGATATCTCAACTTGTACTCCTCCTTGACAATGTTGCACATACTTCTCTCATACCAATAGTCATCCCATACTGGTTGACATCAATGACAACCCAATGCCAACAATTCTTCCTAATAGGGATTTGAACATTGATGATGTTGGTATTTTGGTATGGTTTTTTCATTGATGTCAACACCTATCAACACTTATCAACTCTAGCACTTTCGAGAATTGACAGTGCTCACCGGCAAGCAAGTGACTTATGCACAGTCACCGGTATCTAGTACACTGGCAGGATATATTGTTCACCGGCACTTGGAATGACATGGAAAACATCTGGTTATGTCGAAGACATTGTTTGAACACTTTGTCTTGGAGAATTTCTCATTGGTATATTAGTATTTGCATATTTGTTGTTACCAGCAAATAGGTCCAGGTTGTGCACCGACAGGCTTATCTATTCCAGATCAGCACGGCACACTTTGGAGATAATTTTGTTGTTATTGTAAATGCATTAAGCCGACATGTTGAATCAAATATTGCATTGGTCATTGATTTACTTATAATTGTTTTATTGTAGTATCTTTTAGAGCCGACCTACTAAAATTGGTCTTAGGTTACAGTATATATGTAAGATCTTATTTGTAAGATCAATATGCGAATGTGAGAAGGATTATAATTTGGTATATGTGAGAATAAGAAAAGCTATACACACAGACATCATTTGAAGATGAAACAAGGTTTTTGTGAAGGCAATTAGAACTACACCGGTACTGAATTCAGCATATGAAGATGCTATTTTGAGCAGTACATCATTATTGGATTTAACCATCCAATTGTAGTCAATGTGACTCCTATTTGTGTTTGAGCAGTGAGCTTTAGGCGCTTGGCCTTTTTGCATGTGTAGACCCCATTTGTATACATATACTATCTGCAATAGTATCATCTAATTGTGGGTAAGGTTTCCCACCATGGTTTTTCCCCTTACAGGGTTTCCACGTACAAATATTGGTGTTATGTGTTGTGGATATTATTGTCTTTCTGTTTCATGCATTAATCTTTACCGGTATTGTAATTAACTGATAAACTATCTACCGACATAAAGTTTGGTTAAGTTGTTTTTAGTTTGAATTTATTAAACAACTGATTCACCCCCCCCCCCCCCTCTCAGTTGTCTCTGGGACCTAAAAATTGGTATCAGAGCTTAGTCCTCTTTTTGCAGAAGTTTAACAGCTTGAGAAGATCCAATGTCTACTAACTATTTCAGGAAGGACAGTTCTAAACTTGATGGAACCAACTATGGCATATGGAAGATCGGGATGGAGACACATCTAAATTGCATTGGAAAGGACATCTGGGATGTTACAAAGAATGGCTATACTGCTCCTATATCCAGTCAGTCTAATCCACTTACCTTAGGAAAAAATGAAGAAAATGATTGCAAAGCAAGAGAAGCACTTTTGAGTGCATTATCAGATCAGCAAATCATGGGATTATCAGATAGGTCTAATGCTAAAGCTATTTGGGATCATTTGGAAAGATTGAATGAAGGAGATTCCACAGTCAAAATTGCAAAACTTGAAAGCTTCCGAGTCAGGTATGAAAATCTGAAAATGGAAGAAGATGAAAGCATTTCTGTTTATGGAAAGAGTAAATGAAATTATTTTGGGTATTAAATGATGTGGAGGAACCTTAAGTGAAGATGAAATTGTTTCAAAAGTTTTAAGAGGATTCCCACCAACATATAAAATGAAAATTACTACTATAAATGAGTTGAGAACAATGCCTAATACATCAGTAACTAGGGATACATTGATTGGAAAACTTTCATCTTTTGAAATTGAGGAATTTGGTCTTGTTGCTACTATAAAGACAGATTTAGCTTTTAAGGCATCAACATCATCTACACCATCATTTGAAAAATATGATTGAAAGGCCTTTTATGCAAGAGAACTCGAGGAAAGCAGGAGAGAAAATGAAGAACTTGAAGAACTATTTGCAAGGAAAATGCCTAAAGGTCCAATTGGAAGTAAGTATGAAGGTAAAGCACCCTTTAAATGTTTTAACTGTAATAAGATTGGTCATATGGCTTCAAGATGCCCTAATAGACATGCTAGACTAAGAGAAGAAGTTAGAAGAACATACAAGCCTAACCCTGAAAATCAGAGATACAGATTTAAGAAGAATAAAGATAAATCTTGTTATCTTGCTGATGAAGGAGTCACTGATAATTCTGATGAAGATCCAACAGACAATGGATGGGTTTTTGTTGCTATAACAGAAGATCAACCGGCACCTCCTGTTCAACCGGTAGAGCAGGCCCTGACAGCTAAAGTTGAAGTTAAGGATGAATGGATCATTGATCCAGGATGTTCACATCACATGATTGGTGATAAAGGTAAATTCTTGAACTTTTGGGAATACAATGAAGGTCTGGTAAGATATGGAGATGATAAAGCTTGTTTGATAAAAGGAAAAGGTACTAAATCTCTTGATGGTAAGCATAATACTAACAATGTCTACTATGTAGAAGGTTTAAAGCATAATCTTTTGAGTGATGGTCAATTAGTTGAAAGAGGATTTTAGTTACAATTCAAGAATGGAAAATGCAAAATTATGAATAGAACTGGTTTGGAAATTGCAACCGGTAATCAAACTAGAGGAAATATCTTTCATTTGAATAACAGTGAAAAGACATGCTTGATTGCACATATTGATGAAAGTTGGCTATGGCATAAGAGACTCTGTCATGTAAATTTTGATTGCATGGTAAAAATCAGTACTACTAAGGCAGTTAGAGATTTACCTAAGATTGTTAAGCCTCACAATCTAGTATGCAAGGAATGTCAATTTGGAAAACAAGTTAGAGCATCTTTTAAAAGTATTCTAGAAAAATATAATAATGCTCTTGACTTAATTCACACTAATTTATGTGATCCAGCTAGAACTAAAAGTTTACAAGGTGATAGATATTTCATCCTAATCATTGATGACTATTCTAGAATGTGTTGGGTTACTTTTCTCAGAGAAAAATCAAAAGCACTTGAGAAATTCAAACTATTAAAGGCAATGGTAGAAAATGAAACCGGTAAGAAAATCAATTGTCTGAGATCAGATCAAGGAGATAAATTCACATCTAAGGAATTTAATGTATTATGTGAAGTGAATGGAATCAAAAAACAGTTATCAGCACCCTGGACACCACAGCAAAATGGAGTTGTAGAAAGAAATAACAGAACTATCTTGGATGCAGCTAGCAGTATGTTATCAGAAGCAAATCTACCACATGTATATTGGAGAGAGGCAGTAAGCACAACGGTCTATACATTCAACAAAGTTCACATCAAAGGAGAAACCGTTAAAACCCCTCATGAACTATGGTTTGGTATTACTCTTACTCTTAAATATTTCAAAATATTTGGAAGTAAATGCTATATTAGAAGAGATGAGTATATTGGAAATTTGATCCTAGAAGTGATGAAGGAATATTTCTTGGTTATTCATCTAAAAGCAAGTCATATAGATGTTTTAACAAAAGATTGCAGAAAATTGTTCAGAGTACAAATGTGAAGATTGATGAACAGTTTAGAGGAACTTCAAGGTATATAGACTCTGAACCGGCAACAGAGATATTGACAAATGAACCTACATTGATTCCACCGATAAAGAATGAAGATCCAGTTACATCGGTATCATCTGAAAATTCCACTGTAACTAAAGAATAGCAGCAAATGAAGACACCCTGGTATGTAAGACTGAATCACTCTAAAAATCAGATAATTGGGAACAAGTATCAAGGAGTTATGACAAGAGGAAGACTGGCAAATGAAGAGGTATTTCTTATTTCTCAAATTGAACCATCATCAATTAATGAGGCATGTGAAGATAAGCACTAGATTAGAGCTATGGAAGAGGAATTAGAACAAATTGAAAAGAATAACACATGGACATTAGTTCCCCAGCCTAAAGACAAAAATGTGATTGGAACAAAATGGGTATTCAAAAACAAACAATGAAGATGGGACGGTAATCAGAAATAAAGCAAGACTAGTGTGTAAGGGATATTTTCAGAAAGAAGGAATTGATTATAGTGAAACCTTTGCACCGATAGCTAGAATTGAGGCAGTCAAATTATTCTTGGCTTTTGCAACACACAAGAACTACAAAGTATATCAAATGGATATTAAATGTGCATTTTTTAATGGATATCTTGAAGAAGAAGTTTACATTGAGCAACCTGATGGATTTTCTTTGACAGATAACAAAGATATGGTTTGCAAGTTAAGGAAAGCTTTGTATGGGTTGAAGCAAGCTCTAAGAGCTTGGTATGCTAGATTGGATAAATATCTTTTGAAGATTGGATTTTCTAAAAGTAATGCTGACAGCAACTTATACTATAAAGTGACTAATGATGACATCTTGATTATAGAAGTTTTTGTTGATGATATAATCTTTGGAGGAGAAGATGGATTGTGTAAAGACTTTTCTATTGAAATGCAGCAAGAATTTGAAATGTCTATGATTGGAGAGATAAAATTCTTTTTAGGATTTCAGATTTTATAGACTGATAAGGGTATATTCTTAAGTCAATCCAAGTACTTGAAGGAGTTACTTAAGAAATTTGGGATGGAAAACTCTAAACCGGTAAGCACCCCTATGACTACAAATGACAAATTATCACTAAGGGATGAATCTACACCTGTTAATTCGACTAGATACAAATCTATGATAGGATGCCTATTGTGTTTTACACAAACAAGACCTGATATTATGAATGCAGTATGTATTGTTTCAAGATTTCAGAGTAATCCTAGAGAAAATCATGAATCAGCAGTAAAAAAGATTTTCCAGTACTTACAAGGCACTACAAATCTTGGTTTATGGTATCCTAGAGATGAAAACTTTGAATTATGTGCATATACAGATGCAAATTGAGTAGGAGATGTGGATGATAGAAAAAGCACCACCGGTGGAGCATTTTTTCTTGGAAGCAGATTAATTTATTGGTTGAGTAGGAAACAAAGTTGTACATCTTTGTCAACAGCAAAATCAAAATATGTTGCAGCAGCAACTAACTATACACGGGTATTATGGATTATGCAAATGTTGAAGGACATAAAGGTAAAATGCAAGGAACCTATAACTATCTATTGTGATAACATTGCAGCAATTGATATATCTAAGAATCCAGTATTACATTCTAAAACTAAACATGTTTCTATCAAACAAAATTTTCTGAAAGAGAATGTTGAAGCAAAAGTAAAACTGGTTTATGTGAATACTAAAGAGCAGATTGCAGATATTTTCACTAATCCTTTGCTTAAGGAGACTTTTGAATATCTCAGAGACCAGCTTGGGGTCATACCCACACCAGTAGAGACTTAGACAGTTGATGTTTGTCATCAACCGGCAGAATTAACAGAGAAATCTTTTACTCCGGCTTTGATGAGGAGAACTACTTCTCAGGGGGAGTAGTTGGCATATTGAATTGGTTGGTATTTTGTATTTGAACCTGGCTTCTATATTAACTTTGGCATGTGATGTCAAAGGGGGAGAGATTGATATGGAGAAACACAAGGAAATCACATGTTACTCTCAGGGGGAGAGATTGTTACTTTGGGAGAGATTGATTACTCTTTGTATTTTGATCTCTAGTTGTGATCTCTTTTGGGAGATTGTTGGTTTTTGGGATCTGGCATTTCTGTTTTGGCACTTTGATGGTTTTTCCATCTTGTGTTGCCATCAATGCCAAAGGGGGAGATCGTTGGTATTTTGGTATGGTTTTGTCATTGATATCAACACCTATCAACACTTATCAACTCTGGCACTTTGGAGAACTGACAATGTTCATCGGCAAGCAAGTGACTTATGCACAGTCACCGGTATCTAGTACACCGGCGAGATATATTGTTCACCGACACTTGGAATGACATGGAAAACATCTGGTTATGTCGAAGACATTGTTTGAACACTTTGTCTTGGAGAATTGCTCATTAGTATATTCGTATTTGCATATTTGTTGTTACCGGCAAATAGGTTCAGGTTATGCACGAGCAGGCTTATCTATTCCAGATCAGCACGACATGATTTGGAGATGATTTCATTGTTATTGTAAATGCATTAAGCCGACATGTTGAATCGGATATTGCATCGGTCATTGATTTACTTGTAATTGTTTTATTGTAATATCTTTTAGAGTTGACCTACTAAAATTGGTCTTAGGTTACGGTATATATGTAAGATCTTATTTGTAAGATCAATATGCGAATGTGAGAAGGATTATAATTCAGTATATGCGAGAATAAGCAGAGCTATACACGCTGACATCATTTGAAGATGAAATAAAGTTTTTGTGAAGGCAATCAGAACTACACCGGTACTAAATCTAGCATATGAAGACGCTATTTTGAGCAGTACATCATTATTGGATTTAACCATCTGATTGTAGTCAGTGTGACTCCTATTTGTGTTTGAGTAGTGAGCTCTAGGCGCTTGGCCTTTCTTCATGTGGAGACCCCATTTGTATGCATATACTATCTACAGTAGTATCATCTAATTGTGGGTAAGATTTCCCACCATGGTTTTTCCCCTTATAGGGTTTTCACGCACAAATATTGGTTTTATGTGTTGTGGATGTTATTGTCTTTCGGTTTCATGCATTAATCTTTACCGGTACTGTAATTAACTGATAAACTGTCTACCACCATAAAGTTTGGTTTACCGGTATTAAGCATTAAGGTTGGTTAAGTTGTTTTTTGTTTGAATTTATTAGACAATTGATTCACCACCCCCCTCCCCCCCCCCCCCCCCCCTCTCAGTTGTCTCCGGGACCTAATAGATGATCGTTCCACCAAGCAAGTGTTTTAACCACTAAAATGCATGAGTCGCCCCTATTATTAAAAATTATTAAGTTAATTCATAATTATTTGGCTTATTCAAAAATGAACTATTGTAGAATAGTCATGTTTTGAATAAAAAATATTCTTTTTATTATTGTCTTCTCTTGATAAGAAATTTTTTTATGTTATCTTCTTTTATTAGATATTCTATCTTGTTTTTTAATTTATTCTAATTCTTCTTTTTTTAAGGATTAATTTTTATTAAGTTGAAATTTTATTTCACTTATTTGTGTTTTCTCCTAAAATTACAAATAGTAATTTAAAGATATTAGAATTGATTTAATTTATAATTTTTTGTTTGATTAAAATTGTATTTATTGTAAAATAATTATATTTGATTTTTTATTGTAATTTATATAATAAAATAAATTTCATCATAAAACCTAAATTAAAAGTTTAAAGTGAAAGAGCAAGAGAGAGAGAAACTAGTTTTTCATTACTTGTTTCATGCCAATCATTTAAGGATAGCATGTCATTTGATTATTATCTTCATATCTATCTCCCTCACCTATGTATATCTCCTTACCTTGATGGTATGATGAAAGAATAAGAATTCGGTCAACTACTGAGAGGGGGGGTGAATCAGTAGATAGAAAAACTAATACTAACTTCACCAATCTCAAAATCAATCTCTCAAAGTAAACTTGGAACTATCAATCCAATATCACTATCAAAATAAAAACCCTCAAGATAAATCAGTTGACTGTTACAACAGATTGATAGTAAACAACTTGAAACTCGTAAACATCTAAACACTTTTACTGACATAAGTAAAACTTCATTTCATAATGTTGACGGTTATCATGACTTATCAAAGTGGATTAAGTAGTTAAGCAAATCAACCACAAAAACATTCACCACTTGACACAATATTTTTGACGTGGAAACCCAAATGGGAAAAACTACGATGAGATGAGACTCACAAGATAACTATTTGAACCCTTTTGAAGTTCACCCTGCTAGGAGCCTAGCCTGTTAAAGCTCTTACAAAAAGTCCTATTAAAAATAGATCCTTTTAGGGACCACCTGGTTAAGGGATTGACTATAATGCCTTGTTAGAAGCAATACCCTGTGAGGAGTAACCTCAGTAGAGGATTTAGAATCCAAGCTAATGGATCACCTGGTTAGAGGATTTGAATAACACCAAGCTTGTTAGAGCTTACCCAATTAGGGGATTTTACTACTGTAATTGTTAGAAAACAATAGGAGTTTGTTGATTTGTTTGAATAGCACTACACTTGCTTATCTAGATCCTTTTCATTCTCCTATCTGCTTTTACTCAAACTGCAGATACATCATCTGGTTCGACAACCACACACTCAACTACAACTTTTCCAACTCTGAAACTAAACAACTCTTCGACCTTATTAACAAATCAATTAGGTCGATAACACGACAAAAACCTAATTCTCTCATAGAGATTACAAACAAGTCGGTTCAAGTATGACCGTTGAATTACATAGAAATCTCTGCACATCATTCAAGAAAGCCTCAACCGCTCATTGATCACCGCTTCATCGAACTCAATAACTCATCACGTGCTTTGCATTACATGCAATATGTTTTCTCATTCCCTAGACAAAAACCGTTACATCAAAGCGCCAAAATCACTTTGAAACTCTCTTCATACAATAAGCATACGTGTCATAATCATTACCGCTCATCATCAGATCATAAAACAATATAATCAATTCACCAAACTTAATCGGTTATGGTTTATCAAATCAACAGGTAGGGTTTACCGGTTCAACTCTTTAATACTTAGCAATACCGCTTCAATCCACAAACCTACCTACCGGTTACAATTTCCTTCACTAGCTCTTCCTACCGGTTACAAAACAACATTACAACAATATCATTACCAGTTAATTGACATCAATGACAACATAACATATCATTAATGCAATCTTCATGCAAATGCCAACATACCTCTCCATGTATCTCTCTTCCCACTCTATCCTTTCGACTATATCTATCTCTTTATCTCTCCCTCCCTCTCCCCCTCTCCCTATCACTCCCTCTTTTACATCTCTCTACTTTTATATCCTTTCTCTTGCTCTCTCCCCCTCTATTTGTTTATATATGTCTTTCTCCATCTCTATATCTATCTCCTTATCTCTCTGACTCACACACATCCTAATTTCTCCCTCTCTATCTCTATCTCTCTCTTATACACTCCTCTCCCTTCATTTCTTCTATTCTCTCTACATCCCTCTCCCCTCTCTATATATTACTTCCTATATCTTTATCTTTCCATCTCTCTGTCTCCCCCTCTCTCATTGATGTGCTCTTTCTATCTTTATTTCTCGCTCTCCCTCTCCCTCTTTCTCTCTCCCTCCATCTCTCCCTCTCTCTCACCCCTTCCTATTTCACAAGTTATATCTATTCTATCTCTCCTTTCTATCCCTACCTCTTCCTCTTTATATCTATATATATTCCTATCTCCCTCTTTCTATCCCTATCTCACCCTCTCTCCGCACCACTCCCTATTTTTATATCTATCTACTTCTCCTCTCTCTAACAAATACACACACAAAGCAGGTTTCTTCCTCCCTATCTCAATCTTTATATCTCTCTATCCTTCACCCACTTTATTTCTATCCCTCTCTAACATTTTCTCTCTCTATTACTTATCTTTGTCACCTTCTTCCTCTCTCGCACTTTCCCCCTTTATCTCTATCTCCATATATCCCTACCCCTCTCTATCTATATAATATTATCTCCACCTCTCCCTCTATCTCTTTTTTTAACTCCATCTCTCTTACATACAGCATATCTATCTCTCTATTTCTCTATCTCTCTCTTGCTCCTCTCTCTATCTATCTATATTTCCTACTCTCTCTCTCTCTCTCTCTCTCTCTCTCTCTCTCTCTCTCTCTCTCTCTCTCTCTCTCTCTCTCTCTCCCTCCATATCCCCCCGTGTATCTATTTATGTCTATCTCTCACTCTTTCTCTTGTTGTATATCTCTATATATATCTCATTCTCTTCCAATATATGTCTACCTATCCCTCTATCTCACTTGTACCTCTCTTTCTCTCTCTTCCATCTCTCCTCCCTCTTTTTATATCTAACTCCTCTCCATCTTTCTCTCCTCTTTCTCCATCTATCTCTATTTATATATGTATCTTCTTATTTATCTCTATCTCTTTACCCATCTCTGTATTTCTCTTCCCCCTTATATCTCTCCCTCTTTCAAGCCCTATCTCGACCTCTCTCTCCCTCTCACACTATTGCAAACACAACATGAGCATGTTGGTAATGAAACTTGATTATCTTATTGATTTAAAGGTTTTGTTTTAGTTATGATTGGATCCTTGTAAGAATATACATAATTGATTTGAATCTATCACTTCTCCATTATGATTGTTGTTGCACAAATACCATCATGGCCTACCAATTGACTACATGTACTACACAAATTTATGCAAAACGGTGCCCTACTATCTAATTGGAACAGGGGAAGGAGGTAATTAGTTTATTCGCATGGCCCCTCCCCCCCTCTATATCGTTAATGAAGGTAGGCTTGAGTGCCCGGTGGAGCAAACAAAGTTATTTCTCGCCAACGGGAAGTTTATTCTACTCCCTAACCAGACGGATCCCTTTTCCATAATTGTCCTTTCATACGTCTTTGACATATCCATTGCACATTAAGGTGCAGTTATTAGTTTCATGATATTGTAGAAGATTTGAACTCAATGTCATTTAAATGCCTACAACATGAATTTTGTCATTAAACCAAAAATCTTTGATATTAAACCAAATGTTCCGTAACAACTAACATATTTGACATATTTGTCCTTATTTGATAATGCACAGCCTGTGATGGCTGTGTCCTCATATCTACTCCAGTGACAATCTGACAAGTAATGGCAAGATTTTTACACATAAAAGTGATTGATGTTATTTCTTTCGACCCCTAGGGCTAGAACGTTTACTTTTGTGTTTTGACTCCTTATAACGCCGCTCCAAACCCTTCTCCACCGGGATGGGATGGTTAATAGTTGTTATTATTTGCTGATAGTTTTCTTCTGTGTAACGTTACCTATTGCAGTGAATGAAAAAATGAGAGTTAAATTTATAGGGTAGCTCTAGTTTCCAATCTGTATCATTGACGAAATTATTGCGACGCGCCGCAGACCTTTCCTAATCTTTTGTTTTTGGCTCTCGGAATATAGTACAGTTTACAGCTGTCCATTAGGGTCCAAAACTACTTTTCCTTTTGCGTCAGTACTTCGAGGAGTCAGTAGTTGTATACCTAGATTTTGTATATCTATTTGTACATTTATATTGTATATTGTAATTATTTTTCCTTGTCTTTGGCTTCTTTATTTTAAACTCAACTTTTATTTTAGTAATGTCTCTATTTATTATTTTTTTGATTGTTCTTTTTTGAATTTTGTTTAATATTCTAGTTTGAATTTTTATATTTATTTTATTATTTTAATATTAGTTAGTTTTTATCTTTTTACTTATATTAGAATTATATTTTATCTATTTGTATTTATTTTGGTCATTTATTTATCTTTTAAGTGAACTAAATATAAGTGTTTCATTTATAAAAAAGATGCTTACTTAAACAAGTACTCTTATCATAGTGAAAAAATATTATTGCGTAGTAATGTGTATGCATTGGAGTATTTCATATTAATAATTTGTCCTATGACATATATAAAAGGTAAACAAAATAAATACCTTGTTTTTCCCATGAAATGTGAAGGATTGTCCAAAGGTTTTAATGTTCAACAATTGGTCCCTTTATGTTCACTATAAGTTGTATTTTATATAACAATATGTTGTTTTATAACAACAAATATTTTTTTGTGTTCAGCTATTGGTGCTTTGTGTTGGATATAAAAGTTAGAGATAGCATACTTTTTTATTCCATTACTAAAGATTTTAAGATTAAGTCATTTTTTGGACACTTCACACTAGACTTGTTACTTTGAGGAGTTGCATGATGAGTTGCACCTTCAAACCTTAGTTGTAGATAGTTAAGTGTCCATTTTACATTTTTTTTTAAATGGATGTCTTACAACCATGTGACAGCTACATGTCAAAGAAATTAGCCCTCTCCCCTATGTCAAACCCTATTATATTATAAAAGTTAAAAGAGAAAGAAATTGTGTATATGAAATGAGGAACAGTTCATAAAAATGGAAACTGGAAAAGTATTTAGAGAGGGAGTAGGAAAGTGTATTTGTTTTTATTTTGATGTTCCCATTACAGTATTATTTTGATTTGATTTTAAATTTAATGTTTAGTGTGTAGATTTAGTATTTATATTTAAAATTAAGTTGATTTGATTTTTAAGATTTTTTAATTTAAAATGAAGTAACAGTGTGATTGTCTTGAATTTAATGGTGTATATAATTTTTTTTAAGATAGTAATTCTAAAATTTGATTATCATCTTTTAACTTGCATGTCAATTTTTTTTTGAATTAAGTGTCTAAAATTTTGTATTTGAAAACAATTCATATATTACTAACTTCATATAAAAAGTTACATGAAAGAAACATTTGAAAGATAAAAAAGAATCATTATTTCTTACTTGCATTCAGGCCTCAAATTTGACGGTCACCCCTACCTGTCATATGAATTTTTCATGACAGTTTAGTCATTTCAATGCATATAAAAGTAGAAGATTGAAGCCACACCAAAATCCAATGCACAAATCATTGTAATGATAAATTAGTAATATATGCAAAAATATTAAATTTACTAAATAAGTTTCTAAATTAATACATTTCAAAATATTCTAAATAAATTTGTATTTTTATAATAAACATTCTAAACTAATATATATCAATATTATAAATATTCTATGATATATATTAACTATTATATTTTTTTACGATTTATTTATAATTTGAAGTGTCATCTATACCGTTTTAGAAAAAAAATAGCATGTCAATACATATATTCTACTAATTTTTTAAACTGTCAAATACAGTTCAAAAGTGAAAAAACAGCCATTTAGCCTGTCAAATTTCCAAGCCGGCTTGCATTATTGCTACATAACTAACACAAAAGCAAAAAAATCTTATTTCCTTTCAATATTGTAACAACTTACCACTTCCAGTTATGTATATAACAATGTTATTGTTAGACTTGTGCCCAGTCTTATCTATGTTCAACCATGTATAAAAATGGTCAGCATGCCATAACTTGTAGTTGTCTTTGCTGATTTGTTCTTTCTTACAGCTGTTGTTACATTCTATTCTTGTAATATGCATCTTTTTTCAATACAAAAAAGAAAAATATAATTTGAATTAGTTTCAATTGATGTATAGTAAACTTAGATTTCAAATTAAAGCAAACCAATTTTTTAAAACCATAAAATACAAAACATAAAATTACATTCAAAACTACAACAAGTACTGAAAAATACCAAAACCTAACCTAACCTATGATTTCATCTTCAAAATCACATCAATCAATCAAAACTATATGACATACTCAACTATTTATATTTATCTAAAAATCAAATCTACACGGACAAAAATAATATATATGGAATCAAAACTTATAATGGTGGAGCTTCAAAATACATTACGATTTACTTTATTTTCCTTGCAATATATAACAACTTCGCATTTCATTCTATACATTCATACAGCTATCATACTTATCGCCTTCAAATTCTCGTAAGCTCTGGGCTGTGATCATGGCGGATGAACTATAGAACGTGATGAATTAGATTCTGATTCAATTTCACCTATACAATCCATTTCCCAGAGCCTCCCAGAAGTCTTATCTCATCTCCTACTTTCCTGAGCTCCTTAACCGTTCATAAATTACAATTTTAGGTAGAAAATTATTTCTGACGACTCTGATCTGCTAGCTTTACTCTTAATTTTTTTATGATTTTTTGTTCTGCCGTTTAATTCAGATGGAACAGAAAGCGCAAGAGATGTCTAGGATTGTATATCCTTGCGCACCCTGCAAGATTCAACGAAGAAAATGTGGAGACGCCTGTCCACTTGCTCCATATTTCCCACCAAACGATCCCTACAAGTTTTTAATTGTACACAGATCATTTGGAACCGGCAAGGTTATCAAAACTCTTCAGGTAAATGATCGATTTTTTTTAATTGTATCAATATTAAAGTTTATGTTCTAGATATTTAGATGGTCTTCAATATTATATGAAATCTTTGATATGTAAGATTGAATAGTCAAAAACTATTCGTTCTTTCTTATATTAAATGCATAAACTTAATCTAATCTATTGATCTTTTTATATTAAATACACAAAACTTTGAATTTATGATATTGTAGGATATTCCGGGTGAGAAAAGAGGAGATGCAGTAAGTAGCATGGTGTATGAAGCAAGTGCGAGAGTGTGTGATCCAATCTACGGGTGCGCTGGTATAGTTCATCGACTGCAGAAACAAGTATTAGAGTTGCAATCACAACTGGACACAACTCGAGCAGAGCTCCTCAATGCACAGGCTAATCTTGTATCTCTTGCGACTGGATTTTATAATGGTGGTGAACCAGGGAATACTTTGGATCTCACCCAAGATGTAGTACAACATGAGAATGGCTTAAAAGGTTTGCAAAATGATCAGGATCTGTTCGGATGGTAACAGATGACCTCCTGTTTTCCAGAAGAAGAATGCCATATGATTTCACCAATAACCTAATTCACCTATAATAGTATTAAATGTTGAAATTGTGTGCTCTGTTGTAGATTAATGCCTTAGTTTGTATCGATCTCTTGTTTTGTAAAACAATCTTGTTGACAGCAGATTGTTAGCTATGAATGTAAAAGTATTTGAATTAGTAAAGAATGCTATTAGAGAATGTTGTTACTTGTTTTTCTTATTAATACTTTTCTTACACAATATTATTGTTTTCAGCGAAATTCTAATAAATTATTATTAAACTGTTTGTGAATCAACTGGGAGTCATTATTTTCTAAATTGTTATACTTTTATCAATAATAATTAGAATTATATACAAAATGTATATATTTTAAGATTTTTATGACAAGATAAATACATTTTTAGATTATTTTATAACTTTTTATTAAATTAAGAAAAGGAAATGTAACATAGAACAATTGAGAAAAGTAATAGAAGCAACTATAAGAGAACTATTTTATATTGTGAGATGTTCTTATAAATTAGTGAATTTTAAAACTTTTCTGATATTTAAATAGTTACAATTAATAATTTGATAGTTTTTGTATAATAAAAAAAAATATTCTTATAAAATGTGTGTATATATATTTAGCAATTAGAGAAATGAATAGAAATATGCTATTTTTAACACTTTTTCTTATCTTGATTTAAGCATTTTTTATTAGCAAAAAAGAATAAATATATTTAATAAGAATCTGCAAAGAATTACAAAAAGATTTTCAAATAGAAATAGCTATTGCTAAAGTCCATTCAAGGATTTTTACCAAAAACTCTTCTCTAAGAATCAAAAGAATTCATAAAACAAACAAAATAAAAAGTCATCATAAAAAACAAGCTAGAATAATCAAAGTTTTTGTAAATATGTTTGTGACTTGCTAATATAACCCAATAAAATTGAATTTAATTTCTTTGTTGTCAATAAATTGTGAAATGAAACTAAATATTAATATGGTTACTCCCATCATGAAAATTGAAGTCTTTGAAAATGGTAAGATTGCATTATTATTATATTTTTTATTTGATTTAATTCATCAAAACTATTCTAAGTCATACTATTTGACAAGGAGTTGATATGGTTGCAACATATTTAATTTCAAGTGATACAATAGGTTGCTTTTAAAACCTAATAAAAAATAAACATATATTTAAAAGTAATTTTTCTAACCATTAATATTTCTAGCCTAATCACTATCAATATATTTAGCAAGTTCGTCCAAGGGGTTGAGCTTAACTAGTTAAAACACTGGGTTCTCACTGTAGAGACCCAAATTTAATTCCCAATAGGGACATCTGAAGTGGAATTCTAAGTTATGACTCTAATGGGCCCCCCACTCGTTCATAGCTTGAGTCATGTCCCCACTGGTTCATAGCTTGAGTCAAAAGCTATTCAAGCTCTGGCCTTCCATAGGATGGGGAAGGTCTTGGGGTCAATCTAATCAAACATAATAATAATAATAATTCAAAGATATGTAATGGGGATGGGGCCCCCTACTGTGTCTCCACTGGTTCATAGCTCCAATCAAAATCTATTCAGGCTTCGGCCCATTACCGATCAAAATATATATATATATATATATATAGCAAGTTCAAGATTATTTGTTGTTGAATAAAAAAACTCATAAACTTTAGTTTAATTTATATATATCAAAATATTTTTCTTTCTTATAAATGAGTATATTTTGGTGTCTCCACAAATCTTAAATTCAAACTAAACACACATACAATATGTTTGGCCTAATGACCAACAAAGTACATCAAGCTTCCAACCAATCGTCATAGTGATTAGAATCAACATTGTTTGTATTATCATCCTTTTAGATAGATGGGTTTTTGTTCTCCAATACAAATCTCTTTAAAAAAATTACCATTAATTTGAAAGACTATAATTCTTATAAAATATTTCATCAAACACAAGTCATACATCTCAAATTCTCCTCTTGTTGATCTATTCTAAAATCATTAATTACAATATTATTATTCCTTATATACAATCAAATCATTAACATACAATTAAAGTATAAATATTTCTCACTTTTCTCACTTTAATTTTTTATTTTATTTAAAACTAAAAATCAATATAGCTGACAAACCTTCCAGATTTGTTGAATTATCAATTTTAGAATAATATGTGCTATATCAAGCCTTACTATCGATGAATAATTTTCATTTTCATGAACATCAATATTCTATGACTATTCATCTAACTTTAAATCAAATTTTATATTGAATTTTCTCTTAAGCACCTATTTCAGACCACTTGTTTTCTTCCATACTTGAAGATCCATCAATTTCCATGCTGTAATTTTGTAGCATCTATACACCTAAAATTGTCCTATCTTAATTGAATAAATATTTTTATTTATTTAATTTTTTTATCCTAATTCATCTATTAATTAAATAGATTTTTATTTATTTAATTAATTTACTTATCCTTTTGTAGCCTTTCCATATTAAATAAATATTTAATTTATTTAATTGGTCCTACTTCCTCAATTAGTTAAATAGATCTTTATTTATTTAATTGATTCATTAGCGTTTTCCTCCTGATGACACGTGTCATTGTCATTTATCTCTTCATTTTCGTCTACGTACCCCCTTCATATTTTATTATTTTTCCGCTTACCCTTTAATCCTAGCCGACCATTTATCCTTTCACCTCTTATTCTTATCCCTCCATTTCTTAAGGCGTCTTCTATATAAGAGGATATCCTCATCCTTTCATAACCCTAACACTTTATGCGATCAAATCTTCTTGCTATCAAGCGACTTCACAACTACAATTCGTTCTTTGTTGAGCTCTTGTGCACATGCAAAAACTGAGAGCAAATATATCAAACAAGATCAATGGAGATAGGAGATAATGGAGATCAAACCCTACTTGGCATGTGAATAGTATTATCATCTTATTTGTTGATTTGCATGTTTTTAGGTTTCTTCATTGGTATATGGTGAATGCTTTATTTGTAGATCTAGGTTTATGTGGTTTGGTGTTTTGTGGTTTTGCAATAGTTTATCATCATCATTTTTCACTATATACATTTTGGCACGCCCGGTGGGACACTTGTCCCTTAGTTTCTAGCATCTTTTTGTAGTTTTAGTCTTTTTGTCAACTTACAGGTCAAATCAGTGATGATTACAGGCAAAATCACGTTTACAGATCATCTTTTTGCATTTGTTTTCTGCTTGATTTTTTATTTTGCAAGTTTCAGGTCTTTCCATGTCTTTGATTCACAATTCAATGTCTGCATTTATTGTCGCGTTTGCGTACCTTTCTTCCGTATTTGCAACTCTGTTGTTGTGTTTGTGATATATTGGCACGTCTCTGAATCTTATTTTCGTGTTTGTTTTTTCTGGAAATTATTTTTTTCTGCAAGATCATCTCTATCGCATATGTGTTTGTTCTTTCCGCATTTGGGGAAGGTATAAGCGTGTTTTTTTTATTTACAAATTTTTAGTCTTTTAGTTTGTATTTATTTTAGGGCTTTTAGATTTGATTTTTCCCTAACCCCTTGCTTGGACTAACAAAGTGGTTCAACTGTTTAAACTATATTGTTGAAGTCCCCCTTTTTACATTTCGATTTATATTTTCTAAAATTAACCTAACAAGTGTGCTTGTAGGTGGCGTGATTATCAAAACTACTAATTATTTTGTTGCAAGGGTAATTTAAGTGTTTGTCTTCGCATTTTAATTCCTAGTTTAATTAGGCTCACACATTTTCATTGTTATTTTTATTTGTTTGATTAAAGGGTTAATTAACTTACTTTAAGTGTGTTGTGCCTTTGGCACAACTTGTGTTTAGATTAGAACCCTAAATGTGAGAATAAAAAATAGTATCCTCTCCCCTCGCCTTCCATTGGACCTTGGGTGTAAGAGAAATTGTTAATGTTTTTTAGAGGGCCTCCCTCCCATCTTGTGAGAGGGAACGACCTAAGCAGTATTTTGTTTTGGTTTGCTATATAAAAGATTGTGATTTTAGATGAAAGTCTCTTATCACCTAGTGTCGATGTGTTATGCCAATATTTGTCTCCTCAAGTACCCATAGTGGTGCGTAAAACATAGAAGGGTTGGGAGGCCTCATTAACTTGAGTGAAACACCACATGTATAGCCACCAGATGCCCCAAAACATGACTAGATTCCTTTAAAGTAGTGGCCCACCCTATTTTGACTAAACATCATGATAATTTCAGTGCAAGGGGATAGCTAGTTTTCCCCCCAAGATACTCACCATAAGGCTCCTATGAGATGAGATAGAAATCCTCATCTTAGCATAAGCTACTTGTATCTTTCCAGGAAGAGGGTAATAGAGTCATCCTTCCAATCCTCGAGGCCCCTAGCTATCTGCTCACAAAAAAAACAAAATTAGTGAACACACCCATCAAGGTGTCCCTACACTTGAGCCGACAAAGATTCTAGGTTGTGGGCTGAAGTTATCGCCATGAGAAAATTGACCTTAGGCTAAGAACTTGTTTGATGTGTCTTCGATTGTGCTAGACCCATGGAAATTAGGCTGATTCAGCCTATTGGACATTCACATTATGCTCAAATTTTGATAAAATAGCTTCAGATATTGTGTCTTCATTGTTTGTTGTGTTTTCTTGCCACAAGACACTCGACATTAAGATTTGGTCACACTCAACATTTGCAAAATTTGGACAGATTACAAAAATTCCAAAAACACGTTTGTGTGGGGCAAAAATGTGTCTATGTTTCAAAAAATGAGAAAATTATCAAAGCATTAGAAAATGCATCTATGCTAGTTTAAACAACGCTTGTTTTCTAGAATCATGTATATGAGGGGCAGAATCGCATATCTAATTTTTTCAAAATTGAGAGAATATTACATCAACTGGTTAAAACATGTCTACATCTTAAAAAGGCATCTGTGTAGCATATTACCACATCTAAGTTGTTTAAAATTGTGTTTGTGTATCAGAACTAAGAATTTCATTAACAGTGGAAAACATGTCTATGCACTAAGAAACTGCATTTGAGTGGGTTAAAATTGCGTCTGTGAACTCACGACACGTCTATGTTTTGAGATCAAAGAGATTCTAAGTCATCTTCCTTTAGGGCTTCACTTTCAGTCAACTAGTCTTTATCACAACTTTATCACACATTTTCAGTCCTCATACACACTTTTCGAACTAGAGTGAAAAGGTTGTTTAGTGGTCCTCGTCATACTTTGCAAACATACTACAGCATATCACTAGGTGGTTCCCACATCGGATCTATCATCTTGGGTTCCATTTGGTTCTCTTTAGTCAAGGTCAACTTACCTCATCAAGAGATCTATCATATCTTTGGAAGCTACACCTTACTTTAGATCACTTATCTCAGACTTACACTTTTGGACATTGCAAGACAACCCTAGATTCAGTCCATCTCATATTCCTTCTTGGTCTTCCATAGTCTTCACACTTTCTTCCATCTTCCATTCTAGCCAAGGTTTTGTTCATGGTTGAAACTCATTGACAAAAGTTGAAAAGAGAAGTCAAGGAATCTCTGAGATCTCTCAACATGAGTACCTATGAGTTTGAGGGAGATGAATTTTACAACTCACCAAACTTTCAGAATCACGGTATTCCACCAGAAAATGAGAATAACAATGATAATGAAAATGAATCTATTACTTTCACAGACGTTAAAGAGACTATTATAGATACAAGGTTCAATAGAATAGTTGAGAAAATCATGAGAAGAGACCGTCAATTTTTTTTGTTCAAGTCATGGCACAAAGTGGAACAAGACTACCTCATGATTTTGATATGTCACAAATTTTGAAGGATGATCCTAATCAAGTGAATAGAGAAAATGCAAATCCTAGAAGATATAATGGTGGTAATAGGAGAGAATGTCTCATTCTTGAGTCACCCTCATATTTATTTCAAAAACCAGAAGTGCCCAACACTCATGCTTATACCAATTTTGCTAGAAACTCACATGAACAACCCAGTGGTCATCCTCTTGCATGGAAGAGACATACTACTACACATGATCAACAACATGATGCCAATACATATAATTATACCCAAGGTAACATTCAAAATCATGACACAAGGAGACCCCATGTTAGATTTGGGGGCAATATTCAAGATCATTCTTATTATACCTCATATCTGCATGGTCATGATATGTACAATCGACCTAGACCTAGTGCTCCTCATTATAACACCATACCAAGTAGTCCTTATTTTAGTTACAATTATGTTTCCCCTCCATATGAACACATGTATGAACAATATCATCCATACATGCACTATATCATCCTCCATTTGATGGCTCAAACATGGGACTAACTCAAAGAGATATGACATTACCTAAGAATGACTTGCAACAACAAATCAAGGATTTGCAAAAACAAATGGCAGATATGAATGCACCAAAGAAAGAGTATACAATGAAGGAAATATGTCCTTATACATTTGACAAGAGCATATCAATGCCTTCATTTTCTCCAAATTTTATGACACCAAAATTTGACAAATATAGAGGGAAGGGAGATCTTAAAGCACATACAAGAGAGTCTTTCATGACTTGTATTGAGGTAGCAAGAGAAGAAACATATTTGATGCGACTATTTCCACAAAGTTTAGGTGGAAAATCTATGGAATGGTTCTCCCAACTTCCACCTTGAATCAAGTAATGGAGTGATTTACCGGAAGCTTTTATACAACACTTCTCATACAATATTGAAACAGATGTGTCAATGACTAGTTTGTGCAATACCAAACAGAAAAATTGAGAGCCCTTTGTTTCATTCTTATAGCGATGGAGAATTTTTGCAAGTTAGTGATCTTGTGATATTCCTCAAAAACATATGGTGGAAATGTTCACTCAAAACGTCAACAAGGATATTGGATATGAATTAAGAAAATCTTGTTTGTCCACTTTTAAGGAAGTCATTGAAAAAGGATTGGTAGTTGAGAAAGTCCTTATTGAACAAGGCACCATTAAGCTATTCAAGGACAATAAAGATGACTCAAATGGGAAGGATAAACCCCACTTTTGGAATAAAAACAAGAAAATAGTTAACAACGGGGTAGTAGATACAAATATGGTAAAACCAAAGATGACTTTCCCAGGTGCAAGTTCATCCAATTCTAATAATCAAGTGAATGCTCAAAGGCCATCGAAGCTTCCAAAAAATATAGTCCATTGGGAGAGTCAATTGAGACAACATTTAAGAAATTGGTCTCAAACAAGCTTATAACAATACCACACAGTCCACCATATGAACCAAAAGTGAAACCTACATGGTGGAATGATGATGAGTTTTGTGAGAATCACAAGAGCAAAAGACATAAGACTAGTAATTTTCATAGATTGAAGAACATCATACAATATCTTATTGACAAAGGTGACATAGAAGTTGATGGTCAAACTTCCAATGAGGAACATGCGATGTTAACGAAACCATTTTTGAAGCATGATAAGGGAAAAGCTTGTAATTCAAATAACAATGCCAATTATACTACCACATTCTATGATCATACGGTCAACCACATTTAAATCAACAAACATGTTTCTCCCATTATTATGAAGGACAAAAATCTCAAAGGTCCTAATCGAAGGAGTAAATTTGTTTTGAAAGGCAGTGGACCATCATCATTGTCCTTGCAATTTTACAACTTGACAGGGAAAATTCACCTTGCAAGGTGTTCCATCCAAGACCACAACTTCACCATCTACCAAAAATGAGTATGACCTTGTAGACTAGTTAGGGAAGACACCCAAGCTTATCTCCATCCTTGAATTATTGTGTATCTCTCCTTCACATAAGACCATTCTTGATAAAGCATTAAGAGAAACCCCCATTCCCACTGATCTAAACATGGACCAATTTCAAGCCATGATGGGATATATTTCCACTCCACATTGCCTTACATTCACAGAAGTTGATGATGCATCTCCATGTCAACCACACAATGCACCTCTACACATTGAAGTCTTTTCTCCATAATAATCATATTAAACAAATCTTGATAGATCGAGGAGTGGGTCTAAATATTTGTACATTGAACACTATTAAACAATTGGGATAGTCTGAATAAACTATGGATTCAAGAAATAAGATCACTATCAAAGCATATGATGACGAAGAATGCTCATCCAAAGGAACAGTCACCATACCTTTAAGGATTGGGCCAGTAACAAAGGATGTGGTTTGTCAAGTTCTTGATCTAGATCTCACATCTAGTACAATATACTTTTGGGACATCCATGGATACACAAAATAAGGGTAGTGCCATCAACATATCATCAATGTATCAAAATTCCACACAATGGAGTCAAAGTGATAGTCAAAGGTGATCCAAATTCATTCATATATTGCAATAACCTGCGACTAAGACCATAAGTAATAGTCCTAATAAATAGAGAAGTGACTCCATCATCACATATGTTGACCCAAAATCATTAAAAGCTTCTACATCAAAACAAGGAGAGCTCAAAGAAAAATACAAAGATGAAGGCATGGGAGAATATATCTTGAATCAAACCATGTACTTAAGACAACTAATTGATTCTCCTAAGGAATATGGATGACCATATCCTTCTAAGAAAGTTTCCACAATTACCATAAAATAGGATCCCACAACATTCAAGAAATGGGGTGAGATGGAAGAAGAAGACCTTTATAATTTAATCCTTTATAGAGAAACTGAAAAAGAATCTACACAAGACCGCATCAAAATACCATGCGAAGATTATGGCAAAGTTTTTAAGTTATTATAAAAGTTCAGATGTGATGGAAAATGCCCTCTTTGGCTACAAAAGGAAGGTATTGTAGATTCGTTGCAACCATAGCTAGTACCAATTGGTTTCACACCCTTGAGATTGGGTGGTCTGAATTCCAAAACAACATTGCAAATCACAAAATCTACCTCCATTAATGATCAAAAACAAGTGAAACACTATTCCACAAACTCTAATGAATGAGAATGGGGTTCAGATAAGTCATCAAGTGACTATGAGATTATGGAAACATTCAAAGAACCAGGTGAACCCACTGAAGAAGAGAGGCTTAGAAAACAATTCGGAGTTTGTAAAGCAACTTTATTAGATTCTACATCTCAAGAAAAGAAAGATAGTGGAGAAATGTGGTTAAACACATTTTGGGATCCCAATACATCTACGTCTCAAGGTTCTAGGTGAAAACCATGAAGAGTGAAGACTCATGTTGCTAAGTGTCCTTCTAGTGACATCGATTTGGATTTGTTTACAATCGAGATTGATGAGGAGAGTGCTAGCGATAACCCAGATGATTGTATTGAGATACCTAAAGAATCTTGTGTCTTTATCCTCACACCCGTTGACTTTGAACACACCAATGGCCTTCCCCTCATTCATCCGCAACTTATTGACTAGGACCAACAAGTACTTCCATGACTTGACACATTCCAAAATGATGAGACCTTCATTGACTACCTTCGTATATGAGATGATCTTCCCCTTGAAGACCACAAAGTAGGATACATCATAGAACTTGATAGCATGGCATATTTTGGAGAGGGTGCCAAACCTTCCAGTTGCAAAAGTATAAAAATAAAAACAAATCATGGGTCTTATGGTGAAAACCACATTATGGCATTGTCTGACCCCAAAAAAGTAAAAATAAAGTACACATTTGAAGGTGAAAACCTCTCTAAGGTGCCTAAGGATTGAAGGTTTCACACTTTCCCCATGACATTATATAAAGAAAAATTATCAATTCTGATCAAAGAAACTATCAAGACAAATATTGGGGACAATAAAGACACCACACAATATCTTCTTGGCACAGTCTTTGACAGAAATTGAAAGACCAAAGTTCATAACATTCTTCACAGAGTGAGAAATCAACTTTTCATGGTCATATGGCAGGGTTGGATCTTAATTTAGTTATGCATCATTTGACGGTCACTCTAGGTATCAAGCCTATAAAATAGAAACTTCGGAAGATGCATCCACAGGTGGCATTATTAGTGAAATTAGAACTTGAGAAACTATTGGACAATGGCTTCATTAGACCGATTGACTACCCTAAGTGGATATTGTTGGGTATGGTTGTCGTTGCACCAAAAGGTCGACTTGTCAATGCCTGCTCAACCACCAAACATATAGAATCCACGGGAGGCGGTTAAGCCATGTCACAAACCTATCGCTTGTGATGTATAGAGACCAAGGGTGCACACCTTGCAACAATGCTCCCCCTCAGCGTAAGAAGGGTTTGAACCCTCGACCCATCTCTGATACCATTGGCTAGGTATGGTTGTCGTTGCACCAAAAGGTCGACCTATCAATGCCTGCTACAACCACCAGACACATAAAATCCATGAGAGACGGTTAATCCATGTCACAAACCTACCACTTGTGCTGCACAAAGACCAAGGGTGCACACCTTGCAATAAATTTATAATCTTGTACCTTGTCAACAAACCAGACAATTGCATCATAATATGTATGAACTTTAGAGATATCAATAAGGCTTGTTTGAAAGATTATTTTCCATTGCCAAACATTGATTTAATTGTTGATCTCACGGTTGGTCATGCAATGCTCTCACTAATGGATGGATTCTCTGAGTATAATCAGATCAAAATAGCACCTGAAGATCAATATAAAACAACGTTTGCATATCCTTGGGGTACTTTTTGTTGGAATTTCATGCCTTTCAGATTAAAAATGCAGGTGCGACATATCAAAGAGCAATGACAACTATCTTTCATGATCTCATGCATGTCATTATGGAAGACTATGTTGATGATCTCTTGGGAAATTAGTCACAAGGGAAACAAATTTGGACATTTTATCAGTAGTCTTTTATCATTTGGAGAAGTAAAAAGTTAGATTAATCCCAAGAAGTGTGTCTTTGGGGTGACCTCCAAGAAACTCCTTGGATACATTGTCTCACAATGAGGAATTGAAGCAGATCTAGTGAAGTCAGAGCCATATTGGAAATGCCACCTTTGAAGAACATCAGCCAACTCCGATATCTACAAAGAAGACTTCAATCAATACGCAGATTCATCACACAATTTGCAGATAAATGTCACCCTTTTCAACATCTACTTCACAAGAATATCAAGTTTAAGTAGGATGATAAGTGTGAACAAGCCTTTCAGATTCTCAAAGACTATCTTTTAAATCCACCGGTATTAATGCCCCCTATTCAAGGAAAACCCCTATTACTTTACATATCAACTACATAGACAACACTAATGGTACTATTAGCGCAACAAGATCATGATGGTAAAGAATAAACTATATGCTACATTAGTCGCACATTGGTTGGGTATGAGCTTAACTACATTTTGAGTGAGCGTGTGTGTCTTACCATGGTTTTTGCTTCGCATAAATTGCGTCATTACATGATAACTCACAAGACCAATATCATTACAAGAATTGATCCACTCAAATACATTCTTAACAAGGAAACACTTACAAGCAAACTGGCTAAATGGGTCATGATTTTGAGTGAATTTGATATTTAATATGTCAACAGGAAAGCTATTAAGGGACAAGCCATTGTAGATCAGATAGTAGATGCACCTATGATTGATGACACTCCCATTGTTTCAAAACTCCCAGATGAATCTATCTTCATGGTGACAAATTCAAAGCCTTGGAAACTATATTTTGATGGTTCATACACGTAGCATGGTATCAAAGTAGGTATCCTCTTTATTAAACCTCAAGGGGATTCTATTTCTAAGTCATATTGATTATCATTCCCTTGTACAAACAACATACCAAAATATGAAGCATTAACAACAAGTCTACGAATTGCAGTTCAGTGGAACATCTAGGAACTTCATGTTTTTAGGGACTCTCAACTTGTGATTCATCAAGTAAATGATGACTATCAAACTAAAGATGAAAATTTCATGTCATACAAGAAAATGGTGGATGATTTCAAATAATATTTAACATAGATAGTCTTTGAGCATATTTCAAGGGATAATAATAAAGTTATCAAAGTCATGTCTACGATTGCTTCTTTGATTAACATGCCTCAAAATGAGACTCATTACGAGTTCTTGGTGGATAATCTTTTGGTTCCCTCATATGAGATCACTCCTGCAAAAATGATGTGTCATTGGTCCCGATTCCCCTTGGTAAAGTAACATTTTTTATTACCATCGCAACAATATCCTTTCACCTGACCTTTCCAACAATCAATGTCATACCTTCATTTTCCAATCCTCCCTCTATGTCATCTTAGCCGATACCCTTTAATGATTGTGTCTAGATAATACTTTCCTTAGATGTTTGGAAAGTGATGAAGCTCAGATTGTATTACATGAGGTTCATGAAGGTATATATGGTGTTCACTCTAGTGGTCCAACCTTAGCCAAAAAACTAATGAGGACTAGATACTGTAGACACCCAAAATTGTCCAGTCTAATAAAATAAATATTTTATTTATTTAATTAGCTAAGCTTAATTCTTCTATTAATTAAATAAATCTTTATTTATTTAATTAATTCATTTATCCTCTTCTAGCCTTATTTCTCATTTAAATAAATACATTTATTTATTTAAATTATCCTTTTCCTAAATTAAATAAATATCTTATTTATTTAATTGATCGCACTTCTTCTATTAATTAAATAAATATTTATTTATTTAATTAATTCATTAACCTTTTCTACCCATGACACATGTCATTCATCTCTTAATTCATACACTACCTACCCCTTTCATTATTTTATTATTTCTTTTACCTACCCTCTAATCATAGTCGACCTCCTTTTACACCTCTCAATCTTATCCCTCCATTTCATATAGTGTCTTCTATATAAGAGGATGCTTCCTTCATTATCAGCCCTAATCGTTCTATGCATTCTAATCATCTTTTATGCACTTGACTACACTACGATCCTACTAGCAACCACATTCCGTTCTTTGTTGAGCTCTTGTGCACATAAAATCTGAGAGCAAATATATCAAGCAAGATCAATGGAGATAGGAAGAATGGAGATCCAAACCCTATTGGACATGTGATGGTATAATCTTTGTGATTTCGTTTGATTTGCATTGTCTTAGGTAATCTTCATATGTTATGGTGGATCTTTGTTGTTGTTAGGCTAGGGTTTTGTGGTTGAATTCATTTAGCCTTTCAATATTGTTATTATTTTTATCCATTTTCACCATATACAGATACTATTGTCCTACTATGGAAAAAGACTCATACCAGTTTGTTAGAAAATGTAAGCAGTGTGATATTCAAGGAGACCTCATTCATGCACCAGCACAAGAACTTCAACCAATTGCAACTACATGGCCCTTTTGTGGCCAATGGGGACTTGAACTCATGGGGAAGATTCACCCTCCCTCTTCTAATGGTCATAAATTCATCATCACATCCACAAAGTCATTCCTAAAGTGGATTGAGGTCATTCTTCTCACCCAAGTGACCGAAAAGAAGATTGCAAACTTTATCCTCAACTATATCATCTGCTGATGTAGTGTTGTCATTTCCATTGTAACTGAGAATGGGCATCCTTTCAAGAATCATAATGTTCATGAGCATTGTGAACAATTCCATATCCATTATTTCTTCTCTACTCTATATTACCCTCAAGGTAATGACTGAGATGAGGCATCTAACAAAACTATCCTCAAAATTCTCAAGAAGATAGTCAACAACGTTGGCCATAACTAGCATATCCAACTCAACCTTGCACTATGGGCTTATCACACAAGTGTTCACACACCCACTCAAGCCACTCCTTATTCACTTGTTTATGGTACCAAAGCCATATTTCTTATCGAGGTGGATTTGTCATCTCTACGGGTCTGTTTGTGCAATCTTATCAATGATGAAGACTACAAGGTCTCCCACTTACAAGATTTAGAATTATTGAATGAGCATAGACAAACTGCTTTCAATCATCTCAAAGAATATCAATAATAAATAAGTTGTAGCTATAATCATAAGGTAAATTCTTGCACATTTGACGTAGGTGACTTGGCTCTAAGAGCAAATCCTAAGAATTAGCAAGACGAAGAGAAAAAGGGTAAGTTTGAACCAAATAGGCTTGGCCCTTACATCATCACATTAGTATATGGGTCAAGTGCATATCAACTCTCAAAACTAGATGAAGAATCTTTGGAGGATAATATCAACAATATGCAACTTCACAAGTTTTATACATAGTTTCTTTGAGTATCCTAATCAAAAATACAAAAAAATAAAAAATATCAAAAATACAAAAAAAAATTAAAATTAAAGTAAAATTGAAAAAAGTAAAGAGAAATAATTTTGTCCAATGGTGAAAACCTCTTCGGTGGCACCTTGAAAAAGTATCATGGTGAAAACCCTATTGGTGCCATGTGTAGAGACTTTGCTCCTCCCTCCTTCAGGATTTAGCCTTACCCATTCACTTTGCACACACTCACAGCCTATCATTCCATAATAAATTTACCCATTCTCATCATGTCTTATTATTAATCTACCTAAGATTGGTTCCCCATCCATAATAAACCTTTTTCACTCTTTCCTTCCATAATAAATCAGGTCCAATCTATAACTGGGGGCAAAATCCTAAATGTAGTGATGGAAGTGAAACCCTGAGCATCACGTGTTTGAGAAGCATCGTCTTTTCATTCCTCCTTTTTGTGCATAATCTGCAATAAAATATCACTTGCATTGCAGATTTGCAATAAAGTTTCGTTCTTCTCCACAAAAAGGTATCAGTTTCATGGATTTAGTCATTTTTGGATGAGACACAAGAAGCAATGATCTTTCAATAAATCAAATTTTTTGGTAGACTTTGGCAACAACAGGATTTTCAACATAATCTATCCTTTATTAGGATAACAACATTGTGACCAGATCAAACATGTTAACATATGTGGCAAGAAACACTAATAACTTGAGGATTATAGTTGATGTTGGTGTCAAGTCTTTGATTTTATTTTGATTTTATCTTTTGAGATGACATGTCTTTTAGCTTTTCTAGGATGTCTTTGACTAGAGATTCTATCTCCAAGATGTCTTTGACTAGAAAGGCGAGGATGGGGTATGTTCACCTATTTTTGTTGTTTGTGGATTGTCTCTTAGTAATACTATGGCTCATCCAAAGATATGAGGACACTATGAGTCTCGTGTGAACTTGGGAATTCCTTGTTTGTGTATGTCTGATCTCCATGCAAAGGGTACAATGACCTTTTAGGTCAAACCTATACCTAGATGGTCACAACCTATTTTTCCATAATAAAGCTCAATGATTATAATAGCACAAGAAGTTCTTTCACCTCCATATTTTCTACCTTTCACCCGCTTATTCATTTTGTCCTCCTTTGTCTTGTCTCCAATCCCATGTAGTTTGATATTAAATGACTAAGTATAATGACACACCAAAAATATATGCATCTCAATGTAGTGTTCATATGCATTACCACATGTTAGTATATTTCATTACATGCATATAGAAATCATAATATTATCACATCCTGCACACACCACTCATTAGCACATCATATGCACATCATTCTCATACATACATACATTTGCATTCACACATATACGTTTGCATCATGTATAACATAAGCATAAAAGGCATAAAAATAGAGATTGTCTCATAATCATCATATAAGAATTACATAAAAAATGATTGCATCATCATAATAGAACATGCATCCATAGTATAAACATATTGTATCATATGCATCCATTTTATAAGAAACATGCATGATAGAACATCTCATAAGCATATCATAAAGCATATAAAAACGTTATAAAGTCAATGCATCACATAGGAACACATGTATATAACTACTGCAAGGAATAAGTCATCCCATATATATATATATATATATATCAAAAATATAAGTGTCATAATACAATGATGTCAAAACTCATATGGCTACAAAATCACCCAAAGTTGTCTACATCATCATATACAAAACCGATACAAAAACTAGATCCAAGAGAGCTATGATGAAGACCCTCCCTCAAAGTTGGCAAGCCTCAACAGAATTTGAGAACTCGAAGGGCTAGCTCGTGGATCATCTTGTTTTCCCCTGCTTGTGGACCCTATTGTTGGTGGTGGTGGAGGAACCATAACCCCACTGCTAGATGCTCTCTATCTCTCATGTCTTGTGCCAGTTGGTCGGGAGGCCTGTTTGTAGCTACCTGCTCTAAGATGAGGAGGAGTTGCCATGTATAGGTTCCTCCAATACTCTATCTCCTCCCCTACCTAGATGCAATAGATGAAGCTAGAAGACGTGTCACCTCCTTAGCTAGCTTGAGTTGTCTTGAGAGCCTCCTTCGTGGTTGTATACTATTGGATGGCCTGGTCTCTCTCATCGCGCACCTCCTAGACTTTCTGCCTCAATCAAGTCACCTCTATCTCAAGATCGTCGATCTCATCAGCCTATCCCTGTGTGATCTCTCATAGCATGAGAATCTCATCCTCCTCCCCCCTCCTCCTACCTATCTTTCTCTAGGGCATCCTTTATGGGTCTATCCTATCCCTGTTTAATCTGTTCCCGTCCACCCTGCACTTGTACTTGTTGAGCAACCTATAGTGGCTATCCTCCTCTCCCTCTTGGTGGCTTCAGTGGTCTATCCTATCCTCTTTTCCCCCTCTCACCCTATCATCCATCTCTACCTCCTCCACCTCAGCCCCTAACAATCCTCCTAGACCCTCCTATCCTCCATCTCCTTTGCCATCCACCACCATCCTCATCATCATCATCATCCTCATCCAATCTCGGTGCTAGCTCTCGTAGGCCTGTCAATCATAGAAATGGATGTGCCACAAGATGCAAACTCATCTATGACACTTGCATTAGCCACATCATGTAACATATTCCATGGCATTGGAGCCATGTCTTGGAACTATGTGAGAGCCACATCATAAGAAAATCAGTCCCCAATGGACCTCCTCTCTCACTATGCATGCAAACTCTCATGATCCATATGGCATATGCTACACTCTACTGAACTGTCTAGTCACTTTGTCAATCAAGTGCCTATCCAAAATATAGGGAGTCCAACCAATGAGATACCTATTGTGGAAACAAAATGGTAACTCTTTGTCATCCTCCTCCTAGGCCTCGCAATCTAGATATGGCTTCCATGTCACACTATCTATGTCCTCAAAAAGTCATCACCAGTACTCTAGCTTCCCATTCCATGTTTGAGAAGTGATCAAGCTATACATATGTACATAGGCCTACCCATGACCCCTGAATCTGAAGTGGATAGGCCTCATCACAATAATATGTTCATAAGCCCAGACCTATAGCAGTGTCACCCTACATCCCAAACCACAACCACCAAGGTATACACATTGATGGAGCTCATATTACAAGTGTGCCAAATTGCATGGTCCCCATGTGAATCTAGTCCTCTATGTCAATAGAATATCCAATGCCCTACCCCACCCTATAGCCAGTATGCGTGTAGCCCTGAAAGAACATAGGAATCTACTAATCACCCCTCCCACTACTACTAGAGTCTATCCATTGGTGTACATAACTTCCTAGCTGAAGTGTCCACTCCTCAACTCCAGCTCTAGATCTCTAAATACTCATTGTAAGGCATCTGCATCTCCTCCCCTGTCATACATTACTTACTCTTTGTGTATGGGTATCCACAGAATCCTGTAGACATACTCTAAAGTAACTAACATCTTGCTAGTCAGCAAATGAAACGCGCATGTCTCAGAGTGCCATGTCTCTGCAAGAGAAATCAACAATCCTATGTCTGCCTGAATCTTAGGCATATACATGATGTATTGTAAACCCATAGCCTTGATCATGGCATGAGCATTAGTAGTCACATTTGTCCATAATCTCTAAGTCATAGGGAACCTCTCTCGAGACTCAATTTGGGGCAAATCATCTTGCATTCAATCAAACCAACTGTGTCAATTTTTAGTAGTGCTCATGTTCATTACATAGTGTTGCTTATTCTATCCTAGCCTAGTGGTACCTATGTATATCACATGATGTTTCTCATCAGGCTCTATCCTAGTGCTTATTCTTATCACGTGGTGTTGCATCCTAGTGTATATGTTATCACATTACACTTGATCCTATTTTTCTAGAGCACTCACCGAATTTTATCAACACTTGACGGATTATCCTATACTCAACTTAGCAAACCTTCTTGTTTTAGGGCACCTATTGAGTGAGTCCTCTCAGTAGCTTATCCAATTGGTGATCCATGTCTATCACATGGTTGGTGATTCTATCCTAGCTTTCACTTTGTCTTTTCTCTAGGGAACCTATTGAGTGAGTCCTCTCATTAGCTTATCCAATTGATGACATATGTTCATCATATAACTATCAATTTTGGTCTTCTAAGACAAATGTGTTTTATCAATCTAAACATAGTTTTATCCAACCTATACACATCTTTACTACCTATACATGCTTTCTTAGCATAAATGTGACACTTCTCTACCGAGATGTGTCCCTGATATACTTACGTGATTCTATAACCTAGACATGTCTCTATGACAAAGATGTGCGCAAATAGCACACAGATGCGATTAGATACATAGACACATGCTTACTTGATGCATGTGTGCCTATGCCCCACAGACACATCCTAACATGACCTAGACATGTTGAAGAAGACTTTTACCGATTCCATATTTTTTTTCTAGCCTACAAAGTGCATTAAATGCATCATAATTAAAAAAGTGCTAATAAAGGTTGATGTACTTACCGGCTCACCCATTTCCTCTGGGTGCTCAAATTGTCAGGCCCAATCGAATTGATGTACTCTCTCTACCATCTCTCCTAGACTATTAATTGCTCTCTAAGATCTCCAAGTACTCTACTCTGCTCTGATCTCCTTAGTGTTGATACAAATGAGGATTTTTTTCCCTATGGCATGTATATATAGGTTGTGTAGCCCTAATCCATAGTGACAGTCTCCCACTTCCTGTTGATTCCCTCTTGAGTCATTTTTTCACCCAAGCTCTTTTCCTTCCCTTTCTAACCTTTCTTTCTTATCAAGAGATTGTCTGCGATCTTTTTTAAACATTTTTCATCCAATATCTTGAGGGGGCATATCCTTCTCATCTTGGGCCAACTTTGTATCAGTTCATCTTATCTTCTTTGAGCCAATATGATAAGCTGCATTATCTCAAAGAGGGGCAAAATGTAGGCACCTAAAATTGTCTTGTCTTAATTAAATAAATATTTTTTATTTATTTGTAAAGTGGAAAAATCGCGAACCCTAGTTGCTCTCCCCTCTTCCAACTCCAAGGAGAGAGAAGGGAGGTCACTAGGGTTGACGGTTTTCACTTAGAGGAGACTTTACATTCAAAAGAGGGGTTGAAACCCACAAGATCCAATCCCACACAATGAAAGATTGGATTCTAGATGAGTTTCAAGGGTTAAGACAGCAAGGCTACCCTCTTTTGTAAAGATTGTGGATAGAATGATTAAGCTAGGAATGCATAGAAAGTGATAAAATTCGCTTATAAACTGAGATAGGGATATAGGATGAAGCTGCGGACCTAGAATTAGCAGTAAAATGTCGAGACGGTGCTGTCCTGCAAATTTGAGCAAAAGTTGACGGGACGATGGTGCCCGGCGTGCACACGGTCCTCCAAAAAATCCACAAAACGAAGGGGGATCTGTTCGTCTCTGCACAAGGATTCCAGATCTTCAATTTCAGCCGCGTACCTGCAACCTACACACAGAAAAGTGAAGACGATTGGGGGGTTAGGGATTAGGGGTTTGCCCTTAGGTCAAACCCCGGTTTTGGAATTAACCAAGAAATGAGAAATGTTGTAAATGTAAATGATTGTAATGTAAAACAAGTACTAGTACCTTGTTGTAAGGATGTTTGTATCCTTATATGTGAAGGTATAGATGTTGTTGTATGTTGTATGCTGTATGTTGTAGTATGTGATCTCCTCTTCAATGGTTGAATCCTTGTCTTGAATGCAACACTTAGCCTTGAATGGAGACTTAGAATGATCAATTGCTTGAAGGAATGCTTGAATGCTTGAATGTTTGAATGTTTGAATGTTGTTTCCACGCCCTTTTTCATCTCTCCAAAATGAGAGAGGAAAAGTTGTTTATATACTTGCCAATTAGGGTTGATAGACTGATTTTCCCGACCTTAGGCCGACCAGGAAATGTTATTTTCCATTTTGCAAACAAAAAGACCCGAAGTCCCATAGGAGACCGGGCCCAAAATAGGGCCAGGGACCAGGGCGCTGGGCGCCATGGTCCTGGGGGACCAGGGCGATGGGCGCCATGGTCCTGGGGGACTAGGGCGCGCTGGGCGCTCTGGTCCCACCTCCCAGCACAGGAGGGTGCAAGGAGGGATCAGGCAGGGTGCTAGAAAAATGCAGTTTTTGATGTCATGGACAAGTTTCGGGGTCTCCATTCAGGTTTAGTGTTGTGTCGCCATCATGAAGACCGAAATGCAGTCGAAATTGCAAGTGTCACAATTTTAGGACGCTACATTTAGCCCCCACTTTAGCGGGAGTATAAGCTCATACTTTCGATAAAGTACAAGGAAACAACATTGAAAAACTTTCACCACGTCAAGGAGGCAAGACACACCAAGCCCCCAGTGGACTAAGGATCTTACGACTTCAATTGACAAAGTAAAAGGGAAGATCACGAGGGAGAACCATGACCGTCAGTAGTAAGGTTCCCTCACTATGATTCATGCAAGAGAAATACCAAAAATTTTCAAGGCAAAGCTAAGTTCGCCAAGAAATTTTCAAGTATCCTGAAGGGATAGACGGGATGTATGCCCCCCTACGTTAAAACAATCGCACACGCCTCAATGGAGGTGATTGCTTTAATGTAGTGATACATATAAAAAATGAGAAGGAAAGGAGCACGTTATCACAAGGATTTAGCCCCCAAGTGTGAGATAAGCCCAAGGATAATAGACACAAAACACAAAGCACAAGGTGACTTTGCTTTCCTCGGGGTCAGTATGTTGTATGATAAGTCATGTATATCATATGTATGTATGCATAATTGTTCTTCATTCCCCAATCAAGAAAGGTCACCTAGAAGAAGGGAACACATGTGTCTTTTGAGTCAACATGAGAGAGACCGAAAGAGATCTCAATGCTTTGCATCATCCTCAAGTAGACAACACTAAGGACAACAAATAGAAGAATGAGAATAACACATAGAGGAAGTAACAAAAGAAAGAGAAGAGGAGAGAATCTGCTATGCCAATGAAACTAGTCTAGCACGTCATCTACCCCCCGATCTTGCTGATCAATGTTTCGGGAAGGTAGGGAACATGCTAGAGGAGGAACATCCAACACAGCAGATGGAGCTATCACAAGATCCAAACAAGGGCTATGTTCATGTTCCAAGCCACGTTGTTCTTGTCTAGGAGCTAGGATAAGTGCTTTAGAAAACTCGTTAGATAAATGGTTATCAATATCAACAAGTTCATATTCACTATCAGAAGCAAGAGAAGTAACATTTTCATCATGAATAACATTTTCATCTATATCATCATCAAGATTTATAAAAATAGGATCTTTAACTCGCACAGGATCAAGATCATCATGCATCTTATGTTTAGGAGATTTTGGCTCAATTTCCGGCTGAGGAGAAAATGGAATAATGCTTGTTGAAGGTGTTTTTGGAGATTGCAAAGTTTGAGAAGCAGCTGCCTGAGCCCTAAGACGACGCTTTTGTCGACGTTCACGTGCAGAATGATTTCATCTAGTCTTAGTAGGAAGTGGAGAAGATTGAGGAGGAGGAATGTTCTCATCCTTATCACTTGGGTGTTTAGGTTGTGGTCTCTTAGGCTGGATAATAGGAGAAGAGGAAGGTCTCTTCTCTCTATAAAAGGACGGAGGAGTAACTGCTCCATATAAAGGAGGAATTTTTGGTTTAGGAAGAAGACCAAGTCCATCATGATGAGGAGGTATAGGTCTACTTTTAGGAAGTTTATTATGCATAGACATAGTCACATCCATGGGAACGGGTTGGGAATCTTCTTGAGGAAAGACATTAGTTTTATCTTTCAAAGGAAGAACTTCCTTCTCAAGAACGATAGGAATATCAAGTTTGGGTGTTCTAGGTTCACTTAGAGATAGGATCATATCTGTTTTCCACTTTTGATAAGATTTGAAAAGATGATCACTTCGCGGAGGAAGAGATTGGAATTGTTTAGGCCAAAAATAATCAATAGGAACGCTAGAAGTTCTTTCAGCTGGTTTAAAGAGACTATGATTGACAGTAACAACCTCACCATTATGGGGAAATTTTAAACACTTATGAATAGGAGAAGCAATAGCTTTCATGGAAGATAGCCAAGGATAGCCTAGCTTCACACGAAATTGTTCAGATGAAGGAATAATAGCAAAGTTCACATCAAGGGATTTGTTGTGGACCTCAATAGGTAATGTAATAGAACCAATTGCAGGAGAAGAAAATGCATCAAATAATTTCACAATCACATCTGTTTTGTCATAAATCACTTGATTCAATTGCAAAGTAAAAAGAAATTCTTCATTAATAACATTAACCATGCACGAAGGATCAATAAGCACTCCACGGCAAGGTGTATTCTTGACTTTTGCAACTATATATAAAGGACCATCAGGTGCCCTGATAGTTTCACTGGAATCAAATGTGATGGAAGGTTCTTTAGGGTTTTCTTGCTGCTCTACAAAGTTAATCACATTCGGAGTCATAGACACAAGACCATCAGATGAGAAAGAGGAATCATTGGTCTCAATCGCATTAGAGGTATGAGAAGGTAATGGATCAGTGAAAATCTAAAGATTTTGGTTAGGAGGAGCTACAGATGTATTGCCTTTATCATTCACTCCAGAAATAGAGATAGTATTATTATCAATCAAATCTTGAATTTTACCCTTTAAAGCAAAACATTTTTCAGTATCATGCCCAAGTTGACGATGAAATTGACAAAAAGATTTGTTATCAAAATAAGGTGAATTAATCTTTGCAGGATCGATTTGCCTTATAGGAGGAAGAGTAAGCACATTTTGTTCCAATAGCTTATTCATAATACTATGCAATGATTCATTCAAAGGAGTATACTTTCTTTCTTTCTTGAAAAACTTAGAAATAGGAGGCACACCTGATGCTGCATTCACATTGTTGTTGATGATGTTTTCATTGAATTTGATGGAATCTCTGTTCGGTTTAAACTTTCCAAATGGTTGTTGACTGTTATCACCCTTATCACTCGGAGCCATAGGATGTGATTGTTCCATTTGACTCACAGTCAGTTGATAATTGTGAAGAGTTGCACACAACTGTTGGAAAGAAATAAACTCAGAAAACAGAAGTTTATCTCGAATATCTTTTTGTAAATTAGAAATAAAGATTCTTTGAATATTATTGTCAGGCACTGGAAAAGAAATTTGAGCATACAAATGCTTATATCTACCAATGAAATCGGTCACTTTTTCTTTAACACCTTGTTTACAATGCATTAAATCAATCAAAGTAACTTTAGGACTTATATTGTTTTGAAATTGTTGAATGAAAGCATTTGCAAGTTGTTCGAAAGAAGTAATAGAATAAGAAGGCAATGAGCAATACCATTGTAAGGCTTTGTCTCTTAATATTCTAGTAAACAGTTTTGCAAGCAACCTTTGGTCATAAGCAAAATCAGTACATATTGTTTGAAAAGTCTTAACATGTGTTAGAGGATCTCCTTTACCATTATAAAGCTCCAAATGCGGGATTTCAACTTGTTTAGGAGGGATAGCTCAAACAATGTCAAGAGAAAGTGGGCTCGCAACATCAAATGTGGGCACACTAAACTTAGATTGATTCATAGAGGCAATTTGTTGCTGTAAAGAAGAGATAGTTTGTGCAAGATTGTTAATGGTCGCTTCAGTCGAAGAATTCATATTAGATGTGTTAGATTGAGATGGAGGTGTTATGTTATTGAAAGAAGGTAAAGAGTAAGGTGGCGGGACATTATGATAATTAGTCATAGGAGAGGATTGGAAAGGAAGAACACTACAAGGAGGAATGGAATGGTTAAATGAATTGCCCCCTTGCGTCATGTTCATTTGTGGAGATATAATAGGGACACTCATTGAAGGAGTGAATGAAGAAGTCGGATTGAATGAAGGAAGAGGGTTAATTGAAGAGGAAGGATTGCCCCCATGACTAGTGATCATAGGCGGAATGTCTTGTATAGAAGTAGTCATTATGTTTGATGTAAAGGTAGGTATGCTAGCAATAGGAGTTGTCAAAGGAATAGAATGATTGACTTGTGTAGGAGGTTGTGTATAACCCAAATTTTCAGCACAACTCTTCATAGGCATCACATTCGAATCCACAATGTGTGCAATACCACACAAAATATCAATTCCATTCTTATCACTTTGAAGCATATGTTTTAGACCCTCAATTAAAGGAAGAGCTTGACTATCGGGGTATTCTTGAGACATCCATTGTCGAAAATCATCAAATTGGTTATCCAATTTCGCAAGTTGTTCTACAGAAACCTCATGGAGAGCCTCTTCATCATTAGGAGGATTAGAGGAATTACTCGTGTCCTCATTAAAAAGGTCATTCAAATTAGGTTCCATCTCCTCGGTAATTAAACCTCGGAAAGACTTAATTCTAAGGCTTCGTCTAACGGGAATAGTGTAAGTAGGGCTTATTGTTGTAAAACTCATGCACTAGAGAGGGAGAGAAGATTTTGAATTTTAGAGGTAGCAAATTTCAGTAAAATCAGCCAATCTCCTAGATTTAAGCTGTTAAATGCAATCAGGACAATCTCCCGAAATTTCGAAAAAAATGTCCAGGACCGTGGCGAACGGAGTGCACACGGTCCTCGCAACTTTTTTCGAAATTTGCAGGGATGAAAGTTATGATGATTTTAAAGCTAATCTGAAAGAATTGAGTGATTTTACGATCTGTAGATAGGCCAAATTAAAGTTGCAATCTCAAAATTGAACCCTACCCAGATTGTCAAAAAATGCAAAATTTGAATTTTGAAAAAGAGAAGGAAACTGAAATTTTGAATTTTATGATTTTAGAGGGAATACCAAAAGCAATGCAAGTTTTGAAATTTAAAAGTTGACTCAATTTCACGCAAAATTCAATTTTGAAAGCGGAAATCAAAGTTGGTGCAATTAAACACTTAATTTCAAAAGTCACAAATTGCAAGAATTTGAATAAAGCACTGAAATTTCGAATGAATGCCAACACACTTTTCAGATTTAGGATAGTAAGAAACACAATTTTGACATGAATTTCAGTTTCGACAATTTTTTAATGTTTAGAAGCCTTAATCCAAGCAACCACAAGACCAACTTTGACTTTAATTTTGAAAGTGTTATAATTGATAAAATCAGCCAAAATTCTGGATTTTAGCAGGAAAATATAGTAAGATCTAGTTCCCGAGATTTCGGAAAAAATGTCGGGGACGATGGCGCTGGGAGTGCACACGGTCCTCGCAACTTTTTTCCAAATTTTCAGGGATGAAAGATATTATGATTTTATTGCGGAATCCAAAGTTACAGTTGATTTGGAAATGTTTTGATTAGTGAAATTGTTGGACAAAGGTTGAATCAAGAGGGTTTTAAAAATTAGGGTTTTGACACTTAACCACTTAACTTTCAGAATTAAAGCACAAATATGGATTGACAATTTGCAATAGAAGGGTAGATCTGAAACAAGCATTAACATTTAGACATTTCGCAAGTTCAATTACTAAAAAGAAAATTTAGGGTTTTCATGCAATCAACCTCTAAAATTTGCAAAAGATCAAACATGGAAATGTAATTAAGGAATAAAATTTTCAAATCTAACCATGAATAATTAGAAAGGATGTTCACGTCGGGTTCACCAAAATGTAAAGCAGAAAAATCGCGAACCCTAGTTGCTCTCCCCTCTTCCAACTCCAAGGAGAGAGAAGGGAGGTCACTAGGGTTGACGGTTTTCACTTAGAGGAGACTTTACATTCAAAAGAGGGGTTGAAACCCACAAGATCCAATCCCACACAATGCAAGATTGGATTCTAGATGAGTTTCAAGGGTTAAGACAGCAAGGCTACCCTCTTTTGTAAAGATTGTGGATAGAATGATTAAGCTAGGAATGCATAGAAAGTGAGAAAGATTTGCTTATAAACTGAGATCGGGATATAGGATGAAGCTGCGGACCTGGAATTAGCAGTAAAATGTCAAGACGGCGCTGTCCTGCAAATTTGAGCAAAATTTGACGGGACGATGGCGCCCGACGTGCACACGGTCCTCCGAAAAATCCGCAAAACGAAGGGGGATCTGTTCGTCTCTGCACAAGGATTCCAGATCTTCAATTTCAACCACGTACCTGCAACCTACACACAGAAAAGTGAAGATGATTGGGGGGTTAGGGATTAAGGGTTTGCCCTTAGGTCAAACCCCGATTTTGGAATTAACCAAAAAATGAGAAATGTTGTAAATGTAAATGATTGTAATGTAAAACAAGTACTAGTACCTTGTTGTAAGGATGTTTGTATCCTTATATGCGAAGGTATAGATGTTGTTGTATGTTGTATGTTGTATGTTGTATGTTGTATGTTGTATGTTGTATGTTGTATGTTGTATGTTGTAGTATGTGATCTCCTCTTCAATGGTTGAATCCTTGTCTTGAATGCAACACTTAGCCTTGAATGGAGACTTAGAATGATCAATTGCTTGAAGGAATGCTTGAATGCTTGAATGCTTGAATGTTTGAATGTTTGAATGTTGTTTCCACGCCCTTTTTCGTCTCTCCAAAATGAGAGAGGAAAAGTAGTTTATATACTTGCCAATTAGGGTTGATAGACTGATTTTCCCGACCTTAGGCCGACCAGGAAATGTTATTTTCCATTTTGCAAACAAAAAGACCCGAAGTCCCATAGGAGACCAGGCCCAAAATAGGGCCAAGGACCAGGGCGCTGGGCGCCATGGTCCTGGGGGACCAGGGCGCTGGGCGCTCTGGTCCCACCTCCTGGGACAGCAGGGTGCAAGGAGGGATCAGGCAGGGTGCTGGAAAAATGCAGTTTTTGATGTCATGGACAAGTTTCGGGGTCTCCATTCAGGTTTAGTGTTGCGTCGCCATTGTGAAGACCGAAATGTAGTCGAAATTGCAAGTGTCGCAATTTTAGGACGCTACATTATTTAAATTATCCTTTCCCTCAATTTAATAAATATTTTATTTATTTAATTGGTTCCACTTCCTCTATTAATTAAATAGATCTTTATTTATTTAATTAATTCATTAGCTTTTTACTCCTCATGACACGTGTCATTTATCTCTTAATTTTCCTCTACCTACCCCCTTCATATTTTATTATTTTCCTACCTATCCTTTAATTTTAGCCGACCATTTATCCTTTCAACTTTTGATCATATCCCTCCATTTCTTAAGGTGTCTTCTATATAAGAGGATATCCTCATCCTTTCATAACCCTAACACTTTATGCAATAAAGCCTTCTTGAGATCAAATGACTTCACAACCACAATTTGTTCCTTGTTCAGCTCTTCTGCACATACAAAATCTAAGAGCAAATATATCAAACAGGATCAATGGAGATAGGAGACAATGGAGATCAAACCCTACTTGGGATATGAATGGTATTATCATCTTATTTGTTAATTTGCATGTTCTTATATTTCTTCATTGGTGTATGGTGAATGCTTTATTTGTAGAACTAGGTTTATGTGGTTGGATCTTTTGTGGTTTTGCAATAGTTTATCATCATCATTTTTCACCATAAACAACATCAGGTTATTCATTGATTTATTTTATCCATTTACCATTTTTAATTGCATCTTTGATATAAATAAAAATGGATTTCAAAAAATAAAATAAAATAAATCAATTCATCATATTCACTTTTATTTTCCATTATTCCATATGTAGCCTTTAAGCTCATTTATTTTAATAAAATTCATGAACTAAAATGGCCATTTTTCTTATAGTAGGTGATAAATTTAATGATGAAATAACTATTCCTATTATTCTAGAGTTTTAATTAATAAAAAGTGAGAGAGGCCTGAACCTTATCATAAGCGCTAAACAACAACACCTAGAGCATAAGGAATGTGCACCTAGTCTAAAGATGAAAAACACCAAAACCAATGAGGAACCTGTTAGATTCAATGACAGTCCCAAAGACACTGAGAGGGGGGGTGAATTAGTGTCTAACCGGTTAGCAAAATATTTAAACTTATTAATAACTTTGCATCCCAAAATAGTGTATCGGTAAATAAGAATTATTGCAATAAACAGAAATAATAGAGACAGCATAGAAACACACCATAACACAAGATATTTAATGAAGAAACCCTGTGTGGAAAAAACCTCGATGGGATTTGTGACCCACAATATTTACTCACTGGCCAATGAATAAATACTACTTACAATGAGGGGCCTGCACATGCAGGGAGGCCAACAACCTAGAGCTCACTGCTCAATAAAGAGTCACACTGACTACAAAATGGATTATCAAAATCCAATACAATGTACTGCTTCAAAACAACATCTCTCATGCCAGGTTTAGTATCAGTTTAAGCTCAGTCAATAACCAAAACCTTCGCTACCAACTATATCACCTTATACAAAATTATACATCATATCTCTCTCTTCTCTATATATCATATGCCATATTTAAAATGACCTATAAGATCTCATACATATATGAGTATATTACAATGTACCATGTTGTCTTACAAAAGATATTTACATTAAAATATAATAAACAAAATTTTATTCCATGTTGGCTTGAGTGTCGGTATGCATTGTTGTCGATGTCGGTGAAGTACCTGTTGGTGCCGGTGTCTGTCGATGTATGTAGAAATGTATTGCCGATACTGGTATCTGTCGGTTGGTTGCCAGATGGTTGCTATATGGTTTCCAGATGGTTGCCAGTTGGTTGCTAGTTTGTTGCCATCAATGACAACATCAACTATTCTCATGAGAGTGTAGAATGCCAACAATCTCCCCCTTTGGCATTGATGTCAACACTCATGAGAAAAAACCAAAAACTAAAGTCCAAAAAGATGTGCTCCCCCTGAGCAAGTGATCTCCTATGTACAAGCATTTTTCTCTCCACTACTCCCCCTTTGACATCAATGACAAAGGTTGTCAAAAATAATCAAATGAGTGCAAAAATTTCACCTCAAAGTTTGTAACCGGTTGGTTACAATCTGAAAAATATCAGCCAAAACTAAATTCAGACTCTGCATAAACCTTTTTCTATCATTCAAAGTTGCCTCAGTCTGTTGGATCATGTCGGTGAGATAATGCATGTGTTCTTCCGGTGATCGCTCTCCTTGAACTAATGCCTTAGATATTTTAATTCTCTGAGTGATAAGATTGTCCAACTTAGGACCAAGTTTATTTTTAATTTCCTGGGCATTTGACCTTATCCTTGCCTTCTCTTTCTCAAATTTCTCTAACTTCTCCTCAAAAACTGCCATTTCTTACTCAAAAACTAATATATGTTCGAATGAACCTATAATATTGTCCGCAATGTCATCAATTTCTTTCTATGTCTTCTTGATCTCCTTATCAATGTCCCTAGTCTTGAATAATGGGGCTTACATGCTTCCCTATATATCTCCTTATACTCCAAAATTGTAGAATTGAGTAGTGGTAAAAGTGTATCTACATGATCGATACATTTCTTTATTGTGTTTTCAAAGAATGTGTTTTTCTCTTTTTCAACTCTCTCCTTTATGATATCCTCATTCACCTTGACTATAGTTATAACATTATCAAAAATGAATTTGGACAATGTGTCCAATTTACCCAAAGAATCAGTAATGTGATCTATTTTATAATTTGGTGCAATCAACTTAAGAATAGATAATGTGTTGTCAATTGCCTTGTAGGCCAATGCATTGCAATCTGTTATATTCTTAATTGAATCCAAAAGTACCTCTATAACATTGGTAGGTCTTAATTCACCTGTAGATGTGTTGGATGTCTGATCAATCATTTTTATTACCTCTTTGCTTCCATCAGATGTGTCCATTTTGCTTGCATTTTCTTCTGGTGGATCAGTCTGTGTTTGCGTCTCAACCTTTAAAGGTTTCTCAGACTATTTCAATGTTTCTGAGATTGTTGGTTTCTCTGTCTCTATGTGCACCTCTGCCTCAGTTTGTTTCTCTGTCAGTTTCTCTGTCTCTAGTGGCCCTGTGCCAGTACCTTTATCTTCAATAGGTTTTTCAGTCTGTGTCAGTTGCTTTGTTTGTGTTGATGTCTCAGTTTCAACAATTTGTATTGGTTTCTCTGCTATGTTGCTATTGTCAACATTGTCTAACTTGACTTCAGAGGTTTCCTTATCCACAACAATGTTTACCTCTTGAGTATCCACATTCGTTGTAAAAATTATCTCTGACTCGGAATTAGTATCATCATGTCTTATTCCTTCAGTGTCAATAATCGGTCGATCTTCTGAGTGTACCGATGCAGTATCCAAAGGTGGCGGTGGAAGATTATCAGTAATCTTAATGTTTGGAACTCCACCAATTTTTCCTTTACCCTTGTCCTTTTGGTAAACCTTAAATGTCTTCTTAGGTCTATTCATTTCCTCTTGTTTTTCTTTCTCCACAAAGAATATATCCCAATTATCCATTGTTTCATCTACGATTTCCTTCACTCTTCCAGCCATCAGGCTCACTTGTCAGTGTCCACTAGCAAATACTGATCGGTTAGCCTCAGAAATAAGTTCATCTATTTCTTCTTTGGAGTTAACCGGGTGAACAACCAAGAGTGCTTCAACTTTCAATTTCTTATCCAATTCCATCACAGATAGCCTTTTAGCTTCTAGTATCATGTAGATATCATTTGGTAGCTCATCAATAAATGTCTAAATGAAGAACCATGCTTTCTTCAATAGTTTCCATGTCAGTGTTATTGAAAGAATGATATAACTTGTTCACATTTGATAGATTTCCCTCATGTGTAACCTCATTAATTAGATCATTCAGTGAAGGGGTAACCGATGTCTATTTTCTCTTTTGAGTAAGATTCTTCTTTGGTTCCCTAACTGCCTGTTGCTTCTTCCTTAATGTTCTCTTTTTCTTTGGGGTAGGAGAAGGTACCGGTGAGGCTTTCCTTATCCTTTCCTCTCTTTTGAACTCATTAGCCTTCCCACTATTACTGTCAGAAGATGTGTCAACTGGTGAAATATGTGCCTTCTGTTGAAGTCCTTCAAGCTCACTAGCCAATATGCCACTAAGGTTCATGACATTTTCTTTGATTTCTTGTTCTTTCTTGGATGCATCCCTAATGAATTTGTCTCTTTTCTTCTTATTTTTCTCCATTGATACTTTACTAGCTATGGTTTCAACACTTCCAAATATTTCCTCAGATAGTTCTCTTGGCGCTTCAAGTTGTGCTTTTGCATACATTTCTAGAACATGTAGATCAACCTCATAACCCATTTCAGTAACCCAAGTAGTTCTAGGGCTTACTGCTTCCATCCAAGTTTCATCTCTTTTAATGACAAATCAGATTTGCTTGTCATATTTCTCAACTATGCTCTAAGGAATCCTTTCCCTAGCTCTCATTGTAGATTGGAAAGTTTTAAAGTAATCTGTTATTTTATTATCTCTATCAGTTCCCATGTCAGTAAAAGCTTCTTGTAGTTGTTTTCCTACCAGTATATCATAACCAAAGTCTTTGTGTCCTATACCGGGGATCTCTTTGGTGAAATATAACATCAAACATAGCAGAAGGTTTCCAAATCGAAAAGTACCTTTCTTGCCTCCCTTAATCTTTTTCAGGTTGTCAATAAGTTCATCTTTTAACCATTCACACACATCTATCTTAGCATTGTTGTTTATCATTTCATAAGCACTGTAAATACAAAGACTGGAAATAGAATTGAGTCTGTTAGCATGTGTGGCTTTGTATCCAAGAACCATACTTACATATCTCGCATTAATGTCCTTAATGTCATTTACTCTAAGTGATTTATTGTCAGATGTTTCTCCAGTTAGGCTTGTCACCATTTTGTTGGGAATCTTCTTTGTGTTGGCATTATAACAGACAAGGAGAGATTGTTGGCATTTCAATAAGGATATTGAGAAGGTTGTTGATGACTATGGATATAACTGATTAAGGATGTTTACTGTCTTAATATTATTATTTTGTCATTGATGTCAAGAAATTGATTTTCTAGTTCAATATGATGTTGCCATATCTTAAGAAGTATGATTTGATGTAAAGATGTCGGTAAAAGACACAGACAGAATATGATGAATAAGGGGAGGAATAAGTTATTCAATGGGCAACTATTACTGAGTTAGACAATGATGAGATCATGATGTTTAGATTGTTTTGATATCCTACATATGTTGTTGATTGTAAGGTTAATACTATACTATGTTACTAAGCAAAGAAATTAGTCGGTAAACCCTAAGGTTATCGCTATCGGTTAATGAAGGCAGAATGTCTACCGAGTAAAGTTTAGTATTTACTGAGTTGCAACTGAGTAGTAATAGAAAGCATTGAATGAATAAAAGCATTGTTTAATGAAGGAAGTTGATGACCTGGAACTGATTAAATGATTGGTATGTTGTGCATGAAGTTTGTTAAAGAATCTATGGTAAAGGAAAATCGGCAGGAAGATCTACAACGCAGATTGAACTGCAATATCCTAGCACAAGTTCCAAGGTGGGGTAAAACATTTTCAGATCGAAGGATACATTGAACCTGGTCAAGTGTGAAGATCTGATGGCTATGATTGATCATGGGATATGTGATCAAGGAGACTATAAGCGGTTAGCAATTGTTTATAAATAAAGAACTATTGATAAACAATGTATGCGGGCAAGTGTATGCACAGGGATGCTACATAGTGATTACCAAGCACTGAAGCTTAAAGACCTATTTGAATAACAAAGTATAGAGCCCAGCAGATGGACAAGATAAAGTTCTATGTCTATATTGTATTTGGCAAATAAGAATCTGCTTTAGCATTTTAGATGTGAAGTTGCAAATAGATTTTTATTACTGTTATTTTGTGAAGTGACAGAAAATCTCGTAACCGAGTGGACTTAACAGTCTTATTTGTAAAACCCTCTAGCAAGGTGACATTCTGATTGAGTGTTTGAAATCCTTTAACAAGGTCACTTCTAACAAGGTGAATATCCTAACAGATCTAAGGAAAATCCCTTAACTGGGTCACATCTAGCAATGTGTTTGTAATCTTTAACAGGATTTGCTTTTAACCAAGCATACTCTAGAAGAGTATATTTCTTAGTGGGTCTGAAATCCCACAGTGGTTTTTCCCTATTTGGGTTTCCACGTTAAATCTATTGTTATGAGTTTTATGATGTTTATATGCTTTTGAGTTTGCATGTTTAGCAATTTTGGTTATATTATTGAAGTATATGTTACCGAGGTTGAATCTGTTGTTTTTATGGAAGATTAAGGTTGTATGATTCACCCCCCCCCCCTCTCTCATCTTATTAGCTTGGCATCTGTGCTTAACATTAAGTATCAGAACTGTCAATTGGTATCACAGCTTTGGACTCCGGAAGAAAAAGTTTAAAGGTACTTGAGGCAAAGATCCAAAGATGTATAAGAGGGATGCACTGAAGCTGAGCAAGTCAAGTTTCTCTACATGGCAGAAAAGTATAAAGCTACACCTATCAGGAGCTGGAGAATATGTTGTATATTATCTGGAAAATTATTTCATTACACCAAGAACCTATCCATTGACAATGGAAGTGATAAAGGCAAAGCAAGAACATATCCAAGAAATGATTGAAATAACATCTGCATTAACCGACTCAGAGTTTAATGATCTAGAAGGTTGCAATGATGCAAAGGCAATGTGGGACAAGCTCATATCTGTGTATGGCGGTGATGAACATGTTCAAAGAGCAAAAGTGGACAGTCTAAGAGGGCAACTTGAATCTATGAGGATGAATGAAGGTGAGAAAATAACCCAGTACAGTACAAGACTAAAGGAGATTGTCAATCAAATCAAAGGAGAAGGTGGAACTATTGAAGAAAAGGATATAACAAGTAAGTTGTTAAGAACCCTTCAACCAGCTTATGCAATCCGAGTCTCTGCAATCAATGAATTGAGGTATGTACCCAATATGCCAGTTTCTTTAGATGCTACTATTGGTAAGCTACATGCATTTGAGTTAAGTAATTTTGATAATAGTGGGTCATCGGTAAATAAAGTTGAATCTGCATTTAGTTGTTTTCTTATTGGTGAATCTGATGATTACAATGATAGAATGAGTAAGTACACAAAAGAAGATCACAGTGGAGCAAGTGAAAGATTTCGCAAGAACATGGAGGAAGTATACAAACTATATGAGGAAATCAGAAAGCAAGAAGAGTTTGAAGAACTATTAGCCAAGAGGTTACCAAGAGGCAAAGGTAAGTATAAAGGAAAACTACCTTTGAAATGTTTCAATTGTGATAAGATAGGACATATGGCTTCTAACTGTCTTGACAAAGAATCTACTGAAAAGAGAGATTACCGAGATGACAGACAGAAAGATAATCATTACAGAGGACACTGAGATTTCAGAAGAAGAGATAGAAAGTCATGCTTAATAGCTGATGAGGAATCCAATGATGATAAATTAGATGAAAATGATACAGAGGAAGTAGTTTATGTGGCTATCAAAGATGGATCAGATGAAGAAAGGTATGAAGACAAAGCCCTAATATCTCACATAAAAACTAATGATTCTTGGATCATAGATAGTGGATGCTCACATCACATGACAGGTGATAAACACAAGTTTGTTATGTTAGAAGATTATGATGGAGGTTATGTAAGATTTGGTAATGATGCACCATGTCTGGTAAAAGGTAAAGGATCCATAACACTTCTTGACAATGCAAAATGTAATGATGTTTATTGGGTTGAAGGTTTGAAATACAATTTGTTGAGTGTAGCACAGCTAAACAATACATGTTACCGAATAGAATTTCAAAAAGGAATTGTCAAAGTTCATGACAAGCATGGAAAGTTAGCTACTACTGGGACACAAACAAAAGGTAACACATTTCACCTTGACTCAACTCGGAACAAGTGTCTGTATGCAAAGATAGATGATACCTGGATATGGCATAAAAGGTTTTGTCATGTAAATTTTGATAATCTGGTCAAAATAAGCAAGAAGCACCAAGTAAGAGGTCTACCGAGTCTTGAAAAATCTGAGAATGCTATGTGCCGAGGATGCCAGATGGGTAAGATGACAAAATCAAGCTTTACAAGTAAGTCCTACACGTCTAAGGGAATTTTAGATCTTGTGCACACTGATCTTTGTGGTCCTATGAAAGTTCAAAGTTATTATGGTGATAAATATTTCATATTATTTGTGGATGATTATTCAAGGATGATGTCAATTATGTTTTTAAAATAAAAATCAGAAGCTTTTCAAATGTTTAAATAGTACAAGGCAAGAGTTGAAAATCAAACAAGAAGACAAATGAAATGTCTTAGATCAGATAGAGGAGGAGAGTTTACATCTAATGAGTTCAACTTATTCTGCAATGATCATGGTATAAAAAGACAAGTCTCTGCACCGAGAAATCCATAGCAAAATGGAATAGCTGAGAGAAGAAACAGATCTATTGTGGATTGTGCCAGAACCCTGATGATCGAAAAGAAAGTGCCACAAACATTTTGGAGAGAAGCAATAAGCACAGCAGTTTACACCCTGAACTGAGTACAACTGAAGAAAGGAACTTTGAAGACACCATATGAAATCTGGTATGACAAGAAACCTAATGTAAGTTATTTCAAAATCTTTGGAAGTAGATGCTATGTACACAAAGATGATAGAAATGGAAAGTTTGATCAAAAAAGTGAAGAAGGAACATTTCTTGGTTATTATTCTAGAAGCAAAGCATTTAAATGCCTGATCAAATCATCTAACAAAATAGTAGAAAGTGCAAATGTGAAAATTGATGAATTTGCAGAAAGAAACGATGAAGGAAATTCCAAGGAACCAGAAGATTATGATGAATTTGTCTATGTTCAACCAACAAGTCCTACAGAGAAAACTGCAGAAGGAGATGAAGAGAATATTCAGTTACCGAGTGATGAAGAAGATTATACAGAGCCTACCGAGCCTGTATTAGCCAAGTATGTCAGAAGACATCATGCATCAAGTCAGATTATAGGAGATAAGCATGATCCAGTGATGACAAGGAACAAACTGAGACAGAACACATGTTTGATATCTAAATTTGAATCGAGGATAGTGAAAGAGGCATTTAACAGTGAAGATTGGATAAAAGCTATGATAGAAGAGATTGATCAAATAAAGAAGAATGACACATGGACACTAGTCCCAAGACTAAAGGACAAAAATGTAATCGGTACAAAATGGATTTTCAGAAACAAGCTGAATGAAAAAGGTGAGGTCATTCGAAATAAAGCAAGACTAGTTTGCAAAGGTTATGCTCAAGAAGAAGGAATTGATTATGGTAAGACTTTTGCACTTGTGGCTAGACTTGAAGGAGTAAGAACATTGTTGGCATATGCTGCTTACAAGAATTTCAAGGTATATCAAATGGATGTCAAATCTGCATTTCTGAATGGTATATTAGAAGAAGAAGTTTTTATTGAACAACCTGAAGGATTTGTTGAAGACAGGAATAAAGATGGTCTGAAACAAGCACCTAGAGCATGGTATGAAAGACTGCACTCTTATTTAATCATGATTGGTTTTATAAGAACAAGTGAAAACAGTGACATGTACATGAAGAATGATGAAAATGGAATACTGATCTCAGCCATATTTGTTGATGATATTATCTTTTGTGGAAATGACTCTTTATGCAAGAACTTTGGAAATGAAATGAGCAAAGAATTTGAGATGTCATTAATCGGTGAGATAAAGTATTTTATAGGTTTACAGATACTGCAAATGAAAGATGAGATTTTCATTACTCAATCCAAGTACATAAAGAAAATATTGAAGAAATTTGGAATGGAGGATTCAAAACCAGTAAGTACTCCTATGACTACCAACTGTAAATTATCAAAGAATGATGAATCTACATCTGTTGATGAGACACTTTACCAATCCATGATTGGAAAGCTACAATATGTTGTTCACAGTAGACCAGATATAGCACATGCAGTAGGTATTGTTGCAAGATTCTCTGCAGATCCTAAGGAAACACACATGACAGCAATCAAGAGAATTTTCAGATACCTGAAAGGCACTAAGGATTATGGCCTAGTATATCAGAAAGGAAATGATTTTTATTTAAAAGTTTATACTGATGCTGATTGGGCAAGCAACATTGATGACAAAGAAAGAACAAGTGGAGGAGCTTTCTTTTTAGGAGAAAGACTAGTGAGTTGGCTTAGCAAGAAACAAGGATGTGTTTCACAGTCAACAGCAGAAACTGAATACGTTGCTACAGCATTGAATTGTACCAACATAGCATGGATAAAACAACTGTTGGAAGGTATAAATGAGAAAGTTACCGAGCCAGTAACTATATTGTGTGACAATACTAGTGCGATTAATATTTCAAAGAATCCTATTATGCACTCTAAGACTAAGCACATCTCTATCAAATATCATTATCTTAGAGAAGAAGCTCAAGAGAAGAAAGTGGTGTTGGAGTATGTTAGCACAAAGGAACAAATAGAAGATATCTTCACCAAGCCACTGCCAAGGGACACTTTTGATTATCTCATAAGTAAGTTAGGGGTCCTACCCCTATCTTCTACTCACTGACCGAGTTCTGTGAAAGCATCAATTTGATGACTCTACAGAATATCTTTTAGGAGTTGATGCCGATTTACACACTTTAGGATGTTTTCTAAAGGTGTGCAGGAAACAATAAAGGGAACAGGAATTGAAGACAAAATTCTATAACCGAGACCAAGTTGACACACAATAGCAGGAAATCACTTCATACAGGAAGAAATTATGTTTTAGTTCTTTACTTTTTGGCATTGTTGTCAAAGGGGGAGAAGACTGAAGAAAAGAGGAGAAGACTAATGTATGGGGGAGAAGTCTGATAACAGGGGGAGAGCATTTCAGAAACTCATAGCAATCTGAATCGAATAGGTCAAATCAATTGGTTTTGCCATCAATGCCAAAGGGGGAGATTGTTGGCATTATAACAGACAAGGAGAGATTGTTGGCACTTCAATAAGGATATTGAGAAGGTTGTTGATGACTATGGATATAACTGATTAAGGATGTTTACTGTCTTAATATTATTATTTTGTCATTGATGTCAAGAAATTGATTTTCTAATTCAGTATGATGTTGCCATATCTTAAGAATTATGATATGATGAGTATAAAGATGTCGGTAAAAGACACAAACAGAATATGATGAATAAGGGGAGGAACAAGTTATTCAATGGGCAACTACTATCGAGTTAGACAATGATGAGATCATGATGTTTAGATTGTTTTGATATCCTATGTATGTTGTTGATTGTAAGGTTAATACTATACTATGTTACTGAGTAAAGAACCTAGTCGGTAAACCCTAAGGTTATTGCTATCGATTAATGAAGGCAGAATGTCTACCGAGTAAAGTTTAGTATTTACTGAGTTGCAACCGAGTAGTAACAAAATGCATTGAATGAATAAAAGCATTATTTAATGAAGGAAGCTGATGAGCTGGAACTAATTAAATGATTGGTATGTCGTGAATGAAGTTTGTTAAAGAATCTATGGTAAAGGAAAATCGGCAGGAAGATCTATGGTGCAGATTGAACCGCAATACCCTAGCACAAGTTCCAAGAAATGTATGCAAGTTCCAAGGTGGGGTAAAACATTTTTAGATCAAAGGATACATTGAACCTGGTCAAGCATGAAGATCTAATGGCTTTGATTGATCATGGGATATGTGATCAAGGAGATTAAGCAGTTAGCAATTGTTTATAAATAAGGAACTGTTGAAAAACAATGTATGTGGGCAAGTGTATGCACAGGGATGCTACATAGTGATTATCGAGCACTGAAGCTTGAAGACCTGTTTGAATAACAGAGTATAGAGCCCAATAGATGGACAAGATAAAGTTCTATTTCTATATTGTATTGAGCAAATAAGAATCTTCTTTAGCATTTTAGATGTGAAGTTGCAGATAGATTTTTATTACTGTTATTTTGTGAAGTGACAGAAAATCTCTTAACTGAGTGGACTTAACAGTCTTATGTGTAAAACCCTCTAGCAAGGTGAAATTCTAATTAAGTGTTTGAAATCCTTTAACAAGGTCACTTCTAACAAGGTGAAGATCCTAACAGATCTGAAGGAAATCCCTTAACCGAGTCACATCTAGCAATGTGTTTGTAATCTTTAACAGGATTTGCTTTTAACCGAGCATACTCTAGAAGAGTATATTTCTTAGTGGGTCTGAAATCCCATAGTGGTTTTTCCCTATTTGAGTTTCCATGTTAAATCTGGTGTTATGAGTTTTATGATGTTTATATGCTTTTGAGTTTGCATGTTTAGCAGTTTTGGTTATATTACTGAAGTATATGTTACCGAGGTTGAATATGTTGTTTTTTATGGAAGATTAAGGTTGTATGATTCACCCCCCCCCCCCTCTCATCTTATTAGCTTGGCATCTGTATTTAACATTAAGTATCAGAACTATCACTTTACCTTATCAGGTCTACTACTGGTTGAGAGTAAACCAGTAACTGCCCTAATTGTTTGTCAGGTTATCTTACAAACAGAATCCAACCATAAGAATTCTCCATGTGCTCTACTCAATACAATCCTTACCACTTCCTCTGGAAATTGAGGGATATTCAGTATCTCCACAAAACCTAAAGTTTCCACAATCTTATGTTTGGGTTTAACAATTCCATGTTCATCACAAATGACCTTATTAAACATTTTCATTAACTCCTTGGATCCTAGGTCTTCTATATTGCAATGTATGTAAATCCTAGGGTCTTCTACAAATGCTACACCCTTGGGTATTTTTGAAAAAGCTCCTACAAAGTCATCTTGCTTCGCAATCTCAGGAAGTATGTTGAATACAGCCCTAGGGTGTTTCACATTCTCCATGATGGTAGGGTTAGGAATAAATTCTGGAATAGAAGATGAAGCAGCCATTATGAAAAATACCTTTTATCCAGATGTTTGTTGAATGCTTGAAAAACACTTCTCAGATTCAACTTGAATGCCTTTGCTTGATTTCACGCTCATAGAAAGTTTGTATTCTTGATGAGTTTGAAATGAGGGTTTCCCGGTGCTTTATAGCGAAAAAGTTCTTTGAAACATCATTAAATGCTCGTCGATTAAGTGAAAACTTAACACACCTTCTAGTAAAGAAGAAATGTATCTTCTCACCATCAACCGAGGGTAGAATACATGATCTTCAACTTGCTACAATACCCCCTAAGGATTGTTCCTTAGTTAGATGAATAATCTCTTGTCGATGGAGGATTACTCTATTCTACCGGTGAAGATATAGTTTCATCAATTCTCTAATCACTCTTCCTGATCCATTGTTTTGAAAATTCTTGCTTAACTTCATCTACCTTTTCTTTGCCTTTCAAACTAGATCCTTTGTTGTTTGTCGGTGCATTCTTGCTTCTATGGAATTTTGCAATATGTCCAATCTTGTTACAAGCATAACAAGTTACATTATTCCTCTAAATAGCCTTTCCATATCCTTGACCGGTTTGTGATCTGCATTGATTAGATAAATATCCAAATCTTCCACAAACATAGCATTTTACATTCATTCTTCAATTTTATGAATTATGACCAACTTTGTTGCATTTGGAACATTGACTGGTGGGTGAGTTTGTATTCTGATTATTTCTAAATCTACACTTATTTGCTCTATGACCATATTTGTTGCAATGGAAAACATTTTCCATTAAATTTATAAACATTAGGTTGTCTTACCGTTTTGTTCTGATCTTGATTGTTTGCAGTACTAGAACTTTCTCCATGTTCAAATCCAGGTCCATTAGTATCTCCATTAGGTTTATGTTTCTTTAGCATGTCATCAAGTTCTTCTGAACTTTTCTTGAATTTGTCTTTGTGTTTATTTGCAGTAGCCAACTAATTTTCCAAAATTCCAACTTGTCTCATAAGCTCAGTTTTATCATGTTGCAAGTGAATCAAGTTTGTTTTTAACATATCATTTTCATGACCAAGTCTCATATTTTCATTTCTAGCATCATTAAGTCTCCTAGTCAAGTCTTCTTCATTATTCTTCCCGTCTTCAATATCTTTACATAACCTCATAGTCATATCTTGCATTTCATTCTTTATATTACCGTTTTCTTGTCTCAACTTGTTTGCAATGTTTCTAAGAGTTTCTTTTTCATCATCATCATTATGCATCTTCTCACGAAGTTCTTTTCTTTTATTTTGTGTTATAGAAAAGTTCTCCCGAAGTCCTTTAATGAATTCCTGTGCAATCCTCAGATCATATTCAACTTTGATATTCTTGAATTTTTCTGCATCAAAATCTTCAAGAGCTCCTACCAACTATTTTCTTAAGTTCTCCATCTATACCGATGTCAGAATCTTCCTCAAGTTGTTGGGCTTCTGAAAATAGAGGACCAAGCTCTGATACCAATTGTTAGATTCAATGAAAGTCCCAAAGACACTGAGAGGGGAGGTGAATTAGTGTCTAACCAGTTAGCAGAATATTTAAACTTATTAATAACTTTGCATCCCAAAACAGTGTACCGGTAAATAAGAATTATTGCAATAAATAGGAATAATAGAGACAACATAGAAACACACCATAACGCAAGATATTTAACGAGGAAACCCGGTGTGGGAAAAACCTCAGTGGGATTTGTGACCCACAATATTTACTCATTGGCCAATGAATAAATACTACTTAAAATGAGGGGCCTGCACATGCAGAGAGGCCAACAGCCTAGAGCTCACTGCTCAATAAAGAGTCACATTGACTAAAAAATGGATTATCAAAATCCAATACAATGTACTGCTTCAAAACAACATCTTTCATGCCAAGTTCAGTACCAGTTTAAGCTCAGTCAATAACCAAAACCTTCGCTGCCAACTATATCACCTTATACAAAAGTATACATCATATCTCGCTCTTCTCTATCTATCATATGCCATATTTAAAATAACCTATAGGATCTCATACATATATGAGTCTATTACAATGTACCATGTTGGCTTACAAAAGATATTTACATTAAAATACAATAAATAAATTTTTATTCCATGTCAGCCTGAGTGTCGGTATGCATTGTTGTCGATGTTGGTAAAGTGCCTGTCGGTGTCGGTGTCTACCGGTGTATGTAGAAATCTATTGTCGGTGTCGATATATGTCAGTTGGTTACCAGATGGTTGCTAGATGGTTGCTAGATGGTTGCTAGTTGGTTGCTAGTTGGTTGCCATCAATGACAACATCAACTATTCTCATAAGAGTGTAGAATGCCAACAATCTCCCCCTTTGGCATTGATGGCAACACTCATGAGAAAAATCCAAAAACTATTTCCAAAAAATAAAGTCCAAAAAGATGTGCTCCCCCTGAGCAAGTGATCTCCTCTGTACAAGCATTTTTCTCTCCACTACTCCCCCTTTGACATCAATGACAAAGGTTGTCAAAAATAATCAAACAAGGGCAAAAATTTCACCTCAAAGTTTGTAACCAGTTGGTTACAATCTGAAAAATATCTGCCAAAACTAAATTCAGACTCTGCATAAACCTTTTGCTATCATTCAAAGTTGCCTTAGTCTATTGGATCATGTTGGTGAGATAATGCATGTGTTCTTCTGGTGATCGCTCTCCTTGAAATAATGCATTAGATCTTTTAATTCTCTGAGTGATAAGATTGTCCAACTTAGGACCAAGTTTATTTTTAAGTTCCTGGGCATTTGACCTTATCCTTGCCTTCTCTTTCTCAAGTTTCTCTAACTTCTCCTCAAAACCTGCCATTTCCTGCTCAAAAACTGATATATGTCTGGATGAACCTATAATATTGTCCGCAATGTCATAAATTTATTTCTATGTCTTCTTGATCTCCTTATCAATGTCCCTAGTCTTGAATAATGAGGCTTACATGCTTCCCTATATAGCTCCTTATACTCCAAAATTGTAGAATTGAGTACCGGTAAAAGTGTATCTACATGATCAGTACATTTCTTTATTATGTTTTCAAAGAATGTTTTTTTCTCTTTTTCAACTCTCTCCTTTATGATATCCTCATTCACCTTATCTATAGTTATAACATTATCATAAATGAATTTGGATAATGTGTCCAATTTACCCAAAGAATCAGTAATGTGATGTATTTTACAATTTGGTGCAATCAACTTAAGAATAGGTAATGTGTTGTCAATTGCCTTGTAGGCCAATGCATTGCAATCCGTTATCTTATTAATTGAATCCAAAAGTACCTCTATAACATTGGTAGGTCTTAATTCACCTGTAGATGTGTCGAATGTCTGACCAATCATTTTTATTACCTCTTTGCTTTCATCAAATGTGTCCATTTTGCTTGCATTTTCTTCTGGTGGATCAGTCTGTGTTTGCATCTCAACCTTTAAAGGTTTCTCATATTGTTTCAATGTTTCTAAGATTGTCGGTTTCTCTACCTTTGTGTGCACCTCTTCCTTAGTTTGTTTCTCTAACGGTTTCTCTGTCTCTGGTGGCCCTGTGCTAGTACCTTTATCTTCAGTAGGTTTTTCAGTCTATGTCAGTTGCTCTGTTTGTGTTGATGTCTCAGTTTCAACAGTTTGTACCAGCTTCTCTGCTATGTTGCTATTGTCAACATTGTCTAACTTGAATTCAGAGGTTTCCTTATCCATAACAATGTTTACCTCTTGAGTATCCACATTCATTGTAAAAAGTATCTCTGACTCAGGATTAGTATCATCATGTCTTATTCCTTCAGTGTCAATAACTGGTGGATCTTCTGAGTGTACCGGTGCAGTATCCAAAGGTGGCGGTGGAAGATTGTCAGTAATCTTAATGTTTGGAACTCCTCCAATTTTTCCTTTACCCTTGTCCTTTTGGTAAACCTTAAATGTCTTCTTAGTTCTGTTCATTTCCTCTTGTTTTTCTTTCTCCACAAAGAATATATCCCAATTATCCGTTGTTTCATCTGCAATTTCCTTCACTCTTCCAGCCATCAGGCTCACTTGTTGGTGTCCACTAGCAAATACTGATCGGTTAGCCTCATAAATAAGTTCATCTATTTCTTCTTTGGATTTAACCAGGTGAATAGCCAAGAGTGCTTCAACTTTCAATTTCTTATCCAATTCCATCACAGATAGCCTTTTAGCTTCTAGTCTCATGTAGAGATCAATTGGTAGCTCATCAATAAATGTCTAAATGAAGAACAATGCTTTCTTCAATAGTTTCCATGTCAGTGTTATTGAAAGAATGATATAACTTGTTCACATTTGATATCTCAACTTCTTTGGAAAAGTTATACTCTCTTATGGTAAACCAATGATAGCAACAATAATGTCTAGAGATATTTTAAAAGAATCTCCCCCAATGTTCACCTTATCCCTCTCCCATGATTGAGAAAAATTTTGGATATCTCGGGATAAAAACCCTGCATTCTTTCCACATAGCTTGCAAGTTTCCTCTTGGCCACTATCTTCCATAACTCAAAATTATTTTAAACTCCTGACAACTATTTAGTTCAGTTTGTATGAGGTCCCCACCCATCGTTATCACAAAGAGATTAGAAGTAAGAACTAGACATGGGAAGAACAAAAACTGGCAGTATGATCAAGATAACACTTACAACGGTTGGGTAAATTGACACTACTATTTGAAAGATGCATATATCACCAATAACATAAAGGAATGGCCAAAATGGTGGTGATAGTAATAAAAAAGGTAATTCTTAGATTATACTCCATGATGAGTCTTTATGTCCTCAAAGAGAGAAACACGAACCATATCTGGGAGAGCTTGTTTGAAACTTATTTCCTTCCCTCCTCGTATGACAAAGATGGACGTGGGTCATCCCACGAATAAGGTCTTTACACTTGGAAACGAGGTGTTCACATTTTCAGCTAGCTTTGGCTTCATTTCTGATCATTAAGATAGTTTTCCTTCAATCACCTTCTATGATGATTTGATTGTACCTTCTATCATTTGAAATAACTAAGCCATAATAGAATGCTCCCACCTCTACAACACTTGAAGTTTATGTTCCCAAATTGATCACATAGGCAAGTATTTTTCCTTTATAACAATACTCAACTGACCTAGATTTACTTTAGAGGACCTATTGTTCTATAGTTGCTCGTAGATATATATGGTTGATTTGTTCCTTATTCATTTAAATTTTCTATTTTAATGTTTGTTGGTTTTTTCAAATTGGTAGTTTTACTCATTATCATGCTTTATATTCATAAAAAATAATTATTTCATTTAATTTAATTTCTTGAATGATTGGGTTCCTTTTCAATTGCTTACTATAACCCATAACTAGACGTAATTTTTTTCTTTATCATCTAAATTCTTCATTGTCTTCTCTATTTCAAGAACACCCAACAAGACTAGGAGGGGGGTGATCTTGGAAATATGAAGGAATTGATTATGTGTTGCATTGATGTTTTGTCATTGATGTCAACACTAGTTGTTATGATTGGTTACTAGCAGATAGATTTTGATTACCAGTAGAAGAACTAGTGTTACCAGCAGAAGGGACTATCAATTGGATACTACCGACATGTTTGGATCAATGTAATATGTTTGGTTTAATGTGTTGCATATTTTTGGAGTATGTTTTGGTCAGTTGGTATTGACTTGATGATTGGATGCTATCATACACTCTAGTAAGCCTATACCGGTAAGGGTTTAAGGTTTTACTAGCAGAGCTTTTACTGAGAATCTTTTATAGGATGCATAAGTGGTGTTGGTGTGGCTTCTAGATGGAATTTAGGATGCAGAAGGTGATTGTGTCTGTGCCTCGATTGATTGGAGACATCATTTTGGCCTGATTGATCTATTTGGGTCTAGTATCTATCTAGGTTATGGACCGATATCATGTAACGTGCTATTAAGTGTTCTCTACACGTTACTGGGATGATTTATGGATTGGTTAATGTTGCTTTGGTCTAAAGTCGACATGGTATATCATTGTAATGTGAATGTATGTAATGATCTTATTGTAATATCTTTTAGATGGCCGACCTAATTGGTTTAGGCCTTAGGGTTTGTATAAATTGATGTAAGATCTCTTTGTAGATAAGGGTAATGGTCATGGAATAAATGTGAGAATAATAAAAAAAATCATATGTGAAGGAGATTTGGTCGATCATAGGTGATCGGATTGGGTTTATGTAAGAGGTCAAAGGCCTTTGGTATTGAGCTTAACCGGGACTGTAATCAGGTATGGTAGATGCTATCATTGGCAGTTCATTCTTCTAGATTGTTGTCCAATTATATTGAGGTGGTTATAACCTCTCTGTAATCAGTGAGACTCCTTTGTAATGAGCAGTACGCTCTAGGCAGTGTGCCTTCCTGCATGTGCAGGCCCCTTATTATATCACATACTTTCTACAGAAGTATTATCTGATTGTGGGTAGGCTTCCCATCCTGGTTTTCCATGTACAAATCATGGTGTTATGTGGTATGGTTGCATTGTGTTTATTCTCTATTTCATACTTAAGTTTTATTGCTTACCGGTATATGTTTCTGCTATTCTGATATTTAATATTTAAGTGCTCTGGTTAAAGGTTATAAATTTGTTTGATTAATATAATCTAGTGACAATTGATTTACCCCCCCCCTCTCAATTGTCCACCGGTTATTGTAACAATTGGTATCAGAGCTTTGGTCCTCTTTTGCAGAAGCTTAACCACTTGAGGTAGATCTTATGGCAGCTAATAATTCAAATCCACCAGCAGCTATTTTCAGAAGAGAAATCCCTAAGCTTGATGGAACAAACTATGGGATATGGAAAATCCGAATGGAGACTCATCTTAGATGTCTTGGAAAGGATATTTGGGAAATCACTGAGAGGATACACACCTTATGATCCAACATCTGGCACTCCTACTCCAGCAAACTTGGACAAAAATATTGAAGATGATTGCAGAGCTAGAGAAGCCCTCTTGTGTGCACTCACTAATCAACAAATCATGGGATTGACTGATAAATCATCAGCAAAGGTTATGGATAAATTGCAAACTCTAGATTAAGGTGACCCTACTATCAAAATTGCTAAACTTGATGGTTAGCGAGTAAGATATGAGAACTTGAAAATGGAAGATAATGAAAGAATTGCTACGTTTATGGAAAGAGTAAATGAGATTGTCATGGGAATTCAATGTTGTGGAGGATCTCTGAGTGAAGATGAAATAGTTTCTAATGTTTTGAGATCCCTACCACCGGCTTACAAGATGAAGGCTACTACAATTAATGAATTGAGAACAATGGAAAACACTTTAGTTAATAGAGACATTCTGATTGGGAAATTATCTGCTTTTGAGCTTGAAGAATTTGGACCATCTGAAGTTGCAAAGTTCGAACCTGCTTTTCATGCATCATCATCTACCAGCAAAAGTGATTGGAAAGTCCTATATGCAAAAGAAATGGAAGATATGAGGAAAGAGGATGAAGAATTTGAGCAACTTGAAGTCTTATTTTCTAGAAGAGTGCCTAAAGGACCGACATGAAGTAAATATGAAGGAAAAGCACCTTTCAAATTTTTTGCATGTAATAAGAGTGGTCATTTTGCATCTAGATGTCCTTAAAGGAATGTAAGATTTGAAGAAAGAGTTAAGAAATTATTTAAGCCTAATCAGAACAAATATAGATTCAAGAAAAACAAACTATGCTACATAGAGGATGAAGATGGAGTAAGTGATGAATCAGATGATGAACCAACAAGAGACTCTACTAGTGGATCCGGAAGTGGAAAGGAATGGGTGTTCTATGCTATAAAGGAAGATGAACTGGAACCTGTTATCATGAATGAAGAAAAGGACCTGGTAGCAAAAGTTGAAAACAAGGATGAATGGGTAATTGATAGTGGATACTCACATCATATGACTGAAGATAAAAGAAAATCTATGTCCCTGCAAGAATACAATGGTGGTCAAGTCAAATTTGGGGATAACAAAGCATGTATGATCAAAGGTAGATGTATTATTTCTCTAGATGGTAAGCATAATACTGATAATGTCTACTATGTAGAAGGTTTAAAGCATAATCTTTTAAGTGTTGGTCAGTTGGTAGATAAGGGATTCCAACTTCAATTCAAAGAGAAAATGCAAAATCATTAACAGAACTGGCTTGGAGATTGCAACTAGTACTCAGACAGGAGGTAATATCTTTCACTTGAACATCGGTGATAAGACATGTTTGATTACTCATATTTGTGAGAGTTGGTTATGGCATAAGAGGTTGTGTCATGTTAATTTTGATTGTATTGTTAACATCAGTTCAACAGGTAGTTAGAGATATACCTAAGATTATAATGCCTCAACCGGTACATGACACTGAGACAGTTACACCAGTACAATCAGAAAATTCAACTATGACTGATGATCAGAACAAAGAACCTAAAGTTCAGAAGACACCAAGGTATGTAAGATTAAATCATTTTGAAGATCAAGTCATTGGAGACTGGAACAAGGGAGTTATGACAAGAAGAAGACTAGCAAATGAAGAGGTATGTCTTATTTCTCAGATTGAACCGGTATCTGTTATTGAATCTTGTAAAGATAAATACTAATTAAAGGCTATGGAAGATGAATTAGATCAAATAGAGAAGAATAAGACTTGGACTTTAGTTCCCCGACCTAAAAATAAGAATGTTATTGGAACTAAATGGGTTTTTAGAAATAAACTAAATGAGGATGGTCAAGTTATAAGAAATAAGGCTAGACTGGTTTGTAAAGGATATTCTCACATGGAAGGAATTGATTATGGTGAGAAATTTGCACCAGTAGTTAGAATTGAAGTTGTTAGACTATTTCTTGCCTACGCAGCTTACAAGAACTATAAGGTCTATCAAATGGATGTTAAATGTCCATTTTTAAATGGTGAACTTGAGGAAGAAGTATGCATTGAGCAGCCTTATGGATTTTCACTGACAGATGACAAAGATATGGTTTACGGGTTAAGGAAAGCATTATATGGATGGAAACAAGCTCCTAGAGCTTGGTATGCAAGGTTGGATAAATATCTTTTGAAGCTTGGTTTTACTAAGGGAAGTGCTGACAGTAATTTATATTACAAGATCACTGATGATGATATTATGATTATTAAAGTATTTGTTCATGATATCATTTTTGGAGGTGAAGATAAATTATGTGTGGAATTATCTAATAATATGAGGAATGAATTTGAAATGTCTATGATTGGTGAGATGAGATTTTTCTTAGGTTTGCAAATTACTCAAACTGATAAAGGCATTTTTATTTGTCAAACTAAGTATCTAAGGGAATTGTTGAAGAATTTTGGTATGGATAATTCCAAACCAGTAAGTACTCCTATGGTGACAAGTGATAAATTATCTATCAAAGACACATATGCACTGGTAAATTCGACAAGGTATAAGTCTATGATTGTTGGCTTGTTATATCTAACTCAAACTAGACTGGATATTATGAATGCAGTAAGTATTGTTTTAAAATATCAAATTAATCCTAGAGAAAATCATGAATGTGCAGTAAAAAAGATATTCTGGTATTTGCAAGGAACAATAGAATATGGCTTATGGTACTCTAGAGATGATAACTTCACTATATGTACATATACAGATGCAGATAGGGCAGGAGATACTGATGGCCGGAAGAGAACTTCTGGTGGAGCTTTCTTTCTTGGAAAGAAATTGGTTTCATGGATCAACAAAAAATAGTCATGCATTTCTTTATCTACTACAAAAGCTGAATATGTTGCAACAGGAACTAATTGCACTCAAGTCTTGTGGATGAAGCAAATGTTGAAGGATATCAAGGTAAATTGCAGTGAACTGGTAGTTATCTATTATGGTAACTCTGCAGCTATTGACATGTCTAAGAATCTGGTATTTCACTCTAAGACTAAGCACATATCAATAAAATATAACTTTCTAAAAGAAAAGGTGGAAGAAAAGGAAGTCAAATTGGTTTATGTGAACATTAAAGAGCATATTGCAGATATATTCACTAAACCATTGTCTAAGGAATCATTTGAATATTTGAGAGATAGGTTAGGGGTATCTACCCCTCCAGAAGAAACTTAATTGATTGAGCAATGCATCATTCCAGAATGCATCATCAACTTTATCCTTGCTCTGGATTGATGTAGTGGTGCTACTACTCAGGGCGAGTAGTCAGCTTTGAGATTAATAGGATTTTGATATCTATGTCATATCTTTGGCATTGATGTCAAAGGGGGAGAGTTATATGTGAAAAATAATGTCATAATATGTCATATGGAGATATTCAGATCAGTTTCAAATTGGACTGCACTCCTCAGGGGAGTTGCTGGGATTTTTCAGTTTTTCATTGTTATATCTTCCATGAGGAAATTTTGGCATTTCTTGGCACTTAGACGTTTTCTTTTCACATCTAGTGTTGCCATCTGTGTAGGGGAAAAAGCAAGACTAGGCTAACATGTCCTAATCCTACCTTTTGACACACATTGTGGAATATGAAAGAGCCTAGAGGTATCACACAATTGGCTACTTCTTTTTGTGGAAGAGAGAGCCACAGGCTACCTATTAGGATTTCTATTCCTTTGTTGCAAATGATAGATAGAATGATGCAAGTTCAACTATTAACCCTAAAGTGTAAGTATGAACTAGTAACAAGATTGCAGAATTGAGATTAAACAATGGAAAGCTGTAAACACAAGGACAAGATAAGAATGCAGATGTGTACCCGGAGTTAAAATCTGAGTGAAAATGTTTGGGATGGGGGTGCGGGTGCCACTGTCCTGATTCTGCTCCTGAAACTGCTATTTTGCAACCTGAAAAGTTGTCAGAAAAATGCTGAAACTTGTTGTCTGACAGAAGGACCAGGGCGCCCAGCGCCCCTGTCCTGGCAGGAGCAGGGCACCCCACGCCCCTGTCCTGGCAGGACCAGGGCGCCCCACGCCCCTGTCCTGGTCTTTTGCTCTGAAATTTGGTGTGTTGTTCTGTCTCGGTCCGCTTTCATCGGATCTGCAATTTGCAGCGTCGTCCAAATCCCAAAACCTGCACTTATATCTGAAAAGGTATGGTGGGCGGCTATATAGGGTTTTGCCTTAGTCAAACCCCCGCTTTGGTGATTTCCACCTCCACGAATAGCCAAGTTGTATTGTAAAAGTAGTGTGTGTGCAGACCTTGTGTGTGTGCAAGATCCTAAAATGCAAGTAAGCAAACTAGAGAAACCTAGAAAGTAAACCCTAATTGCTTGCAAATGATAATGTAAATGCTCTAAATCAAGATGCAAAGTGATCTAAAGCATGAATACAAATGATATAATGAAGCTTATGCAAAGACATGAAAACCACATGAATTCATACCCAACCCCAAGGGAGGGGTACAAGCCAATCTTCAATCGGTGATCCCTTATTGCTCTTCAATGCCTTCAAAGCCCTAAATGGATGAATGCTTGATGGATGGATGTTGAATGTTGTTGAAATCTTCAAAGATTTGCCCTTTCGCTGCATAGAAGGTCCCTGAAAACAAAATTTGGATCCTTTCAAATGAAGAAAGAGAGCTCTTATATATGAAACCCTAGGTCTTAATTTCAACTTTAGGCCGACTTAGAGATTGAATCTCCCGCCAATTTCTTGGGGTTAAGCTTTATTTTATGATTGGATCGCGCTCCTAAAATTTTGGGAAAAATGTCAGGGACCGTGTGCACTCCGGGCGCCATGGTCCCGACAACTTTTCACCAAATTTTTAGGGCCGTCGGATATGATGATTTTAGAGAGAATCCCGAAGTTACAGGTGATTTCGAGATGTTTTGACCCCCGAAATCAAGCCCCCAAGTTCAAAATAGGACCTAATTAGGGTTTTTGATTAAATGACGTATTGGAGGAATAAAATGAAAGGGGCACACTTTAATGAAAGGGCCCAACTTTATGATCTGGACGATGATAAAATAGAACCTTAGACCTAATTAATTTAATTAATTAAGTGCTAAAGGGGAAATGCAATGCAAATGCAAAATGCGCCAAGGCGGGTGCTAAACTAGGTGTGAAATTGTACCACTTTAGCAAGTGCGTACAATTTATGACACTACACCATCAATTCCAAAGGGGGAGATTGTTGCCAATATGAAGGAATTGATTGTGTGTTGCATTGATGTTTTGTCATTGATTTCAACACTATCTGTTATGATTGGTTATTGGCAGACAGATTTTGATTACCGGTAGAAGAACTAGTGTTACCGCCAGAAGGGACTATCAGTTGGATACTACCGACATGTTTGAATCAATGTAATAGGTTTGGTTTAATGTGTTGCATGTTTCTGGAGTATGTTTTGGTCAGTTGGTATTGACTTGATGATCAGATGCTATCATACACTCTAGTAAGCCTATACCGGTAAGGGTTTAAGGTTTTACCCGCAGAGCTTTTACTAAGAATCTTTGATAAGATGCATAAGTGGTGTTGGTGTGGCTTCTAGATGGAATTTAGGATGCAGAAGGTGATTGTGTTCGTGCCTCAACTAATTGGAGACATCACTTTGGCGTGATTGATCTATTTGGGTCTAGTATCTATCTAGGTTATGGACCGATATCATGTAACGTGTTATTAAGTGTTCTCTACATGTTACTAGGATGATTTATGGATTTCTTAATGTTGCTTTGGTATAAAGTTGACATGGTATATCATTGTAATGTGGATGTATGTAATGATCTTATTGTAATATATTTTAGATGGCCGACCTAACTGGTTTAGGCCTTAGGGTTTGTATAAATTGATGTAAGATCTCTTTGTAGATAAGGGTAATGGTCATGGAATAAATGTGAGAATAATAAAAAGATCATATGCGAAGGAGATTTGGTCAATCATAGGTGATCGGATTGGGTTTATATAAGAGGTCAAAGGCCTTCGGTATTGAGCTTAACCAGGACTGTAATCAGGTATGGTAGATGCTATCATTGGCAGTTCATTCTTCTGGATTGTTTTCCATTTATATTGAGGTGGTTATAACCTCTCTGTAGTCAGTGAGACTCCTTTGTAATGAGCAGTACACTCTAGGCAGTGTGCCTTCCTGCATGTGCAAGCCCCTTATTGTATCACATACTTTCTGTAGAAGTATTATCTAACTGTGGGTAGGCTTCCCATCGTGGTTTTTCCCTTTACCAGGTTTTCCATGTACAAATCATGGTGTTATATGGTATGGTTGCATTGTGTTGATTCTCTATTTCATACTTAAGTTTTATTGCTTACCAGTATCTATTTCTGCTATTCCGATATTTAATGTTTAAGTGCTCTGGTTAAAGGTTATAAAGTTGTTTGATTAATATAATCTATTGACAACTGATTCACCCCCCTCCCTCTCAGTTGTCCACCGGTTATTCTAACAGATGAATCATTCTAGAACTTCAAAAATTGTTATTAATAAACTTGTTCAATAACAACACTTTAACCATCAACATGTCAAATAGAAACAAATGAACACCATATATATGTGGAAAACCTAAATAGGAAAAAACCACAATAAAGATCTAACTTACAATATGATTAACAATCTTACAACATTTTAGGCTTGTAGCCAAGGAGCACCAACATCTGAGGGACTTGCAAAACTAAGGTACACTACCTTAGGCAAGATAAAAAAAAGGGCTTGTGCAGCTAAAGAACACTTCTTTAGGACAAGATACAAATTGCTACTAAATGACTCACTATCAATCAACAATGAATGAAATAGTTGAACTGAAATTGAGAAGGATTCTCCTAATCATGAAATTATCCTTGAATAGTAATCAAGTGACCAATAACATGGAAAACATCTCTAACAATCTCCACTATTGCAATGCTCTGTTTGGCAAAATATATCAACTTCAAAGCTCTTCCAAAACTCTTTTACATCACCACAAACTCAAATCTTCTTGCAAATCATTCACATACACTTCTCACACAATTCACTTCTCATCCATACTCAATTCATTCTTACGCACATCTTATATAGGGATCTCAGGGCTTCTACAATTTATTTATCTTTCCCCAATAGTCTACTAGATAAATCCCTGTAACTTATTGTTATTTGGATCCTTCACTGTTTGACGCCTTCCCATAGCTCTCATTAGAGACTATCTACTTATTTTCAATCATTTACTTGTATTTCTAACATGGGGTAAGCTTTCTTGGTTTGAGTGCCTACAATTGTTGATGTAATGACACATTGTGTGGTATTACTATCTTTTGTATGTGAGGTAGAACCCACACTATCATCTACATCCATTAGGTTATTTACAATACATTTGCCACTTGATTCACTTGATGTTCTTAGCCCAAGAATATTCATTATGGGCCTAAATTTTAGATTTCTCATCATTTCAACAAATAGTTGACATCTTCCTATCTCATTAAAATTCTCAAAAAATAGTCTCCATATTTGGTTAGCATGTCTATGATAAGTACACTTTTGAACCTTATCAACCATTGGTTTCAAAACATTAGCATCAATATCAATCAAATACTTAGGCTTTCTATGCAAAACTCAAGGAGGTGTTCTCAAACTTTGAGTTGCCTCAACATTAGGGATAGAAGCCATACCTTCAAGTGGAGATGAAAATTATGACATACCTTGAATTTTATGTGCACAATATGGTGTAATTCCAACATTTGATGTCAATCATGATTTACTTGCAACATGAGATTTCATAGAGGGAGTGCATTCAATGTGAGATGTTGTAGACACCAATGGTGTGCATTCAACATGAGATGTTGTAGATATTGTGTATTCAATGTGAGATGATGTAGATGATGAGCCTTCAACTTATGTAAGAGATGGTATGCCTTCAACTTCAATTGTGGTAGATGGCATGCTCTCAACCTCGGGATTCAATTGTCTTATTGTACAAAAGTTTTGCATCTGTTGCAATTGTGTAGCGAAATTTATCTCTCTTACATTGGGTGGATGTTTAATGTTCCTCTTCAATTGGCATGTCTTCTTCTGTGGTGTTCAACTTCCTTACTTCATGAAGTTGCCCCATTCCTTCTCTTTTCTTTGCATTCTTAGTTCCGCGCTCTTTCGATGTTACACTCTTTGGTCATTTCCTTGACATGATGATGATTTCTGCATGTACATGCACATACAAAAGAATGAAGTTAGTTCATAAAGAGATCTCAAGAGGTGTAAGAAGGGGCAGTCCTAATGAATCTATGATTGTCCTTATGAAGTTAGGGAATTTTTAATGAAATAAGGTTTGTTCAATATAAGTAAGGTTGGTTCAATTTAAGAAGATGATTCAATTTTGTGAGATTTTACCAAGATCAAGAGGCAATGGAAAGCACAAATAAGAGAGAACAAAATAGATGATAGAAATAAATTGTATTCTATCAAGATGAAAAATATGATCAACTGGATCATTAAGCATTACATACAATGAATATGAGCCTGCTTATATAGGCAAGGCTATATGGATATGTGAGCACACAAACATGACATGTGTCTCAATAAGAAACAAGGGTAGGTAGGAAATAGGTGTGGGTAGGTAGGAGAAACAATATAATATTCCACATGAGGTGGATCACCCACTGAAGGTGGAATTATCACTCCACAATAAGTGGATATGATAAAGTAGTAACAAGATCAACACCATAAAAGGTGGAAATTCTCCTACACACACTATCCCAATGTGGCACAAACACCCAAGTGTCTCATACCCAAACTACTATTAAATGCATGTACCTAAGTAAACTTAAGTAAAGTGTAATAATATCCAAGATGAATAATTATTTACACCAACACCCCCCCTTAAGTGCAACTTAAGGGAATGCACTTAAGTCTACAATGCAACTAAGCAATGCAAGATGGGTCCCGGCTACAAGGCCATGTTAGGTACCCATGTACAAATGCAAATGCATGCAAACCAATGCAATGAAATCTCTCACAAATGGAGAAAGGGAGAAAACCCAACGGGAAAAAACTCCCCCCCAAAAGAGAGATGAATGTACAAAAGACTCTCAAAGAAAAAGGACTGAACCTCAAAGAGGAAAAAGTCCCCCCCATAAGAGAGAAGAAGAGAAGCTAGGAACCCCCCCCTCAATGTGGAATATGCACCAATGATAGAAGCTCGATGTATGAAGAAACTGTTCCACGAACGTCGAACAATATTCCTCCCCTTATGAAGAAACAAAACCAAAGGTGTATTCATGAAGTCTCCCCAATCATGAAGGGAAGATGTATGAAGAAAACTCATGATGAAAGGAATCTCTGAAAACTGCTCAAGTGTCCCCTTGTCGATGCTGAAAGGTACCCCCTCCAAAGGTAGTAAACTATGTCATACTGCTGAAAAAGGCACTCCAAGATCTAGTGGAGATGAATGTAGAACAATATCCAAAGACTCATATGTCTCCTCAAAAGATAAAGAGACCTCCTCCAACTATTGTACATAAGTATCCACAATCATGTCAACCTCAAAAGAATGATCATGTAGAGAATGAACAAGAGGGTCAGAGTGTTCCCTCGCAACAATCGAAGAAGGATCACCTTCATCAAAGAGAAGATGAATGTCATCAATGATGTCTCCCAAATCTGTAATGTAGGATTCCATAAATAAACCTGCAATGTCTGTCAAGTAATCATCCCATGAATCTGAAGCTGGAAGACAATGAATATCCTACTACACTGAATCACATGAAGGCAAAATTGTCACACTATCTGCATCATCAGGTGCAATAGGTGGTGTGATATCAATAGAAGGATATGAAATGCAAGGCTCAAGAACTGGATCACATGTGAGAATCCCCAAGTTCAAATGCCCAAAGTTCTCCTCAAAATCTGAATCATCAACATAGGAAGAACCAACCTTATCAATAGGACCAAAATCTGAAAAAGAGTACAACTGAGATGCATGATCAACCATCCCAGTCGCAATGATAGCTCCACTTTCCAAGTCTCTAATGATAACTGAATCAAGCATGAACTCCACAATTTTCCTAGTTGCCCCATGTGTGATTTGATAGATGGAAAGAAGATTATTTGTTAAGTGGGGTACACACAACACATCATTGAAGGAGTTATCTCCAATGGCAATAGATCCTTTCCCAATCACATCCATGTATGTATGATTGCCCATCAAAATATGCGGCATGTGGCAAGGCTCAAATGTAGAAAATATAGACTGCGAAGATGCCATATGATGAGAAGCCCCTGAATCTAGAAGCCATCTCTCTGAATCATGACTGGTAGTAGCACAAAGAGCTTTTCCTTTTCTTGTCCCAAAAGAGTGAGTCTTCCCACTTGTAGAAGCCATGAATGCTTGCCCTTTTCCTTTTGAATGTGAGGAAGTGGAAGTTGATGAATCATCCTTCTTGTAGACATTAGGCAAATCAATGTTATGCTTTTTGAGGATATGTGTGAGCTCATCAATCTTCTTAGAATGACAACGATGCTCCTCATGACCAACCTTTTTACAATAGGGCCAAGTAGGTCTCTCCCTCTTTGGTGAGTTATCCCTATTGGAAGAGGATGAATCTCCTTGTTGTGGAGAAGATGGTGCTTTGTCCTTAGGCTTTGATTGCCATTTCTTCTTGTTTGAGTTGTCCTTTCCTTGATTTCCTTTGTTCCCTTGATTTGCCACTAATGCTTGAGACTTAGAAGCCTTAATAATGCCCATGCTTATCAACTTAGTTTGTTCCATCATCAACATTTCATTGAAAGCATCAAAAGTAGGCATTGTGTAGATTGAACCCATTGTCATCCTATGGGTTTGGAAACTAGAAACAAATGTTGCATATTCTTGTGGAAGCTTGCCTATCAAGTTGAATATCAATTGAGTATCCTTCTTATCAATGCCACAATCTTTGAGTTGTGCCCTCAACTCATTTGCCTTAGTGACATAATCTTGTATAGTATCAAAGTTCTTGGGATCTAACATGGTGAAATCACTATCAATTTGATATCCCCTAATCTCATCAACTCGACCATACAAGTCTTGAAACTTTTGCCAAGCATCCTTGATTAGAGTACATTTCTCAATATGAAAAATGAGATCCTTTGATACATACTTTCTTAAGGTACCAATTGCCATGATATTTTTAGTGAGCCAATCCAAGTGACCAACTAGATCAATCTTAGGATCAGCGGGAGCAACAATAGTTCCATCAATGTAATGAGTTAGTCCTTTTTCCATAAGTTTACTCCATGCATCAATTTTCCAAGTAGCATAATTGTGAGGAGTTAAGAGAGGAAACTTAGAAGAACCCATAGCAGCAAAAAGAAAGGAACACAAGAGCGCAAAAGCACAAGAGACACCCCCCAAATTAACTCAATCAAAGTACCCCCCAAAAATGATGATTTTGGCACTTTATATGTAGTGCGTGTACAATAGGCCACTTGCAAAACAAGGCAAAGTGGACTTCTGATTTCAATTTACAACTTCTCAAAATGAGATCTAAGAGACTTCAACAAATACTACTAGTGATCTAAACTGAGATCCAAGCAAAATGCAAGTACCAAATATGCCAAAAATGGCCAAATAATGAAAGTACAATTTTTACTTAAAATTACTGCAAACAAATGGTAGATTATGAAAGTAGATGAAAAATATGCACTTTCAAAAAAAATGGCACCTGAAAAGGAGTCCATATGAGCCCAAATGAAGCCTCCAAAGTTGTAAAAATCAAGATTTCATGATTTCCAAAAAACCTGTATCCGAAAATCAGAAAAATTCTACACCAGTGTATACATCATGACATTCTACCCCAAAATAAAAAAAATTGTTCTAAAAAAGGAGTCTGGATGAGTGAGATATCGCTATTTGAAAATTGCTTGCAAAATTATAATTTTTGGAAAATTTCCGTCGCAGCGTCAAACTTCAAATGCCTCTAGGTTTGGCCTCCGAAGTTCAATTCGGATGAAACAAAAGGCAAAACTGACTTTCTTGGACCTCCTCAATCCAATGATGACCTCAAATTTGATCCATCAAGCTTCAATAATAACCTGCAATAGAAAGATCCAAAATGCAAACCCCAAATAGCATCAAATTTCTCTCAATTGGAAAACCAATGACACTCTAATGGCTCTGATACCATGTGAGATTTTGCTAAGATCAAGAGGCAATGGAAATCACAAATAAGAGAGAACAAAATAGATGATAGAAATAAATTGTATTCTATCAAGATGAAAAATATGATCAACTGGTTCATTAAGCATTACATACAATGAATATGAGCCTGCTTATATAGGCAAGGCTATATGGATATGTGAGCACACAAACATGACATGTGTCTCAATAATAAACAAGGGTAGGTGGGAAATAGGTGTGGGTAGGTAGGAGAAACAATATAATATTCCACATGAGGTGGATCACCCACTGAAGGTGGAATTATCACTCCACAATAAGTGGATATGATAAAGTAGTAACAAGATCAACACCATAAAAGGTGGAAATTCTCCTACACACACTATCCCAATGTGGCACAAACACCCAAGTGTCTCATACCCAAACTACTATTAAATGCATGTACCTAAGTAAACTTAAGTAAAGTGTAATAATATCCAAGATGAATAATTATTTACACCAACAAATTTAAGTAGTTGGTTGGTTGCCAATTTCATTATCATTCAAATTGGTCACCTTCATTTGTATGACACGTTAACTAGGAACATGTTAACATAACCATATTAAAGTCAAACTTAAACATAAATTATACAAAAAGAACAAATATAATGAAAAATAATTGCAATTAAGCTAAGTGACAAGGTGACAACGATAAAATGCATATGTTAAAATGGATATTACAAATTATAAATTATTTCATATTCTTTTGTTTTTTCCTTTAAACTACTCAACAATTAATCTTCTTATGCAACTTATTTGAATTCAATGTTCAATATAATGTAAATCTAATAGGATTAGTATAAATTTGAAAATGACATGTCTATTCTAAAATCTAAGCAAAATACAATAAGTATTTAAAATTTTAGAAACATGAAAATATTACCTCAGATAATCAAATTTGGTCTAAAAACTTTAGATCTTCCTCTTCTACATTGTCAAACAAATAAAAGGGTGGTGGAGAGGCTATGGAATATGAAAAATAAACTTTGGTCAAATGTCAACACCATGAAAAAGCATTTTTTTGTCGAATGATATGTAGAAACTAGACAAAAATAGAGAGTGTGGGTCTAAATCACAGGTCAAGGGTCCCTTTTTACCATTTTAAGTGTAGCCTATTTGGCTAGCGCCAAAATTGGTGCTAGCTACATAACTTTCATTGAGATTTTACAACCTTCGATAAATTGGGAAAAATGTTGGAGAGTGATAAGAGGAGAAGAGAAAGAGAAGGAAAATGAATAGTGAGAGAAAAACATAGACACAAGACCCTCACTCATAAACCTTTTACCCTCAATTGAAAACTATAAACTTTATATGAATACTTCAAATCCTCAAGTATAGGTCCAATACTATAAACCCTATTATCAATACCCTTAACCCTATACTATATACTCTATGCCCTATACTCAATAGCCTAAACCACAAAACTTAAACCATTGAAACCCTATACCGATACCCTAGACCCTATACCAATATCATAGACCCTCTAACCCCATATGCTAAACCCTCAACCCTATAACTTATACCTCAAACATAAACCTAAATTATATATCCTACGCCCTCGACCATATAAACAACATACCCTATACCTGGAACATATAAAGTGACAAAAGAATAAAAAGAGACCTAGTCAAATAAAGGGATTCAGAGACCTAAAAAAGGGAGGGAGAACAAAGAAGAGGGATAGAAGAACACACACACACACACAGGAATAAGATGGGATTGAGGGATAGGTAGACATGGAGGGAGTGAGAGAACTAGGGAATGAGAAGAGGTTGAGAGGGAAACATACAGAGGCAAGGATGGAGGGGGAGATAGAGAGGGATAGGTGAATAGAATGGATTTAAGGAAGGTGCACATGGAGAGAGAGAGGGGGGTGTTGTAAAGCATGGGAGGAAGAGAAATAGAGAAGGGAAGGAAGGTAAAGATGAGCGACCTAAAGGAAAGAGGGAGGTGAGACATGGGGGTTTAAGGAGGGAGGGTGAGATAGAAAGGGAGAGGGGAGAGAGGAAGAGAAACAAAGGGAGATATAAAGGAAGGGGATAAAGAGGGTGTTTTAAAGAGGAGAAGAAAGGAAGGGAGAGACCTGGAGAGGAGAGGGAGTGAATAAGAAAGTAAGGGAGAGGCCTAGAGACACAAGCAAGTGAAAGAGATGGGGTAAGGATGGAGGGTGAGATAGAGAGGGATAGAGGAATAGAGGGGGTGAGAGACCTAGAGGGAAGAGAGAGGTGAGATGGGGGTTTAAGGAGGGTGGAGGAGATAGGGAGGGAGAAAAGAAGAAAGAGGGGAGAGACCTAAAGAGAGGAGGGATAGACGAACAAAGAGAGAGATAGAATAGAAAGAACAAAAAAAGACTTTTCCCATTTGCCTGGTGTTGAATCAATAAAGAGCGAGGGAGATACCTACAGATGGGGAGAGAGATGGTGGGAGGAATATTTAGTGATGGAGAGAAACAAGGTGAGAGGGAGGCAAGAGTAGAGATGGGGCTAAGGAGGGAACGTGAGATAGAGAGTCTAGGAGAGAGAGGGAATGTTTGAATTGAGTTCCAAACATTCAATTAAACTAGGAAAGAAAGTGGAAATCAAATACATTGTTTTAATGTTGAACATATGGGTAGCAACATATTTGGCACACACCAAATACAAAAAATGGATTTTTTCTATTTGGCTAGTGTTGAATTTGGCTCTAGCCAAATGGGAAAAGTCTATTTTGTGAATTTGGCATGCACCAAATATCACGAGCACCATATTTGGTGCGTCAAATTGTCTACATTGGGAAACACCAAACCTATGGGTAGGATTTTCCTTGGGCACCCAACCCAAAGGTTTGGACAACCATTTCAGACCAGAGATGTGTTTTTATTAGAAGATTGAAAATTTTGACATATTTTTGGTCATTCTATCCATCAAGTTTGTACATGTCTCAATGCAACTAAAAAAACACCATAAAATTGTTAATCTCTTTATTAGTTATCAAACTATGTAATTTTTTTCAAAGTTTTGATTTTGTTAAGGCTTTCATCTTTAATACTTTTGTTAGTGTATCTTTTTTGGTAAAAAAGGAACATGTGCTATTTTGGGTATAGTTTTTTACACGTTCATCAAATTTCGAAGAAACTTACATTTTTAGAAAGTAGACTCTATTCTACACACCTTGAAAAAAAAAGATTTGATTTTTTATTAGTTCTCAATGATTTTAGGGGGGAACACACTCAAATTTCTATTTTTCAGAATGTCTCCACTTTGAAAATTAGTAAAAAATATATACGCGTTAAAAAATTAGTCAAAAAATCTGACACAAAGTACAAGGTGTTAGTAAAAAATATATACTCGTCAAAAAATTAGTAGTTTAGAAGGTAGACTCTGAGCACTTCGACTCTTGTTCTTACTGCATCTTCAAATTTGGAGTGTAACTATGTTCAATTTGTCATTAAAATTCAGACTTTGTTGAGTTTTAAAAAAAAAAAAAAAAGTGGCATCTTAAGACCCCTTTTTGGTACCACATCTTGATGCAATGTATACCCTCTAGGTAAGCTTTAAGTAATTGATCTAATATATTATTTTCTTCTTCCAATTTATATCATTTTGACATTGTATCAAAATTTATTTATTTTCTTCATGCTTTTACCAACATTTCTCATTAAAACAAATGATTTTCCTTTAACTTCTTTCTCTTTTTTCTTGAAAAATAAAAGTAAAATGCTACCTTCTAAAACTGTCACCCTCTTTTTCCTTTTATGACACCACTAATTCTTTCTAAAAGAGAACACATGACATTTATTTTGATATTTAGAAAGATATTCCTAAAAAAAAAATTGAGAATGGCTTCAATAACTAACATACTTGATTACAACAAGCATAGATGATAGGGATATGTTACAAACTCAATGGCAAGAGAATCTTTTGTTGTGATTGTAGGTATGTTAGCAATAATTGATACAACACCAAAGTAGGGAAATAATTGAATCTATGAGCTTGTGTCATGTACAATGAGAATTTATTTGACTACAATAAGCATAGATGATAGGGATATGTTACAAACTCGGTGGCAAGAAAACACTTCTTTGTCGTTGTAGGTACATAAATCTTTTTTGCTAGCAACAATTAATACAACGCCAAAGTATGGAAATAATTGAATTTGTGAGCTTCTCTCCTCTATAATGAGAATTTCCCTCATGTGGTTCCTCCTCAAAAGGCAAGGTTAATAATAAAATCTACATGGTGCTCACACAAGTTAGATGGGACCACACTTACTCCACTAATATATGACAATAGATATATGCATGTAATTTTTCTACAAGTTGTGACCACCTTTTGTGTTTCAAAGTTTTAGCTTGGTCAATAAAGAATTGTGTCAAACACATCGGAATGCACTTCAAACTCTCACAATAAATATCAACCTTATAGTTCTTTAACCTTCCTTAGAGGGGATGAAAATCATTCAAACATTTTTTATGGGATTATATAAATGCCCTTAAAGTTCTTGAAGGTGAATCAACACCATATATTACTTGATTACTTTAAGACCTTCGTACTACTTTCTCTTATAAATGAATTTTTTTTACCTTACACCACTTTATGTACCTTATTTTTCATTGTTTATTCTCTCAATAGTTTATAACTACCATTCTTCCTTTCACAATTTCTTTTACAACAACCAAACTTTGACATCAATTATTAAAATTGAAAAACTTGAATAAAATTATTTTATTTACAAAACTTATAGATACAACAATCTGTAAATAGACATCATGTGTCAACATATACCTATGTATCTTACAGATAAGATGACTCTCCAAAGAGACATTCATAATTGTAAACTGCCCAAATCGAGGAGTCTCGTTTTGTACCGTTCAAATAGGTGCAATATGATTTGAAGCAAATTGGCATACATGATGGAAAGAAAAGAAGGCACTGGCTACACAGGCAGCAGATCACACCTATGTAATATAGGCCCTAATGTCGATGCCTCCTAGATTGTTAGAAACTGTTACCAGTGTCAGAAGCTTATAGAGGAGGGTTGAAAACTTAGTACCCTCTACATAATTTTTTTTTGAACTTTATCACCTTGCCTTTGTCTTCAATTTTTATTTTTATATTATGCTACAACTACGAATTTCAAGCTTATATGCCTTATTTGGATTGTTTTAATTAAAAACCTTTTATCAATGTTTAATAAAAACTTTAATCCAATGTTTTATTAAGAATTTTCTAAATTTAAATTTTATAAATATGAATTAAATTTTTATGTTATTAGACTTAGTACAACTGTTTATTTTTTTCAAGGTGGAATGAAAATATTATAATAGAAAATATATTTTTCAGTTTTTAAAACAATTATATGTTTAAAAAATTTTGTTTTTATTTATTTTAATAATGGAATTATTTAAGTTTTAAAATACACATAGAGATAATGTTATTAAAATTTTCATATAATATATAATTAAGTTATTTTAAGATATATTTTAAATGAAAATTTTAATTTATATTTAAAAGAATTAAATTTAGAAAATTCTTTATTAAACATTAGATTAAAGTTTATTTTAAACGTTGATAAAAAATTTAAAATTAAATTTTTTTAATTAAAATAATCCAATTAAGTCATATAAGTTTGAAATTTGTAGATGTAGCATAATATTTTGGCTGCGTCTATTCTGGCTCCAACCTTTCCTACAGCGTAATCGATGATACACGTATTAATCAATCCCTACTGTCGTTTTGAAATCAAAATAGACCCATCCTAATCTTTTTTACCTAGAGAGTACTAAATTTTCAACCATCGTCCTTCAACTTGACACTGGGAGGTTTCTGATAGACTAAGAGATAAAGTTTCTGACAGACTAGAAGATGACGACATTAAAGAGTTTCTGACAGACTAGAAGATGACGACATTAAAGAAAGCCAAAGGTAGTCTAGACTTTGCCTGGTGTAAATTAATATAGAGAGGAAGAGAGTGAAGTTAGATGAGAAGTGACAGGGTGATGGGTGATGTCCATGTGAAGGCGGCCAGGTGCATTCTGTTTTCATAATAGAGCTCGTGATGAATTCAAAGTACGTAGCATCTAGGCAACGTTGTTGATACAAGTTAGGCATAAGCGTGCAGGCTTAGACAAAACGCATAGAGTATTGTATCAATATTCTTTTGCTAGCTATGTGAATATTAAAGTTGTTGACTGGTTACAATATGCGATGGCAAAAGTGAGACACCTACTCTCTATTCTCTATCGCTGTAGCTAATCTTCAACGCCTTGTTTGATTATTAAAGCCATTTACAAGTCTCCCGTACGTTTGTCTATGTTTACTGACATATAAAAAGTAGAGAGGGAGATGTCCTTTTATTTGTCGTGCAGGAATCTGAGGGCTCACCCATTACTAATTCAAACAAAGTTCAAACTTTTCATTAATGTTCAGTACTTAAGAATTCGTACTTTTCCTATCAAATACCCATATTCATATTCATGAGAGTGAGTATCAGTACATGTCCACGACCATCTACCCCTATCAAATACTCAGTACATGCCCACGACCATCTTCCATCTCCCCCTTCAAATACTCAGTACATGCCCACGATGCCTCCATTAATGTTCACTTAAGAATTCGTCCTTTTCCCATCAAATACCCATATTCATATTCATGAGAGTGAGTATCAGTACATGTCCACGACCATCTCCCCCCATCAAATACTCAGCACATCCCCACGACCATCTCCCTCCATTAATGCTCACTTAAAAATTCGTACTTTTCTCATCAAATACCCATACATATTCATGAGAGTGAGTATCAGTACATGTCCCATCAAATACATCGTATCTATCCAGTAAATTAAAACGCATGGTATATAAGGGGAATGATAAAAAAAATCTTTTTTTTTTTTTGTGTTGTGCGTTTTAGATGGAATGGTTTAAACCACACACATTAAGCTTACACTTCTAAGTTTAAAAGTGTTAAACATTTAGAATTGACTGACATTTTCTAAACTTAATATGTTGCTTAATGTATGTGATCACACTAAGAATACACTTCTATGCTTAAAAGTGTTAAACATACAGAGTTGACTAACATTCTCTTATAGACTTAATATGTTACTTAGTGTGTGTGGTTTAACGCTGGCCATTTTAGATGTTACATAGACATTTTCATCAAATACTAGTTTCTCACTATCTTTCAATGTGTACGATACATGAAAATGCAGTCGAGGACAGTTGTTTATGGAAATTAAAGCAACCCATACAAACAAATCTCATGGCTACTATGTCTCAGCAGAAAAGTGAGGGTGTCTTTTCATATTAAAATGAGATCCAAATCCCATTCGAATGTGGATTTGGATTCTTGTATAGTTCAAGATATCGCAAGGTTCATTTTTAGGTCTATAGACGACTTATAATACATGGTTACTCCATGCAGGAGGCACCTCATTGTTCTACAAATAGGGTGTACATACCTTACCTCTGCACTATTTGAACTTGTGACCTCTCTTTCAAGAATACAAGTATTGGGAGGATGAGCACAATTAAGCTGCTAAGAAGGCTAAGCAGAAGTGGGTGGAAAACATTAGGAAAATACCCACTTGCAACTGCAACAGAGTTGCTTGGTATAAAATTAGGAGCAGTCCTAGTTTGATATTGTTGGCAAGGAGGGGAATAATAGCTTGCATTCTCATGAAATGAAGGGGAATAAAAGGTATTCCCTTGATATGTATTCATTATAAAGCATCTAAGAAGGCAAAACTAGCTCTAATAAAATGATTGAAGGATGGATAGGTCTTCTTTCTAGGGATTGAAAACATACCACTAAGTTGCCAGAATTGACTACAGAGTCACCAGGTGTTTGAAGAATGTCTCTCTAAGGCTCAATAGATTGAAGAACACACCAATATTCATCTTGTCTTGGGCTTAGATCTACTTGACCAATAGATTCGAACTTGGAGTCGCAAGGTATGTGAAGTTGTTGCCTCCAAAGAAAAAAATTGCTAACACACACACCAAATATTAGCAAGTAGAAGGAGAACTTGAACTAAAATAGCTCAAACTATCTCACCAAATGTGCAAGAAACTATTGTCACAAAAGTTTGCACCCTTTTCTGACCTATTAACTTAGACAACCTTGTGATACATGGAAACAACCTCCAAGTGTCCAGGACCTTGCATTGTGAGTAGTCTTCGGAGAAGGTTGACTTCCTCTTTGATCAGGGTGCAGTGTTGAACCAACCCAACATTTAAAAGCCTACATCAAAACCTATTCTAATGAATTGCAAAGGAAAAGGGAAGAAAGAATGCAAAAATTAAAAGAAGGTGATGCACCAAGATTAGAACTTTGATCCACCCTACTTATAATTGCACAAGGCATCAACAAAATTACCTAAGGCATACCTAATTTCCTACTTTAATCAGTTTCTTAAAGAGAATATGAAGGTTATAGCTTAATGAGATATTACAAGGAGATGAGAGCACTCACAAACAAGATCTATTAAATAGTTTAACATAGTCATATAATCTAGAAATAGAGAAAAATGCATTCAAACAAAAAAGGTAAGATGGTTTACACAAAATGTTTGAACTGGAGAGAGGTAAAAACAGATAAGTTTATTAGTGCAAGGCAAGGCAATATTTATAGTTACAGAAAGCATGAATATCTATAAGAGAAAACAAGGAGAGGAGCCTTAAGATATGTTACAATTTTGCCATTATAGTTCAGGCATAACTCTGATTGACAACTTGAGTTGAAAAACCTAACCATGTTAGGGTTGGGTTGCAGAATCGATGAGAAGGGACAAATCAGATCAAGATGTAGTCGATGTGTATACATTGATCATCCAGAAGGAGAAGAGGAGTTGCAATGAATGGTCCCTATAGTTGATGAGATAGAAATTCCTGAAAAATCAGGGTGACCTTGACTTCTAATGGCATTCGATCACTCTCTATCAGAGGTGGAAGGTGGTTTGCAGGTCATAAATGAGCATGTGAGGCACATGGATTGCATGTACAGAAATAGGGAGGAATAAGGGCACCATTATGGAGTGGTTGGATCTGATTCAGATCAACATTGAGTCACTGGCAAGGCAAAAAATTAATATTGACCTATTGTAGACATCCACATCTTAACCATTGATGTTAAAATTGAGATTTGCATGGAATTTGAATAATGGTTGTTGATCCTGATTGTTGCACACAAACTGAGGATTGCATGTTTCTTGGAGTCCTTTGTAATGGCCTTTTAAAACATAGTCATTGATCATCTAGATCAACATCTATGTCTTGTGAGAGATATTCCTCATAACACCACGCCGCCCCTTAATGACCTGTCGGGACCCACCATATGGCCCATGGGAGTGCAAGGTCCCTTTGGCCTTCTTTTGTTCTTACTTTGCGTCCCCATGGGTAGATCATTGCCTATGTCATGTCTTGGGCAAGGGTGTGGGGTGGCATCAAATGGTAAGTAAGGTCTCAACCCCACAGCCCCACGGGGAACAAGAAGCAAAAGACTTATCCCACACAAGGACATAAGGTAAATGAGATTTGAGTCTTGCACATAGATGGTGAGCAAGTAGAATCCAGGGCAAGTTGATTGACGATGAAATTGGTTTTCGGTTAGGAGGTTAAGTGATATGATTGACGATAGCAAGTCAATTAAAAAAAATATACGGTCCCTAAAACCAAGGCATAAGATATAGGGTTTTAGCCTTAGAGGGTTCAAGCCCATTTAAATGTCTCAAGTCGATTATTGATGATGGGCATAAGGGTGACATGAAATGTCAATGATAGATACAATGTGAAAGTTTGGAACTTGTGCTAGATAGGGTTTTTTGTATTAGAGAAGTTTGCATTTAGCATGCCTACTACCATGATTTAAAGAAGGTGTTGTTGAGAATTTTGTTACACGTTGCAATAGAAAGGTGGATGTGTTCAATGAATACACTATTTCTACTTTTTGTGCCAAATTGACTCATCATGGCAAGAAGAGGATGGAGATTCTTTGGGGGTTTCCTATGAATGCTCTAAATCTTAAGGTTTAGCTAGGAGATTCTACTATGGAATTAGTGGATTAAGGTGTTGCCTCTTATTATACGTTTATCATTGTAGTAATAATTAATTGTGGATGTTAGTTGTGTTTTTAGTTTTCCTCTATGATTTTTGGTTGTGTTTCATGACTACATTGTTTCTACTTTTTGTGTCGAATTGATTCATCATGCCAAGAAGAGGATGGAGATTCTTTAGGGGTTTCTTAAAATTTTAAGGTTTAGCTAGGAGATTTTGTGGGTTGCCAAATAAAAATGTCCTATCAACAAGTCTAGGGTTGGATCTAACCAACGAACAAGATTCAGTCACCAAGACTGCAATCTTCTGCACTTTTTGCTCTACAAGACCAAGGCGAGTGTAGCTTAACATTGTCTAATGATTCTCATAACTATTCATGCGTTTACATTGTTACAAAAATCATATATCTCAATAAAAATATACCAAGGAAAGGAAGATAAACCTTCAGCTTTGGCTATAACCTTGATTCATACTTCATATGTCTGCATTGAGATTGGTTGTCTAAACTAAGACTACTCCTACTGCGGAAATATAAAAGGTGAAATAAGAATATAAAAGGTGAATTAAGGATGAGTCTAAGAGCTTTGAACTTTATCAGTGCCTGTCTAGGGTGAACAGAGTCAAATCTACAAGATATCAACACCCAAAATAAACACATTCAACACCCGTTTGAACGTATTATAACTTGCATAATATGTTCAGAAAACCATACAAAATCACTCATATTTTCCAATCAAACATGTATTGCAGTAGTTTGAAAATAGAATTTAACTCCTTCTTTGAAAGAGACCAACATTCAACTACTTGGAATAGATGGATATTGCAAAGGCGGAGATGCGGAGAGGAATTTTGAATTTAGGTTTAGGCAGGAAGCCCTGTGTAGGCCCTGCAATCCAGGATGCAAGCGGTAAGGATGGATCACAGGGTGCTCCTGAGATTGCAGATCCTCAGGCGGATGGAAAGGATCTAGTCATTGGGGACCCACAAGGAGGTGACAAACCCTTGCATCCACGTGGAGGAGGAACGACACGTGCTGGTGATATCCCAAGATAGGGACCCAATCGAGTGTATGCTTCTTGCCCCTGGTCCTCTTTGTTTGGTGTTAAACCAAGCGGGAAGTCTTCTTTCCCTAGGGTATGCAATATTTCCAACCCTGAGAAAGGGAGATTTGCAATAGAAGTTCTAGATCCTTTGATTGATCACAATATCGCTTTGATGGCCCTAACTCTGGTCAGTAAATTCTTGGGTCCTAGACCTAATATTGATATTGTTAGGGGGTATGCTAGAAAAAAGTGGGCTCTTAAGGGACAGATTGAAATCTTTGTTATGTCAAAAGGAGCTCTTTCCCTCACTTTTTTCTATGAGGAAGATATGACTAAGATTCTTTGTGGCGGCCCTTGGGTGATAGGGAAAAATGATTTGGCGTTTTAGAAGTGGTCACCATTGTTGGATCTTAATGCTTCCTTTTGTGCTCAAGCCCCTATGTGGGTAAGACTCCTGGGTTGAAGATGTCTTTAATGGTATGGCAAGCTCTTTTGGTGAACTCCTATCTATTGACCCAACAATAGCAGCTAAAAGAAGACTCACCTTTGCAAGAATTTGTATGGGTGTCACTCAAGGAACAAATATGCCTCTCTCAATCGAGATTAACTCCAGGCTTGGGAAATAGATCCAATGACTAAAATATGAGAGTGTTCCTTTTGCGTGTTTCCACTGCAAAAAGGCTGGACATATTGCTAAGAAATTCATGTTGCGGGCTAAAAAGGAGAAAGCAAAAAAAGAGAGAATTATGCAGTGGAAAGCTAAAAATTCCAATATGAAGGCGGAAGAAGAGATACATAATGTTATCATTGTTATTGTGAGGGTCCGGTTATCACTGAGAGGGGGGGCTAATCAGTAATAATAATAAACTGAAATATTTTATCAATCTGAAAATACTTCTCAAAAACAGTTCATAACCAATATCGGTACCTACTCAATCAATCACTTAAAGCAGATTTACCAAACTACTCATGCATGTGTTCATCAACATGTACGCAATGTAATGATATCAAATCCACACATAAAAAACTCAACCACCATATGAACACTGATATTTTTCATGTGGAAACCCAAATGGGAAAAACCACGGTGGGAATCGGTACCCACAAAATTTGCACTCCTTCGAAATGCGCCTTGTTAAAGGCCTAGCCTGGTTAGGAGCTTGACAATAATGCCCGGTTAAGAGCAAGCCATGTTAGGAGCCACCTGGTGAAGGAATTTTAACCTCAACTTTGTTAGGAGCTCTACCCTATTAGAAGTAACCTTGCTAAAGGATTTAAACTCAAGTTAATGAGCCACCCAGTGAAGGGATTTACAATATTAGGCCTGTTAGGACCTACCCGGTTAAGGGATTTTAATATTGTTGTAACTATTAGAGAACAACATGTAAATGACCTGATCACAACACTCTCTACTTGCTAGTATAGATCCATTTCATCTCCAATCTTCTTCTCACATGCAGACATCTCAATCTGATTCGGTACACTCTCCTTCTCTAATCACCGACACAAAATCTCTTCTCAAACTCGGCCTAAATACTTTTCAACTAGGTCGGTTACATAACCCTAACTTACAATGAATTTACATCATAGATCATATTAGATCATTACAAATCATTACAACAAATTTCAAGACAATTACAGTCGTTGAATGATCATAACACATCACTGTACATCAATCTGATAAGATATCAAACCCTTAACACATTCTGCTAAACACTTCATTGTTTCCCAATAAATTCGCTCCTTGATCATGCTCAAATAGGATCTTATCACTTCACACGGATTCTGACACATCACCACTAAGTTAAGAACATGATAAGATCCACCGCCAAACCATAAAACATAACTGGTTAAAGATATTGACACCGGTTCTCAAACCTTACACTAAATAAACAATAGTCAATTACAAATATGACTTTCAGTTCTCCAAACATGATGCGGTTCCAATCATAGACTCATTATAATGTCATAAGCATACATTTCATACCACAACACCTAACTCAACATGGATCTCTACCGCAACCATCTCCTTCTCTGTTCATGCTTACCGGTTCACTGTCAACTTAGCAGTTTGTTGTCCAACTCAATTCATTACTGGTTAGGCTATACTTAGATAACTTAAATGATATAACAACATAAAAAAGCAAAGTTGCCATCAACGAAAACACAAATAACAGATCATAAAGCATCATATCACAATTATATCATCACCAATAGTCCATCAATCTCCTCATATCAACATCATCCTTTACCGATACATCATCATCTCTATCAGTTATGCCAACAATCATTCCTGACACCTTTGAGCAAAAGGAAAATGATAATAAGGCATGCACAGAGGAATTAAAGAAAGAAGATAAAGAAGGAGCCCAGAATAGATATGATGAAGGAGAAAAGCCAAGCCCTAACTGTGATGAGAAGAAGGAAGAAGATCTGGAAGAAAGGGAAATCCATGTGGATCTGCAAGCGAATAATAGGGAGGAGGATTCGATCTCAGTCATAAAGGAATCGAATAGTGAGGATTATTTTCCCAGCTTTGAAGATGCCTAGCAATGCAATATCCTTGGAGAGGCCTCTTCCTCTAAGTCCCAAAAGTCGGTTAAGTATGTAAAGTCTACCTTTTTGACGTCATCGACAACTTCTCTTCTCAATATAAGCTCTAAATGGGTAGATGAAGAAGAAAAAATTGATGCTATGCATAAAACTACTGCTAAGACCCCTCTGGATGATTAAATCTAGATTAATGACGTCACAGAGAGAAAGCGGGGAGGGGAAAAGGGCCCTAAATCAACACCCCAAACTACTCCTATGAAAACCAGGGGAAGAGCCAAAGCTAATGTGGGCTCAAACCCAGCAACGCTTGTTGGACACAATGGATCACTGAGAGGGGGGTGAATCGGTGATTTAAACAATTTTCACTTAATCTGAGCTATACTGGTTACCAAAGCAATGCAAACAAGGTGTGTAGGAGAAATATATAAAAGATTAATACAATACACACATGAAGATCAACACACAACACCAGATGTACAAGAAAAACCCAATGTGGAAAAAACCTCGGTGAGAATAGTTGTTGGAGATCTTCTCCTCTAATCCAACCTCACAATAAAAAGATCTGATTACAAATTTTAGGGCACCAACCCCTACACAATTTATAGGATACAACCTAAATGAGATACAACCACTGCACTAAGCACCTACTCAGTGTAAACAATATGAAAACTCAGATATACAAATGAGATACTTGTTGCAAATGAAGTTTTGCAACCTTTCAAAGCTTTGCAATGTCGGTTTTTATCTTACTGGTTTGTATGAACTCAACACACACTACAACTTAGCCTTCCTGTTGGTTCTAACTCTCCATAATCTTCTCTCCCTCTGTTATGTTGAATTCAAATCACACTTGGTCGCTCTCTATCAGGTACTGCTTCTTTCAGTTTTGTCACCTTTGCATTCTATGCTCACTCTATCGGTTTGTTCCTTACATCGGTTTACCCTTCTTCTCCTTACTGGTACAATCTTCACTCACAAATCACTTCAAGTGTTTTTTCTCTTCAGCTTTCAAACAACAATTTCACTCTTTTCTTCACCCTTTAGTAGCAGCACTATCTATCATAGGTCGCCATATTTAAACTAAAGCTTTCCTGCCAAAAACCAATTCAAACAAAGGGTGACTAGGGTTTCCTTCTCCCGACCAAATCTGCATCCAATCTAATCCGATCTGCCTTGGATTGCACACCTGCATTGGAGGAATAAGCCATCACACATTTTTCATCTGTCCAAAGTATGTTTGCCAAAAATAGCAAACTCGACCATGATTTCTAACCTTGAAATATGTTGACTCATTTATGATCCATTTGTTTCCTTCTCGAGGTCCTCTTGCAATCTAATTTCCTTGCATCGATCTAGGTACCAACAACTCCTTGATCTTTCTCTATCGATCATTCTTCCTTGAGACACATCAATCACTCAAGATTTTTGATTGTTTCATTTAATGTCGACTAACTGCTTCAACAACCATGTCGATGGAAACTTCACCGACCTTTGTATGCTCGCCACCTCAGCTCCACGTGTCATCACATTGGCATACACTCAGCTTACCGACATAGGGTCGGTTTAAACTTGAACATTCAACAAATCCTCATACCAACACAAGACCCTTACCGATAAAACCTTTTTTTGCTGCTATCGGCAGCATACACTACACCGGTAGCTCAACTTCATCTCTGGTGGTTTGTGATCTCTTTGTCGCTCTTCATCACTAACATTAACACAAACAAGCAGTCAGACTACAAACCGGTTACAACTTGCCATGCCAACACACAACTTCATATCACCTCTTACCGATGATGTCACTAACAATCTCAATACTTGCTTGTCTTCCACGCCTTCACACCGATTGACAAGCCTTCATGTTAATCTTCCTTATGCCAGTTCAATCTTCTTCATACCGGTTTTTTCATATTGACATACCCTACCGGTAGCCTGCAATTCTGGTTGACATCAATGACAACTCAATGCCAACAACGCTAAGAAGGAAATCAACTACTCAAATGAGGGAGCTGGAAGCCAATAATAATATAGCAGATGGAACTCAGCTGACCATCCATGAGGTATGTTCTTTTAAACGAATATGAAGATTATTTCATGGAACATACGCGAACTTAGTGGTCTGCATAAACAAGAGACTCTCAGGAACCTTGTTAGGCATCACAAACCTGATATTGTTTTGATTCAAGAAACTAAGATGCCTAGGGATAAAGTGGAAAAAATCAGTATTTAAGAATTGTGGGGCTTTGGGGGGTAGTTCAGATGGTGCCTCTGGTGGCACAGTTATCTTGTGGAACCTCCAGCATGTACAGGGGAATCTTGTTTAGCTTGACAATAATATGGTGTTTGTTAGATTTCATCACATTAAATATGGAACCACTTGGCTTTTATCTAATATTTATGCCCCGAATACAAGAAAAGGGAGAAACAAATTCTAGAAAAATATAGAATATATCAGAGAATAATTCAAAACTGAAGGATGGCTAGTCGTGGGAGACTTCAACACGCCTCTCAAGGAGAATGAGAAATATGGTGTGATTCCTTCTCATCTTGAGAGTAGAATGGATCTGATGAACTTCATTGATAATCAGGCACTACATGATGTGGATCTTCAAGGTGCTAATTATACTTGGAATAACAGAAGAACTGGCTCTGATCTTATATAGGTGAGACTTGATAGGGCCCTTATCTCAAATGATTGGTTCAACCATTACAATTGCTCCTTGAATGCTCTTTTTTGTATAGGTTGTAATCACTATTCGATCTCTTTTGTGGCAACCTTATCTCTGGGAGGAGAAACTTCCCCTTCAGATTTGAGAAAATGTGGATGGCCCATCCAAAGCTTGAGGAGGAAATTATGGAATGGTGGAATATCTCAGTGGATGGTTCTGCCATGTTCTGTGTGGCTAAAAAGCTAAGACATGTTAAGGATAAGGTCAAGAAATGGAATAAGGAAGTCTTTGGTGATATTTTTGCCTCCAAATCTGTGATCCAGATAGAACTCAAGGATATTCAGGCTAAAATCCAAGCTAATGGGTATGATGAAGTCTCTATTACCTCTGAGAATGACATTCTATCTAAATATCACGATGTTATAAAAAAAGAAGAGGTATTATGGAAACAACATTCTCGTTCTGTGTGGCTTAAGGAGGGAGATAAGAATAATAGATTCTTTCATATGACTACCATGAAACACAAGGCGACCAACAGAATCTCAAAAATGTCTATAGGGGGGCCTTGTCTTTTTAGGAAGAGGAAATTAGGAGGGAAGCTAGATCCTATTTCTCTTCTCTTTTGTCGGTTGACGGCAATATGGATATAGGGGCTCAAGATTTACTCCTTGATTCTATCCCAAATATGATTGGTCAAGACCAGAATCAATTCCTCTCTGCAATCCCCTCTGAAGCTGAGATTAAGAAGGCAGTCCTCTCCTTTGAAGGAAATAAAGCCCCTGGTCCAGATGGTTTCCCAATGTTCTTCTTCCATTTTTTGGCATATTATTAGTGACAATATTGTCAAGGGTGTTAAAGAATTTTTTGGTTCTAAGCAGATTCTGAAAGAAATTAATGTCACTTTTCTTATCATCATCCCTAAGATTTTGGGTGCTGATTCTCTGGAGCTATTCAGACCTATTAGCCTATGTAAATCCTTCTATAAGATTATCTCTAAGGTTCTCACCTTAAGACTGTTTTCCCTTCTTCCTGAAATCATTTCTCCTCAGCGGACTGGATTCGTTCCTGGAAGGCAAATTCTTGATTCCACCATTATGGTCCATGAGAATATTCACTCTCTGGAAGAATCGTAAAATCAAGGATTCCTAATGAAACTTGATTTGTCGAAGGCTTATGATCGGGTGGACTGGTATTTTCTTCTCAGAATCCTTAAAGCTTTTAGATTTGGGGAGAAAGTGCTTCAGCTGATATTCCAATTGATTTATACCCCCTCTCTCTTGGTTATTGTCAGTGGTTCTCCTACCCCCTTCTTCAAGTCTTCAAGGGGCCTCAAACAAGAGGATCATATATCCCCTATTTTGTTTGTTATTTTGGCTGAAAGTTTGCATAGATATATCAGTAAGCTTGTTTCTGAAGGTCATTTGAAAGGTGTCAGACCATCGTCAATTGATAGGGTTTGTTCTCATCAATAATTTGTCCATGAGATGGTTCTACTGGGTTCATCGACTATAAAGGAATCCAGAACCCTAAAATTGGCTCTGAATTACTATTACCAAGCCTTGGGCCAGTTGATAAACTTGATGAAAAGTGCCCTCTTCTCCTCAACACTCTTGAATATGGGAAAGGGAGAATTGAAAGAATATTAGGATGTTTGATCATTTTGCTCCCTTCTATCTACTTGGGTCTCCCTTTGTGCAGAAAACCTCCTAATTCATTTTGGAGCAGTCTGGTGGATAGATTCCCCAAAAGTTTGCTGGTTGGAAAGGAGCCCTACTTAGCCAAGTGGGGAAGATCCAATTATTAAAATCCTCCCTCCAGATTTTACCTGTGTATGCTTTGAGCCTATTTAGAATCCCAATCAAGTTTGTCAATGTCATTGAAAAAATTTAAGTCTTTTGTCTGGTCAAGGGTTGAGGAGAGGAAAAGGATTTCTCTGATTGCCTGGGATAAAGTTTGCAGACCTAAAAAAATGGGTGGCCTTGGTTTGAGAAACATTAAAACCACTAATAGATCCCTCCTCATCAAACAAATATGGAGAACGTTTGTATAAACTGGTGAATGGAGTTCAATCTGGAAAGCTAAATACCTGCATCCTCAGTCGTCTCTCACCGAGTTTCTTACTTCCTTTGAAGCCCCTGGTGGTTCCGCGATTTGGAATAATGTTGCTCAATCTAAAATTACTGCTAGAATTGGTAAAAGATGGACTACTGGTAATGGTAGAAAACTCAATTTCTCGGAGGATATTTGGTTGTTGGAGACTCCTCTCTCCAGCAAGGATTATTTTTCTCCTTTTATCCATAGTTGCAAGGCCACATTTAGAACTAAAGTGGTTGATTATTGGAAGGATAACCAGTGGGTGAATTTGAATTCCATAGACCCAACCCTTAACCCATTGATGTTGATGCTTAACTCTGTTTTGTTTGACCCTATGCTTGAGGATAGGATTATTTGGGCTGGTACCTCTACGAGTAGGTTCTCGGTGGCTTTTGTTGTTCTTTTGTTGTCCCATTCTCAAAAGCTTTCCCCTTGTTGGTCTAAACCCTGATTTCATGGTCTAATTCCCAAGATCAATATCTTCTTTTGGATCCTTCTACAGAATAAAATCATCACCATTGATAATCTCTGTAAAAGAGGCTTTTATCTCCCTAATAGGTGTTACCTTTGCCTAAATGAGGAAGAGAATGTTAACCATATCTCCCAACACTGCTCCTTCTCCCAATCTATTTGGTTGCAGATCTTGCAGCTGTGGAATCTGAACTGGGTCTTTCCTGCTTCTATTCAAGAGTGCTTCATTGGTTGGAGATGCTTGTCTGCGAACAATTCTATCAAACAATTATGGGATTTTATTCTTCCTCATGTGGTATGGGGAATTTGGAAAGAGAGGAACAACAGAATCTTCAGAGATTCCTACTCCTCTCTAAAAATGGTTTTTAATAAAATCAAGCAGCCATTTTGGAAAATCTAAATGTTGATGGTAAGCCTCTTCTTTTTAGGAACAAGGATGAATTGGATTTGTTCAACAATTGGAATGTTTCTGCCTCTTTAGACAGGAATGACAATAAGCATAAGAGAGATAGTAGGAAGTGGTCTTTCCCTCCGACTCGTTGGATCAAAGTTAATTTGGATGGGGCAACTAAGGGGAACCCAGGGTTGGCTGGGTGTGGGGGAGTGATAAGAAATGAAGCTATCTATTGTATTGCGATGATGGCACTCCCCATGGGGTCTCAGACCAACCACTTAGTCGAAGCTATGGCAGCTTACCGAGCTCTTACCCTTGCTAAATCTTTGCGTTTTAAAAAATTTTGGCTCGAGGGAGATTCAAATAACATCATAAATTACCTTAAGGATCTTTCCCCCCCATCACGGACTATCAAAAATATTATATCTCTAGCCAAGGAGATAATTAAGTCCTTCAAGCAGTGTGTTATTTCACATAGTTTTAGAGAGACCAATGTCATGGATGACTAGGCTGCCAACATGGTTGTTCATGTCGATCAAATGATCAGTTGGAGAGGTGAGTTGGATCTTCCTCGTGATGCCCATGTCATCCTCACTTATGACAGAGTGCATGGAAAAGAGGGAGTGATAAGTGATGATAACAACGTACTTATAAATGAAAGTTGCTATAATGAATTGGAAAGAGCAGCGCTTGAAGAATGAGCTTGCGTTTAATGTGGACAAGACCCTGCACGCTTTCTAGGTATCCATTTCTTTTTCAAGGGTTGCTATTCTCTTCACTTTAGCCCATGTTTTTGTTATGTTTTACATTGTGAAGGGTGTGAGAAATTTTGTCATGGATGCAATGGGAGGCAATAGGAAAAGGATTTAACCACTTACCTATGATGAATGGAAGAAGAAGTTGAAAGCATGGGCTATCTTGGAAGCTGCTAAAATGATGGGGTATATGGAGAAAATTCTTGGCAAAAACCCTACTATTACCAGATTATTCAAGAAGAATTGGAAGGAGGGAAGAATTACCATAGGCGGGAGAAAGGTGGAAATTGATGAAGGGATGATTGTTGAAGTTATCAGGATTCCAATAGAGGGAAAAATACTCTACAAGGACAAAATGCTCACAAAGGCGGCTATAAAGTGATTCCCGAAGGAAGACTCTGATAAAGCCAAACTGGTGAAATCCAGCAAGACCTACTACTTTCCAAAAGTGATCAAAAAGGTATCGAGATGGGTTCTATTTGCAGTTATGCAATAAATTACTCTTGATGATAGATACTCTTGTGTTTATGGCTATCATTTTGTGCTCTTGAACCACTTTCACCATAAAGATACAGTGTTTATTCCTTTCTACCTATATAGTTCCTTAAATACTAGTATAAAGGATTTTAGGGCTAACCCAGACAACAATACGCCCATGCATGAAGGGTTAATGTTATTTTTATACAACCATTTTAAGGCCACCTCTATTCATCACTCTATCACTGAGCTATCGGACTCAAAAGAGGAGTCTAATAACTCAGATGACAGTGAAGATGAGGGGTTTGCTACAGAGCTGGAAGAAGATCTTAACAGGGATACCTTCACCAAAGGAACCAGAAAGGGGAAGGATAAATATATGGCTTCTGGGTCGAGCAGAAAGACTTCTAGCAAAGGGGTTAAAGGAACTAGGAATAATGTGCAGGAGGAGGATAGTTGGTTTGAGGAAGATGATGAGGATGATTATGATATGGAGACTGAAAGCGAAAATGCTACCCCACCACCTAAGAAGAAAACCAAGCGTAGTCTTGTTATCACTGAAATCAGCCCGGAGAAGGAGGATGGTACCTCAAAGACCCCTTCTACTCCTTTGGATCCTAATAGACAGATTCTTGGTGTTTAGAAAGAGGGGAAGATTGTGGTGAAAGATGTGACTCCGCCTCCTAAGGACAAAGTCACAGTTGCTGATGTGGAGACCCTAGAGAATAATGATGTTTTTTCATAATTTAATAAAGATAGAAGTGATTCTCCTATTGACATGCTTCATATTGAAAAGAATGGAACAATGGAATTTTATAAGATTATAGAATGGGTCTACTCATAGATTGAAAGTCTGAAGACAAAACAAGAGGATTCTTCTAAGAAAGTGGACATTCTTGAATTTGTCAGGACAGGTAACCTCATTTCTTTGCCTAATTATCTAAAGGAATTACCAAAAGCCATCAGTGATGCAGAGGCTATTACTAAAGCTTATGGTTCCTAATTTAAGGTTGTGGAGGTTAGGTTCAATGATCTGGAAAAGAGGATTCATAGTCATGAGAATACCCTGAAGAAAATTAGAGAGCAAAGCCAAAACATTTTGAAAGCCTCAGCTGATAACTTTAGAGTGATGATTAGTAAACTAGAATAGTTCCAGGTGGAAAAGAACACGATAGATATTTCTGAGGATAAGGTCTTGACCCTTGAAGGTGTGGCTACTAGATCTGGTAAAAGAACCTATGCAAGTACGAGGAAGATGGCTCAACAAGCCAAGGATCTGGATGATCTTAAGAGTGTTGTTGCCTCAATCATCCAATGAGAGAAATAAGTAGTGGAGCTTATCAATAATTTTTCTTAGTTCTGTGGTTTTGTTCTCTTGGTTGTCCCTTAGGAGTCGATGTGCTTTCCTTTTGTTACTTTTGGTTCTCTTGTTGGCTTTTTGTATCTACCAGTTGTTTCAGTTTGTTTTTTTGTTCTATCTAGTCGGGCCTATCATGTTTTATCTATTTTCTAACTTGATGTAAAGGGTTTCGGGGCCCCTTCAAAACCTTCTTTTCACGTAATCAAAAACATTCAACTACACATTCCTACTGGAGAAAGACAAACTCATATATCATTGATATAAAAGCTCATACAACACATGGATAGAAAGTATGAGACACTCAAAAAATAATCTCATTTTCATTAATTATCAAAATAAGAATTTACACTTCAAGTGGACATTTGTAGAAGGAAAATTTTCATCCTTCTTTGTATTCCCTATGACCTATGTACATTCTAAAAACTCTTAGAGTTTGAGTATCATTCCATCATCATCCTATCATCATCTTCACAATGGCCCTGGATTCCATTTTATAACATTAAGGGAGCAAACAAGGTTCAGGTCGATTGTAACATCTATCAAAAACCCAAATACTATCTTTTACAAAATGTGTTTAAGTAGATTAAGTCTTTTTTGCATATCAAATCTTCAGGATTCATTAAATGCAGCAACTTGTATAAATCCGGTATAAATCCTTGAGCCGCACTATTGATGAAGTTTGTCAGGTTACTCATTTGCACTCGCATCAGCTATAGTTATGATCAAAATTCTTGAAGCTAGGTCTAATACATTTCAACTGGTAGGAAGTAGTTGAGCATTTGTGGCAGTATTGTCCAAAATGCCAACATGTAACTGGAGAAATAAATACGATCATACCTACTCCTCCTCCTCTGGTTGTTCTTTCTCTAAAGAACAATATTTCTTGTCTCAGATATCAATGTCATTAATTGGCCAAACAAAAGATTATGGGCCCTCCAACTTATTCATTGCTTCTTTAACTCTCAAAGAGGGCATAGTTATTGTTTCTAATGAAAACTTATGATAGAGGGAGTCCACGTCAATAATTTTATCAATAATTAGGCAGGAGGCATTCTCTTGATTTGGTTCTTCTGCCAACACATCTGGAACCTTATTTATTGCAGCTGAAAAATTATCTCTCGACCTAGAGAGACCTTTCATTTGTCCCTCATCTGTCAGGATTGGGGGAATGTCCCACTTTCACAGGCCTCTGAATGATCCAATCTTTTATGTCAGAGTTGTAGACACCTAAAACTTGCACAAATAATTAAATGAATTCTATTTATTTAATCATCATTTATTCGTCTATTAATTAGACTAAAGGTTTAATTAATATACCTATTCTTCCAATCATCCTATTAATCAAATTAAATATTTGATTAAAATCCTTTTCTTCTAGCCTAACCTATTAATTGAGCAAAGGTTTTATTGTCCCCTTTAGCCATTTAATTGAATAAATCTTATTTATTTAATTAAAACTCCCTTTTTCCCTTTTAATTGAATTTACATTTGATTAGAATCCCTTTGCATTTAAATAAATCATTATCTATTTGCGAATAGTCCCCCAACTTGCAAAATCCTACAAATGCAAGTTGCACCCCTTTTGGCTAAAATAAATCTTTTATTTTATCTAAAAATGTCAATTTCCCTCCACTTGCACTCTCCTACATTTTCTATTAGCATGCTAATATTCTTCTAGAACCCCTCTAATCCCTCATTAACTAGCCTAATTCCTCTAATCATGTCACATCCCTAAATTTGGGGGAGTCACTTCTCCAAATTTGGGGAAAGTCTTCAAAATGTGTTGAAGACTTTACCTTCTTCAACAAGTTAACTTGTTGAGTCTTCCAAACTTGTAAGTCTCTTACAAAATCCTTGAAGGTTATCTACCTTCCAACAAGTTAACCTCCAAAGTCTTCAAAGGCATTTAATGCCTCTTACAAAGACATCACCCTAGCCCATGATGGTTGTCCCTTTGGCCATCCCTTAACTTTGCACAAGAGTTTACCTCTTGGACAATAGCATGCTCCCTTGGCTAATAACATTATCCAATGATGTCATCTCTTGAGGTTATCCCTAATGCTTACTTAGCATCTAATGATTGCTTAGCATCCTCTCAAGCCTCCACAAGGTGACATTTGTCAACTTGAGATTGGATTGAATCCCCCTCATGGATTGATAACTTTCAATCCTAGCCCTTGTTAATATTGCTCAATCTTGGCCATTCATTTCTCTATTTTATCTATAAATAGAGCCCCTTCCTTCACTCTTAAGGATCCATCATCTTGTGCATCAAAATTATAGTCATTTTGCAGATCCCAAACTTTCCAGCACACAAGAGCCTTCTTTTCTTCTTCTACATGGGGGACTTCTTTAATCAATAAATTGAAATTCTTCCATGTGGTCCCCATGAGTTGTGGTGCTTTAGGATCATTTTTTATTGGAAAAAAAATTTATTTTAATTGATGCCCCCTGGGGAGCCATGTGGTCCCAACAAGCTAAAAGAATGAAAGAATGATATCAATCTGATCACTAAATTATGACACTAAAGAATAAGAGGCGTGGACCTCATCTAGATAGTCAAGGACCCTATTTGAGATCTGCAAAATTGTAGATTTTAAAATGTCCAAAATTTTCTTCTCAGCCTCTTCTTTTGTCTTTTGTAGTTCTTCTCTCATCCTCTCCAGCTCTTCAAGCTTAGGAAACATTGTTGAATCTCTTATTGCTAAGTCACTTTTCAACGTAGCATTTTCAATGAAAGCCTTTTATGTTCAACATTTAATGCTACATGTAAATCTTTGAGCCTTTCATGTTGCTTTTCTTCTTCCTCTACAACTAATTTTGCAAAATGTGCAGCATGCATAGATATAGTGGTTGCCTCTGTTGTTGTGGGATCAGAAAGAGTTCTAATCACTACATCACCTATTTTATGCTCCACTCCTTTTAAAACAACGGGCCTATCCATAGTAGGAGCTTTAGACCATAGGGCAAAAATGCTTATACTGGGATTTATTCCTGACCCATGCTCCCCAAATTCTTGTGCATATACTAATCCGTCTTACCTCATTACCTATTCTAAGAGAAAAATATTCTCAAGGTCCCATCCTGACACCAAGAGAATACCACTATTCTTCACTAACTTTCTTCCCTCTTCAGGAGTACATTTGATACTATTTTTATCAAAAATTTTGATTTCTTCCTCAAATAGATCTTTGAATTTATCCATCACATAAAAAGACTTAAATTCATTTCTATTAAAAAAATTATCATCGAACATGAAAATTTTAGAGGCAATGACCCTCTTATCCGTGACATCTGTTAGGTCTCAGGAATGACAACTAAGAGAGGGGGTGAATCATTTGTGAACTAGTTGTCAATAAATTATAATCCAAATGCAATTTATTCCAATTTAAACTTAATGCTGGTAAACCAAACTTAAGTGTCGGTAAAACAAATTAACAGATATAGCAATACCGATATAACTTAATGCATGAAACATAAAGAGAAACAACATCCGCAACACATGACACAGAGATTTTGATGTGGAAACTAGGTAAGAGGAAAAACCACGGTGGGAAACCTTACCCACAATCAGATGATACTACTGCAGATAGTATGTGTATACAAATGGGGTCTGCACATGCAGAAAGGCCAACCGCCTAGAGCTCACTGCTCAATCACAAAATAGGAGTCACACTGACTACACAATTGGATGGTTAAATCCAATGATAATGTATTGCTCAAAATAGCATCTGCAATGCTGGATTCAGTACCGGTTAAGCTCTGAACATGAGTGTCAAAACACCTTCATAACCTTCCTTCAACCTTCAAATAATGTCTGCGTGATTCAAACAAGGATTTGCTTATTTTTTCTCTTCAATATTTGAATACACTCATACCATAACCATATCTCGATCTTCAATAAGATCTTACAATCACTTATACAAAACCTAAGACCAAATGTATAGGTTGGCTCACTAAAGATATTATAATTAAATCAATTACAAATAAGTATTGATGCGATACAACATGTCAGCTCAATGTATTTACCAATCAATAAACAATCTCCATAACATGTCGTGTTGATCTCGAATAGATCACATGTACCGATCCATAACCAAGACCTATCTATCGGTGAAGGCAAATTTGTCAACCCAATTAGACCAATAAGAAAAACATCAAAACCAAGCTTCCAATCCATGTCATCGACATAACCAAATGATCTCCAGATGATAACAAGTCATCATCACTGCTGGTGAACAATATAACCTGTTGGTGAACATATACCGGTGACTATGCATAAGTCACTAACCATACAGGTGAACATAATGTAAACCTCCATGAAGACAAGTGTTGACATCAATGACAAAACCAATGCAACACATGACAAATTCATCCATAATACCAACAATCTCCCCCTTTGACATTGATGGCAACACTAGATGGAAAAACATCTAAGTGCCAAAAAACAATAAACCAATCAATCTCCCAAAGATAGATCAATACAAAGTTCTGAACCAGAAATAGAAACCAAAATACATATACCCAAAGAGTATATCTCTCCCCCAATGAATAATGTCTCCCTCAAGGAATAATGTTTTTCCATATATATTTCTCCCCCTTTGACATCAAATGCCAAAGCAGTTAAGAATTCAAAACTTAACATTCAACCAACTACTCCCCTTGAGAAGTATCTCTCCTCCATCAAAGTCAGAAAAAGATTGTTCTATTTAATCCATGTCGATTTGATGCCAATCTTCAACATCTAAGTCTCTGTCGGTGGGAAAATTACCCCAAGTTGATCTCTAAGATATTCAAAAGTTTCCTTGGCAAAGGCTTTGTAAAGATATCTGAAATTTGCTCTTTAGTATTCAAATAAACCAATTTCACTTCATTTGCTTCAACATTCTCTTTCAGAAAAATATACTTCATAGAAACATGCTTTGTCTTAGAGTGAAATACCAGATTTGATATATCAATTGTTGTTGAGTTATCACAATAAATGATTATTGGTTCTTTGCATTTTACCTTTATATCCTTCAACATTTGCTTGATCTATAATACCTTAGTACAATTAGTTGTTGCTACAACATATTCTGATTCTGTTGTTGATAATGATGTACAAGTTTGTTTCTTACTTATCCATGAAATCAATCTTCTGCCAAGAAAGAATACACCACCAGTGGTACTCTTTTTGTCATCTACATCACCTGCCTAATTTGCATCAGTGTATGCACATAAATCAAAATTTTCATCTTTAGGATACCATAAACCAAGATTTGTTGTGCCTTGTAGGTACTGGAAAATCTTTTAACTATTAATTCATGATTTTCTTTAGGATTGCTTTGAAATATTGAAACAATACATACTACATTCATTATATCAGGTCTTGTTTGTGTCAAATATAGTAAACCTCCAATCATAAATTTGTACCTTGTCGGATTAATAGGAGCGGAATCATCCTTCAATGTCAATTTATCAGTTGTAGTCATAGGAGTACTTACCGATTTGGAATTTTCCATACCAAATTTCTTCAAAAGTTCCTTCAAGTACTTTGTTTGACATATGAATATACCTTTATCTGTTTGTGAAATCTGCAAACCTAAAAAGAATTTTATCTCTCCAATCATAGACATTTCAAATTCTTTTTGCATCTGATTAGCAAAGTCCATACACAATCCATCTTCACCTCCAAAAATGATATCAACTACAAAGACTTCAATAACCAAAATATCATCATTCGTAACTTTGTAATACAAATTGTTGTTAGCATTACCTTTTGTGTAGCCAAGCTTCAAAAGATATTTATCCAATCTAGCATACCAAGCTCTGGGAGCTTGCTTCAATCCATATAAACCTTTCCTTAACCTGCAAACCATATCCTTATTATATGTCAAAGAAAATCCATCAGGTTGTTCAATGTAAACTTCCTCCTCAAGATATCCATTCAAAAATGCACATTTTACATCCATTTGATAAACTTTATAGTTCTTATGAGCTGCAAATGCAAGAAATAGTCTAACTGCCTTAATTTTGGCTACTGGTGCAAAGGTTTCATTATAATCAATTCTTTATTTCTATGAATAACCTTTACAAACTAATATTGTTTTGTTTCTGATTACTTCTCCATCTTCATTAAGTTTATTCCTATATACCCATTTAGTTCCAATTACATTTTTGTCTTTAGGTCAGGGAACCAATGTCCAAGTATTGTTCTTTTCAATTTGTTCTAATTCATCTTCCATTGCTTTTATCCAATGTTCATCCTGACATGCTTCAATAACAGATGTTGGTTCAATTTGAGAAATTAAACATACCTCTTCATTTGCCAGTCTTCCTCTAGTCATAACACCTTGATTCTTGTTTCCAATTATTTGATTCTCTGAATGATTCAATCTTACATAATTGCATTTGTTCTGATTAACATTGATGCAAAGGCCTCCTTACACCTAAGGACAAGTCCAAAAGGTTGGGTTTTGAACCTTCAAATGACAAAAATGACCCTGCAAGGAAGGACTCCACATCTTAAGGTTTTGAACTACTCTCCACTACTCAAGCCTAACACCTACTCAGGGTGAGTAAATGGCTTTAACTTCTCTAACATGCCACACCGATGACTCTTTCTCTTAGGGGATTTGGAATTGGTCCATTCATGACTATTAAGGACTATTCCAAGCATTGGTTTATGGTTTTGTCTTCGAATCCTTATACCTCCTTTGGAAACCTACCCCTAGGCTAGTAGCCCTAATTAGCGAGAGAATTGATCTTAACTCCAAAATATTCCACACACTCTGACAAAATACTCACCATTCCAGATACCCTTTTTGGAGTTACACTCATCCCCAAAGTGGGTAGGCAAGATCTGCAACCTAAGGGTCTAAGCCCCTTAAAAGCCTAGAGACCTAATTAGGGCGATTAGGCCTAATTTACAAAGCAACCCCCATTACCGGTATCCCAACTGCAAAAAAAACTTTATGAGAATGTCAATAATGGTGAATAACCTCTAATTATAGGGTTGCACACCTGGAATCCACTGCTATTAGATTTTATGATGATTGTCCTAAATTTGCTTAAGGTAGTCACATAGAGATGCCTACCTAGTTTTGCTTCTTTATCCTCACAACCAAGTCTCCCCTGCAAAAACCCATAAAAACCTTAATTTAAACTGACCAATATTGCATTCCACCAAAGGAAACAACTTCTAGAGGAAGGAGATACAAGATATGGCCATTATTTGGTGAAACCCTAGCCAAACCCTGGTTTTTTCGGGTTACAGTAAGAAAAATGGAGGGTTCTCCCTACTCAGAAATGATCAAAGCCTCAGACCACCACCAAATCAAGTTTGATTCAACCCTCAAACTACTCCATGAATTATTTTGTCAGACTCAATCCGTACAAGGACGTGCAATCTCTGCAAACTCAGAATTTCTGGCAAAACTCAATTTATTTAGTGTTTATTTGCTTCCAAACTTCCATCCAAAGTCACTCCAACCTTGGGAATCATTTTCAAAAGGTATATAGCCCTATCCAATGGTTACCAACCTAATTTTAAATAGTTTTGAGCCGTTGAGAGGCTTACATCAACCGAACTTTGAAAAGTTGCACTTTTGCACTCAAAAGTTGCATTTTTGCATAAAAAGTTGTCAAACTCTCTAAGGTTAGGATCCACACACTTGGATCAACCAAACACTCCTAAAAAATCCTAAAAACCTATCAAACACAAAACCAAACATTCTACTATCCCTATTGACCACATTGTCCCAATTGGCTTATCAAATTGCCTAATTAGTGACATAGGTTTACATGGTGGGGTCTTTATTGAATACATGAAACTTGCATAAACACAAGACACTAAAACAACCACTATGATCCTAGTCTTCATCTTCAGAGCCATGATTTTCTTGTTGATGAGGTGCTCCTGCACCATACATTCATAGGTTGTTGGTCTTCAGTCACTGTTGAGTTTTCTGATGATGTCGGTGTGACTGGGTCTTCATTCTGTACCGGTGCAATCTGTGTCGGCTGATCTATAATCATTTCAACTATCGGTTCAATAGATCTTGAATCTCCTCTAAAGTGTTCATCTATCTTCACATTAGTACTCTCAATGATTTTTTGTAACCTTTTATTATAACATCTATATGCCTTGCTTTTAGATGAATAACCAAGAAATATTTCTTCATCACTTCTAGGATCAAATTTGCCAATATACTCATCTCTTCTAATATAACATTTGCTTCCAAATATTCTAAATATTCCAATATAGGTCGAATCACTAAAGATATTACAATTAAATCAATTACAAATAAGTCTTGATGTGATACAACATGTTGGCTCAATACATTTACCAATCAATAAACAATCTCTATAACGTGTCATGCTGATCTGGAATAGATAGCATGTACCAGTCCATAACCTAGACCTATTTGCTGGTGAAAGAAAACCTGACAACCCGATTAGACCAATAAGAAAAACACCAAAACAAGCTTCCAATCCATGTCATCGACATAACCAAATGATCTCTAGATGATAACAAGTCATCATTGTTGTCGGTGAACAATATAACCTGTTGGTGAACATATATCGGTGACTATGCATAAGTCACTAACCATATCGGTGAACATAATGTAAACCTCCATGAAGACAAGTGTTGACATCAATGTCAAAACCAATGCAACACATGACAAAGTCATCCATAATACCAAAAACATCATCTTCAAGGATCACACTTGGGATGATTGCCTTGTCTAGATCAACCAAAACCTTTACAGCTTCATCTTCCCTGAATGCATCATGAGGAGGAGATGGAGGTGGTACATTGGTGTCTTCTTCTACTATTATATCAGTAAAGTCAGAGATCTTTGCCTTCCCTTTTTCCGCCTTCCTAATCACCTTGGGAGCTAGTTGTTCTGCTCCTTGGGTTCCCTATTGTGGTGTATCCTTTGAAGATTATCCCCTTAAAACTGCCTTCCCTTATATCTTACTAAGGGGTCAAATGTGGGTCTTTATTCTTCGACCCTGCCAGGTTGTTTGACAAACCTCTTAGCCAACTCATCTTCAATTAATTTGTCAAACATTCTAACTTTGTAAGACATCCTAGCAAAGTCATAATGGATGTTGGTACAAAATCCCTAGAATTCACTGTCCTCTTCTTTCCTCTCTCTTTCCAGTTTATTCAAATAATTTCATTTCCTTCTTCTATGCAAGGCTTCAAAGGGATAAGCATTTCTGATTAGGTCTTCATTTTGATCAAAATGGTGGGTGAATCCCCTCATCCTCAACTTATATATTCTAACATCATTTATGTAGCCTCTTGAGCCTGTAATTATTTACAAGGAATTCATGCACTTTATCTCGGGTGTCACACCCCACATTGAATTCATTATATCTCACCATCCAAGGAAGATGTTGCCCTTTCCTTTATGTTCTTATTTTCTCTTTCTCTGACCACATCATCTGCCAAATAAACTCAATGAATGCAAGCCTAGTTAAAATTGTGATGGGCAACATATGTGGTGCTTGATTGCATCCATACACCCTTATTAATGTAAAATTGGAATAGAAGAATAAATCCCCAAAATTATTTTCGAAGGCACCCTCGGGATACTCTGTTCCTTTAGCCCTAGCACTCTTGACCCTTAAAATTTGTACAATGTCTCTTGGGAGCCTAGTTAATTTAACTCCCATCATCATCAGGATTCTAGCAACAAAGCAATTAAAGAATGTACAATAATTTGAATGTTTGGACCCGTATGCCATGTTTGGGTCCACCTCTACACTAGCCAACTTTTGTGTGTATTTGGATCAAAAAGGTTTACCTTCAAGGACTCCTCCCAACCTTGTCTATTATGATAAAAAGTTAAATGGCACAACAATGCATAATGTTTAAATTTCAATCCTTCCTTGAGGTTCCTTGCTTTAATGAAGCCCTCATGCAAACTATCCTGAATAATCTCAGCAAAATCATATAGTTCATTGTAATCAACATGTTGAATTCTTATTGCCATCATCGTGTAATCTACTGGCATTAATATCAATCCACAATCCTCTCCCAAAATTTGACAAAGGGCGTAGTAGGTTTTTGTAAAATAGTCTTCAAAAAGGGTGAGGTCCAGGGGCTCCATTTCTGATTTTACAAGGTAGCTCTTTCTTCCTTTATACATTTTTTTCAAAAGGAGGGGTAAATCTCTTGTCTGTAAAAATCTCTCCTAGCATAGTATTCCTTTTTCAGCCTATCCTTGTTTATTCTTCTGAGAGAACTCCTGTCCAAATCAAAACACTCAATGATAGCCTCCTTTGATACATCCACCAAGTCATGGCTTGTAGTCATTTTTCATTGTCATACTTTGATGATGATAGTTTTTGGCCAATTACCTAATTAACATTGTCTCCACAAAAACATTAGGGATGACCAACTTCCCCAAATTCAATCTCCATGGGTTTGAGACTAGGATAGACATATCCCTGTTTCCATAGAAGTTGTAAAATAAGTCCCACCCTATATCAATGGTGTGGGCATCTCTGCATCCTGATTCACAATCTCAAAATGCATCATGCATGCCCTTCTGCATTGTAGAGCCCTAGCACAACTCTAAGAGATCTTGGTGGAGGCGCATTCCCTCTCTTTTCTTCCTCTGCTCTAACTCCTCCAATTGTTCCTCTACCTCTTTATCAATTTCTTCTGCAGTCTTTGCAGAGGCTAATGGAACTAATGGCTCTGCAGATTGTTTAGATTGAGAAGGAACTTGCTCCCCTTCTATAGAGGTCTATTGTGTTTTCTTACAAGCTTTGGGCATAATCTTCTTTGCAAGAGCCTTCCTCTTCTTAGGTTCAAAAGCCTCTCCTTGTGGGTTTTCTTTCTGAGTAGGTGGATTCTCAGCAAATGAAGCCTCTGTAGACGATTTTTGGGTACAGGACTTTGCAGCGGCTTTCCTCCTCCTTGGGGTATGTTTCCTTTCTTTTGGAGGAGGGTTAGACTCGTCTGGTGATTCATCATGAGTGGAGACTATAATAGTCTTAGCTACCCTCTTCCTTATGGGCTTAGGAGGGTTTTCTTTTGGTAGGGCGCTTGGTTCAGCTTCAGTGGTAGCAATGGTAGCAGGGGGAGGGAGTGGATTATTTGCAGGTACGTCAAAAATCTTAGGTAGTGAGTGAACTATGGTAAGTGGGATGGAATGGGTAATTTTGAGGTCAGAAGAGCTTGTTGTAGCCTGTACATTTAAGGCAGACGAGGTGGGAGCACTTGAGGAGGATGCCATTTTCACTTTTTAAAAACAAGAACACAATTCAAGCAAACAGGGAACTCCCACAACTAGGGCAATTAACACAATTGTTTCCTAAAAAAAACCCCCAAACAATTCAAGATGGCCTTTTCAAAATTAAAATGTATGGTTTTATCAGTTACTTACTAGTTTAGGATGCAATTTGGTTGCTTTGGTTGCACAAGTTTGCTCTTTAATTGCCTGGAAATCATTTTGGTTACTCTATGGATGTTGTGTGCTTGAGAATGACCCTTGAAATTCACTTTTATGGTGCATACATTAATCACCATTAATTCATAAGTGCATGGCACCTTGGGTTGGTGGCTTGAAATTTGAATTTGACTGTTGATTGCACGAACGAACGATTGAGATTACCCCCTAATTGTCCTTTTCACCGCTGACATGGCGCATAATAAATCTCCTTTGGCCATCTTTGAATTCTGAGAATTCAACACTTTATTTCCCTTTTAAGTTCTCCCCCCATGAGATAGCGGGGAGAACTGTGTTCTCTCTCTCTAAGTACCCCGCATCACCTTTCTAAAATTAATTGTTCTCCTATGTGGAAGATCCTCCTCATCATCATTGAACATCATGTCGGCCTTTATTGGACGTGTGGAAGATCCTCCTCATCATCATTGAACATCATGTCGGCCTTTATTGGACATCTCCTCATTCCAAAAGAATGCATCATACCTTTTTTCGTGTATCGTGTTCTACCGGTGCAGGATAGTGTACACAACCATCCCCTTCTATCCTTCTTATCCCGCATTAGACTTTACAAGCTTCTTTTACCCTTGTAGGGTATCATTTTTTCACTTTTTATACATTCCTCGTTGTCCTACAAGTCATCCTATTTGACTTGATTCTTCTTTGAATTTTGTATTTTTGTCTTCATCATTGCGGGGTGGTGGGGAGTATTGAATCCCTTAACAATCCATTCCCCACACCACATTTCTTATTCGCATCTAAACCCTGTTGGGCATGAGCTTCTTTCGATCATCTTTGTTCCCACTATCCTGCATCGACATTAATCTTTTGTCCCTTGGTTGCATGGGAATCCTTAGTTGTTAACCCTTCTACTGCCTCGCGATAGCGGAAAGAATGCATTGAATTACCACCACTTTCCCTGCAACACTACTTCCCTTTGTTTCATCTTCTTGCAGGATAAAATCTTTCATTAATCCCTATAGTTCTCACTAGCCTGTGTGGGCATTGTATTTCAATAAAGGGCTTATTGGCATTTGTTCTTCATCATTTCTGAGGGATAGCGGGGAGCATATACCCGTTGGCCATTTCCTTCCCTGCATCACCTTTTGTGGGGTCTTTTAAATTGTGTGGGATAAGAAGGTCATTAAAACCTCATTCTTCCCGCTATCCCATATGGGACATAATGTCTTCACTTTTCTTCATTACTGGTAGAACATCGCCGATGGTACCGCGAGATGGCAGGGCCACCCAATTCCTTTCAAACCTTAGTCTACAGTGCCAATCTTATTATTTTTTAACTCCTGCGGGATAAGGATGGCCTCATCTTTTTTGAGAGTCATACGGGATAGTGGGAAGACTTGTTCATTGCTCATATGTTAAGCCTATGATGTTTATGAGTGCAACCCATGAACCTTGCAGGGTAACAATTTTGGCATATTTTCCTTAGTTCCTGTTGTCCCACAGGATAATCCAGCTACCCTTTCAGTTTCATCAAAATGGAACCATGCGGGATAAGCATTTGCACTACTACCAACCTAATTTCTTAGCCCACATGGGCATCCTTACTGTAGCTAGGAAATCTGGAATCATCAAAGCAAGTAATATTAATAATAGCTCAATCACAAAAGCAAATTGCAATGATCAATCCTAACACACTCAATAAAGACATGAAAATAAAACATTCAAAACTAAAGACTATGCAAACCAAATGTAGATCTGAATGCTTCCTTCATGCGGCTCCATTGTCCTTCTTTCTTCTCCAAATAGCTTTGTTGTGGATCTCACCTACTAGTGCATGATCATGATATGAAAGCAAGTAGACAAGATGATTGCTCAAGAGTACTCGAAGCGTGATTGATTAGAAATTCGATAATCTGATTATTCTCAATCTCATTAGCCAAGATTGAAGAAATTCATCCAATTTATAGAAAAATTGGAGAGATGACAAGATTAGCATGATTCAATTCAAATGGAAATTGCAAATCAATTATGTCAATTATGACAAATTATGCACTTTCTATGCAAAATTTTTTGATTGATAATTTATGACAAATTATGACAAACTTCTATGTCAAAAATTGATTGATTGTCAATTATGACAAATTATGACAAATTGACATGTCATTCCCATGAATTTAGGAGAGAAATAGGAGAGAAAATGAAATTAAAAATTTAGAAAAATAGAAAATTAGAAATTAGGTAAATTAATTAATAATTTTTCATTTATTAATTAATTCACAAAAGGAGGAATGATTAGCCAATTAAATGAACATTTAATTGTGACAAGAAGACTTAGGATAAATAAATAATTTATTAATCCTAGAGAGAGAGAAATGACAAACAAGGTTAAAATGATTAAATCACAAAACCCTAGAAGATGAATTAGGTCTTGATGAAAGATAATTGACTCGATCATGATTCTGATTAACAAAGGACCAATGTGATAAATGATTTGATTGATAAATGCGCCAATTGACGAGGAACAATGACAAATTGATCCAAATTGACATAATTGAGACAGACAACGTTCGATGGCAAATTGATCGAAAAATGACAAAATTGACAAGAGGACAAGGATCGATGACAAAATAGATTGCAAGACGACAAGATTAAAAATGACCACAATCGATGACAAATCGATCGCAAAATGACAAGATCGAACATGACAACGACCGATGACAAATCGATCGCAAAACGACAAGATTGAAAATGATAAGGATTGATGACAAAACGACAAGATTGATAAGAGGACAAAACCCTAATTAGGATTGACGATGTCCAAAATGATGACAAATGAGCACGCACATTGATGCAATAGGATAAGATCAATCAAAAATCATGACTAGAGAGTGTTGTCGACAAGACCAAATTTGAGAGCGAGATGAATGAAAAATGTAGAAGAATGACTCGATGCTCGCAAATGATAAAAACCAAGTGCGTGACATAGAAGAAATGTTAATGCGATGCAAAAAACCTAAAATGAGGCAATGCGCAAATGTTAAAGTATGATTCCGCAAGCATTGACCATTTTTAGGTGTCTACATTTTGCCCCTCTTTGAGACAATGCGATTTTAAGCGTTGTTTCAAAGAACAATAATGAAAAATGCCCCAAACACTGACAATGACATATGCATGCCCCCTCGAGGAATTGGCTGGAAACATGCAGAAAAGAGGCCAATTGATCGATAAAAATGATAGGATCGAACGGACTGACAATCGGAGACCGGATGCACGAAGGACAAGCAATTTAAGATGCAAAAGACCATGACCAACATAAGATGGAGAGGATGCACGTCCATCTATGTACTGACAAAGATCTATAAATGAGACCAAGAGACTGAAAATTGCTCATTTGCACTAGACAAAGAGGAGGATTTGTTGCTCTGGACAGAGACACTTGCAGAGAGATGACGAACATTCCAATGGCAGATCACCTCGGAGAATGTGTACGCACGTTCAGACGACTGGACGATGCGGGAGCAATGGTATGTATCTCAAAAACTCATGTTTTCAATTTCATGAATTTTGATTGCTTGCAAGACATTGCGGGGCCCACAGGGGATGCAGAAAGGGACACCTGTGCTTGTGTAGGGTCTTCTGCGCTTGTGTAAGGGTACACAGGCACAAGACTCATCACACAGGCGCAATTGTGCAATGTAAATCCTAATTTTGGTCAAAATAACATGCAAATGATCCGGAAAGGGGGGATAAGGGTAGGATAGGTCAGATTAGATGAAAAACACCCTGATTTGGACATGAAAATGAGGAAATGCAACCCGTAGGAGAAAGCCTTAAAACTGACAAAAATGTGCCCCAATTGTGATGCAGAGTCGACAATATCCATTGATCATGCAGGAGAACCGACCTGACTGCTTCATGCTACGACACAGACTCAGGAGCACAGACAGAGATACATTAGCAGGACTTGGAATATACTATGTCACATTCATGCCCGAGATTAGGGCAAACACAGGACTGCTTACCGCATTGGTAGAGCGATGGCATTCAGAGACTTCCTCTTTCCATCTGGCGACTGGAGAGGCGACTGTGACACTGGAGGACGTATGGCGTATCCTCCGCATTCTGATTCATGGAGAGATGGTAGAGTATGACCTAGTGACAGGGAGAGACGCGTTGTGCAGATTTTTTGAGTGCGACGCAGATGATCTGGATATCGTGGAGAGGGAGATTGGTTGGGAGACCATGGCATCAGAGTATGATCGATGATATGTGGTGATAGCAGTGGTGATAGCATGCCTACTAGTAGGAGACAGACGAGGACATGGATTCCCTATTGGATGGGGAAGAGTGCTAGAGCGGATGGCGACAAAGGGGACAGTGTGCGCATGGGGACCATGTGTACTGGCTATGTTGTATTTTCAGTTGCATCAGATAGCAAATCAGGGAGTTCAGACTTTGAGCTATGGGGTTACACTGCTATAGGTATGGGCATTTGAGCACATAGCCATATGTCGACCGATTACAGAGAGACAGGTAGTACCACACCAACCATATGTGTATTGCTATGGAGGAGCACTGAGACAGGGTCCTTTTGGATACATATTGTACTGACGACATGAGCTAGACAGACTGAGAGAGTTCACATGGAGGCCATATCTTGATTGCTCTGGATGGTCAGATGATAGGGATGAGCTACCATATTGTAGACAAGAGAGGTACCTGATTGGGCGACCAATGAATTGCCAGAGAGTGATTGAGATGTACCTGCCAGAGAGAGTCAGACGACAGTTTGGAGAGAGGCAGGATGTACCTAGGAGGACTACACACTTTGCCCGATCTTATAGAGAGACGAGTCAGTGGGGGAGTATGATTCAGCCACACATAGCATATACTGACTTCACAAAGCTATAGCAGAGACAGTGGGATTGGAGATCAGATGTGGCAGACGCTGGGATGACAGAGAAGTATGAGAGATGGTTTGCACGATGACAGCCAATGCCATTGATAGATCTGGATATTCCAGTACCTAGGCGACAGGAGGACTTCCCACTCGCTAGAGAGGAGGAGGGAGATGATGAGGATGAGGAGGATGAGGATGGGGATGAGGATGAGGGGGATGATGAGGACGGAGATAAGGATGGGGATGACGAGGATGAGCCAGATTCAGGCAAGCAGGAGGCATTGCAGGATATACCCATAGAGCCGGAGACAGCTAGGACGGAGGAGATGGAGATATGCAGGGCTACCATAGCGAGTCAGCAGGATCATATTGCGACATTAGAGAGAGAGCATGAGAAGTTCAGAGCGGAAATAGCCAAACTCACAGCGGCTTGAGACACAGCAATAGCTCAGGCACAGCAAGAAGAACAGAGAGTCACTGAGTATATTGGGTCGATTCGGGATGCTAGTGCATGGGAGATGGCACAGATGCTAGTAGAGACCGGAGAGGAGATACGTCATTGGAGGACACTATATGAGAGTGCAGTTCCACCAGAGTAGAGAGCAGCTTCATATTGGGCACGATCGAGGACAGAGAGCAGGGCACGCTCTCGGAGGTCATTGAGCAGCATGGGGGTGAGTGGACCTATGAGACCACCATAGCTAGGACCAGGAGGGACATCATTCGCGAGACATGGCAGGGATGAGGAGGACAAAGGGAGCACCCAGTGACAGAAGCACGTGCTCCATATGACAGACAGTTAACGTTATGTAGTTTGACATTTTGTATTCAGCCTGCGGGCCATACTTAGGACAGACAGTCCAATTTTGTACTCCGATATTATTGTGACATATGATATGATATGCATCGATATGATGGGATGCAATATGTTATGACTTATGTTATTTTCCATGTATGGATAGCTTATGCACTGTTTATTGTGGAATATGTATGGATGTATTTTTTTATTTGTTTTTGATGCATTTATAATATGAAATGGATAAAATGCTTGATGCGATGCTCGATATAATGCAAATGTACTAACCAAATGGATGCAGGATGCAGCATGTATGTTTGGGGAAATCGGAGCACGAGACTGAACTGACTATCCGAACGGATGGAAGAAATGTTAGTAAGAAGAAAATGAAACAGAGGACAGTTAGAGACGAAGAAAAACTTGCTTTCAGTAATGCACTTTGTAGGTGAGAACCTTTATTTTAATGTAGCAAAATGGATGCGTAGAATCATGGCATTGAAGGCCAGAGCTAAAATGCAATCCTTTTTGCAAAAGACAAACACATCACAGACAAACAACAATCACAACAAAAAAAGAAAGGGACCATGAACCATCCCAGTCACTCTAAATCACTCAGTGACATCATCGAGCAACATAGGAACATGATCAAAGCCAAAGATAAATCAGTAAAAAAAAAAAAGATAAGATGCACAAATTCCAATAAATCAAACAAACATCTTGATCTTCATTCTCAAAAGTTGAAAGTGCTGATAGGACGATCATGTTGTCTGGTTTCAGGGAATGAGGTACCCCATCTAAGACAGGACACAGTCTGGTTTCGAGTATACCACACCCTGTATAAGACTCATGATAGTAGAGACAAGGACCAATGATATTGATGGTAACGTTCGATTGATATGACAATTGTGATCGGTTTGAATGTCTGGTTTGATTGAAAGAGTTCATCTGTTTACGCATGATTTCATTAAAGCACAGTGTTTGATTGTGTGTCGTTGGATGTATACTCAGTGAGCTATCTATGCACAAAGGGGATATTTATTTTTTTGTTTTGCTTTTCGATTTTTTACAATTTTTTTGTGTTCGTTTTTTCAGGACTTTATTTCACTTTTTTGGATTATTTCAAGACGTTATTCAATTTTTATGATCTTTTTTCAGGACATTTTTCAATTTTTTTGAATTATTTCAGGACATTTTTCAAATTTTTTTGAATTATTTCAGGACATTTTTCAATTTTTATGAATTTTTTTTTCAGGACATTTTTCAATTTTTATGATTTTGAATGACTTTGCCCCCAGTGTCTAGCAAGGCAAGGAATATGATAGGTGAATAAATAGGCTTTCTGAAATGTTGGTGGATAGAGGGAAGACAAAAGCCTTTTATCATGGAGACAATACAGATGCAATTTTCAAGGGCTATGGCGTGATGGGACAAGAGACTGGATATGACAATGTAAAGCAGTGACATGGCATGAGGGACATATCAAGAGGTTTTTGAAACCATGTTTAAATTTTGCGTCCTTATGTCAGATCAAGATCAAGGAATGAAAAAGAGTGTATGGATAGTGATAAGATATGGATAGGATAAGCAAGACCAAGAATGGATAAGGGACATGGACTAAAGGTTGGGATTGGCTAAGGGATAGTGGCAGAAAGTTGCAATAAGCTAGGGAATATGGACGAAAGGTTGTAATAAGCAAATGGATAAATACCAAAAGCTATGATGGACTAAAAGCTGCAAATAAGATGTGTGATGCTCATGATGATTCTCAGCCTTGTCAAGATCAAAGGTGGAAAGAGGAAATTGGACATGAGGGAAAATAGGATATGAAGGAGTATGACATGGGTTCGATAGGATAATGGAACAATGAAGGACAAAAGGATATGATAGGATAAAACCTGCCCCCAAGTATGATGTGCAAGAAGTTCATAGATTATGCATGACGCCTGTTTGCCAGGTTTTCATCATGGTACTTGCCCAAGGTGCCTGTTTGCCAGGTTTTCACCAGTGGACGAATTATTTTTCTTTACCTTTTTTTTTCTTTTTTTGTTTTTTTCACTTTTTTTTTTTTTTTTTTTTTTGGATTTTTACTTTTTCAATAGAAGATGGACACATGATAGGGGATGGAAGAAGGACTCAAGCGTCTTTTTGTTGGATAGTAGCCTTGAAAAGAAAATGGACCATGACCTTTAAAAGTATGCTCAAAGATGTTGGTAGGATAAGGACATGGAAAAAGAGATGAAACTAAGGCAAGGATTTATGTAAAGGATTGGACCAGAGGGATGGAAGGATGGAAAATATGCATTGGATAATAGGTAGGGTATTGGAAGAATTGTGCTTGAGTGGACGGAAATGTTGGCAAGATTGACATTGGCACACACCTTGAGGGGTGATGGACTGATCGAGGAAAAATGTATTTTGGATATTGAGATTTTGATGAAGGAAAGGCTATGGATTTTGGGACATAAGAGCCCAAAATGGATGAAGAAGGTGATGGAGGAATAGACTTGGAATGTTTGGATGGAGGAATAGCAATTGTAGATGCCAATTTTGATGTTTCTTTAGGCTTTTGTGCTTCAAGGAGCCGCTTAGGAACCCACATGGTTTTTGATTTTTCATGCTTTTGTGGTTCCTTGGAGTGCATTTCTTACACAAGGGATTTAGGAACCCATATATATTTTGACTTTGCTTTATTCTGCTCAGTGGGCCTTTGTGGCCTTTTGGATATATTTTTTTCTTTATAGATCATATTGTTCTTTGTTTTGACATGTCGATTAGATTGGACATGTTGATCCTTGAATACATGTGGATTGCTAGACTTATGACGTTTACACTTGGCATCCAAATTGCTTGGAGGGGGAAAGGAATGCATGGATGGATATGAAAGAAATGGACTTCTTTTGGATGGATGAAATTTACTCAAGGATGTGTGCCTTTGCTGACCTTGCATAGAGGATGAAGGGATATAAGGACCTAAGATGGATGGAAGGTATGATGGGGAAGGTGTATGTTTTGATTTTGATGGGAGGATACCAACGTCTTGAGAGTGAGTTGTGTAGACATGACCCTTAAGATCTTCTTTGATATGGAGGGATTCTTGCTTATGGAGATCTACTCCTTTGCCTTTATGAATATCTTGACTTGTAGGATACTCTTTCCTTTGGGAAGAAGACGCGAGTCCATTATGAGGTGGATATGATATGAGAGAAATAATGAGATCTTGAAGTGGATCGGATTGCACCAAAGTGGAAGAACCCATTATGCATGTCAAGGGTTCATGAACATCTTGCATTGACATGTTAGAATCATGAGGGGAATTAGGATCATGAGGGGGACTAGGATTTTGTAGTGGACATGGTTCAATGACAGGCTCTTCAAGAGATGGAATGGGAAAAATAATGGGATCATCAAAAGAAATGTGATCTTGGAGTGTATATGGAGCCTTAGGACAAGGAGATGGAGGAACAAAAGGATCTTGTGGAGGATTTAAAGGAATAATTTGATCTTGACAAGTAGGAAGATCATTGGAATCCTCTTTAAAGGTGCTTTGCTCTTGACTTTCAGTGGGATCATCGGAAAGGATGGAAAGGATACCTTGATCTTTCTTAGGAAGTGGAATGTCAATGGGATTCGAAAGGACATTTTTTTCATGAAATGGAAAGGGATCATTTGGGATTGGATGGACTGGGATATCTTGATCCTGCTCAGGGAATGGAGTGTCAATAGGATTTTGGATAGGATGGACAAGAATAGGGGAATCATCATGAGTGTCTGGGAACATGGGGTCCTGGTCAACAATTGGATGGGATGATAAGGTTTCAAGATCTTGATCTTGATCTGTTTCAAGACACGTTTCTTCGTGCTCTAAATTATCCTCTTGACATGAGGTTGGACTTTGGATATGCATGCAGGATTCTGACAAGGGATCAATGTTTTGGCATGAAGGAAATGCACTTTGAACATTTGTGATGGATTCTGGCAAGGAATCAATGCTTGAACATGAGGAAGAGGGACTTTGAATGGGGTCCTCTAAAACAGGTAATGGCAATAAAGTGCATGGTGGCATTGGGTCTTGTATTTCTAAAACATGACAAGGATGTGCATCATGAATTGGATTATCTTGGCAATCAATTATGGATAGCTCTTGGATAATTGCATCCTTGGGTGTATTGTTTGATGAGGACAATATAGAAGGTTCTTCTGAAACTTCTAAAGGTGTAGGGATAGATGCCACTGGAGAGTCCATTCATTTGTGAGGGGATGAGACAATGCTAGACATAAGTGTATTATTTTGATCTTCCTCAAAGAACTCACTTGGTAGGTTCCTTAAGAGCCTTGCAATAAAGCCACCTTTCTTTCGAGGTTTTGGCATGGTTGTATCTAGAATTTGAACTTGTTTGGCAAGGAGTTGGTTCTGATTTGATGTCATGTTTTGATTTCGAACTAGATGTTGCTCAAATTGGTTTGACATGTTCAAAATTTGGCTTGGTGTGTGTTGCAACCTTTGTTTTTGAATGTTTGGTTGTGGTGGTTGACATTGATATGTTGAGTGAACTTGTTGATATTCCACCATTGGTTGAACTATTTGTTGACATTGTATAGTTGGTTGGACATATTGTTGAAATTGGACCATTGGTTGTGTTGGTTGTATATGTTGGACCATTGGTTGTGTTGGTTGTATATGTTGGACAATTGGTTGTGTCTGTTGGAAATGTTGAACCATTGGTTGAATTGGTTGAAAATCTGATTGATAGTAAACACCTTCTTGTTCTTGTTGTGGAGGCACATAATGTTGAAATTGATGTTGTCTCTTTTCTTGAAATTGTTTCATCATCTCTATTTGTGAGAGGAGAGCTGGTATGTCTAATCATTCAAGAAGAGATCTTACATCAATTGGCTCAATCTTTGGAATTCGACCTAGAAACTTTCGAAACATTTTGGACATTTGTGATCTATTCTTCTCAATGTTTTTCACTCTTTGTTCCAATAGCTCCTCTTCTTGAGCTAGTTTCTCCTCTAGTTTTTGTATTTGGACATTTACATCATTATGATAAGTTTGATCCAAGTTCTGAGACATGTAGAGATTGGATTGACATGATTGATTGCTCAATTGTGATGACATGGCTTCGTAAGAAGGTTGAGACCTCATTTCAACAAACATGTCACTATGCAAATGCAATATTTTTGGAATTTTTTTTTTTTTCAAGAATGATGTATGATATGCAACTAAATGCAAACTAAATAGATGAAAATGCAATCTATGGCAAGCATGCAATCTATGTTTTTGGTTGTTTTTTCAAGATTTTGACAAACTTATTTGAAATGCAAATCTAAAAAGAGACCCTTAGGAAATTGAAATGATGTCTAGACCTCAAAGGACAAAAGGACCAAGTGACAAAAGGACAAAATGACAATGTCTCCCCTATATGCTTGGATACTAAGCTAGGTTTGACCAAATGATATTGATGACAAAAAGACAAAAGGTTTGATAAGGTCTAGACTTCTTAACAATGACTTAGAGTTTATTAAAGATTTGGATTACTCAAGTATGACAAAACCTAGTTTTGAGACTATATGCAAAAGGACAATTAATATGCAAATGACCCTAATATGATATGATAATGACCTAAGCCTAATGAAGAGACCTAGGGTATGCAAATATGAATGTATGATAATGGTATGACTTTAATGCAAGAGGACACATGCAAATGGATGACCCTTATTGATATGCAAAGGAGTATGACTTAGGTGAAATCTAACCTTGGTATTTGACAATGACTTTGCAAAATGCAAACCTAGGATGAACCTAAATCTAAGTGACATGAATGTTGAGACAAGATTTTAAACAATGTTTGACAACCATGTTTGAAGGTGCTTTGAACTTGAACTTTTGTTGGATGAATGTCTCTTGTGTTTAAGCCTTGTTTTGAATCAATTTGCCTTGTTCTTGAAATGAGATACAATTCAACTTTTGACAAGCAAAGAATACAAGATATTTCAACTTAGACTCAAGACAATCATGCTCATTCCCACATTTCTTATGGTAGGCAAGGACATTAGGTACTTGAGAGGTAGACTTGTTATGGGATTCAAGGAGAATACATAGATGCTTGACCCCACGGACTCCCCTCCACGGAACTCACTTCTCAGGGCAGCCAACCATCGGTCCCCATGGAAATCTCCCCACGGCGAACTTAGTATCTCTTCCAAGTATCCGAACTTGTCCTTCTCAAGCAACTAGAAGGGTTTTTGGCCTCTAAAAACAAGGTGTTTAGTAAGGATTTATGTTAAGTGTTACTCCTTGATGTCACGCAAGCGTGATTGAGACATTAAGCCCATCAAGATACCAAACAAATGTAGTCGCGCAAGAATGATTTAGACCATGAGCTCCTACTTAGATGTTGATATGAGAAAGAGTTCAAGGGTCATCACTTCCCAAGTAACTCCAATTCCCATGTAACCCTTCCTTCAAAGCTTTCGCCCATCAGGTATTTGTTTATAGTGAGTTAGAATGCCAAGGTATTCTAGCCGTACTCACTTTGGGTCGTTCCCTTCTCACGATTATCACTTGCTTTCAAAAGCAAATGGTCGGGAAGGCAGGCCCTCTAAAGGTGACACACAATCAAAGACATGAGCATGGTATCAAAGATCTGGATTTCTGATCACCCTAAGAAGGATGAGAGCATACTCTCCTACTCCAATGTCACACTCAACAATCAAAGCAAAAACATGTTCATTCCATCCTATTTAGAAATCACTAGGTGCCTAAAAATTAATTGCAAACACAAAGTTTAGTTGTTTCTCCAAGGCAACCTGCAAAACCCAAGTTAGAAGTTTGAGGTGTTTATTCTTTGACTATTGATTCTACATAGAACATGTTAGTAGTTTCATTTGTTGTCTTTGCCATGCGTATGCCAAGATGCTGCACAGATAATTAGTACCAAAAACCAAAAAACAGAAAACAGAATGCAAAAACAAAACAAATTTTTAAGCAAAACACTGCCTTTTTACCTCTGTTCTGGACTTTACACAGGCGCAGAACTCAGGACACAAGCGCAGAATGCATGACACAGGTGCAGAATGTCTTCAACACAGGCGTAGGTTGCTTGACACAGGCGTAGGTTGTCTCACACAGGTGCAGAAGTCCCCAGAAAGCCCTGCACTACCCTGTTTTTGGGTTTTTTGGCCTGCAAATCAACTCAAAAGGCACTCAAGACATGATTAGAGGGTTAGATGGTTAGATTCACGTCGAGTTCACCAATTAATGTAGCTAGGAAATCTAGAATCATCAAAGCAAGTAATATTAATAATAGCTCAATCACAAAAGCAAATTGCAATGATCAATCCTAACACACTCAATAAAGACATGAAAATAAAACATTCAAAAATAAAGACTATGCAAACCAAATGTAGATCTGAATGCTTCCTTCATGTGGCTCCATTGTCCTTCTTTCTTCTCCAAATAGCTTTGTTGTGGATCTCACCTACTAGTGCATGATCATGATATGAAAGCAAGTAGACAAGATGATTGCTCAAGAGTACTCGAAGCGTGATTGATTAGAAATTCGATAATCTGATTATTCTCAATCTCATTAGCCAAGATTGAAGAAATTCATCCAATTTATAGAAAAATTGGAGAGATGACAAGATTAGCATGATTCAATTCAAATGGAAATTGCAAATCAATTATGTCAATTATGACAAATTATGCACTTTCTATGCAAAATTTGTTGATTGATAATTTATGACAAATTATGACAAACTTCTATGTCAAAAATTGATTGATTGTCAATTATGACAAATTATGACAAATTGACATGTCATTCCCATGAATTTAGGAGAGAAATAGGAGAGAAAATGAAATTAAAAATTTAGAAAAATAGAAAATTAGAAATTAGGTAAATTAATTAATAATTTTTCATTTATTAATTAATTCACAAAAGGAGGAATGATTAGCCAATTAAATGAACATTTAATTGTGACAAGAAGACTTAGGATAAATAAATAATTTATTAATCCTAGAGAGAGAAATGACAAACAAGGTTAAAATGATTAAATCACAAAACCCTAGAAGATGAATTAGGTCTTGATGAAAGATAATTGACTCGATCATGATTCTGATTAACAAAGGACCAATGTGATAAATGATTTGATTGATAAATGCGCCAATTGACGAGGAACAATGACAAATTGTTCCAAATTGACATAATTGAGACAGACAACGTTCACTGGGAAATTGATCGAAAAATGACAAAATTGACAAGAGGACAAGGATCAATGACAAAATAGATTGCAAGACGACAAGATTAAAAATGACCACGATCGATGACAAATCGATCGCAAAATGACAAGATCGAACATGACAACGACCGATGACAAATCGATCGCAAAACGACAAGATTGAAAATGATAAGGATTGATGACAAAACGACAAGATTGATAAGAGGACAAAACCCTAATTAGGATTGACGATGTCCAAAATGATGACAAATGAGCACGCACATTGATGCAATAGGATAAGATCGATCAAAAATCATGACTAGAGAGTGTTGTCGACAAGACCAAATTTGAGAGTGAGATGAATGAAAAATGTAGAAGAATGACTCGATGCTCGTAAATGATAAAAACCAAGTGCGTGACATAGGAGAAATGTTAATGCGACGCAAAAAACCTAAAATGAGGCAATGCGCAAATGTTAAAGTATGATTCTGCAAGCATTGACCATTTTTAGGTGTCTACACTTACCAATGTGAAGGTTGTGTGGGGCAAGTCTTCCTATTAGCAGTAATAGTCCTCGGCGTCCCGCATGACTAGAGCTATGAAGATCATCATTTCAAGTAAACTTTTGCACACTTGGAGACTTGTGACTTGTAAAGGGGTCATAGCCTAGGAAAATATAAAGACATTTTTAAACATGAGACATTCAAACGACCGGCCCAAAAGGGAAAATAGACACACAAGGTCAGTAAACCCATGACCATGAACCCTTCGAGTAGAAACTTAAATAATGAACACCAGAAATCAATGGTCAACATCAAAATATAACAAAGCCCGTAGAAAAACAAAGATAACTTCACCATTTTAAAACCCTTGTAAAGCCTTAAAGTAATAGGCTCATAACACAAACACAATGCCTCTAAAGGTTAAATTTTGATATCTCCAATAGTGGATCTAGTTGGGGATGCTTGATACTTTAGGGTCAAGCTGAGGATCCAATTCTCTAGGAGAGCGGACCATGACAAAAAAACCGCAGTGATTATTTACAGTTATATATAAAACCTAGGCTACTGTGCATGGATTAGAGTTTAAGCAAAGAAATGCTTCAGGAGTTGTCCATGTATAGGAAGCTCTAGCATTTTGCCATTCAGATTAGTGAGGAAATAAGAATCCTCAACATTCTTCTCTGTTATAACATAAGGGCCTAACCACAAGGCCTCAAATTTACCATATTTACCCTTCTCTTGTGTTCTAGCATTCCATAGCAGCACCATATCATCAACACTGAATTTTCTCTCACTGCCCTTTTGTCAAACATATATTTAGTCTTATATTGCAACTTCAAATTCTTCTTATGAGCGTATTCTCTGATTTCATCCAATTCCATGAGTTGTTCCATTCTCTCTTTCATGGGATCAAAAATTTCTAAATCATTCTCCTGAATAAACTTGTATACAGGGAGGAAATTATTCACGAGTAACCTTGCATGTGTGTCATATAAAAATTCAAAGGGAAACCTCCCCATGGCTTTCTAAACTATAATCCTATCCACCCATACTGCCATCTTCAATTTAGAATCTCATGCTTTCTTATTCTGTCCTAATGTTCTTTTCATGATTTTTATCAAGCTCTTATTACTAGATTATGCTAGTTTGTTACCTTGGGTATGATATAGTGATGCATATGATATGCTAATTCTATATGTCTTGCAAAAATATGTAAACTCTTCTTATCTGAAATTCATTGCATTGTCCATGATCAGCGTCACTATGATCCCAAATCTAGTTTTAACATTAACAATCAAGAAATTGATAATTGTTCTACTTTTTTTCTTTTTTTGTTGGGATAGCCTCCACCCACTTTGTGAAGGAGTCTATAGCTACAAGTATCCACCTATATCCACCACTTGACCTTTCTACAATCTCTCCAATGAAGTCAACTCCCCAATGATGGAATGGAGATTCAACTTGGATGGGTGTAAGTGGTAATGGCCCTAAGTATTTCAATTTGCCAGAAAAATTTTGACATGACTCACACCTTTTAACATAAGCATGAGCATCCTTAAACAAGGTGGGCCAAAAATAACCAACCCTTAACACTTTAAGAGTAGTAGTGTTGGTTGTGAAATGACCCCAACATACTCTAGCATGCCTATCAGCTAGTACAACTTTATCTTGGTGCTCATCCAAACAAAATAAAAGGAAACCATCTTTATCTCTATAGTACAGATCACCACTGAAGAACACATACCCTTGAGATTGGAACTTCAAAGTTCTTCTCTGATGTTCAATCATATCATCTGGGCACCTCATATGCTTGAGATGTTACATTTTGTTTATGTACCATGGAGTGCGCTAGATGCTGCAAATTGTATCTTCTAAAACAAATAATTTATTAACTTGAACAGCCTCCAAGTTCTCCTCGGCCATGAGCCTTGCTAACCCTATTCCTCTGACTAGCTTAGTAATATGAATATCAACATTGAACTCTTGAATTTTATTTATTCATCTACATCTTCAACCAATTGCCTCTGATTCAACAAAAATATCCTTGGCTGTAGCATTAGGAACATAAGCAATAAATTTGGCACCTACGAGGTATGATTTAAAATTTTTAATTGCTTTCACCAAGGCATATGTCTGCTTTTCTACCATGTCATACTTAAGCTCAGTTGATTGAAGAGAGTTTTTGTAAAAATAAATAGGTTTCTCATAGCCTTCTTCATTCTTCTGGAGCATAATTGTAGCAACAATATGAAATGATGCAAAAGAGAAGATCTAAAAATACTTACTAAAATCAGGAGCCTTTAGAACATGGGCCTCCTTAATTTCCTTCTTGATCGTTGCAAATGCTTCCATACCTTCATTGGTCTAATCTATCTTAGCCCCTTTATTGAGCATTTTTTAAATCATCTTAACAATTTCAGCAAATATTGGGATAAACCTTCGAACAAATTGATCTGACTAAAAAATGTTTGCATGGCCTTGACAGTATTTGGGATGGGTATCATATCAATTGCCTCCACCCTCTATGGATCTATTCTAACCCCCTCCTTTGGTACAATGTGACCCAACAATTTCCCTTCAGTGACAGAAAAATGACACTTTTTGGGATTGAGTAATATCCCATATTCCAAAGCTCTTGTGAATACCCTTTCTAGGTGGAGACAATGATCCTCTACCCATTTTTAAAACATAGTCAATTCATCTTGATATACTACCATAATAACATCAATCAAGTCTGCAAATGCCACATCCATGGCCCTCTAAAAGGTAGCCCCATCATTTGTCAAGCCAAAAGGCATTCTCACATATACATAGGTTCCCCTTGGAATGGTCAAGGCAGTCTTGTATTGCTATGATTATTTCATCTTTACCTGGTTATACCCTGAGAATCCATCCATCATGGATAGCAATACACACCTTGCGACCTTATGCAACATGGCTTCCATGTTTGGGAGGGGATAATTATCTTTTAATGATGACATATTCAGATTCTAAAATCCATACACAATTTGATGTCTTCATTCTTCTTCCTTACTGTAACTAAATTTGAGACCCAAGATGAATGCCTTATAGGCTTAATAATACCACCATCCCTGAGTTGAATCGATTCCTCCTGCATTTTAGGCCTAAGCACTATATTAATAGGTCTCTTATTTTGCCTCAATGGTTTTGCATTTGGGTCTAGAGGGATCTCATGCTGGAATAAATCCTCCCTATAAGCCTTCAAATCATAATAGGACCATGCAAAAACATGCCTGTACTTCCTTAATAATGCTATCAATATGGATCTCACCTTAGGTATTATCCTTTTTCCAATGAAAACTCTTTTAGGAGATGACTCAGTCCCTAAATTCAGTTCCTCTAAATCTTCATTGTTGATAGCAGAAGGTTTGTTCATTTGAATGCCCTATTATCAAACACCTTTTCTAAAGCAACGAGCCACCTAGGGATCTTGTTTGTTTTTAATTGAACTACTTCATTCCCAAACATTGTATCCACACCATCTGCAACATCCACAAAGGCATGAAAATCAATTTCTTGCCTTTCATATTCATTGACACAATGCAGAAATCTTAACAGATCATCATCATCATTGAACACTTGCCAATTGCAAATGTTATCTGGGACTAATGGTCTTCTCTTAACCTTTATCTTTGAAATTCCAGCCAAGGTGATATCATCACTTTTCAATGCCACATTTTCCAAAAAATCATCCATTATATTCTTGGATATTTCTATCTAATTGACATTAAATGCGTCAAAGAACTCAACTGTATCCCAAAGACCATAACAGTATTGATTCAGTCTTTTGTTCTTTGAAGAATACCTTGACCTGATCTGTGATATGACTAGCTCTGAATCTCCCCAAACTGATAACATCTTGATGTCATGCTTAATAGAAAGATCCAGTCCTAGTAGAAACACCTCATATTTTAGTACATTATTTGTGCATTCAAATAACAACTGGAAAGAGTATTTAAAGGTCTTTCCCCCTGGTGCAATGAGTATTACACCTACTCCCAAACCCTCTTTGCTACAGGCTCCATCAAAGTATATCTTCCATAACTCTTCATGGTTTTTCTAAACTTCAGTGTCGATAGGGTCAGAATTCTTCAAAAGGGGTTATGTTGGCTCAATTCTAAAGTTTTCCATATTGATATCACAAAAACACACCATATTGTTTGGGTCAATTTATTCCACAATTGTATCAAACCTTGATTCCCTTTCTAACTTGACATCTTGACCATTTACAAGGATAGTAGCATAAGACAAATCAAGTTGCACATTACCTCCCACTATAGTAGTCCACTGTCTTGATAGCATCATACCATGGTGAGGATAAACATCCACCACAGTGATCTCTACATTGTGAGTAGCTTCAGGGAAATTTGCTAGCTTGACCTCTAAATCTCTCAAAGCCCCTATGATTGGTACAGACTGATTATCCATAGCATAACATCTACCATAATTTCAATCAAAAGACAATCCTAATTCTCTAATGACACCTACTGGCATAATGTTTATGGTAGCCCAAGAATCAATCATGCAATTCTTCACAAGCCTATTATTGATCAACAAAGTCAAATAAAAAGGGTCTACTTGGGATGGGTTCTTAGTTATGGTAGTGCCTAGATAGACCTTTGGGACTTGCATACTTTCTAACTATTCTTCATTGACATATGCATTATTTTCTTCTAAGACATTTTTAACACTAGTCCTATGGAATGCATTTGGTACACTAGAGATTAGTGACAGTGTATTATCTTTATGCTATTGAATTTTCATCATCTCTAATAGAGGGACAAAAAATTTAATCTGAGACAACGTTTGTATCACATCAAACAGCGTTGTACCAGTAATACCTGGATTAGCTTCTTTTTGTGTAGTTGCTTTCTACTGCTTATCCTTTTCTCTACCAACAAGCTTGACATGTATATCTCTTGGATCTTCTTTATTAGGTTTTGTAAGCTTCTCGTTTGATTTTGGAACATATTGCTCAGTTTGAGTTGTCTTTCCTATATTTTTCTTATTGCCTGCATATTGGGGAGCTTGTTGCATCTTTGTATCAGGTTGCTTATTCCTCATAAAAAGCCATCCTAGTCTCCCTTGGTTGGGAAGAGGACTCTTTGATCTCAGATTATAGTCATTCTTGGCTTGGGCTATTGTAGTCATGGTCAAGTGCCCAATTTCTTCCTCTGATGGACTTTTCAAACTTAACTCTTCTACTTGTGCATTTTCTGCATGAACCTTGAAATCCTCTACATCCTCATTGTCTGAGAAGACCTCTTGCTGATGTCTTGAATTCCACATCCTTTGGGTATCAACATCTAACTCAAATCCATACTCTTGAAAGGAATAATATCTAGTGTTATTATGAAATGAACCAACAGAAATCATGTTAACCATATGATCTTTCTCAAAGCCTTCCTCCATGCAACTAGCATAGGTTTCATCTGCATCTTTCATGACCTTTGCAACTGCACATTGGTTTTGTGCATGGGGTAGATTTCATACAACACACCATGGACTCTCCTCAACAAAATGTCCTTCAGGCCTCTTAAGAGCATCTGGTGCATCTCAGGTACCTGAAGGCTTTGGGTTGGTAGTCACAGGTTTTCCATCTTTCCAATTTGTGTTATAGGGCATATCATGCAATCTTGACCTGTCGTGTCTTGGATAGTTTTGTCTATCATGAGATAATCCCTTTTCATTTCTAGATATTTTATAGTTCAGATCCTTGAGGGCATTCATAACCTTGTCCATTTTATCTTCCTCTTTTGGTTGTTTGGTGTGGTGCCTCTAGGGTTTTGCAAGATCCTCACATCATCTCTCTTTGATGCCTTGCCAAAAGCCTTTATGTTGTTCTCTATGGTAAGAACCTCCTTACATGCATCACTGAGAGTGGGAGGGTTCCTTGACCTCAGCTCATAGCCAATCTTAGGATCAAAAGCATCATAATAAAACACCACACACATGTGATCAAATGGTTTTAACTGAGGTGGGATCTTATTGAATATATTGATGAATCTATTATTAAAACTTGCTACTTCCTAATGAGATGCTTTCCTTATACTTGTTATTTCACGGAGGGAAGAATTTTGATCTAAGTGATCAACATATTGGTCTTTGAACATTCTCTCAAAATTTTGAAAGGATTTGATAGACAAGTCAGGCAAACTTTTGTACCATTCCCTAGTATCATCTATAAGGGACTGCATAAACATCTTCATGCTCAACCTCAAAATTATCCATCACATTTTGGAAAGCTCTGATGTGGTCTTCACCAGTAACTGCATTATTCCCTTAGAATTTAGGGATGGCATTCCTTAATTCATTGATAATAGCATTAGGATAACCTTGAATCCCAGTAAAATCAATCTACCTATATCTATCTAGCTACATAGGTCTCCTTACAAATTGATTATGGGGTCGATGATTCATTTGTTGTTGTTGAGGCTACTTCTATTGTGTGTTTCCTTAATTAAGTTGAGCATAAGGTATTTGATTTTGTTATTGGTGCAACTGAGAAAGATGTTGTTGGTATTGCAAAAATTGCAAATATTGTTGGTAAGCATTGTTTCCACCCATGGGGCTGTATGGAGGGTATTGTGGAAGGGAGAAATACTGCGAGTGAAGTGGGAATTGTGGGGCTAGGAAACTACCTCCAAGTCCTGGTCTACTAGGTTGATTTGATAACATATTCTTCTTTTGGCTAGCACCATGTTGTTGATTGGTTCCTTCTTGATTAATATTTCCAAGTTGAATACTTGCAGAAGGCTGACTGATGCTAACAGGAATAGAAGACACACTAGGAATCCCAGTAGTCCAGGGGTAAGATATAGGTATAGAACTCGCTATAGCACTAGATGTGACAGCTTGGGTACTGGCAGTAGCCTGGGTATGACCCACAAACTGTGATGTTGATGTACTAGCCATAGTAGTTTGGGCACTAGAACTTGTGATCAGAGGCATATAAGAGCTATTTGCAGTAGATACATTTGACAAAGGAGTAGGGCCAGACATAGATATTATATTTCCCATTCATACACAGTAGGGAGCTGACTTAGATTATTAATAGACTACCCATGAGATGGATGGGAAAGATAGATGAGATTGAGAAGTCAAATTAAGGGATATATGCTCAAATAATTCCATTTCCTTCTTCTCTGCAAGGCTTCAGAGGGATAAGCATTTCTGATTAGGTCTTCATTTTCATCAATATGGTGGGTGAAGCCCCTCACCCTCATCTTATTTATTCTAACATCATTTATGTATCCTCTTGAGCCTGTAATTATTTAAAAGGAATTCCTACACTTTATCAAGGGTGTCACAACCTACATTAAATTCATTATATCTCACCATCCGAGGAAGATGTTGCCCCTTCCTTTCTATTCTTACTTACTCTTTCTCTAACCACGTCATCTGCAAAATAAAATCAATGAATGCAATCCTAGGTGAAACTATTATGTGCAACATATGTGGTGCTTGATTGCATCCATACACCCTTATATATAATTTAAAATTGGAATAGAAGAAGAAATCCCCAAAATTATGGGTGAAGGCACCCTTGGGATACTCTGTCCCTTTAGCCCTACCAATCTTGACCCTTAAAATTTGTACAAAGTCCCTTGGGAACCTGGTTAATTTAACTCCCATCATCATCATAATTCTCTTAAGAAAGAAATTAAAGAATGTACAATAATTTGAATATTTGGACCCCCTTATGCCATGTTTTGGTCCACCTCTGCACTGGCCAGCTTCTATGTGTATTTGGCTCAAAAATGTTTACCTTGAAGGAGTCCTCCCAACCAATTCTATTCTGATAAAGAATTAAATGGCACAACAATGAATAACGTTTAAATTTCAATCCTTCCTTGAGGTTCCTTTCTTTAATCAAGCCCTCGTGCAAACTATCCCGAATAATCTCAACAAAATCATATAATTCATTGTAATCAACATGCTAGATTCTTATTGCCATCACCATGTAATCTACTGGCATTACTGTCAATCCACAATCCTCTCCCAAAATTTGACAAAGGGCATAGTAGGTTTTTGTAAAATAGTCTTCAAAAAGGGTGAGGTCCAGGGGCTCCATTTTTGATTTTACAAGGTAGCTCTTTCCTCCTTTATACATTTTTTTCAAAAAGAGGGGTAAAATATTTTGTCTGTAGAAGTCCCTCTTAGCATAGTATTCCTTTTTCATCCTATCCTTTTTATTATTCTGAGAGCACTCCTATCCAAATCAAAACACTCAATGATAGCCTCCTTTGATGCATCCATAAAGTCATGGCCTGTAGTTGTTTTTCACTGTCATAGTTTGATGATGATAGTTTTTGGCCATTTCCCTAATCAACATTGGGCCTTCATGCCCTCCTGCATTATAGAGCCCTGACACAACTCTAGGAGATCCTGGTGGAGGCTCTTTCCCTCTCTTTTCTTCCTCTGCTCCATCTCCTCCAATTGTTCCTCTACCTCCTCAATTTCTTCTACAGTCTTTGCAGAGGCTAATGGAAATAATGGCTCTGCAAATTGTTTAGATGGAGTGGGAACTTGCTCCCCTTTTGCAGACAACTTTTGGGAAGAGGGCTTTGTAGCAGCTTTCCTCCTCTTTGGGCTAGGTTTCCTTTCTTTTGGAGGAGGGTTAGGATCGTCTAATGATTCATCATCAATGGAGACTACAACAGTCTTAGCTACACTCTTCCTTTTGGGCTTAGGAGGGTTTTTATTTTGGCAAGTGCACTTGGTTCAACTTCAGTGGCAGCAGTGGTAGCAAGAGGAGGGAGTGGATTATTTGTGGGTACATCAACAATCTCAGGTAGTGGGTGAATTGTGGTAAGTGGGATGGCATGGGTAATTTCAAGGTTAGAGGTGATTGTTGCAGCCTGTACTTTTGAGGCAGACGAGGTGGGAGCACTTGAGGAGGATGCCATTTTCACTTTTTAAAAATGAGAACAACACAATTAAAGCAAACAGGGAAATCCCACAACTAGGGAAATTAACAAAATTGTTTCCTAACCCCCCCCTGAACAATTCAAGACACGGCCTTTTCAAAATTAAAATGTATGGTTTTATCAGTTACTTACTAGTTTAGGATGCAATTTGGTTGCTTCAGTTGCACATGTTTGCTCTTTGATCCCCTAGAAATCATTTTGGTTACTTTATGGATGTTGTGTTCTTGTAAATGACCCTTGAAATTCACTTTAATGGCACATACATTAATTGCCATTAATTCATATGTGCATGGCACCTCAGGTTGGTGGCTTGAAATTTGAATTCGACCGGTGATTGCACGAACGAACGGCTGAGATTACCCCCTAATTGTCCTTTTCACCACTGACATGGCATGTAATAAATATCCTTTGGAAACCTTTGAATTCTGATGATTCAATACTTTATTGCCCTTTTAATTTCTCTTCCCACAGGATAGCGGGGAGAGTTGAGTTCTCTCTCTCTAAATACCCTGCATCACCTTCCTAAAATGAACTATTCTCCTGCGGGGAAGATCCTCCTCATCATCGTTGAACATCCTACTAGCCTACATTGGACATCTCCTCATTCCAAAATAATGCATCATTCTTTGTTTCATGTATCACGTTCTACTGGTGTGAGATATCATGGAGAACCATCCCCTTTTATCCCTCTTATCCCGCATCACACTTTTCAAGCTTCTTTTACCCTTGCGGGGTAACATTTGTTCACTTTTTATACGTTCCTCATTGTCCTGTAAGTCATCCTATTTGACTTGATTCTTCTTCGACTTTTGTATTTTTGTCTTCATCGTCACGGGGTGGTGAGGAGTATTGAATCCCTTAACGATCCATTCCCCACACTGCATTTCTTATTCGCATCTGAACCCTACTGGGCATGAGCTTCTTCTGATCGTCTTTGTTCCCACTTTCTCGCATCAACATTAATCTTTTATTCCTTGGTTGCATGGGAATCCCTATTTGTTAACCCTTCTGCCACCTCAGGATAGCAGGAGGAATGCATTGAATCACCACCGCTTTTCCCGCAACACTACATCCCTTTATTTCATCTTCTTGAAGGATAAATTCTTTCATTAATCCCCATAGTTCTCACCAGGCCGCATGGGCATTGTATTTCAATAAAGGGCTTATTGGCATGTTTGAGCTTAACTGGAACTATAATCTGGCATGTTTGATGCTATCATAAGCAGTTCTTCTTTTCGGATTGTTGTCCAAATATTAAGAGGTGGTTGACCTCTCTATAGTCGGTGAGACTCCATTGTGATGAGCAGTGCGCTCTAGGTAGTGCACTTTCCTGCATGTGCAGGCCCCTATTGTAATCATATACTTTTTGCAAAAGTATCATCTCATTGTGGGTAGGGTTTCCCACCATGGTTTTTCCCTTTATCAGGTTTTCCACGTATAAATCATGGTGTTATGTGTTATGGCTGCATGGTATTGATTCTATGGTTTTCAATTATGCTTTAATAATTTATCAGTTATTCTAGTAAAAGGTTTAAGTGCTTTAATTCACATAATCAGGAAGATCCTATGGAAACTAATAGTTCAACAACTGTTTACTGGAAGGACAACCCTAAGCTTGATGGAACAAACTATGGAGTATGGAAAATTCGGATGGAGAATCATTTAAGATGCATTGGAAAGGAAATTTGGGAAATAACTCAGAAAGGTTACACTCTTCATGATCCGACATCTGGCAATCCTGCACTGGCACACTCGGAAAAAATATTGAAAATAACTGCAGAGCTAGAGAAGCCCTCTTAAGCGCCTTATCAGATCACCAAATCATGGGATTATCAGATAAATAATCAGTTAAAATTGCAAAACTTGAATGTTACCAGGTAAGATATGAAAAATTGAAGATGGAGGAAGATGAAAGAATTTTTGCATTCATGGAAAGGGTAAATGAAATTGTATTAGGAATTCAGTGTTTGGTGGATCTCTGAGCGAGGAAGAGATTGTTTCAAAAGTATTAAGGGTTTTTCCACCAGCATATAAGATGAAGGTAACTGTAATTAATGAGCTAAGAACCATGCCTAATTATTTTGTTAATAGAGATACTCTTGTTGGGAAGATATCTTCTTTTGAGCTTGAATAATTTGGTCATCCGGGAGCTATAAAGATTCACACTACATTTAAGGCATCTACATCATCAACAGGCAACAAAGATTGGAAAGTTTTGTATGCAAAGGAATTGTAAGAGATTAGGAAAGAAGATGAAGAGCTTAAGTAACTTAAAGCCCTATTTGCTAGAAGGATACCTAAAGGTCCGACATGAAGTAAGTATGAAGGAAAATCTCCTTTCAAATGTTTTGCATGTACTAAGATAGGTCATTTTGCATCTAGATGTCATGAAAGGAATTCAAAATTGAAAGAAAGAGAAAGAAGATCTTTTAAGCCTAACCCTGAATATCAAATCAAGCATAAGTACAGGAGAAACAAAAAAAAACCATGGTACTATGTTGATGAGGAAGGAGTAACTGAAGACTCAGAGGAAGAACCGGTAGGAGATCCAACTAGTGGATCTGACAATGGAAGAGATTGGGTATTTTATGCTATGAAGGAAGATGATCTGGAACCAGTTATCAAAAATAAGGAAAAGGTCCTTGCAACAAAAGTCGAAGACAAATATGAATGGGTAATAGACAGTGGACGTTCTCATCATATGATAGGTGGCAAAAGAAAGTTTCTAACCCTGCAAGAATTTGATGGTGGTCAAGTCAGATTCGGTAATAACAAAGCATGCATGATCAAAGGAAGAGGAACCATTTCATTGGATGGTAAGAATAACAATGATAATGTCTATTATGTTGAAGGTCTGAAGTATAATCTTTTGAGTGTAGGACTTCAATTACAATTCAAGGATGGAAAGTGCAAAATCATTAGCAAATCAAGATTGGAGATTGCAACCAATACACAGAGAAAAGGTAACATCTTTCATTTGAACTCTGGTGAAAAGACATGTTTGATTGTACATATTGATGAAAGTTGGCTATGGCATAAGAGGTTGTGTCATGTATATTTTGATTTCATTGTAAAGATTAGTTCAACTAAGGCAGTTAGAGATTTACCTAAGATTATGAAGCCTCATAATCCGGTATGTAAGGAATGTCAAATGGGTAAGCAAATCAGAACTTATTTTAAGAGCATACCTGATAAATCTAATGATATTCTTGATTTCATTCATACTGACCTATGTGGTTCTGCTAATACAAGAAGCTTTCAAAGAGATAGATATTTCATGTTAATCATTGATGACTATTCTATAATGATGTGGGTTGCTTTTCTAAGGGAGAAATTTGAAGCCTTTGAGAAATTCAAGATCTTTAAAGCTATGGTTGAGACAGAGACAAGAATGAAAATCAAGTGTCTGAGATCAGATCAAGGTGGTGAATTTACATCCGGTGAATTCAACAACTATTGTGATAAAAATGGCATTAGGAGACAGTTATCTGTACCCCAGACACCTTAGTAGAATGACATTGTGGAAAGAAAGAACATAACCATTTTGGATGCAGCCAAAACCATGATGATGGAAGTTAATTTGCCTCATATCTACAGGAGAGAAGCAGTAAGTACAACGGTTTATACATTCAACAGAGTTCATATCAAAGGAGATATCGATAAGACACCTTATGAATCATGGTTTGGTCATTCCCCTACTTTTTAAGTATTTCAGAATCTTTGGAAGTGTTATATCAAAAGAGATGATTCCATTGGAAAGTTTCACCCTAGATGTGATGAAGGAATATTTCTTGGTTACTCAACTAAAAGAAAAGCATATAGATGTTATAACAAAAGATTGCAAAGAATTGTGGAGAGCGCTAATGTGAAAGTGGATGAGCAGCACAAAGACCAAGATAAATCTTATGACAGAGAACTGATAGTGGAAATGATCATAATTGATCCAATAATGCCTGTACCAAAATGAAATATTGAACCAATTACCCTGACATCATCAGAAAACTCAATTGTAACTAAAGAGATGCACAGAGAACCTGAAAATCAGAAAACACCAAGGTATGTAAGGCTAAATCATTCTAAAAATCAGATCATTTAAGACAAAAACAAGGGAGTTATGACAAGGAGAAGATTGGCAAATCAAGAGTTGTGTTTCATTTCTCAGATTGAACAGACATTAGTAATTGAAGCTTGTAAATATGAATGTTGGATGAAAGTTATGGAAGATGAATTAGATCAGATAGAAAAGAACAATAATTGGACTTTGGTTCCCCGGCCTAAACATAAGAATGTTATTGGAACTAAATGGGTTTTTAGAAATAAACTAAATGAGGATGGACAAGTTGTAAGAAACAAGGCTAGATTGGTCTACAAAGGATATTCTCAGAAGGAAGGAATTAATTATGGTGAAACTTTTGCACCGGTAGCTAGAATTGAAGTTGTTAGACTATTTCTTGCTTATGTAGTCTATAAGAACTACAAGGTCTATCAAATGGATGTTATGTGTGCATTTCTGAATGGAGAACTTGAAGAGGAATTCTTTATTGAGCAACCTGATGTATTTTTACTGACAAATGACAAAAATATGGTTTGCGGATTAAAGAAAGCCCTATATGGATTAAAACAGGCTCCTAGAGCTTGGTATGCAAGGTTGGATAAGTATCTTTTGAAGCTTGTTTTTATAAAAGGTAATGCTGACAGTAACCTATATTATAAGATCACTAATGATGATATTCTGATTATTGAAGTATTTGTTGAGGATATCACTTTTGGGGATGAAGAAAAATTATGCATGGAATTCTCTGATAATATGCAAAGTGAATTTGAAATTTCTATTACTAGAGAAATAAGATTTTTTCTAGGTTTGTAGATTACTCATACTGGAAAAGGCATCTTTATATGTTAAACTAAGTATCTAGGGGAATTATTGAAGAAATTTGGTATGAAAAATTCCAAACCGGTTAGTACTCCTATGGTTACAAGTGAAAAAATGTCAATTAAAGATGTATCCCCTCCAATAAATTCTACAAGATATAAATCCATGATTGGTGGTTTTCTATATTTAACTCAGACTAGAATGGATATAATGAATGCATTCAGTATTGTATCAAGATTTCAAAGTAATCCAAGAGAAAATCATGAAAGTGCAATAAAAAGGATATTTTGGTATTTGCAAGGAACAACTGAATATGGTTTATGGTACCCTAAAGATGATGACTTTACTTTATGTGCATATACAGATGCAGATTGGGCAAGTGATGTTGATGATCGGAAGAGCACATCCAATGGAGCATTCTTTCTTGGGAAGAATTTGGTTTCATGGATCAGCAAGAAGCAGTCATGAATTTCTTTATCTACTGTTGAAGCTGAATATGTTGCAGCTGCAATTAATTGCACTCAAGTTCTATGGATGAAGCAGATGTTGAAGGATATACAAGTGAGTTGTAATAATCCGGTTGTTATTCATTGTGATAACTCTGTAGCTATTGACATATCCAAGAATCCAGCATTTCACTCCAAGACTAAGCACATATCAATCAAGTATAAATTTTTGAAGGAAAAGGTGGAAGCAAAAGAAGTCAGATTGGTTTATGTGAACACTAAAGAACAGATAGTAGACATCTTCACTAAATCTTTGTCCCAAGAATCATTTGAGTATTTGAGAGACAGATTGGGGGTTTCTACCCCTCCAGTAGAAACTTAAATGATGTAGATGTGCATTAGTCCGGTATGCATTATCAGAGCTATCTTTTTCTCCGAATTGATGAAATAATGCTACTACTCAAGGGGAGTAGTCAACCTTGAGATTTAGAGTTTTCATGTTATGTTTGATATCTATGTCATATCGTTGGCATTGTTGTCAAAGGGGGAGGAATATATGTGAAAAAACATTGGTTTCTATTTTTCAGATTGCTGGCACTCCTTAGGGGGAGTTTGGCGGTATTTGATCTTTTGATTCAGATTTGGTTCAAAGCTTCATTGCAATATCATTTTATGGGAGATTGTTGGTTGTCTTCCATAGGGGAGACTTGTTTGGCATTTATTGGCACTTGGATGTTTTTTCACATCTAGTGTTGTCATCAATGCCAAAGGGGGAGATTGTTGGCAATATGAAGGAATTGATTATGTGTTGCATTGATGTTTTGTCATTGATGTCAACACTAGCTGTTATGGTTGTTTACCGGCTTCTAGTAGAAGGATTGGATTGGGAAGATTATCAGTTGATTGTCACTGATATGATCTGGATGATGGAATAAGTTTGTATGAATGGTTCATATGCTTCTAAAGTATGTTTCAGTCAGTTCGTATTGACTTGTTGATCGGATGCTATCTTATGTTCTAGTAAGTCTTCTTTATAGGTCCGGTAAGGGTTTCACCAGCAGATCATTATTGAAGATCTTTGATGAAATGCATAAGTGGTGTTGGTGAAGCTTCTAGAAGGGATTCAGGATGCAGATGGTTATTGTGTTTGTGCCTCGACTGATTGGTGTCATTTCTTTGGCATGTGTGGATCTAATTTAAGTCTCGTGCTATCTAGGTTATGGACCGGTTTCATGTAACATGTTGGTGGATCCTCTTATGCACTTCCGGGATGTTTTATTGATTGGATGATGTTTGTGTGGCCTTAGGTCGACCTGTTTTATGATTTTATTTCAGGATTATGTAATGGATCTATTGAATTATCATTTGGGTGGCCGACCTAATTGGTTAGGTCTCGGGTTGGTATAAATATATGTAAGATCTCATTTTAGATCATGGGCAAGGAGAGAATAATGTAATAATGATTTGTGCAGAGGATTTGGTCAATCATAGGTGATCGAGTTGGGTTTATGTAAGAGGTTTTATACCTCTAATATTGAGCTTAACCGAAACTGCAATATGGCATGTTTGATGCTATCACAGGTAGTTCTTCTTTCCGGATTGTTGTCCAAATATTTTGAGGTGCTTGACCTCTTTGTAGTTAGTAAGACTCCATTGTGATGAGCACTGTGCTCTAGGCAGTGTGCCTTCCTGCATTTGCAGGCCCCTATTGTAATCATATACTTTCTGCAAAAGTATCATCTGACTGTGGGGAGGGTTTCCCACTGTGGTTTTTCCCTTTACCTATTTTTCCACGTATAAACCATGGTTTTATGTGTTATGGTTGCATGGTATTGATTCTCTGGTTTTCAATTATGCTTTAATACTTTATCAGTTATTCCAGTAAAAGGTTTTAAGTGCTTTAATTCACATTATCTGTTAACAACTGATTCATCCCCCCACCCTCAGTTGTTCATCGGTTATCCTAACAGTAAAGCCCTAAAGCCCTAGGCTCAGAACACAAAAAGAGTGCCTCTAAAGGTGAAATTTTGATACCTCCAACAATGGATCTATTTGGGGATGCTTGATACTTTAGGGTCAAGGCGAGGATCCAAATATCTTGGAGAGAAGACCATGACAAAAAAAACTTAGTGATTATTTACAGATATATACAAAACCTAGGCTACTATGCATGGATTAAAGTTTAGGAAAATAAATGCTTTAGGAACTGTCCATGCACAGGCAGCTCTAGCATTTCGCCATTCATATCAGTGAGGAAATAAGAATCCTTGCCATTCTTTTTAGTTATAACATAAGGGCCTAATCACAAGGCCCCAAATTTACCATGTTTACCCTTCTCTAGTGCTCTAGCATTCCATAGCAACACCATATCATCAACACTGAATTTTCTCCCAACTACCCTTTTGTCAAACATATATTTAGTCTTCTATTGCAACTTCGGATTCTTTTTATGAGAATCTTCTCTGATTTCATGCAATTCCATGATTTGTTCCATTCTCTCTTTCATGGGATCAAAAATTTCTAAATCATTCACTTGAATAAACTTGTATACAGGGAGGAAATTATTCATGGGTAACCTTGCATGTGTGCCATATACTAGTTCAAAGGGAGATCTCCCTATGGCTTTCTTAATCGTAATCCTATCCGCCCATATTGCCATCTTCAATTTAGAATCCCATGCTTTCTTTTTCTGCCCTAATGTTCTTTTTATGCTTTTCATTAAGCTCTTATTGCTAGATTCTGCTAGTCTGTTACTTTGGGGATGGTATAATGATGCATGTGATATAATAATTCCATATGTCTTGCAGAAATCTGTAAACTCTTCTGATCTAAAATTCACTGCATTGTCCATGATCAGCCTCATTGTGACCCCAAATCTGGTTATAACATTATCAATCAAGAAATTGATGATTGTTCTACTTTTTGCTTGTCTTGTTGGCATAGCCTCCACCCACTTTGTGAAGTAATCCATAGCTGCAAGTATCCACCTATGTCCACCACTTGACATTTCTACAATCTCTCCGATGAAGTCAACTCCCTAATGATGGAATGGAGCTTCAACTTGGATGGGTCTAAGTGGTAATTCCCTTGAGTATTTCAATTTGCAAAAGAACTTTTGAAATGACTGACACCTTTTAACATAAGCATGAGCATCCTTAAACAAGGTGGGCCAAAAATAACCAACCCTTAACACTTTATGAGCAGTAGTGTTGGCTGTGAAATGAAGCCCGCATACTCTAGAGTGCATATCAGCCATTACAACTTTAGCTTGGTGCTCATCCAAACAAAATAAAATGAAACCATATTTATCTCTATAATACAGATCACCATTGAAGAACACATACCTTTGAGATTGCAACTTCAAAGTTTTTCTCTAATGTTCAATCATATCATTTGGGTACTTCATATGCTTGAGATAGTACCTTATGTTTGTGTACCATGGAGTGCACTAGATGCTGCAAATTGTATCTTCTAAAACAAACAAATCATTAGCATGAACAGCCTCCATGTTCTCCTCAACCATGAGCCTTGCTAACCCCATTCCTCCTACTAGCTTAGTGATCTGAATATCAATATTAAAGTATTGAATTTTATTTATCCATCTACATCTCTGACCAGTTGCTTCTGATTGAACAAATATATCCTTGACTGCAGTATTAGGAACATAAGCAATAACTTTCGCACCTACGAGGTATGGTCTGAAATTTTTAATTCCTTTCACCAAGGCATATGCCTGATTTTCTACCATGGCATACTTAGGCTCAGGTAATTGAAGAGAGTTGTAAGAAGCAATAGGTTGCTCATAGCCTTCTTCATTCTTCTAGAGCATAACTACAGCAATAGTATGAAATGACACAAAAGAGAAGATCTAAAAAGGCTTACTAAAATCAAGAGCTTTTAGAACAGGGGCCTCCTTAATTGCCTTCTTGATCGTTGCAAATGCTTCCATAGATTCATTGTTCGAATCTATCTTAGCCCCTTTCTTCAGCATTTTTTAAATTGACTTAATAATTTCAGCAAAGTTTGGGATAAACCTTCGGATAAAGTTGATCTAAAGTTAAAAAATGATTGTATAGCCTTGACAATCTTCATGATGGGTATCCTATCAATTGCCTCCACCCTCTCTGGATCTATTCTGACCCCCTCCTTTGATACAATACGACCTAGCAATTTCCCTTCAGTGACAGCAAAATGACACTTTTTGGGATTGAGTGATATCGCATATTCCAAAGCTCTTGTGAATACCCTTTCTAGGTGGAGACAATGATGCTCCACCTATTTTGAAAACATAGTCAATTCATCCTGATATACTACCATAACAACATCAATGAAGTCTGAAAATGCCACATCCATGGCCCTCTAAAAGGTAACCCCAACATTTGTCAAGCCAAAAGGCATTCTCACATATACATAGGTTCCCCATGGACTGGTCAAGGCAGTCTTCTATTGCTATTATTCTTTCATCTTCAATTGGTTATACCTTGAGAATCCATCCATCATGGATAGCAATTCACACCTTTCGACCTTATGCAACATGGCTTCCATGTTTGGGAGGGGATAATTACTTTTTAATGATGACAAATTCAGATTTCTAAAATCCACACACAGTCTGATGTCACCATTCTTCTTCCTTACTAGAACCAAATTTTAGACCCAAGATGAATGCCTTATAGGCTTAATAATTCCACCATCCTTGAGTTTGATCAATTCCTCCTACATTTTAGGCCTAAGCACTAGACTAAAAGGTCTTTGCTTTTGCCTCAACGGTTTTGCATTTGGGTCTAGAGGGATCTCATGCTGGAATAAATCCTCCCTATAAGCCTTCAAATCATCATAGGACCATGCAAAAACATGCCTATACTTGCTTAATAATGCTATCAACATGGATCTCACCTTAGGTGTTATCCTTTTTCCAATGAAAACTCTTTTAGGAGATTACTCAGTCCCTAAATTGAGTTACTCTAAATCTTCATTGTTGACAGCAGAAGATTTGTTTATTTGACTGCCCTGTTATCAAACACCCTTTCTAAAGCAACAGGCCCCCTAGGGATTTTTTTGTCTTTAATCAAACTACTTCATTCCCAAACATTGTATCCACACCATCTGCAACATCCACAAAGGCATGAAAATTAATTTCTTGCCTTTCATATTCATTGACACAATGCAGAAATCTTAACAGATCATCATCATCATTGAACACTTGCCAATTGCAAATGTTATCAGGGACTAATGGTCTTCTCTTAACCTCTATCTTTGAAATTACAGCCGAGGTGATATCATCACTTTTCAATGCCACATTTTCCAAGAAATCATCCATTATATTCTTGGATCTTTCTACCCAATTGACATTAAATGTGTCAAAGAACTCAATTATATCCCAAACAGTATGACAATACTGCTTTTGTCTTTTGTTCTTTGAAGAATACCTTGACCTGGTCTGTGATATAAATAGCTCTGAATCTCCCCAAACTGATAAGATCTTTATGTCGTGCTTAACAACAAGATTGAGTCCTAGTAGCAATGCCTCATATTCCACCACATTATTTGTGCATTCAAATAACAAGTAGAAAGAGTATTTAAAGGTATTTCCCCTTGGTGCAATGACTATTATACCTGCTCCTAAACCCTCGTTACTACATCAAAGTATATCTGCCATAACTCTTTAGGATTGTTCTAAACTTTTGTGTTGCTAGGGAAAGAATTCTGCAAAAGGGGTTGTGTTGGCTCAATTTTGAAGTTTTCCATATCGATATCACAAAAACAGACCATATTGTTTGGGTCAATTTGTTCCACAATTGTATCAAACCTTGAGTCCCTTTCTAACTTGACATCTTGACCATTTACATGGATAGTAGCATAAGACAAATCAAGATGCACATTACCTCCCACCATAACAGTCCACTCTCTTGATAGCAGCATACCATAGTGAGGAGGAACATCCACCACAGTGATCTCTACATTGTAAGTAGCTTCAAGGAAATTTGCTAGCTTGACCTCTAAATCTCTCATAGTCCCTATGATTGGTGCATATCGATTATCGATAGCATAACATCCGCCATAATTGCAATCAACAAACAATCCTAATTATCTCATGACACCCACTGGCATAATGTTTATGGCAGCCCTGAAATCAATGATGCAATTCTTTACAAGCCTGTTATTGATCATCAAAGTCAAATAAAAAGGGTCTACTTGGGATGGGTTCTTAGTTATGGTAGTTCCTACCTAGAGCTTTGGGACTTGCATACTTTCTAACTGTTCCTCATTGACATATGCATTATTTTCTTCTAAGACATTTTTAACACTAGTCCTATGGAATGCATTTGGTACACTAGAGATTAGTGATAGTGCATTATCTTTATGCTCTTGAATTTTCATTATCTCCAATAGAGGGACATAAATTTTAATCTGAGACAAAGTTTGGACCAAATCAAACAGTGGTATACCAGTAATACCTAGATTAGCATCTTTTTGTGTAGTTACTTTCTACTGCTTATCCTTTTCTCTAGTAGCAGGCTTGACATGTATATCTCCTGGAGCTTCTCTGTTAGGCTTTGTAAGCTTCTGATTTGATTTTGGAACATATTGTTGAGTTTCAGTTTCCTTTCATGTATAGTTCTTATTGCCTGCATCTTGGGGAGCTTGTTGCATTTTTGTATCAGGCTGCTAATTCCTCATAAAAAGCCCTCTTGGCCTCCTTTGGTTGGGAAGACAACTCTTTGATCTCATATTATAGTCATTCTTGGCTTGGGCTATTGCAGCCAAGGTCAACTATCTATCTTTTCCTCTGGTGGCCATTTCAAGCGTAACTCTTCTAATTGTGTATTTTCTGCATGAACCTTGAAATCCTCTACATCCTCATTGTCTGAGAAGACCTCTTGCTGATATCCTGAATTCCACATCCTCTGGGTATCAACATCTAACTCAAATCCATACTCTTGAAAGGAAAAATATCTAATGTTATTATGAAATGAACCAACAGAAATCATGTTAACCATATGATCTTTCTCAAAGCCTTCCTCCATGCAACTGGCATAGGTGTCATATGCATCTTTCATGACCTTTGCAACTGCACATTGGTTTTGTGCATGGGGTAGATTTCATACAACACACCATGGACTCTCCTCAACAAAATGTGCTTCAGACCTCTTAAGAGCATCCGATGTATCTTAGGTACCTGAAGGCTTTGGGTTGGTAGTCACACGTTTTCCATCTTTCCAATTTGTGTTATAGGGCATATCATGCAATCTTGACCTATCGTGTCTTGGATAGTTTTTTCTATCATGAGATAATCCCTTTTCATTTCTAGATATTTTATAATTCAGATCCTTGAGGGCATTCATAACCTTGTCCATTTTATCTTCCTCTTTTGGCTGTTTGGTGTGGTGCCCTCTAGGGTTGGCAAGTTCCTCACATCATCTCTCTTTGATGCCTTGCCAAAAGCCTTTATGTTGTTCTCTATGGTAAGAGCCTCCTTACATGCATCACTGAGAGTGGGAGGGTTCCTTGACCTTAGTTCATATCCAATCTTAGGATCAAAAGCATCATAATAAAACACCACACACGTGATCAAATGGTTTTAACTAAGGTGGGATCTTATTGAATATATTGATGAATCTATTATTAAAACTTGCTACTTCCTAATAAGATGCTTTCCTTATACTGGTTATTTCACAGAGGGAAAAATTTTGATCTAAGTGATCAACATATTGGTCTTTGAACATTCTCTTGAAGTTTTGAAAGGATCTGATAGACAAGTCAAGCAAACTTTTGTACCATTCCCTAACATCATCTATAAGGGACTGCATAAACATCCTCATGCTCAACCTCAAAATTATCCATCGCATTTTGGAAAGCCCTGATGTGGTCTTCACCAATAACTGCATTATTCCCTGAGAATTTAGGGATGGCATTCCTTAATTCATTGATAATAGCATTAGGATAACCTTGAATCCTAGCAGAATCAATCTACCTATATCTATCTAGCTGCATAGGTCTCCTTGCATATTGATTATGGGGTTGATGATGAATTTGTTGTTGCTAAGCTTGTTGCTATTGCGTGTTTCCTTAATTAAGGTGAGCATAAGGTATTTGATTTTTTTGTTGGTGCAACTGTGCAAGATGTTACTAGTATTGCAAAAATTGCAAATATTGTTGGTAAGCATTCTTTCCACCCATGGTGTTGTATGGAGGGTATTGTGGCAGGGGGAAATACTATGAGTGAAGTGGGAAAATTGGAGCCAGGATACTACCTCCAAGTTCTGGTCTAGCAGGTTGATTTGATACCATGTTCTGTTGTTGGCTAGCACCTTGTTGTTGATTGGTTCGTGTTTGATTAATATTTCTAGGTTGAATACTTGCAGAAGGTTGACTAATGCTAACAGGAATAGAAGACACACTAGGCATCCCAGTAGTCCAGGGGTAAGACATAGGTATAGAACTCGTTGTAGCACTAGGTGTGACAACCTTGGTACCGGCAGTAGTCTGGGTATGACCCACAAACTGAGATGTTGATGTACTAGCCATAGTAGGTTGGGCACTAGCACTTGTGATCAGAGGCATAGAAGAGCTATTTGTGGTAGATACATTTGACAAAGGGGTAGGGCCAGACATGGAGCTAAGATTTCCCACTGTAGACACAATAGGGGGCTGACTTAGATTATTAACAGATTGCCCAGAGATGGATGGGAAAGATAGATGGGATTGAGAATTCAAATTAAGGATTTCTTGGGCCACCAACTCTCTTCCCCTAATAAGCCTCACCATGTCAGCTTGGGCCTTCATTTGATGAACTTCCCACTACAACTTCTCTACTGATTTTGCAGGTGGGTTTGCCGAAGTAGAACACACATTTGAGTCAGTGGGATTGGCTTAGAATGGAGCTTGATATGAGGAAAACTCATGTACAAGGGAGGGAGACTTATTACTTGTGAGTGAGATGTATTTTGACTAAAGTTGGCTTGTGCATTGGCCAGTTGCTCAGCATATCTAGCTTCAGTTTCTCTCTAAAGTCTAACCCTTTCAATCTTAGTATAGAACTGATCTTTCCGAACTTTAGCTTGGATAGGATCTTCATAATAGGGGTTGGAAATATTGTTATCCATGGCTGGGAAGGTATGACTAGCAACGAGACTTTCCCTTGGAGGTGAGTCGTCACTATTGGTATCCTCTACTTCCCTAGCAAAATAATATCCTTTTGAAATATGCTTCCCTTTATCCCTAACTTGCAACTCATAAAGATTCTCAACTGTATTTAGAGGAACTTCTGAGCTAATAGTTCTAAAATATTCAATAGCTAGGGTTTCAATATTACCTCTCATTTTGACAGTCCACCTTTTGCTTATTGTAGCTGAATTTGTGTGGTGGCCTCTTTGTTCCCTCCCTCCTGCTTCTCAGTCTGAGCTACGCTCATTTTGTGAAGCTTTTTGTTTGGCAATAGGTTCACTCCTTCGTGTACCAGTAGTGTTTCCTCTATCACTACTCATATGAACTTCTTAATCTTCAATAAGCTAAATATATTTTCAAAGTCGCCACCCAAAACAGGGGTAATTTTCTTTGCTTTTGTTTACAACAATGACTCTGAGCACTCGGACAAGCTACTAGGTTGGAAGATACAACGAGTATTTTGGCACATTGAGTCCCTAACAGGTCACCAATCTGCTGGTTGCCAAATCAAAAAATCCTCAGACCCTAAGGATTTAGCCACGTTCATATCAACAAGTCTAAGGCTGGATTTGACCAACAAACAAGATTCAGTCACCAAGACTGCAATCTTCAACACTTTTGGCTCTACAAGACCAAGGTGGGTGTACCTTAACAGTGTCTAATGATTCTCATAACTATTCATGGGTTTACATTGTTACATAAAGCAGATATCTCAATGAAAAATATACCAAGGAAAATAAGATAAACCTTCAGCTTTGGCTATAACCTTGATTCACACTTCATATGTCTGCATTGAGATTGGTTATCTAAACTAAAACTACTCATACTACGAAAATATAAAAGGTGAAATAAGAATGTAAAAGGTGAAATAAGGATTCAAGTCTGAGAGCTTTGAACTTGATCAGTGCCTGTCTAGGGTGAACAGATTCAAATCTATAGGATATCAACATCCAAAATAAACACATTCAACACCCATTTGAACATATTATAACTTGCATAATTTGTTCACAAAACCATACATAATGACTGATATTTTCCAATCAAACATGTATTGTAGTAGTTTGAAAATAGAATTTAACTCCTTTGAAAGAGACCAACATTCAACTACACATTCCTACTGGAAAAAGAAAAACTCATATGTCATTGATATAAAAGCTCATACAACACATGGATAGAAAATATGAGACTCACATAAAATGATCTATTTTTCATTAATCATCAAAATAAGAATTTACACTTCAAGTGGACATTTGGAGAAGGGAAATGTTCATCCTTCTTTGTATTTCTTATGACCTATGTACATTCTAAAACCTCTCAAAGTTTGAGTATCATTCCATCATCATCCTATCATCATCTTCACAATGGCCTTGAATTTCCTTTTATAACATTAAGGGAGCAAACAAGCTTCGGATCAATTGTGACATCCGTCAAAAACCCTAATACTATCTTTCACAAAATGTGGTTAAGTAGCTTAAGTTTTCTTTGCATATCAAATCTTCAAGATTCATTAAATGGAGCAACTTGTATAGACCTGATATGAAGCCTAGACCCGCACTATTGATGAAGTCTGTCAAGTTACTCATTTGCACTCGCATCAGCTGTAGTTATGATCAAAATTATCGAAGTTGGGTCCGATACATTTCAATTGGTAGGAAGTAGTTGAGCATTTGTATTAGTATTGTCAAAAATGCCAACCTATAACTGGAGAAACAAATACGATCTTACCTACTCCTCCTCTGGTTGTTCTTCCTCTAAAGAACAATATTTCTTGTGCCAGATATTTGTCATTAATTGGCCAAACAAAAGATTCCAGGCCCTGCAACTTATTCATTGCCTCTTTAACTCTCAGAGAGGGCATGATTATTGTTTATAATGAAAACTTATGATAGAGGGAGTCCACATCAATAATTTTATCAATAATTAGGTTGTAGGCATTCTCCTTATTTGGTTTTTCTGCCAACACGTCCAGAACCTTATTTATTGCAGCTGCAAAATCATCTCTCCACCAAGCGAGATCTTTCATATGTCCCTGATTTGTCAGGATTGGGGGAATGTCCCACATTTGTAGGCCTCTGTATGATCCAATCTTTTATGTCAGAGCCTTCTTTTCTTCTTCTACGTGGGGGAGTTCTTTAATCAGTAAATTGAAATTCTTCCATGTGGTCCCCACAAGTTGTGGTGTTGTAGGATCATTTTTTATTGCAAAAAGAATCTTTTAATGGTTGCCCCCTGGGGAACCATGTGGTCCTAACGAGTTGAAAGAATGAAAGAATGCTATCAATCTGATCACTCAATTGCGACACTAAAGAATAAGAGGTGTGGACCTCATCTCGACAGTCAAGGACCCTATTTGAGATCTGCAAAATTGTAGATTTTCTAACATCCAATTTTTTTTTCTCAGCCTCTTCTTTTGTCTTTCGTAGTTCTCATCCTCTCCATCTCTTCGGGCTTAGAACCCATTTTTGAATCTCTTATTGCTAAGTCACTTTTCAACTTAGCATTTTCAATGAAAATCCTTTTATGATCAACATTTAATGCTACATGTAAAGCTTTGAGCCTTTCATGTTGCTTTTCTTGTTCCTCTACAACTAATTTTGCAAAATGTGCAAGATGCATAGATACAGGGGATGCCTTTGTTGCAGTGGTATCAGCAAAAGTTCTAATCACTGCATCACTTGTTTTATGCTCTACTCCTTTCAAAACAACAGACTTATCCGTAGTAGGAGCTTTAGACCACAGGGCAAAAGTGGTTATACTTGTATTTATTTTTTACCCATGCTCCCAAAATTCTTATGCATATACTGGGTCCTCTTGCCTCATTACCTGGTCTAAGAGAAAAAAATTCTCAAGGTCCCATCCTGACACCAAGAGAATAACGTTCTTCTTCACTAACTCTCTTCCCTCATCAGAAGTACATTTGACACTATTTTTATCAAAAAATTAGATTTCTTCCTTAGATAGATCTTTGAGTTTCTCCCTCGGTTAAAAAGACTTAAATTCATCTGTATTAACAAAATTGTCATGTTTGTGACATCATCTTCAGTGATCACACTTAGGATGATTGCCTTGTCTAGATCAACCAAAACCTTTGCAGCTTCATCTTCACTAAATGCATCATGAGGAGGAGATGGAGGTGGTACATTGGTGTCTTCTTCTACTATTATATCAACAAAGTCAGAGATCTTTGCCTTCCCCTTTTCCACATTCCTAATTACCTTGGGAGTTGGTTGTTCTTCTCTTTGGGGTCCCTATTGTGGTGTATCCTTTGAAGATTCTCCCCTTAAAACTACCTTCCCCTTATATCTTACTGAGGGGTCAAATGTGTGCCTTTCTTCTTCTACCATGTCCGGGTTGTTTGACCTGCCTCCTAGCCAACTCATCTTCAATTAGTTTGTCAAACATTCTGACTTTGTAAGACATCCTGGCAAAGTCATTGTGGATGTTGGCACAAAATCCCTGGAACTCAGGGTCCTTTTCTTTCCTTTGTCTTTCCAATTTGCTCAAATAGTTTCATTTCCTTCTTCTCTACAAGGCTTCAAAGTGATAAGCATTTCTAATTAAATCTTCATTTTCATCAAAATGGTGGGTGAAGCCCCTCACCCTCAGCTTATTTGTTCTAACATCATTTATGTAGCCTTCGAGGTCATAATGCCTTGCTTGACCCACCTTGAGCTTGTAATTGTTTACAAGGAATTTCTACACTCTATCCAGGGTGTCACACCCTACATTGAATTTTTTATATCTCACCATCCGAGGAAGATGATGCCCCTTCCTTTCTGTTCTTATTTGCTCTTTCTCTGACCACAACATCTGCCAAATAAACTCAATGAATGCAAGCCTAGGTGAAACTGTGATGGGCAAAATATGTGGTGCTTGATTGCATCCATACATCCTTATTAATGAACAATTGGAATAGAAGAAGAAATCCCCAAAATTATGGGTTAAGTAACCATCAACATACTCTATGCCTTCAACCCTAGCACTCTTGACCCTTAAAATTTGTACAATGTCCCTTGGGAGACTAGTTAATGTAACTCCCATCATCATCAGAATTCTCATAACAAAGCAATCAAAGAATGTACAATAATTTGAATATTTGGACCCCTATCCCATGTTTGGGTCCACCTCTGGATTGGCCAACTTCTATGTGTATTTGGCTCAAAAAGGTTTACCTTGAAGGACTCCTCCCATCCAAGTCTATTCTAATAAAGAATTAAATGGCACAACAATTAATAATGTTTAAATTCCAATCCTTCCTTGAGGTTCCTTGCTTTAATCAAGCCCTCATGCAAACTATCCTGAATAATCTCAACAAAATCATATGATTCATTGTAATCAGCATGTTGGATTCTTATTGCCATCATCATGTAATCTATTGGCATTACTATCAATCCACAGTCCTCTCCCAAAACTTGACAAAGGGCATAGTAGGTTTTAATAAAATAGTTTTCAAAAAGGGTGAGGTCTAGGGGCTCCATTTCTGAGTTTACAAGGTAACTCTTTCCTCCTTTATAATTTTTTTTCAAAAAGAGTGGTAAAATCTTATGTCTGTAGAAGTCCCTCTTAGCATAGTATTCCTTTTTCAGCCTATCATTGTCTATTTTTTTGAGAGCACTCCTATCCAAATCAAAACACTCAATGATAGCCTCCTTTGATACATCCACCAAGTCATGGCATGTAGTTGTTTTCGCTGTCATACTTTGATTATGATAGTTTTTGGCCAATTCCCTAATCAACATTGGCTCCACAAAAACATTAGGGACCACCAAATTCCCCAAATTCAGTCTCCATGGGTTTGAGACTGGGATAAACTTATCCCTATTTCCATATAAGTTATAAAATATGTCCCACCCTCTATCAGTGATGTGGGCACCTCTACATCCTGATTCACTATCTCCAAATGCAACCTTCATGCCCTCCTACATTATAGAGCCCTGAAACAACTCTAACAGATCCTGGTGGAGGCTCCTTCCCTCTCTTTTCTTCCTATGCTCCATCTCCTCCGAATGTTCCTCTACCTCCTCAATTTTTTCTGCAATCTTTGCAGAGGCTAATGGAACTAATGGCTCTGCAGATTGTTCAGATTGAGCGGGAACTTGCTCCCCTTCTACAGAGGTCTATTGTGTTTTCTTAGAGACTTTGGGTGTAGTCTTCTTTGCAGTAGCCTTCATCTTCTTAGGTTAAGAAGCCTCTCCTTGTGGATTTTGTTCATCAGTAGGTGGATTCTCAGCAAATGAAGCCTCTGCAGGCGACTTTTGGGCAAAGGGCTTTGCAGTAGGTTTTCTCCTCTTTGGGGTAGATTTTCTTGCTTTTGGAGGAGGGTAAGGCTCGTTTGATGGTTCATCGTCAGTGAAGACTACAACAGTCTTATCTACCCTCTTCCTTTTGGGCTTAGGAGGGTTTTATTTTGACGGGGCACTTGGTTCAGCTTCAATGGCAGCAGTGGCAGCAGGAGGAGGGATTGGATTATTCAAAGGTACACTAGCAATCTCAGGCACTAGGTAAACTGTGGTAAATGGAATGGCATGGGTAATTTTGGGGTCAGAGGAGCTTGTTGCAGCTTGTGCTTTTGAGGCAGACGAGGTGGGAGCGCTTGAGGAGGATGTCATTTTCACTTTTTTTAAATGAGAAGAACACAATTCAAGCAGACAACAAACTCCCACAACTAGAGCAATTAACACAATTGTTTCCTAAACCCCCCCCCCCCCCCCACCCGCACCCCCACCCCCGAACAATTCAAGACACAGCCTTTTCAAAATGACAATGTATGGTTTTATCGGTTACTAGTTTAGGACGCAATTTGGTTGCTTTGGTTGCACTAGTTCTCTCTTTGATCACCTGGAAATCGCTCTAGTTACTCTATGGATGTTGTGTGCTTGCAAATGACCCTTGAAATTCACTTTTATGGCGCATGCATTGATCGCCATTAATTCATACGTGCATGGCACCTAAGGTTGGTGGCTTGAAATTTGAATTCGACCGTTGATTGCACGAACGAATGGCTAAGATTACCCCCTAATTGTCATTTTCACTGTTGTCATGGCACATAATTAATCTCCTTTGGCCACATTTAAATTCTAAGAATTCAAAAGTTTATTGCCCTTTCATGTTCTCTTGCGAGATAGCAGGGAGAACTATGTTCTCTCTTTGAATACCCCACATCACCTTCCTAAAATGAACTATTCCCCTGCGGGGAAGATCCTCATCATCATCGTTGCACATCCCGGTGGCCCGCATTGGACATCTCCTCATTCCAAAAGAATGCATCATTCTTTGTTTCATGTACCACATTCTACAAGTGCGGGATAGCGGGGACAACCATCCCCTTCTATCCCTCTTATCCCGCATCACATTTCACAAGCTTCTTTTACCCCTGTGGGGTAACATTTGTTCACTTTTCACACGTTCCTCATTGTCCCGGAAGTCATCCCGTTTGACTTGATTCTGCTTCGGCCTTTGTATTTTTGTCTTCATCGTCGCGAGATGGCGGGGAGTATTGAATCCCTTAACCATCCATTCCCCACACCACATTTCTTATTTGCATCTAAACGTTGCGGGGCATGTGCTTCTTTCGATCACCTTCATTCCCGCTCTCCCGCATCGACATTAATCTTCTGCCCCTTGGTTGCAAGGGAATCCCTAGGTGTTAACCCTTTTGTTGTCGCGCGATAGCGGGAATAATGCATTGAATCACCACCTCTTTCCCCGCAGCACTACTTCCCTTTGTTTCATCTTCTCGCGGGATAAAATCTTTCATTAATCCCCATAGTTCTCGCCAACCCGCGTGGGCATTGTATTTCAATAAAGGGCTTATTGGCATTTCTTCTTCATCATTACCGCGGGATAGCAGGGAGCATATACCTGTTGGCCATTTCCTTCCCCGCATCACCTTTTGTAGGGTCTTTTCAATTGTGCGGGATAAGAAGGTCATTAAAACCTCACTCTTCCCGCTCTTCCATATGGGACATAATTTCTTCACTTTTCTTCATTCCTGGTAGAACATCACTGATGCTCCTACGGGATGGCGGGGCCACCCAATTCCTTTCAACACTTAGCCCGCAGCACCAATCTTCTCCTAAATTAACTCATGCAGGATAAGGATGGCCTCATCTTTTCAGAGAGTCGCGCGGGATAGCGGGAAGACTTGTTCGTTGCTCATATGCTAAGCCTACGACGTTTATGAGCTCAACCCATGAACCCTGTGGGGTAAAGATTTGGCATATTTTCTTTAGTTCCTGTTGTCTCGTAGGATAATCTAGCTACCCTTTCATTTCATTAAAACAACATCATGCGGGATAAGCATTTGCACTACTACCATCCTGATTTATTAGCCCATATGGGCATCCTTGCCAATGAGAAGGTCGTGCGGGGCAAGTCTTCCTTTTAGCAGTAATACTTGTCGGTATCCCACGTGAGTAGAGCTATGAAGATGGCCATTTTAAGTAAACTTTTGTGCACGTGGAGACTTGTGAAGGGTAAAGGGGTTGTGGCCTAGAGAAATATTAAGACATTTTTAAACATTGCGACCTAGGCATCAAAAGAAAATACAAACATGAAACATTGTAACGATCGACCCAAAAGGGAAACTAGGCACACAAGGCCGGTAAACCCACGACCGTGGACCTATCAAGTAACAATTTAAATCATGAACACCGGAAATCAACGGTCATCATCAAAATATAACAAGGCCCATAGAAAAACAAAGATAACTTTAGTATTTTAAAACCCTTGTAAAGCCCTAGGCTCATAACACAAACACAGTGGCTCTATAGGTGAAACTTTGATACCTCCAACAGATTCTACTATGGAAGAAATTGTTGATTGTGGTGTTGCCTCTTTTTATGGATTGGTCATTGGAGTATTAATTGATTGTGGAGGTTAGTTGTGTTTTTAGTTTTTCATTAGCATCTTTGTTATTATGTCTACCAAGAGCTCATGGGCTATGCATTGACATCAACTAATGGTAGTTTGTGTTTTTTTAGTGTTGGTTGGTTGGATGTATAGGATTTTGGTGTTGTTTGGGTGATCTTTAGTGAGTACCAAATCAGCTTTATGGCTCTATTGCATTTATAATTTTGATTGTTCACTATGTGATGCTCTCAATCCATGGTTGCTAGTTAGTGTTATGCTCACAATAAAAGGTTGCCAATCAATGTGAAGCTATTTTTGGTACTTGATTGGCCGCCCTATCCTTGTGGTGATGGGGTTTATCTTAGGCTTTTTTCTTTATTAGCATATTATAGTATACCATTTCAATAGCAGCTTGGCCTATAATGTCCCTTTTTGGGATATTCCTGAATTTTGCCCTAAAACAATAATTCCAACACAATATTAGAATTGCATTATATTTATAATAAATATAACTTTATCAAAAATGATGAAATTTTATTATGATATTCAATTTATACATCTATGAATAATTCTAAAAGTAGAACATTCTGCAATAATTCTTCTTCAAATTGTCTTGCCAAAGATCAACAATACTCAAATCAATAAATCATAGCATAATATTGAATTGATCAAATCATGAATTTCACGTAAATACCTTGCATATATGCTAAGCTAAAAGACCACATCCCTAACTCAATAATGACAAAACGAAGGACCTCATCCCTTGTTTGTCGAAGGTAAGAAAAGACCCCCTCCCTCTAAACCCTAGCTCAACTCGTGAGCCCGAATGTTGTCGAGCGACAATACCAAGGACCTTGTCCCTAGCTTGGCAAAGAGTAGGAAAAGACCCTATCCTTCCAAACCTTAGGCCACCCATGGGCCCAAACCCCATTTGGTTGATAGATACTAACTAGAATTCAAAATTGATATATTGATTGTTTGATCTCTCTTTATTGGCATTTCTTGATGGGTTAATGAGTGGATTCTTAAATGTTACTTGATGAATTATATATGAATATATGACATTTGAATAATTGAAGTTCGTATAATTGTTTGATTGATGATATGATTTTATAAATTGGTTCTTGAATGGATATCTGAATTTGTATATAACAAAAATATATATATATTTAATGATGAATTCTTGAATTGACGATTTTCCCTTTATTAATCCTTCATTCTTTGCTTGGAGGATTGATTTGCCCTTTATACCCATTTCTTGAAGTTGACAGTCACCACCCTTCACAAGATATGAGTCACCACCCTACACAAGAATTGAGTCACCAACCTTCATTGCTGCCTTTATGAATTTTTTTTTTTTTTTTCAAATTGATTTCCTTCATATTCCCATTGATGATTTATGGATGTCCTCAAATGATCTCCCTTTTATATCTCATGTTTGAGGGAGTCACAATTCTTCATTTCATACCTTTTGACCATTCATTAAACTTAATTAAATTTTAATTATATTATTTTTTATATTTTGTTTTTTTAGTCTCATTTAAAAAGAGAACATTACATAGCCACTTACGCTAGTGCCTTTTAGCATTCATAAAAGTTGTTTTATATTCTCAGACAAAGGCCCATATGGATTCCCCAAAGTATGTATTCTCATAAAAACTATTCATATAATGTCTTCAAGTTTATTATTGGAAAACTTGATCCAATTTATAGAACCAAGAAAACCAATGCTAACAATCTAGCACACCTTGTTCAAGAATTACTGGCACATATAGATTCCCCCAAGTATGCATTCTCATAAAAACTATTCATATAATGTCTTCAGGTTTATCATTGGAAAACTTGATCCAATTTATAGAACCAAGAAAACCAATGCTAACAATCTAGAACACCTTGTTCACGGATTACTGAAGTATAGTAATGGTCAAAAAGAAAACTGATGAATGCTGACGGCTAGAGTTAAAATTAACTTTGATGGTGCTTAGCAAGTGAACCTGGGAGAAGTAGTGAACTCTGTGATAAGAGATGGAAATGGTAATTTTGTGCTAGGAGGCTCCAAATACTTGGGGTTAAAACCAAGAATGAAGTTGAGGTACAAGCCCTGCTAGCAAGCCTTCAAGCTGCATATGTAGTGAGGTACACAGGTGTAAAAGTTAAAAGGCATTCTCAAATAGCGATAAATTCAATGAAAAGGGGATCTATATCCAGATTCAAAAATTGAGGTAGTTCTAGAATGTTATTTATTGAAAAATTAAGTTTGCATCTGTTCAAGTGTGGCATTGTTTCCAAGAGTAAAATCATGTAGTTGATTTACCAGCAAATGAAGGGTTGAAACAAAAGGAGATGTACATGGAAAACCATGAGATGGTAGATTGGCCAAACCTCAGTGTGTCTAGATTGAGTCAAGTGTGGGATCATTGGCCGCAGTGCTCATGCGGATGTGTTCCTTCACATGTACAGGCTTTAAATATCAACATACAAACAAGCAATAATTAAATAGGAAGTTAGTGTGGAGCATGTGGGCAATATGAACCATATGTTGGCTATAGCTTGAGGTATCATTTGTGTTGTTCATAACATTGGTATTCTCTTACAGTTTTTTATGATTCTGTTGTGGTTCAGTGATAATGGCAGGTGGAGGAGGCTCTCGTGACCCATTTTGGCATGGGAAGGTCACAAGTCACAAACTCAAAAAAAAGTTCAACAGTAACAATGTTGGTAAGTTCAAAGTTATCCCTGGCCCCCAAGGAGGTGAAGGTCAACAGTAGGAGGGTGTTTGCTTCCTACGGTATCAGTTTGAATTACAAAGCAACAGAATGGAAATATACAGATAACATTTAAACAGCAATTCACCGAATATACAGAATTCACATAGGCCAGAATGATGTCTTTTATTGCATCCAGAAAATTCAGTGCATGATCATCACTGCATGGGTTCCCTTACACTGCAATATAAATAGTACTTGGCGGTTGGCCGAGATACCAACCATCATAACTGACAACTACTCCTACAGGAACCCACATGGCCGACTAACTACATAATAAAGTATTATTCAAGCATAACAAAAAGTATTATTGTATTTTACGCCTAACAGGGGGACAATATTCGATGATTTCTTAAAGTGAAGGTGGCGGTGAATGATACAACAATAAGAGAGAGTTTGTTGGATCTTCTGGTTCGCCCTACTTTGAAGAACAATTTTCAGCAGGCAGAGATGTTGGGTATCCAAGCAAGCATTTCAGAGGAAGAAGTCAAGGGCAAGAAGACTATGGGTGGTTTGGAGATGGATCTTAATTATTAAGGCAATGGATAAGACAGTCTAGGAATTAACGGTAGACATGCAGACCTTCATAAGGTTATAAAACATATGGCAATCTCTCAACATAAAGGTATAATGAAGCTTACAATTGGTTAAAAAATGCAACTTTTGGAAAATGATTAACTGGTTAGGGCTGGTCGGAGGATTAAAATTATTACGGGGTTCAAATCCAATGGGCTGGATAATGTAGTTGGGCCATTAGTTCCTTAGGTGGAGTTGGTTGGAGTATATGGTCAGGCATATGATAGATGGCTCACAGCTCTTCCCAACACTTGTATGTCTCAATGGGGGTGCTTACAGATGCTTAGTTCAGCTTACAATGTATTATTTTGGTCTTGGGTATATGGTTTTTATACTGCTATTTAACATCAGTTGATTGGGTCTAGTAGTAGAATGTCCTTAAATTATTTTTTCAAGTTTGTCAATGCTATCTGTATTAAGTAGTAGTCTAGCTAACGTCCAATAGAAGGGTTGTTCATGCAGTTTCTCTCTTTCTGATGTATGTTGTTAGTAATCTCAGGGACGAGGCACCATTAATAGAACCTCATATATTATCTCAAAAACATTTCTAGTTTCTAAAGAATTATATGGACAACTTGGCATGCACAAAATTTTCATCTATTGTTTTCTAATCAGTAAAGAAAAAAATAAACCAGAGTATACCAATTTGCAGCACATAAGATCTTTCTATATTTTATTGAAGGACTAGGAGTTTCAAAGTTACAAGCCTGTTTTCCTTCATGGTATCAAAGTTGTAATGAACAATTTAAACAAGATTGTACTACTGTATTGATAGACACCAAAGATCTATCAATAAAGATAACTATTCAACTTCTGCGCCAATTTTTCAAAACAGTGTCTGTCATGGTTTGGCCGCCTCCTCATATACACCCTCTGCATATTTCCAATTAATCACCTTCCAAATGTTCTTCAAATAATCAGGCCGTACATTTTTATACTGCATCACCAACATTTTATTAGATGGACTCCATAAGTTGTAAGGGAGAAAAAAGCAACAAAAGTCAAGCAAATGTCTCATAGTAAAGCAAACAAATACCTGTCAATTTTGCTATTAATATGAAATTATATTATATTAAAATCCACATGTAACCACTGTATGTCAATTAGACTTGAAAGCAACTAATAACAATGGTACAGGCTAATCTTCACACAAAATGGCACTCCAAAAAACCTCCCAGCTCTGCAAAACACAGCATTTTTTCGTCGGATTTTTTGTGGTTTAACAGTAAAGGGGATGCAGAGCATGAAGATTTAACTCCTGAAAATTTTGCAGAAATCCATTGTCTTTTGAGATTTTTGAAAACTGTACGGCCTGCCATTTTGTGTGGAGTTTAGCCACTTCCAATAACAATAGCGAGGAGTGATTTCCTACAGCAAAGTCTATGAACAAGAAAGACAAATCAAAAACCTAATAGAACAGTTAATTTGAATGAGCATAAAATCAAAATTGTAAATCATAGAGAAAAACTAAAAGAATTGAAAAAATATATTATATTAAAGTCAATGAACAAATATATCTCAATATAATATAAACGTGCTGTGGTGAAAAATAACCCCAATGAATTCAAAAACAGACAGATAAAACATCAAAACAACAATGACAGCAAAAGCAAAGTGTGTAAACACTATACATCACCCCTAAGTGACACCAATTTAGTCATATAAGATCCCTGTACATATAATAACAATAGCGACAAGTGACTGCAACGTCTATGAACAAGAAAGATAAAAATAAAAGACCTAATAGAAGAGTAAACTCAAATGAGTGTAAAACCAAAATTGTAAATCATAGAGAAAAACTACAAGAATTCAATTGAAAAATTATATTATATTAAAGTCAATGAACAAATATATCTCATCGAAACACAAATGTACTGTGGTGAAATAACGCCCATGAGTTCAAAAAATGACACATACAACATCAAAACAACAATAATGAGAGCAAAATCTAAGTGTCTAAACACTGTCCATTATTTAAAAGAACAAACATCACCCCCAAGTGAGACACCAATTAGTCATATGAGATCCCCCTTGAAAAAACCAATAAGAAAGCTGTTTTCCATTTACCTTATATAAAGTTCATTATTTAATTCCTAGGTTTTCTCTCCAGTACCAAGCTTTAAAAGAGGCTATGAATTTAAGGTGAAGTTAAGGTAATTTTCTTTTTAGCTGGCCCTTTGGGTGTAGTGTGAATATTAAGACCAGGTGTCTTATTGCAGCAAAGGCTTGGTGTTTCTTACACAATGGCAGGTGGTGAGTCCCCCTGGATCACTACTTAAAAAAGGATTTTCAATTGTAAAGAGGTTGTACATTTACAGCTGGTGAAGGCAATTTTAGGTGAAGAAGGCTTGGCAGATATGGGATGCTTTCAGTCGTACTATGATTCTCACTGAATTCAGGGAGAGACTCTCTAAGGCCGTTGTGAACGAAGAGATAAGGGCTTGTTTGTTGAAGCTCCTAGTTCAAGGTTAAAGAAGAGGATGATGTAAAAGGTGGTGATCCTTTTGAGGGGAGCCAAGTAATGTACTATTATCAAGCATTCAGATTGAAGTTTCTATTTTGCAATTGTAGGAAGATGGGCATGAGCTAAGGGTGGACCAAAAAATATTGGAGGAGTTCTTTCAAAACTTAAGAATGTCAATGCACCATATGAGTTTAACTTCACACAATGGCACACTAGAATTGTTGGGTGGGTCAAAGATGCCATTACTAGAGAATGTCTTCTGACAAGGGTTGTCCACCAAATAAAGATTATCAGAGATGTCAAGGTGCATGGGGCAATGTCAGCCTTGGTGTATTAACATCATTATTGGAGGTGGTTCCTATTTCAAGGAATGGGGTTTATGGTCAAGTTTCTGAGTGTTGGAAAATGGCTCCTCCAGGTAGTCGTTGATTATATGTTTCAACTATGAAGAAGTATCTATTGTTTGATGGCTGGTTTTTAGGTGTCTGTGGATGTTTTGTATTTGATGCTCAGTAGGGTCCGAGCTGATTTTGATCTACTCTATCTGACAGGCATTTTTGTGTATAGTTATTTGAATTTGATGTAAGAGGTGTATGCATCACTTTGGTTACCTATTTTCTCTATTATACTTTATGTTGGTTATGCAGTTACTATGTTGGTATGGTTCCTATATAGGACCCCTCCAATAGAACCCCAGTATATCAATTATAGAAAAAGTTAAAGTAGTCTTAAGGTCACTGCCAAGCAAGACGCCAATTTGGTGTGTGACAACCTGTTGTGACGTATTCACACATCGCCCCATTGCAAATGGGGACCCCTGCTTTTTGCTTTCTAGGGTTAGTTTTCTTGGTCATTTAGGTTCTTGGCTATTAATCTTTGCATTGGAGAGTTGCCAGGGAGATCATTAGGATAGGATGGTCTGCTTAGGCTCAAATGGGTCAGTAGGTGATCCAGGTCAGGATCTCTGTTGAAAGTTTTCTCTTGGTTGGGCCTGGAACTTGCTTCTAGGGTTGAGTCTTGATTGAGTTTTCTACTGTACTGTGCTTGCTTTCCTTCCATCCTTTGCTCCCTCCCTAATGATTCATTGATTGTTTCCCTCGCTCGTTTCTCTAATTCTTGCCCTCCAGCTCCCGTCCTACCTATAGTTGTTCTAGCCGTCCTCGACATTCTATGGGCAACCGTTGGTGAGGAAGTCTTTGTATCATGCTAGGAATCTTGCCTTTTGGGGCCTATGTCATTGAGTTAAGGAAGTGAATGGAGGTATGTAAGCAGGTGTTCTCAAGGATTCTTCCCTTTGAGGGTTTGAGATTGGTACAGTTGATGAATGATGAAGTTCTTTTACTTCTAGGCATTGATTGATATGAAACTGACCTACTTATCCTTGGAAAAGGCCTAACGACCAAGCCTAGACTTGAAAACTTGAGAGTTGAATAAGAATTTGAGCACAAATGCAAAATTCGCTCGACCCTTCCAAAGGGACAGGAGCGAAATCTTCCTTAGCTCCCGTTTGACTCCTATTTTGGACAAAACCTTCGCTTTAAGGTATGGATTGGGAAGAAATTAGCTTGAATTAACCTTTTGGATGCCTTTGATTAAACTTAGACTTAGAAATTTGGAGAACAGGTCAAGAATTTGAGCATTATTGCAAAATTCGCTCATGACCCTTCCAAAGGGTCCAGAGCGAATTTCCTTAGACTCTTCTCTTGTTCCCAGTTTAGACCTCAAAGCTTGCTCCTACGCCTTGACTGAGTGAGGAATGACCTATCTATACCTTGTGAGCAAGTTGGAACGAGATGGGATGAGGAAATTGAGCCTAAAACATGAATTTCGCTCCTGACCCTTCCAAAGGGTCCAGAGCGAAATTCCTCTTTAGGTCCTGTCCTTCCAAGGGTACCTGGGCGAAATTGTTAAGATGTGCTTTTGATCCAACATTTTGAACTAGACGCCACCTTAAGGTGATTTGTTAACATGTCTTAAGGTGAGAGCAATGTGGATGAGGGTGAAGTATTGAACGTTTGAATGATATCTAAGGCTAATTCCTCAAATTCGCTTTTGACCCTTCCAAAGGGTCCAAAGCAAATTTCCTTAGATCTCCCTTCTTTGCATCAAGCTTAGGTTCCAAACCTTTAATTAAGGTTGATTGAACTTAGAGGCACCCTTAGGCATGCATTTGAGTAGGTCATGATCACTAAATGTGAGGGATTTGAGCATAATTGTCAAATTTTGCTCCTAACCCTTCCAAAGGGTCCAGAGCGAAATTCATCTAAGCTCCTGACCCTTCCAAAGGATCCAGAGTGAAATTCATCTAAGCTCCTGACCCTTCCAAAGGGTCCAGAGCGAAATTCTCCAAATGACCTAATTCCTCACTAGAAGCATTGAATGGTGGTCATGCATGGCAAGGAAAGGATTCAAAAATCAAGTTTAAGATAAAGCCAAGTGAAAAGGGATGTGAATTAAGCCTAAAATGCAAAATTCGCTCCTAACCCTTCCAAAGGGTCCAGAGCGAAATCCTCCAAAAGACTTAATTCCTCACCAAAAACATCGAGTGGACATCACTTTGAGAGCAAATTGGCTTGAGTATGATAAGGTAAGGGTGGAAAAGACAAGTCCTAGGCAAGTTGAGTGTGAATAGAGTCTAGAAAAGCAAATTTCACTCCTTACTCTTCCAAAGGGTCCAGAGCAAAATTCATCTAAGCTCCTGACCCTTCCAAAGGGTCCAGAGTGAAATTCCTAGAAAGACTCTCCATTTTGCCTAATGCACTAAAAGAACCTTGTTTTAAGCTAAATTGATGGCGAGTTGACTTGATCATGATAGGAGGTTTGATAAGTTAAGTTCAAGGCAAAGTGATGATGAATGGAAGATGAATGGTGTCAAAAGACAAATTTCGCTATTGACCCTTCCAAAGGGTCCAGAGTGAAATTTCCTAAAACCTCTATTTGCTCCTTGTTTGGGGTCGAAATCTTGGTTCCTAAGGCATGGTTGAGAAAAGATTGATGTATACTTGCCTTGAGAAGTGATTTGAGGCAAAGAGATGATGAATTTGAGGCTAAAAGACAAATTTCTCTCCTGACCCTTCCAGAGGGTCCAGAGTGAAATTCACCTAAGCTCCTAACCCTTCCAAAGGGTCCAAAGCGAATTTCTTTAGGAAGTCTTGTACCTTCCCTAGGCCTTTGAACTAACCTATTCCTAAGAATTTTTTAGGGCAAAAGACTTGTTTTTGATGAGAAAAGGATGAGAAATGAAGTTTTATGAAGGAAAATCAAGCAAAATATCAATTTCACTCCTGAAAATTACAGAGGGTCCAGAGCGAAATTCCTAGGAGGTCTAATGTTTTGCCTAGGCCCTTGAGCGAAACCTATTCCTAAGCAATTTTGGAGGCGAATGATTTGATCTTGGTAAGGTAAGGTTGAAAATGAAGTCTATGTGAAGTAAATTGAGCAACTTTGTCAATTTTCGCTCCTAACCCTTCCAAAGGGTCCAAAGCGAATTTCATTATAGGGCTTGTCCTTCCAAAGGGTCCAGAGTGAATTTCATTATAGGGCATGTCCTTGGAGAGGATCCAGAGCAAATTGATCTTAATGCCTTCTTGTTAATGGTTTGAAGTGAGAAATACCATGTTAGGATGAATATATCATGTATTCTTAATCATCTTTTGTTTGTTTTGCAGGTCAATCAAATCAAGTTGGAGGAAGATCAGGCTAGGACAAGGGCGACCTCTTCAAGTTTCGTCATCATCAAGGACACTTCAAATGCGTGAGAGAGGACTCAAGGTGCTTCAAAGTTGAAATCGCAAGATGGTAGAGAAGAAAGATCTTATAAACACTTCAAGGCGAGGTGAGCTACCAGAGGAGGAGCGACTTGACCGTGAAGAGGCCTCATCAAACACAGGTGAGCCAAGGAGAGGTACATAATTCATCTAGTACATCAAGGATAGAGGAGGATCAACCAAGGCCAGTGCAAGGGTACGTTGAAAGAAGTAGATAGTTTCAGAAGAGTTAATCAAAGTTAGCTTCTCATCATTATCACATTGAATATCGAGAAATACAATGTTCCTTGATTAACCAAGCACAAACGCAAGACAAGGTGGCATCCCAATCACTATTCCTCCAGTCAAATAGGTCCACATCAGCATGTCCAGATTCAATGTACCTGACTCACCAGTGATGGCACAAACTTCGATGTACCTACCCCTGTTTTCCTATTGGTTCTCAAATATTGAATGTAATTTTCTCATTGGCTAGGGGAGTTTGTTGTTACAAACCCTAATTAGGGTTTCCATCTTGTAATCCTAGCCATTGATTGTAAATTAATCAGAGCCATTGAATTGTAAAGAGCTCTCTATATAAAGCTCTGGCTCTTCATTTATAAAGGTTAATAGTGAATAGTTAGTTGATAGTTATAGTCAGTAGAATAGTCAGTAGCAGAAGAATAGTGAATAAAGTAGCAATTAGAGTAGAGTCGGAGAGGGCAAGAAATTGTTGCCTTGATTGTAAATGAACTCCATTTTCATTTAAGTTATGGTGAAATGTGTCGTTTCTTTGCAATATGCATGGCCTCTTGATGAATCTTCATTTTAGATGGTAAATAATTAGATTGAATGAAGGAAGTTACTGAATGCACTCGCGTGGAATCTGCCTAGTCCAAACCACTAGCCTCTTGCTGATTGTAAGGGCGCCCTGCGTGGTCAACTAACATAGAATGAGCTTAATCTCGAGTAGTTACGCGTCTATCATTCATGCATTAACTTGAATGGTGATCAATGTCAGATGGTGTAACGATTTGAACATATTCGAAGTATCCCTTAGAAGATTGCACTAAGTTGGTGTCGGATTGTTCAACCTTATGGTGAGGCCCAACCCAGTAGGACTCCACCTAGTTGTTCATCTATCTTCTCACATTCTAGGTCTTAGCTAAGTTATCGGTTCGGGTTCGGATTCAAGTATGGATTCACAAATCCGACCAAAAAAAAAAACTTGGGTGCAGGTACGGGTACGGGTACGGGTTCGTCCGTATATATATATATATATATATATCAGAGAAATGGGACTCGCCCAGACTTGGCGAGTCCGATTCCAAGTCAGGCCTGCCGAGTCCCACGGGCTCGGACTCGAACTCGCCGAGTTGGTGAGTTTGGCCCAAACTCGCCAAACTCGGCGAGTCCCGAGCCCTAGACTCGGCCGGCGTTGGCATAAGTTAAAACACAAAAAAAAATTAGTTTGCAAAGTTTTTTTAAAATCGTTTTTTAATGTTAATTGTCTTCTAGCCCTAAAAGTGACTTTCATTTCATTCAATTGCAAAAAAAGGAAGAGTAAAGTGAGTTGGGAAGAAAAACAAGGGTGCATAGAAGAAAAACCAGCAAGGAGGAAGCTCAAGTTTTCTTCAATTTGTCACATTGGAGCTGCATTGTGTTTCGATTTGGTGCATCAAGAGTTGGATAGGAAGAGTTTGCAGCTCATTTCAAGCTTGTTGTAAGAGGTAAGATTGTTTTTTTGAACATTATTTTGTTTCTTGTATGCAAAAATTCCATTTTCTATTCATTTATTTTGAAAGTTTTACATTTTCTTGGATGCAAGATCTTTTGTATGTTTGTAATTTGTATGTAGCATGTAGTATGTAGTTGTACTATGTAGGGTTGTATGTAGGGTTTGTAAATTTATTTTTTTTTAAAGTAGGGTTTGACAAACCCTACAATTTTTTTTAAAAAAAATTTACAAACCCTACTTTAGTTTTTTTGAATGTATGTATTAATTTTATTTTGTATTTGTAATTTTTTATTGCAGCAAACTTCACTTTATTATTTGCCTCAACTTCAAATTTCACAAAACTATCCTAAAATGTCTACTTCAGCTTCTAGACCCCCCATGAGAAAGGACCCTGCTTGGAAATATCATGAGGATTTTCTAGGGCAAGGAAAGGGGTAAACAAAATGTATGTTTTGCAAAACAATATTCCATTGAGGTATATATAGGCTGAAATACCATATTGCTGGTGTGCATGGACATGATGCCGAACCATGCCTAAAAGCAATCCCTAAGGCCATACGTGATTGTTATGTAATGGTTGAGGAGATTGAAAGAAAAAAGAAACAAAAGGAGGATTGAGCGGCCATTGGAAGAGAGATAGTTTTAGGAAGAGGGACACAGTTAGGTTGTGTTGGAGGCCCTTCTTCCTTACCTCCATATCGTCCCACTCAGTTTGCTACTGCTGGTGCTTCCGTTTCTGCTTCTGCTTCTATAAGTGGCAGTGCCACCACCACTTCTCATGCTCCTACCACTAGTAGTTGTAGTGGGAATGTTACCATTGGACCTAGGATTCGTAAATCTAGGTTGGATTCCTTCTTTGTGCCTCGCACTACTCCTGGGTCCCAACCGTTGCTTGAGGGCATGGGTTGGAACAAGGAGATCCATGATGCTACTAAAATGGCAGTTGGCAGGTTTTGGAGCTACAACTGTATTCCATTCTTTGTAGCCAGGTGAATGTTTTACTAACTTTTATGTTTGATAACTTTGATTGTTTTAATTTTTATACTTAACTTATCTCATTGAATTTTTATACTTAACTTATCTCATTGAGTTTCTTTGCAACAGGTCTCCTTATTGGCAACAAATGGTTGATGCCATTACCATATGCGGGGCGGAGTTCAAAGCCCCTAGTGAGAGTGATTTGAGGGGACCCATTTTGTCTCAAATGGTGGATGATGTGAAAAAGGATTTAGATGAACAACGCCACATATGGAGCACTAAAGGTTGCACCATCATGACTGATGGTTGGACGGATAGGAGAAATAGAACTCTCCTTAATTTTCTTGTTTCTTCTGCAGGTGATTGATTAATTTTAGTTTCATATAGTCTTTAATTTTTTATTTTTATCTAATGGTTTATTGAATGATCATTGACCTAGCTTTATTTTTTTATTTCAGGGGGCACCATTTTCATCAAGTCCATTGATGCCTCTGCCCATTGCAAGAATGCCACCTACCTATGTGAGCAGATAGAGGAGGTGATTGAAGATGTGGGTGAGGAGAACGTGGTACAGGTGGTGACCGACAATGCAGCAAATTATGTTGTTGTGGGTAAACTTTTGATTACAAACTAATTTTGTTTGCAAATTAATTACTATCTTGTAGTTTGTACCTCCATTAATTACAATTTACAATGCAACAAATTATGTTGCTGCAAGTAGACTATTGATGGAGAGGCACCCATCTATAGTTTGGACTCCATGTGCTGCTCATTGCATTGACCTCATGTTGGAGGATATTGGAAAAATCCCATGGGTCAAGAGATGTGTAGAAAGGGCAAGAAATGTCTACAGATTTGTATATAATCATTCATGGGTGTTGGCTCTTATGAGACAATACACAGAGCAGAAGGAGTTGCATCATCCAGGAATCATAAGATTTGCCACAAACTTCCTCACATTACAGTCCATGCTTAGGTCTAAGTCTGCCTTGAGATGTATGATTGTTGGTGAGGAGTGGTCTTCCTCATCCTATGCTACCACCCCTGCAGGGATAGAGATGGCAAACTGCATTTTTGATGAGCAAGGCTTTTGGGTCCCTTGTGATGAGATAGTGAAGGTAATTTTTTTATAAATTCTACAATTTAACTTCATGTTTTATAACTTATTATATGTATTCTCTTATTTGCTCATTTTTCTAAATTACACAATATTTTCAATTTTGCAGTTTGTTAAGCCCTTGGTGGTTTTGGTGCGAGTTGCGGATGGAGATAAGCCTGCAATGGGCTATATATATGAGGGCATGGATAGGGCGAAGGAGGCCATCAGATTCGTCTATGGAGCAGATGAGAGCAAGTATGGTCCCATTTGGGAGATCATTGATAGGAGATGGCATCATCAGCTTCATAGGCCCATCCATGCAGCAGCCTATTATCTGAATCCGGCATTCCCTTTTATCCCTTCTTTCAAGGCTGATGCAGAGGTCCTAATGGACTATATGCAATCATGAAGAAGATGGGACCTGCTAGTACTTCTCAGATAGACCTTTTTCAAGAGCTACAGATGTTCTCTGAAGCACAAGGGGAGACCTTCTCTCGTCCTGTCGCCAAAGACGGTAGGACAACTATGATGCCAGGTAAAAATAAATTGTTACGCTTAATTTTAGTTTTATTCAATACTATATTGTAACTTGTTAAATGAGTCCATGAGTGAGACTGATTTTATTTATTTTTCTCATTTCAAACTCAGATCATTGGTGGAACTTTTTTGGCCCAGAGACACCAAATGTTCAGAAGTTGGCCATTCACATCTTGAGCCAACCATGCAACGCATCAAGTTGTGAGCGCAATTGGAGTATTGGAGTATGTTTGAGCACATACACTCCAAGAGGCGCAATAGATTATCTGTGGAGAAGATGAATGATCTTGTCTTTGTTCACTACAACCTCCACCTGAGAATGAGAAAGAATGCAACAGTTGACATGTCTCCTATCATTCTAGATGAGGTTGATCTTGAAGCAGAGTGGGCCAATGAGAATCAGACAGCTCCTGGGACTCCTACAGCTGTATTTAGTAATGATGACATTGATTGGATCGACCAGGTAGATATAGAGGCTGAGGCTGTAGCCATGGCAGAGGAGGAGCAGAGAGCACAAGCAAAGACAGGAAATACTAAGACTCAGAGTGACACAGTTGTTCCTGATGTTGGTGAGCATGACACAGCCGTTCCTGATGTTGGTGAGCATGGCATGGTGTCACGGGGAGCGACTATGGTTGTTGAATCATCCAGGACCTACTTTAAACGCCTTTGCAGGGGGCCAGGGCGAGAGGGTGCACAGCCCTCTGAGCCATAGGCTTGTACACTTGTAGTTGTATTAAGTATTTACTATTTACCTTTGTTATTTGTATGAAACATTTGATGATGATCATATGATGACATGGATTTTTTATTTCATGAGTTTTGTAATATTGTATACATTTGACAATATTTATATATCTATGTTTGTTATTTTCTTCAGCTACAACTTGCATTTATGCTTATGTGATTGATGTATACTTGTGTATGTAATCAAATGAGCCGAGTTTAATGATGTTTTTGTGTCTTTAAGGTGTATTCAATAAAGGGTGTCTGAAACAAGTTTTAAATCTTTAAAAATCTCTAAATTTCTTGAGTTTTTCACTTTCCCGAGTCCAACCGAGTCTGACGCCGAGTCCGAGTCGGCCTTGCCGAGTCCGAGCCGAGTCCGAGTCCCGTTTCTTTTATATATATATGTATTAATTATATATATATATATATACCCATATATTATATATATGTTCAATATATACAATCCATACAAAAATAAAATATACAATGTGACTTTCCATACATAAATGATAAATGATAAATGATAAATCCATAATTATTAATTGCCAATGCCAATAAATATTCATATATCGCAAATGTAATCAGTAAACTAATAACTAAAGTCTAATATCATATTCATAATTTGCAAAAAAGATAATATTCAAGTTTCAAGTCTTTTTTAAAAAGTCATAAAGGGGCGAATTAGAGTTTTATTATTAAAAAACTATTTTAAAAAGTCTTTTTCTACTGGTTTTTTGACCCGTGGCCCTTTTTTTTGGAAACCACAGGCCTGGGTTCATGCGGGTCCTCCTGGGTTCACCCGAGTCCTCTTGGGTTCGACCTGGGTTCCACCAAGGTCCTTCCCAGGTGGCTGGGTTCGACCCGCAGGGAACCCGGCCACCTGGGAAGGACCCTGGTGGAACCCAAGTCGAACCCGGGGGAGGAACAGGACCGGGCAAGAACCAAAACCCGAACCCAAGCCAAAAGGGGAAGAACCGATAACTTAGGGTCTTAGAGTAGACTTTCTGAGCCCTTCACCTTTTGCTATTTCTTTATTATCCCGGTGAGTAGATAGGACTCAAGTTCCAGCAAATTAAACGTTCAGGCATACAAACATAAGTCCCCTTGTGATTCCAGCATAATCACATCATACCACAAGAGCTTATCCACACATAGAGACCCTACATATATGAACTTTGGAGTTATTTCGATTGATCCTTAGGCAAATCTTCAGCATTTGAATAACTTTGGTCAAGAGAGGATAAGATACCTTGGTATTTTATTCTGTGTTCGCATGTGCATGAAAAACACATCAACACAACCCCATTGTGGAAGCCCATAAAGAGTACAATTTCCATTTACCTTAAATAATAATGTTCATTTTTTACTCAAACCTTATGGCCAAGATCAATTGTAAAGTTAAAACTCACCAATTCACATACACCTAAAGCTCAATACAGATAACCATGCAAGGAGAGAATCCCTTAAGAGGCAAGGACCAGATGGACATTAAAACTCAAGTTGAATGCCAAAGCTAGAAGGCAATGTTGGTATGTGTCTATGCCAATGACAAATTCACTGGAAACAAATAACAGTACCCTCCACTATATAAATTCTAATGCACGATTCAATAAGTTTCTTAAGAGAATGTCCTAGGCTAGTGGAAGCAAGGACAAATATTGGGAGGAAACAAAACACTTCCCTAGTACCTCTCCTAAAACCTAACATCAATGAGCTTAGAGAGGTGAGACTATAGCTTGAGCTGTCTACAAAAAAACTGAATGGCATATTACATTGTATATAAGTATATTCAAGGCGCATAGCATCACACACACACACACAGTCCTAGTAGCATTTCTCAAAGGTATGTGATGTCTTGCTAATTTATCAACAGCTATGCGTGGACCAACTAAACCAATGGAAACTCTAATTCTATATATATGATACAATGAAAGGAGTTTTATCAGACTAAACGCCTCAAATCCCATATGCAATGTCTTACATCTAAGAGTAGTGGCCTTCTAAAGTGGAAGGTCCAAACATCACAAGCAATGATGATAAAAATTCTAAGTTACCGATTCTTCACTAAAACCCTTGGATCCTGATTCTGATTCTGCCCAGGTCCTGGTCCGAGCCTGATTCCCCTTGGATTCCTCCAGGGTCCTTCCCAGGTGGCTGGGTCCTCAGTGATTATTCATCATCTGTTGTGCCTAATTTTGGGGCAAATTAATAAAGTAGTGCTGGCTATAAACTGTACTATTTAAATTGCAATTTCATATACGCTGCAACCTTTTATAAGGGGTGTGATCTGACCTAAACTACTATTCAAATTGCAATTGTCATAAATACACAGCCTGTCATCATTGGTGCAATCTGATCTTTATTTCCATTTTTGTTGATTTCGTCATACTGTCATAAGGATGTGAAACTGCTATTATTGATTTCTTATTGGTCAACTGGTTATCACATTGATTAGTAATCAGGTCTGAGATCTTCCAAAAGTTATAGTGGCATTATTTATCACTACATTTTGCTGTCCTACTAACTTGATGACTGGATCTGGTATTGTCAATATTTTCTGAGGGTTTCAAGACCTAATTGAGCATCATTAATCAAATCAGTTGCTGCATCTATGCAATCCACTGTATGAGTGTTTATTTTGATTAAATTTCAGTCTGTCATAAACTAAATAAATAAATTCAAGATTACATTTTCTCTCAGCTGCTTTTATATCATTGGAGTTGATTTTATGTCATATATATAATATATGTATATTTATATATATATATATATATGTGTGTGTGTGTGTGTGTGTGTGTACGGATGTACCCGTACCCGTGCCCAATGAAATTCAAGATTACATTTTCTCTCAGCTGCTTTTATATCATTGGAGTTGATTTTATGCCATATATATAATATATGTATATATATATATGTGTGTGTGTGTGTGTGTGTACGGATGTACCCGTACCCGCACCCAATGAAATTTATTTTTTTTTCGGTAACTTACTAAAACTTGGATAGGGAGCCCACTAAATCTCTTTACAGACAACAATGCATATGCTACCATTCATAATAAATAGGGTATCTAAAAACAAATTGATTCACATTCCCCACCTCAAAGAAAGAACGAAGTCAAATAATCCTACCCTGCAAATAACATGGTGGACTGACCCTCAAATGTATGAGAGGTACCCTTGAGTTGTATAATTGAAGGCAGTAGAGATAATCACATTGGACGATGGTACCATGATTAAGTAGACGTGGCAAAGAGGTCAAGTGACTTGAATATGTTATAAATGTCTGCACTAAAATTTGCATGCTCACATCTGTGAAAATCAGCTTCACTGGTAAAATATCTTAGTTCATATTAACTGGTAAAGATTAAAATTTATAGAAATACAAAACACTGTAGAAATTAATGATATTAACTACCTCTATCTACCTAATACTGTAGATACATTAATGAAATCTAACAACCTAAGTTGACCATTAACAATATAAGAAATTATTATTCTAACACCCTCTCCCTTAATGGTCAATCTATCAAAAACACCAAGTTGCCCCCTAAATTTTACAAATTTATCCGGACTCAGAGACTTGGTGAGAATATCTGCAGTCTGATCCGTTGTCGGAACATACTGCAACTAAACTGATATGTCTTCTATCAGCTTGCGGATGTAGTGACAATGAAGTTCGACGTGCTTGGTACGTTCATGGAAGACTGGATTTTTGGCCAAATTGAGCACCCCTTGATTATCGATATACAAGGGAGAAGGACCTATCTGTAGCATCTGCATGTCAGAGAGCATCCTTCAGAGCCAAACTGCCTCACATGCGGCCTTGATTGTTCCCCGGTATTCAGCTTCGATCGAGGAAAGAGCCATGGCTTGTTGCTTCTTGCTGCTCCAAGTGACGGCACCAATACCCAAACTGAATACATACCTAGAAGTGGATTTTCTATCATCCACCGATCATGCCCAATCTGAGTCAGTATAACCAATCAGCTTTGGATCATTGCACCTAGTATACAGAATGCCATAGTCTGAAGTGCCTTTCACATATCGTAACACTCGCTTTGCTGCAATCCAATGATCATCTTTTGGAGCTGTCCTGAAGCAAGAGATGTAGCTGACAGCGAAACTGATGTCAGGTCTAGTGGCAGTGAGATAAATGAGGCTGCCTACTAGCTGTCAAAATTTGTTTCATCTACTGCAGGTGAATCAGACTTGGCTGATAACTTCAGCCCTTTCTCCATAGGTGTGGAAGCAGGTTTGCAATCCAGCATTCGAAACTTACCCAGCAAACTGCGAGCATACTTGGACTGTGAAATAAAGATACTATCATCAGTCTACCACACTTTGACACCTAAGCAATAATGGAGAAGCCCCAAATCTGTCATGTCAAAAGCTTGGCACAAGTCCTGTTTGATTGCGGCAATCAAATGTGTTGAATTTCCAGTAATGATCAAGTCATCCACGTAGACAACAAGAAAAAGGATCTCATCCCCGGAAAGTTTGACGTACAGATTAGTGTCAGAGGGACTGCATTGAAAACCATGGTCAACCAAATACTAATCAATCTTGAAGTACCAAGCCGAAGGGACTTGCTTTACGCCATAGAGGGCTTTTACCAATCTACAAACCTGATGTTCCTTACCAGGAACCTTGAAGCCAGGGGGTTGAGTCATATAAACTTCTTCCTGCAACTCACCGTTGAGGAATGCACTATTAACATCCATTTGGTGAAGTTTCCATCCAAACTGAGTTGCAATGGCGAGAAGAAGACGAATGGTACTCATCTTGGCAGTAGGAGCAAAAGTCTCCTCATAGTCAATGCCCTCCCGCTGTGTAAAACCCCGAGCAACCAATCTGGCCTTGTACTTATCCAAAGTACCATTTGCATGATACTTGACTTTGTAAACCCATTTACAGTTGATAGGTTTCTTCCCAAGAGGCAAATCAGAAAGAATCCAAGTGTGATTCTTCAGAAGACTATGGTATTCGGTCTCCATAGCCTTTTCCCACTCAGGAATGCCTTTAGCCTCGGAATATGTCTGGGGCTCATGGATGTTGTGAATGTTGGCCATAAGTGCAAAGTTGACTGTATTCTGTTGCTTTCTCTTTCTACGAGCGGATCTGCCCTCAATAAGCTCATCATCATGAAGATCTTCGATAGTCTTGGCCCACCACTTAGGCCTGAGGGTAGAAGTACCAACATCTGGCATTGGAGGAACAACATCCCCAGGAGTTTCAAGAACAAAGTCATCTGGATGGAAATCCCGTGACGAATCAGGTGGTGTTGGATCAATAGATTCCTAATCTACAAAGTCAGAACGCTTTGAAGCCCTCCCATCATGGGAACCAAGAGGAAGAGGAACACCAACATCAGAAGCCTTCATAGACGGAGTCACAGGACTAAGAGTAGTAGAAGGCATGAATGGACCAGTAGTCTCATCAACCACAACATCACGACTGAAGATGAGACGATCTGTCTCCACATCAATCAACCTGTAGGCCTTGTGGTTGTCGTTGTAACCAGTAAACATAAGTGTTTGGCTCTTTGAATCCAGCTTAGCACGCTTGGCGTCTGGAATCCATACATGAGCTATAGAACCGAAGACTTTCAAATGGCCCATTTTGGCTTGCGTCCTGACCAGGCTTCTTCAGGAGTCATCTTCTTAACGAGATGTGTAGGTGACCGATTTAGTAGATAGACTGCAGTGTAAATTGCTTCAGCCCAGTATTTCTTAGGAACATTTCTATGTTCTATCATAGAACGAGCCATTTCAGTAATGGTGTGATTTCTACGTTCAACTACACCATTCTGCTGAGGAGTGTATGGTGTGGTGAGTTGTCATTTAATGCCATGTGTAGCACAAAATGTAGAGAAGTCATTGGAACAAAACTCCCCCCCCATTATCTGAGCTTAGAGTGACAATCTAAGAACCGGATTCTTTCTCAACTAAGGCCTTAAACTGCTGAAATGTACTGAACACATCTGATTTATTTTTCAGAAAATACACCCACATTTTACGATTGAAATCGTCAACAAATAACAAGAAGTACCAGCAACCAGTAACAGATGGAGTGTTCATTGGCCCACATACATCAACGTGAACCAATTGAAGGACCTTGGAGGCTCGCCAAGAATCACCATCCGAGAATGGTGTCCAATGTTGCTTCCCAGCTTGACAGGCTGCACAAACTCCAAGATTTTGAGGTTGGATCTTAGATAGACCAGCAACCAAACGCTCCCGATGTAACTGAGAGAGATAGTGCACGTTTAAGTGCCCATAACGCTGATGCCAAAGTGTTCTGATGGATGTACTCCTAGCAACCAAAGCATGCTCTTGAGAATCAACGGAATCAACAAGTCTATACAAACCATGATCTTCAAGTCCCATAGCGATTGTAGTACGAGTCTCCCTATCAATGATGTTGCAGATGGACAAACTAAAGACAACATCTAATTGAGGAGAATGCCTCATGATCTGACTGACTGAGAGGAGATTATGTTCCATGCCTGGAACATAGTAGACATCAAGAAAAATTAAATGTCTACCTCCTAAGTGAATCTGGACAGTGCCCTTACCAACAACTGTGTACTCTTCTCCTCCTTCAAAGATTATTGAATCCGAAAATGGTTAAAATTTCGTGAACCAATCTCGACGATGAGTAAAATACCGCGAAGCTCCTGAATCAATATACCAGGCAGAAGAGTGTACTAGATTTGTTGTTCTCTTGGCCATAAAAGCATAGAAAGCAAATTCTTTATGCTCGAAGTGTTCGGCAACATTTGCTTTCTATTGAGACCCTCCCTGCTTCTTTTTTTCAAAAGCCAAACGAATTCGACACTCAGCCTTCATGTGACCAAACTTATGACAATAATTGCACTGAACGTTCTTCTTCTTCTTCTTGTCCTGAGGAGAACCAGAGCCTTTCGGCTGAGAAGATTGAGCCTTCCTTTTGTTCTTAGCAGAAGATTTGGCAAAGAACGCTTGCTCGGTGGAGGGAGAACCGGTATTGCTTCCAAATTGTTGTTGCCACCGATCTTGCTGTAAAAGCTTGTTACAAAGATCGGAAAACTTCAAATCGACGTCAATGGAAGTGATATTGAGTGTTTCGATGAAATGCTCATACGAGCGTGGGAGACTCTTCAGAGTAATGACCACCATATCTTCTTCCTCCATTTTTCGACCAGTAGCTTCCAGCTGATCACGAATATCCTTGATCTTTGCCAGATGCTCCTGAAGAAATGTTTTCTCATCCATCATGATCGTGAAGAGCATATTCTTAAGAAAGAACGCTTTGCTCTTGTCAAAGGTTTCATGAAGAATGTTCAAATGATCACATATTTCCTTCGCAGTTTTGTCGGACAGTACCTGAGGTAGCTGCTCATTGGTAACAGAGTTTGATGAGCATGACGGCTTCTCGGTTGCGCTCATCCCATTTGTCCTGATCTTTTCCGACAGTGTTTGGATGTTGAGACATGCCTAGAACAACTGCATCAAGACATCGGTACTCAAAAATTGTCAACATACGTTGCTTCCAGTTGTTGTAGTTGCGGCCATTGAGCTTCTGGCTACTTTTAAGCATAATGTTCGTCAGTGATGTCATCACGTACCCCAAGGTCGAACTGGTGAATGCACGAAAACCAGAGGGTTTTTAGAAACAAATTCTGCAAGTCAAATTCAAAGGCAAAAATTGAAACCCTAGCACGGTTTTTGAGGAGGAAATTTTTTGGAAGACTCGAAAACATCTGATCACAACCCAATTCAGTTCTCGAAAAACCCACAAAGATTCTACAAATAAAAAAATTATGAGTTGAAACGAAGGAGATAATCTCAAAACCCTAGCACAGTTTTCGAGGTAAAATTTTCGACTAACCCAAAAAAATCCGACGAAGACACAGAAATCCTTGCGAAAAACCCAAAAAGAATCTGCAATAGAATAAATTTTCTCAAAATGAAGGGTCAAATCCACGAGCTCGAAAACGATTGGAGATAAGACGATCAGTGTCTACATCAATCAACCGATAAGCCTTGTGGTTGTCATTGTACCCTGCATAAGTTTCTGAATCTTGGAATCCACCTTGGAGCACTTGGCATCTAGAATCCAAACATATGCTAAAGAGCAAAAGACTATCAGATGACAAATCCTAGGTTTGTGACCAATCCAAGCTTCCTTGGGAGTCTTCCCCTTAACAGCCTATGTGGGAGACTGATTAAGGAGATACACTGCGGTGTATACTACTTCTGCCCAATATTTCTTGGGAACATTCCTGTGTTCCAACATTGACGTACCCATTTCAGTTATAGTGCGGCTACGACGTTCTACAATGTCGTTCTGCTGAGGAGTGTAAGGTGTGGTTAACTAGCATTTGATGCCATGAGTATCACAGAAGTTGGAGAAAGCGGTAGAACAAAACTCCCCCCCATTATCTAACCTAAGAGTGACTATGAGACAACCAAACTCTTTCTCTACTAAGGCCTTAAACTTCTAAAATACAATAAACTCATCTGATTTCTGTCTAAGAAAGTACACCCACATTTTACGACTTGAATAATCAACAAAAAGCAAGAAATACCTGGAACCAATAATAGAAGGTTTATTCATTGGACCACATATATCAACATGAACCAGCTGCAATACCTTTGAGGCTCGTCATGAGTCACCATCCTTGAATGGTGTCCTATGCTACTTCCCAGCCCAACAAGCTCCACAAACTCGGCAATTCTGAGACTAAATCTTAGGTAAGCCAAGAACTAGATCCTCCTGAACAAGTTGAGCAAGATAATGAATGTTCAGGTGACCGTATCACTGATGCCAGAGACTGCCGATTGAAGATGATTTAGCTGCAAAAGCGTGCTTGAGAGAATCACCCATATCCACAAGTCTGTATAAACCATGATCCTCGCTGCCAATAGCCACAATAGTTTGAGTCGCATTATCAACAATCGAACACTTGTGTGAACTGAATATCACATCAAGCTGAGGAAAGTGCTGCATAATCTAGCTCACGAAGAGAAGATTTAGTTCCATGCTAGGAACATAGTATACATTGAGAAATATGAGATTCCTCCCACTAGACTGTATCTGAACGTTGCCCTTGCCGACAATAGTATACTCTTCACCTCCTCCAAAAATGAATGAATCGGTGAAAGGTGAGAAGTCTATGAACCAATCATGCCGATGAGTGAAGTGTTGAGATGCACTGGAGTCTATATACCAAGCAGAAGATTTCACATGATCTGCAAGATGTTTCGCCATGAAAGTGTAGAATGTGGATTATTTCTGCTCTAAGTGCTTGGCGGCATTGGTCTTAGGTTGAGACCCTCTCTGCTTTTTCTATTTGAAAGCTATCCAATTCCGACGGTCCTTTACCAAGTGACCAAATTTTTGGCAGTAGTTACATTGAAATTTCTTCTTCTTAGAGTTGTCCTGAGACTGATTGGGGCCTTTTTGCTTAGATGACTGAGATTTGCCTTTATCCTTGTGAAAGGATTTCACTAGAAAGGCTTGTTTTGTGGAGGACGAAGTGGCACTGCTACCAAATTGTTGTTTCCAATCGTCCTGCTACAGAAGTTTGGTGCACAATTCTAGAAACTTTAAGTCAACATTGGTTGTAATAGTGTTGAGCATTTCTATGAAGTGCTCATAGGATTTAGGTAGACTCTTCAAGGTGATTACTACCATATCCTCTTCCTCCATTTTTCAACCAATTGCTTCCACCTAATCCCGAATGTCCTTAATCTTTGTCAAATGCTCCTGTAAGGACATACAATCATCCATCATGATAGAAAATAGTTGGTTCTTCAAGAAGAACACATGACTCTTGTTCGATGTCTAATGGAGATCCTTCAGAATAGTCCAGATCTCTGCAATTGTCTTGCCGAATGGCACTTGATCAGTTGATCATCAGTACCTGAAAATTTGATAAGCATGACCACTTCTCAATTGCACTCGTCAAACTTATCCCGATCTTGTCCAGCTGTAGTAGGACAAGTCTCTTTACCCAAAACGAGATCATCGAAACGACAATATTCAAAGATTGTCATCATCCTCTGCTTCCATGTGTTGTAATTTTTGTCGTTGAATCGTTGACTACCTTCCAACATTATGTTGGTCAAAGATGCTATCATGCATGCAATCTGAGGCATGGAAAACAAGAAACTCTAAAGAGGCAAAAAATTGATTACGGAACTCGACGCAAGATCCCAATGCAGAAATTGAAGCAAATTCAGGTACAAACTTTGAGAAGTACGACTGACACAAGTCTCAAGGTACGAATTTTTGATAGACCTAGAAAATTCTGAAGAAGAATTTATTCCTACTAAAAAATATGAGGATTTTATAAAAACCCTATGTCAAATCTGTAACACCCAAAAAATTTGTCGAATCACATAGAGAAGGCATGAAATTTGTCTCTGAAAGGACCGTGAAAGCTTCACATGAAGAGCAAGGATAAACCCACACAAACCCAGAAAATAAATCTGCAAAAGAATCTGATGGGAGCACAAGAGAAGGTGTGAAAAATCATGGAAAATGCAAGGTCGAAAATTAAAAGACGTCGAAACACACAGGAAAAATAGTGTAGAAAAAAAAGGTGCCAAAGGTTGCAGAGTTGTGACAAATCGTGTCACGTCAAGAAAGGATCCGTGGCAAAAAAAAATAAGACCCATCCGTCGCATGTTGAAAAACCCGCGAAAATCCACCAAAAACAAACCAAAAAAAAAACGCGAAATATTTTGCATTGAGTTTGCAGGCCGAGAAGGCACGAACAGCAAAGGTCACATGGCTGGAACAAACGTGAACAGAAGATCGCAAAATTCGATGAGCAGAGATGAAAAAAAATCGCTTGAGTAGGTCATGACCATGAACAAAGAAAAAGAACCTGCCGAAATCTTGCAGAAAAATATTTTCAGAAAGCTTTGCTAGAAAAGAAAAAATGTTTTTCAAAAAAAAACGAAACAATCGTAAAATAGAAACTAACTAAAATGTACATTATGTTACAATATTGACCATTAATAATAATTAATAAAGATATTATTCTAATATTTTTTTAATAATAGTCCCCTACTATCCCCTAAAAAAATGGCCTCCTTGTCGTCCCCATCCTAGAAACTTGGAGTAACATAGGTTAGGATTGTTTTGTACAAGAATATGCCTTTGTGGGAACATTAAGTGAGTGGAAACTAAACTAGTCCATTTCAGATCATTTATTGTCTTACCTAGAAAAACCTCCCTGGCTTGTGATAATATCCATCTTAGCAACAACTGAAAATGTCTTAGTAAGTAGACAAGACTTTTGGTTTTCCACTTAAACATCTAAAGTGAGCTCTTCTTCTACACCTGATTGCAACTAGATTCATACTACGGAAAGAGAAACCAACTTTAAAGTGTCAATCTTCACAAGGTGGTTATACTCTTTAACCCTAACATCCCCTTTCACTTGTTTGTCATAAGTTTCTTACATGCGTCCATGACTTTGCAAAAGAGCAAAGTTGGCTTGTTGCTTCTGTCTTCAAGTTGTTCAAGCATTCAGAACACCACCTACATCACAACTTGCAGCCTCTATGATCTTCAACTCTTCACAGCCCATTCAATACAAAGAAACTCAAAAACAAGTAGTCTCAAGTTACAAGCATTAATTCTTGAAGTGACATTTAGAACCCTTTTCTCATTGTCAAAACATCTAAAATAGTTGAGCAAGGTAAAGGTAAAACATTATATAAAGAATTATCAAATGCTACACCTATGATCTTTAATCATATCATTATATTAGTCAGACCCCTATATTATCTCTCATTTTGTGTTACTCCTTACACTTCCAGGGTGCGCACCACTAAATTAGCCTTAAAAAAATCAGTAATAATAACCTGTGCATTCAATATGTGATTATTATAGAAGGTGCATACTCTGTTGTGATTTTTTTTTCATTTTCTACATACTGCTATTTTCTAATATTATCAAGCATGACTTAGAAACATCAAAGTGAAATCCTATATCAGTTATAATTCATCTCAAAACTGCAGGAGCTTACTAAGTGAAAAATAAATTTGGAATAGAAACAGACTCCATGTGACCTTACAAGGTATTGCATTCTGCAAATATATCTTCAGACCACGGAACCCTTGGTGAATTAACATTACATACTAAGGTTTGAATAAAGAAAGTTCAACCCTTAAGAGCAAGCATGAAGAGGCACCCCTCCACTTATCCTGTTTCTTGTCTTTGTTGCATTCAGCATTCTGAACAACAAAAATACCCCTATATCCAAGCACCAACCACAATGGGCCAGTAAATCTCTGATATGAAGCATTTTACTATACCGAAGACAAAAAGCTTACAAACTGCTTTATAAGTAATAAATCGTTTGAAGCAGGTCATTTTCAGGACATTTGAACTAAGAGGTCTAATACTCTAACTAAACAATGATAAAAAAAACAAGTTAAAGATAGAAAACATCTTTACCTGCAAATAATATGCATGCTCCCATACATCTATTCCTAGTAGTGGAAGCAAACCCTTTGTCACCAGTGGGTCCTGAACAATCAGCAAACCAGAAGCAGAAATATAAAAACTAAATTCAAAAACAAGCAAAAAAATATAACATATTGACCATGCATCATGAGAAAACCTAGAGAGCTATTCTTGAATCTTCTTAAGCACAACACAATTATAAAGAGAAAATAGCAACGTGTATTCCATAATCACAAAGTAGACTTTAAAAATATATGTGGAACTAAATTTACAGCAAATTATAGAATTCTAAAGAACAGAACGTAAAAACAAACGCACAATAAGTATATAAGAAAAAGAAAAAAGCAAGATCTGCATTTATCTCACATGGGAGAGGAAATCCTAATAAAATGGGGTATCTTAAGGGGTATGTATATTTAAATTATTAAAATATCAAAATATGGTTTAATAAAATCAACAGTATATTGTCATTATAATGTGCCCAACAATGATAATCACATCTAAAATATGAGAAAGAAAAATTATATTAAGGTAAAGTTCAATCAATTATAAAGAGAAGCACTTGGGTAGAAAAACTAGGTTATAAAAAGTGACTAAACACAAAGAACAAAAGGAAGGTGAACAAATACAGGAGGGAGTGAACCTAAATAGGCTAACACCTAGGCCATTAAACAGAATAAAAGTACAAATAACCCTACAAGGAAAAGGACCTTTGGAAAATATGGAGCTGATGATTATCAAATAGAAGACCATGAAACAGCCTTGCAATGGAAGGACCCCTCTAGGAAACATGCTGTTGATGCAGGTAAAGAAGACAACCATGAAAAGTCAAAATTATTACATGTCTACAATGACGCTTGGCCAGATCCACCAACAACATCATCGTTATCACAGCGAAAGAACGCAGACAAGATCTGAGAATGTTCATAAAGGAACATTGGGACAAGGAACCTAACTGAACAATCCTAGGAAAAACCAAGTGTTGGTCTTAGAGCTTTTCTTAACATCCAAGAATGATAAACCACTATTGGCAGTGTTAACATCCAAGAATGAAAAACCACTACTGGCAGAGAAAAAACTAGTAATACATGTTTGTCTACATGACTAGTACTACAAATAAGTGGAATGCCCTTGACAACAAATCAAAGCAGACAATTCTCCCTACAATGAGGCTACAGGGCCTAAGATGCTATGGTACTAATGCCAAAGAGGAACACTGTCTCATTGATATGTCTCTCTCAAGGCATATATCAATTGTACCTTGGCAACTTGTAATCCCTACAACTAGGAAGGAAAGCTGAAAGAAAGAATGAATCAGCCCAATAGCTCTATGGGCCTTCAATAAGAATCTAGGTCAAGTACCTCTAATAAGGGTATCGGAAAAAGGTGGGTAGAGAACCACTCACACCTCTATCCATAGAATGGTATCTCACCTAAACCTCGTTGTGTACACGATACCAAGAAATAAAGTGCTCCTTAATCTAAAACTAGAAGAGGAAGCAAAGATGACTTGAATGTAACATCAAGTATTGGAAAATATGGCTAAAGAACCACTAACATCCATGTACACAAAATGGTATCTCACTTGAATCTCATAATATATAGGATAACAAGAAATTAAATGTTCCTTAATCTCAAACTCTACAAGGAAGCAATAATGACTTAATGTATCGATTATTTTTTATGAGTATTCTCTTACAATTCTATTAGTAACCTCCTTCGAGGTAAGGCGAAGAGAAAGACTTAGGGAATACTTGAATGGAAAACATTGAATTATAGAGATGTCAATCAGTTGAAGTATAATAGTCCATAAACACCAAGACGTTGCCAAAGCGGTAAGTCCCTCTGAAGAATAGAGTGCCAAGTAGGGGTGTCTATCACAACTTGAAGCTGAATCACCCAAGGAACTTAGTTTGTGGGTATAGAAAGCGATCCTAAAGATGCACTCCTGGAAAAGGGACTGGACATTGAACTGTACTCAGATGATGCACTGAAGAACTCTTGTTCATAATAAATCACTTGATGATACATTATAATCTTATTTTCTGTAGAAAAGAAAAAATTGAATAAAGCATCATTGGATGTGTTGAAAATCATGAACTTAGCCTTACTAAAGTTTGCCTCAAGATGGCAAAGCTCACAAAAACGAATGCCTTTCTCAATCTACAAAGGAGCCAAGTGACTATGATTTACACCCATTGTAACAGAAAGGATTTATGGGACAAGAGGTGTGAGGAAAGGACGAAATAAAATGGTGGTTGTGTGATGAAAGAGCCAAGGTCTACCTCTCAAAAAACATTTGATAAATAAACTCATACTTGGCTATGATAGTGAAAATACTGATCCGAAAATGAATCAGCAAATGAGTTAGTTGCACTATGGATCTATGAAAACGTAGAGCACAGCTTGCAGAAAACTATTGTTGAAAGGAGTAGGTAAATTTGGGAAGAAAACAGGTTTTCTTGGCATATCTGCAAACAAATAGTTTTGAAAAGAACAATTATGCAACCACCAATTCGCACCAGATGATAAATTCATTATGAATCCAAAAACAGCCTGTGGCGTTTCAAATTCTGCACCTTTGGACTTGCTAGCCTCTATTCACCTTTTGTTCTGGCTCAGAAAAGCATAAATACACATCATTAATGCCTTTTAGAACTAGCTGGAAGAAATAAGTGACTTCCAGGAGGATTCGTGTGTTCCAAATTTCCAAGTAAATAAATAGACTGTATTTAGGTGATTGAACAATGAGAGGGTGTTAGAGAATCGTTGTAGATGATCTTAGGGATTGAACACTATTGTTCAGGCCAACTGTGAAACCAAGAGGCCTAGGATTGCATTTGTCATTGGAGCTAGTGGATAAAGTTGACATTTGTTTCACATTTTCTGGAGTTTTCTCCCAGAATTCGGATTCTATAAGGTAAAAATCCTTGTGTCTTCAATTCTTCTGTTGTTTGATCTCATCTTCCTTTCATGTTCAGATTTAATTGATTGCCTAGAGAGTACAGTACATATTTCCTTAACTTAAATCTGTATGTTGTTGACTATTTTATGGTATAACAATCATAGGTTACAGTTAGGAGAGTGGTATCTTGCCATAGGTGGAGTAATCCAGCAAAATTGATGCCAAAGCAAGCATCAAAGTGAATTGTCGAGTGGTTACTATTGGAGGACTGCACATGGAGAGATGGGGAATAGGAAGCTAAATATATGGTGATAGACAAAAAACAATTAGCAAGAGGAACATGATGGGAGATAAGAATGTCAAAAATGTGGAAAATTAGAAAACTGCTGATAAGTAAATAGTCTACCACACCATGAAAGAAGCAAGTATATTTAGTATTTACACTTCTACATGGTAAGTGACTTGTTTGTAGGTTTCCATGTAGATCCTTGCCTCAGCAACATGCCTACTAAATACTTACAAATATTGTTTTCTGAGGTTTGTTTTAACACATCTCTAATTTGTCTATCCTGTTAGTATTGCCATCCAATCTAAAAATCCAATATTATGGCTCTTTGTATTTGCCTTCTTGTCCTTCATATTGATAATTGATCCAAGTCATCTTGAATAGGACTCCCGGTTTAGTTTTATGTCAAGCTCCTAGTTTGAGTTAAGGGCAATAGACTTTTGTGCAAAAGCCTAACTCTTTGTTTTAGCTGTTTTGGTAAACAGATTTGTCACTGCAGATTTCAAAGTCACTCGCCCAATTGGCTGGTACAAACGTCCCAACAGTTGCAGAGATTGCTATGAGAGAGCAATCTTCCTTTGCAATTGAGAGGGGCAGCTTGTCTATCCTATTAAGTATTGGCATCCAATCTACGATTCCATTATTATGGTTCTGTATTGCCTTCTTGCCCTTCATATTGATAACTGATCCAAGTCATCTTGAATATGACTCCCTGTTTAGCTTTATGTGAAGCTCCTAATTTGTGTTAATGGCAATAGGCTTTTGTATAGAAGCCTAACTCTTTGTTTTAGCTGTGTTGGTAAACAGATTTGTCACAGCAGATTTCAAGGTGACTCACCCAATGGGCAGTGACAAATGTCCCAACTGTTGGTGAGATTGCTATGAGATAACGATCTTCCTTCGCATTTGAGATGGGCAGCTCCCTTGTATGATGGGTGTTTTTAGGATTTTTGTGTACTGTCAACCTGAAAGCACAAAAAGAAGAAAAGACAAAACTAAAGGAAAATGAATAACAGAAACCCTACCGGTAAAACATACAAATACCAAATAGGACTTTGTGACTGATAACAATTACACATGGGTTTTTATGATGAAGTATGTTTTGATATGCAATCACAAGGAAAGAAGAATAATAGATCTCAACATACGAAGAGATAGGTAACTCCAGCACATTCAAACCAAGATAGTGTTGTGACGTATTCACACATCACCCCATTGCAAATGGGGACCCCTACTTTTTGCTTTCTAGGATTAGTTTTCTTGGTCTTTTAGGTTCTTGTCTATTAGCCTTTGCATTTGGAGAGTTGTCAGAGGGATCATTAAGATAACAGGCTCTGTTTGAGTTAAGGTGGGTCAGTAGGTGGTCCAGGTCATGGGTCAGTAGGTGGTCCAGGTTAGGGTCTTTTGCTAGGTTATGTCATGTCTAAGTTTGAGGAGGTCAATGAAGCTTTGTGAGTGAATATCATCTTTGAGGGTCTGAGATTGGTCAAATTGATGAGTGATGAAGTCCTGGGCATTGATTGATGTGAAGCTAACCTATTTATCCTTTGGGGATGCCTTGGACAAGTCTGGACATGGAGATTTGATGAAAAGGTCAAAATTTGAGCCTAAAAGATGGATTTCACTCTTGACCCTTCCAAAGGGTCCCAAGCGAAATCCTTGCAAAAGACCTAAATTGTCATCAAAAGCATTGAAATGATATCACCTTGAAGGTGAATGGACCTGGAAGGATGAAGGAACGATCTAACAACCAAGTCAAAGGGCAAAGTTGAGGGGAAAATGAGAAATTTTAGCCCAATTCACCAATTTCGCTCCTGGCCCTTCCAAAGGGTCCAGAGCGAAATTTCCCAAGGACCTAAGATTTCACCTAAGTCATTGAATGGTTGGGTTAATTTGCAAGACTATGGAAGGAAATAGATCAAGGATTGAGTCTAAGGCGAAGCCAAGTGGAAAAGAAGATGATTTGAGCCTCCATAAGGTATTCTACCTTGCCCAAAACTAGGAACCAATCCTTGTCCCAGGCATTATTGAAGGCAAAGCACTTGTTTGGATAAGGAAATGTTGGAGATGAAGTCAAGATTTGAGCCTAAATGTGAATTTCGCTCCTGACCCTTCCAAAGGGTCCAGAGCGAAATTCTTGAATGACCTTATTTCCTCACTAAAACCTTGAAGTAAACGCCACTTTGAGAGCAAGTCGACTTGGTGATGATAGGAGAAGGCTTGAGAAGTTATATCCAACGCAAGGAAAGGAGAAAGGAGGTGTGAAATGTGCTCAAAGACAAATTTCGCTCCTGACCCTTCCAAAGGGTCCAGAGCGAAATTTCCCATAACCCCTATTTGCTCCTTGTTATGACCAAGACTTTGACTTCTAAGGCATGGTTGGGAAGGTTTTGATGCATACTAGTCTTTGAAAGTTAGTTTGAGGCAATAAAGTGGTGAAAATCAACCTAAAGGAAGAATTTTGCTCCTGACCCTTCCAAAGGGTCCAGAGCGAAATCCTCAACTTGACTCTTCTTTCACCTAATGCATTAAAAGGACCTTGTTTTGAGTTAAATGGATGGCAAATTGACTTGATTGTGGTGAGAAGAAATTGGTTAGATCAAGTTTGAAGGTGAGTTGAGAGGAAGAAGTGTGAAATCAACCCAAAGGATGAATTTCGCTCCTGACCCTTCCAAAGGGTCCATAGCGAAATTTCCCATAAGCACTATTTTCTTCCTTGTTTAGACCAAAATCTTTGTTCCTTGGACATAATTGAGAGTGGATTGATATATTCTTGCCTTTTGAAGTGATTGAAAGTGAAGGAGATGAAGGATTTTAGCTAAAACACGAATTTCGCTCCTGACCCTTCCAAAGGGTCCAGAGCGAAATTCCTCAAAACACCTATTTTCTCTTTGTGTGAGGTCAAAGCCTTAGTTCCTATGGCGTGGTTGAGGGTAGATTGGTGCATATTTGCCTTGCAAGGTGGATTGGAGTTAGAGAAATGAAGGATTTTGTCCAAAAATGTGAATTTTGCTCCTGACCCTTCCAAAGCGTCCAGAGCAAAATTCCCAAAACCTCCTTTTTCTCCCATTTTTGTGTCAGACCTAACATTGATCAAGGTTGATTGGGGTTAAAGGTACCCCTAGGCATCCATTTGACTGAGTTGTGATCACAAAAAGTGAAGATTTTGAGCTAAAATGTGAATTTCACTCCTGACCCTTCCAAAGGGTCAAGAGCGAAATTCTTTATAGGTCCTGTCCTTGGCCATGGTCTAGGGCGAAATCCTCCTTTCAAGCCTTCCTGGGGGTGTTGTCTTAATGAGAAAGGGATCCAAAGGTGAGAGTCAAGGGAAAACAAAGTAAGAAGAAGGAGGAACTCAACCTAAAGCATGAAAATCGCTCCTGACCCTTCCAAAGGGTCCAGAGCGAATTTCTTCATGAAGTACTATACCTTGCTCCAACTTACAAGCTAGCTCATTCACAAGCAATTTTGAAGCCCAAAGACTTGTTTTAATGATTAAAGGAGGAAGAATGGAACTTAGTAAGGGAAAAAACAAGTAGAACGAAATTCTTGAAACATCTAATTTGCTCATGTTTGAGATCAAGATATGGATTCCTAAGGCATTGGTGGAGAGAAGACTAGTATATACTTGCCTTGAGAAGCAATTTGGAGCTAGGAAGGGATGGAATTGTGTCTTAATCATGAATTTCACTCCTGACCCTTCCAAAGGGTCAAGAGAGAAATCCTTTGAGCTCCCTATTTTTCTCCTTGTTTGAGCTAGGCAAGAGGCTAATTGTGTGATCATGATGGGAGGAGGTTTGTAGGTTAAGTCCAAGATTGTGAAATGTTGAAAATAAGGTCTAATTGAGCAAAATGACAAAAAACGCTCCTGACCCTTCCAAAGGGTCCAGAGCGAAATTCCTATAAGACCTGTCCCTAGAGAGGATCCTTAGCGAATTCCATTTTGATGCCTTCTTGTTAACGATTTAAGGTAAGAAATTCTATGTTGGGATAAATATATCATGTATACTTAATCATCTTTTGGTTTGTTTTGCAGATGGAGGAGGATCAAGCTAGGACAAGGATAACCTATTATGGTCCCATCATCATCAAGGACACTCCAAATGCATGAGAAGATACTCAAGGTGCTACTAAATTGAAGGATTTCGGATGATCAACAATTGCAAGCAATGTATTAGAACTATCCTCAAAGAGATCACAAGATGGTAGAGATAAAGGATCTTGTAAACATTTCAAAGTGATATAAGCTACCAGAGGAGGAGTGACTTGACCGTGAAGAGGCCTCGTCAAACACAGGAGAGTCAAGGAGAGGTACGTCATCCATCAAGAACATCAAGGACAGAGGAGGATCAACCAAGGCGAGTGCAAGGGTATGTTGAAGAAGCAAATAGTTTCAAAAGAGTTAATCAGAGTTAGCTTCTCAGCATCACCAAATTGAGTATCAAAAGAGATATGAGCAGGTACCAGACAAGGTAGCGTCCCAGTCACTATTTCTCCAGTCAGATGGCTCCACCTCAGCATGTCTAGATTCAATGTACCTGACTCACCAATGATGACGCAAACTTCGAGGCACCTACCACTGACATCTATTGGTCCATTCTCATGAAATGTAATTTTATCATTGGCTAAAGGAGTTTGTTATAACAAACCCTAATTAGGGTTTCTATCTTGTAATCCTAGCCATTGATTGTAAATCAATTTGAGCCATTGAATTGTAAAGAGCTCCCTATATAAGGCTCTGGCTTTACATTTGTAAAGGTTAATAGTTATGAGATAGCTAATAGAGGTTAGAATAGCTAAGAGTTAGTAGCTAGAATAGTGAATAGAATAGCAATTAGAGTAGATTAGGAGGAGAAGGTAAGAAATTGTGCCTAAATTGTAAATGAACTCCATTTTCATTGAAGTTATGGTGAAGTGTGTCGTTTCTTTGCAATATGCATGGTCTCTTGTTGAATCTTCATTTTAGATGATAGATAATTAAATTGAATGAAGGAAGTTATTGAATGCACTCACGTGGAATCCACCTAGTCCAAACCACTAGCCTCTTGTTGATTGTAAGGGCACCCTGCGTGGTCAACTGGCATTGAATGAGCTTAATCTTGAGTCATTACGCGTCTATTGTTCATGCATTAACTTGAATGGTGATCAATGTCAAATGGTGTAACGATTTGAACATATTCGAAGCATCCCTTAGAAGATCGCATTGAGCTGGTGTTGAATTGTTCAGTTTGATGGTGAGACCTAGCCCAGTAGGACTCCAACTAGTCATTCATCCATCTTCTCGCATTCTAGGTCTTAGATTAGATTCTCCAAACCCTGTATCTTTTGATATTTCTTTATCTTCCAGCTAGTAGATAGGATTCAAGTTCCAACAGATTAAACGCTTATGCAGTCAAACGTAAGTCCCCTTGTGAATCCAACATAATCACATCACACCAACAGAGCTTATCCACACGTAGAGACCCTACATACCAGAACCTTGGAGTTGCCTCGATTGATCCTTAGGGGAAATCTTCAACATTCGAGCAAATTTTGTTCAAAAGAGGATAAGATACCTTGGTATTTTATTCTGTGTTCGCATGTGCATAAAAACACATCAACAGATAGCAAAGCTTGATTGTGTTTCATTACAACAATTGCATAGATTATAAGTATTTCAATAGATGACAATTGACAAATGATTTCCACATAGGCAATAAATTTGTCATACGAAAAATCAGTAATAATAACTCAAAAGTACATGTAGAACATATGAACTAAACGCATTCTTTATTATTTCCATGAAATTATACAATCTCAAAAACCCTTCTATACAATGTGTAAACACAAAAGTCATCAAAATATCTCTCTAAAAAGTTCTCCAAAGGTTTCCCCTTTTTAGAAGTCTCCCTTGCATCATGAAAAAGCCTGTATTTATAGGCCTCTTCTCAATAACTACTTGGATAATTACTTCTTAACTACCTAGTAACTACCAAATAACTACATTTTTGAAATACAATAGTCTCATTGGGTTAGAATTTACATCACTTTTCCAGAAACAAGGTCTAGATTCTAACCTTTGGTTACAATGAGTGACATTAGCCACTTTTTATAGTAAGGCAATTTGAAGCCTATAACCTTGGAAGAAAAGAGCAAGTTATTGGTTTTTGTTGGAGTGAGCCCTACGGATTCTCTCAATCCATGAATTACCTATTCATCAACAACTTAGCCTTCAAGGAAACGTATTCCAATTGCATTTGCTAGTCATCCTTTTCTTCCTAAGAATATAATGTATTCTTGAATGACGAGGAGGCTTGTATAAGACATGATCGATTCTTGTGTACTTATCAGGTCATTGCCACCTTGAATATCTCATCAATCATTTTTGGAAGAATATTTGTCATTGCAAAATATCTCACACATTGCCTATACTTCCCAAAATCCCTCTAACATAATATAAAATGAGAAAACATATTCACTAAACGAAAAGCCCATATCCATCTTCTCTTTATTTGCACTCATGCATGCACATTTGAAGTCACTGGTATTACTTGTTAGTATCTATGTAAGTAACAAGTACTTTCTCTAATATGGATGGATCCAATAAATCGAGCCTGCCCATATTGCCTACAGAAAAAATCATCATAAATATGGAGATACTCATAGTTCATCATTCTTGAAAGAGAACACTAGAATATGTGCCAAGTATGAATTGCTAAATGTGTCACAAGGTCTACCTTTTCCATCTTTGTCTGTTCCATTTGTCTTTGCATTCTTTAGCTTCCTCTTGGTTGCGATCTACATGTATTTCCTTTCTTTTGAGGGTTTATATGACTATTCCTATTTCCTTTCACTTGCATTAACACTTTGCTTTTCTTTTGTGTAATGAGGCCTGCAACTCCTTTAATTATGGATTACATAAGACAATATTCTTTGAGTGTGTCCTTTCCATAACAAAAGAGGAAGTCCATCTAACTCTTTATGAAGTAACACTTGAAATGATATAGGAATTTATGATTATACAAGGCATCCTGAGTTCCATAGAAATCACAATTGTACAAGGTTGCCTTGCATTTTAGTCCATCATAGATATCTGACCCAGAAAACTTCAAATGAATTTTTCCTCATCAAAAGTTTCCTAAGTGTGCCCCGCGGGTTCTCCAATATTTATGTTTTCCCTCGTGCTTCTAAATCATCAAAAACACTAAAAATCAGTGTTGGAGTGTTGGAGGTGTTCCAAATGTTTGTTGGTAGTTTGACAAGGTTTTGCAACCTCTCTCGCAGCCAATGTCTAGTTCATAACCTTCATATGACTGCCGGCAGGGCTTAAAAAGTGTTTAAAATAGTTATAGTTGTTTATGCACCATGTTTAACAAATCGAATGGAAACGTTAAGTTTTCACTGTGGTGGTTGATAAATAATTATTTTTCCTTTCTCTTCCACAACATTAAGTAAATTTCTTGAATCTGGAAATACCCTCCTGCCTTCATTCACCATTCTACTATGCTTTGAGCAATGCCCATACACTGTTCTAGAATTCCCATTTCAGTGCATGCAAGAGGATGTTGGAAAAAGTTGAGGAATTTGGCTTTACACGTACAAAAACCTTTTCAACAAATTAATTTTGTGTATGCTGCAATTACTGCATTCCATGAGACAATATCCCATTGACACATTCTGTCGAACAGTTCACATGCTTGTCTTGCTGCACTCTGCCATAGGTCACCCGTGGGAAAGAAGTGAGGCTCAGCTTTACACCAGCCGATTGCCCTTGCTTGAAAAATTTTACAATCTTTATCATCAAGCCAGTTTTGTACATATCCATCTTACATCGCAGTCCATAAGATCACATTTCTTTCGGGCATTTTGGTCAGACAATTCAGATTTTGTATGTGCTTTCACATTTTGCAGGCAGCTTGTGCATAAGGAAGATGCGAGATGGATTGCCTTACACCTGCAAACTCCATTTGCTCAAAAGTTCTAAAGCCTTTTCAACAAATCCATTTGCATATCCTGCAATCATTTTATTTTCAGGTATTACATTTCTTTGAGGTACACTTAATCAAATAGTTCGTACGCCTTATGTATGCTTCCACATTCTGCACGCATGTCTACCAGGGCCGTTGCAACTACAACATTCAACAAAATTCCTCATTCCTTTATGTTTTTGCGGATGTGCATACGTTCCTTGAAAGCCCCCCAATTTTGGCACAGGCTTGGGAGATGCTGGGCAACATTATAGAACTTGGCTTTACAGCCACCATTTATATTTGCTTGAGAGTTTATAAAGCCTTTAACCCATTATGTGTACATCTGTTGTCATGATGTGCAACGAAATGACGTCTTCATTTAGTATTCAGACCAAACAATTCGCATGCTTTGTAATTGGTTTCCCATTTTGCATCTTTGTATCAGAACAGTAACAACTAAAACATCTAACAAGGTTCCTTTATCCTTCCAGCCTTGATGGATGACATGCACTGTTTCAAGCCTTCATTTAAACAGACAAGGAGGATACTGGCAAAGGTTGTTGAATTTAGCCTTATGCCTGACAATTGGATTTGCTTGAAAGTTTCTGAAGCCAATTTAACAAATCTTTTATGCACAGATCCAGCAACGTTGCATTCCATGAGGAGAGATTTTTCTGAGGCATTTTTTAACAAACTGTTCATGTGCTTTTGTCTCATTTTCACCTTTGGCATGCATGTGTGTAACTGCTCCTCAATCAGTGGCAAAGACCACGTTGTTAACTTGACTTCAATATGAGAAAGGAGGTTGTTAACTTGAGATTGGCAATAATGAGCTAGTTACAAAGTAGCAAATAAGTACCGGTCAAAGTCTTGATCAGCATTTAAGAGAGAGTTTACAACTCGCATCAGCAACTCAAGGGAGCTTATTAACTTGAGTAAATGCATCGACTAAATTGAATTTCTTCCACCATCAACCTTTGGAGGGTAAGTTTTAAAATGCATCGACATTTAAAGCAATCTTGCCAACCTTTCCCATCAACATTTTATTTCAGCATAAATTCACTCATCAGAACTTTAGAAAGAGTTAAGAACCTTCATAAGATCAAACTGAGATTCGTTTTGCCATCCATCTTTAATAGTGAGTTGACAGCTAGCCTTGTCAATTTGAAAGTGAGTTATTAACTTGGAAGAAAGAGATGATCAAACTTAGTTCCGTTCATCGGATTTTGAGAAGGAATTGGCAACTTGCATCATCAACTTCAATGAGTTTTAAAACTTTTTAGCTTCTTTGGAAACAGTTTTCAAACCTTTCAAACTCTTTGATTCTGATAAAGCATGGAGTCAGATCCTTTTATTAAAATTGCCAATGAGTTTAATTTCTTCCTTTGTCGAATTTCTAACCAATTTTCACAACCTCACAAAAATTATATTTAAGTTGCAGTTTCTAAACAACCTTCATTGGCACTTTGGATGCAACCCACAACTTAAAATCACTATCTTGACATTGCAACTTGGGAAAGATTATAACCTTATTTCATAACCTTGAAACAACTTATAGAACTTTCATGCCAAACTTGTGAACTCAGCAAAGGAGAAAACATGCATAGCTTTTAATTGGATCCATAGTTTCTCATGCAACTTGGTCATGTTGCGGATAAATACCACTACAACAAAAACCAATAAAACCGATTCCATTTAAACTGAACAAAACCTTCGATTTAATAGTTTTTGCAATTTGACAGACAAAAAATTGAAGTTCTGATAGCTCATGAACCAGGAGTTATCTTGAACTGAAAACTTGCCATGTTAGGTGAAATGTTACCAGGACACCCAGAAAAGCATTTTGCATCATTCCTTACAGATTTTCAAATTTAACTGTTTTTGTGATTCTTGGCAAACTACATCACCACTACTAAGAATTCAACTGAATTGAAGGATGGTTCTTCTTCAAATTGTTGTCCCTTTCTACATGATACTCCAAAGATGGGCGAAGACAATGACAGACATATGAAACATGTGACATCATTACTTCGCAAGCAGAATCAACTCATAAAAAGTTCCAATTTGGTGGTGTCAAAACAAGGCCAACAAGCTGAAATCTAAGTCTTCCTTTGCCTTCACCCTTGCAGTTTTGTTCTATTTTGATGTTGACCTGCTATTGGTAGTCATCTTTTAACTTACATGATTTGTAATATTCATTGGGTGACAGTGTACCAACCATAGATGCATAGATTCACTAGCTTGGAAAGTGAATTGCTCGTCTCCCAATGAACTGAGATTGTCTACATCACTAGCTTTGATATACCCAACATGTATGCACTCCCAAGAAAATGCTAATGTGGATGCTCCTCATTGGGTTGGAAATGCAACAAGTTTGCAGTATAGAACATGTATGGCAAAGTGGATTTACTTCATAAATTTTACAAATAGGTCACAACAACTCAATGGTGTTTTGTAGGAACCTCTTCTATTTGATTGCCCAATAGCATAGATTTCTTTTGACACTTTCCTATCAAGGCACTGGTTCTACATGGACCATTGATTTCAATTTAAATGGCTAAACCAACGACAATAGGCCATAGAGAAGGTAAATTATTAGCATCTTTGTCTATATGATTATTTCCTGAGCATTCAATATCTCTACCTAGATGGTCGACTATATGATTGGCCTAAGTGAGGATCTACAACTAGGCAATGCTATTGTCAGACCGCATACAAGAGCTCTTGTCTCTAGAACATAAGATTTTCCCATATGACCTAGCATGCCATAGCATTATTTCTTGATGCTATTCTTGCTCAAGTTCCTTACCAAGCAATTTCCAGCCACACTCTGAGTTAGATCCTTCCTTACCTACTATTTTCGGATGGACTATTGGGTACACAAGCTCAGCTAGGTGAGGAAGTCAAGCATTCATGCAAGAAATGCAACATGTTGATGTATCTGCTGAAGCAGAAGATAGTAATGAGTATGAACAGATTGAATTGACTACATCTACTGCAAGCACCTCCTCCTTAACAGAAACTATTTCTCCTGTTATTGAATCCATAGTAGAGACTATTTCTCCAGCTGCAGGAGACATTCCCACCATGGAAACTATTTCTGTAATCAGTAATATTACTCCTACATCCTTTCCAACTAACTTGTTAATAGAGGAAACTAAGTGAACTGACAAGTGGCTGAAGCTACTTGGAGCTCCTATTGACATCAAGGAGTATCCTCCATTAAGCCCCACATGAGAAATGGAACAGCCTACATCAGTCCAACCCACTTCCAACATTATTCATCTTTGCAGCACCCAATAGACTGTACATAGCATTTAGCCTATGTAGAAGGGTGACCCTTTTGAGATACAAGAACAACCTGTAGAGTTATCTGAGGATTCACCTACTCAAGACAAGGTTTCCAGTAGTAATACGGAGATCACTATTCAGATTCTAAGACAAACCCACATGACCCCTTGGGTACCATTCAAAGATATATACAGGATCTGGAACCTATGGCGGTGGAAATGAGTGAAGTGGCAGACATCGCCAAAAGACTAAACAAGTACTCACTCCCCTTTGGTCCTGCAAGAGGCCCGTTGTATTCAAAAATTTGTGGAGGAAGGATGTTGGGAAGGTTTACGAGAATCTTCCTAGCCAAAGGCTGGCTCACTCCTCAAACCCCCTAAATGAAGAAGGCTTGGCAACCTAAAAGAATAATGCCTTCATTTCGTGGGACTGACAGGTTATTGCAGCCCTCTACTCATTGAGTCCATCTTTCAAGAAGTCTTCTATTTGCTTAAGCACCATTTGGCCTCCCACAACCAGCTCATGGACCGTGTAGGTGAGTCAGCTCGTATCTCTCAAAAGATACATGAAGCAATAGGAGATCAAACTCAAAGATTTCAAGAGAGCTAGCTCAACAATCACATCTCACCGAGATTGAGAAAGCCAACGTCATGGAGAAAGACATGAAATCAATGAAGGATCAACAATTGATTGAAAAGGACAACCAACTCACTACAAAAGATAAACAGCTTGCAGAGTTACAAATTTAAAATGAGAAGACCAAGTGCCAATTGTCTGAGACAGTCCAGCTAGTAAAAATCACTCACGAATGAGAATTGGTGGCAGCCCATCACCTGAAGCTTTGCACAAAGGAAGTCTATCGATTGCGCCAAAGTGTCACTCTGTCTATATCAGTTCATACTTAAAGGACATCTTCCCAACCAACCCCTCAACAACATGTAATGTTGTTTTGTTGAGTTTTCCAATTTTATTTTCTAGTTGTTTGGAATACATCTTCCTTTGGGGGGGCCGCTGATGTAGTTAGCTAAATAATTATATTAGTTTTTGTTAGTCGGCATAGTTAGTTCTCAGGTGTAAGCGGTTGGTAGTTGATGACAGTTAGTAGTTTCCAACAACCATCAGCCACTTCATATACTTTTGTTATTAATGAGAAAGGAGACTGCATGCATGGAAATTCACTGACCTAATTATATGAAATATATCAAGAAATCTTTGTATTATTTTTGCTAAGAGTTTCTTATAGTTTCTGGTTTTCATTATACTGTTTACTCGACTATATTCAATCAATTAGAATTAGTTAGCAAACAATCAACATATTATATTACATTAACTCTGAACCCTTAAATATAATAATTCTATTTATGATTATTAACCTCTCTGTAATCCAAAGGTTGCACCTATCCACAAGCTTCGACATAGGAAACCCCAATATTTATAAAATTGTTAGACCTACTGTTAAAGTTTGTAACTTCAGCAGATATCATGCCTACCGAGCTCTTCATGTGCTTTCGGTTTGCTTCTTAAATAGTTGTTATGAGTTTCGGTTTCATCTTCCTCTAGCTGTCACCGACTCTAGCTGGACAAACGTTTCCTTTCCTCCGTTGAAGTTCTCCAGCTCATGGTGTTTGTAAGTGATGATTGGCTTTCCACTTTCCGTATTCTCCTTCACGCGGGTCTTGGTGTGTGCTTTATATACTTTTGCCGAGGGTAATCTAGAGTATGATTGGCATTCCGTCTTGATTAAAACTTCATGAGTTGGATGCTGTGACTGTCTCTATAACCTTCAGGGAAGATTATCTATATTCAGCTGTGTTCTTTGAGGTGTACTGATTCCTTCTATTGTCATTTTCACATTATTTTGTAAGCAGTTATTCTTTCTGATAGTCATCTTCTATTTATAGCACTGTTGATCATTATAAAAATGACTGTGTTCTAAGTGTGACAGATTTGTACTTATTTTGAACTTCAATAAAATCTATTTTGGTGTGGCTGGGTTTTTCACCCTCAGGTGGAGGGTTTTCCCAGGATAATTTGCTGTGTTCGTGTTCTTATAAGCTTTCTTAAGTTCTTTTATCTGTGTCTATAGCTATATGATTTCAGTTTTGAACACCTACGATGACAAATGCTAAGTAACTTACAAATATTCCATTAAAGGATAGTCCGATAGAACAAGGGAACTCACAATATAGACAAGCTGACAAGATTTCAGGGTTGTGAGTAACCAATAATTATAAATAAGAATGATTCTACTTGATTCAATTATTCCACAATTCAGATTAGATACTTTTAAATGCAAGTCTAAATGGTAAACCTTAGTTGCTATTTACAAGGCCAATCATGAGAAAACCTTAATTTTACACATTTCCTAAGGATTCAATAGGCCAACTACACATGGAACCATAAGTTGATCTTTATAATCTAAAAGCATAAAGATAAGAAACCAATCACATAAAGTTATCATCCAATGCATTCCAAATCAATGACCAAAAGAACTTTCATGATTAAGCATCATTGTGATAAATAAATATGAGTGGTGATATGACATTAGTCAAACTTTACATAGTCAGTGATGCCAACAATCATCGATATCAGAATTTTTCACAGAATAGCCCTCTCATGAAGCCATAATATCAGTGGCATAAAATAATAATAATACCCATAGGCATGAAAAAATGGGATGGTCATCCAAAGTGTGTTGTTTTCCTTTGTTGAAGTGAGATGTTCAAGCTACAAAACACTCCATATTGATAGCAAAGATTTCCCACCCTTACAAGTCCACTCTATGTCTCATTTGCCCCACCCTCAAATATTACCCTTAAGGTAAGTAATAAATAATGAATATTAATTAATATAATTTTGGAGCACATTGGAGTTAAAAATTACACCTTTCTACATAAAAGATTCTAGGAAACCAACACTAGGTGCGAAAAAACAAAATAGGAAAACCAAATTCTCCAAAAGGATTGCCGCCTAAGTTGCACCATGTGGCTAGGAAACCATCAAGGGTGCAGAAAAGGAAGAAAGGATGATAACTAAGTCAAAACCTCTTTCAAAGGAATAACAACTTAGATGCAACATGTGGTTCAGAACTACATGAGCACATGCTATGGCAAAATGCTGCCTTATTGCTCAATAAAGGTTAAAATAAATTAAAATAAAACATCATAAACCTTGAAAAATATTTAAATCTCAAGGCCTAAAAGGCTAAAATAATAAACTTCATAACAATAAAATGAACCCAAGAAGAGACACTAAATGTTAAGAGGCCTCAAAACATATATATGCAATTGATGTGTGTGGGTATTTCATTCACAACTGATACAAATTCCAGTGACTTTTTTCCTTCTAACAAGCCATGAACCCTCTTTGCATTGACCTATTCACATCACCTTAAGGTATGGCCACAAGAAAAAGGATATTGTTAATGATATGCAAGAATAAAAGGCATATAGCATAAGCTTTGTCACTTGCCTGATTCGGTGTTGTCTCCACAATAAGGCTCTTCAGATCTTTATTTAAACCCAGCCACTGTCAAGAGAATAGAAATTAACCAAATTGAGAAATTGTATTTCTTCTTAACACACAATAGACAAAGACATATTCTAACAAGTCTAATGTAATGTAGATGACATCTTCAATGCAAATTTAAGGGAAATAATGCATAAACTCAAATGCAACTCCAAGTATCTTACCACCCAACCAGATCCCTGCAAAGCAGCACCTACGGCATTCATCTTTACTATCAAAGCATTTAAAGACCCAAACTGAGTATCTATTGCCTTTGCCAGGCCACCATTTGGTGCTTCGCCACCTCCTTCCTGAAAAATATAAGTTCTAAACATTAAGTCCCCATATGATCAGTATAATTGTCAACTAGCTCAAAAAAGAATAAATTTTTTCTCATAGAATATATAGATGACCATGAGCCTTACTTTCACAGGAGCAAGATTTTTCCAAAACACAGAGTGGTTGATATGACCTGCAAAAACATTGAAGAAAGTATAAGACTCAACCATCAGACAAGTGAAAAGATATTGTCCAAAAAATTCATGACAGCTGGCAACAATAATGCCCCTTGAACTTTAATATGCAGTCCAAATTGCTACTTAAGGTGCAATCAGCATAGCAGGCTCCGAACCACATGAAATGATTTATGAGAAAAGAGATGCAAAAGAATAATTACACATGAACTTCTCCAGTGTTCAGCTAAGCAAGAATCTCTAATTACTACTAGAACACAATATTATGTGTCACAGTCAAGCTCAACATAATCCAAAAGAAAATTTTGCATCTTTCTCTTTTACTCTGTGTTAACTCATATTTTTATAAATTAAGATTCAAAAAGAAAATGTTGCCTCTCTGCTGTTTTCAATGTTTTCCTTCCACCTTTGTTTGATCAGGATTCTGGGAAATAGAAATGTGTAATAATGATGCAGAAGCATAGCAATGGGCAACAATAGGAAAACTGAAGATGATCGAATTTCGAAAAGGATATTGTAACTGGGTACACAAGAATAGATAGTATCTAATCTAAGTTAAAATGCATTTATCAATGTAACTGTACAGGAATAGATACAAAAATGTTACAGCTTGGTACACAGTGTTGTATGTCATATATTGCCGAGAACAAGGACTGAAAGAGTAAGTAATGGAAAAATTTCAGATAACAAGGGATGTGTGGTGAATCTCTGTATGCAAAAATGGTATGCATGAGTGAAAGCTTTGATTTCAAGCAACGTTCTGATATTTTTAATTTGGAGAGGATGGGGAACTGTGGAATACCTTGACCATATGATACAAGGAATGTTAATTGTAAGAAACACCTGCTCTGCTTTGCTCTTGTCATGGAGGAGATGTATGTATAGAATCTGACAGAAGTTTAAACTGCAGGTGCAGTGTCTTGTAAGAGAAGAAAACCTGATCAATAAGAGAAGGGCAAGTTGATTTGCATAGTTACCTGGAGACTCGTACACTGACCCCTCGTAATTGTCTGCCATATCAAAAACCATCTCAGAGTATGGGGACAGTGGACTTCTTCAAATGTCAGGAGACTTCAAAAATGAATAAACTTTCATGTCTCTATACATCTATTCAAAGTTTCTGCCGAAAATTGAGAAACTTTATATGTATCATATAAACTATATTGGTTGTTTCCCTCAAGAACTAAAATTTGATTGACAAAAGCTAAAGAAACAGACAAATACACTAAAACTTGTAGTTTTCTATTTTCTGCACTAAAATGAATGACTTTTTCTATAGCATAAAATTTTCTTAACAAAGCTCAACAAGGTAATTGTCAGAAGAGAAGCAATAAGAAGGATTAAGATGTCTACATGCACTTAAAATTTATCAATTGATTGAAAATGCAACCATCTGCAGGTAGCCCCATACCATGTTTTAAATAATGGCGTTCCCATTCCAATTACTATCGGTCGCCTCCAGCTCATTATGGTTTAAAATTTATCTGTTTCTGTCATGACAGAATGTATCAAATGTCAATATAGTTAATCTTTGTTTTCGTTGACATTAATTTCAGTACTTATGTTAGTTTTTAGTTTTTCTGTATTGTACAGTTGTGTATTTTTTTTCTAAATTCAACTATTTAAATAGGTTTTATGTTTGTTATCTCCAAGTACAATTCTCCCATTTTTTGAAAAACTGTGTAGCAGTACCTATGTTATCTCCCATACCAGTAGTAGTCCCCATCTCCTAGTAACTATAACAATTTGCCTCAAGAATCTGAAGAGCCATCAAAAAGGTCTCTCATGCAAAGGTGATAAGTAACTGTTGCATTACGGCAAATAGTAACAAAACTACTGACCACACATTTCCCAGTGTATGGCAAGGCAGTGCAACACACCCTGCAGGAATCCACAGTCAAGAGCCAGCATGTATGTAGAATAAGGATTGGAACCTGGAACCAGCGCACAAAGAAAGGAATCCCATGCTAAACTGCCTTCTAGATCACTTGACCTTCCTTCGAACGCAACAGAACCTTATTGTGTCATGTTTTAGGGCACAGTATAGCAAATTCAAAATAGTATTCAGTAAATATAACTGCTTCTTATAATAGACATGAATTGTTTGAATCTAATTCATGTGATCCAGCCATCATTTACTAATATCAACTTAAAGAAATTCTCAAATAAAATAGCAAGCAAACTAAAATTTTTGGCTTTCTGTTATAACATTTGTCACATACTTCCCACACGATAGAAATTCAAAATTATATAAATTCACAATCACTTCTACCACAAAAATGGCAATAAAATTATAAATAGAATGATATGTCACCCCCAGTTTCCGAACAAGGACAGTAGGGGACAAGGGGATGCGGTTTTGGGGACGAGGATAGCAAGGAGGCCATTTTTTAGGGGGCAGCAGGGGAAAGCTATTAAAAAATAGGAGAAATTTTAAAACAGAGAAAATTTCAAATATTCATATGATAACATTGATAAGGCAATCATCATACACATTATAGAACCTTAACATATAATATTAAGTTGCCTTCTTTCACTTCTTCTTCATCAGATGAAGGCACTCTCCCAAGTCTTGTAGCATACCATTTGAATTTTAGAGGGTAGATTGTCATATGAAGTGGGGTGTTCATAGTGTTCCACTGCTACATCACAATGGGCCTAATGTGCTCCGCATAAATCCCAAATTAGGGTTCCTACATGTTGTGACGTATTTACACATCGCCCCATTGCAAATGGGGACCCCTACTTTTTGCTTTCTAGGGTTAGTTTTCTTTGCTTGGTTGTCTAGTCTTGGCTATTAGCCTTTGCATTGGAGAGTTGTCAAAAGGATCATTAGGATAGCAGGGTTTGCTTGAGTTCAAATTGGTTAGTAGATGGTCCAGGTCAGGGTCTCTTTGAAAGCCTTCCCTAGGTCAGGCTTTGCTCTTGTTGATAGGTTATGTCTTGTTTGAGTTTGAGGAAGTCAATGAAGCTTTGTGAGTGAATATCATCTTTGAGGGTTTGAGATTGGTCCAATTGATGAATGATGAAGTTCTAGGCATTGATTGATGTGAAGCTGACCTATTTATCCTTGAGAAACGCCTAATGATCAAGTCTAGACTTGGAGATTTGGAGAAAGGTCAAGAATTTGAGCATTTTTGCAAATTTCGCTCCTGGCCCTTCCAAAAGGTCAAGAGTGAAATCTTCCTTAACTCCTATTCTAGACAAAACTTCACTTTAAGGCATGGATTGGGGGGAAATAAGCTTGAGTTCACCTTGGGAGACGCCTTGGATAAGCTTGGACAAGAAAATTTGATGAAAAGGTCAAGATTTAAGCCTAAAGGACAAATTTCGCTCCTGACCCTTCCAAAGGGTCCAGAGCGAAATTCCTGAATAGGTCCTGTCTTTCCAAGGGTACTTAGGCAAAATAGTTAAAATGCACTTTTCATCCAACTTTTGAGCCAGGAACTCCTTTAAGGTGGTTTGTTAGCATGTCTTGAGGTCAGGACAATGTGAGTAAGGGTAAAGTTTGATTGTTTGAGTGATGTTTAAGGCTAAAACACCAATTTCGCTCCTGGCCCTTCCAAAGGGTCCAGAGCGAATTTCCTTGGATCTCTCTTCTAGGTCCTAATTTGCCTTAAGAACCTTATCCCTATGACGTGGTGAAGAGAGAATTGATGTGTGAAACAGAGTGAAGTGAGGAAAAGTGAGGAATTTGTGCAAAATGCAAAATTTCGCTCCTGACCCTTCCAAAGGGTCTAGAGCGAAATTCCCCAAAAGACTTATTTCTTCACTAAGAACACTGAATAATGGACATATATGGCAAGGAAGGGAGTCAAGAAGACAAGTCTAAAGCAAAGATGAGTAAAAAAAAGATGAGAATTGAGCCAAAAAGAGCAAATTCACTCATGACCCTTCCAAAGGGTCCAAAGCGAATTTCTTCATGAAGCACTATCCCCTTGCTCCAACCTTTGAATTAATCCATTCCTAAGCATTCTTGAAGGCAAATCACTTGTTTTTGATGATGAAAAGTTGAAAATGAGGTCAATGATGGAAAATTGAGCCTAAAACATCAATTTCGCTCCTGAAATTCTTAGAAAACCTTTTTCCTCACCACTTTGATAGCAAGTTGGCTTGAATATGACAAGATAAAAGGGAAATGGACAAGTCCTAGGCAACTTGAATGAGAATTAAGCCTGAAAATATAATTTTCGCTCCTAACCTTTCCAAAGGGTCCAGAGCAAATTTTCTTGAAACCTCTTTTGCTCCCAATTTTGTGTCAAACCTAGCATTGATCGAGGTAGATTGAGCTTAGAAGCATCCTTAGGAGTGAGTGGTGATCACAAAATATGAAGAATTTATCCAAAAATGCCAATTTCACTCCTGACCCTTCCAAAGGGTCTAGAGCGAAATTCCTTATAGGTCCTATCCTTGGCCAAGGTCCAAAGCGAAATCCTTCTTTTAGGCCTTTTTGGGGGTCAAATCATTGATGTCTTCAGGAGAGAGGGATTGAAAGGTGAAAATCAAAGCAAATTGAAGTGAGAGGAAGGAAGAATTCAACCTAAAGGAAGAAATTCACTCCTGACCCTTCCAAAGGGTCCAGAGCGAAATTCTTCAATGGACCTTGTACCTTGCCTTAGCACTTGGATGACCCCGTACTAAGCAATTTTTGAGAGTAAATGACTTGTCTATACCTAGAAGGAGCACAATTATGAAGTTTAATGCCTTGAAGAATGAGTTATGAATAGAGAATTAAGTGAGATTACCAATTTCGCTCCTAACCCTTCCAGAGGGTCCAGAGCGAATTTCATTATAGGGCCTGTCCCTGGAGAGATAACTGAGTGAATTTCATTCTAATGCCTTCTTGTTGATGATTTAAGGTGAGAAATATCATGTTAGAATGAATATATCATGTATACTTAATCATCCTTTGTTTGTTTTGCAGATCAACAAGACCGGGCTAGAAGGAAGAGAAGACAAGGAGGACCTATTCAAGTTTCATCATCACTAAGGACGCCTTGGATGCATGAGAAGGTACTCAAGGTGCTACTAAATTGAAGGACTTCGAATGATCAACAATTGCAAGCAATGTGTTAGAACTATCCTCAAAGAAATCACAGGATGACAGAGAAGAAGGATCTTGTAAACATTTCAAAGCGATATAAGCTACCAGAGGAGGAGTGACTTGACCGTGAAGTGGCCTCATCAAGCACAAGAGAGCCAAGGAAACGTACATCGTTTCTCAAATACATCAAGGACGAAGGAGGATCGACCAAAGGTCATCACAGAGGAAGTACCAGACAAGTGGCATCCCAGTCACTATTCCTCCAATCAGATAGGTCCACATCAACATGTCTAGATTCAATGTACCTGACTCACCAATAATGGCACAAATTTCGAGGCACCTACCCCTGTTTCCTATTGGTTCTCAAATTTTAAATGTAATTTTCTCATTGGCTAAGGAGGTTTTGTTGTAACAAACCCTAAATAGGGTTTCTATCTTGTAATCCTAGCCATTGATTGTAAATCAATCTGAGCCACTGAGATGTAAAGAGCTCTCTATATAAGGCTCTGGCTCTTCATTTGTAAAGGTATATAGTTAAGAATTAGCTAATAATAGTTAGAGAATAGTCAATAGTGAATAGTCAGTAAAATAGAATAGTGAATAGAATAGCAATTAGAGTAGATTAGGAAGAGAAGGCAAGGAATTGTTGCCTTGATTGTAAATGAACTCCATTTTTCATTGAAGTTATGGTGAAGTGTGTTGTTTCTTTGCAATATGCATGGTCTCTTGTTGAATCTTCATTCTTAGATGGTAAATAATTAGATTGAATGAAAGAAGTTATTAAATGCACTCGCGTGGAATCCGCCTAGTCCAAACCACTAGCCTCTTGCTAATTGTAAGGGCACCCTGCATGGTCAACTGGCATTGAATGAGCTTAATCTCAAGTCGTTACACGTCTATTGTTCATGCATTAGCTTGAATGGTGATCAGTGCTTGACTGTGATGATTTGAATATATTCGAAGCATCCCTTAGAAGATCGCATTGAGTTGGTGTCGGATTGTTCAACCTGATGGTGAGACCTAGCCCAATAGGACTCCAACTAGTCATTCATCCATCTTCTCGCATTCTAGGTCTTAGAGTAGACTTTCTGAGCCTTTCACCTTTTGCTATTTCTTTACTCTTCCCGGTGATTAGATAGGACTCAAGTTCTAGCAAATTAAACGCTCAGGCAATCAAACGTAAGTCCCCTTGTGATTCCAACATAATCACATCATACCACAAGAGCTTATCCACACGTAGAGACCCTACATACCAGAACCTTGGAGTTGCCTCGATTGATCCTTAGGCGAAATCTTCAGCATTTGGGGAAACTTTGTTCAAGAGAGGATAAGATACCTTGGTATTTTATTCTGTGTTCGCATGTGCATAAAAAACACATCGACACTACCATGAATTGTGTTGGTTCCCAAAATGGGTTTTATGCTTTAGAAGCCACCAAATACACTCAATCCAATTTCCATGAAGCAGCCAACTTCAATTATGAAAACTATCACAAGGATTGGACCAACTAACAAGGATATAAGATCCTTCTGCACTTTAGGCTCTATAAAACCAGGGAGTTGCACCACACTTGTAAATAACATTAAATAAAGCAAATAATCTCACCAAAAGGCTCAACAACAATTTAAGGAGATGCTAAATGATGGCTAATCATCCATTGATCTACAACTTAAAGTGGAGCAATGAGAATGAACAACTCTTCAAGCTATTAGAATTAATGTTTCTCATATGGGCTCAACAAAAAAGGAGAATGCTCCTCAACTTCCTGGAGCCATGAGATATTTCAGCTCATAAACACACATATATAAAATAAAAGATATTTTGATTCAAACAAAGCTTGTAGCAAGAGCTAATGATTTTGACAACAACACTGACTGTAAGCACAATTGCTAGCTATGATCAGTGCCTCATTCCATTGGGCAACTTGAAACTATGTAAGTATAAAATAACATATGACAAGACTTTATCTAAGTTACCGGTTCGGGTTTGGATTCAGGTACGGATTTGGGTATGGATTCGCGGATTCGGCAAAAAAAAAAATTCTTGGGTACGAGTACGGGTTCGTGCGTATATATATATATATGTTTGAACATCAAAATTATAAAATATAATTATATAATTTATAAACTATCAATACCATTATTGATTATTACAATGATACAACCCATACAAAAATGAAATATACAATGTGACTGCTGCAATGATATATTACAGCAGTTATAAACATATCAGATATTACATCATCAATCAACCACGAAAAAAGGATCCTAAGTTAACGCATGACAAAGATGAATAAGAATAGAATTAGGACAAAAGGATGAACAGAATAAGGACATAAAAAAGGCAGATCTGCAGTAGTCTAGAACAACTTGGTGCGATAGAACAAGAGAATGTGAGCAACCTTATGTAGAGAATAAGAACAGAATTCAGAGCAGACGGGTGAAGCATATTGGAAAAGATCAGAGAGACATGGGTTTACATGTTTAAAAAAAAAATTTAAAAGTGTTTTTTATTGGTTTTTGTGTTTTTATGACCCGTGGACCCCGTTTTTGGGAACCCATGGCCCTGGGTTCTCCTGGGTCCACCTAGGTTCCACCCAGGTCCTTCCCAAGTAGATGAGTTCTCTGTGGGTCCTTCGTGGCAGGACCCACAGAGAACCCATCCACCTAGGCAAGACGCGGGTGGAACCCAAGGAGAACCCAAGGAGGACCAGGACCGAGCAAGAACCAAGACCCGAACCCAGCCTAAAATACCAAGAACCGGTATCTTAGGACTTTATCCAACAACTATTAGATCCAAGATAACATTGCCTTACAGTATATCTCATCAGTGATTTACATCTAGAACTACTTACCTAAATCCTTGCATAAGCTCTATCATTCAGCAACTCTATTTAAGCAATTTAGATGACCCGTTGGGCCAAAACATAAACAGAAAACCACATACATCATAACAATGCACAGAATAAAATAAACCCTTGGTTGATTTTACTCAAAAACTGATAGAATCATACAATGGAAAGAAGCTAGATCTAAACCATATTTTCATTTATTTCAAATGCTACTTCTGCCACATAACACTTTACATTCCATTATTCAAATGCTTGCAAAAAACTTGAACACTGGACTCAATATAAAATTTGCTCTGCAAAATGCATTACATGTTGCTCAAAATAACCAGTCTACTGCATGGATCTAAAACCTCTGGACAAGAGCTACCTATCGACCCTGTACAAGAAAAAAAAATTCAGAACCTCTTACAATGAGAAAGGAAAAGAAGATATAGGAGGGAAGGACATTCTAGATTCCTTCTACTGCTGCCATTTATCTTCTTCAAATCTGTCTTGTTGATGCCATGTGTCCTATCTCTTTCATTTTTCTGCATCTGAAAATGTCCTCTTCTTCTGCTGCACTCTCCAAAATGTCTTCTAAGTGAAAATATTCTCCACTTTGGTCAGTTCTCGTGCAAGCACTCTTTATTGGGAGAATAATAATTTGTAGCACCATTTGCCTATGTTTGTAACTAAAAACATTTCACTTTATGCTTGCTTGGCAAATAAGACACTTGGCAATACTTTCTAATATTTTGTGAATATGTTTTAAATCTGCACATGTATTTCACTTTATTAGTGAAAATCTGGTTATTCTGAATAATAATATTCACCATGTGCATTCACCTTTTACACATTTTACTCTGTTTCTGGGTGAAAATACCTTTTGTCCACATTTTCTCTTCGTGAATACATTTCACTTATAGGAAGCATCTTTTACATTTTTTTCACTTTGATATAAGGAATATCAAATCATTCTTGCAACATTCTTATTCTCGTGAGTGTGATTCATCTTTTATTAAAAATTGAAACTGCTCTCACTTTGAGTTAAAATGACTCATTACTTTGGCAAAACCTTTTCCTTGTTTCTCATATGAATTCACTTTTCACTTGGTAAAACAATTGCCCTGCTGGAAATTATCCCATTCATTCTCATGTGTCCACACTTTTTCCTTTCTGTGAATGTATTTCACTCTTTGGCATTTTATCCCCTCTGAGTGAATAATTTTAATCTTAAGGTGAAAACAACTTTATATGAGTAATACCTACTCACTCTTACATTTCACATTTTATTGAGCCATATTTTCTTGAGTAAAAACAATTTACTCAAACTCAGTCATATGTTGTAGAGAATGACTCATTATTTCAAATGGATACAAATTTTCAACACATTTGCTCCACTCTCATTATGACTCAAATATACAATGTAATTCCCCAATTAAAATCTTTAGCACAAAAATCTTTATTCCGAGTAAATACACCGGTTGTTTGATTTTTTCATCTTCTGCAATAGTTTGTATATCTCATGAGTCATTATATTTCCTTTTGGCAAAAGATTTACCCAATTCCTGGAACATTAATACTCAAATTTTATTTATTATTGGGCAATTTTCCTATTCCACCTTTTAACTGAAACTTTACTACTTCTTTTTGATATTGTTAATGAGAAATTATCATCCTGTGCACTTCATTTCTTTTGCAGAACTATTTCACCTCAATGAAATATTTTAATTGTGACACTTTGATGAGAATACATTTAATTCCTGTCTACATTTCACAGAATTATTTTACTTTATGCTTTTGGTCACTCGCAAACCTTTTCAAAACACTGAAATGCTTTTCCCACAAAAGCCATCATTTCAAAATCTTCTCTATCTACAACATTGCACTGTTTTGTAATTTTCATCTCCTCCTCGTCACAATGTGCACTTACATTTTCAAATATATTTATTTGAAAATGATCTTAGTTTCATGTCTGGCAACTGCAATTACAACACCCTAACAAAATTCTTCTATGTTCTGATAGCTTCAAAAGTCTTTTCCTCAAATCCATTCTCTGTATACTATGCAACCAGTATATACCATGAGGCACATCTCTTTGAAATGTCGCGGCAAACCATTTATACATCTTGCCTTTGATTCCACATATGGCATATGCTCTCTACAAACAAAAATCCTCTATCCTTCTCACTGTTGGAGGTTCGCATGTAGAAATCCAAATCATTTATTTCAAATGATTTGATGAATGTCCACACCCAATTCCTTGGCTTTCATATCTCCATGCTAGCATCGTGCTGGAAAAAATGGTGTGGAACTTGGCTTTTACAACCTGCACAATAAACATTTGCTCGATAACCAAAGTCTCTTCAACAAGTCCATTTTGTGTGTATCCTGTAATTCCATGTCCAGCATACATATATACCAAGGCGCTCATTGCAAATTCTATATGTCCTCTGGCAGATGGAATGTCAATACCCTACTCCATCGCTCTCTATTCATCACACTTTGCATTGCTAGAAGAGTGCGTGGGAAACGATATATCTGTGATTACATTTGCTTGGATGTTTCTAAAGCTTTTCTAAACAAAATCATTTGATATATAATCTGCAATCACGGCAATCATAAAACCCACCAAAGTCATTTGCTTGAAAAATTTCTGAAGTCTTTTCAACCTGCACACTTTGTATCCTACAAGCATTACTTATTTCATGAGATCACAATTCTTTGAGGCATTCATTTTAAACAATTCGCACACCCAAACAATACTTTCCCATTTGGCATACTTTGTTGGCTGATGATACCTGCAACCATAGCGGCCATGAGACAAAACGGAAACCCTACTGCACCACTGTATTCACAAATTAGGGCATAGTCTATCCTCCCGCAATGTCGCAATGATTATTTGCCTCGCTTCTTCCCATCACGAGATCACGGGAAAGCACAAATTAAAAGAAAGTTGCACGGAGATAACACTTAATAAAGAAAAGCAAATTTCTAATTCGCTTTAAATGATTCATCACCCCCTAATATACGGCACTTGATTTTAAATTTTTACTTTCGGGCCCACCAAATGTTATACACATTTTCATTTAAAATCATTATAAAATGACTTAAATGATACTTTGAATACCAAATAATATGTTTAATAATGTTATCTCAAAACCTTATTAAATAATTTCCTGAACCATTTTCCCAATTTACCCCATATGTAATTATTATTTAAATCATAATAATGATTAAAATAATAAAATATTACCACCGACCCTACAAATATAACTTCACTATTTGGTAAGGCAAGCTAGATCCTTGACGGGCCCAGCTAAAAAAAAAAAATCATTCTCAAACAACTGGGCCCTAAAATTGATCTAGAACCACTAGAACATCCATTTGGATCAATCATCTGCAAAAATTTAATCATTGAAACTTGGTTTTTATTGTTAGCAAAAACGACCAGAACCACCTCTGTACCCCCAGAAACCGCCTTCAAAAACTACTCAAATGGCCACCCGGGACCGTGCCACTTGACAGGCACATAGCCTGATATATTCTTAATCACCCTGCAAAAACATTTTGTTTGACGATTCCTGAGACACAAGATATTAATCCCCAAAGATCACTACTTAGTTGTTTCTACACTGAAACCTGCCAGAAACCTCTTCAAACCCAGTTTCAAAACAATTTTGAAAACATATCAGATGAAATCATGAAGAGCTAGAAACTGGCACACACACTCATTTCACTATAAGGAATCTCAGGGACCAATTGCTTTGAGAAAATAATCATCCGGGTGAAAGATATTAATGCTCAAAGTGGCCCACTTGGCCATCCTGAAAAGTTGCACTGGTGAAAAAAAAATTGAAGCACCTCCAATCACTGATTAGGAAAAATGTCAAATCACCATCTCAGGGGCCGCCATCCGGCACACTAGTACATTTAGGTACCCTGAGTATGTACACAAGAGGGCTTGATCCAATTTGATCACATGTGAAAAATATTCACCCTCAAAGTTGCCTACTCTACAACTTCTGAAAAATGTTGTTTCTGAAACACTGAAAAAGTCCATATGGAATGAACCTTGAAAACTGACCAAACGAAAAGCTGGGGGGCTACAAATTGGGTAGATGGTAGACAAACCTATGGAGAGTCATGGTGTACTTGATTGCAAGTCAATCGGATGTGAAATACAAAATTCTAAAATGGGTACTGAACTGCTGTTTGACACTGTCTGATTTGCAGAAAACAACAAATTGCAAATGATTTGGCTTTGGCAAACAGGTCAAATGAAATCATGGGAATCTGAAAATGAGCAGAGTAGTACATAATTTTGCAGGGAACACAGGCGAACAAGAATTTCCCCATGACAATTAACAAGGTGCAAGTAATAAGCCTCCAAAGTAGGCTACTCCAGCTTTCAAGGAAATGTGAACCATGCAGATTTGTGCAATCCCCTAAAAGTAGGTGCATCAAAAACATGTTAAAACTGATTGTAGGAGCTTGCAGATGGATATATGGACTTAATGAAATGTGTCCAACACATTCTCCAAGTGATTTCTCATTAAGTTTACTAGGATGCCAACCTATTAGCTCTCAAAAGGGCCTTCTCTAATAGCTTTTCAGTGGTGTACCTCTTCATACTTTAGCAAATTTTTATATGACAACCTCAAAGTTTCTTCAAAACTTAGAAGGTGCCAACAAATTGCTTGCTTGTCAAGTGTCTCATAAATATAGCCAAGGCTAGGAGAATCTATATCAGCATATCTAATGACCCACACAACAGGTGAGAATCGTGAGATGATGGAACAAATATATCTATGAAGAATGAAAATAACTGAGCAAATTTACAAGTTAGAAACTTTATAACAATAAAAATTATTAATCATAAATTTAATAATAAAATCAAGAATTTATTAATTTAATATCAATAACAAAATGGAAACCACAAATTTAATACTAAAACTAGCAATGAATCAGTTAATAATACAATCAAAAATTATTACTAGAATCAGAGAGTTAAAAATAAAATCAGCAATTCATTAAAAAACAGCAATCTCTTATGTCATTGTGGGCCACCAATCATCATTGAGGAGTTTTTGTTTGACACTTTTTCCTTCAGCTGTATTGTCTCTGCCCATCTAGCCTACTCTAAATTAACCACCATTAATTGTAGAGGCTCTTGCACCTCAATCATCCTCTCCAACAAAATAAAGTAGCTAGCACATCTAGTATCCACGGGCTAGACGAATTCCTTGCTTGAAAAAGTCCTAAACAAAGCAAATGATGTGTGATGTTTGCAAATAAACATCTAAATACCTCTAGCTTCTGACACCACTAACTTTAGCCAATCTATTTTCCCAATGTCTCTCAATGCATTGTTCAACACATGAACACAACATGGCATCCAAAAAATGTGCATGTAAGCAGTCTCCACCATCAAGCCAGCCAACTTGCATGCAACATGACATACCAAAGCAAAATACAAGTAACAAGTCAACATATCAGAGCAATCAAACAAGTTCAAAATCAGAATCCAACTATGTTAAAACCTCACAAGGATTTAAATACATCTCAAAAGAAAGGTGGCTCTTTTATGCACCTCTTAAAGAGATCCCTAAAGGATTTGGCTAAAGAAGATTAAAATCGTACACCCATGTCTAACAATGATCCATCCATCCATAAGCAAATTGACTCTCCAAAGGCATCTATTCCTACACTTCCTAAAAGCTTGCAAGAACCTTCCATAGCATCCTTGCCAAATAATGCATCCAAAGCTAAAGTTCCCCAAGCAATATCCATAATGACCATCAAGCCTATTTCAGAGGATCTTATTCAAAGCTCATCCCCTTCATATCCAAGCATGAATTCATTCCAGCATCCCCATAGTGCTCCCTTGCAAATTGAAGTCCTCATTAATAGAACGCTTGTTAAACGTGTCCTAATAGATGGGGGAGCTGGCTTGAACATTTGCTCTATGAATCTTGTCCGTGCTCTAGGCTATTCAAAAGATGCAGTTGATCCCCGTAAAAAGATAAAATTCAAAGCACATAATGAAGAAGAGCATTCATCTAAAGGAATGGTGATATTACCCATCACAATGGGACCCTTGCAAAAAGATACAGCATGCCAAGTTCTAGACTTGGACCTAACATATAACATACTCTTGGGGAGACCATGGATACAAGACATGCAGGCTATACTATCAACAGGTCATCAGTGCTTAAAATTTCCATACAACGGACATGAAACCACTATCTCAGCAGTCTCAAATCCATTGCAGTGTTGTAGTAATCTGAGATCAGCTCAAGAGGTCATTGTTCTACATAACAGAGAGGTAGCAGCTTCAAGCACACAATCCAAGGAACAATCATTTGAATCAATTAATGTCAAACACGGAAAAACAAATGCAGCTGAAAGATCAAGGGAACAGAGAATATTTGCTATCATGGAAAAACAAACAAGAGCAACTTCAAATTCAAAGGGATAAAGAAGCAGATATAGTAGCCGATGTAGTTCACACATATGGAGGACAAACGTTAGGAACTAGCCCACTTGAATCAGAATCACATTCCACCGACATGGACTTAACCGTAGACGATCAGGATTTTCTTATACGAGGTCATTCCGACGAGAGTATCGTTCTAGATATCGAAATAAATACTGAAAGCTCTGACATCTCTATCATGACCCCTAATATCTTTGAAACTATTCAACCTGAAGATCCTTTATCCTTAAGCTATCCTGAACCTATGGACTGGGAAAATAAAGGACATACTGACATTGATACCTTACCTAATGACCATGCCATATCCTTATATCTTGATGAAATCAAACCCGCAACAACTTTCACCAGGGATTCCACTAACGTATCTTTGAGTCAAGTGGGTGTTAAATCTCCTAGTTGCAAAAGTGAAAATAAAGAAAACAATATCAGGTCTAATGCTGAAAACCATTTATTGGCAACATTAGACCGAGAAAAAGTAAAAACAAAGGGCGCATCTAACGGCGAAAACCTCCTCGAGGCGCCGGAAGATGGGAGATTTGACACCTTACCTGAATGTTATCAAGAGAAGTTATTTATCATAATAGCACCAGCAAAGGCAACTATCATTGGCACAATTGATCTACATCCAGCAATCTCTCTATCAGAACTAGCAAGACAAAAATACTTGAAACCATTCAAAAGATGGCAAGTCAATTTTACTTGGTCATATGTACACATTCCAGGGTTCGATCCATATCTTACAATACATCACCCGAATATCAGTCCAGGAGCAGACATCAATAAAGGAACACAACATGGATCAGGAGCAAGAATTCTATTCATCACGCCACAAGGGCATACAATACCAAAAGCATACAAATTAAGCTTTCCATGCACCAATAATACCGCAGAGTATGAAGCATTGGTAACAGGTATCAAAATGGTTGTAGAATGGAACATTACACAACTTCAAGTCCTTGGAGACTCTCAGCTCGTCATTAATCAAATCAATGATGACTATCAAACAAAAGATGACAAACTCATGCCTTACAAAAAGATGGTGGATGATTTCAAGAAAGACTTTGTAAAAATAACTTTTGAACAGATTCCAAGAAATGACAACAAAGCAGCAGACGCCATGGCTACACTTGCTTCTCTATTGCAGACACAGGAAAATCAAGAGCGTTATGAATTCCTTGTTGAAGAGTTATTTCATCCCGCCTATAATTGTCCTAATTCCCAAACCATCTGTCAACTTATTGGACACGATTCCTCCCACTATATCCAAACTTACACATACCTGAAAGACAACACCTTACCTCTCGACTTATCGAAGAACCAAAAGAGACACTTTATTCGCCAATCCTCCCATTTTGCTCTCGTCGTGGATACCCTGTTTAAACGAGGTCTAGATGGTACTCTCTTAAGATGTCTCGAACAAGAAGAATCTGAGAAAGCCTTACATGAAGTCCATAATGGCATTTGTGGCACTCATTCAAGTGGTCTTACCCTTTCGAAAAAACTCATACGCTTGGGCTATTATTGGTCGACTATGGAACGAGATTCTTTTAAAATAGCAAGAACATGCAAACAATGTCAGATCCATGGGAATTTAATCCATGCACCAGCACAAGAACTACATGCTTTAGCAACATCTTGGTCTTTTTGTCGATGGGGACTTGATATGGTAGGAAAGATAAATCCTTCCTCATCTAATGGACACAAATTCATCTTGGTAGCTACTGAATATTTCACAAAATGGATTGAAGCAATACCTCTCATAAACATCATAGGAAAACAAATTGCTGCATTTATCTTGAATTATATCATCTGTCGCTCTGGAATACCAATGACCATTATCACTGATAATGGGCGACCATTCAAAAATCAAGACGTACAAGAGTTATGTGAGAAGTTCAAAATCCAGCACGGATTCTTCACACCATATTATCCACAGGGAAATGGGCAGGCAGGAGCATCTAACAAAACTATTATGAAAATCCTCAAAAAGACAGTGAATGATGCTGGGAAAGATTGGCATATTCAACTGAACCCTGCTCTATGGGCTTACCGCACCAGTATCCGCACGACGATAGGTTCCACACCTTTCTCTCTTGTATATGGATCAGAAGCCATATTGCCAATCGAAGTAGAGATACCTTCTCTACGTGTATCACTAAAAGGTCTCATCCCAAATGAAGAACAAAGAGTATCTAGACTGCAAAAGTTAGAACTGATCCATGAACACAGACATAGTGCCTTTGATCATCTAAAGGTATATCAGCAAAGAATGTGCAGGAGCTATAATCAAAAGGTTAAACCAAGAACCTTTCAAGTGGGAGAGCTAGTGCTAAAGGAAAATCCACGCAACCAGGCAGATCGAGAAAAGAAAGGAAAATTTGAACCAAACAGGTTAGGTCCCTTTGTGGTCACAGCAGTATTTGGATCAGGAGCATATCAACTATCAACACAAGATGGAAATCAGCTCGAGGAACCTATCAATAGCATGCACCTAAAGAAATTTTATGTCTGAAAAAGCAAAAAAAATCAAAAACGGTGAAAAAGCAAAAAAAATCAAAACCAGTGAAAAAGCAGAAAACTCCTAAAAAGTGAAAAGCAGAAAATCCAAAAAAAATCAAATATCAGAAAAAGTGCAATAAAAACAGATGGTGAAAACTTGGCAAACAGGCGCTATCTGTCAGCTAGCTCTTTCATCTATTAGTTCATGCTTCTTTTCGCTTGCATTCATTCATCTTCTATCAGCGCTATCCATATGCATCATTAAGCCTTTATACATACACAGACATCCTAGGTGGCTTCTTACCATGGTTCGGATCATTGGATATATCATTACGACTTTGTTTCTAGGCTTGGGGCAAAATCCTACACCAAGTTGGGGGCAAATCTCTTGATCATTTTGAGCTTAATCAAATAGGTAGAACAAACAGTTAGACAACTCTTATCAAGCGAAAACTGAGACACATCCAACATTGAACACAAGATCAAACTATCAACTATCAAGCTATCACGAAGTCAATCTAAGCACATCACACACTTTTCAGTGGATAATATCTTTTTGGATAATGATTGTAACATGATTGTTCAACTTTTCTATATTGCTTTTCGCTATCATGATTTCTGAGTGACTCCAAGATGTCATTAACTAGAGGAACAAGGAAGAAACATGATATTTTTTCTTGTCTATTGTCTGAAAATTAATCATTAATATGTGCAAATTTGTCTCGAGACATGATCATCGAAGTATCATTGAAGACATTTCCAATTTGCGTATTGAAATGATTAATACTGCCTGTTTTACGCAAGCAACACTCAGGTCATCTCGGTTCAATTATACCTCGATGCTTGTGTTAACTTGCTATATCAAAATCCAGGAAAGTAGTGCTTAGGTCATCATGGTTTAATTATACCATCGATGTTTGCACTCACTTCCCACATTTCAAAAGCTCAATGATGACAAAACGCAAAATAATCCAGTGACTGGTCCGGTCATAGTTTGCATTCCATTGCATTTTAGCTTGCATTTCATTCTTGCATGGGATCTTACAAGCTCCTTTTATCCAAGGTTAAATCTATCACAGGAATCATCAAAGCATCATCACAAGTGTATACGCAATCAGAATAATGACTCACATCTCTCTCATGATATTATCGACCTAGCCCAAATCTTATGCTATCTCTCTCAACAGAATCAACAATCAGCATATCCAAATATTTCAGCAACTTGCTATCAACAAGCTATCAGTTATTTATCTAATCAACCTTATCAAATCAAATCAATCAATCAAACCTAATCGATTTGGATCATGTCTTTAACAGGATGTATCATTCCCGAAGCCAGACGCTTTGATCATCGTTGTCTTATACAGGATGAATCCTTCCTGAAACCAGACTGAATCTAATCAATCAAGATTTTTCAATCTTATCCATCTAAGCCATCAAACTAATCGAAGAACTCGCATTTTCATCAATCACAGTTGCAGAAATCACATCACATCTGTCGAGATATCAATCTCGCAAAAACTCCAAAGATCAATTATCTCAATTGATCTCTCGAGGGGGTATCATCATACCAGAATTTAGCAATCAAGAGTTGGGGCATCCTATCAAATCAATATCAGCATCAAAATGAGATTATTCTTTGAATCAACGCGTCATCACACCTCGCTTCAAAGAGGAGCAAAATGTATACACCTAAAAATGGTCTGAAGCTAATTAATTAAATAAGCAATTATTTAATTAATCCTCCTTCCCAATTTAATTGAATTCACTAAGCAATTTGATTAAATTTCCCCTTTATCTACTTATTAATAAATCTAAGGATTTACTTAATAGGTTCATTTCATCCCCTTTAATTAATTAATTCCCTCATCCAAAATCATTTCTTCTAATCCCCTAATTAATTAAAACAAATCAATTATGAGTTGTTGAGATTAATTATCCTTTTCCTATTATTTGAATTTTTAAATTCAAATTCTCCTAACTTCTACCACTCTTAAACCTAACCATTCCTAAACCTAACCCATTCTACCTACCACCATGTCCCCTTTCATCCAACATCTTCTAGAACCTTTGTGACACTTGTCACTAAGTGTTCCCTTTCATCTAACTTCTTCTAGAAGCCTCATGACACTTGTCACCATAGAGATGACAGATGTTCCCTTTAAACCAACCCCCTTTGCCATCTTCCTCCAATTTAACCATTGATATCTTCAAATCAATCTTGACTGTTGATTCTTGCCACCTCACCCCTAGCCTTGGGAAATCCTATAAATAGACCTCATTTTAGAGCAATATGGGTCACAATTTCATATGATTTTTGCATATCATCCCATCTCATTCTCATCTTATGCATTGTTATTATAGGCATCTAGCTTATAGTTTATCAGTTTTAGCAATGTTATCATGCTCAATTTTAGCTTAAATCTTAGCTTAATCATGCTAGATCAATCATTCATGTAGCTTAATCATGCTATTTTTGCTATATCATGCATTTTCATCATTCAAATCCTCCATCCAAGTGAAGTCAAGTCACTAGAATTTGCATACTAAGATCTGAGAGCATTTTTCATACTCGCATTTACTAGGAGGCAATAAGTCGATTAGCTATGGTTTTGTCTTTCTTTGATTTAAATCTTCTAACCATGCTTGTAATGATTTATTGAGTGCATTGTGTTTGCAGCTACAGGTACACTTCACAGAGCACGACAATTTGTATTTGTTCTTCATTGCATTATGATCTCTGTTGTTTATTGCTTAAATCTGATTGCTAAAATTAACATGGTATCAGAGCTTTAAATTCATTCTAAATAATCAGATTATTAGTTGTCCACTACAGTTTGTGAAAGATAAGGATCTGACTGAGCCTTCGGATCTGAATGAGCTAAAGCAATTCAAGAAGTCTACCGTGAATCAGAAAGTTCAACAGCAATGTCTGCTTGACAAATTAAAGGCATCGATGGGACGATAGCAAGAATAAGATTTCAGGTGCTCTCATCCCTCTATTCTCAATTGTAGGGTCCACCTAGTTAGATATTTGCATCTGATTACCTTATTGTTATTAGTGTCTTATCTAATGCACAAGGTTCTCTTGCTTGTTAACTACTTCATCTGAGGGCGCTTTCATTTGTCGGTTTGTGCACTTGTTTTCAGATCTTAGTATTGCCTAACTTTCTTCCTAAGGCTTGGAACAATCACCCTAGTTCGAGCCTTGTTCTTGTGTTAAGAATTTGTTCTAATCCAGTTTGAACTATTGAAATTTGTTCTAATCTATTTTAAGTATGTTTATCTCTCAACCTATTTGATGTGGTTTGGTATAAATATGTAATGATCCAAATTGATGCATTGATCTAAATACGTCCTTGGCACTTAAGACTTCAGCATGTGTATTCATATATAAATCTAGGAGTATTATGATGGATATAACAGCAAGATCAAATAGAAAGATGAATAAATTTATAGGAGATTCAGAAACATGGAACCTCAGTCATTGGTGTCATACACATCCTACTTAATATCGATGCCCAATGTTGACCTTACTATCTTCATATATGATTTGATCCTTTATGATACTTGCTGCATAGTTCTGATGCATTGTATTCTATCTGCTCTGGAATTATATACTCTTATGGTGTATCAAATCTCTTAACATCGTATGGACTACATTTTCTGCTCTATTTTATGTTTGGATAAGGTTGGCACGTAGGGTTGTGACTGTGTAACACTTGGTTCTCTTCAGCTCTTCATAATAAGCTCTCATGTTCTTTGTTATGATGTTATTATAACCTTGCTCTGGTCCTCTTGTGTAGAGGATGGCCTTTAGCTCTAATGCATTTTCTGTCATGGCTTTCATCATCCTTACATAATATTCATTGTGACACTATCTCTTCAATTTAAGCATACCACCTATTACATTCTTTGAAGTAAGTATTCTCTTGATGATGAGACCTAAGATGACTGAGGTATCTAACTTATTGAAGTTAGCTTTCGATCATACGCTTGTGCTCAACTCAATGTGTATCCTTTTGAGTGGTTGATACTCATATCTGATTTTACGCATTGGCTGGAAAGACAATTAGGCTTATATACCTTGCTTATGGATTTTGTAAAATGTTTTCTGAAGTCATACACTTGCCTTAGTTTTCTAATATAGCTAACTCTCTGTTATTCAACTATGGAAAACAATTTTAGAATGTTGTGTAGCTTTACACTATGGTTGAAGTTGATCATAGACTGGCAATATCCTTTTGAGCAATCTTGGCATATGTTGTCAATGGTGGAAGTCTAGATATGTTACTTTACAGTTTACATGTTAATTCATTCTATTGGGATATTTAATCATGTTAATGCTTCTCTTCAAGAATTACCATGCCTTCAAGCTTAAGAGGGAGCTTCGTTTCTTCACTTGAAGGTATGCCTTGTTCATAATGATTGTGCTATAGGTTCATTTCATAGAAGTGAAGTAAGGAAAAGATTGGCATTTCTCATCTTTGATTTATGGCTGACTTCCTTGATTGATTCTTATATTATGCAATCTTCATGAGACTTGATTACATCAAGAGGATGTTCCATATGGAAGTTTTTGAAAATATGAAGCTAGATGTGTAGCTCATAGTTAGAAGGAAACATTTGTTCTTGCTGCTAGATATACTAATATTAGAACCACTATAGCTAATGTTGCAGGCTGGAAGTTAGATATAAAGACTGTTTTCTTAATGTTGTCTATATTGAATAACTAGAAGGTTATGAGAATCAAGATAGAGAATCTCATGTGTGCAGATTAAAGAAAAGCTCTTTACGGCCTCAAGCAAACTTCTTGAGCTTAGTATGAGAATATTGTATGGTATTTGATTAGTTTAGGATCTTGCAAGAATGATGTTGATTCTAATCTTCACTTTAAAAGTATTCAATTGTGAACTGCTAATTCTGTTTCTTATATATATGTGAATGATTTATTTCTGATTGTTGGAGATAGTCTCATCATTAGATATAAGAAAGAATTATCCATTGAATTTGGAATGAAGGATCTAGGCCTAATGCATTATTGTCTAGGACTAGAAGTATAGCAAAGATCTTATCCTTAGTCAAAAAAATATGCCATTGATATGATGGATTGTAAATCTATGTCTACTCCTATGGAAACTAACTTAAAGAAGTTGAGTATTTCTGCAGCTAATTCTAATTTTGCAGATCCCTCAAAGTATAGGCAGTTGATTGGATCCTTGATGTATCTAGTTAACACTAGACCAGATATTTGCTATGCAGTGAGTGCACTTAGCCAAATTCATGAACCAGCCAAAGCATGTTCACTTGGTGGCAGCCAAGCACATCCTGAGATACTTGCGTGGAACAGTTGCCTATGGGCTGAAGTATCCAATCAACACAGTGATCAATTTGGAAGGCTACTCTGATTCTGATTGGGCTGGAAGTGTTATTGACAGGAAAAGCACTTCGGGAATTTATTTCAGCTTGGGTTCTGCTATGATCTCTTGGGCCAGTAGGAAACAGTCCTCAATTGCATTGAGTACTGCAAAAGCTGAATACATTGCTTCAAGAGTGGCAACTAGAGAAGCAGTTTGGCTTCGCAAACTTCTTGCTGGGACAACCTTGGAAATCCACTGTTATTTATTGTGATAATCATAGTTGTATTAAAAATGTCTAATAATCCCATGTTTCATGACAGGTCAAAACACGTGGAAACTCATTATCACTATGTTCATGATATGGCACAAAGAGGTGCCATCCAACTGAAATATATCAGCACTGTTGAACAAGTTTCAGATATTCTCACCAAGCCTCTAGCTCGAGTGAAGTTTGAGTACTTCAGAGAGAAGCTTGGAATCGTGGAGAACACAGCATTGATTGAGAGGGAGTCTCAATCGTAGTGATGCAATTTAGATTGCACCTTCCACCCTCTGCGGGCAATGCAAGGTGGAGTCACCCTCTTCAGGCAATGCAAGGTGACATTGTATTCTTCTCTGGGAGAAGGCTGAGGTGTAAGACCTCTTCCACCCTCTGCGGGCAATGCAAGGTGACAATGTATCCTTCTCTAGGAGAAGGTTGAGGTGTAAGACCTCTTCCACCCTCTGCAGGCAATGCAAGGTGGTTCCATCCTCTGTAGGCAATGCAAGATGGGCATCATGAAATGAATTCATGATATTTATGTGTTTTATTGCGGGTATACTCTATGAAGCTTATACATTCATTCTTGCGGACAATGCAAGATGAAAGTCATGAATGGATCATGACAAGTGGCAAATATCCTCCCTAGCTAAGAGGGAGTGTTGAAATAGTAGCTAGCTCAGATACCTATCTATTGTATTTTAATGTTGTCAATGACAATTAAAATACACATGTACTATCTATTATGTAAATTGAACTTTGGGCTGGATCCAATCATGTAGCATGGAGAAAGTTAATTGTCACTTGTAACGTACACTAAATTGTTGCTTTGGACTGGACCCAAACATATGTAACGTGTAGGCAATAAATGGAACTTAGGGCTGGGCCCAAACTCATGTAACGTAGTCATTATGCATTGTAAAACATGCCCCAAATTTGGGCACTAAAATAAAATATGAAATTGTATCCTACCGACTTGAAGGAAATGTAAAAGATGAATCTTGTATATAACAAGATTCATCCTAGATCTCAATTCAATCAATCATCACTCAAGCAAATCTCTTAAATAGCAAATTTTGGTTATGCAACACAGCAACATACTTTACCCTTCAAAGTCAGCAAATTGTCTTCAGTGAAGAGTTCTTCCAAGTGTAGCGAATTGATCTTCAATCTAGCAATTCAAGTCCTCAAGGTTGGCGATGTGATTCTTAAGGTCAGCGAAGATCTTTCTTGAAGGCAGTGAATACTTCTTAGTGATAGCAGTCATCATTGAAGATCTGCGAATCATTCTTGAAGGCTGCCAACATCACTCCAAGATCAGCGAACCTCATTTCTGGGACAGCAACAATTGTATTTCAGATAAGTTCATCACTTCAGCTTGCCCTAGGTTAATCACTGTGATTAGGTTGTTGTCAAACAGAGAATCTCATTGTAAAATTATATTGGTGTTACATAATAATAAAGATCTGAGATTAGTGGCTGGGTTTTTCACCTCCAAGAGGGAGGTTTTCCCAGGGTATTTGCATGATTTGTCTTTGTTCTTCATTGCATTTTGATCTTTGTTGTATACTGTTTAAATCTGATTGCTAAAATTAAAAATCAGTGCTGACATGTTTCAGCTGAATGGCACTTCTGTGTACCATATCACAAATATAGTGATAACGAGTTTCCACATGTTTTGACCTGTCATAAAACATGGGATTAGCAGACATCTTAATACAACTCTAATTGTCACAATGAATGACAGTGGATTCCCAAGGTTGTCCGAACAACCCAGCAAGAAGCTTGCGAAACCACACTGCTTCTCTTGACACCACACTTGACGCAATGTACTCAGCTTCTGCAGTACTTAATGCAACTGAGGACTGCTTCCTGTTGGCCTAGGAGATAACAGCAAAACCCAAACTGAAACAAATTCTTGAAGTGCTCTTCCTATCGGTTACACTTCCTACCCAATCAGAATCAAAGTAGCCTTCCAAGGTGATGACAGTGTTGATTGGATACTTCAACCCGTAGCCAACTGCGCCTCGCAAATATCTCAAAATATGCTTGCTACAACAAGATGAACATGCTTCAGTATGTTCATGAACTGGCTGAGGGCACTCACTACATAACAAATATCCGATCTAGTGTTAACTAGATTCATCAAGGATCCAATCAGTGGTTTGTACTCCAATGGATCTACAAAATCAGAGTTAGATGTAGAAACACTGCAATCCATTATTCAAGATATCAATTCATTGGATCCTTGACATACTTCTAACTCTAGAGAGTAATGCATTAGGCCTAGTTTTATTCCAAATTCTGAAACTAACTCTTTCTAGTTAGAAATCGTATGTAAATCAGAATTAGCATTTCAACATTAAACCAATAGGATCAGCATCATGCTTACAAAATCCTAAGCTTATAGAATAGTCAATTCTTTCATCAAAGCATTTTACTAAGGATTGTAGGGAACATAGAACTCTCTCTTAATCCTTAATATAAAGTTGTGACAACCAAATCTTAAGAATCCACTAAGGAAAGCAACCATCATGAGTTTTCACAAGTCAGAATCAGAAATGTTAATTTTTCTTTTCCCTTACTTTCACTTTCTACGAAAAGGACCCATAGCACAATCATTATGAACACGGCATACCTTCAACCATCTTCTCAAGTGAAGGAATGAGCTAAAAGCTTATATAGGCTCTCATGTCTATTCCCAAGCTCCCTCTGAAGCTTGAAGCATAATAGTTCAAGACTATCTTGAAGAGAAACATCAATCAAACATGATTCAACATCCCAATAGAATGAATTAATATTAACATGAAAATTCATGAACATGATTCAAATATAAGAGAACTTATCTCTTTATTGGCTAGACTCCCACACAATCCACCAACGTTCTTAAGTTGTACCATTTTCAAGCTCATGGATCTCCGATGGCTGCGTGGCCTTCGGCCCTTGCCATCACATATCATCTACCTTCAACTCAGCGACGACATATTGGAGTTACACGCAAGGGTCGCTTGGAACTTCACCCTTCAACCCTATGAATTGTCGTAATTCAAATTTGGGGGCTCTCTCTAGTTGATGAATTCAATGTTCGAGTCAATATATCCACTGACTTCTCAATGAGAGCAAACTGTACATCGCTAGTCCAAGGAATATGAAGATGCTCACAGTCATCAATCGCTCTTCCTAAATGAGGTCGCTGTGAAATAATATGATCAATTCGAATACCTTCAATCATAGATAAAACTACACAACATTCTATAAATTGTTGAACAAATAACAGTAAGATAACCGCGCCTGTGCAAAGAACTGAAAAATGTCATATGTTGATCACGTCTAATCATATTATTGTATTATTGAATTGCAAAAATAATGACTGATCAAAAGAACTAAAACAAGTGTATGTCTTCAGAAAAACAGTGTACATAAGCCAGGTTGTCTTTCCAGCCAATGCGTAAAACTAATCAGAAGGAATGCAAGATAATTATGTAAGCACCAACCACTCAATTGAAGAGACACATTGTATAGTTGAGCACAAACATATGATTGATAAATACCAAAAAGAATTGAGGCCACAAAATCTCCATGGTGGGAGCGCCCGCATCATTCTAAATGAATAATGTATATTCAATAGGTTAGATACTTTTATTCTGCGTTGTTCTTAGGTTTCATCATCAAGAAATTGAACAAAGTCTCAAGTATATTCTGCTTTAATGAAAAGAAAGCAGAAACTAATCAAGCATTACTATTTAATAAGCGTTTACTTCAAAATGTAATAGGGAGTGTTCCCCATACAAACTTAATACCAAGTATATGTGTCACGATGAATGAAGAAGAATAGACCACTATATATTATATGTTTCCAACTTTATGATATATTCAGACCACTGCATCAAAGCATCATCAATATTCAGATCAATAACATCATTGATATTTGGATCATTGCATATTCCTCATAGCAAATCATGGATTTGGGGGGGTTAAGAATAATGTTGAGGTATGCATACTTAGAATAGAGAATAACTGAATACCAACTTCCATAACTCGAACTAGTGTTGGAACAAATTCTTGACACAAAGACAAAGCTTGAACTAGGGTGACAGTCACAAACCCTAGGATGACAATTATACAAACCCTTAATAAAATACAAGGAATACTAGGATTTGAAGCTAGAAGAAAACATATGCACAAAACCAACATATCTTTGATGAGATAGTTAACAAACAAGAAAACCTTGTGTTCTAGTTAAGACCCCAAACTAGGGTTACAACTAAAAGAACTAATACCAATAACAACAAAGCAAACAGATACAAATCCTCAAACTAAGCGAACCCTTCTTAACAGAAGTAAACAAAAGAGAGTAGAGGAATAAGGACACATGTATTCTAAGATTTTATTTGAAGCCTTCATACTCTTGTTACGGCCCCATCGATGCCCTCAATCTTCAAGTCATTATTTTGTTGTAGAACTATTTGATACAATCGATTCCCAATCATTCACATTAAACTTCTCCAGCCCTAGTCTGCAAAAAGAATACAGGATCTACCTTCAAGCTGTTAGGCTTTATAGAAGGAACCCGCTCTGATACCATGTTAGTTTTAGCAATCAAATTAGCAGTATAGAACAAAAAGTCAAAATGCAAAGTAAATCATACGCATAACACACATGTACCTTGGGAAAACCTCCCTCTTGGAGGTGAAAAACCCAGCAACAACTATCTCAGATTGTATTATATTAACCACAAAGCAGATTTACAATATAGCCTTCTAGGGCACAAGCACAACTTATCTGAAATATAACAATTTGAAGAATCAAATCCCTGTAGCTCAATTTGGCAGCCCAGATTTGAGTTCGTTGTCTTTGTATGAGGTTTACTCAGCCTTGCAAGATGTTCGCTCAGTCTTGATAGGGTTCGTTGGGCTGTAACTCTACTTCGCTTGCTGAAGATTGCAGATCAAAACACAAGGGTAGATTGTTGACTAGTAGTTCGCTCACAGCTAGAAGGAGTTCGCTGACCTCTAGATGGGATTCGCTGGCACCTATGATTAGCTTGCTGACTTTGTGACTGAATTCACTGACCTTTGAAGTAGTGCAGATCACATTTGCTATTATCTATGTCTTGTGACCTCAAGTCACTTCCTTTATATACATGCCTTTAACCCTTATGCCTAGGTCGGCCTTGGTGCCAAATTACATAGAACCTACCCCAAGTTACATATTCAATAGGTCCCGACCTATTGAATTACAAGTTACGCAATGAATAGGTCTTGCCCCATAACCATTATAAGTTACGTAAGTTGAGCGTCCAAATAAGGCCTGCCCTTAACATTCACAAGTTACATTGATATCTATTTGGGCCCAGCCCAATTACAAGCTATCCAAATTGGGGCTCAGCCCTAAACATTAATCAATTATATCAATACAATTAATTTTAAGGCCAAGGGCCACATTAAGATTAATTACGCTAGGGATTCGACCTAGCTACATTTCAACAGAGACTTGGTCTTCTTTTGCCTTTTCCTCACTTCTCTTCCCCTCTTTTACTTGGTTTATCACAGATGTGCTCTTCTTTTTTCTTCTCTTCACAATTTGCAAATGCACAAATGAGCTCTCTTTTTGGTTTAGAATGTCATAATGTTGTTTTTAGGTTTAGGTTTTATGTAAGGGGGTGTGGAGGGCCACAACTTTTCTGTTTTTTAAAATGAAATGAAAACTTGCTGAGTTGTAAGGTACCTCACCATTTCGGAGATTTTCACAAATGCCCCCAAGACATTTCCAATTTCAATAAAAAATTGAGGACAACATAAGGATGTTTCCAACCCATTCTCAAGTCCCCAAAATGTCCCCTACTAGGGAGGTCCCTATTTTGGCCGAGGAAATGTCATTGAGATGCATACTCTACATGTTTGAAGGTGGATTGCTTGAAATGATGTTTAAGAAGCTATTCTCTTGTAGATTTTGCAATATGAGTTGTGGTTGTGTGACAAAGCTCTCTGATGCAATCAATACCAACATTCTTGGGTCTTACTTCTACTTCAAGAAAGCTTCTGATGCATTGCCAATTTTTTTATGACTATCGATCATTATAACTCATTTTCTTCCATGACTTGAAACCAATTGTCATGTCACCACTTTGAAATAGAATTTAATAATAAATAATCATAATTAATTAAAATACAGAAGAATAAAAAATTAAAAAATTAAATTAAAATATAAAAGAATATAATTCAATTTAATTAAGTTGAGAATGGTCCAAAGACATGAAGTGAAAAGTTGTGTCTCCCTCAAACATGAGATATAAAAGGGAGACAAGAACCTCATTTGAGGGGGGGATAATTTGATAATCAGAAGTGTAGATCTGATTGTGAAAGGTTGGGCCCCTTTCAAAGGGCAGAAATAAAAAATAGTTGCATTCTTTCAAAGGGTGCTAATGGTGAAAGGGTGTGTCTATTGCCAAATGGCATACATGATGAAGAGATGTGACCTCTCCCTCATATTGAGAGATATAAAGGAAAGGAATCAAACGCATCTAGTGACATCACCATCAATCAGATAAGATAGAAGAGCAGTCAATAAGAACATGATGAAGAGATGTGACCTCTCCCTCATATTGAGAGATATAAAGGAAAGGAATCAAATGCATCTAGTGACATCACCATCAATCAGATAAGATAGAAGAGCAGTTAATAAGAATTGACACTCAAGCATTGATTAGAGCTGGGAAAGGCAGATCGATCAAGGATAAATCTGGAATCAGCCATCATACGGGAAGTCTGCATTAATATAGGCATTTGGCCTTTTATGCAGACGTCCATTTCTGAACATTATTGTGGTGTGCATTATGGTTCATAAATATAAGTTGCTAATTTAAGTACTAAAAATAAATGAATGATAAATAAATATAATTATCCATTATATGGAGTAATCATGAATATAAGTATATGTTTATTATATATGTAAATATATAGGCCTATCTACTAGTATATGTATATTTATCAGTATAAGTATATGTATATGTATAAGTATAAGTATAAGTATATGTATATGTATAAGTATATCTATTTGTATTGCTAACTTAGACATGAGTATAAGTATATGTATATGTACTTGTATAAATATGTATATATACATCTGAATATGTTTATTTGTGAATATGCTTATTTATATCAACATAGCGAATTATATAATCAATGTTGAATTATTTAATAGGGACCACATGCAATACAAGATACATTTGTATATTACTGGTCCGAATTCTTAATCTTTACCTATTGCCCCACATGGAGGATTGGATGTGGAATTGTTAGGGAAAGGTAGTATTAATACCTCGCAAGATAGATAAGACCTGTGGTGGAATGGACATGTGCTACATCATACAAAGGCAATGGATAAGGCCTGCGGTGGAATGGGCATGTGCTACATCATACAAAGGCAATGGATAAGGCCTGTGGTGGAATGGGCATGTGTTCCATCATACAAAGGCACTACTTGTGGAGGATGGTTTTCTGGCGCCCTAACAAAGATACTTCCCAATCTCCGCTAAGATTGATCATTAGGATTGATTAGGGATTAGACCTGGCTATGTTGATTATCCCTTGTATGATGTATGCTAATTGTTCCCTAGAGCTAACAAATGCATAATAAAATACAATAAGTATGATGAGATGTGTTTAATTATTGGAAAATAGGGGGCATTACACCAATTCCTTTAGAATGTTATTCAAAATTGGCAAATGATTAAATTGTTACAAAACAAAACCTATCACATTTCTTCTGTCATTATTCAACTTGATTCGAGATGTGTAAGTTTATTTGTAACTTGTAAGTCTTCTCTTCACATTTTGTAACCTTGCCAGCTCAATCTTCCGGTGCCTTCTTTGTAACGTGGTTGTACCTCTCTTATAGATGATGTAATTATTCAAAAATGGGTTTTCTGAATTGAGAAAACTTTATTAGTAACTCAATCCTTTTCTTCATAACAACGCTGTAGATTCTTCTCTATATAGACCTCATTCTGCAACTGATGCTTCTCATCCCTTTGATACAAATTCTCTTATGAAATAACAAGTGTTTGTCCTAGGGAATTAAAACCCTCGAATATTGATCTGGCCGATTCCCTTCCCACTCACTTTTCCCAAGTTGGTAATGGACTGAATGTGTGGCATATGACACTGTTTTGCTACCTCTGCAAAGAATTGTATGTTCCATGTTGTATGATGGGTTAAGTGACTATCGAGGCTAAATGCAATGTTGAAATTACTAGGCATCAGACAGTATGCAAAGGCTTCCTGTACTCCAATACTGAGCTATGCCTCAAGGGATGCATGGGGAATCTTGAATTCAACAGCACTCTGCATGTGTGAAGCCTGTGATGCAAGTTCTATGCTAATATCTCTGTTTGGAGAGGAAGATGATTATGGAATACCTTGACTATAATGTGAAGAAATCTAATTATTGAGAACCCACCATCTGCTTGACTGTACTCAAACAAGGAAGATGTATAAATAGATGTTAGAAGGGTAAGTGAAATATCTCATAAACAGAAAAGAATTATCTTGTGCAAGAATTTGAAGAGAAATCAAAGAGGTGTTTCATTCAAAGGTGACATGTAACTGTCATGATTTTCCAAATAGTCACAAAACTACTGACTCAATGTCTCTGCTTTATGTACATATTCCCTTCCCAAAATATGTCTTTTAAGAACACAAAAAAGGCTTTCCATGATCCCCACCCTCTGCTAAGAAGTCCCCTTCCTCGCAGTGCATCTCACAACATCCTCTAAAATTTCCCTTCTTAAACAAGGTGAAAAGCCAGACTAGAGATCCTGTAATTGAAAAAATTCAGGTGGCAAACACCCACTCCTCTCCCACACAAACCATGTCATGTCCCCAGTTTTTAGTGACAATTAATTAAATTGATTTTTATTAAGTTGTCAAAAAAATAAAAGAAATGTTCAAAAGACGACTTAATATTAATTAATTTAATTAAATAATAAAATATTATTATTGTCACTTAAAAAAATAAAGTTCTCCAAAATATGAATTTTTTTTAAGTCGGCCAAGTCGGCCCAATGTTCTAGATGCTTCTTGGAGTTCTTTATAAAGAGGCTGGATGGAAGAAGGAAGGTATGCTTGATTTGTTGAATTTGTCTGATGCTTTGCATTAGCTAATCGCTGAGGATGGAAACCTTCAGTGATCAGGAGGGCTGGATGAAAACCTAGTTCTTCCAAAGGGGTGGGTTTGCGAAAAAATCTCTACATCAGGGCCAAATTTGTGAGGTCTCCACTGGAGACAAATTTGTAAGGATCAAATGTTGTTTCAGAAATAAAGCTATTTTCTTGTTGAGAAAACTACGTTATTATAATTTGTTTCTGCAGTTGAATATTCACATCTGTCCATCTGAGCTTGGCACATGTAATCTTTATATTCTATATCGCTCCTTTCTAGCACATTATTATAGTGAGGCCCGATTCTATATTCCTCTATAGTTTTGGCATTTGGAAATCTTTTTATTTTGTCGTTGCCATGGTTCTCTAATGTTTAGCGATTAATAATGAGAAGCCCTCACTTGATTTAATAAATTAAATTGTGATTAACATTATAGTCAGTGTGCTAGATTTCACAGGCTCTTTAATATTTGTATATGAGCTGGGTCGTGGAAATTGGATGAAGGTTGAAAAGCCAACATTAATTCTGGAAGCCGTTCGTGATCAGGAAATTGTGACTAAAGGTTTATATTCTAATATCTGTCATCGTATGCATGGTTCTGGATGGTCTGCCTCATCTACGCAAGTCCATTAGATGAAAACCTGTAGCCTAAACCAGGGGGTCGTGGAGAGATGTGCAAGTGAATATTGTGATGAGGAATTGCAACAATTACAGTTCTGAGGTGTATTGATTGCCTAGAAGATAATACGGCATGTCTTTGCCTTTGTCGCTGACAGGGCAAAGCCAGAGACTGGTAATTAGATATACAAACTACAAATCCTATCAGAAGAACTATTGGCAGCCGTGACAGACAAAGACTATTTGGAGCGGAGTTCTATATATCGTGGGGTAGCTCTGAGTGGATTGGCAACTTCCAACGCCAATGATTTGTTCTGTACTTAGCAGTCATTGCCAGCCAACCAATTACAAGATCAGTATCATTGTATTGCCGTAAGTCTGTCTAAAAATCTGTACACTTGAATCTTGCTGAAAATTAAATCAAGGATATTAGTCTTCCAAAATGCTTGGTGTTCAATCTGCACGAGCTTCAAAGGTTAATTATCTCTCTGTTGTTCAAAGTTTGGATGCATATTAGTATAACGATTCTAGAAAGAAACAGAGAATTCTTTTGAGAGTGTGTCAGGGATATCTCAATCCAATAAGACCCAAGAATACTATTTTCAAGAAGAATGTGATGGTCAACAAATTAAACAAGACCTGGATCATTGGCGGCCTTTAGGTCTACACCATGCTACAACAAATCTATTAAGGAGGCACTGAAACCCTTTATTGCTAAGGTTTCAACTTCAAGCATTAGAATTCAGCTATCTCCTTCCCCTGTTCCCAATGCTGATCCTCAATTCTTGAAATCCTGCAAATCTCAAACAGCCTGTGGGTGATAACTACATCATTGCTCTTAAGTCAGACTTCGATGAAATCTGAAAAAAGCTTTCAGATTTGGTAAGTGCAAGTTAATAACTTGATTGAGAAACAAAACAGTAATGAGAATCTACAAAAACAGAGTAAAGAGAACTTTCATACCCTCTGTAAATTTTTCAAAGACACTGATTTGTATGGTACCAAGTACAGGCTTTCTCTCTCTGTGGACCAAGCCTTTAGGTCACTCTAATGACATGTTGAGCAGAGGAATGCTGAATGATGAAACCATATTGAATTTCAAAACAACATCTCTCCAACAACCCACGATGAATAAGCTTGTTAGTGAATAAAGTCCAATGTTATCTCCCGAAACTGACAGCCAGGTGACCATAGAGATCAGAATAGGATATAGAAGAGGCATTGTGCCAGGCTGCCAGCTATGACAACTCAGCTAAATGATGATTAAATCTACTCTCTGTTAATGACATATCTATTTTTTCGGGTTTTGGGAGATGCCCTCAATGATATTTGTGATGCTTACAAGATTGAAAGAGATGCCTCATGATCTCACTGTAGAATGTCTATCATAATGCATTTATGTGGGTTAAGTAGTGTCCCATCTTAGATTATGTGGATCTCCTTTTTGTTAGGCATTGTTATGCTACTGGTAGCTGGAAACTGGATGCAGATTCATGTAAATTGTTTTTCCTGTCTTTCAATTCATGAATAGATCATTTTAAATGAACATTATCTTGTTCTTGAATTTAAGAATATAGCTTTTCATTCAAAGAAAAACATATAGCATCTCATTTTCATTTTATTGCTTAAATATTCTATGAAGCATAATATCCAGCCACTTCCAGAAACGATTAGCGACATATCTTAAAAATGAACTGCCTAAGGAAAAATATATATTAAACACTTGAGGGTAGAGACTAGCAGAACTCTTTGTCTGTAGAAGAATCTTTGAAATGATGTGAGCTGTAAGTATTCTTACCACAGGAGGCTCTCTTTGTGATTTCTTGTACCTGATAGAATGGTCAAAGTTCCATGCTCTAAAAGAGAGATATAAAACTATTTATTGCATTTATCTTTCAAGTTTTGAAATGAGAGAGAGAATAAAATTTATTCCTTTTGGTTTTGATGTGAAATTGTGCATTTTTAGTTTGCTTTCTTACAACAAATTAGTTTTTGTCAAATTTCAGTTCTGTTTTGTGTCTCTAATTTGTTCTATTATGGCATTTTTAATTGATTTGAATATTTTCTAATTGATCCAAAGATTTTTAACATTTATTAGAAAATCTGAAATATCCTAATTCCCCGCTATCTTTTAAAATTCTGTCGAAACTTATCCAGGAGTTTAGAACAAATGTCTTGTAATTAGTAATGTAATTACCAATATGACGATAGTTCAAAGGGCTGTGTGATATTATAGAAAATTGGATACTGTAGAGGAAACCCAAATTCAAATCCCTATTCTGCTTTAACACTGCCTACAGCCCAGGCAAGCCTCGTTAGCGTTAGGATTTGGGGACAATCTGTCTTCCTATCTTGTCTGAACAGGTACCCTCAGAAGAATAAAGTAAAAAACCAGTTACCAACATGTGGGTCAAGCACTAGCTTCTTACCTTTTTATCCCGATGCAAGAGACAGTGTTGGAAGTCAAGTGCGGTAAACAATGTGATCCAGCAGCGTTTAGTAATATTTAAACAAAATTATCTCATGATAGCAACTATTACATAGATTGTACCTAAAACCCCAAGGTTTCCAAAACCCTAGATATTTATCCCCAAAGTTAACAGCCGGAGCATTCGTCCTTTAAAAGATCCAAGGTCTCTGATCTACAAAGCCAAATTCAGAACTAAAAACGTTAAATTTAATCTTACCTCCTCCATTGAATTTGACGGCACTTTGGAGAGAGACAATGGCTTCGGAATTTTTATTAGCAGAAGCCTCTTCAAGCTGTTCCAAAGCCTTGTTATAGTTAGTGACATATGCTTGGTGGTGTTTTTGATGGTGCAGACTCATGATCTCACCGCTGATAACCGGTTCCAATGCACTGTATTCGTATGAAAGCTCTGGTAAACTGAAGCTCTGGATCTCTCTAGTAAACAGTCCACCTCTCTTGAGGCCAATGCCACCTGTTCTCCTCAAAGATGCCAATAACGCCATTATTCTCTGTATTTTCGTTTCTCGTCTTCCTCTCTTTGCCGCTGCACGCTGCAAATAATATCTCCGCAGCCTCTTCTATGCCTGAATTGGCGTTTTGTAACCTTCCACGCTCTCGAGGTTTTTAATTAGCCAAACAAAAAACAATTACTTAGCGAGTTGAAAAATGTCTTTCATCAGAAGCGTACTGTGTAGGGAAACAATAAAGATGAACCATTTTTGTAGCTTTTGCTTATCACTATAGGCTGGAATTTCTAGCTTGGGATTCTCTAATGTGTTCGAACATTTAGATTGCTTTTTAGTTTTGCAAATAATTTAATTTAAACTCTAATTGTAGTAGATTTATTATATTTTATTAAATACTTTTGAACTAGCACATTTATATTTAGAGAAGTTTATGTAGAAGATAGGAAGAGATATCATTTTTGGTCATTGATTTTCTTTTCTTCTAATTATTTCATTTAAATTGATTGAGCCCTAACTCAAATCTTATATGTAATTGTAATTTTAATTGAATTCTAAGCATATTCTTAATTGATCTCTAATACTGATTGAATTGTAACCCTAATCCTAGACATTATTGAATTTCAAACCTATACCACTTTGTGAAAAAATTAATATAATGTTTTGTTTGTACACACTTGTATGCTTAGACACATCATTAAGTTATCCTCCTTGCAAACACTCAAATGCCTTGCCTCCTCTTCAATACAATTAAGTAAGCACGATCTGTCAATTGTGCTAGAACTACTATCTAATATGAAATAAATTTACCCAAATCTGCATTGTCAATGCTCAAGTGAAATAAGTATGCTTACTTAATTATGTCTCACTCCATCCCAAGAAAAAATTGAGTCTGTTCATAATAATCATATAATAATAAACTAAATATTTTATTACATCAACGAACAATACAACAAAAATGATAAAGAATTGCATAACAAAAATATTTATCTTAGCCATACTAATTATAACATATTATATAATAAAATGTAATATAATAATATTATATATTATATAATTTTAATTCTTAATTATTTAATATATATTATATTTTGTCTGCATTAATTGTCTTTTACAATATGTGTTATGTGCAATTTGTACCATAAAAATCTTTCTATGATTGCTAACAAAAACTAAATAGTCAATGATTATGTCTAGATCATATGCTTGATTCTAATAGATGGAAAACTCAATTTTCATTTATACTAATAAAAAAAACCCTTTAAAACATTCTTGTATCAATGTTCAAATTGTATGACAAGTTCACTTCATATGCTTGTTGGTGTTTATACATTAATATAATAAATCTCAAATACATAAGACCTAACTAAGTTGAAGTCAAAATTGAAAGAGAAATGCTTGTGGTTGGTAAATGTATATCAATAATATAATAGTCCTAGTTACATATGCTTAAGTTTGTTGATAAGACTTATTCTCATGAAGTTTGTTGATAAGACTTATTCTCATGGAAGGAGCTTTGTAGAGCTTCTCACACCTTTGACAAACTTTAGGAGTTTGTTATGGATAATCTGGACATCTAAGAGATTAAAAAATGAAGTTGCTTTTTTTTTAATTGATAATAGTATTATTTTTATTAAATTAAGGAAAGTTTACATTCTTGATTGTCCATAAAGTACCAAACACTATCCAAAAACTACAGACCACCCTCCAAACCACCATGTTTTACAAAACCACTAACCCATCTACACAAACCGCCATGCAAATTACAATTCAAGCACTCAAAAATGGCTCGTTATAGTAGCCAAATTATGAATTCTAAGTAATACAAACTACTTAAAGCATAGAAATTCAAAGACCAAAATCAAGGATTAACCCCTCAAACTAGAAACACGGTGAAAAAATCCAGGAAATGAACTACCCAGATGAAGAGCAAGGGTCCATGCGCTTCCTCTTCCTCGTTTGGATTTTTACATCACCATTTGCTCCCTCTTCTATTGCTCGGGCCTCCTGAATGGCTCAGTGCAACTCCTCCTCCACCTCCATCAAATCAACAAAGATATTTAATTCTTCCCACCCAATTCAAGCCTCTTCCCTAAAGTTGTCTCTTGGCTAATAATTTGGCCACCTTAAGAAAGGTATGTATTTATGTCTTGAGATTCAGTGGAAATTCAAAATTCCTTTGCAAAGATCAAATCCCCTACCAGGAACGACCCATTCATACATGGTTTCTAACCCCAAGTTGTAGTCCTCTAGGATAATGGCTTCCGCCACCTTTTTAACCGACACTAGTGAGAGCTCCAATTCTAAACCCCATGCATAATAAGGGAGAATGCATCCATGTTTGTCCTGTACCGATGCTCCACCACCCAAATTTTCTCACACATCAACCTCTTGATGCATTTTACCAGTCTCTCATCTCTATACAAAAACATATCATTCAATCTCCTCTCCTAAAACGGCCCAAGGAATGGGCAAAGTTGATTTATAGTCTTCAATGTGAAATTAGCTTCCATGACTACTTGGTCCAGCTGCAAAACTCACCACAAAATAAAATGCACTCTCTCAAATGAAATGGAGAGGATGAAAACCAAATCACAATAGATAGAATAATGGTCATTTAAAGCCATCAATGCTCTATGCTCAGAGCATCGCTTTTCAAGCACAATAGGAATGTCTGCATGCTTCCCAAGGAGTTAAAAAGGAGCCTGCCTTAAAAGCTTGTACCTGCGCTAGGAGGGAAACATGCCAACGGATAGTTTTCACAAATCTCCCCATAAATTCCACTTCCTTGGCAAGTTAGTGATCACACAGTTCAATTGTTACAAATTCCAGTACTTCAACATCTTCTCTGAAAAAATTCAATCCAACCATTAACGGCCACCTAAGCAACCCAATGCACCTCTTCACCTGCATTCCCGCACCACCTTGTTACATAATGGTCTAGCTCGCATGCCATGTTGGACAAGTAATATGCCACCCCATTTCTTGCTCTTTTAATTTGCGAAATTCAAAAATCTTGAAATGTATGTAATTTTGAGCATATGATATATATGAACTTACTGATTCGCCAACATGGCGAGGACCCCTTAGCAATCACATCAATAACAACTTGTGAATCCCCTTCTAAATGAACCTCTGGGGCCTTCAAATTCTTGGCCATCTCTACCGCAAGTAGTGTTGCTTGCACTTTCCCTTCATTATTCATTCCATTCTGCAAGCGTTGAGCACCCTTGAATAGGATTTTGCCTTCCTCATTACACACAACACACCCTGCACCTGAGATGCCCAGATTACCCCTCAAAGCTCAGTCAAAGTTAATTTTAATCCACCCTTGCTCTGGTTTTGTCCAAACATCCTTGACCCTCTCTACACTAAGATTAACCTTAGACTACCCATGAACAAGCCAAATGAAGTTGCTTTAATAAATTAGTTGTGGTGTAGATTTTTTTTTGGTGCATTATTTCCATCACATTTTTTAAAGTAGAAGATCAACCTTATATTTTATTTGAAAAAGCATAATTTCATTATAATGAGTGCTAACGTATTCAAGTGTTTTCAAATGAGATAATTACTTTGATTAAAACAAGCCCATTTAGTATTCATAATTGCATTGTTCATATATTTATTTGAATATTGTGTCATGAAATGCAACTTATAATTATTACATAATATAATCATAATGTATTATATTATAATATAATAATATTATATTTTAATTGTTAGCTATTTAATATACATTATAGTCTATTATAATTTATTATAATATTTTATTTCATTTCTTAATGATTTTATATATATTATATTTATTATTATCAATTTATAATAATATTTTGATTTTAGTTTCAATTTTTGTTTTCAATATGTTTAACTATAATATTTTATATTCTCAATAAACAAGATCTAAATATTTGGTAAATATTTAATCTAATAGAATAATTATAAGAATGGAAATATTTTATACATAAATTATTGATATTTGAAATTTGTTTCAATGATTAATTAGTTAAACAATTATTTCACAAATTCATAGTTTGATTGTAAAATGTGTTTGAATGTAAATATTTAAATTATATTTTTTATGTTATTCTTTATATTAGAATTTTATATAATTTAAATATTGAAAAAAAATATAGATAAAACTAGCAAATATGTAAATAGAATATTAATATATAAATTTTTGATGTGTATTATTTTAGTAGTATTTTAAATTTATATAGTGGATGTTAAAATATAAATTACTTTTTTTACTTTACATTTTAACATCCATTATAAAACAATTTACTTACAAAAAGTAATTTTATAACAACTCGCCCCACCCATACCCCAACTCAGAATAAAAATAAACCTAAGGTAAGGTGTGGATGGGTCACAAGGACATCATAAGGGGTGTATGTGTGTGTATGTATGTGTGTATGTGTGTGTATGTATGTATGTATGTATATGTATTTGTATTTGTATACATATACATATACATACACATATGTATGTATATATACACATGTATATATATACCACATATATATGCACACACACACACAAAAAAAAAAAAAAAAAAAACCTTCCAATGGCAAAAGTGTAAAAATTCATACCAAAACAAAAAATAATCAATTTCTTTTCTCAATTTCATTTTAAAAGTGAAAGATCAAATACAATAAATAAAATAGCATCTCCCTCAGAACATGGAACTTTGGCTTTCCTATTAAAATTTCAAGCAATCACAAAGAAAGCCTATTGTCGTAAGAAAATTTATAGTTCATATAATTTCAAAGATTCTTCTAGAGGCAAAAAAATTAGTAATATCTACTATTCATTGTTCAATGATATTTTTTCTTAGGCAAATCTTTTTTAATATATCTCTAATCATTTTTGGAAATGGCTAGATATTTTGTTTTAAATAATTTTTTAATAAATAAAATGAAATGAAATGTTATACGTTCTTCTTTGAATGAAAATCTAGATTCTTAAACTCGAGAATTACATAATGCTCATTTTCTTTTAAAAAAAGGAAAAATATAAAGTATGTATAAATTAAGAGAGAAAAAATAATATACATCAATCTATATCTAGTTTCCAACTATCAATAACATAATAATGCCTAACAACAAGGAAATTTCAATAACCTAATATGGACACTACTTATCCCACATAAATAGATGATAATAAACAATCTATTGGGGGATCATGAGGCATCTCTATCAATCTCACAAGCATGACAAAGATCATTCAATGTATACTCCCAAAACCCTCGAAAATAGACATTTGTCATTAAAAGAGAATGTATTTTTCATCATTTAGTTGAGGTGGTAGAGCTAGCATAATGTTTCTCTTATATCCCATTCTAATCTCTATAGTCATCTTGCAATTAGGTTATGGGAATCACCACAAATTGTATTCACCAACAAGTTCATTCATAATGGGTTGGTGAAAAGATGTTGTTTCAAAATTCAAGATAGTTTCATCACCCAGCATTCCTCTGCTTGGGAGGGAATAGCGCAGCTGGAGGGAAATTTGAATTCGGCGAATGGAGGGAATAGCGCGGTTGGTTCCTTTGGTTCTGCAGCTCAAGGACAAATTGTCTCTTTAGGATCTATGATGGATGATGAGGATGGTCGAGAGGATGGGGACCCATGGCATCAGGACCCTCCTCTTGTCTTTAAAAATATTGAAGATTCTTCAAATTTGGGTCACGAGAACTTGAATGCTGAGTTGGAAAAGATGACTGAAGACAAGGTGGTCAAACCTTGGAACAGTTTATTTGCAAACAAGCCTACTGGTAAATCTACCTTTCCCTCTGTGGAAGATATTTCTGATAGAAAGGTAGGCATATTAGCTATTACAGTACCAGATGTGGTCATAGATCACAGTATTTCTCTAATGGCATTTTCTCTAGTGGGGAAATTTGTTGGACCCAGACCTAATATTGAAGTTGTTAGGTCTTTTGTTAAGAGAAAATGGAGGGTGAAAGGACAGGTTGATGTCTCGACCCTGTCAAGGGGTTTTTTTTTGTCTTTTCCTTCTCCTATGGTGAAGATTTGGAAATGGCTCTGAGTGGAGGACCCTGGATGCTTGGGAAGTCTTCTTTATCTTTAAGAAAATGATCTCCAAAAATGGAGCTCAATGATTCCTTTTTTGAATCTACCCCAGTTTGGGTGCAATTGCTTGGTTTACCGCTTGAATTTTGGTTGGAGGACGTGTTCTCAAGCATTGCTAACTCCTTCAGGGAGCTTGTGGCTATAGACTCTATGACAACAGCGCGAAAGAGACTGGTGTATGCGAGGATATGCATTAATATCTCTCAAAACACGGACCTTCCTGGTTCTATTGAAATAAATTCCAAGCTAGGTAAGTGGGAACAAGATATAGAGTTTAAATCCCTCCCTTTTGTGTGCTTTTCATGTAAGAAAGTTGAACATTGGGCAAAGGCTTGTCCTAGTAACCCAAAGAATGCTCAGAAGAACAATAATCATTTCAAACAGATTTGGAAAGAGAAGCTGAACAAAAATGAGGAGGGTAGATCGGAAGGAGGAACTGGACTTCCTAGTAACTCAAAAGATATAACAAGGGATGAAAGGAAAGCTATTCCTTCCAAGGATATTCCTCATAAGGAAATCAAAAAGGATGTAGAGAATGTATTTGAAGTTAAAACAAACAATGGATTTGAAGCTTTACATATCCAAGAGGAAGAAAACGTAATTATAGAAGAAATTCTTGAAGATGATGAGATTGGAGACATAAATGAATCACAATATGAGTTTCCAAAAGATACAGAATAGGAATGTAATAAAGTGTGTTCAAAGGACTCTGAAGCTCCAGATGTTATCATTGAAGAAAAGACCTAGTTCAAATCGCCCCAGGTTAACCTTAACTCTTTATTCCATAACTTTGGGATTGATTCGCCCACCTCATCTCAGTGAAAAGGAGAAACTTGGAATAGTAAGAAGTCTACATATAAAGATGAAGAAGATGAAGAGTTAATAGGAGTGGGAAAAAAGAAAAACAAGTTGTGCTAATGGGGTTAAAACTAGAACCATGTCTAAGGCAGATATTGGTCTTTCCAAATCCCCATAGGGGCGTAAAACCATGAAATGGCACAGGGACTAGGAGAGAAAACAAAATATAGCTGATGGAAGGCAACGAACCATTCAGGAATCCTGCTCCTAGGTTTCCAAATGAAGGTAATCTCTTGGAACATAAGAGGCCAAAATGGTCTCCATAAGCAAGATGTGCTCAGGAATTTTATCAAAGATCATAAGTCGAACATCATCCTGGTTCAGGAAACTAAAATGAGTAAGGAAAAAGTTGAAAAATTAAAATTCTTTAAACAGGGGGGTGTTTATGGTAGTAGTTCTAATGGAGCGTCTGGTGGGGTTGCCATATTTTGGAATAAGAAAACTATTGATGGAGATCTGATTGATGGAGATGGTAACATTATTTCTATGAGAGTGAAATGCATTGCTGAAAGACGGGAATGGGTGGTCACCAACATTTATGCTCCCAATTCTAAAGCTACTAGGAACAAGTTTTGGGACAAAATCCAGCAGATAAGAGGGACTTTTCCCCAGGATAGTTGGCTTTTGATGGGAGATTTCAACACCCCTCTGTAGGAGATTGATAAATTTGGTGGAACCCAAGCTCAACTGGATAGCAGGACTGATCTTATGGATTTTATCAATGCCAATGCCCTCATTGATGTTGACCATTCTAGAGCTTCCTACACTTGGTCTAATCAAAGGGATGGAGGAGAACTTATTCAGGTAAGGCTTGATAGATCTCTTATTACCCCTGATTGGGTCCTTAAGTATAGATGTTCTCTATCTGTTATTAACAGAATTGGATCGGACCATTATCCCATTTCTTTTGTTGCTGATTCTATTAAGGGCAAACGTTGCTTTCCCTTCCGGTTTGAAAAATGTGGATTTCACACCCTTCCTTGGAAGCTTCCATTACCAAATGGTGGAATATAATTGTGGATGGTTTTGCCATGTTCAAAGTTGCTAAAAAGTTAAGAAATATCAAAGATAACATTAAGATTTGGAATAAAAAGGTTTTTGGGGATATTTTTGAATCTAAGAGGAAGCTCAATGAGGAATTAGAAAAGATTTAAAATTCTATTTAGGAACATGGTTATAAGAATTTCCCCAAGGCTAAAGAAGATGAGGTTCTAGCCAAATTACACAACACTATTTCAAGAGAAGAATTTTACTAGAGGCAGAGATCCAGGCCTATTTGGTTAGAAGCTGGTAACAGAAATACTAAATTCTTTCATATGACATCAATGAAGCATAAAGCAACAAGCAAAATATCCAGATTAATTGGTGATGATAAAACTCTTGTCAAAGATGATGATATAGGTGATGAAGCTGTTAGATTCTTCTCTAACCTCCTGACAAGTAGTAAGGAAATTGACCTTGTAAAGCAGCAAGATCTGGTTGAAAATATTCCTAAGATTATTGGAACTAATTAGAATAGGATATTATCTACCATCCCCTTAGTTGATGAAATTAAAAGAGTTGTTTTATCCTTTCAAGGGGATAAGGCATCGAGCCCGGATGGATTCCCCATGTTTTTCTTTCAGGAATATTTGCACATTGTTGGGGCTGATATGGTCAATGTTGTCAAAGAATTCTTTGGCTCCAGAAGAATTCTTACAGAAATCAACTCTACCTTCATTGCTCTAATTCCTAAGGTGGTTGTAGTTGATTTGATGGGTAAGTTTAGGCCAATAAGTCTATGTAATTCTTTTTGCAAGATTATTTCTAAAGTCTTGACTTCTAGATTGCTGGTTGTTCTTCCCCTTGTTATCTCTGAGGAGCAAAAATTATTTGTCCCAAGTAGGCAGATTTTGGACTCTATAATTCTTGTGCATGAGAATATTCATTCTCTTAATGTTGCAAACAAAGAGGGATTTCTCATAAAGCTAGATTTGGCAAAAGCCTATGATAGTGTTGAATGATAGGCTCTTTCCAGGATCATGGAGGTCTTTGGATTTGATGAGAAGGTTATCAAAATCACTAGAGAGCTGATATCTACACTAAATTTTTCTATTCTTATTAATGGATCTCCTTCCAGATTTTTTAAATCTTCAAGGGGTCTCAGGCAAGGAGATCCTATCTCGCCTATTCTTTTAACTATTTTGGCAAAATATTTGAGTAGATTGATTCAAAAGTTGAAAGAGAATAAGACCATTAAAGGTTTGCAACCCTCTTCTGCTAATTTCTTCTGCACTCATCAATAGTTTGTTGATGATACTATATTGTTGGGATACTCTTCTATGAGTGAAGCTTCTGCCTTCAAAAGTGCTCTCAGCTCTTATTCCCTTGCTACTGGCCAACAGGTTAATTGGGAGAAATTTTCCATTTACTTCATCAACACCCCCTTGTTGAGGCAACATAGGATTGCTAGCATAATTGGCTGTAAGGTTGAGTTGCTCCCCTCTACTTATTTGGGACTCCTTCTTGGTTTGGCTCCTCCAAACTCTTTCTAGAATTATTTGATTGATAAGTTCAACAAAAAATTGGCTGGTTGGAAAGGCTCTATGTTATCGCAGGCTGGTAAGCTACAACTTCTTCAAGATACCCTTCAGAATATGTCTGTTTATGCTCTTAGTTTGTTTAGTATACCAATCAAATTTGCAGAAGCATTAGAAAGAATTCAAAAAATATTTCTTTGGTCTGGTGTGGAAGATAAGAAAAGGATTTATGTGGTTGCTTGGGATAAAGTCTGTGGTCCTAAAAGTAGTGGGGGGTTAGGTATTAAATCTCTTAAACCTTTCAACAAAGCATTGTTAGCCAAACAAGTTTGGAGGGCATATGGTATTAAGAGAGATTGGAGTAGGGTGTGGTTTGACAAATACATCCATAATCAACCCATTCATACCCTTATTTATTCTGAAGATATCCCTGCTGGATCTTTTATATGGAATAGTATGATAAAATCTATTAAAGTTGCTAAAGCTGGAGTTGGCTGGGTCCTTGGCAAAGGTAACAAAATCAGATTTTGGGAGGATGTCTGGATCAAAGATGAGCCTCTTTTTAATCAGGATTGCGACCATTTCATTGAAGATTGTAAAAGGAGGTTTGGTTCTATGGTCTGTAATTATTGGGAGGAGAATAAATGGGTTAGACTTGATGCAGTTTATGCTAGATTTTCTTCGCTCCAACATGATTTGCTGTCCTTTTCTGTCAGTTAGATTCAGATGATGTCTTCTTATGGAAGAGTAATCTTAGGGGTAATTTTACTGTTGCTTCTGCTTACAAAAAGATATCTACTCAGGCTTGTAACCCTATATGGACTAAAGTTTGGAATAGATTCCTCATTCCTAAAGTTAATATGTTTTTATGGCTTGCAATTCACAACAAGATTCTTACTATTGATAACCTGGTTCGAAGAGGATTTATGATTCCTAATAAGTGTGAGTTATGTCAAAAAGGGGCTGAGTTTGTGGATCATTTGTTCATTCACTGTTCTTTTACCTGGGAAATTTGGGGTAAAGTGTGGATACAATGGAAAATTGATTGGGTTATGTAGAATAGTTTTAAGGAAGTTCTTTGGCAATGGATTTTCCCTACCAAGCTTCCCATCATTAAGACCCTTTGGTCCTTTGTTCTTCCTATTACCTATTGGCATATTTGGAAGGAGAGAAACAATAGAATTTTTAGAGAGACTAAGTGTTCCTCTTAGGTGGTTTATGAAAAGATTTGTAGGGCTATTAAAGAAAACATCAATACCATTCACAAAAGCAACAAGCAATGTAGTTATATTGATATGACTGATAATGAGAAAAAGCATTCTAACTGAATGGAATTTGATGAATAAGGTTTGGAAGTCTGATATGAAGAGTAGAAGAGATAATGTGGTTTGGAGGTTCCCTCCTCATGATTGGGTTAAGGTGAACTTCTATGGTGCAACTAAAGGAAATCCAGGTAATGTTGGAGGGGGACGGGTTATCAGAAACTCTTATGGCTTTTATGTTGCTGTGATTGCCTCTCCCTTTGGAATTCAAAACAACCATGTGGCAGAAGCTCTAGCAATGTTAAAATGTCTTCAGCTTGTCCAGGGCTTCAATTTTAAAAGAATTTGGCTGGAGGGGGATTCCCTTAATATAATTCAGGCTATTAAAGGTATTAGTTCCCCTTCTTGGAATATCCAAAATATTATTGATAAGGCTAAAAAAATGTTAGACGCTCGTGATAGTGTGATTATTACCCATACCTTTAGGGAAGGTAATAGGGTAGCCAATTTATTAGCCAATGAGGGGGTCATTTTAGCGGAAGATGCTAATTATATCGGAGAGTCGTCATGTAAGAACAAAGTTCGAGAGCAATTATTTTATGATAGAATCAATGGTACATATTAATCTCATTATTACCCTTATTGGTTCAGACTTCAATGATAGAATTTGGAGTGAGGCGGATTGTCAGTTGATGACCTGTATCGGGCGTCACACTAATGAGTATAGGTGTGAAGGGCCTTATCATATTAAGTATTGGGTTAATTTGCATGTTTTAAAGGGCTACTTGAAAAACAAGAAAATTACCTTGGTTTTCGATTCCAACTTCTTTGTTCTTCATCATCTAGTCAGTTTGCGCTCCCTTGAGGGTTTCGACTTGAACAACTATTACATTATGGGAGGAAATCTCAACCATAATGAGTCCACCAGCTGTGAAAGTTGGAAGGGTGAAAGGAAAATTTGGAGAAGGTTGCATAAATACGACTTCACTAATTATATGGAGAAATTGCATGGGAGCAAGAAGTCTGTTTCCCGTGGTTTTGCCAAGGGTTGGAATAATAACGGAGTTACTCTGTTTGGTCAGACTTGGAGAGTGGATGAAGATTTGGTGGCTGAGGTGACTGGTTTGCAGAAGGATGACATCAAGTTTTACAGAGATCATAAGTTCTCGGTGGAAGCCATCAAGAATTTCCCCAAGAACAAAGAAGAAAGGGCTCACCTTGCCAAAAAGGACAATACTTCCTATTATCTCCCTAACCAGGTAAAATCCTTTTGGCAGAAAATGCTGAAAGTGTTAATGGATTATCTTACTATTGATGGTAGGTTTTTGAAAGTCTATAATTACCACTTTGTTATCCTTAACCATTTTCGTCGTGGCTTTAAGATATCTCTGCCCTTCTATTTGGCCTCCTCCCTTAATGACAGTCTGGCTGACCATGCTAAGAAACCTAATTCCTACCCCATTGCCCACCAAGGTCTTATTTTGTTAATATATGAGCATCTTAAGGATAAAGTTAAGGCTAATAAGGATGATCCCTTTGTGGAGAATGCCCATATTTTTTAGGATTATGACAGTTCTGACTCTAATGAGGATTCTTCAAACCTCCCCCCTAAAAATAAATCAAGGGTTAGTAAAAAAGCTGAAGAAGACGCTGAAGAGAAGGCTGATTCTAAGCAGGAGCAGGAGAAGGAGGTGGAAGAAGAGGCAAAGAATGAGCAGGATAAAGAGGTTGAGGGTGAGGAAGGAGACAAGGATAATGAGCAGAGAGAAGAGGATGTTGATGAGTCAGAGGTGAGGGAGAGTCCCTATGATTCGGACAACAGGGATGATGTTCAAAATAATATGGAGGAGGGCAACCCTACATCTGAGGATTCTGCCTAGGACATGGAGGATGCAGACGCTATTTTGAATGTTGCTAGAAATAGCTCTCTGGAAATGTTTAATTTCTAGAAGTGGGTGGTTGATAACATTACCAACATTCAGGAAAAACAGAGAGAGTTGGATTTCAAAATTGATAATTTGGTTAAGGATATCAATAATAAAGGAAAAGAGGAAAATGCGGAGGATAACAGTGAAGCATAGGATGAAAAAGAAATTCTGGACTGGTCGGAAGGTGAGATTATAAAGGGAGATTTGAAGCACCTGGAGGATGTGGTGAGGACTCTCAAAGAAAAGGGCGAGTCCAATAATGATCTGATAAACAATCAGATTAAAAAAACTGAGAGTGCTATGAGGAAATTCATGGAGCATAGCTTGGCTGTGTTGAAGGTGTCTTCTCAAAACATGAATGCGTTGGTTGCTTGCCCGGAGAAGGATAAGCAAAATAAAGACGTTGTGATTGTTGATGATGAGTCGGCTTCTAGTTCTGTTCAACACTCTTCTAGACGCAGAACTAGGTAAAATGCAAAAGAGATGGAGCTGAAGACCAAAGGTAATCAACAGGTGTAGGAAAGTAAAGACCTGAAAGAGGAAACAAATGCGATGATGATGCTTGTCAGGGATGTTGAAGAGACCATAAAGATTTTCACCTAAAATTCTCTAATTTTGTTTTATGTGTGTCAATCTCTCGTTGGCCTTTTGTTGTTCTTTACTTTGTCTGTTGTCTTTTGTGTTGTTCTTTTGCACCCTTTCTCTCTTAGTTATGTCCTCTCTACTTTATCTATTGCTTTTGTTTTTGTTATGTAAGTGGGTTTCGGGTCCCTTAAAACCTGGTTTTCCTTAATCAAAAACATTCCTCTGCTTAACATGTCATATAATGACCTATAGGCTTGGTCCATAAAAAGAGAAAGTATATCCTCAGTACCATAAAAATCAACCTCTTGGACAAACTTACAGAGGGTATGAAAGTGCTTTTTACTCTATTTTCAATATTCTCGTTATATTTTGTTTCTCAATCAATCTATTAATTTTCTCCTACCACATCTAAAGATCTTTCCAAATTTCATCAAAGTTTAAATTTATGTACAATGATGTACTTATCACCTACATGTTTGAGATTTGCAAGATTAGTATCATGAGAAAGGGAAGGGGATAGTTGAATTCTAATACTTGAAGTTAAAACCTTAGCAGTAAGGGGTTTTAGTCACCCATTAATAGATATTTAGTAGCATGAAGTATACCTAAAGAATACTAATAATCCAAGATTTGCTAAATTTGTTAACCATTTCATATGTCTTATAAGTTTGGGTGGGAGGGGAGTTGATGTTTTCCACTAGAAATTTTTAAATCTCAAGATTTCTAATTTGAAGGAGACACCGCAACTTTTCAACTTGTTTAAGAAAGGAACTTTAATATATGCTCTTTTCTAAAGTTTTAAGAATTTAGAGTGTTGTATCTTGGAATTTCCTGGGTTTCAAACCATTAGTATTCAAGAATAAATCATGCTACCAAGCAGAGGTAACAAAGCAACGACATATATGCCCCACATTTATTCCATTACAAACTTGGGAAAAGTGTGTGTGAAGGGAAGCATATAAACCAATATTAAAGAGTTTAAATTCCATAGGACAAGTTCTAGTTATTTCATAAGAGAATATGTATCAAAGGGGTGAGAACCATTAGTTGTAAATGAGGTCTCTATAGAAAGAAATGTACAACCTTGTTATGAAGAAAAGGAATGAGTTACTAATGAAGTGTTCTCAATTCAAAAATATTAGTCTTGAATGATTACATCATCTAGAGAAGAGGCACAACAACATTACAGAGAAGCGACAAAAATAATTATATTATATTGTTACAAAATGAGAAGTTATATAACAAGAATAAGACATATTTTAGCCTAGTCTTAAATGATTACACCATCTAGAGAAGAGGTACAACAACATTAGAAAGATGCCACGAGAAGTATTAGAAGGCAATGTTACAAAATGTAAAGAGATTTACCATAATAGGCCATACTGTAGCAAGAATTTGAATACATACTATAGCAAGAATTTGAATATTTACAAATAATCTCTTGCATATTGAATCGAGATGAATAACAATAGAAGAAAATGCGATAGGTTTTTTAGTAACATTTTAATCATTCACCATATTCATTTGGTAATTTTCAATAACATTCCAAGGGAACTAATATATATTTATTTAAGAAAATAGGTTATAATGATCAACACTGCTAAAAAAATTACCTAGGCATCAAAAACTTTCTTGAAGTAAGACCCAAGAATGCTGGTATTGATTGCTTTTTAGAATTTTGTTACACAACCACAACTCATATTGCAACATCTATAATAAAATAACTTCTTAAACATCACAAGCAATTTGCCCACAAACATGTAGAATATGCATGATATCATTCCATCAATTACCATTGTTGTGGTAGAAGTGACTATGAATTTATATTATTTTGAATTTAAATCTTGTGGGAAGTATGTGATAAATGTTATCCCTAAAAACCAAAATTTTAGTTTTCTTTAGTATTTATCTCAAAAAATCTTTCAAGTTGAGATTAGTAAATGATGGTCAAATACTATTTGGAATTTTCTACACTCTGCCCCAAAATATTCAACATTGAGGGCAATGCTTCCTAATGAAGAATAAGTGATCTAGAAGGCAATTCAACATGTGATGTTTTCTTATGTGTTGGTTTCAACCAAAGCTTATTCTATGTAAGTTTTGGGTGTTCAATTATTGGAAAAAATAATAAAACACACTAATTTAATGTTCTATTCAATAATTAGATGATTATTACAAAGAGGTCCATCTTCTTATATTAAGATTCGAGAATAAAACTACCTAGATAGATAACAGGTAAGTGCACAAAGATGGGGAACCAAAAGGGGGTTTTAAGTGGCCACTTTTTTATGAAATCAGGAAGGATTGATCTTGGATGTGGTGGTAAACAATTTTTTCACTATAGATTTCAATGTGACTTATCTAATGGGAAATGACAAATGTGCCAATTATTGGAGAGACTGCAATGAAAACACAATCTTCCTCTATGTTGAGAGGGGTAACTCCCTTGTATGATGGAGATATTTTTAAAGATTTTTGTGTACTTTTAACAAGAAGTTACAAAAAGGAGAAATGAAAAAACTAAACTAAAGAAAGCTAATTAAGTTCAAAAACCCCAAAAATGGACATGCGAATACCAAATATGATTTCACAATTGATAACAATTACAAAGTGGGCTTTTATCACAAGATATTTTGTGATGTGCAATGATGATGAAAGAAGGATGACGAATCTCAACATACGAAGAGATATGCTAGTTCAACACATTCACACAAAGATACCAAGATACCAAGTGTTAGTATGTTTGTCGTTACGCAAAAAGCTCAAGCTACCAACGAATGCCTCAAACACCATACTTACCCAAATCCACGGGAGGCAGTTAAGCCATGTCACAAATCCTGAAGGAGGTGTTGACCGACTAGCCAAAAATACCCCCATTAGCACTGACTGAGGATAACTTATCCGCTAAGGTTTGATGAAGTAAGGAACGATCCTCTTAGAAATCAAGGGGAATAATGATAGAGCCATTTAGAGTCTTGGAGAAGAGCCAATACCAATTGTGCAACAAAGAGATTGTTCTATTCATTCAAGTATAATGGAATCAATATGATAAAATGAATACTACATGGGAAGACTCAATTATGATGCAACAGATGTTTTCACTTTGGTTATAAACATTATGAATTAGCAAACTCTTTTTAAGGTTATAATTAGTGCATCGGGATGATGCACAATTTAAGGGGGGAAGGGTGTCATAACCCTCTTTTTGGACCTTGATATGACTTGCTATTATTATTATTATTAGTATTATTATTACTACTACTATTATAATATTAATTTTATGAGTAATGTTACAAAGAAAAGATAAATTGAAATCAGTTTGAAGTTTTTAAATAAAAAAGAATTTAAGTGGTGACACACACACGAGGTCATAATTTATTTGAAAATTGCTTATTTTATCAATATCCTAATTGAGCACATGGTGTAGGAGAAATAAGAAGATTCTAGAAAAGAAATTTTAAATTCAAAATATTAAGGAATAAATATTATATTTAGCAGATCTATGACATGGGAGTTAGAAAATTATTCTATGATAAGAATAATTCTATTCATGAAATTTTTATGACAAAGGAGTTACAAAATGCATTTTGATAAAATGGAGGAGAATTCAAATTTGAATTTTGAATGCATGGTCAAATGTAACCCCACTATGACAACATTCATTTTTGCATGAAATTAATGTAGAAATTGTTTATTTTCTCAATATGCTATTTAGCACATGTTGTAGGAGGAAATGAGAAGGTTCTAGAAGAGAATTTCAAATTCAATTTTTGCATGTAACCCCCACTATGACAATTAATCATTTTGCATGAAATCATTTTGGGAAAATAATATGAAAATCAATTAAATTTTTTTATAGTGGGAAAATATCTCTATTTTCTATATATTGAGTTCTAGATTTTCGAAAAAGGGGAGTTCATTGTTTTTGGATGATAAATTAGTCTTGAAATTCTTATGAATTTATTTTCAATATCACGTTAGTTGTAGGAGAAATTTTGCAGATGTGTTGCAGGATTTTGGAGAAGATCATTACCAAGCTTCAAGGAGGAATTGAAGGAGGTCAGCAAGGTTCTTCATTCAAATCTAGGTTCCCCACTTGCATAATCATTACTTGCTTTTTCTTTTCAAAGAAAATCTTCTTCTCGTCTCTTTCAAAATTTTGCACATAAGAAATTTGGTATATTTTTTTTCAAAAGAAATCTTTTTTTATCCATTTTAGATTTTTGCAAGGGAATCTTTTTCAATTTATGTTGATGGATTTAATCAAATACATGTAACAAAATTGCTTTTCTATAAAAAAACAAACAAACAAAAAAACAAAAAAATCTTCTTCTTTATTCTGCATGTAGGAAATAAATTGGTTAATAGATTTCTTTCACAATAGTATTAATTAGGATGCAAAGAGAGTTTATTCAAAACCGAAATTGTTTTAGCAAATGAGTTTCAAGAAACCTATTCCGTGATCACTTAGAAAATTAAATAACAATTCTAATTGAGCGTAATTTAAGGAGCAAACATAAGCTCTCTTCGAAGTATTTGAAATTGATAAAGTTATTGTTGGTAATTTAAGGAGTAACTTTATCCAGCGATAAAGTTAACGTTACTTCAAGTGGAAGGAGTAATTAGTTATCACTTTATAATCTTGCAAAGGTATTACTTCAAAAGCAACTAGAAGTTTATTGATTAGAATTGTTTATTAGGAGAATTAGTATTATTTACTTGGTTAACTAGCAAGTGTTCAGACTCTTTTCTAATCTCTTTTTCAAACAATTAGTAATTAAGAATAATGTGGTTAATTTGAAGCTTATTGTTGAATAGTTTTTTTTTTTTTTTCCTTCAACAAGTGAGTATTAAATTCATTTCCAAAGTATAATTATTTGATAATTTAAATTTTATTTCAAGCAATTTAGTACCTTTCAAGTATTAGGATTCACATTTAAAGTAGTGTTATCATTTGTAGATGAAATTTATGTTACTTCATATGGAAGAATTAGTTGGCCTTATTATTAAATACTTTTCACTTCAAACAAGTAGGTTTTAAAATTCATTTCCAAAGTTTTGTTATTCAATCATTTAATTTTCTTTCAAGCAAATCAGTACTAGGATTCATACTTATTGTGTAATGGTTTGTCCAAAACAATTATATCTTGCAAGTAATTCAAATCATTTTCATAAGTTATCTTTGAAAGTATCATGGTTTCCAAGCAATTAGTAATTTCATGTATTTAGTTCAAGTTTTTGAATTTTTAATTATTATCATAATTTTCCTTCGAAGAAAATACTATTCCCAAGTAGTCAATTTGTTTATGTTCCTTTCAATTACGTAAAATTTATACTTTAGTTTTTAAATTCAAGCAATAATTCCTTGTATATAATAGTTTCTTTTTCATAATTGTATTGGTTTATTGCTTCATTTAAGATTCATGAATTCAAAGTGAAATTCCTAGTTAGATAACTAAACAAGAGGAGTTGAAACCAAAAATTAGTGGCGTTCGGTATCTATGGTGCCTCTAGGTCACACTTATGGGTAATGTTGTCATGTTGAATTACTGCACTTAATGCCTAATAAAGCTACAATAATGACGTCTGTGGCATCGCCCCTCTAAATCGTCGAGGAGAAATAAGGGTCATTTGGAAGTTAAAATCCAAGGGGCGGGTAATCCCCCTTGGATCAATAATCTAAAAAGATAAATATTAAATGAATCTACATCAGCTTAGTTAAACCTTAGAAAACCCCAATAGGGTTTGGTTGTGTGTTATGAATTTGAAAATTTCTTTTATCTTGATGATTTCAATGGATGATAATGGATTAAGGGTGACATATTTAATAGGAAATATGACTTAGTTGTTTTAGGCCACAAGCAAAAGGCCATCTTGAGCCTTTTTGCTATAGAGCTACCATCGTGGGTAGCAACCATAGAGAAACTGTCTAGGACATTGACCCTAGAAAGGGTTGTGTACCCACCAAACAGTTTACATTAAACCATAGTTAGAAACCAGAACTACATACTTTACACCTTGATCCCATGTCAAAACGGGTATGTAGGCAATCTAGGGATGGAGTTGTCCCTTGCACTCAGGCGTTTGGGGATGCATATTAGGATTTGATTATGGGTGAGTAGTTGGTTCTTGAAGCTCCTTGGTCTTTTAATCAAACGGTACAAACAATAGTTGAAAGGTTAAAATTAATTCAAAGCATACTCAGAAGGAATCCCATATGGATTCGCTTGACTTCCCGAGGCTTTAGGCCGAATTTCGAGGTGAAACTCAAGCTTGTTTATGTAATTATTTTTATACTCGTAAGGATGGTGACCTCGGTGCACTCCTACTAGGGGAGTGTAGTCTTTAGAGAGTGGCTTAGGACTTAGATGGTCTCGATGAGTCTAAAGTCTCTGGCCAGAGCATATCCTATTCTTATGAATAGATGTCTACCCGGTAGATGACTATCCCGAATTGGATAGATGAAACCTCATGTGGACTGATGCCTAACCCGTATGATTATATGCCTAGTCTCGTATGGATAGATGCCTAACTTGTATGGTTAGATGCCTAACCTGTATGGTTAGATGCCCATCCCAATTGGATGGATGCCTATCTCGTTTGGATAGATGGACTTGAGTATGTGATTGAATCAAACATAATTAAGAATAAGAAATCAATATTTCTATATATAAGAAAAAAAAATCAATTGAGTTTTTGGATTAAGTTAAGTGGGTTATTACAACTATCAAAAAATGCCACAAACACCAAACTTACCCAAATCCATGGGAGGCAGTTAAGCCATGTCACGAATCCTGAAGGAGTTGTTGACAGACTAGCCAACAATTCCCCCCTTAGCACTGACTGAGGATTCCATGAACTTCTTTTAAGGAGACCACAGGGTGACCTCCAGGGATTTGAACCTATGACCCAAGGCTCTAATACCAATTGTTGGTATGTTTGTCGTTACACCAAAAGCTTGAGCCATGAATGAATGCCACAAACACTAGACTTACCCAGATCCATGGTAAGGCAGTTAAGCCATGTCACTAATCTCGAAGGAGGTGTTGACCGACTAGCCAACACCAAGATATGAGTATTGTTTATTACACCAATTGCATATATTATCGATGGTTTGCACAAATTACACAAAGGGATAATTGATTTGACATACAAGAAATAAAAAATAATAACATAGGAATACATTTAGAACATTAGAACCAAAATGTATTCTTCATTATCTTTTAAAATATAGAATTCCAAAATTCTTTTATACATATTGTCAAACCAAATATCATTAAAATTCTCTCCAAAATGTTCAAAAAAGTTTAGTTTTTTTCCTCCCTTTGTTAAGGTCTCCTTTACAATATGGAATGACTTATATTTATAGGCCTTCTTCAATTACTTCCTCATAACTACTCAACAACCACTTTATAACTACCTCCTAGTTTTGTTTTTAAAATACAATGGATCTGAAAATAATAATCCTTATTGGGTTTGAATTTACATCATTTTTCTAGAAACAAGCCTCATTTTCTAACTTTCAGTTAAATTAAGTGGCATAGTCACTTTTAAAAAAGAGCAACTTGAAATCTATAACTTCAAAGAAAAAACCAAGTTATTAGTTTTGACGAGGCCTTTTTCCATCTCCATCTTCCTTACCTTTGATACCTTTCAAAAATGTTGTTGACATTAAGCATTGCCTATCTCTTACTCTTCAAGGCATAGGGAGAATTGGTGAATAGTGGGAAATGAATAAAGTATTTAAAATTAAATATTGTTCAATCAAAGCCTCATCATCCCACAAGTTCTCATATTGAAGATCCAAACTAGATGGTTGTTCAAATGAAAATGAATTCCTTAAAACCATTGTCAACTCATCATCCACTCTGCTCTTTGATAATTCATCTATTTTTTTTGACAATTTACCATGCTCGAGGGAACTGCTTTCAAATGAAAACTCATGCATCAACTTGATTAATGCATTTTAGAATTAGAAGTACATGTTATAGATGAGGCCTCTTGTTAGACTAACTAACCCATAAGAATATACATCTACATCTTAATGCCACCTCTATAATGTCAAAAGTTGATCCCTTTGCATATATTTAAAGGCTCTCTTTAACCAAGTTCTTATTTTTGATAGACCATTCTAGTGTAAACCTTGGGTCAGAATAAATGTTATCAAAGTATTCAAATTTACACTACCTCTGCAAATACATTTGAAGGTGTTGGAATGCTCTGATTTATAATATTTCCATTGTAGGAAGAAATAGACCCTCAATAAAATCTTGTAACATAATGGGTTTCTATTGTTAGCAAAAATACTAAGTGACTTGAATTTCCACTTCTTGTTGTAGTTGGTGAATTTATTTTGAACCAGGTCATCCTTCTACAATGCTTGTGCTATAACGACCTCTTGCATTGACTTATCTGCCACTCCAAGCATTGTGGTCACTTTCAACATGTGCTCGCATGTATTGGCTTAGAAAGCCCACATAAGCTTCTATGCACCTTGATCCCAATTTTAGGTGCCAAAGTCTATTCAGAACCACATTGCATCCCATGAGATGACATTTCTATGAGGAATTTTGTCAAATAATTCAGGTTCTTTGCCTATGATTTCATATTTGGCATGTGTGTCTAGCAGGGCATTTGTAACTTCAACATGTTCCAACAAATAAATTCTTTTTGTTATGCACATTAGCATCCCTCCATCCACAACTGATAGAACTATTAAATCTAGTCAAACAAAAGGTGAACCATGAGGATCAAGATCAACTCTATTTTGAGGTTCCCATTTAGTGTGGATTAGAAGTTGCTGGTACAGGTTCTTTGGCTTTACACCTACCAAATGCATTTGCTCAAAATTTTCTAAAGAGATTTAAATAAACCCATTTTATGTATGCCCTACAATCTAAGTAGTTATAATAACAACTAAGAACAACTCGTACTTTATTCCCAATCGGTGCTAAGGAACAGACTACCAACTTTTGTAAAAGATTAGATAATAGTTTTAATCGGTATTCAAGGGGATATTAACAACTGGAATTAAAGATTCAGTGAGTTCATTCCATCTATCTTTGAGAGTTCCATTTGATAGAATATTCATATACCAACATTCATCAAATAAAAATGCAAGTATTCTTATAATACTTCTATGATGCACCCATTAAAACAATGCATCTCATTCTTGAATTATTTTCACTCTCTTAGAGATTTTTGATTGGCTTTTTCTAAACTATAATAGATGCCTTCACATAACACAAGAACATCATAAAGGTTGCAGTGACCTTCTCAAGCCTATTTACAAATAATATTACCACAAGGAAGACAATTTGTAACAATTTTGTTCTTACGAGCCTAATAGTCACAGGATTTACCAGGTCAGAGAACAAGAGAGCCTTTTACAAAATTTAACGATAAAAATAGCTTTAGACATTTTTTGTTTTCTTGACAATGTTCACTTTTCTCTTTGCTTTGAAACATGTTCTTGAACAAACCCTAATATGATCTACAATTTCAATGTTACCACAACCGGAAAAAAAATAAGATTTATTTATGTACTATGCTTTGATGGTACTAGACTATTACACAAAAGAAAATAACTGAAAATAAATCAATTGTTATGATGATCTATAGATCATTGATACAAAATCTCAAGAATAAACTCTTCAAAAACCATTTTGTTGATTATGAGGATAGAAGAATTATTTATATAGGTTTTTTAGAAACTAAATTCGATAACTAGTATATAACTAGATAAGTAATTCCTAACAACAACAAACACACAATGTTTATTATCATTCATTCTTGCTCATAATTAACATTGTGAAAAAATAGAAGAATGTTCATTATCATTTCCCCCCCCCCCCCCCCCCCCCCCCCCACCATAATGAACACTGAGAAGAACACCAAGTGAACTCAAAAGTGTGAAAGTGATCACAACCAAGGAGCTTTGTGAAAATATCAACAAGTTGTGTGGCGATGGGACAATATACAAGTTCAACCAATCCTTTGTGAACCAACTCACAAATGTAGTGATATTTGATGTCAATGTGTTTAGTCCTTCCATGAAACAATGGATTTTACTAATCTAGATAGTACTTTGATTGTCGCAATATAACACAGTGGGACCAACCTGAATGTGTTGTAGATCCTGCAACATTCTCCTCAACCAAATAGCTTGACAAGTAGTAGAAGTGGCAACTTTGTATTCAACTTTTGTAGTAGAGAGAGAGAGAGAGAGAGAGAGAGAGAGAGAGAGAGAGAGAGAGAGAGAGAGAGAGAGAGAGAGAGAGAGAGAGAGAGAGAGAGAGAGAGAGAGAGAGAGAGAGAGAGAGAGAGAGAGAGGGTTGTTTCTTGGATTTCCAACAAATTCATAAATTAAAGTAGACTCTCAATCATCTATAGAGCTTGCCCAATCAAAATTAGTACATTCAACCAATTCAAGCTCATTGAAATGGTGAAAAGAAATACCATAATGCAATGTTCCTTTAAGATACCTTAGAATCCTTTTAGCAACAACCCAATGTCTTTCCTTGGGTTCAAACATGAACTTTGAAACCAAACTTACAACATGTGTTTATTATATGGTCTAGTGGTGGTCAAATAAAGAAAACTTTCAACTAACTACCTATCAATAATGGGATTTACATAAGAAGAATCATCAGAAGTAGACAACTTAACACCAACCTCTATAGGTGTGGTCATGGGATTGTAATCCTGCATATGAAACCTTTGAAGAAGATCTGAAACATTATTTTGTTGAGACAAAAATATACCATTGTTATGTTGCCAAACTTCAAGACCAGGAAAGTAATGCATCTCTCCCAAATCAATCATTTCAAATTCTGAAACCACTGTGCCTCTAAATTCATAAAACAATGAAGTATTGTTGCCACTGTAGATGAGACCATCCACATATAGAATAACAATTAGAGCATCTTTGTGCCAAAATGTCCAATATAAATTAGGATCGGACAGACTTTTGACAAACCTTTTTTTAAAGAAAATAAGAATCAATTCTAGAGTACCATGCTCAAGGTGCTTGTTTTAGACCAAATAAAGCCTTCTTCAACCTATAAACAAAATTTTCTTTAGAAATAACCTCAAAACTTTGAGGTTGAGAAACATAAACTTCCTCATTGATATAACCATTCAAAAAAGCACTTTTAGCATCCATTTGATAAACACTTCATCCATTTTGAGCAACCAAAGCTAGGGCTAGTCCAACAATATCCATCCTACCTACACGAGCAAAAGTTTCTATATCTAGTCAATACCTTCTTGTTGTGTGCATCCTTTTGCAACTAGTCTAGCTTTGTATTTATCAATAGTCCCATCAAATTTATATTTAGTTTTATAATTCCACTTTGTACCAATAACATCCTTACTAGGAGGCAATTCAACCAACTCCCAAGTGTCATTTCACTCTATAGATGTTGTTTCACTCTTCATTCCTGTAACCAACTCTTCCTTTACACTGGATTTTGAGAAATCTTTTGCATAATATGAGTAATGAGAGCATAGTTAACCTTTCTATGAGATCTTGTAGTCATTTGATTGAAATTAGTATCTAACATGAGAGATGGGGAATGTTTTTTCTTAGTTCTTCTTTGATGTTTTTGACATTGCTCTCCACATTTGAGCATGAAGGTTCTGCATTATAAATTTATGATTCACCAGGCACATGAAAAAGAAAACGAGAGTCCTCTTCATCCACATCATTCACAAGAAGGTTAGATTTATTCAAATCACTCTCAATATTCTTAGCCTTTTCATTTGGTGTATAGTCTGCTCTTTCATCAAAGATAACATCTCTACTTATGATTAATTTCTTACTGACAAGATCATATAATGTGCAATCTTTATTTTCAAAATCACACCCAATAAAAATGCATTTGATACACTTTTCATTCAACTTAGTTCTATTTTATTTAGGAATATGTGCATAAGAAACACAACCAAACACCTTAAGATGAGCAATAAATAGTGTCAAATTAGACCAAGCTTGTTCAGGATTCATTTGATGAACTGCTTTTGTGGGGCTCCTATTCAACAATTAAACTACTGTAATGACTGCCTCTCCCCAAAAACTCTTATCTAGGTTCTTTTCTTTCATCATGCTTTGATCCATTTCAACAATAGTTCTATTTTTTCTCTCAACAAGCTCATTTTGTTGTGGAGTGTAAGAAGTGGTAAACTCTCTTTGAAGCCCATGTCTTCTACAATAATCTAGAAACATCTTTGACCTATACTCTCCCCCATTATTTGATATGATTATCTTAATGAATTGACCACTTTGTTTTTCAATGAATTTTTTGAACTCAACAAATTTATCAAAAATGTCTCATTTATTAGCCAAACAATAGATCCAAGTTTTACAGGAAAAATCATCAATGAAAGTGAGAAAACACTTTAATTATACAGTGAGGGTGTTGCCATCGGACTACATAAATTAGTGTGAACAACTTCTAGAGGTTTTTCGTGCTCTCCTAGACAAACCAATTAGAAAAGTATTTCTATGTTGTTTTCCAAATAAACATTCTTCACAAATTTTCTGATCATTCTTAAGAAATGGCAATCCTCCTACCATATGTTTTTCCTTAAGCAAAAGTAAACCACCAAAATTTAGATGCCCATACCTTTGATGCCATAACTGATAGTCATGCACCTTTGTAGTGCTCAAGATCTACCTGTGTGAAGAAAAATGAAGAGGAAACATTCGATCACCTATCATTTATGCTCAGACAACCATTGCATATCTTTGTGACTTATCTTTGATGATACATTCATTCCTATAAAAAATAACTTGATAATTTTGTTCAAGCATCCAACCAACTAATAACAAATTCTTTTTTCGTGCAGGAACTAACAAGGTATTAGAAATGTTCTTAATTTTTCCATTCTCATTTGCTACTTCGATGTTTCTTATTCCTTTAGTCCCATGTAAATTATTGTCTCCCAACACAATATTACCATTATATTTTTCATTCAAGTTAGCAAAGAGATTTTCATTAGAAGTTATTTGTTTGGAGAAACTAGAATCATTATACCACATCTTTTTCATTAGAACTTGCGTCCAAACAAAAAAGATATAGATTTTGTTTATCTTCTACAATATTATTAGCAGATTGCTTATGCCAACATTTAGACTCCTAATGGTCAAATTTGTTACAATGGAAACATTTAACATGTATTTTTTCTCTAATAGTATCCATGCTTCTATTTCTACTTTTACCTCTACAATTGTTACTTCTTCCTTGGAAACTAGAACCCTGTCCTCGATCATAGCCCTTGCCTTTGTAATTGTGACTAGAATCACCTTTATGTTCATATTTGGAATCATTGGCATGATCATAGCCCCTTCCTCTGTAATTGTGACTAAAATCACCTCTATGTTCATGTTTGGAATCATTGACATAACCATTTTTGTGATAAGTAGGTTAGAAAAATTATGCTTTTTACCTCTTATGTTACCTTAGATGCAAATGCTTGTTCTAAAGATTCTTGATTGCTTTTCATTCATTCTTCTATTGTCAATAATATGTCACTTAACTCATCAATTTTCATCGATGTAAGATCTTTTGAAATTTTAATTGTGGAGACACCATTATTAGATTTGGATGGCAAACTTCTTAATATTTTTTCAATCACATTTTGATTTCTTACATCATCTCCTAGAATTCTCATTTGATTTATCATGCCTTCAACTTTTGTAAAACCTCATTAATTGATTTATTTTGATTCATTTTAATATTTTCAAAAAAAATCCTCAATGTTTGCAACTTAACTATATAAGCACCTTGATATGCATTTACAAGAGTATTCCATGTCTCTTTAGAATGTACAACACCACTTATTCTATGAAAAATTAATTGGCTTATTGCACCTTGAATTAAAAATAATACTTCATAATCTTTTTATTTATTTTGCTTATGTTCTCTTTATTGTTGATTAGTCAATTCGTTTATATCTTCAGGTTGGTTCTTCATACCCCTTATGGACAAAATCCCACAAATCTTTAGATCTCAACAAAGTTTGCATTCTTATACTCCAATAAGACAAAATTATTCCATAAAAAATAGGAATCAATAACCTTTATGTACCAATCAGATTTGCCATCTCAAACAAACTTAATGCAACAACTACAGAAAATAGAATCTGAAATTTGGATCAGCTTTTCTCTTAACTGCAAAATGAAATCTTTGTACCAATGCCTCGAAATCTCTCTCAAATTCTCCCCCTTTGCAAATTATCTTTCATGTTTTAATATTGACACACCACCGTTAGATTTCCATTTTTTCACTCTATTTTGGAAAACGTCATGGAATTTGGCGTAACACCTACTAATTAGATTTGCTTGAAAGTTTCAAAGGCCTTTCAATGAATTGATTTTGTGTATATTATTTCAAGCATTGCACTTCACGAGAACACATTTCTTTGAAACATGTTATCAAACAGTTTGAATGTGCCTTCTAGCTCTTTCATTACAGACCTTTGTAATAACTTCTTGTAGGATTGGTTTTTCTGCAATGGAAGGGATCAAATCTTCATGTTTAAGTTTTTCACAAGAGTGGACTTAATGCCGGTGAAGATGTCAAGGAATTGAATGTTTTACTAGTTCTTTTCATTGCCCGCATTCTAGGAATCAATGCCCTAGAAACTATGGTCTACAAGATCACCTACTTGTTTCCAACACTCCAATCTTGGCAATAACTTAGAGGATATTGTTGAAGCTTGTGAGTTTGGTGTTTCCATTTTCCTCAGCGGCCCTTTAACCGTTGCGGTCAGTAGTCAACTGCCCAGTTCCCGCCTATAATACAACCGAGTTCAAAATTTCTCCCCCGCTGCGTAAAGTTTGGTAGGTTCGATCACATGAGAGAGAGAGAGAGAGAGAGACTCATGGAATGTTGTCACCGCAGCCAAGGAAGCCATGTGAAATGCTCTGATAGGACATGCATGCAAATTTGGAAGCACAGACAAGGGATGTTAACCACTTTGATCGATTGCCTCAAAGAAATGGAATGCCATGATTCCTGGATAATACGCAAAATGAATTTTTAAAAAGTCCTCAGGAACCTGCAAGCGAATGCCATCGGCAGATGTAAATTTGCAATCTGCAACCTTTGGCAGTAGTCTCCCTGCCTGTGCCGAAATGGGAGCTTTGGAACAGGGCATGTAATCCGTCAATGATAAAGGACAGAGGAATTCTGTCAGATGCTGTAGTTGTAACTGACTTGGTAGACATGTATGCAAAATGTGGAAGCATAGACAGGGGGCAGTAACTGTTTAACAAAATGCCTCAAAAAAATGTGATCTCATGGAATTCCATGATTGCAGGATACGCACAAAAATTATTCGTGACAAAATACCTCCAAAAAATTTAGCCTCATTGAATGTGCCAGGATTGCAGGATATGCAGAATTATAGACTCTGCAAACTTTTCCAACAGCCTCCTAGCCCGTGCCAAAATGGGATCCTTGGAACAGGGTATGTACATCCATTAAAGCGTTAAGGATGGAGCAATTTTGTCCAATGTAGTTGGAATTACTTTGTTACAAAATGTATGCAAAATGTGAAGCATAGACAAGGGGAAGGAACTATTTTGAGACCCCATCTATTACTAATTTACAAGAAATATGGCATCCTTATTCTATTCTGTATTTCTCTAAACTTTTAGCACTCTTTGTTGTTATCTATAATAGAGGTATGGTTGCTCTCTACCGGTGTGGAAACATTCTTATATTAAAAATGGAATTTGTTCTTTCAATAAGCAACCTTGGTTTTTTCAATAGGTTCTATTATTTTCTATCAATTTTTTCATTAGCTGTTGTAAATTGATAGGTTATCATTTTTCAATTGAGTCTCATTTAAATTAAGAATTTCATTCAAAACATATTAAGCAATTGAGCTAGAAAGAAAACTAACTTATTAATTAATTGGTGAAGGTTTTTTTATGTGTTTGTGTTAACTTAAGTAAATCCATTTATTACTAGTTGAATCCTAAGATAGATAATTGAAAAAGGCTTTCCTACATTTAAATTATATAGGCTATCTATTTTTTATCTATATTTGTAGTGAACTTGATTTGAATCCTAACCTTCATTATTTATTCATCTCTTCATCCTTAAAAGATTTTTTCTCTCTAAACATCAAACTCTCATTCTAATGTTTTGAAGTTGATTATTCTACTTTGATTTTTAAATTTTGTTGTCATTCAACGAAACTCTATATTTGAGTAAACATAAACGTAGTCACAATATATAGACTATATAAAAATAAGTTCTTGTCCATTCACTACACTATTGTCTTTGTCTTTATTTTCATTGAAAAAACTCTATATTTTTCTACTCAAATTCCCTATAGCATATGAGTATGAATCATTTTTCAGTTCTTGGATACAAATTATTATCTTTCCTTCTTAGACTATTCCTTCCTTATACATTATCTCTAATAGGAACCCTTATCTTAACCATCCATGTATTTTCCTTCCTCTTCCCTTTTTCATTACCTTAATTTGTTCCTCCATTGTCATCCAACCCACATGTCAAGTCTACATGTCTCACAATGATGGCCACTTTGATAATGAATCCCTATTAGATAATGCTAAGTTTGCCACTCATCAAAATTGACTACTAGTTGCCTCTCCTCTAATGTATCATACTTGATGATGTCACCTACTCCTTAATAAATATCAGCATCACCCATCTTGAGGGGCTAGAGATATTACAAGGTATAAGATATATCATCTAAAATCATGTCCTTTTATAGTCTAGTTATCCTACCTTAAACTCACTCTTCTAGCCAACTTATTTTCTTTTTCCTACCACTTAATATTCCTTCACCTAAATTCACATGCCTGCACCTTCTTATCCAACTGGTGCAGGAGCACCTAATTTTGAGCTAGTTTTGAGTCCAGTTTCTACATTTTGGTGTGTTTGTTCATAGTTTGGTTTGGAGTGGTGAATAAGAGTCTTCTCTTAGGTCTTAATATGTTTTTTTAGTGCTTTGGTAGGTTGAATGTCCTTAGGACAATGCATTTTCTCAATTTTGGCTTGTAAGCCCTTGTAAGCTTGAAATGGCAAAATCTTGCATTTTGATGAAAAATGCCTTGAATAGACTTGTTTGGCATTGGGACATGTCAATGTAATGGTTTTTAGTCATCTTAGATGGTTTGAAGGAGATAACCAAGCATGAAAGGCAAAAATGCACTTTTGGGCAAAAGTTGTCAAAGTTGCTTGACAACGTTTTGCAACGTTGAGCAACTTTTTGCATTTTTGGTGCAAAAGGTTGGTTAGGGAACCAATGGACAGTTAGTTAGGCCACAAATGACATATAAAAGATTTGAGAATAAATGTAATGAGGTTGTTCAATGCCTGGATTAGATTGGAATACATTTTGAGACCAATTTTGAAGTTTTACATTGCATTTTGTCAAGAATTAGAGCAGCAATCCATACTTAATGGATTGTAATGAGGTTGTTCAATGCCTGGATTAGATTGGAATACATTTTGAGACCAATTTTGAAGTTTTACATTGCATTTTGTCAAGAATTAGAGCAACAATCCGTACTTAATGGATTGATTGCATTGTTGTACCTTGATTATTGTTTTTATCATGTTCTTTTAGTTCTCAGGAAGCAATTTTATTAGTTTATTTGCAAGTTTGAATTGAGTTTCTCATTTTGTAAGCTCTCGACCTGAGTAAGGGTTTGAGAGGCCCAAACATGGTTCCTGCTTGAAGTCCTTTGAGTTCTTCTCAATAACCCTTGGGACTCGATCCATGGAGCCTTTGTACAGTGTATATAACTTTTATTTTCCTTTGGAGGTCATTGAAAGGCCAATGAGCATCATTTCCTAGGCGAGCTTAGTCATAGCTCGGTTAGGAAATGAATGAGATTATGCAAGTGTTTGCAGGAAAGAGTAGGGTTGGAGTTCAAGAGTGTTTGGGATGAACAAGTGATGTGTGGAAGAACTTATGTGTGAATTTGGAGGTGTGTCAGATCAAGGAAGACACTTAAACCTTGGAAAAAGACCAAAATAAGCCCAAAACCACCTAAAACAAGCATTTATCGGGTTCCGTACCTATACGGTCAGACTTAGCCTCCTAAATTCAGAAGTTGGAAATTACTTCCAAAAGGGTATCCTGATCAACAAAGAGTTTGTGTGAGTCTTTGGAGAAGTTGGGAGAAAATTCACAAAAACCGGTTTGGTGGGGTTAATTGGGGCTCTAGGGCTACTAGGCCTAGAAAGTAGGAAAAGGAAGGAGTGATGGGGAAAAGAATGAAAACCTCACTCAAAACCAACTGATTGACTTAGGAAAAAATCACAAACACCTGCTACAACCCCTGCAAGCACTTGTGAGGAGTTTTAGAGTAGAAGGTTGGATTTACCCTGGTGAATCTCAACCATGCTTGAGCAATCAAGGAGCACATCTGGATTGGGAGCACTCCTAGGGAGCTTAGGTGTCCAAATTGTTTTGAAGACAATATGAAAAAAGCATGAAGCCCTCTAGGACAACATTTTACTGCCCTTAAATAAGGTGTAAGCTCTCTTTGAGTAACCTCCCCATCATAGTGGTATCAGAGCAACCATGATTTGGGAAGAAGCCAGCATATGACAGACACTGAATCAATAGAAGAGAATAGTTTAAGGATGGTGACCAATGCAGAGCTAGAAAAGAAGGTAGAAGACTAAGAAGAAGAAAATAGGCTCCTCAGAGAAAGATTATTACAACTGGAGAGCAAACAGACGCAGTTGAAGATAAAACTGAGAAAGTGACAATTAAGGTCAATGAAGAGAAGGGCAAAGAAGTGGTAGAAGAGGATAGGACTCTTGAACTAGACCCTATTCTACCTGAAGAACCTTTCCTTAAAGCAATTAAATCCTTAGGAGGGAAAACCCTAGAAGGAGTGTCACTTTTTTGTGGAAAAATGGAACCAAAGGTAGTCCTGGAATGGATAGAGGGATTGGAGAATCACTTTGAATGTGATGGAATCAGTGAGGCATAAAAGGTGAAGGTGGCCAAGTCTAGATTGAGAGGGGCAACATTGACTTGGTGGAAATTCATCCAAGAAGAGAGGCAAAAAGAGGGCAAGAACCCCATAGCTACTTGGAAGGGCATGTCAGCCAAGGTGAAAGAGGCATACATCCTTGAAGATTATGAAATCTAGTTGCATAAGAGAAGACAAAATTTGAGGCAAAGAGACTTGGATGTGAGAAGCTATACTGAGGAATTTCAGAAGTTGTGTCTAAGATCTAAGGTAGTGGAGGATGAGAACATCAAGGTATCCAGATACTTAAATGGCTTGAGATGGAATATCCAAGAGGAATTAAACTTGTTATGCCCCAAAACCATGCACAAGTGCTATCAGTTGGCACTAAGAGTGGAAGAAAAGAGCAATAAGAAACAAGAACAAAGCAACAGAGGCAGAGGCATGGAAAGAGATGGCAGAGGTCAGAGAGGTAGTTTTGGTGGAAGAAGCATAGACCAAAGATCCCAAGGGGAATCCAAGTTTATTGAGTAAAGTGGGGATTCCAATAACAAGAGCAACTATAGAGGAAGGGGATCTAGCAACTCCAGTAGATGAAGGTCTAGTGGATTAGGAAGAGGGTCCTATTTTTCCACCATGAAGCGCTACAACTACCACCAACTTGGACACTCGGCCTATAGATGCCCTGAGAAGTCTTCTTCATCCCAAGGAGGTGAGAGGAGAGTATGCTCAAGAGGATGCAACAAACATGAAAGCATCATAAGTAAGCTTGGATTCAGAGGTTGGAGAGAACCTCATGATAAGGAGAGTCTTGATTAAAGAATCGGTTAAGGAGGAACCTAACCAAAGGAGATCCTTGTTCAGAATAAAATGTAAGATCATGGGAAAGGTATGTAGAGTGGTAGTGGGTTCAGGATCCACAGACAACATAGTGTCAGAGGAAGCAGTGACTAAGCTTAATTTGCCAAGAATCCCACATAGTGATCCCTACAGAGCTACATGGCTCAATAAGGGGCAACATGTTCTTGTAAATGAACAAAATTGGGTTGAGTTCACCATTGGAGGTTACAAGGATAGAATTCTATGTGATATCTTACCCATGGATGCTTGCCACCTACTCCTAGGTAGGCCATGGCAGTTTGACAGAAAGGCAATACATCATGGAGAGAAGAATGCTTATACCTTCCAAAAGGATGTAACCACCTACAAAATTCAGTCTTTAGGAGACCAAGTAGAGGGTAGATCCAAAGGTCCTAATGTGCTGCTGGTTGGTGAGAAAGAGTTCATCAACACACTCAAGGGGGGAGAAGGAGTGGGGTTTGCCATTGTTGTGAAGCCAAAAGAGGACAACAAGGAGAAGAAGGTGAGCATTCCTAAAGAAGTGCAACAGGTTCTAAATCAGTTTGAGGACATCATTAGTTATGGAACACCAGCTGCATTGCCTCCTCAACGTGCTATAAGTCATCAAATAGACTTTGTACCCGAAGCTTCTTTACCCAATAAGGCAGCTTATAAGATGACACCAGATCAAAACAAGGAGATAGCCAAGAAAATACAAGAACTCCTAGATAATGGTCTAATCAGGAAGAGCATCAACCCATGTGCAGTACCCACCGTTTTGGCTCCAAAAAAAAGAGGTACTTGGAGACTTTGCACTGACTCTATAGCTATAAACCGGATTACTATCAGATATAGATTTCCCATCCCAAGAATTGAAGACTTGATGGATTGTTTGAGAGGTGCTGAATACTTCAATAAGATAGATCTTAAGAGTGGTTACCACCAAATCAAAATAAAGGAGGGTGATGAATGGAAGACAACCTTCAAGACTATAGAAGGACTCTATGAATGACTTGTTATGCCATTTAGACTCACAAATGCCCCTAGCACATTCATGAGACTCATGAATGAAGTACTCAAGGACTACATTGGTAAATTTGTTGTTGTTTACTTAGATGACGTCTTAATTTTTAACAAGTTTAAAGATGAGTATCTTAAGCATATAGAAATTGTCTTGAGTAAACTATGTGATGAACAACTAACCATCAATTTGGAGAAATGTGAGTTTATGAAGCATGAATTGGTGTACATTGGTTTTGTAGTCTCAAGAGATGATTTGAAGATGGATACTTCTAGGGTGGAAGCCATAATCAACTAGTCTACACCTAGGACAACAAGTGAAGTGAGAAGTTTCCATGGCTTGGCTCAATTTTATAGAAAGTTCATCAGAGGGTTCAACAAAATATGTGCACCCATGCTTGAGACAATCAAGGGAGGTGTAAGAGCCAAGTTTGAATCGAAAAAGGAAGCACAAAGAGGTTTTGAACTCTTGAAGACAAAGGTGGCTACTCAACCGGTACTTATCCTACCAAGCTTTGACAAACTTTTCACAATTGAATGTGATGCAAGTAACATAGCGGTTGGAGCAGTTTTGAGTCAAGACAATAGACCGGTTGCCTTCTTCAGTGAGAAACTCAATGATGCAATGAAAATGTATTCCTCCCATGATTTGGAATTGTATGCACTTGTCCAATAACTTAGGAAGTGGAGGCATTATTTGCTGCCTAAGGAATTTGTGGTTTACACTGATAATCAATCTCTTAGTTTTCCTAATTCACAAGAAAAGTTAAACCATAGGCATATTAAATGGGTAGAGTATTTGCAGTCATACACCTTTACCATCAAGAACAAGAAAGGACAATGTAATAAGGTAGTTGATGCATTGAGGAGGAGGTTACTAACAATGCAAGAAGTGCAACTCAAAAGCATTGGAGTGGATAGCTTCAAGAATTTGTACGAAGAAGATGAGGATTTTGCTGCTGCCTACAAGGTTTGCCAAGGATTTGGAAACCATTTCCACAGTGAGTATGCAGATTACACCTTGCAAGATCGCCTTTTGTTCAAAGGAGGGCAGCTATGTGTGCCTAGAGGGTCTATGAGGGAAAACTTGATGCAAGAAAAACATAATGGATGCTTGAGTGGACACTTTGGTTTGAACAAGACTTTGGAGCTTGTCCAAAGATTCTAATTTTGGCCTAAGATGCAGTGAGATATCACAAGATATGTGGAGCAATGTGTGGTTTGTCAAAAAGCTAAGGGTATATCTTCTAATGCTAGTCTTTATCAACCTTTACCTATTCCCAACTGGCCATGGGAGTCTGTAAGTATGGACTTTGTGGTTGGTTTGCCAAAAACCAAATCAGGTTTTGATAGCATTTATGTTGTGGCAGATAGGTCTAGTAAGATGGCTCACTTTATTCCATGCAAGGTCACTCATGATGCCAGCCATATTGCTCACTTGTTTTTCAAAGAAGTTATTAGGATTCATGGTTTGCCTATCAGCATTGTGTCGGATAGGGATGCAAAGTTTATTGGTCATTTTTGGAAGACTTTGTGGCAAATATTAGGCACTAATTTGTCTTTCAGTTCAACCTATCATCCCCAAACAAATGCTCAAACTGAGGTGGTTAATAGAACACTTGGGAACCTACTTAGATGCCTAAAAAAAGAGTATGGTCAAGCTTGGGATCATATCATCCATCAAGTTGAGTTTTCTTACAATGATAGTGTGAATAGGTCCACCGGTAAGAGTACTTTTGAAGTGGTGTATGACATTCATCCTAGAGGAGTTTTGGAGCTCAGAGATGTGGGAAAGATGGGACAGAAGAGTGGACATGCTTTGGACATAGCCCAATCAATGCAAGAGGTTCATGAGTAGGTTAGGACAACCCTATTGGACACTACTCAAAAGATCAAAGACAAAGTGAATGAAAAAAGGAAAGATATCCAATTTGTTGTTGGTGATATGGTGATGGTTCATTTGAACAAAGAAAAACTTCAGAAAGGTGTCCCTAGTAAGCTTCAGATGAGAAGGATAGGTCCTTGCAAAGCTTTGGCCAAGTATGGCAACAATGCATACAAGGTAGACTTACTTGGTGATATGGCTTTGTCGCCAATCTTCAATGTAGCAGATTTGGTGTAGTAAAAGAGCACACTTCCAATAGAAGATAGTAGAGTTTTAGAAGTCTCTCAAGCACTCTCAGACATGCCCTTACCAGCTGTACCCATTCCCCAAGCCGAGAAGGTGTTACATTCAAGAATTTTGAAGAAAACAAGGCATACCACCTACACGGAGCACTTGGTCAAGTGGCAACACCTTCCAACATCAGAGGCTACTTGGATACCCAAGGCAGACTTCTCTAAGCATGGAGTTCCATTTTCTTTTCTTCCTCAAGGAGTCACTTGACTTCTTTTCTTTGGGGGGAGTATGGTGCAGGAGCACCTAATTTTGAGCTAGTTTTGAGTCCAGTTTCTACATTTTGGTGTGTTTGTTTATAGTTTGGTTTGGAGTGGTGAATAAAAGTCTTCTCTTAGGTATTAATATGTTTTTCTAGTGCTTTGGTAGGTTGAATGTCCCAAGGACAATGCATTTTCTCAAATTTGGCTTGTAAGCCCTTGTAAGCTTGAAATGGCAAAATCTTGCATTTTGATAAAAAATGCCTTGAATAGAATTGTTTGGCATTGGGACATGTCAATGTAATGGTTTTTAGTCATCTTAGATTGTTTGAAGGAGAGAACCAAGCATGAAAGACAAAAATGCACTTTTTGGCAAAATTTGTCAAAGTCACTTGACAACTTTTTGCAACATTGAGCAACTTTTTGCATTTTTGGTGCAAAAGGTTGGTTAGGGAACTGATGGAGAGTTAGTTACGAAAAAAATGGCATATAAAATATTTGAGAATCAATTTAATGAGGTTTTTTAGGCTTGGATTAGATTGGAATACATTTTGAGACCAATTTTGAAGTTTTACATTGCATTTTGTCAAGAATTAGAGCAACAATATGTACTTAATTGATTGATTGCATTGTTGTACCTTGCTTATTGTTTTGTTAATGTTATTGTAGTGCTCAGGAAGCAATTTGATTATTTTATTTGCAATTTTGAATTGTTTCTCATTTTGTAAGCTCTCGACTTGAGTAAGGGTTTGAGAGGCCCAGACATGGTTCCTGCTTGAAGTCCTTTGAGTTCTTCTCAATAAACCTTGGGAATCAAGCCATGGAACCTTTGTACAGTGTATATAACTTTTATTTTCCTTTGGAAGTCATTGAAAGGCCAATGAGCATCATTTCCTAGGCGTGCTTAGTCATAGCCCGATTAGGAAATGAATGAGATTATGCAAGTGTTTGTAGGAAAGAGAAGGGTTGGAGTTTCAGAGTGTTTGGGATGAACAAGTGATGTGTGGTAGAACTTATGTGTGAATTTGGAGGTGTGGTAGATCAAGGAAGACACCTAAACCTTAGAAAAAGACCAAAATAAGCCCAAAACCACCTAAAACAAGCATTTCTCGAGTTCCGTACCTATAAGATCACACTTAGCTTCCTAAATTCATAAGTTGGAAATTGATTCCAAAATGATATCCTGATCAGAAAAGAGTTTGTGTGAGTCTTTGGATAAGTTGGGAGAAAATTCACAAAAACTGGTTTGGTAGGGCTAATTGGGGCTCTAGGGCTACTAGGCCTAGAAAGTAGGAAAAGGAAGGAGCGATTGGGAAAAGAATGAAACCCTCACTCAAAACCAACTGATTGACTTAGGAAAAAATCACAAACACCTTCTACAACCCCTGCAAGCACTTGTGAGGAGTTTTAGAGTAGAAGGTTGGATTTACCCTGGTGAATCTCAACCATGCTTGAGCAATCAAGGAGCACATCTGGATTGGGAGCACTCCTAGGGAGCTTAGGTGTCCAAATTGTTTTGAAGACAATATGAAAAAAGAATGAAGCCCACTAGGACAACATCTGACTACCCTTAAACAAGGTGTAAACTCTCTTTGAGTAACCTCCCCATCGCCAACCTAAACCCACATTCCTACCATTTATGCATCTCTCTCCATTCCTCCTTTTAACTATGATCATGTCCCTTTAGGCAAATACTTTACCTCCTACCACTATGTGCAACCCTTTCAACCCTTACCCTTCACTTATATTGCTTGATCCTCTCTTACCACTACTTTGACTTCCTCTCCTATTTTACCATGAAACTCACAACCCTTGCCATGCTCTTAGGTCAAAACATGATTTTTTTTGCTTCTCCTACCTTCAATGTCCCAACATATGCCCCTAAATTTATCTTTTACCACCCGCTTAACGAAATATCAATGATGCAATACTAGTTATCTATTCCCCCATCAGCTTATACCCTAGGAGATGGAACTTTAAACCTCCTTCACAACATAATATGCTTGGCTATAATAAATCAGCCACATGTATCATAGTTCACCATGTTAAACACTGACATATGTGTATGATTGGATAATAGATCTTAAGATACATGTTAAATCCTTTATATATAAATGTGCACTGACTATTACCTTGATGATGCATTCATAGCTAATCCTTTATCTATTAATTAAGAAGAAAACATAAAATGGTTATGTTATTTATCTACCTATTATATGGGTTCTTTCATTTATCTCACTCATCTTTTCATGGAACACATTCAACTCAACATAGGATTGTAAGCTAGTTTCACCATTTTTTTATGCATTTTAATCAAGGTGGAAATGAGAAGGTGATGGAGTTTAGCCCCAAACTACGATTCATACTGTATAGAAGACTAAGTGGAGATTTCAAAAGTGAATGACGTAAAGTTCCGTAATGGTGTTTTTACATGCGCGTATCAAAATAGTTAGCCAAAATGATGTGATGAATGAGGAGGAGCAGCCAAAAGAGCAACTCACTCTTGTCTATGTTCAGTTGGCTCAATCAAGGCGCCCTCTGGGCCCAGTCTGCATCACCACCACTCGGGATCACCCTTCCTTCTCTTTCCTGGTCAAATAAGTGCCTTCCTGGTCACTGCCTGTGCATTAATAACTTATTAGGATTCTTCTAAGTGGGCACCTACCCTACAAAGCGGGGAAGTAGGTCTCATCTACAAAACAAAGATGAAAACAGAGAATTAACAAGGCGGGAAAGTAGGTCTCATCTACAAAATAAAGATGTAAAGAGAGTGTAACCTCCCCTGGACTTAACCTTCACTAATCGACAATTATATACATACAGTTATTCGAAACACACTGCCTAGGGGGACAACATAATTTTTGTTAGAAAATGACGATCTAAAGATTATTTCAAACGACTTGGACAACATAATTTTTGTTAGAAAATGGTGATATGAAGATTATTTCAAACGACCGGGACAACATAATGGCTTGAAGGGGAGGGAAGCAGGGAACGAAGGAAACGAAGAACGAGGGATGGAAACAAGCAGGGAAGGAAGCACAACCACCAATACTCATCTTACCTACCCAACCTTACCTACCTTAACACCACCTACACTTACACCTACACTTGCACCTACACAACTATTTATATTATAGCAACTAAAAACTCACCGCTACCATACTCAATCTATTAGACTTAGCACGCACGAGTTCTCGAATCGCCTGAACCGGGCTCCCTGATCCTTCACCCCCAGGCAAGAGAGATAGCTCCAGCTACCGCTCCTACCTATGGAGCAGTGAGGGATGGATGGCCTAATTAACGAGTTGAGGATGTGAGCCCTGCCTGCCCTTGCGTTCCTGGAAAACTTTCTCAATAAAGTCCAGTGAACCGCCATAGAATTGTAGGGATGCAAAGAAAGAACTATCTATTCTCGGCCCAGGCATAGCCCATCCTTCAACATTTGACCGGTTGGCGAGACGGTTATAACTTCCCCTCCCTCCTTTGCTCCGGCGCTAGACCTTGCTGGATAACTAGTTAGGATGGCAAGTTAACAACTACCAGCATCTCTTCCAGGACCAGTAGCAGGTGTTTACCCATAAGCATCAGCAGCTAAGGCATAGGCAACGGAATAAGCATAGGTATAGGTACAACCAGGAGAAGCTCATAGGAGCAGGATCGGGTTAATAAGTTCCAGATCGATACCCATAGCCATAAGCTACAGAAGCAAGGGTAGTTTAAGCATACATTTACGTATATACAACAAAAGTAGGTCCAACAACACCACCAATAACAGCTTATCCAGTATAAGATCTAGTAGTAGTTGGTTAAGCATACCTATACCTAGTAGCAGTGAATGATCTAACAGTAGACTATGTTGGTTCATCAGTTTATTATGTTGATCCAGTTGTTTAAGCATACCTAGATGCACCAGTACCAGCAACAACATAAGCAACGGGAGAAGCAAAGGCAGATACTCGTGATCCATACCTTCGTGAGCATGATCCAGATCTTCCATATCGAGAGCAAGATCTAGCTTATGCATTTAGTAATAGAGATTAAGAGCCAGATGTTCTTGATGCTCTGCAAAAAGGATTAGAAAATCTGTTTGATGACAACACACACAAGAGCACAAGAAACAAACGTTAGTGTTAGCAACAAAAGATTATCCTAAATAGGCATATCAAGAGAGATATTAAGCATGAAATAGAAAGCATATAAACATAGAATAAAATAGCTAATCAAGATGCTCATAGTTGCTCCTCCCTTGTTCCTCTCCTCTCCAAGTCCCAAATGAGTGTAGCTCTCAGCAGCTTTTTGCACTATGGATGCTTATGGAGGATTGAGATTTGTAGTATAGCTCCAAATATGAAATAAAAAGCTATTTTTATGCTAAAATGATATATTTTACCAAAAAGACAAGATTTTAGTTATGCTATGCTAAATGCTCTCTAAAAATGTCTATAGCCTAAATGCATACAAGTTTTCAGGATCTGGATTATGAAGGAATGGGCTCTATTTATAGGAAAAATGGAGCAATGGATGGCCAAGATTGAAAGGTTTAATCAAGGGTCAAGCTTGAAAGTTGGGGATCCATGTGCACAATTTGCACCAATGAAATGGTGGTAAGTGTCAACATAAGATTGGGTTGAGAGAAGAGGTTGGAGGCATTAAATGTCTGAGGAGACCTCATGGTTATCTAGAAGGTAAGGGTCAAACCTAAATTAGGATTACCCACTGGATTAGGAGTTAATGCAAGGATAAACCTTTGTGCAAATGATTAAGAGATAATCATGGTCAAAGCATTAAAGGCTTGATGAGACCCTTGGGTTGGGTAGAGGTTGAGTCAAAACAAATGTTTTAACCATGTAGGAGGGTTTGGGTTAACCATTAATGGTTTTTGAAGACTTTGTGGATTAAGTGGTTGAAGGTTGGAAGCTTTCAAAGGTTATCTAAGACTTTGAGACATTTAGTGGTTGAAGGTTGGAAGCCTTTAATGGTTATCAAAGACTTTTAGGCTTTGAGAAGTGACTCCATTTTGCTTAGGAATGTGACAATAATTAGGAGATGGATTAGGCTAATTAGGAAGGGGTTAGAAGAATCTAGAAGGGGATTAGATTTTGCAAGTGGATTTGGTGGGTGAGGGAAAATAGGATTTTATTTAAAATAAAAATTCATTTATTTCAATAAATGTGTGCAAGTTGTATTTGGATAAATATTCAAATAAATATTAATTTATTTAAATGAGAAAAAGGAAGATAAAGCATTAAAATGCTTGAAGACTTTGAGGGGAACCATTAAAGGCTTGAAGACTTTAAGGAAAACCATTAAAGTCTTAAGAAGACTATAGAAGGAAGCCATCAAGTTTGAAGACTTTAAAGCCATCAAGTTTGAATACTTTAAGGGAAACCATTAAAGGTTTCAAGTGGGTGAGGATAAATAGGATTTTAAATAAATAATTTATTTAAAATAGTTGTGCAACTTGCTTTTGTAGGAAAATACAAGTGGGTGGAGGATAAAGGTGATTTAAATAAATTATTTATTTAAAATAATTGTGCAACTTGCTTTTGTAGGAAAATACAAGTGGGTAGAGGATAAAGGTGATTTAAATAAATGTTAATTTATTTAAATGTGAGAGGTGGGATTTTGGGGGATTTAAATAAATATTAATTTATTTAAATGTGAGAGAATATTTAATTAAATAAATATGATTTATTTATTTAATTAATGGTCTGAATTTGGTTAAGTGAATTAAATCAAATAAATTGAATAATTTATTCAATTAATAGGAGAAGAGGGTTAAGATGAATTAATTAAATATTAATTTAATTAATTATTAATTGATGGTTAAATAATCAAATAAATACTAAGTATTCATTTAATTAAGTGGACAGATTTATGTGACTACATTTGCCCCTCTTTGAGACGGTGCAGTTTATCGCATCGTTTCAAAGAAAGAAAAATAGGTGTGAAGAAATGCCCCATAAAATGTAAATTTAATGGGTGGTATGCCCCCTCGAGGGATGGGCCAAATTTTTTTGAAAAATCGGGCGATCTCTCGAAAAAGAATGAAAAGCGGAGGGGAGGTAGAATAGAAGAAATTAGAACTAATGATGAAAGAAGGGGAGAAAATGGAGTGAATATGAAGAAACAACAAGCCAACGAGTACCCTGAGGTCATGCAAGAGATACATAGCAGATGTAGTGTGGGTTTGGATTGATGCTATACAATTGATCAAAATTGGTTAGACAATCTGGTGCAATCGGTTTAATTGCCCCGGTCAAGTCAAAGCGTGACAGTTGATGTCAGTTGGTTGCTTGGACATGATAAAGTCTGAGTAAGTGAATCAAAGTGACCTGATGTGACTTAGACAATTGATGTAATTGCCCGATGAAGTCAAGGTATATGAAGCAAAATACTCGTTGAGACGTAGACAATTGATGTAATTGTCCGTTGGATTGTGTTTGATTGGTTGATCAACTGATAGTATGTGCGTGTGATGGATGGTTGTGGGGAATCATGGCAGCCCCGTTGAGACTAGGTCATTATGATAAATGCCTGATGTAGTCTAGGATTACCATAATCGATTACCTATTGAGACCTGAAGATACTGGATCAGAGTATCTGTTGATAGTCTAGGTGTGTGGGAGTCGATGTATCTGTGTAGACAGAGTAACTGGCTTGATTGTGTGGATGAATGAGGATGGGAAACACAATCCCTCCTATTAGAGATGGATGGTGATGAACGTGGCTTGATTGGGTTGATTGAGAAACGATGTAGGGTATGTGATGCTGATTATCGAGATGGGGAGGGTAGGGTGGGGTGGGGTGGGGTGGGGGTTCAATGTTAGATAGAAGAAATGGAGAACCTATGACTCATTCCTATGGAAGAAGAGGAAAATAGAGTATGCATTATTATGACTATGTATGCATGATATGCAGCTATTATGAATGTATGGATGGGTGGAATGCAATGAAATGCAATATATACAGATGAGATGGAATGACGATCCATAGTGCTCTATTTTCATCATTGAGCTTTTAAAATGTTGGAAGAGAATACAAGCATCTTGACATAATGATTCAAGATGACCAGAGTATTTCTTACATGGATTTGATATAGCAAGTTAATACAAGCAACTTGATATAATGGATCAAGTTGACCTGAGTATTGCTTGCGGAACAGACAAGGATTATCTCCATTCATGCATGACTTGGATCGTCCTCCTTGATCTTAGGCTGATCATATCCTAAGACAAGTGCATACCGTACTAAGAAATAAAAACCTTTATCCAAATTGGATGAGGAGGAACCAAAGAATGAGCATTGTACCTGTAAACAAATAGTATATACATAAAGAATAAAAGAACATGGATCCTTGGTAATGGTTCATGCTCATATGGTCGAGGTATACGCTGTAGTCAGCAAGCCGTAATGATCTATGACTGTATTTGGCATAAGATTACGTAGCTTAGTGAACTTCCCACGTAGACACCATTAGTACATGCCCCAGAACTTCATCAGAAATAATGCGCAAACGATACAAAATAATGCTGAAAGATCCCGATACAGATAAACAAATGAATTACTCACGAATCAACCAAGCATTTGATAGCTTAACATAATTTTCTTGTCAAAGAAAACGTCACTTTTGTCTTTGTTTTGGTAAGGAAGGATGCATCGTTGTTTTTAAAGACAGTTTCTGTTTTGTTGGATGTGGATTGTGTGGTCGATTGATAAATGGTCATTGTGTGAGTAGTTTGTCAATGTTTGTTTTGGTATCTGCATGGATGGGTATGTACAAGGTGTTGTCATGTTTTTTTGTGATTTTTCAATGGTTTTGTCGATGTTTTTGGATTTTGAATTGTTTTGAATGTTTTTGGATTTTTGATGATTTTTTGAATGTTTTTGGATTTTGCGAGACATTTTTGAATGTTTTTGTATTTTGCGAGACATTTTTGAATGTTTTTGCCAATGAATCACCAGTAATGTAGAATCCACTTCCATCATCTAGATTGTAAGGGCATTGCCCCCAAGTTGGACATGATTTATGAAAAAGCGGGATGCCAGACGCATGAAGTACTTTCTTGGATTACAGATCAAATAACAAGCCATGGTTAGATGGATGGATGTGTGTATGTATGAATGTGATCGCAACGAGCCTGAAAGATACTGGAGCCATTGCCTTTACGAGTGGCACCTGTTTGCCAGGTTTTCGCCATCGTACTTACCCAAGGTGCCACCGGAGTGGTTGTTCACCATTTGGATGCATGATTTTTCTTTACTTTTTTGAATGTTTTTGTATTTCTTCATGACATTGTTCTGAATGTTTTTGGTATTTTCTGGTATGCAGGGGAGCCTGATGCTCTGTACACCTTAGGTATAAAACCGTTTGAGGTGCATGCTGTTAATTGGATCTGCAAGCGGTTCTCCTTCTGATGTAGCCAACTGATATGCCTCGGATCCGAATACAACAGTGACAACATATGGGCCTAGCCAATTTGATTCAAACTTGCCCTGATGTTCTCTGTTTGGTTGGTTGCGAGGATTCTCTCGAAGAACAAGATCACCTACCTCAAATGTACGAGATCTAACTCGGTGATTGTAGCTTCTACTCATGTGCTGCTGATAGGCTTTGAGGTGATTGTATGCAGCGTGTCGCTTCTCATCTAGTAACTCCAAGTCCTGAAGATGGGATACTCTATATGCTTCATCATCGATGAGATTATGCAAGGAAACTCGTAATGATGGTATCTCAACCTCAATAGGTAAGATAGCTTCTGCACCATAGACCAATGAATAAGGAGTTGCACCTGTAGGGGTTCGAATGCTAGTTCGATATGCCCATAATGCTGGATTCAATTGAACATGCCAATCACGACCGACATCATTGACTGTCTTCTTTAGGATTCTCAATATGTTTTTATTGGATGCTTCAGCCGGACCATTGCCTTGTGGGTAATAGGGGGTGGAAAAGCGATGTTGGATATGAAATTTCTCACAAAGCTCACGGACATCCTGATTTTTGAAAGGAAGACCGTTATCTGTGATGATGGACATGGGTACACCATACCGGCAGATGATGTAGTTGAGGATGAATGAGGCGATCTGCTTGCCGGTGACTTGGGTAAGTGGAACAGCTTCGATCCACTTTGTGAAATATTCGGTGGCGGTAATAATGAATTTATGGCCATTGGATGAAGATGGATGAATCTTACCCACAAGGTCAAGGCCCCATTGACAGAAAGGCCATGGTGTCGTGATTGGTTGCAGTTCCTGGATGTATCAGGTCGCCATGAACTTGACATTTCTTGCATTTTCTAACAAAGTAGTAGGAATCCTTTTCCATAGATGGCCAATAATATCCAGCTCGCAGGAGTTTCTTGGCGAGTGATGGACCACTTGCATGGGTTCCACAAATTCCTTCATGTACCTCTTCCAAGGCCTTTGTTATCTCACCTTGTTCCAGACATCGAAGGAGAGTACCATCAAGACCGCATCGGTATAGGGTTTCGGCAATAATGGTATATCGAGCAGTTTGGCGAATGAAGGTTTTACGTTGGTTATTTGATTGGTTGGGAGGAAGGGTGTGATTGCAGAGGTAGGTGTAGAATTCATCGTACCATGGGGATTCAGAACCGACAAGGTGACATATCATTTCAGATTCGGGGATCTCATAAGCGGGGATCCAAAGCTGTTCTACCAAGAACTCGTAGCGTGTTGAATTCTGTGGAAGATCTAGTAGAGATGCGATGGTAGCCATGGCATCAGCAGCTCGATTCTGATCTCTTGGTATCTGCTCAAAAGTGATAGTAGTAAATGATGTCTTTAGAGTGTCCACCATTTGCTTATATGGCATGAGTTTATCATCTTTGGTCTGATATTCATCTGTTGCTTGTTGAATGACTAGTTGGGAATCGCCATATACTTGTAGTTCTTGTAATTTCCATTGTATGGCTAACCTGAGTCCTGTGATCAAGGCCTCATACTCTGCTATGTTGTTTGTGCATGGAAATGTGAGCCTATAAGACTTCGGGATGCTATCACCTTGAGGTGTGATAAACAGAGTGCCTGCCCCTGAGCCGTGCCTAGTGTATGAACCATCAAAATATAGTTTCCATGGTTGTACTTCTGTGATCATGAATATCTCTTCATCTGGAAAATTGGAAATGAGGGGATGATCGCCTATGAGTGGTGCATCGACCAACTGATCTGCAATGACTTGCCCTTTGATAGCTTTACGGTCTACATACTCAATGTCAAATTCACTTAGAATCATCACCCATTTGGCCAAGCGACCTGTCAATGCTGCTTTGCTGAGTAAATACTTGAGTGGATCAATCTTTGCAATGAGTTGTACCTTGTGTGTCAATAGATAGTGCCTCAATTTAGTGGCTGCTAAGATTACTGCTAGGCAAGCTTGCTCAATAGGGGTGTAATTGAGTTCATAGCCAACCAGTGTGCGAGAGATGTAGTAAACAGCACACTCTTTGCCTTCTGCATTATGTTGTGCCAATAATACACCTAATGTTGTACTTGTCGCTGAGATATAAAGTAACAATGGTCTACTTGGATCTGGTGGCATCAACAATGGTGGATTCATGAGATAGTCTTTAAGCGTCTGAAATGCTTGTTGGCATCTGGCATCCCACTGAAAGCGGATGTTCTTGTGTAGCAAGTGTGTGAATGGGTGACACTTATCAGCTAATTGTGCAATGAATCTTCGGATGGATTGAAGCCGCCCTTGTAATGTCCTTAGCTGATTGATATTCTTTGGAGGTGGCATGTCCATTATTGCCTTAACCTTTGCTGGATCGACCTCAATGCCTTTGCTTGAGACAATGTATCCTAGAAGCTTCCTGGAGGTCACTCCAAAGACACATTTCTTTGGGTTGAGTCGAACATGATATTGTTCCAGTCTATCAAAGATTTGATCTAAGATGTGGAGATGTCCTTCTCTAGTAAGTGATTTTGCTAGTAAGTCATCCACATAATCTTCCATCATAGTATGCATCATGTCATGGAAGATGGTGGTCATTGCTCTTTGATAGGTCGCTCCTGCATTCTTTAGACCAAAAGGCATTACATTCCAGCAGTATGTGCCCCATGGACATGTGAAGGCTATCTTATGTTGATCTTCGGGTGCGATCTTTATCTGATTGTAGCCGGAAAAGCCATCCATGAGTGAAAGCATGGCATGTCCTGCTGTTAGATCCACTATGATGTCAATATTTGGTAGGGGGAAATCATCCTTAGGACAGGCCTTATTTAGATCTCTGAAGTCAGTACAAATACGGATGCCCCCTTTTGGTTTGCCGACAGGCACAATATTGGAGATCCATTCTGCATAATCAATTGGTCTAATAAAACCAACATCCAGGAGTTTCTTGGGTTCTGTTTTGACTAGCACTGCAATCTGGGGATGCATCTTACGAAGCTTCTGCTTGACAGGTTTGGCTCCTTCTGCGACGGTGAGGTGATGCATGACTAAATCAGGATCAAGCCCAGGCATGTCTGCATATGACCATGCAAAGTTGATCTGACGCTTCTGGAAGAACTCTATAAATTTAGGCTGCTCCTCTGGAGTGAGAAGAGATGCCAGATGTATGATATGAGGATTTTCAGGAGTCCCCACATTGTATTCATTGGTTTCCTCGATGAGAATCGTTGATCGTTCCTGTTGTGCATTAGCAGGGAGAATGTCAAACCCTTCATCCTCAGGTGCCTCAAAGAGGTTTTCACAGTTGGATACGCTCTTTCTTTTTACTTTTGTGGGATCAAACAGTGCCATAGTGTGGTTTTCACTGGAAGATCCATGTTTCATTGTTATATTTTTGCAGCTGAAAGGTTTGGCATCTGCCCCGAAGTATGTTGCGCTATTAAGTTCAATGGCGAATCCAGCTTTGTGATCCCCGCTTGGTAGATTATCCCGTAATTCCAAAAAGTCAATGATGGCCTCATCGTTTTGGAAGAGGTCAAGACATGGGGGATTTGGTTGGTTCCATTCGATGAGTTCAGGGTGGATAATGGGCATTACTTCATCGATTAGGTTAAGTTCGTTAGATGTATCAGTGAGGGTTAAGACAGTGTGGCGAAGGTCGTTGATGGTACTCTCCCTATCAGAATCAGGCATAGGATGAGACATAGGGTCTGTGGAAGATGTTTCTAGCTCAGGAACCCAAATGGTCTTTATCTGTGCTTCTCCGTAAACAGGGATATCTTTGCGTGGTGGAGGTGGTGATGTGTCTTCCTCATCTGAAGTGTTAAGTTGCACGGAATCAAATTCCCACTCATGTGAGTCAGTATCTGAATCACTCTCCAGCATCTGATTGCTATACCATACTGGGATGTCCTTTGAGTTAAATACTGCAGGTGTGATTGGTTTATGTATCTTTGTAGTGATCGGTGCTGCAGGAACTGTGATGGGGATTAAAGGATTTGTTACTGGAAGTATCGACAGTGTTGATTTAGTGGCTTTTGTTGGAATGGCTGGTGCCATAGATGTTGCTGTAGGTTTCCATACAGTTGTTGCTACAAATGGTGTTGCTGATGGGATTACTAGTTCGTTTGGTGGGATGAATGATATTGATGACGGCTGCGGTGGGGTTGTGAGCCTCGATGGGGCAGTGGGGATAGTGCTTGATGGTGTTTTGATTATGAAAGGTGTCCCCTTTGCAGTAGGTGGGCAAAATGGTTTGCTGGGTTTTCCTTTGAATCTGAGTTTAGGAAGGATCTCTTTTTCAAAGCCTAGGCCTGTATTACCTTTGGGCTTGAATTCTGGTAGCAGAGGTTCATGTCGTCCTTGTTTGCAGTATCCCAAAACACTCTGACCATCATATCCCATTCTTTGCATAATGAGGAGGCCTTTGCCATACTGTTCTGTAGGAAGTGTAACTCGCGGTTTATCAGTGGTGATGGGATCTTTATAGATCCAGTCTGCTAGGTCCTCATCTTGTGTCTCTTCCTCTTGACTCTTTCCAAGGACGAATGGTGTCAAGGCACATGCTGGTATGATTAGTGGTTGCTGGAGTAACTGCTGTGGCTTACCATGTGTTCTAGGAGAAGTGGGCATTTGTCCCACACAAAAGAGCTGACTCAAGTTGTATTCTCCAGGACCTTCCTCTGCTACTTTCATCTTAAGCTTTTCTTGCTTGGGTATAGGGGTGTTCGAACTGGCAAGAGAGGCGGGACTTACATATGATGTGGAGGAAATGGCTTCCCTATTATTAGGAACAATAATTTCTGGTTGATGGCTGATATTATGGCAATACGCAAAATGATTTGCATCACCCAGGGTTGTGATCTCTGCACCATTATGTGGGAACTTGATACATTGATGGTAGGTAGATGGAACGACTTGCATGGCATGTATCCAAGGTCTCCCTAATAATAGATTGTATGGCAGAGGAAGGTCCAGAACCTGACAAATGATGTGCTTTACCACAGGGCCTACTCGGATTGGTAGTACCACAGCTCCTTTGGATGAACGCTCCACATCATCATAGGCCTTAATGGTGATCTTCTTGCGAGGATCCACTGATTCTATTGCATATCCCAATGCTGTAACCAACTGTAGTGTACAAATGTTTAGGCCTGCTCCATTATCGATCAAGACTCGCTTGATCCTGTGTTGGTTGATAAAGCCTTCAATGTGTAGCGAAGCATTATGAGGTTGCTGGAAGGAAGAGTTGTCACTTTCGGAAAAAGTGAGACAAGGTGATGACTTTAGATTTCCAACCATGGCTTGAAACTGGTCTGTATTCAGGTTTGCAGGGACTGACACCTCTTGGAGTGCTTGATCCAAGATTGTTTTATGAGAGGGTGACAGACGCAAAAGCTCTAAAATGGATATAAGTGCAGGGGTTTTGTCTAATTGTTCCACAAGATTGTACTGCTTTGGGATGGAGGTGGTGCCTTGTGGAGCTGCCTTTATGGTAACTTTGCCGCAACGCGTAACAACATTGCAATTTGAGTTGGGATTTTTGAAGGTTATAGTTGCAACTTGTTCATTGGCATCATACAGATGATTTACAGTGTAAGATTAATAAGATCCTGAATGAGATCTTTCAATCGGTGACAATTACTTGTCTTGTGTCCTCTTCCTTGATGGAACTCACAGTGTTCAGTATCTCTCCACCATGCTGGTTTGACCTGAGGCTCATAGTTGGATAGTTTAGGTAAAGTGACCAAATTTTGAGATAGGAGTTGTCGCAACACTGTTTCAATGGGTTCCCCTAAGGGAGTGTATGTTCGTTTTTGTTTTTGCTGACGAGGTCTTGGTTCATCATGAGATGTGATGCGACCTTGATTGGAAGGAACATTTGTGTTATTCTGAGGTGGAGGATTTTGTCCTGCAAACCGAACCACAGGTTGTGCATTTTGGATAGTTCGAGCATCCACAACCCCATCGTTGACGATATTCTTATTCTTGTTCCAGAAGTTTGGTTTATCACTATTGAAGCGTGGGCGAGGACCATCTTTTGGTTCATTAAAGATTTTGATGAGTCCTTTCTTGATGAGTGCCCTTTCACATTTTAAACCCTTGGTGATCATATCGTTAAAAGAGTCTGTGTCTTTGACATCCAAGTGAAATTCCATTTCTTCATTTAAGTTGGAAATGAAAATTTCCACTAGTTCTCGTTCAGGTAACTGAAGAGAACGTCTGCTAGACATTTGGCGCCATCGTTGCAGGAATACTGAGAATAGTTCACCTGGTTTTTGTTTGGTATTGCATAGATCAGCCATGGTGATGTCGCGTTCAATGTTATAAGAGTAATGAGATAGGAACTTCTGGATGAGTTCCTCAAATGTTCTAATGCCACCTGGTAGTCGGGAAAACCATGATGTGGTTGTTCCTCCCAAGCTTTGGGGAAAAGGCGCATAGGTATGTGTCTTCATATGCCACTTCAAGACAAGCGGAATGAAATTCTCGGACATGATCACGGGGATCCCCCTTTCCTCTATATTTTTCAAATTTGGGTGTTTCGAATCCTCGTGGAAAGGGTGGCATATAAAGATTCCTATCAAAAGGATAGGGACAGATGTCGTTAAGTGAGAATTGATTGGTCTTAACACCACTATGAAGTTGTTGGGCGAGATTCTCGACTTGTTGCCGCAACATCTCCATTTCATTTGGAGGAGGAGGTGGTGGGTTACCTCGAGGGATGTTATATCTGATGGGATCTCTACCCCTTTCCTCCTCATGGCGACTTTGTCTTTCTGATGCTTGTCTTAATTGGGCAAGATCAAAGTCTGAGGGGAGTTTGGCTCCTTCTTGAGCGAGTTTTAAGAAGTGAGCATCTGCATTGCTCCTGAGTATTTTGTCAAACAATCTATTAAAGAGAGGGTTATGCTGAGCCCTTTCTATTGTTGCAAGAGTAGGAGTACTTGGGTTTTCGTCATTTGCATTTCCTCCAAGTGCTTCTTGGAATTCATTGAGATTTTCCTCTTCTTCTTCTTCTATTTCTATTTCTCGTTGCCTTGACCGTGATCGGGTTTGAGCCATTTTGTTTGCAAGTTTTGTGTGAAGTTGATTGAAGATTATGATGAGTTGTCGATGAAATGAAAGATTGATGGTTGGTGATTTGTGTTGTATGGGGATCTCTAGCACTTTAAGATAGATGTAACCGAAATTCCTTCTTTGAATTGCTTGTTTGTTTTGAGGAGTTTGGATGTGATAAGGTGTAGAGAAATCTGAGATGTGTTACAGATTTTGACTACCTAGTAATGAGAGGATTCACTCATGAACTAGTTTTAACCTACGTAGATGTGTCTCTTAGGATGAGCTTATCCTAGATGTAGAAACAATCTAAAAAGTGATGTGATGTGTTTGATTTCAAGCAATATCTAAAAGAGAACTTGGGACAAGAACCTCTTAATGTTTTGAGAGTTGGGACGGATTGATGATGAAGTGATGATGTATGAGTGAGATGATGGATGAAAATGTTTTCAACTTGAATAAAAACTTTGTGTTACAAATGGGACAAACTCTATCTCTTCCCTTTCAGGCGTTGGTGGCACTTCTCGAGCTGTGTTGTAGGTGATACAGATGTTTGGGAAGAAGTTGGGATTACTCTTTCCTCCTTGATTTTTGTGATAACTCAGAGCTCTATATTGCATAAAAGCTCTACGATTCAATGATTCTGAATCAAACTCGTTTGTTTTACCTTGAAGGTATAGACACATGCGATGTAAAAAGACTCTATGTGAGACAAAGATTTGTCTATTGAGATAGAAGAAGTTCCTCCTTTTGATCAAAGCCTTTGAGCTTAATGGTCTCCTTTTCAAGTTGATATTCTGATGACACTTCTTCTTTCGCAAGATGTGAAGAATGGTCATAAAATTTGTCTCTTTGTTGTTTGCACTTTGTTTTTGGTATTTTTGTTTGTTTTTGAGAAATGTTGGATGAATACTATGTTTTTGGGATTGATTTTCTGATTTTTCTTTGACAAGAAAACAAAGCAAGCACACAAACACAAGAATGTTGCCTCAAAGGCACAAATGAGTATGGGTCTAGATCAACCCAATCCTTGGACTTGTTTTTGACCCTTCCTTTAGATTTATTTTAAGGTGTATTTCCAAAGCCTGAAGTCGGCTCAATTTGCACTACGTCTGTAAAATGAACACACTTCAAACACTTTTTATCCCTAAGGTCAAATGGCCAGTTGTGATAAATTTAGCCCACATCTTGATATTTCTTCGACTTTGGTACTACATACCTTATGAATCCCGCCGTGGCAGGTAAGGATGTGATATACTAAGTCTTGCACGAGCATAACAAATAGATGATCCCTATGATGGGGGAGTCACCACTTTTATCAAGCCACAAGTGACTTTTCAAAAAGCTATGTTTCTACTCAAGGAAATATGTATGGTGAGTATCTTGGGAGCAAAACCATCTATGCTCTTGCACTAAATTATATCTCAAATATCCTCAATCAATAGAACAGGTGGGCTACTACTTAAAGGTGTTTAGTCATGTTCGATGTTTTTGGACATAAGTTCATTCTGTAGTGACTCACTTAAGAGCCTTGTAACTGGTGGTGGGGCCCATTTGTCCTTTCGGCCAGTTACACTGTAGGAACAGCTATACCCAAGGCTACAACTTTCACTCTCACCTGATTTCTATAGCGGCTCAAAGGATTTACCGCTCGAGGTCGTTCCCAAGAGTATCGATCCCTTGGCAGACCTCTCTTAAAAAGATAAAATGTGAGTGTTACTAACACTTTTCTCTTGCACCTAGGACCACGAAAGCCAAGGGAGAGGATAGTGTGTGTTAGAAGTAGGACCACTCGACCAACTCTTTGCACAAGTGTGCCAAGCACGAAAAACACTTGTTCTTTTTAATCTATCATTGCAATGTGATCTAACTATTTGGAGATGTTGCTCCAACAATCATGGTGTTCTTTTTAATTTTCAAAGGCAATTGTTTGAGTAAACTAGAATTTGAAAATCCTAGTCAACTTAATGAAAAACACGTTTGCATGAAGTAAAATTGCTTTAAAAATGAGACAAGTTGATTGTGAATTTTATTTGCACCAAAAATGGAAATGTGGATTGTGAGTTTTATCTTGATGCAAGAAATAAAATTTGCCTTGTTGATTTTAAGCACCAAAACGAAGTTTGTTTCCTAACTTGCAAAAAAAATAAAGTTGTTTTTGTATAAGTTTGTGGTTCTTTTTACCTTGGAACAATGAAATTCTTTTTAAGAGCCCCAAACAAATATGTGATTCTTTTTTAAAAAAGCCCAAAGTTGAAATGTGAAGTTAATTTTAAACCAAAATAAAAAGTGAATTCATTTTTAAAACCAACTTCAAAAAACAAGTTAGTAAAAAAATATAAATCTACTTTTTAATCTAATTTAAATCTGCACAAAAGAGAAAAAAAGTTAGTAAAATCCGCCTATTTGGTGGGCTTCTACAAGCCTAATTTTTTTTTTTTTTTTGGTTACAAGGTGATTTGTACAACGTTTTGTTACAATAGCGCTAGTCTGCGTTTGAACAGAGGCGCTATTTAACACAAACACACTAAAAGAAAGGGAAAGACAGAGAAGGAAAAAACACTGAAACAGGGTGAATAGCGCCAAAATAATGTCAAACGCACCAAAACAGTGTCAAAAGCGCAACCTGTGTGACATTTTCAACATTCAAACATGTTATTGGTTAAAAAAAAAAATTTGATCTTTGTGGTGTTTGGATTCACGTCGGGTTCACCAAATGATGCTCTGCAAAAAGGATTAGAAAATCTGTTTGATGGCAACACACACAAGAGCACAAGAAACAAACGTTAGTGTTAGCAACAAAAGATTATCCTAAACAGGCATATCAAGAGAGATATTAAGCATGAAATAGAAAGCATATAAACATAGAATAAAATAGCTAATCAAGATGCTCATAGTTGCTCCTCCCTTGTTCCTCTCCTCTCCAAGTCCCAAATGAGTGTAGCTCTCAGCAACTTTTTGCACTATGGATGCTTATGGAGGATTGAGATTTGTAGTATAGCTCCAAATATGAAATAAAAAGCTATTTTTATGCTAAAATGATATATTTTACCAAAAAGACAAGATTTTAGTTATGCTATGCTAAATGCTCTCTAAAAATGTCTATAGCCTAAATGCATACAAGTTTTCAGGATCTGGATTATGAAGGGATGGGCTCTATTTATAGGAAAAATGGAGCAATGGATGGCCAAGATTGAAAGGTTTAATCAAGGGTCAAGCTTGAAAGTTGGGGATCCATGTGCACAATTTGCACCAATGAAATGGTGACAAGTGTCAACATAAGATTGGGTTGAGAGAAGAGGTTGGAGGCATTAAATGTCTGAGGAGACCTCATGGTTATCTAGAAGGTAAGGGTCAAGCCTAAATTAGGATTACCCACTAGATTAGGAGTTAATGCAAGGATAAACCTTTGTGCAAATGATTAAGAGATAATCATGGTCAAAGCATTAAAGACTTGATGAGACCCTTGGGTTGGGTAGAGGTTGAGTCAAAACAAATGTTTTAACCATGTAAGAGGGTTTGGGTTAACCATTAATGGTTTTTGAAGACTTTGTGGATTAAGTGGTTGAAGGTTGGAAGCTTTCAAAGGTTATCCAAGACTTTGAGACATTTAGTGGTTGAAGGTTGGAAGCCTTTAATGGTTATCAAAGACTTTTAGGCTTTGAGAAGTGACTCCATTTTGCTTAGGAATGTGACAATAATTAGGGGATGGATTAGGCTAATTAGGAAGGGGTTAGAAGAATCTAGAAGGGGATTAGATTTTGCAAGTGGATTTGGTGGGTGAGGGAAAACAAGATTTTATTTAAAATAAAAATTCATTTATTTCAATAAATGTGTGCAAGTTGTATTTGGATAAATATTCAAATAAATATTAATTTATTTAAATGAGAAAAAGGAAGATAAAGCATTAAAATGCTTGAAGACTTTGAGGGGAACCATTAAAGGCTTGAAGACTTTAAGGAAAACCATTAAAGTCTTAAGAAGACTATAGAAGGAAGCCATCAAGTTTGAAGACTTTAAAACCATCAAGTTTGAATACTTTAAGGGAAACCATTAAAGGTTTCAAGTGGGTGAGGATAAATAGGATTTTAAATAAATAATTTATTTAAAATAGTTGTGCAACTTGCTTTTGTAGGAAAATACAAGTGGGTGGAGGATAAAGGTGATTTAAATAAATTATTTATTTAAAATAATTGTGCAACTTGCTTTTGTAGGAAAATACAAGTGGGTAGAGGATAAAGGTGATTTAAATAAATGTTAATTTATTTAAATGTGAGAGGTGGGATTTTGGGAGATTTAAATAAATATTAATTTATTTAAATGTGAGAGAATATTTAATTAAATAAATATGATTTATTTATTTAATTAATGGTCTGAATTTGGTTAAGTGAATTAAATCAAATAAATTGAATAATTTATTTAATTAATAGGAGAAGAGGGTTAAGATGAATTAATTAAATATTAATTTAATTAATTATTAATTGATGGTTAAATAATCAAATAAATACTAAGTATTCATTTAATTAAGTGGACAGATTTATGTGACTACAGTTCTATATCGAGATTCTGACCCATATCCTTTAGACCCAAAGCCAGATAGAGAGCTTGAAGCAGATCCAGTCACCCCTTTTTTAAAATAGTAGGGCAGTCGCCCGGAGGGGGCTGTTGACTAATACTAAGCAGTTTACTAAGCACCAGTAGTCGCAGTTCCTGACCTAGCACCAGTAACACCAGTTCTTGACGTAGCATCAACTTATCTAGCAGTAGCAACACGAGTAGCTTATCCACTACCAGCACTAGCAGCAGCAGCAGAACCAGTTTAAGCATATGATCTAGCACCAGTAGTAGCTACAACACCAGCACGAGTAGCAAGGTAAGCAACAACATAAACAGTGGTTTAAGTAGCACCAATTCCAGTAGCAGCATATCTACCAGTAGAGGTTGAAGCAAAGGTAGGAGTAATAGAGTCGGTTGCTTAACCATAAGCATAGGCATCATTAGCATAAGTAGTTCCAGTTACGGGTGTAGATTATGCAGTAGATCCAGTCGAAGAAGCAAAGCTAGCAGCAGCATAAGCAGCTTACCTAATAGCATATCATCCAGTAGCAGATCCATATCCATATAAGTATCCAAAGCTAGCAATAGTACCAGTAGCATAAGCAGTAGCGTAACCAGATGCACCAGTTGATCCAGTGGTTTATTATGTTGACTAAGTAGTTGGTTCTGTCGTTTAAGATCGTGATCTAGCACCAGCACCAGTAGAATAGCCACTAGTAGACCCAATAGCTTAAGAACCAGTTGGATAAGAACCATAAGCACTAGTTGACTAAGTTTATCTTGTTGAACTAACAACAGCATGGGCAGAGGCAAAGATAGCATCATAACTAGATTAAGCAGTCGATTAAGCTGTTCTAGAAGCCGTACCAGTAGAAGCATCAGTAGCTAAGGCATAGACAAAGGCATAGGCATCAGAGCCAGCAGAAGCTAGGACAGCTAGGGCAAGGACAGAGTCTGATGGTCGTGATCGAAAGCGAGGCCCAGTTCCTTCTATAGACCCAGCAACATATCCATACCTATTACTAGTATACCCAGGTGAAGTAGTCGATTATTTGGGTAATTAAGCTGTTGGTCTAGTAGATCCAATCGAAGAACCAGACCCATACCCATCATATCAATCATATAGAGAACGAGATCCAGATCCTTTAGTAGAAGCATTCGATGAAGCACATGTTTATGACCTACCACCACTAGTAGCACACCCAGATCCAAATCCATACCCATAGTCTACAGGGTAAGCATATCCAACAGGAGAGGCAGTTGGTTAAGTAGTAGATAAGCCAGAAGCTAGGGTGTAGGTACCTTTGAAGCAAAGGCATCAGAGGCAGAGGTTGATCCAACACCAATACCAGTATATCTAATAGCATATCTAGTAGATTCTGAGCTATCTATATAAGAAGCAGTTACTGGTCCATATTATGCAGTCGACTCTGTTGATTCATCAGTAGATTAAGCAGTGGATTCTTATCTTGATCCGGTTGAACCATATGATGGAGTAGATCCAGTCTAAGTAGATCCATACCCATAGTAAGCACCAGTTTACTCTGTATATTAAAAGAGCTATTAGCCAGGTACCTTGATCCAGAATCGGTTGCTTAGCTTTAACCAGTCGTTGAAGCACACGTTGTAGAGTACGTTGATCCGGTTGACCGAGCAAAGGCATCCGTAGCATAGGTACCTAGAGAAGCCATTGATCCTAGTGATCCAATCGATTATGATCTTGATCCAGCCCTACTATTCTAAGGGGATCCAGTTGCCCGAGCAGAACCAGTTGATCCAGGACCAGCTGCTCTTCTCGCCAGTAAGACCAACTAGCGATCCCATCCATCCTATCCAGCCAGATCAGTAGCCATTGAAGTGTTATCTTCCCAACTTACCTCGTGCTGCTATTTTGCTGGTTATCTTCTTCTTCTTCTTCTTCTTCTTCTTCTCAGATTGTTGATGATGGGCTTACTCACCTACAAGGTGTCCTCCATCCTCTTCACTATGGGCTGGTAAGTCCCGTGCTAGGTTTAACAGCTAGCTTTTAACCTACCTTACCTCGTCGTATTGTTGTTAGGCTTATATTCTTCCCTACTTCGCTAGCTAGTTGTTGGGCTTCTAATCATCCTTACCGATACTGCATGCCTTGACTGACTGATGTCGGCCGGGATGGTGTGCCAGAAGATCTATCAATAATCAATCTCCTTCCTGCTAGTGCTCCCTGTCGGTCGCATTCCGGCCCACTGATAAGAAATCTCTTTCTCTTTCCAGAGCTTGGACTCGTTATGGCTTGTACTAGGCTCTTGGACTCGTGATGGCTTGTACTAGGTACCACGCTTCAAGGTACCATGCTTCGGAGATGATATCTAACCAACATAACTATTAGGCCACCTTTGCTTACTGAATTTACCATCGCCCCCACTTCAAGGACTTAGGCCAGGTTTTCACTAGTTCATTGACCAGTCGCTAACTAAGCAAGACCAGCCATCCCTTGTTTTCCATTTCTCGCCATCCCCTAGCCATTGGTTTTTTAGGCTCAACTGCGATGGAATAATTATCGAGGGGCCCCTACTATCCATAGGGCAGGTTTCTGAGTAGCGAACTGCAAAAAGAAAACATAGGTTTTGAATGACTAAAACTTCCTCCTTACTGCCCCAGTGCGGTTTATCCCTAACCCGCTAAGTGCAACCTGCTCTGCCTCACTCCCTCTACGCTCTCTATCCCACCCAAGATTCTAAGCGCCCTGCCTCACTCTTCTCTAGACAAAAGCTCTCGGAGAATAGAGGGCTTTTACCTCTACAGCTGCTTTCGGAGAATCGCATTTGGTAGGGTTAAGTTACCACCATGTATGATTATATATAGGTGATAGATCATTTTAAGGCCATCTTGTCTTTGACCTCTAATGCCTCTATTAATTTAGCCTCATTCTCTTCTCAAGAAAACCAATAATTTTACAAAGGACACCAATAATAATTTTCTCCCTAAACCAATTCTAATTGTTGAATATCCAGACAACTAAGAAGGGGGGTTGGGGGGGGGGGGGGTGAATCAGTTGATAGAAAATTAGCAAATTTAACTTTTAACCTTAATGCACAAATCTATAATATTAAACAAAATTAACAGAATAAGAAAACACATGTAAGAATCAGATCAGACACAAGAAACACTAGAATATACATGGAACCCAAGAAGGGAAAACCACGGAGAATACTAATTCTCAATACATAAACAACGATTAAGTTGATTATTTTACAAAAGGTGGCTCACTGCTAGTGAGATCATTGCCCTAAAAGGCTCATTGCCAATATACTCACTATAGATGGGCTCACTGCCCTGAAAGGCTCACTATCAAACAAGAAAGAAAGACAAAGAGAATCCACCACAATAAAACACAGTTTGTACTGTTAGAATTTCTTCCGGTAGATATCTGCAACTATACTCACACAATCACTGGTTCCTTCAATATTACATGTCTTCAATATAAAAAGACATATATGAGATCATCAAATCAAACTCCTATATATATATTGTCTCCAGAAATCATAATTCTCAATGTTGGCTAAGACAGAGATCTAAAATAGGTCTTCGCTAATCATTATAGTGGTGGTAAGGAATGACAAGTGCCCATCATATCACACCATTCCACATCGAATATATCAACACGCTACATACATCACCAAGGATGGACCTAAAACGCATTTGCATGCTATACAACTTCAATATCTGGTCTAAGGCCTCGAGCTTCGGGCCACTCTGGACCCAAAGATAATACATAAAAACATCTTCTGAGATACCAAACGCATTTGGTGAAACTAGGAAACTTCCAACTACACAACATACCTAAATCAAACACTCCTGCTCATCATACCACATCCGGACTTAATCTAGACCAAAGGATTTGACATCAATGACAACACATAATGCAATGCTAACACTAATCAAGCAATTAAGTAAAGTATTTGAATTGCCTTACTCTTTGTCATCTAAACTTACTCTCTCCCTTTTTGTAGAAGGTAACACTAATTGGATGAAGCTAGATAAAATCCCTATTCCATCTTTCATGACTTTCTTTCCATTAACTGCATCCAACTTTATGATATTCAACCCTTGAACTCTAACCTCTTCTTATTCTACCAAAAATTCCAATTCTTTCAATCTACGGACCTATTTCACTATGAAAAATACCTTACTATCATCCTCTCCTTTTAGTTTTTCTTAATTATCTCTTTGAATTTCCTTCTCACCAAATTATTTTCATCATTACCTAAATATTTTTCTTCACTTTCATAAGATTATCCTAGGATATGCTTCTATTAATCCAACCCCAAGTAATTATTGAAATTTATTTTTATCTTTTTTCTTAAGTTTCTACATGGCCTTTTTCTTTTTTTCCTTTGTATTATTTTCCAATTTATCTTTTCTCATTGAGGATTCTCCTGTTCTATATTTGATTTCTTAGATTGTCTAACATTACTACTTTAGCCTCATGCGTTAAATTTAGACTAGACAATTATTCACATTTTAGTCATGGTGCTAACACTTCTTATAGAGTGACTAAATTTGGGACAACTAGAAATATCATGCCATTTATCACCACAAAAATAATAGGTGGAGTTTTCTCCTATTTTTATTTTGCACTCATTAATAAAATGTCCTAGTTTATCATAGTTATAGAACTTTTTCCTTCTAGTCCTACCTCTTTCTTTGATGCCTCTATTATTAATGCAGTAGCCTCCCCTACCACCTCCTTCTCTATAGTTATCATGGTAGCTCATAGAGGGCCCTACATCTTGAATTTGTGGTATCACATAGTGCATATTGTTAAATGCTCTTATACTTGCTCTCAATTGAAGCTCCCACTATTCATGTGCCAATTAAACATTCAGTGTTCTCATAGTCTGATGATATTCTATATACATACTCCTATCCAAAATCCTTCTCTAGTCAATCCATGAACCATTGGTTCATATTTATCTTCTTCATGAAGAAAAATTGAACACCTTTTTTATCATCTTCGTCCCACTTTATATTACATAATTTATACACATGTGTACACTATATTTCTAGGAGAACTTAACCTTGTTAGTGTGGTAGCCCTCTTAGTACCTTAGATGGTCAAATATTCATTCCTTAGATGTTCTTTCATATTGTAGACACCTAAAAATGGTCAACGCTTGCGGAGTCATACTTTAACATTTGCGCATTGCCTCATTTTAGGTTTTTGCGTCGCATTAACATTTCTCCTATGTCACGCACTTGGTTTTTATCATTTGCAAACATCGAGTCATTCCTCTACATTCTTCATTTGTCTCGCTTTCGAATTAGGTCTTGTCGATAGCAATCTTCAGTCATGATTTTGGTTGATCTTTGTCCTCTTATCAATCTTGTCGATTTGCGATCGATTTGTCATTGATTGTGATCCTCTTATCAATCTTATCGATTTGTCATCAATCTTTATCATTTTCAATCTTGTTGTTTTGCGATCGATTTGTCATCGGTCATTGTCATGTTCGATCTTGTCATTTTGCGATCGATTTGTCATCGATCGTGGTCATTTTTAATCCTGTCGTCTTGCAACCTATTTTGTCATCAATCCTTGTCCTCTTGTCAATTCTTGTCATTTTGCGATCGATTTGTCATCGATCGTTATCTGTCTCAATTGTGTCAATTTGGATCAATTTGTCATTGTTCCTCGTCAATTGGCATATTTATCAATCAAATCATTTAATTAGAATCATGATCGAATCGACATCAAATCAATTTTATATCAAGACCTAATTGTCGTCCTTGCATTTCTAATTCATCTTCCAAGGTTTTATGATTTATTCATTTAACCTTGTTTGTCATTTCTTCCTCTAGGATTAATAAATTATTTATTTATCCTAAGTCTTCTTGTCACAATTAAATATCTATTTAATTGGCTAACTTATTCCTCTTTTTGTGAATTAATTAATAAATGAAAAATTATTAATTAATTTACCTAATTCCTAATTTCATTATTTCTTAATTCCTAATTTCCACCTATTTTCTAATTTCCTAATTTTAATTTCCACCTAATTATCTTGTCTTTAGTGCTCCCTATTTTTGTGCTTCATGCGTCATACTCTTGGCATAGCAAGATGTCATAGGGTTCTAGTCCTCTAAGCTTTGCATTGGCAATATGTCATAATTTATGACATAGAAGGTGTCATAACCTTCTTCTTTTCACTCATTTTTCCCATTTTGAAATCAATTGCTTCTAATATCCATTTCATGCTAAATTTGATCCTATCTCCAATTTATCTATAAATTGGATGATCTTCATCAATCAAGGCTAATAATGAGAATAATTGATAATCAGACTATCGAATTTATGCTTCTAGTATTCTTGATCAATAATCAATGTCAATCTTGCTTTCAATTATGTATGTGCACTTGTAGGTGAGATCCACAATCAAACCATTTGAAGAGGAAAGAAGAACAATGGAGCCGCATGAAGGAGCATTCAAGTCTGCATCTGGTTTGCACAATCATTAGTTTTGTATGCTTTGTTTTCATGTCTCTATTGAATGTGTCTTAGGATAGATTCATTGCATTCTAGCCTTTCATGATTGAGCTAATAATTAGTATGTTTTTATTTGCTTGTGATGATTTCCTATTTCCTATGCTACACATATTGTAATTTTTAAACCAATTTTTACTTCTTCTCAGTTGGGTAGAGGTATCGACTTTTTCACCTTTCATTTGGAATTATTATTCCAACATTATGTTTAAACTCTAATTTTAAATGAGCATTTTTCATCTTTTCTCACTAAATCATTCTCCCATATCTTTGACCAGGATTCTAATAAATCCCTATAGAACGTGGAAATCTAATAAATCTCTATATGAAGTGGAAATCTTCTCATCTACCTCTATTATAATATGAAGTGGAAATCTAATAAATCCCTATGTGAAATGGAATTCTAATAAATCCCTATATGAAGTGGAAATCTTCTCATCTACTTTTATTATAATATAAAGGGTTAACCTTAAGATAAACCACTCAATTTTTTTGAGCTTTTATGTCAAGGTTTCTTCTAGTGTTCTAACCACACTATTAAATTATTGTTCATAATATTTTTTTGATTCCTCAATTTTTTTTCATCTTCATTGTTTTATTAATTATTTTTGTTCACACATTAGGTGAATGATTTTTTTTCAAAAATAAGTCACTCAATTATTTTTTATGTTATATCATGCTTTGGGTATTCTTTAATGCACCATCTTAGTGCCTTGTTATTGAGGGCCTTCACAAAATCATATAATTGATTCTAATCATCATCAATGCCAATCGTACTCTAATGACTATCTAATGTAAGGAGATGTTTGCTAGCATCCCTTGAGTATCTATTATCTCCAAAGTTTCCTTGGAAAAATCTAAGTTTTTGGTGACTTCTAAGTTTTTTCTACAGTAGATATTATCTCCTCTTCACCAATTAACAAATTCATTTCCTCCCTTATTTACTTCCTCTTCTTCCTCATAGAAACCCCACCTACAATATCCTTACAAATAAGGTCAAACTTCTCTAATTTCATTGTTGTCTTATTTTTTTGCAATTTCCTTAACTTATTTAGTTAGATTTTTCACTATAGTTTTGATTTACATTATAAACCACTCTATTTATTTAATATTCATGATTTCCATGTCCATTGAGGATATATCTATCTCAATACTATAGTTTTTATCTATTGCATCTCTCTTGATGCTTCTCACATTCTTTTGAACATTTTTCATTATCTTTCCTCTCAGTCCTAGGATTGTTTCAATATTCTTTCTTCTTCCTTCTTTTCTATCATGGTCATTAAATTATCTTCAAAACCTAGATCTTGATCATCCCACCAATACTTATTCTTTCTCTCTTGTTTCAACTTTTTTCATAAACATTTAATTGATTTAATTTATTCATCATTAACTCTTCTCCTTTTAGTACGTTAATTTATCAAGGGGTAGTATATAAGACACCTAATACTTTCACATATTGCTTTTAATATCTACAATTATTTCCATCTTATTTTATATTCTAATAGGGTAATTTTACAAGACATATAGGTTTTAGTGCAGTTATAGGTTTTCATCATTAATCTCTATTAGGTTGCTCTTTTTATTTTTCAACTTAATAAGGATAAATCCAACCAACCTTTAGAAGTTTTAGAGAGGTGTTCATGGGGATATCATGGCTCAATCTAAAAGCCTTTTTCAAGGGATACTGTGTTGGATAGGACTAAGAAATGAAATATCTTATCAAAGTAATCTAGATCATTGACGAGGGTGGTACTTGAAAGAAAATCTCTATAAATTAAGGGTAGATTTCTTATAAAATAAATATATGTATTGCTAGGGTGTGAAAAGGGATAAATTTTGCTTGGATATTGATAGAGTTTTCTTGGATATGAAGGCCTTTTGATTAGTCACTCTTTTATTTTTTAGAAATGCATTCCTAGGGAAACCATTGCTTGGATACAGAGGTCAAATTTAATCACATCAAAACATGCACTTTTCCACTTTCTTTGGGTGATTAGGTGCATGTATTACATGTATCATGTTGTGATTAATTCAAGAAAGTGACTAGATGACACATAAGAAAATGTCACTATCAACATATGGCATTAGCTTGCTCATTAAAGGATTGTCTTGTGGCGGGGTTTAATTGGTTGGTAGAATCTATAAAAGCCTAAGTTGCATAGAGTAGCTGGGAAGTAGGTTTTAGGCTTACCACATGCTAACATAATTTAGGGAAGGTTGTATAAATAGTCTTATAAGTTTGAAAGAAAAAAGATGCAAAGAGGAGCAAGGATCAGTGAAAGGGATACCCATTATTGATGGAAGAAGTGAGATCAAAGTGAGAGCAAATTTGACACCATGAAATAGAATGAAAAAAGGTAAAGGAGAGGGATCAAAGATTAGGAATATGGAGTAGTAGATGCACTTTATGGTAAAAGAAAATATATAAGTTCAAAAGTCCAACACAAGAGAAATGGGTTAGGAATAATTAATGTGGTGTTCCTAATGCTAGAAGAAGAAAGAGCAAGGGAAATAGGGTGGAAGACATTCAAGGTTTGAAGATTGGTTTTACCAGATACCTTATACCTTTTGGGTATGATGGTATGAGTAATCCTACATGTATGAGTCCCATATAAGGAGGAAGAGAGATGGGAAATGGGGTGAGGAAAACGGTTACGGAAAATCCTAAAAGCCCAAGATTTTAAGACATAAAGGAAAAGTGAATCCTCAAATTAGGAATTGGTGATTTTGAATACTTAATGCAAAAAAGAGATGAAGCATTGTTCAAAAGCGTAGGTGAAGAATAACTAAGGCTCATGGATTAGTCTTTTAACTTAAGACGTACATGATCATATGGAGACCTCAAATCCTAGGGCCAAAGGCAAAAACAAAGTAGGGAGTGCAAACATGGGTAAAGTCATGATAAAGTACAAAGATAATGAGAAGTCCAAAAGAATAAAATAGTCAATGGTCTCAAATAAAAATGAAATGTTGGATTTCAAGGAATAGAGTGAAATAACATTGGTAAGAGGAAATATATGGACCCAACAAAGGCTAAAAATAAACACAGACACTCCTAACACTTGAAACTTATTTACAGTTTTGAGATACTTAGGCACATAGCAAGTATAAAAATACAAAGCACTACAACAATTTTTTTTTTAATAACAAGGTTTATTGAAGGAATTCTTAGATTGGTTATAGATGGTGCCCAAAAAATGGTTGTATTAAGAAAGAAAGTACTAGACTTGGATAAATTTGCACTTACTAATATAGACACTAATATTTCTTAAAGGGCAAGACACAAATATCGTATAGCAAAACTATAGGGACAAAAATATAAATCTTTTATCAAATATCAACTAGGGACTTTATAGGCAACAAAATCAAACTAAAAGAGAATTAGAAGCAAACTAGAGTCCTTACACTTAGAATGATATGCATGGTAAAGCCTCAAAAGGACAAACATTGATTGAGAGGTTCCATAATTTTATCTAAAATTAGAGATGGTACTGTAAGGCATAGAGAATGTTCCTAAAAATTCTATGATAATTAAACAAACAGAGGAACCCATTTATTTAAGGTTTATCATAATTGAAGCTTTTCAAAATTACATCATACAAGAAATTAATCCTTATGAATTAATAAGGCCTTGGAGTAATCCATGAAAAAATGTGTGCAATTGAGTTCATTTCCTCTTCATGAAATCAACTAAACTAATCATTACAGGTAGGAATTGCAACAATATCGGAGATAAATCCCATTGTAGTGTGGCGATCAACATATACTCAAAGGCTCTTAACAACTATACTAGTTATTTGAGGGGGGCATGTTTGGAAAACCAAAAGCAATTGTCAACTATTCACTATGATGGTAGACAAATAATTTTTTTTTCCTTTTTTCACATAACTAAGTACCTTGCATCTAGAAAAGACCTTGTTGCTTTCATCTCCCAAGCCGATTTCTCCAACTTTACATAGATCTACTATGTGGATGTAATCTATCTCCTACACAAGAATGTACCATTTTATGACCTTCAATCTAACTACATTGGAAATTTTTTTTGATTCATTATCCTCCATCAATCTTCTCACCATTTTCTCATACCATATGCCCACTTCTACATGGATGTTTGAGAGAAGAACATAAGTCACATCTCTTTTAGGATCCAAATAAAGTAGTGTCCTTGAGCTTGTATTTATATGTGATTTGCAGGCAGCATAAAAACATATCTACACAATCAACATCTTAATGATAAAGTTTAGGGTGTTCTCACAATAGACATGAGTGAGCAAGTAGATAAGCCATCTATACATAATAATCGAATGTAATGCAAGAAGGGTTACCCGTGTGATTGAAGTATGTACAACCCACATCCACTAAACTTGCATGGCTGCATGGCTGCATGCACATATAACACAAACAAAGTTGAGAGCATTCTTGCAAAATCCATTTGGGCATATCCCACAAACATTGCATTCCATGAGACCACATTTATGTGACATGTTTATACTTCCACATTTTTCATACATGTCTATCAGTGCTGCGTTTCCAACGATTATATCTGACAAAACCCTCCCTTCCGTGGAGCTTTGATGGATGTCTATACCCTGTTCTTAATCTATCATATTGGCACAGGTGGGGAGTATGCTGCCAATCATTTTGTTTGAAAGATTTTAAAGCCTTGTCACAAATCCATTTTGTGCATATCCTGCAATCATGGTACATTCCATGAGACCACGTTTTTTTGGAGGTATTTTGTCACGAATCAATTTTGTGCGTATCCTGCAATCATGGCATTCCATGAGATCACATTTTTTTGAAGCATTTTGTTAAACGGTTACTGCCCCCTGTCTATGCTTCCGCATTTTGCACACATGTCTACCAGGTCAGTTACAACTACAGCATCTGACAGAATTCCTCTGTCCTTTATCATTTGACGGATTCTATACCCTGTTCCAAAGCTCCCATTTCAGCACAGGCAGGGATACTGCCAAAGGTTGCAGATTGCAGATTTACATCTGCCGATGGCATTCGCTTGCAGGTTCCTGAAGGCTTTTCAAAAATTCATTTTGCGTATTGCAGATTGCAGATTTACATCTGCCGATGGCATTCGCTTGCAGGTTCCTGAAGGCTTTTCAAAAATTCATTTTGCGTATTATCCAGGAATCATAGCATTCCATAAGACCACATTTCTTTGAGTCATTCGATCAAAGTGGTTCACATCCCTTGTCTGTTCTTCCAAATTTTGTATGCATGTCCTATTAGAGCATTTCACTTGGCTTCCTTGGCTGCGGTAACAACATTCCATGAGAGGATCTCTCTCTCTCTCTCATGTAATCGAACCTACCAAACTTTACGCAGCGCGGGAGAGATTTTGAATTCGGTTGTATTATAGGCGGGAACTGGGCGGTTGACTACCGACCGCAACGGTTAGCGGGGCCGCTGAGGAAAACGGAAACGGGCGCCGGTGAAGAGAACGAACGGAATGGACCCCACACGAGCTACTGAGCGTTGCAGTCAGCGCTTCGAGTGTGCTTGTTAAGCCGGGCCTATACTTGTTGATCAAAGAAAATCTATCATTGATTAGTTATATAAATAGCTCACTCATATATATTCTGCCTTAGAGGAGCCATCTTAATGGATATATTGTGAATAGTTATTAATTTAATGAATAGTTATTAATTTAGGAAAGATAGCCAGTAAGAATGATCTTTCCCTTGTCATTGGCATTATATACGAAGTTAATAATTTATTTATAAATCCCAATCACTTTTCATTTACTCTTGCCATTGCCGTTTTAAATATGGTTCAATATGCATCTCTTAGTTCACTTATTTTGAATGGTAATGCCAACGTCGTACGCAATCCATGTTTGTTTGGTTCTGCCTGGCCCATCCATTCTTGTAAGTGCTAGACGAGCGCCATATATTGGTTGTCTAGATGCAAGATATTTTTGGGTCTTCTTCTTGGTAGGATAATCATTGATCGATTCAATAGATGGAATTATTGTAATTTTTCATTAAATTTTAATTGTTTGTCCAAAATATGTTAAAATTTTTATCTGATAAAAATGTCATGTTTTGGTTTATATAATTAAAACTTTATTAGAGCTTTTCAGCTTTTAAATACTTTACATAATTATTATATTTCAATATAAATTTAAGGTTCAAATTCATGTTCATTAGAAATAATATTAAAGAAAATTAAATTTTAATAGTTTATAATCTTATTTGAATATATATATATATATTAAAGAAAATTATATTTTAATAGTTTATAATCTTATTTGAATATATATATATATATATATATATATATATATATATATATATATATATATATATATATATATATATATATATATAAGTATTAATATTATAGATTATTTTGTGATCTATTATAAAAATGAAAAAACTTTATCCATAAAATAGCATTAATAATTAAGTAATAGAATCTCTTATTTAATTTATTTAACTCGCACCAAATCCAAAAAATAAAATTTATGCTCTATGAAGCCATTATAAATAGTGTATGGTGTGAGGGGTGGACTATATTATTGAATGAATTCTCTAGTTATGTGAGGTTGATATTGTGTATAGTGCAAGGGGATGGAGAATACTATTTATTGAATTATCTAGTAATGTGAGGTGTATATTGCACGTAGGAGTTGATATTTTGTGTGATTTGGTGATGACTACCATGACTAACCGGAAACATTGGCAAAAAGTTATCATCATTGGTCTAATATAATCATAGGCATCCACATGGGTATAGCATAACAAGAATACTCCAAATGAGTTTTGTTACGTGGGAGCTCTTATTAGTGAACAATTTGTAGCTTGATATCTAATTTCAATTCTATTGGTACATGTGTCATTTTTACACATTTGTCCATTGTGTCTTCACATATTCACTCAAATTTATAAAGTCATTCCATCCATCAACTGATTATACCTTTGGCTATTTAATAAGGTTAAAATCAAAGAGTATTTTTAAATACAATAACTAGCCTAAATCATGTCATTCTTAAAGTTTCCCTTAATTACATATAACACTCAATATAGAAAAATAAATAATGTAACATATTTTTGGGTACACAAATGAGGCCTTAGAAGTTTTGATATGCTTTTAGGTCCAACTTTGAATAGACATATTTGCCATCTAGTATGTTGCTTACAAGAAGCATGACCAAATCTCAAAATATTGAGTTTGTGTAGATAGAACTACAAGACCATGACAACTTGAAATAAATTGTTCTTAGAAAATCTAGCCATGTAGCCAAGGTGAATTGGGATTCATAGCCTCACTATTGAAAACCCAAAAATCAATTATACAATAATAGTTGTATTAAAAATATATATAAGTTTCTTTACTGACTTGAATTGGAAATAACTTTCTATAATAAAATGACGGCACAATAGTTTACATTGTCATGACATAGGATTTTGTAAAAAAATGGTCTCACATATATAAAGCTTTGAAATTATAAGAACCTAAAATTTACATATTTCAAAATGACAATTTACTGATGATTTGATTGTCTTAATCATGGCCTACATGACACAAATTATACACCCTCTTAGAATTTTCTACCTAGATTACAATTTTCTCATTTCTCTTAGCATCTTTTCCATCTTGATTATCCTTTGAGTTGAACTCCAAGTATTTTTTAGCACCAAAAACCTTTTGTATACCTTTAACTAGAGGGTTTCTTGGGACTATGTTAGGTGACCTATCTTAAGTTGTGGGCTCATCCAAGTGACCACCCTTGGAAAAAGAGGTATTTGAGACCCTAAAAAGGGGAAACCATATTATTTTTTGTATGTACATAAATACTTAGTGGGCATGTTGGAGGATGAGATGATTTCTTTCTTGAGATGGTGGACATAATGAATGTTATTGTAGGTATCATGATAGAGCATTAATTTTTTCATGCCCTAGCAACTTCTTGTTTGTGGTATAACCAAGATACATTTCCTTTATTAAAATTTTCATATTGTGCAAACAAATATATATAATGAGATAGGTAGTAAGATGTTAATAAACAAATTAACCAAAGATCATCACATATGGACATCATATGAAGTAATAAAAAACATAACCTACTTGTTTATTACAATTTTTTCATCAATGAAATAACTCTCTACATCCTTGTTAAGAGTAGAGCCTCATATTTAGTAGAAACCTTGTCACATATATACTCCTTGAGTTCTAGCTTATGTGCTGGCAATGTATTGTTTAATTATGTTTCATACTTATACTCCACTGGTCATCTATGGGAAAACTTATGAGTTTCAATAAAAAAACCCTATTAATTGGCTCTGCAATCATCAACGGGAAAACCTTGGTTTGGAAACAATGGATTTCGATTGCAATAGAGGGAATGGACAAGCCTTGGACAACAATGACAATAATCCACTATTCATTTATGGGAAAACTACCATAGAAACAAAGGGTCTTTCCTTATGGAAACCAGGGAGCTTATAGCTAGAAAAATTCTAGAAAGAATTGTCAGGCTCCCCAATCCAAGGGGATATTTCAATAGGAATCCCTTAGGAGAAGATGGTTAGAGGTCTTGAAGGGAAGAAAACAAAATGGTGAAGTTCTTGGAATGAATAATTAGGGAAGGAAAAGGAATGAGACATGGTTTTCTCTAGTGACAGGAGAAAACAAAATCCCGATTGGCAAGGTTCAATGGAAAAGAAAACAAAGCTTCTAGATGCACTCAAAGTTATTGGACAATAAGATCCTAATGGATAAAAGGATCACCCCTAAAATTTTAGAAAAACTTAGTGGAGAAAAAAAGAGGTCTATTAATATCCAAAGTCAATTCCTGAGAGGATATTTATATAGGTTTCTAAAAAAAGGATATGAAAAAAAGATTAAGAGACAAATAATAATAAATGGGAGAATAGACTAGAGTTGGGAAGGAGTCTGGAGGAAGAAAAATATGAGTAGTAAGTTGTTTGTAATGCCATCAAAACTAACAAACCCAATAGTAAGTAGACTGAAAAACCAACATTGATTGTCAAATGGAGTGGAGAAGGGGGAATGAATAAGAGATCACAGATTGGTGGAAAAAAACATACTCAAAAAAGATGAACATTCGCCCCCTACAAAATGACTTTTTTCCAATAGAATGTTTAGATATGAAGTTAAAACATGATATATTATATGGGAGCCCAAGTTTCTTTAAAGGATCTGGTTTCAGTAAATTAACTGGAATTCAAACTATGACCCAATGAAATGCAAAATAAATAAATTAGTCAAATGCTTGAGTTTGGTCGGATTACCAACAAAATATTGGAGTGAGGAAGTAATTATTAAGATTGGGATCCTTTTTAGGAGTTGATGAAGATTTCTTGAATGGTAAAACAGGGGATGTTGTTAACATCTATGTCGAAATAGATATGGATATATGAGTTTAAAAAGAGTTACAAATATTTTCAGAATGGGGAAGATAGAAATAGAAGGTAAGCCCCTTGCAAGGTAGACAACTAGAGCATTTCCTTTTGAAAGAAAAATACAAGCGGGGTGATGGTCATAACATAACTCCATAGAGAGAATATAGCTAATAATGAATTTGAAACCCCTAGCCCTTCATAGTTAATGTTGAACACCAATGATCAAAGAAAGACAAAGAAGGAGAAAAATACACCTCATAGTAGGGAGGCTAAACAAAGCCCTTTCAAGAAAAGAAAGTAAAACACAATAGAAGTAATAATAGGTGTTGGAAGTAAAGGCACAATATAGATATGAGGGGAAATGAATAACACTTCAATCCAAAATAGGGACAAAGAGGTAGAACTAGTGGTTCTCCCTAAGGAGATAAAAGATTTAAGAGAAACTATTTATCAACAATTAGAAGAGGTTAGACAAGAAGTTGAGGGTAGAAATAAAGAGGGTCACAATTCCTTGGAAGAAAATAAAGATAACAAAAGTGAAACAATAATGGAATTTGTGGATGCAATTCACAAGGAAGTTGGTTCTGAGAGTGAAAAAAGAGAACCAAAATGTAATCCACTGGATAATCAAATAGGAAATACAAAGATGGAGGTAGAAACAAGGGGGGAGATAAATCATTTGGTAATAGGAGGAAGTAATAAAGGAAACATAGATAAGAAACAAGCATGAAAGGAAACAATAAGGAAAACTAAGACTAAAGAGGATTTAGAATCAAAGGATATAGGGGAAGAGGCATAGGAATTAGAATATGATGAAGCTGTGATGATAGATGAAATAATATTGGAACAAATCTAATCAAGAATCAAGGATCCTAGAATCTTGGAGAAAAGTAAAATATGAGCAAGTTCAAACAAGTCCAAAATGACTATAGCCTCTTTAGTAGACCACAAAAGGAAGAAAAATATAACAAGCTTTGGGAAGGAGCTTAACCTCGACCCTAAACTCAATGAAAATCATAACATAGAATGTTAGGGGCATTAATTCCCCTAACGAATGGTACCTAATCAAGCTCCAAATTGATCAAACAAAAGTAGATGTTTGTCTTCTTCAAGAAACTAAAATAAAGAAAGAGGAATGTGAGAACAAATTACACAATTGGAAACAATGGAGGGGACATTTTTTTGTCTCAAAAGGGGCTTCAGAGGGATTAGGTATGATTTGGAATCCGATCAAGGTTGATGGAGAAATGATAGAAAACAATAGATGGTGGATCATATTAAAATGTAGAATGTTACAAACCAATGATAGGTTATATATTATAAATATATATGGTCCAGCCCAAACAATGCAGAAAAGAGAATTATGGATGCATTTAACAAAAATAATTGAAGGCTTTAGGGGTGAGAAAGGAATTATAACTAGAAATTTAAAATTAAATTTATAGTTGTTTAAATTTCTTTTGTGCATAGATCTCTAGAAATTTATCTTAAATTTGTCTTTATATCTAGAAAATTTTAACTCAAGTATGCATTTATGACATTAAATTTCTTTAAAATGTATATATCTAATTTCTTTAATTTACATGTTTTTAAATATGTTTAAAATGAGTTAAATGTATGTATACATTTTTAAATATTGTTTAATGTGTAGTTACATACATGCACATGTGCAAATATATATATCTAGTTCTACATTATCCACTAAGCATCATGTCTGACGAGCCTGGATCACATAAAATGAGTACTTCTAAGCCCAGTGTTCATCCTCGTGGGAGTGAGAAGATGTCACATAGGTCTGCAACAACTCCACAGGAGAGACAACATCTCTATAATCAGACTGTTGAGGCACTCCAATGTTTCTTAGATCATTTAAATATCACTTTGGAAAACATGCATGATCACACAAATAAACAAAGGGGTGAGACTATTAGACATGAGCTAGTTCATATGATTGACCTCGTCGATAATTATAATCCATATGATGAGGTCAACGTAGAGGAATTCTATAGATCACTGTAAAATGGGACACAGTGAATGATAGGGTTTCCACAACTGATGTGAAAACCATGTTTCCTCATTATCAGGCCTTTGGTAGGGTGAAAGGCTATATGCCTACCAGGTGCACAGATGCACTAGTAGTACCATTTATCTAGATCCTAGATGGTTAGCCACTCATCATAGGTGGCCCCAAAAGGATGAGTTGCCCCTCTATTTCTGCAAACAATTGTTTGCAGAGTTTCATTTGTTGGATGGCATTGATTACACCAATTTTTTGAAACATGCTAGGCAAGGGAAGGGCAGATTTTCAGATAAGTTTAGAAGACCAGGTGCACCCCTGCCTGTTAATAAATGAGCATTGATTGGTCCAAACCTTGTGGTTCTTCCCAAGAGTGTAGACCTAGCACATGATGTAGATAGTGTGCTAGATGACACTCGACAATCCATATTTTCCAGTATTGCTACTATAGCCACACAGGTGGATGAGATGACATCAGATCGAGGGGGGGGGGGTTAGATATTTGTTGCACTCTCATACTAGCATTCATGATGCATTAGCGAGTGATGATCCATATGTTCGAGTAGACATACCATCACTGATGGATGCTGCACGCATGCATGACATAGATCCTTTACAACAGATGAGCGCATGCTTATCCAGTGATCTCTTGGATGCATATTAGGTCATTTCTATGGATCATAGGATCCCACTACAAGATGCCCCATCATTTGTTAGGCGTGCACTTGGTAGACCGGGTGCATCTAGCCATGGTTGTGAGCATATAGATTCTCAGCCTACTGCTACTGCACATCCTACTGCCTCGCCCCAGAATACAATAGTTGGTTAGGATACACTTCCTTCTCCTATTTATACATCAGTTGATCGAACCACAGTACTTGATACTGGATTTTCTGGGATGTTCACTACCATTCTTATGGAGCTAGACAACGGGGGGGATCATGTTGCAGTGGGATCCTTGCATGATTCTGACATCAGCAGGATCAGATGAGCCTTACATGCTGCAGGAGAGGTATGAATTATATAATATATAATTTACTAATTTTAATTTAGATATTTTATATAGCTACTTGATTGTACACATAAATTGCATAGATTAAATTAATTATATATATATTGGATTGTATTTTTTGAACTATATAGGTTGTCACATTAGGGTCGATGTATGGAGATTTGGATGCTGCCATTGACCGAGTTGTTCATCAAGAGACATAGGTATATATAAAGTTTAAATTATTATTTTTTTGTTTTTAAGTTCTATTTAAATGGATATGTAGGCGTTGATTAAATAATTTATTGAGCGATTTAAATTTTATATATATATATATATATATATATATATATATCCAACAAAATGTGTGCATTGTCTAGGATGAGCGAGCTTTGTGCAGGATGAGCCATTCATCCTGCAAACGTTCTAGAGTCCAGCATGCGCACGATGGAGGTGTTAGAGACCCCGAGGTATGTTTATCTACAACCTTGTGTAAATGTTCATGCGTAATTTATATTGCAGGCGTAAGGGGCGATGTTTGAGGATTTGCACATTGCCACCAACCCTGTTCATCATGAGACACAGGTACATACATTTTAACTTTAAATTAATTGAATCTTAAATATTTAAGTTCTATTTTTAAAGGGTTAGTTTTTAAGTTATGAATATATGTGTACACATGTATATCTAACAAAATTTCAACATTGCAGGATGCACCACTATCACGCAGGTTGAGCTCCTCATCACATAGACATCCTAGAATCCTGCATGCACATGGTGGTGATGTTAGAGACTCTTCACAGGTATGTTTGTCTATGTACAAATTCTCATAATCTATGTTACTCAATTTTTTTTACTTTAGTACATTCAAATTAAATGTTTAATGTATGATTTTATGCATGCATACTCTATTGCAGGCGCATGGATCAGGACATGCTTGGGACAGGGTCCCAATGACCCATCCTTTATATATATATATGTGCATGTGCACACATTTTATAGACATTTCATATATATTTGTACAAGTGTACTAGACATTTCGTACATGTGTATTGTACACATTTCATATGCGTATGTGTACTAGATATTTATTTTCCACATTTCATGTGTGTGTGTATGTGTTAGATAGATGTACACTTCATAGACATATATGTGTATGTGTTAGATAGATCTATATTTCATACTACTTTGCACGTTTATATATAGATAGATTACATTTTTGAAAGTTAAGTGTTTAGATGATAGAATCTCTAAGTCATTTGAATTTAGTTAAGTGTTCTAGTTAATTGTACATGTGTATGTGAAAGTTAAGTGTTTATATCTATTTTAACTTTGTTCATTGTTAAACAAATTTAGTCATTAAAATTTAATTTAGTTGTTCATTTTAGTTAAGTGTTTATTTAAATGTTTAATGAACTTACTTCAAAAATTTAATATCCCCTTAAATCCCCTTAAGACCACTTAGAACACCTTATGACAACATAATTAAATGAAACAATATATGTGTAAATATAAATGAAATGAATGTACATAGATGAATAAAATGAATCCATGCACATGTAAAAATATAAAAGAATCAATCCTCTTAAATCCCCTTAAGACCACTTAAAACACCTTAGGACAACATAATTAGATGAATCCAAATAACATAATTAGATGAAATAATATATGAGTAAATATAAATGAAATGACTGTACATAGATGAATAAAACAAATCCATGCATGTGTAAAAATATAAAAGAATCAATCCCCTTAAATATCCCCTTAAATCCCCTTAAGACCACTTAGAACACCTTAGGACAACATAATTAAATGAAACAATATATATGTAAATATAAATGAAATGAATGTACATAGATGAATAAAACAAATCCATGCATGTGTAGAAATATAAAAGAATCAATCCCCTTAAATATCCCCTTAAATCCCCTTAAGACCACTTAAAACACCTTAGGACAACATAATTAGATGAGTCCAAACAACATAATTAAATGAAACAATATATGTGTAAATATAAATGAAATGAATGTACATATATTAATAAAAAAAATCCATGCATGTGTAAAAATATAAAAGAATCAATGATGCAAATATCCCCTTAAATGCCCTTAAGACCACTTAAAACACCTTAGGTCAACATAATTAGATGAATCCAAAAAACCTAATTAAATAAAACAATATATGTGTAAATATAAATAAAATTAATGTACATAGATGAATAAAACGAATCCATGCATGTATAAAAAAATAAATAAATCAATGACACAAATATCCCCTTAAATGCCCTTAAGACAACTTAAAACACCTTAGGTCAACATAATTAGATGAATCCAAAAAACCTAATTAAATGAAATAATATATGTGTAAATATAAATGAATGAATGTACATAGATGAATAAAACGAATCCATGCATGTGTAAAAATATAAAAGAATCAATGATGCAAATATCCCCTTAAATGCCCTTAAGACCACTTAAAACACTTTAAGACAACATAATTAGTTGCTCATTTTAGTGAAACTATATATACATGCGTAACTATATATATAACATAATTAAATGAAATTATAAATGTGTAAATCAAAATTAAATGAATACATAGATGAATAAAACATGTAAAATCAACGTATAAAACGTAAAATAAATGCATCAACAAAACTAAATTTCCACAAGTTATCCAAATTGCTACACATGTCTAGAAATATCTAAATATATATATGAGTTTATCAAAATACTGACCTATTAGAATATATTTTACTTGTTCAAACATGACAAGTGAATTTAAAGCTCGTGGTACATATAATCTGGATCCTCCCTATCTTTTATAATTTCTAAATTTTTTTCATGATCTTCAATAAGCAACCTCGACTTTTGGTTGCCACATCCTCTTTTTGGCAATGTCTCCAACTGCAATCTTGTCGCTATTACTAAGTGAGTGTAGTGTAGAAATTTTTGGCCAGGCATATAATCAATGAATGTTACACCATTTGTATCTATCTTTATTCGTTGATAATAGGTGCCTTCAACAACAACTGAACCAGTGGGATATTGTTGCCCATCATCATCACTGACTGATTCCAATAACTTGCATTTTGGTTGTGTTCATCTCAGTAGATAATAATCTACACTTTCAATATTGTCAGGATCAACAATCACTGCAAAAATATCACCTGTGAAAATAGACCGTGCATGTATATATATTACAAGCAATATTAGTTCATTACACATTTTTAAATTAATGAAGAATTTAAAAATTTGTACATGTACATATATGTAATTTAAAAAATATGCATGCATGCACCTGTAACAACTAAATCAGAAACACGTTCATAATCAGCTGAATATAGAGGATCATGAATATCAATAATTTCACTATCTTCGTAAGGAGGCATTGTGATAAAATCTTTCATATCCCATTGCAAAACATATCCATTAGCAATATTTTGACAATGAGTATCTATGTTGTTCGCAATGCAATCAACACAAAAGTATGATTTTTCTCTTGCAAGAATAACACGAGGCTTGCTAAATCCCGTAGTCATGACTTGATGAAATTTTTTAATACCATTAATCGATTGACAATTATAAGGTTTTGATCGATCAATATCTAATAATGTCCAAAAATTATTTAGTCAATTTTAGTTCATTTCACACACACATATATATACACTTGAATTGTAAAAATAATTCAAGAACACCAAGAATGTTTAAGAATATATATATATATATATATACCTTTAACTTCCCAAAAATAACGCTTGATGTAAGTTGTATCACGACTAGCAAAATGATTTTTGCACCATTCAATAATATCATTAGAATTACGTATGGTGTTACCTGTACAAAAGCTCAAGTTCTTTAGAAAATTGGACAACCCACATGCATATATATATATATATATATATATATATATATATATATATATATATATATATATATATATATATATATATACCTTTAACTTCCCAAAAATAACACTTGATGTAAGTTGTATCACGACTAGCAAAATGATTTTTGCACCATTCAATAATATCATTAGAATTACGTATGGTGTTACCTGTACAAAAGCTCAAGTTCTTTAGAAAATTGGACAACCCACATGCATATATATATATATATATATATATATATATATTTAAATTAATCTATGACGATAATTTACCCGCAAGTTCATGTTGGCGAAGTGTACGCTTCACACATGCTCCTGCTCCATCATGCTCTCCTTTTCCATGTCCACTCTCAAAGAAGTTCCACAAAAACTTTATGCTACATCGAGCATGTTGTAGGGATAACCAGTTAAAAGCTTTTGCAAACTTAAACTGCCCTGACATGAATAACATATATATTAAATATATATATATTTAAACTTTTGAATTGTTAAATACAATCAAATCATATATATTAAAAAAAAAATTAAATAATCAATTTCAAATCTAATGTACTTACTGGCACGTCCATCATTCTATCCCACGATCTTTAATATCTTCAAAAAACATTCCAAAACAATGTGCTACATAGCTCCTATCATGACACATATCATCACTGATATAGAAATGGACCTCCTTGATGATAATGCATTCATTTTCAGTACTCTCTATACCATCCACATGAAATTGTGCATGTCTATAGAAAACTTGTACAAACATTGCAACTTGATCAGAATGATAATATTGACTTTGAATTTCTGTGTGAGGACTAAATGTATAGTTCTCGGAGAAATCTACAATTGAAAGAATACAACCTGGTGGAAAACAATTCTTTGAACCACGAAACTATTTAGCCTGCCATCTTGCATCATGACAATGTTGGATATGTGGATATATCATATTATGAAATCTATCTATAAATTGAATGTAGGGCAATTCACTCTCTTTCAACATAATTTTTTTGGATTCAGTTCCTGACTTACTTTGGTATGTCTCATATTCAAATCTCTTCCATATAACTAGTGCATGAATATCAAAATTCTCCTTTTGCAACACAAACTTGCTCAAAAATACACAATCATTGCATTCACCTTTTATACATTGTATTTTGAACTCATTAGAATCTTCTAATTTTTCACATAAAATAGACTTCACAAATTGTGTTGTACTTGTAGGAATGACCAGATTTGGATTAATTGTTGCCATGAACTTCTTATATGATTTCAAGTGTAGATGAAATTCAACATGATTTCGACAACAAGAAGTTTTACATACCTTATTTATGCATACAAAGCAAGGACGAAATCTCTCAAACATCCTTTGGCAAATCTTTACATCTAAAAATTCTTGCTTGAATGCTTCAAACAATTCACTTTGTGTTGTATCTAAGATATGTTTTGGATGTGTAATCTTTTTACCATCTTCATCTTTCATCTGTATAATATCCCTTCTATTGGAAGAAACACGAGATTGGTTGGTCCAATAATCAATGACCTGCCTTTTTACATCTTCAAAAATTATGTCTTTTCTAGGAACACTACAAATATTAACCCAATTCTTTTCGATGTTTTCATGCAACATATTTCTCTTCCTAATGTATCTTTGAATAGTTCTTCTAGATACATTCATTAATTGAGAAATTGCATTAACTTGTTTTTTATGAGTCAATTCCTTACTAGTAATCATACTCATCAATGCTTTACGTGCAACACTTAAATCAACACCTCGACTTGTGTTCTCAATGCAATTCAATGCTTCTTGTAAATTTTCAATTATAGTTTCTTTTCCTAATGTATCACTAGAACTTGTCTTATTACCAACACCCAACAAGTCCAGAACAGGTTTCATTTCCCTTTTCCTAAATAACTTAGCAAATAATTATGCTTTGTTACTACTTATCAAGTTGCCATTAGTTTTTATATTCAAAGTCATACTATATATTCTAGTCGGTTAGCACTACCGAATCATGCAGTCGGTACACATAGAGAAGTCGGTATGCACAGTCTAGTCGGTTACAGAGGAAAGTAGTCACAGAACGTAGTATACATCGAGCTGTCTACCGAGTATCTTTTTGAGACTACCGAGCAACAAAGATGACACATCGAGTGAAACATGTTACTGGATACATTGAACCTAGACATGCATATGAAAATGTGTTACAAGATTGAGGCACATCTAACCATTATTACATTGGAAATTACACCAGAAGATTGTGTATGATTTTAAGGACAATCTAACCAATGAAATATTTTGTTTAGTTATTCATTCGAGGAATCTTGTTTGTAAGATCGAAGCAATGAATTAGATCACCATTTTAAGAGATCTATTTATACAGCATGAGTGAAGTGTATGCATGCATGAAGGAAGACTGTTACAGAGACACAGAGGTCACCGAGAAGGTTTTCAGAGAACAGTCGAAGAACAGAGTAAACAAAAGGGTTTACCAAGTTACTATATGGGTTATCGAGGTATGCTATAAGCAAGGTAATCTTATTCTGAGCACATAGAATCCGCTATAACATTTCAGATGTAAAGTTGTAGATATTTGTAATGATTTTATTGTAATATTGTGAAGTTGAAAGAGAAACCTTTAACAGGGTAAAAGACTCTAATCAAGTATATAAATTGTGAAGCCTCTAACCAGGTGCAACATTTATAATAAATGTTGTAAAATCCTTTAGCAAGGTAGATCTAACAGATCTTGTTACTCCTAACAGGGTATGATGTCAGAAATAGCTAAAATGTAGCTCTAACCAAGCATTCTTTATTATTGTAGTAGTGAAGTTGTGGGTGCCATCCCCACCGCAGGTTTTCTCTCTAACCAAGAGTTTTTGTGTAACCAAAATATATGTGTTATGGAGTGAATTATGTATGATTGTTATCTATTTGTTTTAACTTTATTTTATGTTACTGCACTATTCTGTTTATGCATAACAATAAAGTTATTATTCAAGAAAAGTTTTGAAGTACTGATTCACCCCTCCCCTCTTAGTACATTAGCTTTCCATATTGGGCCTAACAATTGGTATTAGAGCTTGAATCTTGGAAAAGGGTTTAACTACCTAAAGAGAAAGATCTTATCAATGGAAGGCTATAAACAATCTCAGAGGATTGTGTATCTACAAGAAGAACTGGATCATGCTAATCAAGTGATTGCAGACATGCAAAGGCAAATGGAAAAATCTCTGAAAGTAAGAAGAAGATTATCTGATGATTTGCAAGATTCTCGAGAGCTAGTGGAACAAATTGAGACATCATCTGAGAATAGTATATCTGAAGAAACTGAAGAAATGATTGGAGTGTTGAAAGAAAAGAACAAAGCATTGGTTGATCAACTAAAAGCAATGACTGAAAATCTAGATGCATTGAGGATAGCAGAGGATAAAGAAAGAGATCTACAAAGAGAGAAACAACAACTTGAAGTCTTAGTATCTGATAAGAATGATGAAATCACAAGGTTAACTGGGATTCAACAAAATATGACAGATCAACTAGGTTATGCACATCATGAAGCAATTCTTAAGAATGATGAAAATCAAGCATTGAAACTTGAAGTATCAAGGTTGACCAATGAACTTGAAATAGAGAATAAATCCAAAGACACATTGAAGAAAAGTTATGAAGCATCAAAGATGTTGGATGAGCAACTGAATACAAGAAGACCCAACAAAGATGCAGGACTCGGTTACAAAGGAAAAGAATCTACCAAGAAAGGAATTCATACTACCGAGAGAGGAGAATCATCAAAGCAAGCTGAAAAAAGGAATAACATCAAAAGAAAGAAGCCTATTTGCTACTACTGTGGAAATCAAGGTCATACTGCCAACATATGCCAAATTAGAAAAGGTAAGCAACTGAATATCACTAAATCAAATGGTTATTGTTACAATTGCAATAAATATGGTCACACATCTAATCAATGTAGGACAAAGTCTGTTAACAATTATCAGAAGGCAAAATTCAAAGGGTTTTGTAAAAACTGCAATAGATATGGGCATAGTATCGAGAAGTGTTGGCTTAAGCAAAAGAACTACTTGTAGTATGCACACCGAGCAAACACTAGAGGTTACCGAACTCACACAGATCCTTACCGACAATATGCAGCAGTACCATGGGATTACAATACAAGGATATGGTTCGAATGTTGTGGAAGATATGGACATATAAGTGCCAACTGTTTTATAAGGTTTGGAATGAACAACCGAAGATCATGGAGAAATCCTGGTATGGCATGTTTTCATTGTCACAAAGTTGGACATTTAGCTAGAGATTGCAGAGATCAACCTAGAGGAGACACTGAAGAGATAAAAGAAAAATTAAAGACGATTTGGAAAAAGAAGGAAATCATGTCAAATGAAGAAAGCACCTTACCTACCGAGTTAGGTGCACCTATTCCAAATTAATCAGCAAAGGTATGAAGGGACTGCATTCTCTGAAGGTTAAAATCATAACAGTTCCTATTCTATTATGTACTAAATTCAAAATCTACATAGTTAAGATGCATTAGTAAGTTTGAAATTCTATCAAAAGTACTTTATAGGAAACCTATCAAGTAAGTGAATATAGGAAGCCTGTCAAGTCGGTAAATGAAGTAAATTTGGTTACTCGGTTAAAATGAAAAAAAGAAGTAAATTGGTTAAAGGTGAATCGAGTGCATTCAATATTTTTGACCTAACCTGCACGAAGCCCGATAAGGTATTTTGTGTACTTAAAGGTATTTTTGCAGTCATTTTCATTCACCAAGTTTTCAAGAGAGCAGAACAAAGCGAATCCAAGGTATTTTCATCAATCTCATTACACTGTTAAGCTAGTTTACCGATCTTATCAAATTGCTATTATCTACTGAGTGTGAAGCGTTTGCTGTTTGTAAACCGTCAAACCCTAAGGATAGTTTGCTAGTTTTATCTGAAATTTACAAATGGCACCCAAGATCCAAGATCCCATAGTTGTCAAGAATGTCGAGAAGCCCTCACTGAAATACACTTTGACTCCTAAAGTCGCCTCTGAACTGGATGACAAAACTGCCTTTTCACTCATCCTGGATCGAGTTTTGTTAGTTGAAGATGTTAGATTCTTCACCAAATGCCGTGTTGAAGAACTCTGTCATGTTGAGATAAGTGACACATATGATGAGCTATGTACCGATGGCAAAATGGATAACAAGTACGAGCATATCAAAATCAAGGGATTAACTGAAGCCCTAGCCTATCCCCGTGTGTTCAAACCCCAGTGGGTTAAGTTTGTTTTGAGTAGAGTTCATGATGATTTCATGTGGCTAGAAGAGAAACCATTCAAAATCACTAAGGAAATCATTCATGTGATCACCGGTTATCCTATCTATGATCATGCACGAGCACAAAAGATGATATCATAGAAGGAGTTAATCAGTTTAACTGGAGTTGAATCTGATTACCGAGGACTGAAACTGAATAATGTCACTGATGTAGAACTTAAGTTTGCAATTAGAGTAATTGGTTACTGTTTCTTCCAATCAACAAGGGAAACAATGTACCCTGTGTAGTAGTTGACTTAGCCTATAAAATTGTGAAAAAGGGAATGAAAGTAGATTTATGTGAAGTGTTATTGAAAAACTTGTTTGAGAACCCAAACACAATAAGGAAGCCGAAGAAGAACAACTCGACAAATACACTGAAGTTTGGTTCACTTCTTATATGCATGTTTTTATACTTTGAGAAATTCTTTCCATTTGTCAGTAAAGTAGTTTGGGAGCTACACCGACCAATCACCCATCAAATTAATGACTTTATCGAGAAATTGGGAGATAATTTCAATGATATAATGGATGACTACTTCAGCAAATTTCAAGAGAAGATGCACAACAGGTACCGGATTCCACCCCAGCTGGTAGAGAAATATAAAGATGATATATGCTTTGAGGTAGACACCGATTACTATTATGTGAATGCTGTTGAACCAAGGACTCAATCTTTGCCACCAATGGGTTACAAGATTGACTATGATATCGTATAACAACAAATTGATGCATTTCTTACATTGCCAAGGCATGCTACCAAACTGAGATATGGAACTTATGAAGAAGTTAAGGAAAAGGTAAAAATGAGCATTGTAGTACCTAAAGCTACAATAAAGGCTACAAAGATTATTAAGGCATTATCTAAGAAATTCGGAGAAGAATCTTCCTCCACACCTATCAAAAGTACTCTTGCCATCACCGAAGAGGAATCAAAAGCTCAAGAGGCAGCAATAACGTTAAGCACCGAATTGCCTAAGGGTAAAGTATTGAAAAGAAAGAAATAGGACATTCCAAAGGCCCTACCGACTCCTCCAACAAAGAGACCTAATACAAGAGCATCAACTGCATCACCGAGTAAGAAACAAAAGAGTGTTACTGCTCCCAAAGTAACCAAGACCTACAAGAAATCTACTCGGAGACTCATTCTGGCAAAAGAGTCTAGTGATACAGAATCTGAGGATGCCAACAAATTCCAGATTGTCAAAAGCAAGAAGGTAAATATACATACCGTTGAAAACTTTTGTGCAAATCTAAAAGAATATGGTGGATTTGGTTCCTTTAGATATGTCAAGTATGAGACTAGGAATAATGATGAGAAGCGACAAATTGAAGAAGCTATTATTTGTACACTTCTAAAGTTTCGGCTAGCTCCATTAGAACTAGTAAATTCACTTCCGAGTGAACTGTACTTACATATTGATAACAGGTGGAAATATGCAATGGAATCAAAGAAACAAATCAGAGAAAGAAGTCTAGTCCATCTATTTTTTGATATGTCTGTAGCAGAGATTAAGGAGCATCTAACAACCTACAATTCTAAATTTCTTGTCAAACAGTGAGCCTTAAAATTGATGAATGGGCTATATATCGATGTAGAAAATGAGACAAAAGCAAAATGGCAGGAAATCTTCAAAATAAAAGATGTCGGCGAACAATCTAAAGTTGAAATTGTTGATGTCATCGAGCAAGATCCTGATGTCACCGAGCACGGTCCTGATGCTACCGAGCAAGACCTGCCTGACACTATTCAAATTGATGAAGATGTCATCACTAATACATTAGCCTAAAATTCCAACGGAGGTTTCCGACGGAGAAGGTATATTGTGATCAAACTTGATTTTTTTTTGAAAAAATGCCCGATTTCATCGGAATTCCGACGATAATGCAACATTTGGTTTCAACGGAGAAGGAATTGGCAATGAAATTAGGGTTTTTTTAGAAAAAGTGCCCGCGTTCATCGAAATTCCGATGACCATGTGCATTAATTAAAAAAAAAAGAAAAGACCAAGTCATTTCATAAATCTCGCCTCTCATTCATCCCGCCTCTGTAGAAAACTTGTGGAGATCATTGGTGTGACAAACACGACCGCAGTGGGGAACGGGGGAACGAAGTGCCACGGGCACAAAGTGCCAAGGGCTGGCACATAACCAGCGAGGACGACCGCAAGGGAACCCAAAATGGGTTGTGTAAACGGCAACACCCGAGCCTCTGTCAACAACAATAAGAGCTACGAACAGAGGAAGAAGTCATCTTGTCCTTCAATTTGTACATTTAGGTTCAAGGTGTGTAGGTTGCTTTTCTTGTTTTCTTAAATGGAACCAGTTATGAATATGGGAAATTGCTTCTTCACCTTTCGTTTCTTCAAAATTAAGAATGATCGATGGTAGGATGGCTAGAAGAACACCCTTCTTCGAATCTTCCACAAAATTGTTCTTCAAAATATTCTTCTTCACTTCTATATCCCATTTGCACAATTAAGATATTGGCCTTCTATATGAATCTCATGAAGGAGTTTTTGCTTCCTAGTTAACTTATTTATTAACTAGTCTTCATTAGTTTACTAATTTGAAAGAAATTAGGAAAGGTCTAGTACCTTGTAGAGTCACTATAAAAGTTTTAAAAGAAGATTGTGATTTACCTTCCTCTAAATGTGTTACTAGTATATGGAGATCCTCTCTCCTCTACTTCCTTGATCTTCGTGAGACCTAATCATTCTTATAGTATGTAGTTCAGTTAATTCATATATCATACTAAAAACCCCAACTTCATTATTTTCATCATTGATATTTGAGAACAGATTCAAAAAAGTCATATTATTTATAGAGATATATGTCTTCTTCTACTACACCCCTCCATGATATTGCATTAGTCATGTAGACTAATTTAACAATTGTGTTCTTACAAGAGCAATTTGAAGTGATGTGGCAAAGCTTGTTGCAAATATAGTAGATTATAGTTTTGGATCAAGGCTTGGGATACTTGCACTTGCAAAGGTAAGTGTGCTCGGAGCATGAAAATGATGATGATTAAAGGATCACTTACAAAAAAATTAGTTTGTATTTTTTGTGAGAGTAATGCTTGTGAGTAAAGGGCTAGCAACCAAAGGGGCCAGTTTAAGGAAAGTAAGGATCACGAGACTTGTTTTATTGCTTAGTAAAATTTTGAATATATTTGTTTTGATTGATGAAATGAATTATTTCAATTTGAGCCATATCAAGGAGATGAATCAAAGAACAAGTAGCAATAATTGTTGGTGTAATAGGGATATTACCTAGGTACTTCCACTATTAGGTCATTTTTATGCCTTATCATTTAAGTTTACTTAAGGTATACATAGGATACTTATCACTTTATGTCTCATATCATAAGATTAAGATACTTTCATAATCTTATGATATCCTACATGTCTCATCTTGACCTATATAATCAAGGGGTTCTATTTATAATCTCATTCATTCATATTGTAAACTTGCATTCATTGATAGGAATATAGTTTATTCGTGTCATATTGATCTTCTCATTCTGTTGTGCTTTCCATTAGACCTCTAGATCTTGGGTGGCTATCTCCATAGTCAAATTTTTAAATATTTACCTTTCTAGATTCTATAAAAGAAATGGTTTTATCAAGAACATCATATGGAATAGCTTCTAAATATTTGCATTTGATAACAATATTGTTAGAGCATTTTTCTTTATAGGAAAATAATCTAAACTAGACTTTTTTTTTCAAGCTAAGACAAAACAAAGTAAGGTAGTACAATAATCACTTTCTCTAAATTGAGTTTTTTTGGCAAAATTTTCCAAAAAATCTCTAAATTAGTCACATAAACATACTTTCTCACTATCTTCTCCTCCATATAAACCCTTGGATCAAATAAGGGTATAATTTTGAATGCTCTCAAGTTATACATAGTAATATCTCTGTCACATTTTTTAAAGTTTCATATCTTATGGTAGTGGTTACTCTTGTCATATGATTGCTATTGTGTAGATGGGTCCTTGAGCCCTGGTTTAATCCCATTTTTTAAAATCTATATCAAAGATATTCTTGGCATCCTCACTCAATGGCGATCAAGCTCTCCCTACCCAGATTAACCTATCTCTAAATTTGGAAAATGGGTGCAGAAGTTTGAGTATGAGTACTCTTCGGTTATTTGTCATGCTTGTAAGGAGAAAAATAAGGATGAAACTTTCCCTATTTCCCAGGAGATTCAAAATATTGATTCTAATCAAGGGAGTTCCCCTTTGGATTGTTCAAGGATATATAATGCTTTGGGTTCTAATGATGGATGTGCCAATGATATTATGTCCCTTCATTGTCTCAAGAAAATAGGATTTGGAGAGAAGGATCCTTCCTTTGTGCTCAATTAAAGAGCTTTGGATCAATTTTTTAAACCACCCTGATTTTAGGATGGTTCATTTTTGCTTTAGTTATTCCACCTCTTGTTGTTTTGTTATTTTGGAGCTGTTTTGTTTTGTTGTTTTGTTGGGATTAATGCTTCATCTTTCTCTTTTCACAAGGGATCAAGGCCCTTTAAAAATCCCTTCTTATCTAATTAAAAACACTCAATGATGATGGATCATTATAGTCCCCCCTCTATGCTTGGATTTAAAAATAGAATGAACTCTAACTACTTGTTTAATTCTAATAGAATATGACATTAGGGTACCTAGGTAGCATAAGAGGTTGTTCACTAAATTCTTCCACCTTAATGATAGTTAATGTTAAAGATTGAATGAAACAAACTCTTGTTCATGGATCACCTTCTTAGCCTCCTATGGAAGTCATTCTTTGTGTGGTCTACCATGACCATAATCAGGGTCTTAATAAATGTATTAGATACTCTCTATTATCAATAAGAGAGTTATCATAATATAGTCGTGACGAGTGGTTACAAATAAGATTAGTGGGTCCATAGTTCCTACTTGGTTTGTACTTAGAAACATTATCATTTCTTAGTTGTATGGAACTACAAATTCATGCATCTAGGCAACAATACACACTAGCTATTATATGATTCCACTAACGAGAAAAGCCTAGTCAATCTTATAGTTTGTGGAATTAGTCATGTCCCTCATATAGAATATCTATATATGGAGTATTCTTGCCTATAGATTACCTATTATTTTTCTTAATAATGTGATTATTTCACATACATCATAAAAGTGCCCTTCTAATATGTTTGTGCATAAATCTTGAAACCATATTTTTATTAACCAACCAATGATAAGAATTATCTTAAACACGCCTCTATATTTGAATCCCACTAGCTTTGATAATCAACCATAATAACCTTAACAATGCATTGACGACAAAAATGCCTAATAAATCATCAATTGTCTTAGGTGAATCTAGCCAAAGCCAACCCATCAAATCCACTAATCTCCCTTGCATCCCAATCATAAAATTTTATGGTTGTTGGAACAAGCTTGGGAGATTTAGTTCTTCCTTTGCAAATCAACATACCCTATTTTGGTTTCCCAAATATTTACTAAATAAATTTGAAGATAAATTGGGAAGAGAATCCATCATATAGATATTTCTTTTCAACAGCCTTAGAGGACATTGTGTAGACACTCAAAATTGTCCAGTCTAATTAAATAAATATTTTATTTATTTAATTATTTAAACCTAATTCTTCTATTAATTAAATAAATCTTTATTTATTTAATTAATTCATTTATCCTCTTCTAGCCTTATTTCTCATTTAAATAAATACATTTATTTATTTAAATTATCCTTTTGCTAAATTAAATAAATATTTTTATTTATTTAATTATTCCATTTCTTCTATTAATTAATAAATCTTTATTTATTTAATCAATTCATTAACCTTTTCTACCTATGACACATGTCATTCATCTCTTAATTCCTACACTACCTACCTCTTTCATTATTTTGGTATTTCTTCTACCTACCCTCTAATCCTAGCCGACCTCTCTTTTTACACCTCTCAATCTTAACCCTCCATTTCATATTGTGTCTTCTATTTAAGGAGATGCTTCCTTAATTGTCAAACCCTAATCACTCATGCTAATGATCTTTCATGCAACTTGCTACACTACGATCCTACTTGCAACCACATTCCGTTCTTTGTTGAGCTCTTGTGCATATAAAATCTGAGAGCAAATATATCAAGCAAGATCAATGGAGATAGGAAGAATGGAGATCAAAACCCTATTGGACATGTGATGGTATAATCTTTGTGATTTTGTTTTATTTTGCATTGTCTTAGGTAATCTTCATATGTTATGGTGGATCTTTGTTGATTGTTAGGCTAGGGTTTAGTGGTTGGATTCATTTAGCCTTTCAATATTGTTCTTATTGTTATCCATTTTCACCATATACATTTTGGCACGCCCGGTGGGACTCTTGTCCCTTTGCATTTAATCTTTTTGTTGCAGATTTTGCGTTTTTGAAGTTGCAGATCGGACATTTTTCGATGACATTTTAGGTTTTTCCGCGTCTGCGAACTTTCGGATCGCGTCTCTGAGTTTTAGGAGCGTCTGCGGAATCTGGAATCGCGTCTGTGTTTTCAACAAATTTTATTTTGCAGGTTTCAGACAGGAGCGTCTGTGTTTTAGAAGCGCGTCTGTGTTATTTCTGCTCACGTTTGTGTCGGAGAGGGGCGTCTGTGTTTCATAAGCGCGTCTGTGAGCAATTAATCACGTCTGTGAGATCTAGCTGCGTTTGTGAACCTCTGAACCACGTTTGTGTTTCCGAAACGCGTCTGTGAGGTGCTAAAACGCGTTTGTGTTTCAGAATCGCGTCTGTGCTTTGCAGGATTTTCTGTTTTACATTTTTTTGCAGAAACGCGTCTGTGAGCTGTTGAATCGTGTCTGTGTATGGTGGAATCGTGTCTGTGTAAGGTAAAATCGTGTCTATGTAAAAAAAAAAAAAAAAAAATTTTTTTTTTAGGTTTTCATGTTTCGCCATTTGGTCTTGCATTTCATGTTTCAGATCTGGTTTATTTTTGGACTAACCCTTTCAGATCTAGTTAACTAAGTTTGTGCAGCTTGTCTTGGAAGCAAAAACATTTTTGTTGAAGGCCCCTCTTTCACAAAGTCTTTTGGGTTTCTAAAATTTACCTAACTTGTGTGCTTGTAGGAAGGGGTGATCATTTGAAACAACCCAAACTACTAACAAATTTTGTTGCAGGTCCTTGGCTAGGGTTTTGAAATTTTGTTGTGTGCCTTGTTTTCATAGATTAGCAAACACTTCCATTGGTGCACTAAAATTGAATCATTGTCTTTTGTGTCTTGAGCAATAGGCTCTTTTTGTTTAATCTTTAGAGGGCCTGTCTTCCCGTGTGGTCACTAGGACTACTAGTGAGAAGAGAACGACCCAAGTGGTAGCAAAAGAAAAGCCATCTTCTTCCAAACCAATATAAATAAATGTATTCATGGTGAAAACTATGAATAACGTGTGCTGATTAGTTCATATCGACACTATGTGTCCCCATAAACCCGTTTGATCAAATTTATTTGATCATTTGTAGGGTGTAACTCCTACCGGCTGGGAGCCTTCTGTAGTTACAGAGCTGAAAGTGCCGCATGTATGGCCACACGAGCAGATGCCCTTACTAGCACCTTTTTGTTTTAGAAGCCCAAATCCTTCTAGTTGTTGGGGGAGGAGGTCGGACCTCTGGTAGCGGCCCACACACATACGGTTCTTAGTAGAGATACAAAGTTCGCCATGGGGAGTTTTCATGGGGACTGATGCTTGGCTGACCCGAGAAGTGAGTGCCGAGGGTGGAGCCAGTGAGGTCAAGCATCTAAGTATCCGCTCTGAATAGCGTAGCCTCGGGGGTAAAACCCTATGTGGGATCAACAACTATTGTCTTGGCCAGCCATAAGAATTGTGCTTGTCTTATGTTAAACATTCAAACATTCAAGACCAAACAACAAAAAATTGTGTCTTTTGTGTCTTCAAGTGTATGCAAAACATTTTACATCAAACAACACACTTTTGGAGTCTAAACACTTGCAAACATTGAGTCCTCATCAACATTGTGTCCTCTTGTCATGAAAAACAGTCAAACAGTCAGATTTGGTCACAACAAAACAACTTCATAGATTGGAAAAATTGCACGAAGTTTACAGAAACGCGTCTGTGTTTGTTTTAACCGCGTCTGGGTCATCTAAGCGCATCTGTGAAGGGCAGAATAGCGTCTGTGTTTTTAGCAGCGTCTGTGTTTAACAGAGACACGTCTGTGTCTTGGAATCGCGTCTGTCAAGTATACAGAAGCGTCTGTGTCCAGAATTGAAAATCTTTACAGTCCAGCAAACAAAAGAAATCAGTTTCGGAATACTTGAGCTTACTAGGTTGTTTCTTCAGGTTTCATCTAGCATTCAACCTGTCCTTGGGTCTCATACAGTCCATCATTGCTTCACATCTCATTTTACATTCATACTTGTCTAAACTTGAGTCAAAAAGGTCACTTGCTTGTCCTCACTATACTTTTTACACACTATATACAACTACACTTTGCTAAGTGGTCCCTCATCAAGGTTTCTTACCTTTGGGTCTCATTTGGTCTTACTTAGAGTCAAGGTTAGCTTACCTCATCAAGAGAAACAATCATCTCTTTGGAAGTCACACCTACTCTACTACATACATACTTGGTCTTACACTTCGGACATTGCAAGTACACCTCAAGATTCATTTACACTTCATACAACTCTTGGTCTTCCATATTCTTGCCATTTTTTCATCTAGTCTCTCACATCTTGGTCAAACACCTAGTTCATGGTTGAAACCCGCCTTCAAAAATCTAGGAGAATAGCTAAAGAAGCTCAAGAATCCGCAAACATGAGTTCTTATGAGTATGACAATGATTTATTTTTCAATCCGGAGCACACTACATTGCCCGACATGGATGTTTATAGAAACAATCCAAACGTGGGAAACACAGACACTACAAACAACAATGCTACACACAATGACAATGTGGACAACTTTTCAATACAATCAGCAGATATAGAAGAATCCATAATGAATCCTCATTTCAATAGATTGGTTGAAGAGATAATGAGAAGGGATAGACAGTACTTTCTACACATGATGGCACAAAGTGGAGCTAAAGTACCTCATGACTTTGACATATCTCAACTTATGGAAAACAGACCCTCGCAGCAAACTCACTCTAACATGGATCAAAGGAGACCCAATAGTGGAGGAAATAGAGGACCGAATATGGTACCTGAATCACCATCAGCTTTGCTTCAAAAACCAGAAACCCCACATACACAGGCTCAAACATATGATACTTACCTTCGAAGACCATTATGGAAGCCTTATGCAGATAGATATGCTCAATCACATGCTCAAGCTATGGATCAATCAAAACAAGTGGATACTCAAAGACATGCTCAAAATTTGGACATAAGGAAACCTCATGTCAAATTTGGGGGCAACACAATAGAAAATGAAATGCCTATAGAATATGGTATACAGGCACAAAACAGATATGGGGTTCCTCAACATGAAGCTATGCCAAGTGCTCCCTATATGCCGCATCAATATAGACCTCCTCCATATGAACATGTCTATGATCAGTATCATCCATACATGCAACAAGCTCCTCCTCAAATTGGTGTCTCAAACACGGGGTATGTTACAAGAAATAGATCGCCTCCCAAGAGCAATTTGGAGCAACAAATTAGAGATTTACAAAAGAAAATGGAGGACATGAGTACACCAAAACCAACATACACTATGAGAGACATATGTCCTTATCCATTTGATAAGAGCATCCCAATGCCTCCATTTCCTGCACACTTTGTGATGCCAAAATTTGACAAGTATAGAGGAAAAGGAGACCCCAAGGCACACATACGACAATTTTTCACAGCTTGCATTGAGGTAGCGGCAGAAGAAACATACTTGATGAGGTTGTTTCCACAGAGCTTAGGCGATCAAGCTATGGAATGGTTCTCCCAATTACCACCTGGTATTAAGTCATGGGGTGACTTAGCCGAGGCTTTTATTCAGCATTTCTCCTACAATATTGAGACGGATGTCTCAGTCACTACTTTGTGCAATACTAAGCAAAAGGAGGGAGAATCTTTTGCGTCATTTTTACAAAGATGGAGAAATCTAGCTAGCAGATGCTCTTGCGAAATCCCACAGAAACAAATGGTAGAAATGTTCACTCAAAACGTTAACAAGGATATTGGCTATGATCTCAGGAAAGCTTGTTTGTCCACCTTCAAGGATGTTATTGAAAAGGGCTTAGCCACAGAAAAGGTCTTAATTGAACAAGGAGTCATTAAGATATTCAAGGAAAAGAAAGAGGACTTTAAAGGAAAAGACAAGCCAAGATTTTGGAATAAGAACAAGAACACAGTCAATGATGGTGTTGTTGATGCCAATACAGTGAGACCCAAGTTCATCTTTTCAGGATCAAGTTCTACAAACAATCAGGTGAATACTCAAACAACTTCTAGACCATGAAGGAAGTATACCCCATTGGGAGAACCACTTGAATCAGTCTTCAAAAAGCTTGTAACAAACAAAGTGATCATAGTTCCAGATTTTCCTCCATATGAACCAAAGGTCAAACCAAATTGGTGAAATGATGATGAGTATTGTGAATTTCATAAGAGCAAGGGTCACAAAATAGGTAATTGCCATCGATTGAAGAACATTGTGCAAGATCTCATTGATAGAGGTGATATTGAGATTGAGGGACACTCATCTAATCAAGAACATGAGATGTTTAAGGAACCATTCCCAAAGCATGACAAGGGAAAAGGTAAAGCCACAGATGATCAAGCCAACTATACTAGAGCACCTTACAACTATGACTCAACTATCAATCACATCTCGATGGACAATCATATCTCTACTATTACCATCAAGAATAAAAATCCTGAGATTTCTCCTCAGCGACCCAAGATTGTTCTAAGAGGTGTGGGATCTTCGTCCGAATCTACCTCTGAATGTCATGTTACAACCCGTCGAGGTAAAATTACTTTGCCAAGTGCCTCTACTAAAAATACCAATCCTCCTTCATCAACTAAACCTGAGTATGACCTTGTAGAACAGTTAGGGAAGACACCCGCGCTCATCTCCATCCTTGAGCTCTTACGCATATCCCCTACTCATAAAGCTATTCTTGACAAAATCTTGAGAGACACTGCCGTTCCTACTGATCTGAACGTGGACTAGTTTCAAGCCATGGTGGGATACCTTTCCATTCCACATTCCCTTACATTCACAGAAGCCAATGACGCCTCCGTAAGTCAGCCACATAATGCACCTTTACATGTTGAAGCCTTCATTCACAAACATCGAATAAAGCGAGTCCTGATAGATGGAGGAGCAGGTCTAAACATTTGTACATTGAGCACCATTAAACAATTGGGATATTCTGATAAAGCTGTGAATTCAACAAATCAAATCACCATCAAGGCATATGATGATGAAGAGCCTTCATCCAAGGGCACGGTCACCTTACCTCTAAGAATTGGGCCAGTTACAAAGGATGTGGTTTGTCAAGTCCTGGATTTAGATCTCACTTATATTATTTTGCTAGGACATCCTTGGATTCATGAAATGAGGGCAGTCCCATCGACATATCACCAATGCATTAAGTTTCCTCACAACGGAGTCGAGATAACAGTTAATGCTGACCCAAATCCATTCATATATTGCAACAATTTGCAACCTCGGTCAGAAATAACAATTCCAGTCAATCGAGAAGCTATTCCTTCATCAGCATATGTGGATCCAAAATCATTAAAAGCTTCTACATCCAAACAAGCAGAGCTAAAAGAAAAGTTCAAGATTAAAGACCTAGGATGTGGTGAGTATATATTTCATGTTGACCAACTCCCACTATCTCCTAAGACATTCAGTCGACAAGAACAATCTATAAACAATTTGCAATGCCAAGGAATTGGGTGTGAACCACCTAGTGTTGTGGCTACTAAATCTGAATGCAAATCTCCTCTAGTGGTGCAAGCATCTCTTGATATCAATAGTCCTAAGAGTGGTTCCTGCGAAGAATCTATTGAGCATATCGCCAGCCCTCTTGATAGCTCACATAGCCTTACCATTTCATCCACTCATTCCATTTCCACTCCACTTTCAGACTTGGATCAACAAGAATTACAAAAGCCCTTACTCATTGGGGATCAAAAATCAAGCTTTGAAAAGAAAAATCTAAAAGTCAATAATAAGGAAGAGTCCTTTAGTCCATATCAAAATCAAAAGTTATTGGACTCTGCAAGAATCAAAGTCAAGGATAAAAATCCTATGAAGCAAAAAGAGAAAGAGTTGATCTCCCCTAATATCAAAATAACTGGGGGCAAAAGTTCTAAAATTTCAAGTCAAAAAGCATACTTGTTGATCGTAAGTCTCCATCATGTCATCCTACTTTCACTTCTTTTCACAGTCATAAACCTTCATAACTCATCCACTTGTTCCGCACATCCTTTCCCTTCTAGTGATACATCATGGACCTTTAATGGAGCTTCCTCGAAGGACTTTGCTATCAGTGATGCCCAAACTTCTTCAGGTGACACGCATATGGGCCTGTGTAGTCCACACACTAGTAATTCTATCTCAGTTCCTTTATCAAGGAAGACAGTTACTCGAGCTACACATAATTCAGTCAAGGAAAATTGCAGTTACAATCACAAAGTCAAGCCTCGCACATTTGAAGTAGGTGACTTGGTCCTCAGAGAAAATCCCAAAAATCAACAAGACGGAGAGAAGAAGGGAAAGTTCGAACCAAACTGGCTTGGTCCTTACATCATCACAGCAGTATATGGATCTGGGGCATATCAGCTCTCAACTACAGAAGGTGAACCTTTGGATGATCCTATCAACAACATGCACCTTCGCAAGTTTTACACATAGTTCTCTGGAATATCCTAATTCAAAAATACAAAAAAATAAAAAAAATTCAAAAATACAAAAAAAAATTATAAAAACAAAAAAATCGTTACTTGGTGAAAACCTGGCAAACAGGCGCCTTGTGACACAAAAAAAAAAAAAAAAAAAAATCAAATCAAAAAAGTAAAGAGAAATAATTTCGTCCAACGGTGAAAACCACTTCGGTGGCGCCCTGGGCAAGTACCATGGTGAAAACTGGGTCACCAGTGCCATGCGTAGCGACTTTGCTCCTCCCTCCTTCAGGATTCACTCTCATCACTTCACATTGCACACACTCACAACCTATTCATTCACAATAAACTTACCCATTCCCATCATGGCTTGTTATTGATCTACCTAAGATTGGTTAGCCATTCATAATAAACCCCCCTTTTTCACTCCCTTTCCATCTATAATAAATCAGATCCTATCTGTAGCTACGGCAAATCCTACGTCTAGTGATGGGTGTGGAACTAAGAACATTACATGTTTTGAGGAGTACAATTTCTTCCAGCTTTCTTCAGTCTATTCGCGCACAATCCACAATAAAGCAACATTTGCATCACAGATCCGCAATAAAGTTTCATCTTCTCCGCAATAAAGTATCAGTTTCATGGATTCAGTCAGTTTCAGATGAGACAGCAGCAACAATGGGCTTCAACAAATCAAATCTTTCAACAGACTCAGACAACATATGGTTCAGTGCTATCTATCCTTTTTGTGAAAGTAAACATTGTGACCACAATCAAAATTTGACTTATACAAGTGACAAGAGACACTAAACTTGAGGACTACAGTGGGTGTTGGTGTCGAGTCTTGGTTTTCTTTTGATTTTATCTTTCTGGTGACATGTCTTTTAGCTTTTCTAGGATGTCTTTGACTAGAGATTCTATCTCTAGGATGTCTTTGACTAGAAAGGCGAGGATGGGGTATCGTCACCTATTTGCATTTGCTGTCTATGGATTGTCTTTTAGTAATGCTATGACTTGTCCAAGGATATGAGGACACTGTGAGTCTAGTGTGAACTGGGGCATTCCTTGTTTGTGACTGTCTTATCTCCATGCAAACAGGTACAATGACTTTCTGGGTCGAACATATGCCTCGATTGTCATAACCTATTTTGCCATAATAAAGATCAATGATGATAACGCACAAGAAGCTCTTTCACGTTCATATCTTCTGTCTTTCATCCCCCTTTCTCGATTGACTTCCATTGTCCTTCTCGAGTCAGCGTAGCTTGCTATTACATGATTGAGTATAATGACACACCAAAAACATTTGCATTTCATGTAGTTACACCTGCATTACCACATATAAGCATTTCACACATACATATAGATATCACAACTGCATCACATCCTGCACACAACACCTGTTAGCACAATTTACACTTACATTATCATATTCATCTGCATCACATACATTCACATTTGCATCATGCATACACATATACAACATAAAAGAACAAAAATATTGCATTGCATCATGTATATATTTGCATCCATATCATAAGCATCACATAAAACATATATTATAAAGAACATCTCATCACATAGGTACACATGCATATAGTTGCCGCAAAAATGAATCATCTCTCATATATAATCAAAAGTGTCATGATACAATGATGTCAAAAAATCATATGGCTACAAAATCACCCGCAGGTGTCTACAATACAAAAATGGTACAAATACTGATATAAGGGAGCCCTCTATGGCTATGATGAACTCCCTCCCTCGGAGCCGCCTGGCCTCGACGGAATCTGAGCCCTAGAAGGACCCGCTCCAGGATCACCCCCCCTATCTGGTGGTGGTGGAGGACCCATGACCCCACCACTCGATGTCTGTCTCCTCTGGCTCCCTCCCGTAGCTGTCGCTATCCGCGATGGTCTATGGAAGCTCCTCGCCCGCTGATCTGCTGGCACGACACCATAATACAGGTCCCTCCAGTAGGCAATCTCCTCTCCGACTCGCAGGACATATGCGTAGCCTACTCCTGTGTCCTCCGTCGCCTGCCTCCCTGCCCTCAGCGCTGTCTCAGCCTCAGTATAGCGCTGGATAGCCTGATCCCTCTCCCGCTCAGTATCCCTGAGCCTGGTCCTAAGTCGGTCCCTCTCCCGCTCCAGATCCTGGATCTCATCTGCCTGGCCCTGACAGATCTCCCCGAGCTCAATCAGCTCATCCTCCTTTGGATCTCCACCCTCTGCCTCTGCCTGTGGCTCTCCCTCTGCGGGTGCCTGACCCTGTACTTGCCCCGGTGCATGTCCCTGTACCTGTGCTGGTGCTTGAATGGGTACCTATCTCAGTACATGCCTAGGTACCTGTCTCTGACCCTGTCCCTGTGCCTGTACTGGCACCTGTCTCTGCACCTGTCCCTGTCTCTGTCCCTGTGCTGCTGGTACCTGCAGGGGCAATCCACCGCGACCCCTCACCACCTGGGCTTGTCCCTCCTATCCCCCCTCCCTTCAAGGTGCCACCCTCCTCTCCCCAACTACTCCCCTTCGCCTTCGTCGGCCTCTGCCTCCATCACCTCCACCATCATCATCGTCATCTCCTCCTACCCCCCCCTCCAGTAGCTCTCCTGGATCTGTCAACCGTGGGAATGGATGTTCTGCCCAATATGCGGAGTACTCTGCATCCATACCCGCATCCTCAATCTCTGGCCACATATCCCAAGGTAGGGGCACCATCTCTGCCAGCTGTGTAACTGCCTGATCATATGACAACAGCGGTCCAAACTGCGCCTGATCCCTGACTGTGCGGGCATACATACCCGAGCCTCGTGGCATCCTCTGGATCCTGCCATACTGTCTGCATACTCGGTCCACCAGCTGTCTCTCCAGTATATAGGGCGTCCGCCCAATCAAATATCTTCTCCAGAAGGTGAAAGGCAGCTCCACTGCGTCATCCTCCCACTCCTCACATCCCAGATACGGCCTCCAGATGACTATGTCAATGTCATCTATCACTCGCCGCCAATGCTCTAGCCTGCCAATCCGAGGCTACGAAGTGATCATATCATACAGATGCACAAAGCTTCGTCCATGACCTCTCCCTCTGAAGTGTATCGGCCGTGTGATAGGCAGATGCTCATATGCCCAAACCTGTAGAAGTGTCACTCCACAACCCAGTCCCACTGATCCATGGTAGACAAACTGATGCAGCTCATAATATAGATGTGCCAACACACATGGACACCATGCATATCTGGTGTGATGTGTAACCAATGTCTCCAGTGCTCCTCCCCAGCCCACTGCCAACCCCCGTGTCGCCCTGTTTGGACACAGGAACCCATTGATAGCTCCTCCAATCACAGTTGGCAAGGCTAACCCTGTCGCGGTCATGGTGTCCCATGCCACGTGTCCTGCTCTCATCTCTAGCCCGGGATCCTGGAACACCCGTCTCAAAGCCTCTCTGTCTCCATCTCGGTCACAGGAGATCAGATCTCCATCGATCGGTATGTGTAGAATCCTGTATACATCCTCAAGGGTCACTGTCATCTCCCCCATCGGCAAATGAAATGTACATGTCTCGGAGTGCCATCTCTCTGCCAGCGCAGTCAGCAATCCCATGTTTGCCCGAAACTCAGGCACATATAATACATGTCTAAGGCCCATCTCCTCGATGGCAGCTCTATCCTGAAAAGACAACTCCGGTCGCAACCTCTGTGTGGACGGGAATCTCTCCCGTGACTCTAACATAGGCAGATACTCCTGCAGTCAAATAAATCAATCATGTCAGTCATCGTGGCATTCACTGTTCATCACAAAATGCTACTTGCTATCTAATGCATATGGCTATCTACCCTAGTGACACTCACTGTTCATCACAAAGTGTTACTGATTATCCTAGTGGTACTCCCTGTTCATCACAAAGTACTACGTGTGTGACATTCCCTGTTCATCACAAAGTGTTACTCACATTTTGCACTCCCTGTTCATCACAAAGTGCTGCTCATACTTTGGGTACTCCCTGTTCATCACAAAGTACTCTATCTTGGTGCTCACTGTTCATCACAAAGTGCTTTGATCTATCCTAGTCTTCCTAGAGGACCTGCTTGAGTGTATCCTCTCAGCAGCTTATCCAATCGACAGCGTATGTTCATCACAGAACTGCCGATTTGACCTAGAAGATAGAACCTTGCATTTTCTGACATATACGCGCTTTTAACTCACAAACGCGTTTCTACCTCACAAACGCGCCTTTTGACTACACAAGCGCGCCTACAGCACGCAAATGCGCCTGTTTGACGTAAACGTGCCTAAACTACTCACAAACGCGACTTTGGCACACAAACGCCCCTACAAGACGTAGACGCGCCCGCATCAAGCACAAACGCGGTTCCAGACGCATACACGCCTGGAATCGACACAGACGCGCCTGGCACCGACACAGACGCGGTTGCACATTTTTGCACTTTTTTGATGCCCTATTCCTAAGCGCATTTATTGCTAACTAGCATGCATTAATGACAAAATTGAATGCATCAAAGTACGAGGAGGTTTGGTGGTACTTATCGGCTCTCCTGCCTCTGCTGGTCTCTGAAATTGGCGAACGCGGTCGCATCTATGCACGAAAGCCATCGCTGTTGACTGCTGCTGCTCTTTTCTCTCTCTGCACTGTGATCTTGTGAAGGTTGTAGATGATAATGGGGATGTCTTTTGCCCCTGGTCTATCTTATAGCCTACCCTAGCCCTCGCCTTCATTTTCCGAGTCAGTATTCTTCATCCTGTGACTTTGTCATTTTATCTGGTCAGTCCATTCTATCCCATCTTTTTTATCGAGAGATTGTCTGCAATCTTTTCAGATATTTTCATCCAATCTCTCGAGGGGGCATATCATTCCCATTCTGGGGCAACTCTGTATCAGTTCATCTTATCTTCTTTGAAACAACGCGACAAGCCGCATTGTCTCAAAGAGGGGCAAAATGTAGACACTCAAAATTGTCCAGTCTAATTAAATAAATATTTTATTTATTTAATTATTTAAGCCTAATTCTTCTATTAATTAAATAAATCTTTATTTATTTAATTAATTCATTTATCCTCTTCTAGCCTTATTTCTCATTTAAATAAATACATTTATTTATTTAAATTATCCTTTTGCTAAATTAAATAAATATTTTTATTTATTTAATTATTCCATTTCTTCTATTAATTAAATAAATCTTTATTTATTTAATTAATTCATTAACCTTTTCTACCTATGACACATGTCATTCATCTCTTAATTCCTACACTACCTACCTCTTTCATTATTTTGGTATTTCTTCTACCTACCCTCTAATCCTAGCCGACCTCTCTTTTTACACCTCTCAATCTTAACCCTCCATTTCATATTGTGTCTTCTATTTAAGGAGATGCTTCCTTCATTGTCAAACCCTAATCACTCATGCTAATGATCTTTCATGCAACTTGCTACACTACGATCCTACTTGCAACCACATTCCGTTCTTTGTTGAGCTCTTGTGCATATAAAATCTGAGAGCAAATATATCAAGCAAGATCAATGGAGATAGGAAGAATGGAGATCAAAACCCTATTGGACATGTGATGGTATAATCTTTGTGATTTTGTTTTATTTTGCATTGTCTTAGGTAATCTTCATATGTTATGGTGGATCTTTGTTGATTGTTAGGCTAGGGTTTAGTGGTTGGATTCATTTAGCCTTTCAATATTGTTCTTATTGTTATCCATTTTCACCATATACACATTGTTTTGTCTATCATTTATTATAATAGCTAATACCCAATTTTTTTATAGGATAACAAGCAAAACCTCCTCTTCACAAACTATGTTTTCCTTAATAATCCAAGAATGAAAAAAGGAACCCACATAAAAATTACTTACTCCTTACCATGAAGGCAAAAGAACATCCAATTTAAAGATAGATGTACCAAAAGGAAAGAAATATCACCTCAAAATCTGTCTTGAACTTATACATTGAATCTATACACACGAGAATCCCCTTAATAACTCTCTCACAACTTTCAATGCTAGAAGAATGAGTGTTTTCACAAGACTTTCATACTATGATATTTATATCAAGATTCACTTGCATAGTTTTAGAGTCAAGCTGATCCATTCTCATGAGTAGTTTACATGAACCCATCATAAGAATGGATCACTTAGTACTCATTTCATCAAAGTGATGCTCATAGCGGTGAAGCATTACGGAATCCTAGGAGGTCACCCATACTAATACTACTCTAAATCAAGCACGTTTAACCATGTAGATTGTCCCAAGATCAAACCCATTCAACTTGCCACCCCATTTGCAAAACCTTCATCAAGTGGTGTGCCTTATAAACCATTCATTATAGAGCAACTTTAGCTTATCCATTGACAAGTGGGAGGTGTTGATGTGTTTTTTATGCACATGCGAACGTAGAATAAAATACCCAAAAGTATCTTATCCTCTCTTGAACAAATTAAGTTACTCAAATGCTGGAGATTTTCTTAAGGATCACTTGAGACAACTCCAAGGTTCTGGTATGTCGGGTCACGATGTGTGGATAAACATAGTTGGTTGATTTGATTGCTGTTATCACAAGGGGACTTACATTGAATTGTCGAATGCTTGAATAGCTGGAACTTGATCATCTGATATTTCAATCTCACGATGCTTTTTGTCCTAAACTAACTTGAATTGAAAAAAGGGCAAAAGGTGAAGTGTTAATAAAATCTATTCTAAGGCCTAGACTGTAAGAAGATGGATGAATGATTAGATGGAATCCTACTGAGCGAGGTCTCAACATAGGGTTATATGAGACAGGGGTAAGTTCAATAGTGATTTCTCCTCTACAACCTTTGCCAGTCTGTGCGAAAATGAGAGCTTGACAACATTCTTTCGTTTTTAGCTAGCTAAATTTTTCAAGAATTTTATCTCTAGATTTAATATTTCTTTTCTTGCATGAATCTATTAATTTTGAGATAACAGATCTTGCCTTCATGAATTGATCCTAGTTTATCCCTTTAACCTTGATTAATTTATTTAGAGTGTTTAGTTCCATTTTAATCCTTTCTTTTACAATTAAATATTATTAAAAAATTGTATTATTGTTCCAAATTTTGTGGATATTTAGGAGACACAAATAAAATATAAATGTAATCAGTCCATATTTTTGTAGGAGATATTGGAATGAGACTAATAGGAAGAGTAGTAAACACGAGTCACAATGAGCACTTTAGAATAAATCTAAACATTATAAGGAAGAGTAGCTTGGAAAAATAGAAGCGTAATTTATTTTCCAATATGCAAGATTATTACTTGGGAAAGAATCTTGAAAGAGGATTGAAAAGATTCCTTGAGCTAACATTGTCTCACTTATCCAAAATTATGAGGAAGGATTCATTAATGAAATGGTCATTAACAAGATGGAGAGAATAATAATTAGGAAGAGCTAGATTTCACATGCTACTAGGTGACTAGATTGGAGAGAAACTAGAGGCAAATCATTTAGCTTGGCCATGACACAAAGTCTTAAAATAGATGCCAACCTTGGTGAATGGAATGAAAATCCCAAACAATTAATGAGTGGTGAGACAAGTAGAGGCATCTATAAATTTTGTTTTGAATAAAATAAAGAAAAAATGGGACTAAAACCAAGGGAAATGCACATGGAAAGGATATGATGAAAATCAAAATAAATAGTTTGAAGATAATATTAGTTACCTAAAGGATATTCCACTTGATTATTTGGTATATCATAACTATTTTGACAAATTTTGAAACCATTAGAGGTACCTTTTACTTCTGTAGATGAGGCATTCATTCATGTTGAAGTTGTGATAGCTTATTTGCCTCTTTATAGACAACAAATTATCCATATGAATTATCATATATACTTGTAACCTCCATCCCAAACCACCTATTTCACTCTTCTTCCTTTGTGTACCTCTTTTATTCTTCCATTACCTCTTCGCTTACCTAAATTCAATCCAAAACATAGTGTATATAGCATCAAAAAAATTCCATATTTGATTAATATTATCCACAACATATCGAAAAGACAAATACCACACTTACTATGTCATCAACCAAAAATAATTTACTTACATATTCAAAGAGTTCAATAATGGAGAAACATCCATGTGGTGCTCTACACATGTCCTTGAAGGTTCAAGAAATACTTATCCTCTATTGGTCCAAACTTTAAATCATTTCCATGCATGAAAATAATTGCAACCATACACAATTTCCCACCCAATAGATTCTCTCAAACTAGTTTACTATCTTAACATAGGGTCAAGGAAAAGCGGGCCAAAATAGGAATCCAGGTGTCTTAAAAGCCTTCAAGACCATAGTGGTGAGGATTGAATTTCTTTCTTTAGTGGTATCTTTCTGTAGATTAATTAGCTGGGGATTCTATTAGGACCTTTTCCTAATTAAAAAAAAAATATAAAGATTACATCCCTAAATATTGCATTCATAATAGAATAAATTTCTGCAATATTGAGACTATATTGATAATAGATTTATAGTGATGAATAAAGAAATATTTAAGATTATCAAAAAATTGATGTTTTCTTTCTCCCAACTATCATTGGATATTGGATGATCTTTGAGGCATTATGTCAAATAGTTATGTGCCTTATCTAAGCTTACATATTTTGCATGCATGTGTACCTGGGCAGTTGCACTACAACATCTATACTCACTAATCACATTTGGTTGGAAGTTTCTAAATCCATTTCAAACACATCTTGTCCATATCCTACAATCATAGCATTCCATTAGATCATGTTTCTTTGATGCATCTCACTAAACAGTTCATGCGCTTTCATGTCTATACTTCCACATTTTCCAAACATGTCAAATAGAGCATTTCCAACCGTAAGCATTTGATATTAATTGCCCTTACCTTCTTCTTTGATGGAAGCCCATACTCTGTTCCAAAGCTCCCATTTTGGCACAGGTAGAGAGTACGTTGGCAAATAAAACTGATCGAAATGGAAATCTATTTGTTGCATTGACTGCATTGTGAGGACGCTTATGTATTTCATCGACAACATAAAGCAGGAAAGGACATGAGAATATCTCCTCAGGGAGTTATTCTATGATAGCTGCGAGGTAGATGAGAGTTTCTTATGCCATTTGCTTTGTTCTATGCAGTCAAACGCGAGAACACTATTTGAATTCAAATGCTAACGGTGATTGTCTTTTTAACGGAAACAGATGGGAAGGGACGTCAAGGGAAGGAATGGGCCCACAACACACCTAAGCAGTCAAAGATTAGTGTGTGTTGTTTAAGGCTGCCCCCTTAAGACATCATAATTGATTGGCTCTTCACTCCTAAGACCTTCAAAAGTCTTTAATGGCTTCATTGAGTCCTTTTGTCTTCCAAATTCACCTGCACCAACTTGAACTCTCCTTCAATGCTTGATTGCCTGTTCACTTGGAATTGAATTGATTTTATAACTAAGAGATCACTTGAATTATAGGTAGACCCCTTCAAATGATAGAGTAGGCTTCCTTTTATACCTTATATATGTCTTGAAAGCATTTTATCCCGATGGCTTTAAATTAAAGTACTTTCTCTTCTATCTAGTATTGGTGGAGCAGATCCTTTTATGATATGTAAGTTGAGAATATTTTATGAAAGGTCCCTAAAAGAATACACTTTAAACTAATTTTAATATACCTTGAAGTGTGCAATATGGAAGGTTTCCATTCTTAATCTCCTGCCCATTTCTTAATTTAAAAGATGATATCTTTATTAAATTGATTTCTCCTTCAATTCTTGATGAATGCTTGATTGCATATTCACTTGGAATTGAATTGATTTTATAATTAAGAGATCACTTGAATTGTAGGTAAATCCCTTCAAATGATAGGGTAGGCTTCCTTTTATACCTAATATATGTCTTGAAAGCATTTTATTGTGATGGCTTTAAATTAAAGTACTTTCTCTTCTATCTGGTATTGGTGGAGCAGAGGTTGCATTGCATCATCCTAGGATACATATTTCCATAGATACAACACAAGTTAAATGTATCCCAGGTTGATGCAAAGCAACCTCTGCTCCAAAGATCACCAAAAAATAGAGAAAGAACTTTAATTTAATGCCATCAGGATAAAAGTCTTTAATCAAGACAGATAAAATTTGAGTTTGATTGTCATCATTTACTTTGCCAAATTCTTCACACGTAACTCCTGAATCAATTTCCTACTCACAAGAATTTTATTATGTCTCAAATAAAGGGAAAGAAAAGGCTTCAAATAGAAAACTTGAACATGCAACTAAATCCATTGACTAACCAGAAGAACAAAATTAAGAAACGGTTTGATCATCTGAGAGATGTTGTAGACTTGCAACTCACTAGCTAAGTTTTTGCGGGTAAGAATTTTTTTTGTTTTGGTTATGGTTGTGGTGTTTATAGGGAGACATTTACAAATTTATATCTATTTTCACTATTTAATGGTTTATGGGTTTGTAATGGTAATTTAATGTTCTTTCATATTTTTGTATATATTCTTTATAATAGCCTATTATATTGATTTGTTCTATTATGCATAATGGTGTGGGTCAGACAGCTTTGCCGTCGGTGCATGAAAGCATTGAACGAGTTCTAATTTTAAAAATTACATGAAACATTTTTAATTTATTTGATTCAGTGTTATTTGCAAAAAATGATTATCAATGATGTTTCCTTTCTCCAAGAATTGTCTAGGATCTTTCCATCAGATAATATGTAACATCGAATGACTAAATCTTTTCATTACAAATGCTTATTTTATTTAATTATTATCTGAGTGTGAATTAAAATTTATATCTGTACGGAAGCAAAACATACAAGTTGAAGAGTCATGTGCAAGCAAATTTCCTAAAAGAAAGCAAGAAGGTATTATCTTGAATGACATGGAAACAAGCTGATCAACTGCCTAGAAGAGAGCAATTGGAGAATGGTAGAGGAAATTGTTTAAGGGTGATAAATAGATAGATAGTATGTAATACAAACAAACAATGTCTGGAGTGTCTGATGTGATGTCTCTAATTTATGTCCGGAAGGACTAACTGGTTTCACACTCGTGGAACTTCGTGTTTGAGTGATCGATTGCGGTGTTTGGGTAATGCATTCCAAATAGATACAGTTGCATGCCATCAGGATAAAAGTCTTTAATCAAGACATTACCAAAACCAGTTAGTCCCTCCGGGCATAAATTAGAGACGTCACATCAGACACTCCAGACATTGTTTGTTTGTATTGCATACTATCAATCTATTTATCACCCTTAAACACTTTCCTTTGCCATTCTCCAATTGCTCTCTTCTAGGCAGCTGATGAGCTTGTTTCCATGTCATTCAAGATAATGCCTACTTGCTTTCTTTTAGGAAATTTGCTTGCAAGAGACTCTTCAACTTGTATGTTCTGCTTCCGTATAGATATAAATTTTAATTCACGCTTAGATAATAATTAAATTAAATAAGCATTTGTAAAGAAAAAATTTAGTCATTCGATGTTACATATTATCTGACGGAAAGATCCTAGACAATTCTTGGAGAAAGGAAACATCATTGATAATCATTTTTTGCAAATAACACTGAATCAAATAAATTAAAATGTTTAATGCAATTTTTAAAAAATAGAACTCGTTCAATGCTTTCATGCACCGACGGCAAAGCCGTTTGACCCACATCATCTCTCACCGTTGGAATTCCAACGAAGACCAATGAAACACCCGACAAGGATGGTGTGCATCCGACAACACTCCTCTATCAAAATTTTATACTTTGGAGTCGAAATTCCAATGATAGCCCGAGATCGCGATGGTATTCTTTCAGGGAATGAGCATCCATGGTGGCCGTCAGAAAGGTTGGAGGTGATGTCGGAATTGCGACAACCATAAGGATAGTTGGAACTTCCAACAAAAAGTTTTCGACGACTTTTTTTGTTGGTAGTGCGACGAAATGTGGTCGGAATTCTGACGACTTGCCGTCGAAATCTTGACCCAAATGTACTAGTACATGGATGCAGAAGAATAGGAGCAAGAGATGATAGAAGGCACTACATATGCAAAACTTGTATCTAGTGAATCTGTGTTAGTACAAGTTCAGCCTTATCCACCGATCACTCAACCTATCTCTACCGAAGCTCCTAAAGATACAACACAAGGCATCGAAGGTCACCAGTCTGAAGCAATAGAAGGTACAACTCAAGACCAGACCTCTCAAGCACCCTCAAGCATTGAAAATGTAGCAGCTGAGACACCCAGTACCGAGACACCCAAAGACACTGCAACAGCTACAGGAACCAACCAAAGTGTTGCCTCTACTGAGCAACCTACTGAGGGTCAGCAAGCCTCACAAGCTATTGTCTTAGTCCAACCGACCAAAGGTAAAGAGAAGAAGGTGAAAAAGCATAGTTTTAAAGTTGATTTGACTAAACTGATAGTGTTACCCAATGTGCATATCTCAAAATTAAAGGGGCAAGCACTTATTGATTTTGGTGAACTATGCAAAGCAAAGGCCAAACAAGAAAAACAAATGGCCATTCAAAAGAAGAATAAAGTACTTCAGAAGGTAAAGACATTGCTAATAGAAATGCTACCTACAGCTACAGTGTCAACCGATACAGCCATCCACATTCAACTGGATGAACTCCTTAATCAAATAGAAACATCTGGAGTTGATGCATCTGAGTACCTGAGCAAGCTCAAAGACAAGGAGCTTACTGCAAAAATGATAGAAGAGGTACAAAAAGCTCTCGCTATTGGAAAAGTCAAGCTTGTCAAATTCATTGCTGAGTTGTCCCCTCAACTCAAGCATATTCTTTAATTATTTCAGAAACTTTGCACATTTTCCATATTCATTAAAGATATCAAGAATAAAATTGATGCAATTGAGAACGAGATCACCAATCTCTCAAATAAGTTGATTCCTGAACCCAATTCAGTTCAAAATTTTTATACCAAGCTTCAACAGCTCATGGCTCAATAGTTAGAACTCAGAAATGAAGAACATAAGATCCAGATGGATATAATGACACTCCAGACATTATTCCTTCCTCATCTTTCATCAGTTCAAGAATAGATTAACAGAGCTACACGACTCTTTGTCGCACTCACCGATGCTCGGAAGAAGTATAAATCTATTTTTGATCAGTTACCACCCCCGGATGGAAATTAAGTTTTTGATGTTTATCTAAAAGGGGGAGTGATACTATGTAGGGGGAGATACAGTTTTGGTAATACAGTTTTGATACAGTATTCAGAGTATTGTATATAGGGGGAGTATACCGAGCAGAGTATGTAGAATATACCAAGGACAGTAAGCAGAGCACACAAGCACAAAACTAAGCATGCAAAAATCAAAGTTATGTACAATATAATGATAAGGGGAGTATATCTGAATATACTATTTCATTGACTATTGTATATATTGTTAAGTATAGTCATTTTGCAAAGTATATATATTTTTGAGTTATGACTTTGAAAGTAGTTTTTGTCAAACATCTCAACTAATGTCAAAAGGGGAGATTGTTACTACTTATCAAGTTGCAATTAGTTTTTATATTCAAAGTCATACTATATATTCTAGTCAGTTAGCACTATCGAATCATGCAACCGATACACATAGAGAAGTCAGTATGCACAGTCTAGTCGGTAACAGAGGAAAGCAGTCAAAGAGCACAGTATACACCGAGCTGTCTACCAAGTATCTTTTTGAGACTACCGAGCAGCAAAGATGACACACCGAGTTGACATACACCAAGTGAAACGTGTTACTAGATACATTGAACCTGGACATGCATATGAAAACGTGTTACAAGATCGAGGCACATCTAACCGTTGTTACATTGGAAATTGCACCAAAAGATTGTGTATGATTTTAAGGACAATCTAACCAATGAAATATTTTGTTTATTCATTCATTCAAGGAATCTTGTTTGTAAGATCGAAGCAATGAATTGGATCACCATTTTAAGAGATCTATTTATACAGCATGAGTGAAGTGTATGCATGCATGAAGGAAGACTGTTACAGAGACACAGAGGTCACCGAGAAGGTTTTTAGAGAACAGTAGAAGAACAGAGTAAACAGAAGGGTTTACCGAGTTACTATATGGGTTACTGAGGTATGCTATAAGCAAGGTAATCTTATTCTGAGCACATAGAATCTGCTATAACATTTTAGATGTAAAGTTGCAGATATTTGTAATGATTTTATTGTAATATTGTGAAGTTGAAAGAGAAACCTTTAACAGGGTAAAAGACTCTAATCAAGACTATAAATTGTAAAGCCTCTAACCAGGTGCAACATTCAGAATAAATGTTGTAAAATCCTTTAGCAAGGTAGATCTAACAGATCTTGTTACTCCTAACAGGGTATGCTATCAGAAATAGCTAAAATGTAGCTCTAACCGAGCATTCTTTATTATTGCAGTAGTGAAGTTGTGGGTGCCATCCCCACCGCAGTTTTTCTCTCTAACCAAGAGTTTCTGCGTAACCAAGATATATGTGTTATGGAGTGAATCATGTATGATTGTTATCTATTTGTTTTCACTTTATTTTATGTTACTGCACTATTCTGTTTATGCATAACAGTAAAGTTATTATTCAAGAAAAGTTTCAAAGTACTGATTCACCCCTCCCCTCTCAGTACATTAGCTTTCCATATTGGGCCTCACAATAGACTTATTTTTAAAATAATCACCCCACAAATTCTTGCAATGCAATTTTAATGTGCTTTCAGGTATCATATCTTTAGATGAAATTTCATTGAAAATACTATCTTCATCCATTTCCATCAAATTTTCCATACCAGATTTTTTTTTTCATCTCATACCTGAGTAGATATTTCTTGAACATCATCAGGTTGATCTTGAATAACAACAGATTGTTGTTGACTACGTTTTGTATGACCTTTCATCTTATCGTCCCTTTTACAATCATACAACCTTGATCTAGTCCTCTTATTCCCCATTGCAAAAAATATTTAGAGCTTCAAAATTTTGTGCTTTGAACCTAAAAGCAACACATGCAAATATGGATATCTTCAAGATTTAGTGCTTTGAACTAAAAATGTTATATATCTAATAACTTTTCGTCGGTTCTTAACAAAAAAAATGTAATTAGTGAAATGAATAAATAATTTTGCATTCATACACTTAACATGTGTAAATTCCATCCATTTAGATCATTTGACTTGAAGTCCAATTTTTATAATTTAGAAAATGAAAAAATAAGGCTCAAGAAATTTAGGAGCATTGATAAAAAGTAAGAAATTAAGTATACTTCAATTAGATACATTTGACTATATGCAATGTACATATGAACGTGATTTAATAACATTAATTGCTTGAAATCACTTAGCTAAAATATATAGAGAATTTGAGTCAAGTATTAGGAAATAAAATATAATATAATTCAATACTAAATAGTGTTGGATATATGGCCAAGAAATGGTTATCGTCGTATCGCAGTGACTAAAGAATATGGTTAATCTAAAAAATATTTAATTTCCAAAAAAACCTCTAATATTGTAAATTAAGCATGATTGAATAAATAATTTCAAATAACATACTTGGAAAGGGTAGACGCCCTCCGAAAAAAATTCAAAATCTTCGCCCCTTTACAAAATTAGAAATATTTGCCCCTTTATAATCTTCCTACTCGCTCCAAAATGCCACTTTATTTGAAAAAAAGAGGTTTGTTTGCAAAAATAACTCTTATTATTTTCGTACTTGATTGATTTAGTTTCTTTAATGGAAAAAATAATTCTTTTTTATATGTGGTTCAAGCGACCGGTCACGTCGGCCCTCACAGTTCTGGTCGGAAGGGTTCCGACTGGAACTATTTTTGAATTGTTCTGACCAGAACGTTTCCGACTGAAATGGCTTATGTGGAATGCCAAGTGGCAACCACATCAACAAAAATGATGATTTTCTCAAACTTGTCACTTCTGCAACAAAATTCAATAGGTAAATTAAACTTATTAAAAAAATAAAAAATACCCTTTTTTAGAGATCAAAGTCATGATTTTACTCATATAATTTTTTTAATGTTTTGATTACATTTAATATATAAAAAATTAAAAATACTACAACTAGGTATTCTTTTGTTCGATATGGGTCTGCTTTGGAAGACAAAACAAAATATCAAATCACTTCAAAAAAAATTGAAAAAAATATGGTTCACTAGAAGAGAGAGTCTTCTCCAAAAGAGTATTTTTAGTTTTTGGATTATCATAAATTAAATAGACAAATTGTGGTGGGAGACAAAAACTGTCAAATTCTGGTGTACTCGACTTCCAAATGCTATTACAAAGAAAATATACATCAATTTTTAAATTTTTTTTTTCATGCACTATATAAATATGTGATCTATAATTGATATCAAAATGAAAAAAAAAAAGTTGATTTACATTTACTTTTGAGGTGGAACCAAACCCCCTGTTTTTCAGCAATAAATAAATGGACTTTACAGATAAAAAAAACATATGAATTATTGACAAAAAAATTTCAAAAAATAGTACACTTAAACTTCAACAAATTTTACACATTTCATCAGTTTACATCATCCTCAAATTCAAAATGCAAATGACACTTTTATGGTGACGAAATTGAACAGTTATTGTTGTGTTAGCCTTTTCCTATGTAAAAGTGTGACACAGGTTTGTACTTTTACCCTCCTAATAATTTGTGGGATATTCTATCAATATTTTTGTGTGCATAATGGATTTCTAATTTATAATGCGCACAAAAGATTGGATCAACCTCAATTTTTATAAATTAAATTAGTTTCCTGGATTAGATTCTAGTTCAATTACATTTTAGAAGGGTTTGGACAAGTCTCTCATTCTAGTTTCTTAGAGTTAAATGAACTAAAAAATTATTTAAAATTAAAGACATTCACTTAAGTGAAATTTGAGTACCATGACACACTATAATAAATGAAATTAATCACGTTAGACTATGGTGTGAAAGTGACATATATATATTTTAAATATTGAAATTGTGTTAAAACCAAATATAGAATTTTTTAAGTTTTTTATATTTTTATTTAAATTTCAAATATAAAATATTAGGCTATATTCAAAAACTTGACAGTTTTCTTTGATCATTGAAAATGTTCAAAAAATGAGTCAAGTTTTCCTTGATCATTGAAAATGTTCAAAAAATGATACTATCTCAATAAATGTTCTCTCATTAGGGCATCACATTTTTCAATACAATTTAAAAATAATAGGCGAGAGATCATCAATAATAAATATATAATACTAAAAGTGAAAAATAGGAATTTATAGTTAAATGTAATGGGTAGACAACTAGGTGTGTGTGTGTGAGAGAGAGAGAGAGAGAGAGAGAGAGAGAGAGAGAGAGAGAGAGAGAGAGAGAGAGAGAGAGAGAGAGAGAGAGAGAGAGAGAGAGAGAGAGAGAGAGAGAGAGAGAGAGAGAGAGAGAGAGAGAGAAAGTATTATATCATATGAAATGATAACTTGGTTATAGGCAATTTGATGGTAGTGAAAATTCTTGAATATACCCATAAGAAATTATATTTTGAAAGTCTATATCAAACACTAAGTTCATATAATTAGAGTGGAAATCAAAGATTATACTAAATCATTAAAGTGTATTGGTGTCACCTTGAAGAACATAATCTAAAATAACTTTGAAATGCCCTTTGAACATGGGGCCAATACATAGAGAAATTGTATGCTAGTAAGGTTGAGTCAATTTGACCTACAATGAGTGGTTATATTTTTTGTAGAATCATGTAAATCCTTATATTTATATCCATATCACCCATTCTAATAGTATTTAGAGAAGAACAGGACTAAGATGACAATTAAAATAGTAAGAGACCATAAAGAAAAATGTGCCAATTATCAACCAAATGAGGTGAGAAAAAAAAAAATCATTCACATTAAATATTGATTTAGAGATAAGTTGCAGTAATACTATAGAGTTCATCAAATCCTAATTATAATAACTTCTTATGAAAAGTATATTAAAAAGTTAGCTTCCCATAATTATTTACCATGTAGAGTGAGTAAATGATTCATTCATTTGAAAAGACTCAAATGAGGCACAAACTTTAACAATTAACGAAAGGGTACATGAAAACAAACCTTATTATCATTATAGAGATTCTAATTTTAAATATTTATACTATGTTTGAAGACGAGTTATAGACCATAGTATTTTCAATTCGATTGATTCTCATATTGGCATTATATGGGTAGCTTGATTTGCTATATTCAAATGGTTGAATTCATATGAGATAAAGTCATCCTTATTTTGTGTATGAAACAAAAATATTATTTGTATTTGAGAAGGAAATCAACCTTGTGTTTGGGCACTAACGAGTTACTTGTAGAGAAATAAAAAAATATTAGCATTAATTAAAATAATGAAATAAGATTTCCACAATCCATAGTAATCTTGGTAAGCAGGTTTTAGGAATTAGATTGGGTACGAGGTTTTTGATCAACGTTTTGGATCACACTTTGTGATCCATCATCAGGATGATTGAGAGCACAAGAAGAAAAAATGATGATGGACCACAAAGTGTGATCTAAAATGTTGATAAAAAAAACTTGAACACAATCTGATTCCAAAAACTTGCTTACCAAGATTAATTAAAATAATAAAATTTCATATTTTTAGAAACTTTTCTTTAAGATCTATGAAAGTTTATTCTTTGCTTCTTAAATTTTTTATTAATATGAATTGAAGTGAAGATAATTCTGCATTTTCAAATAATTTCTTAAATTTTATAACTTGGCACCAAGCATGCTACTATACATTTTTATTAGTAACTCTTTCCAAAATGTTTTGGCTATATCTATTTTAGATAGAAAAATTTTGGTTCAATTTATTGCATAATTGATTGTGTACTTATAATGTGTCCTAATAGTTTTAAAATTCTTTTCAATAACATTAGATAGTTTGACTTCTTCCTCGCAATTGCCTAGGTTGTTGGTTTCATTGCTACAGTCTTTTTCTTCCTGGTTTGTGGGTCTCCCTTTCAATGTTGATTGGTAGTTGGTTTTTTAAGATCTAGATTAATAAAGGGGGCATCTTCCCTTGTGTTTTCTCCTACAAAAGCTTTTGGTTCTTGTTATTGAGGCTAGTTTTGTAGATCCTATTATGGTTGCTTCAACCAATTATGGTGATTTTGGTCCTATTGGGGTGGGTTGTGGGGTTTTCCTTGCTCCTATGTACCAAATTGTTGTGTTTGTAGGGGTTCATACTAGTAATAGGTTTAGGGGTGTCTTTCAAAATCCTTTGGTCATTCATGTTCTAGTTCATTTCTCGACTACACTTTGCGTTGTGCTTGTTTACTAGGAATGGCTAGGTGATTGTATTGTTTCAAGGATTCTAGGTGCATTCCAAACCCAATTTGTTTTTAAATCTTGGTGGTCCCTTTCCTTATATGAGAGATTATTTGCTCAAGATGATCCTATAGGGAAAAGGTTTTAGGGAGCCTTTCAAAACCCGTTAGTTGTTGTCTATTCCCTTTGCTGCTTTTGTCTTAGCTTAAGTTTTTTTTTTTTAATTTGGTTCGAGGTTCTTACCTAAACCTTTTTTATCTAAATTTTTTTCATCTAATATAGGTTTTGGATGCTTTTTCCTGTTAGTTTGATGCTCCAATCAAAAGCATCTCTCTCAAAATAGGGTTTTATCTTTTTTGGTTTTAGTTGTCTCATAGCTTGTGAGATCCTCTTTCTGCCTAGTTGGTTGTTATATAAGGGGTTGGACCCTCTCTTGATTTACCTAGTCTTTAGACTAATTAAAAACATTCTAGTGTGACCTACAATGATGAATAATTTTATATATTTTTTTAAAACCTATTATAAAGTGTGATAGAAAAATAGAATTTTACTTGGTCATAAATCCTTTATAGTTTCTTTATATAGTGATGGGTAAGAATATAAAGACCTCCTAATTAGAACGTTTATTCAAGATCTCAAACTAGCTTAGTTGTTATTTGCTATCATTAATGTATCCTACATTGCATGATAAAATCTCATGTCTTAATTCTCCCTAATTGGTCTTTTATCTCAATTTTTTTAATTAAAAATAAAGGAAATGATTATATTTCTTTCTTTAGTGTTATCTTTGTATATATTAATTAATTAGGGATTCTATTAGAAACATTTCCCATGAAATAGATATAATATAAAGCTTCCCATTAATGGGCCGAATAGGGTTAATTCGGTAGATGTTGGGGAGAGAGTGGTTGAGTGGACCCTCCTGGAATATGGATGGACAAAGATCAACTTCGATTGTGCGTCCAAGGGCAACCCGAGACCGTTGAGTGCTAGGTGTGTTGTGAAGAACTTCCTAGGTGTCAAAATTGGTGAAGGTTGGCAAATGGTCCCAACAACGAAGCTGAGGCCAAAGCAACCATTCTTGTTGTGCTTATAGCTCATAGATTAGGGGCGACCAAGCTAAATTTGGAAGGGGAATCCCTTGTGATCATCAATGCAATCATATGTGGTAGCTCACTAAGTTGGAAAATTAGTCGTGATATTGACATGATCACGCCAAGTTTGAAACTTTTTGAAGACTTCAAGATATCCCACATCAACTGAGGTGGCAATGTGGAGGCAGATAGATGTGCAAATGAGGCTTTGGCATTGTAGGTGGGTGTGATGAGGATATTAGTGCCAGAGTAGATGTGGTATCATGGGGCTGAATTTTGCCAGAAACTATCCATTGCCACTGAGGTGACGAGCATATAATGTTGAGGCTTGAGTGTTTTTTGGTGGCGCTACGGGATGACAGTCTGTGGTGTTCATCCTTCCTTCGTGTTGCTGGTAGTTTTCTCGGGTAGGGTGGCGGAGCTCGAAGAACTGATCATATGTGATGTAAACTCGAAAGGCGTACTCACATTTATGAAGTGTAGTCGGGGAATGTCTCAAGAATATCGAAGGAAGATTTGCATTTAAGAAGGGAGTTATTGTGTTAGTGAAGCAAATTTTGTTCTTGGTTATTGAGCACATAGAAGTGAGTTTTTGGTAAGATTGCTCAGGGGTGTTGGTAGTGTAGGTTTTGTGTGTGGGTATAGTTATGGAGCCAAAATTTTCCCTAAAGGCAATGCACCCTTGGTGGCCTTTTGGGGTGCCATTTCAAATGAGCATCTCACAAATATCTTCAGGTTTGAAGACTGAGACTTTCTCAATAGAGTGGAGATTGTGCTCGGTGATGAATACATGTGGCGAAAGTATAGATACCGTACTAATGTGGATATTGCATCCATGTTCGCTGTGTGGGATTTTGAGCTGGTAGGGGTGGATCGTGTTCATTGGTTGGTTTCAAATAGTGTGAAGGAAGATTGGAGAGGTGGATTGGAGGGCTTTATTTGGATGGTGAGAGATGGGGAAGGCTTTGTTTGCCCGAATGGCATGTGGCTGCATTCGAGTGAATTTCAATCCCCTTTATGCCCGTTCCTTTTATGGAGTGCGAACTGTAGTAAGGAAGTTCACAGGGCTTCAACCCAAATTGGTATGCATGGAGTGCAAGAATACATCAGGGTGTGGGAACATGCTGAAATTTGCTTGGTGTTGGAAAAATGGAACCCCTCGATTGGAAGGAAAGTGGGCGGGGACTCAAGTTTGGGTTCCTCTCCGAAGAAAATGCACGGTAGGCCTCGAGGATCCAAGAACACCACGGGTGGTAGATCTCTATGGATTGGCTTCCCCCTGGAAGCCCATGATGACCATGTCGATGACAAGGATCAGTGTGAGCATCTGATGGATGGATGCGAGAAAGGCAAGGAGATTGTGGTGGTTAATGCACCACATTAGTTTTCAGTTTTGTTGGTTTTATTTTGATATCTAGGGCAGCCTTCGTATGTAATTATCAGACTTCATGTACTTAGTTTTTTGGTTGGTTGGTGTTTTGGTGGGTCTCCTTATTTTGATGTATATCATATGTAATAAACTATTTTTTTGACATATGAATATAAAGTACCATTTACCGATCAAAAAAAATAATAATATAAAGCTTTCATGCATAAGAGAACAAATCACCATAATAGTCTATTATTAAGTATCTATACAAAAATATGAAGGAACATTAAATTGCCATTACAAACCAATAAACCAAAAAGTAGTGAAAATTGATATAAAGTTATGAATGTCTCCCTACAAACACCACAAACATAACCAACAAAATCATAAAGGGATTAAAAAACTCAACAATGCCAAAATCTTGAATTCACTATACCACATTACAATCCACTAGGTATTCAACCTCTATTGCATTAGGGTTCTACATTACATTTTTCAAGACACTACCAACTATGGGATCAAGTAATGGAACCTATTTCATGAAATAAATCCTTCCTATGCCAAGCTCTATGGATCTTATATCTAAAAAATAATAGAATTGTGAAGATGCTAGAGACATCTACTTGCCACTTACTATGAATCACCATGAAAGTTGTCAACACCTACCATACATCTACACAAAAGTTATGAAGAAATAGCAACTTACAATGCACTAGTTTCAATTATTCATTTTTAATAGTTAAAAATCCTAAAGGATTTGAATGAATGTTCTTAACATCATCACTAATAATTTTCTTCCATATTTATCACCATTTCTTCCTTAAACTTTAATATATTCATATCTTTAAATATGTAGGATATAAAAAACATATAATCTCTACACTCTAAGCTACACTGGGGATATATACCACTAGAATCAATATGAAATCCTCTCGTATGCAGGTCTTCTAATGTAGGGGACATGATTAACAAAACTACTAAATTACCCAAAACTAGCTTAAGGACATTAAGGCAACTATTTCATTAGAAGTGAAGGTTTAAATCAATCTTGTATCCATGAGTTGACAATTTGTTCTTAAGAGATCCATTCTAATAATGACGCTTGATTGCCATGGTGATTATTACAATATATACCAACCAAAGAATAAAAATATAAATTACACCAAAATACCACGTCATAGGTTATTACCAATAATAAGATAGAATAGGTAAAAACCTCGACATTATGTGAATTCGATAATGTTCCCATGCATACTACATAAATGTAGGAAGATTCTTTAATATGTAATATATTATTATAACACTATTTTAGTGGACTGAGATTAATTAACTATTTCTAATACCTCAACTCAAAAATATTTTGATTTTTCTTTGCAACCCATGTGAAAGTAAGTTATCTTCAAATATGATGGGATTAGGATTCTTGAAAGTTGCTCTCTTAATCATTTTTGCAGCATAAAGATGAAAACTTCCTTGATTTCATATATATGGAGAGAAAATCCCTTCGCTTCCATTATTGATAGATGACAAGAGATAGAAGTTGGGTTTTTGCGCTTAAGAGCATCATGAGGCAATGAAGAGGGTTTCATCTGTTCATTTTTTTTAAATTAATTTTTTATTGGTTCTTTGCCATATATTATTTTGGTTTAATTAGTAATCTCAATCTCTATGTCCATAAGAAACATATATTTAATATAATAGAATTAGAGCTACAAACATAGTATCTAGTTTTTTCTTAAGCTAATCAAACCACTTCACTAGTGTGTTGAAGGTTTGGATGTGGTATGAGAAGCATGTGAAGGATAGAGGATGTATAAAGAGGGCCAGAAGAGGGAATGAAATGGTAGTGGAAGGAAAATCACTCTATAAATGAAGAGTTGTCATAAGATTACAAGAGGAATGATATAAGAAATCATTATAGTATTTAAATGAGTAAAAATTGTCTAACTTTAACATGATAACTTTAGCTTGAACATAAATCATTACTTTTTAATAACATCACAAATTTCACACATAATAAACAATGACAAATAAAAATTTCATCAATTTAAACCTAAGCATATTTCATCATCTTGATAAACCTTCTTAATCTCAGATATTCTTCAATAATTGGCACAGTGACTTATGATATAAAACTTATTAAAAATATGCACCATGGTAGTTGTAGCTACAAAATGTGACAAAATTCCTGTTATTTATCCTATGATAGATGTTCATACCTATTTCCAAAACTTCCAATTTAGCACAGGCTGGAAGGATGCTGGCAAAGCTTTAGACCTGACAATTGCATTTGATTGAAAGTCTCTAAAACCTTTGCCACAAACCCATTATGTTCATATCCTGTAATTAGGCATTCTATGGGAGCATATTTCTCTGAGGCATTCTGTCAAATAGTTCATGTGTCTTGTCTACACATTTTGCATATATGTCTACCAAGGCCATTGCAGCTACACCAACTGATCTTGTGATGGACGTCACACCCTATTCCAAAGCTCCCATTTTCTTATCGGCTGGATGATGTCGACAAAGCTTTACACCTACTAATCGCATTTGGTTGAAAGCATCTGAATGCTTTTCATTAAACTCGTTTTGTGCATATCCTGCAATCATAGCATTCCATAAACCGACTTTGCTTGGAGGCATTCGGTCAAACAATTCACGTACCTCATCGATGCTTCCACATTTCGCATAAATATCTATCATAGCAGTTTCGATGATAATAAAATTTCCTAGAGCATGTTCGACTGTGATAAGCCCTTCTGTTATGGTTTGTTGGATGTCTACCTTGTCCAAAAGCTCCCATTTTGGCACAAGCAGGGATTACACTGAATATAAACACAGATGTGGATGGAAACCTATTTGCTCCATATGGTAAGACTTATGTGCGGGAACAATTCAAATTCGAATGTTATCGGCGCTGTTCATTTGGACAGGATTGACAGGAATGTATGGTTAGATGAAAGTACTGGGCCCACATCCACCTAAGCTTAGTCAGAGCTTAGTGTGTGATGTTTAAGCCACCCCCAAAATTTAGGCGTAGTCTCACCTTCCAGGATCTTCAATTTATGAATGCAATTGAGTTGTTGTCCTTGCTTCTTAAATGGCTTGACTTCAATACATGGACACAATTTGTTCGCTTTAGTTTTTTCCAATAGTTATGCCCGCCTTTTGCACAATTAGAATTCTCATTTTTCCTTCCTCGCCAACCACATTCCTTTCAATATTTGAATTAATCTGTTTCTGACTGAGAGATGGGAAAATATTTCACACAAAAATGGCTATCCACCTTCTAGCATATATCAATACATAATTTTTTTTTCATACAAAATATTTTATGTATTGGTGCATCTTAGCATATGGACAACCATTTTCATTTCACACTAGCTACTAAAATGTTAGATTATCTTATCTAGTTAGTTACAACCAATCAACCAATCAATTTATTATTATTAATTGTCATTTAGATTATGGAGAAAGTTTTTAGTTTAATATTATTATATTAATTTTATTTAAAGAATATCTTAGATTAAATTAGTTGGGTCAATAAATATATAGTGAATCTTAAAAATTGAATAGAGAGGATAGATATATTAACGTTTGAAAACAATGATGCAAAAAATTCAATGATATCATGTTAGAATCATATGCAAAAAATATAGAGAGTGATACTTTCAACCAAAAATATGCTAAGTAGCCTTTATATAATCTTAAAAATGATTGTAATTTAAATGTTTGTCTCATGAGTTGGAACTTGAGCATCATGTATTTGATTTGATGTATGAGAATAAACTTAGTTGCATGGAAAGGAATTGACAAAATGTGTGCACAGAGGTTTCTTCCCCTTGCCGTCCATATGTCTAAATATGCCAAAGTGGCGTTTACAAACGCATTTGATGAAATCACAAGACTTATACGTTCAACTTCTTCTAAGTCAACACATTAGGTGGAGTATGGTCAACTTTACAACATTCAAAAATGTGTAAATGGATTAATATATATGATATAGATGATGGTTCGTTGCCCTTTAGAAAATGAAGCGTGCTTAATATCAATTTCTCCTTATTCAACCATATTTTCTACATTTATTTTCCATGTGAATTAATGACACATTAGTATCTTTGAATAGAATAATATAATAATAACTCACAAAAATATGTCAACTTATGATAACTAATACAAAAAAATATGAAAAACTAAATAAAAAAATTGAATGTTAATTTTTTTGATTCAAACTTACATGCGTCAAATTTAAAATCTAGTGAACATAATAGGCTTCATAGAAGACTGCAAAGGAGAAGGAAACATAGAAACACAAGATGAAATTAGGAAGGTTAATAGCAAGCGAAAGAGAAGGAAACATAGAAACACAATATGAAATTAGGAAGGTGAATAACACGCAAAGGAGAAGGAAACATAGAAACACACTATAAAAATTAGTAAGGTTAATAGTAAGTGAATATTTTATGATTTATTTAGGTATCCTTTAGAGATGTAGTTGTATGAACATTCATTTTATGATCATGATCTATTATTTATTAATGAGGCTTTTTGTTTTCAATTTATTGATAGGTTACATCTCTTCACATAATAGTATTAGTATTTTTTTTCTATCAATAAGGGGCTGAAGCCTTCGAGAATTTATATTATATTATGGAAGAGTGATACAATATGCATAGGAGTAGAGTAGTGTTCCAGATAACTGCTAATAACATTCAAAAACCTCAAACTAACTCCAACATCCAGACTGCTAAATATACATTATCTACCACCTGCAAGACCAACCTAATAAGACACCCAAAATTCTATACAAAATGGCCTCTATCTAGCTACATCCCACAAGTAAGTATAAAACTGTCTAAGGAATTACATATATACTCCTCTGCTATTTGAAATGCATTTTGAAAAATAGAAAAAATAACAAATCATGCTAATTCATGACAATTGTTTTGCCCTTGTCATCTGGGAGATGAAAGTTAGGGTGTACCACATCCATGTTGTTTGGTCTCAGTCCTTGCTCCTCAAAAAATTTCGTAAGACCATCCACCCTCATCTCAGCCCGTTCTTCCTCATTGTTAGTATTGATCCCATCTGCTCTCATCATGTAGTTGCGGATCCAATGCTCCCCTTCATTGTTCCTCATTCGGTAGAGCTTCATCAAGAAGATCACATTGTATTTGAGGCCCTTGCATCCTCAATCACCAAAATGGGAAGGTGTGGCATTGGCTTCCCATCTCAGATGATGACCTTATAATCCTTAGGGTAAGGAATTGTCAGTTCATCACTAATTTTGTCCATGACCTTGTCCAGGTTTCCAAGAATCTCCTTTTTGAAGATTTTATGACACAACAATGCAGTGGCATCCTTGGACTCACCCACATGAAGGAGCGTAGCTAAAAACACTGCAGGAATTTTCGTGTTGAGTCTATATTTGTGGGAAGTGAAGATGAACTCCCCACCCAGAATCCTCATTATTGCTTGTGCCACTAGACTATGAGAATGAATCAACACCTCTTTCATTCTTCTATCCTTGATTTCTCCAATGAATGCCATTTGCCTCTTACTCGCAATCAGACGAATGAGAAGCTCAATTGAAATTGCCCTTTGCTTCTCCTCACACCTCAAATCTTTAACTTCCCATCTTGATGTCTTTGGCTATCACACCAATATATTTATAGAAAGGTTGTGGATTTGCCCAATTTTTTGGGTACGTAATTGTATTAGTATTAAATAAATAAATATACAATTCAAAATATGACAAATATACTTTTAATTAGTTTTCATATAAAAAAGAATAATACAGTATTCTAAAATATGGTGAGTAGTAAAAGATACACTTTGAATGTCTAAGGAGAGTTAATATCAAACAACTAGACAAGAAAGTACAAAGAAATTTAGTAGGAAATTCAAACTGAACTCAAACAACAAGAATTTATGAAATTCATAATTTATACAATTACACTATTAAAGAAAAAATTCAAAACTTTTTCAATTATTCTAAGGGAGCGGGACTTATAGTCATGTGAGCTAACTTCACCAGCATATAGCTATTACATAAAATATCGTAAGACTTCCATTTTAAAAAAATGAAAAATAGACACTTATCTATCTACAATTTTTTTTATACACGGAATACACGGGCACACGCATTAAATGCAGTCTGCTACCAACACCTTTCAGAGTTTCCTTTCCGTGAGACGAAATCCTACCGCGTCGACAATTCAACTTAATAGTTTCTGAAATCTACCTAAGAGTAAAAGTGAACCAAGCAAAATGAAGCGAACAACTACCACAGAAACTCGAGACGAAATGCAATCCGTCGATTATTTGGTAGTTTGTGCTTTATACATCTATAAATAAGGCCATCTTGTGAATGCTTTCACCAGTGCCTGTGCTGCTCAAAGTCCTATGACAATGACAAAGTATCTATGCTCCGTCCGAGTGTCTTTTTTATTACTCGTTTGTGTGTGGGCAGAAAACAGTAAGGCTGGGAGAGTAAACCTTTCATCATTCAAATGGAAGGATGAAGAGGATAACAAGAACTGCTCTGCGCTTGAATCGGAAACATCAAGTTTGAGTGTGATGCACATTCAGGGCAAGTGTTCTCCCTTCCGCGTTCCCAATTCAACATGGTGGAGGGTGATATCCGAATCTATCAAAGGCGACACCCAGCGCTACAGAGCAATGATGAAAGGGGGATGGAGGGCCGGCAAGAGTATGGTTAATCACCAAGAAGACGCAAACATCCCGTTGGCCTCGGGGCAGGCCATCAACACGGGAGACTACATTATCAAGCTGGGTTTCGGCACGCCTGCGCAGAGCTTCTACACTGTCCTCGATACTGGCAGCGATGTCGCCTGGATTCCCTGCAATCCCTGCTCCGGTTGCTCAAGTGAGCAATTCGAGCCATCCAAGTCGTCTACGTATAAGTATCTCACCTGCGCTTCTCAGCAGTGTCAGAGTCTGGGCGTCTGTTCGAACAATGATAACAATGTCAACTGTCGTCGTACTCAAGGGTACGGCGACAAGTCAAAGGTGGAGGAACTCATTTCGTCTGAGACGCTAACTGTGGGCTCTCAGCCGGTGGAGGATTTTGTCTTCGGATGTGCGAGTTCGGCGAGTGGAAATATCCAGAGCTCGCCCGGTTTGGTTGGGTTTGGGAGGGATCCTGTCTCTTTCGTTTCTCAGACGGCCACGTTATATGACAGTACGTTCTCTTATTGCCTTCCTTCCCTTCGCTCCTCTGCTTTCACGGGATCTCTCCTCCTAGGGAAAGGGGCTCTTTCTGCGCAGGGCATGCAGTTCACGCCCCTCTTGTCCAACGCTAGGTACCCTTCCTTCTATTATGTGGGGCTAAACGGAATCTCTGTGGGAGGAGAGCCTGTTTCCATCCCAGAGGGGACCTTCACCTTCGACAGCTCAACGGGAGGAGGGACTATCATAGATTCGGGAACAGTTATCACTCGGCTAGTGGAGCCCGCTTACAATGCCATGAGAGATTCTTTCCGCCGTCAGCTCTCCAATCTGACTCCGGCTAGTCCCACAGATTTCTTTGATACGTGCTACAACAAACCATCCGGCGATAGTATGAACTTTCCTGTCATTACGTTGCATTTTGACCATAGTCTGGACATGAGTCTTCCCATGGAAAACAGTTTATACCCCGGGAATGAGGATGGCTCCGTGTTATGCCTTGCTTTCGCTCTCCCTCCGGATGGGTATGGCGATGTATTGTCAATATTTGGGAACTATCAGCAGCAGAATTTTCGAATGGTGCACGACGTCCCAGGATCCAGACTTGGAATCGCTAGAGATAACTGCAATGGTAAGTAGTATGCTTGTTGAGTGATGTTTATTCACCGTATCATCGCCTATAATACCTTTCCCAATATCCACCCTGCTTCGCCATCTCACATGCTGTAACACTGTAATAATGTAGTAAAATGACGTTGTAATAAGCACGCTCGCATATATCCGAGTGGTGTAAGGTACAGTTTTTGTTGGGTATATGAAGCCGAACGGTCATATGACTGTTTGGCTTTCCCAACTCTTCATTCATAGCTGAATATGTTTGTATAAAGGGTTGTGTGCAGTCCATGTATTGTATTGTATTGTGTTATTGATTAATAAAGAACTCCCTGCGTTTTTTATGGACGTAGCCACTTAGTGGTGAATCACGTTAAACTTGTGTTTTGCTTTCTGCTCTTTTGTGTTAATTATATATCTTTCTTTGCTCGTTTATAACTTACAATTGGTATCAGAGCTATGGTGAAATGTTGAGCAGAGATGGGATCCGATTGGGTAGTTGATCCTGGATAATGGTGCCCTTACTTTGTGTTTGATCCCGGAGCTGGGTGCTTTTATGTTATTGACAAATAGGCTGAAGTTTCAGATGATGAGGCTGAATCAGATGATGAAGCTGAATCAGTCATCGAAAAATTTCTTGGCAGCCTAGACTCGGTAGAGAGTGATGTCCAAGTGGAGGTTGAAACCAAACATCATTGGTGGGATGGCTGGGAAATGGAGGAGACTTCGGCTGAAGAAGAAGAAGGTTTGTTGTATTCGCTGTTTGAAGAAGAAGAGACTAGTTTGTTTGCCTTCCAAGATGAGAAAGATGCCTCCCGTGGTGAGGAGGATGTAGTCTCGGAACTGGCGAATGAAGATGACCCTGAAGAAGGTGAGGCCAACAGCTCGAAAGATTACTTGTACAAACGAACTGAGAGACCGTGGGAGGAAAATTTAATTCTTATGGAGGGAATATACTGTTTGGAAGATGAAATGACATATTTGCAAGAGAAATTTACGAAAGAGTGGGAGTTTTCTGTAGAGAAAATAAATAAAGAGCTAAAAAAGGAATTGGCTGCACTCAAAACAATTTTTATCACAATAGACAATGTTTCAGGTCATGTGGCTGCTACTAGTGATGTTGTTGCCTATGCGATGACAACGAATAGCTTTGATGAAGATATGTTTGCAGAAAATAAAAGTTTGGAGGTTTATGAGGACCCTGTTCCCTTGAATAATGAAGATGCTTTGTTGAGAAAGAATACTCTGATGCAGAAGAGCTACAAAGAAAAGGAAGAGGTAAAACCTTCAACTGCTCGAGAGTGTGTTTCTGTCCATAAAGGCGAGGAAGAAGAGTTGTCTGATTTTGACACCCAAGACATGGTGTCCTGTGAACTTACCACTAATGCATTACCGAGCGGCGGTGGTAGTGGAGGAACTCCACAATCCGAATCCAAAATTGTTGGCTCTGTATAGATGGCAAATGATTCATTAGCACCGCCACAACACAGGACCAAATCTCCTATCATGAGTAATTCCCCAGCGGATCAAAATTCAAGCAAATCAACTCTTGGAAGTGTAGGACAAAAGGTTTTCAATAATGAGAATAGAAACAGTAATCATAGCAAGAGGGATGTGGATAGATTAGGATCAATTGTGAATGATTTCCAGAGTGTTTCCCTTTGTAGTGCAAGTGCACATGAGCAGGCACTCCAACAGTAGGCGCTGCACCAAGCGGCACTACACCAACAAGCGCTTAAACAACATGGTATTGGAGCGGTTAGTTTCCACTCCTTACTTCAGCAGCCTAAATCTAGCAGACTATGCCAGCAGAGCGAACAACATACCCTGGTAGAAAAATGTGTCAAGGCGAAGCCAATAGATGTTTCTGATTTGTATAAGTGGAGGTTAGGTCATGAAGTCATTGAGATTGATGATTCTAAGGGGAACGTTGCAAGCATAGCGAGTGTGGAGGAGAGTTTGGTCTACTTCTCTCGGCGTCTCAAGGTTCTGGTAGATAAGTACCTAGAAGTGAATCCACAGCCCAAAACTGTGGAGGTGCAGAGTGTCTTCTCACTCTTCCTTAGTGAGGAAGTTACTAAGGTGGCACTCCCATACATCAGTTTTTTTTTGCGAACAGAGTTGGTTCCTATTTCGAATTGTACCATGGTTGTGACGGCTGCATGGCTAGCTGCGTTGGGCAAAAATTCCTCATCTTCTGCAGATGACATCAAAGGTATTCTCAAATCGATTGGAGTTGATTGCGATGATGAGAGAATAGAGATTATGTTGGGTCAACTAAAGCAAAAGAGTTTGGCTGCTGGAATAGCTCTTACTTTCTATGAAGAAGAGGTTTACATACTTACTGAACAGGTGACACACGCTCAAGATCCATTATTTCCAGTAGATGAACTGAAACAAGTGCTAGCTGTTTCAGTTACTGGACAAGGAGGTGACTTTATTCCTGGTTATGGAATAATGGGTAAGTATGTGCCTGCAGTAGGACAAGCTATTTATAACTCCGATTTGACATTGAGGAGATTAATCCGCAGTGTTCATGAATAGAAGTCCGCAAAGCTAAAATCTAACAGACTGGTTGTACTATAGAATTAGAAAAGGAAGCATGGATGTTTCATTACATGGCTGTACCGGTTGGGCTTGACGGGGCAGATTGTTGGGTATATGAAGCCCAACAGTCATATGATTGTTTGGCTTCCCCAACTCTTCGTTCATAGTTGAATACGTTTGTATAAATGGTTGTGTGCAGACCATGTATTGTATTGTATTGTGTTATTGATTAATAGAAGAACTCACTGCATTTCTGGTGGACGTAGCCACTTAGTGGTGAACCACATTAAACTTGTGTTTTGTGTTTATGTTATTGGCTTTCTGTTGTTTTGTATTAATTACATGTATCTTTCTTTGCTCATTTATAACTTACAATTTTATTGTTTTAAAGTATACTAGTAATATAGATATATCAAAAATATTTATAAAAATTTATTTGGTTTATTTATATTATTTAAGTTATTTTTATTTCAAAGTTATTTAAAATAATATGTTGGCTATCTATAAAAGTTATGTTGTGATTTTTAGATACATAGTTATGAGATGACACTCTTTATTATCACTTAGAACACTTCTTTGTATAATTAACAAGTTATTTATTATGTGTGTTGTCTTTTAAATATATTTGGAATAATATTGAAGGATGCTTCTGAATTGTTAAAATATAATTATTTATAATTTGTTAATAAAGAATTGGTTCATTTTTCTATAAAATTAGGTCTTATATTTAATAACATGCAATATTGAAAAGGATTTGAGTATGATTTCTCTTTTAATATGAAGAAAACTGATAAAACAAACATGAGTACAATCCTTTGAAGTTATTTAGATTTTTTGGAGTAATAAGGTTGTCTAAACAAAGAAATTAGTTATTGTTGTTATTATTGAAGGGTGTGATTTTCATACATGGAAAATAAAAACATGGTTACTTTTTCTTTACAAAGATTTATGTGATATTATGAAGTGGAATTTTTCAAAAACCACAAAATCTAGATGAAGCAACAAAATGGACGATTAAGGATTGTAGGGCTACAATATTGATTGCTCTTGACTTATTTGATGCATATTTGCATCACATTGTTCTAACAAAGGCATCAAAGGAAATATATGGGAAGGGCTGAATTCTTTATTTGGCTCATATGCCTCAAGTGCTAAAATGTTCATAAAAGAAAAACTCTTTAAAAAATAATCATGTTTCCATAATCAAGTGGATCTATTTATCAAACCTTGACACATGGATTTTGATTAGATGAAGGAAATTATTTCAAAAATAATAGTTTCAATATGACTCCATCTTCTTGTTCAGTTTGAGAGGCTTGATATGTTACAATCTATTACAATTGTTCTTAGAAATGTTTTGGGTCCTTCTTAATAGATGTTGGAACAAAAGGTAAGAACCTATGCTTTAATATGAGTTGAAACTAATTTGAGTAATTTGTTGCATGAATTTATGGGAGATAAGATTGGATAACATGTAACGAATTTGACAAATAAAGCATGAATATATCCCCTTTATGTATTTTGTCATGTGTATGGAATTTTACAAAGGAACTATCTTAAGACTCTAAAAGTACCATAGGTTCTATAATGTCTCCTGTAGAGATAATTTAAGTTTTCCTTACTTCTTTATGATTAAATGTATAAAATTACAAATGAATCAATTATCTCTAAAGAATTGCATTGATTTGTATGAATGGATATATATGAATATATATGAATGGATATATATGAATATCTATATTTGTTATACCAATGAATTAGTAAAGGAGTGATGAATTCAGGCAATATTATTGCCAAATTCTCTTATGATGACAAGAATTGAGTTTATTATAGATTCTACAAATATTCTCCAAGTAAAAAGTTTGATATGTTCATTGATTTAAGAAAGGAAGGATGTTTGATATAACTATGAACCAATCCTCCCTTGAATACTATGGAGTAGATTGTGAATGTATATTGGTATACGAATAGATGTATGTGATGTATATGCAATCATTGTTCTAGAGTGATATCTTTGTAATCATGCAAATATACGTATGTAAGAGACAATGGTTTCTGTCTGATCGCTTTTCCCGATTCTTAAAATTATGCTCATGCAATATCCTCTTGACTCTATGTCTAAATATTGTCCTTGTGTTTGTGTGCCTTGACATTGCAAACAGGGTGACACAGTACCACCATTTCCTTGGAGTTGTATCTCCTATGTATCCATGTCTTTACAAACAACTTAATTAATTATACCTTTCTCCTAAGCGGGTTTTTAACTAATAATATCACTAATGAATTGATTATCGTTTGATCGAACTTAATATTCCTTTCTTGGCAGTGATAGATTTGTTTGTAACTTATTGTGATGCCTTGGAACTATGATGTCTCCCTTACACTTAATCCTTCCTTCTTGATCAACAATAAATTTATTTGATGTATTTCCCATGCCTTGGGCTGAAAGAATTGTTCGCGGTTGACTGGATTTAGGAATTGAATGGGGACATTACAGGTTCCTTCACAAGTTTCTATAACTAATGTCAACGATAAAGAAAATTCACCAATTCTTACCATTATATCTAACTAGATTCAAATGGGTTCTTACCAATGAAATCCTAGAATAACGGGAAGTATTTGAATCATAAAAACAAAACAAAACACCTAAAGCTAATTTTGATAATAAATTTAATTTCCGTTAAAATTGTAACAATTTTGAATCTTTTATGCACAAGTAAAATTCATCTAAAAGTTGTTAACTTCTTGTCTCATCTAATTTATTTGAACTTCTTGTTTCATCTAATTTATTTGAACTTAAGGAATCTAGTCACATTTTAATAGTATCCATAATTAAATCCTTCTCCCTTCCAATCATATAGAGGAATTTGTTCAAAGTAAAAACTTATTAATGAGATTTGTAGAAGATTACCTTCTACAAAGATAGATTCTTTTTTGGTTGACCTTGTTGATAATTTCATTATAGATCTTTCTCCCCTATTATCTAGATCAATGATGTGGAAAAGAAAAGATCTCCTCTTGAGTTGGGTCTATAGAAAAACTATCTTGATAAAGGGAGTTTAGAAAAATATGTATGACTGGAGGAAGCATGTGATTAAGAAAAGGTAAAGATAATTAGGTAATATTTGGTTGAATCAAGACATTAGAAACTCACTTTATATTCTCACAAATTATAGGGGAGAGGGACTAGTAGTTCTATAGGCTAACTTTGTCAATATGTAGTCATTACATGGAATATCACAATTTTTTTATTTTTTATAAATGTAAAATGGATGCTTATCTATCTAGAACTAAGGTTCAAAGGTGTGATTCATCATGCAACTTGTCAAAAAAAACATATCAATTGTGAAGTGTCCTAAAATGACTTTTTAAAGATTTGACCAAATCTTAATCTAAAAATCCCTAGTAGTTGAATTAAAAAAAATCATTTGTTGTTAGTAGAATATCATATTTTTATGTAAAAAATAACTTATATGCAATCTAAACGGACCAAATGCCTATTAGTAACAATAAATATTTGTTACCTCTAGCTTTTGTATCCAATACAAATGGACCAATTTTTGAACACGAAAAACTACTTGTTATAAAAAACACAATATTATATTAAAATATATAACTTATATCAAACACAAATGGACAAATAGTTGAACACTAAAACCTTTTGACAATCCTTCACATTTCATGCAAAAGTAGGTGTTTGTTGTCCTAACCTTTTATATTTGTGATAGGACAAATTATTAATATGAAATACTCCAATGCATGTATAATGCTACCCCAATAGTTGTACACATAGGAATAATTATTTTTCACCATGACAACAATACTTGTTTAAATGAGCATCTTATTTTAATAAATGAGCATATTATTTTATAAATGATACAGATATAGTGGATAGTTATGAAACTAATTGAAACAAAAAATTATTTATTTCACTTGATAATGAATGTATTTATGTTTTTCATATAACATTCATAAGTTCTCTTGCATTCAAGTGTGGATAAATTTTGATCAAGATTTGGTTATTTTTTTATTTACACATGGACTATTTATTTACAATCTATAGAATAAATATGTACCAAAATTGGATATTATAACCACAAGTGGATGTACAACAATTGGACCGTATACAACTACTAGGCCCTCTACCCTACAATTCTCTTGGAAATTAGGGGTTTGAAAATTTCTCTTCATCAAAAAGTTATTTAATATCGTATCAAAGATCATAATCTAGATATTATTTTTCTCCACAAACTTAAACTTTCTATGAAGTAAATGGTTTCTTTGTCTTCTTCACTTTGGAAAGGTTGTTAGTGCTAGTGCATTGAGTCGATATTTAATAGATAGAGGGAGATATAGATAGATAAAAAAGGAAAGATAGATATTTAGGGATAGGACTATAAAGGTAGAAACATATGGATAGAAAGAGATAGAGAGAGGAGTGTGGGGAACATAGAGAGATAGAGATGTAGAGTAGCAGAGATAGTGAATGAGAGAGGACGAGATAATGAGATATGGATAGAAAGGGGGAGGGAAATATAAATAGATAAGATAAGGGTGAGAAAAATGGCAATCGAGAAAAGTAATGGAGAGAGGGATAGAGAGATAGAGAGGGGGAAGATACATAGATAGAGATAGATCTATAGTGAGGGAGAAATTTAGAGAGAGAGAGAGAGAGAGAGAGAGAGAGAGAGAGAGAGAGAGAGAGAGAGAGAGAGAGAGAGAGAGAGTATATATATCTGTGTGTGTGTGTGTGTGTGTGTGTGTGTGTGTGTGTGTACATACACATACACATGTACACATACTCATATGCATACACACACATACGCATACGCATACGTATATGCATAAGCATACACACACACACATACACATACACATACACATACACATACACATACACATACACATACACATACACATACACATACACATCCACATGCACAGGCACATGCACATGCACAGGCACACGTACATGTCCATAGGCACACGTACACATACACATACACATACACATACACATACACATACACATACACATACACATACACATACACATACACATACACATACACATACACATACACATACACATACGCATACACATACACACATACACATACACATACACATACACATACACACACACATACACATACACATACAAATGCACATGCACATACACATGCACATGCACATACACATACACATACATTACATACACATATATATACACATACACATACACATCCACATGCACAGGCACATGCACATGCACAGGCACACGTACATGTCCATAGGCACACGTACACATACACATACACATACACATACACATACACATACACATACACATACACATACGCATACACATACACACATACACATACACATACACATACACATACACACACATACACATACACATACACATACACATACACATACACATACACATACACATACACATACACATACACATCCACATGCACAGGCACATGCACATGCACAGGCACACGTACATGTCCATAGGCACACGTACACATACACATACACATACACATACACATACACATACACATACACATACACATACACATACACATACACATACACATACACATACACATACACACATACACATACACATACACATACACATACACACACACATACACATACACATACAAATGCACATGCACATACACATGCACATGCACATACACATACACATACATTACATACACATATATATACACACACATATGTACATACATTAATGAATTGGTTTATCAGTCATTTTAAAACAAAGTTGCATTTCTTAATCATAGTTTTCAATTTTTGCTTCCAATTTTCCCTCCTTTGTGCATGAGTTTTTTTACCATTAGTCCTACATAAAAAAATCCAATGAGAATAAGTTGTAGACTTAAGGCTTCCAAATGTTTAAACACAAGGATATGGAGCTTCAGTTGGATAACTTGTTCCATGAGAATGTTGGTGTTTCCTCTAATCTAACAAATGACATCACTTATCCCCATTCTCCTCATACTTCTTATGATGTGGATGCATAAATAACTAGGGTTACCATTTCCCAATTGAATAATATATTTACAATAAATTTGAAAATATTCAACAATGGATGTAAACAATACCTAGAAAGTGAGGCAATCCCCTTGATTGAAGGATTAAAAAGAATGGTGCAAAGTGATAAGATAGGTGTGGATTTTTTGCGTGGCCTTTCTTATATGATTGATACTAATATTAAGCCAATAAAAATTTGTGCCAAAGTCCTTGGATATTCTAAACCCACTATCCAAGTTAATTATATCATTCCTATGCCTACATCCTTGGCTAGTGTGCCTAAATTTACATCTTCTATCATGACTAATTTCACACAAAATGTTAATCATACACATGTTACTCATTGGGTCAATCCTATTAATCAATATTCTTACATTCCTCCTTTCATGAGTCTTCCATTTGTGTCACAACCATCTCCCATACCAACATACCATAATGTTCCACCTCCTTATTCTCAACCTCCACCTGCATACACCAATGTTACATCCGTACAACATCAATTCGCTTCCATTACTCAATCCAAGTTCATTGTTCCCACATTTGATTTAGCAAGCCCACTATTCGATGAAATTGTCTATGCGGTTCCTCCTAAACATATGAAAGTCCCTCAATTGGAATTATGTAATGGAAAAGGAGATCCCTTGACTTATGTGAAGACATTTAAAACTTTGTGTAGTGATTTTTCTCATGACTAAAGATTTATGGCTAAATTGTTCACTAGAACCTTTAGGGATAAAGCTTTGCAATGGTATTGTTCTTTGTCTCCTAATTCTATTACTTCTTTTCAACAATTTTCTAATGCTTTCATTCAACAATTTCAAAATAGCATTGGTCTTAAGATTACTTTAGTTGATTTGATCACTGCAAGGAAGGAGTTAATAAAAGGTGATTGATTTTATTGGTAGTTATAAGCATTTGTATTCTCAAATTTCTTATCAAGTGCTTGATCATGATGTTCAAATAATTTTCATTGCTAATTTATAAAAATATATTAGAGATACTTTCAATTGTTTTTCGAGTTTACTTCCTTTACACAATTGTGTGCAATGCTTCATGATTATCAGCTTCAGGTGAGTCAATTTTAATGATCCTCTTCAATGGCTCTATTTGATAAGAATGAGAGTGCTAAAAAAATGTTTTTGAAGTTCAAACCTAACAAAGGTTTCATCAAGATCAATGACAACATCAACACTCAAGTGGTAGCTACAACATTAGGTGTGACCCCTTTATCCAAATATTTAATAAAAGAACTAACTCCTCTTTCCGAGTCATTGTATAGTATAATGTTGAAATTAATGCCAAGTCACCAGTTTGAAGCAACAAAAGGTACAACTCAAGACCAGACCTCTCAAGCACCCTCAAGCATTGAAAATGTAGCAGCTGAGACACCTAGTACTGAGACACCCAAAGACACTGCAACAGCTACAGGAACCAACCAAAGTGTTGCCTCTACTGAGCAACCTACTGAGGGTCAGCAAGCCTCACAAGCTATTGTCTTAGTCCAACCGACCAAAGGTAAAGAGAAGAAGGTGAAAAAGCATAGTTTTAAAGTTGATTTGACTAAACCGATAGTGTTGCCAAATCTGGATATCTCAAAATTAAAGGGGCAAGCACTTATTGATTTCGGTGAACTATGCAAAGCAAAGGCCAAACAAGAAAAACAAATGCCCATTCAAAAGAAGAATAAAGTACTTCAGAAGGTAAAGACACTGCTAATAGAAATGCTACCTACAGCTACAGTGTCAACCGATGCAACCATCCACATTCAACTGGATGAACTCCTTAATCAAATAGAAACATCTGGAGTTGATACATTTGAGTACCTGAGCAAGCTCAAAGATAAGGAGCTTACTGCAAAAATGATAGAAGAGGTACAAAAAGCTCTCGCTATTGGAAAAGTCAAGCTTGTCAAATTCATTGCTGAGTTGTCCCCTCAACTCAAGCATATTCTTTAATTATTTTAGAAACTTTGCACATTTTCCATATTCATTAAAGACATCAAGAATAAAATTGATGCAATTGAGAAAGAGATCACCGATCTCTCAAATAAGTTGATTCCTGAACCCAATTCAGTTCAAAATTTTTATACCAAGCTTCAACAACTCATGGCTCAATAGTTAGAACTCAGAAATGAAGAACATAAGATCCAGATGGATATAATGACACTCCAGACATTATTCCTTCCTCATCTTTCATCAGTTCAAGAATAGATTAACAGAGCTACATGCCTATCTACTACACAAGAGGGAATCACTCTTGATGGATTAATATCACTCTTGGATGATATTCAAGCACAAAATTCTTTAATGGAAAGTGTAAAGGATGCACTCTCTGTCGCACTCACCGATGCTCGGAAGAAGTATAAATCTATTTTTGATCAGTTACCACCCCCGGATGGAAATTAAGTTTTTGATGTTTATCAAAAAGGGGGAGTGATACTATGTAGGGGGAGATACAGTTTTGGTAATACAGTTTTGATACAGTATTCAAAGTATTGTATACAGGGGGAGTATACCGAGCAGAGTATGTAGAATATACCAAGGATAGTAAGCAGAGTACACAAGCACAAAACTAAGCATGCAAAAATCAAAGTTATGTACAATATAATGATAAGGGGAGTATATCTGAATATACTATTTCATTGACTATTGTATATATTGTTAAGTATAGTCATTTTGCAAAGTATATAGATTTTTGAGTTACGACTTTGAAAGTAGTTTTTGTCAAACATCTCAACTAATGTCAAAAGGGGAGATTCTTACTACTTATCAAGTTGCAATTATTTTTTATATTCAAAGTCATACTATATATTCTAGTCAGTTAGCACTACCAAATCATGCAGCCGATACACATAGAGAAGTCGGTATGCACAGTCTAGTCGGTTCCACAGGAAAGCAGTCACAGAACACAGTATACACCGAGCTGTCTACCAAGTATCTTTTTGAGACTACCGAGCAACAAAGATGACACACCGAGTTGACATACATCGAGTGAAACGTGTTACTAGATACATTGAACCTGGACATGCATATGAAAACGTGTTACAAGATCGAGGCACATCTAACCATTATTACATTGGAAATTGCACCAAAAGATTGTGTATGATTTTAAGGACAATCTAACCAATGAAATATTTTGTTTATTCATTCATTCGAGGAATCTTGTTTGTAAGATCGAAGCAATGAATTGGATCACCTTTTTAAGAGATCTATTTATACAGCATGAGTGAAGTGTATGCATGCATGAAGGAAGACTGTTACAGAGACACAGAGGTCACCGAGAAGGTTTTCAGAGAACAGTCAAAGAACAGAGTAAACAGAAGGGTTTACCGAGTTACTATATGGGTTACCGAGGTATGCTATAAGCAAGGTAATCTTATTCCGAGCACATAGAATCTGCTATAACATTTCAGATGTAAAGTTGCAGATATTTGTAATATTGTGAAGTTGAAAGAGAAACCTTTAACAGGGTAAAAGACTCTAATCAAGTCTATAAATTGTAAAGCCTCTAACCAGGTGCAGCATTCAGAATAAATGTTGTAAAATCCTTTAGCAAGGTAGATCTAACAGATCTTGTTACTCCTAACAGGGTATGCTATCAGAAATAGCTAAAATGTAGCTCTAACCTAGCATTCTTTATTATTGCAGTAGTGAAGTTGTGGGTGCCATCCCCACCGTAGTTTTTCTCTCTAACCAAGAGTTTCTGCATAACCAAAATATATGTGTTATGGAGTGAATCATGTATGATTGTTATCTATTTGTTTTAACTTTATTTTATGTTACTGCACTATTCTGTTTATGCATAACAGTAAAGTTATTATTCAAGAAAAGTTTTGAAGTATTGATTCACCCCTTCCCTCTCAGTACATTAGCTTTCCATATTGGGCCTAACAATAGACTTATTTTTAAAATAATCACCCCACAAATTCTTGCAATGCAATTTTAATGTGCTTTCAGGTATCATATCTTTAGATGAAATTTCATTGAAAATACTATCTTCATCCATTTCCATCAAATTTTCCATACCAGATTTTTTTTTTCATCTCATACCTGAGTAGATATTTCTTGAACATCATCAGGTTGATCTTGAATAACAACAGATTGTTGTTGACTACGTTTTGTATGACCTTTCATCTTATCGTCCCTTTTACGATCATACAACCTTGATCTAGTCCTCTTATTCCCCATTGCAAAAAATATTTAGAGCTTCAAAATTTTGTGCTTTGAACCTAAAAGCAACACATGCAAATATGCATATCTTCAAGATTTAGTGCTTTGAACTAAAAATGTTATATATCTAATAACTTTTCGTCGGTTCTTAACAAAAAAAATGTAATTAGTGAAATGAATAAATAATTTTGCATTCATACACTTAACATGTGTAAATTCCATCCATTTAGATCATTTGACTTGAAGTCCAATTTTTTATAATTTAGAAAATCAAAAAAATAAGGCTCAAGAAATTTAGGAGCATTGATAAAAAGTAAGAAATTAAGTATACTTCAATTAGATACATTTGACTATATGCAATGTACATATGAACGTGATTTAATAACATTAATTGCTTGAAATCACTTAGCTAAAATATATAGAGAATTTGAGTCAAGTATTAGGAAATAAAATATAATATAATTCAATACTAAATAGTGTTGGATATATGGCCAAGAAATGATTATCGTCGTATCGCAGTGACTAAAGAATATGGTTAATCTAAAAAATATTTAATTTCCAAAAAAACCTCTAATATTGTAAATTAAGCATGATTGAATAAATAATTTCAAATAACATACTTGGAAAGGGTAGACGCGCTCCGAAAAAAATTCAAAATCTTCGCCCCTTTACAAAATTAGAAATATTTGCCCCTTTATAATCTTCCTACTCGCTCCAAAATGCCACTTTATTTGAAAAAAAGAGGTTTGTTTGCAAAAATAACTCTTATTATTTTCGCACTTGATTGATTTAGTTTCTTTAATGGAAAAAATAATTCTTTTTTATAGGTGGTTCAAGCGACCGGTCGCGTTGGCCCTCACAGTTCTGGTTGGAAGGGTTCCGACTGGAACTATTTTTGAATTGTTCTGACCAGAACGTTTCCGACTGAAATGGCTTATGTGGAATGCCAAGTGGCAACCACATCAACAAAAATGATGATTTTCTCAAACTTGTCACTTCTGCAACAAAATTCAATAGGTAAATTAAACTTATTAAAAAAATAAAAAATACCCTTTTTTAGAGATCAAAGTCACGATTTTACTCATATAATTTTTTTAATGTTTTGATTACATTTAATATATAAAAAATTAAAAATACTACAACTAGGTATTCTTTTGTTCAATATGGGTCTGCTTTGGAAGACAAAACAAAATATCAAATCACTTCAAAAAAAATTGAAAAAAATATGGTTCACTAGAAGAGAGAGTCTTCTCCAAAAGAGTATTTTTAGTTATTGGATTATCATAAATTAAATAGACAAATTGTGGTGGGAGACAAAAATTGTCAAATTCTGGTGTATTCGACTTCCAAATGCTATTACAAAGAAAATATACATCAATTTAAAAAAAATAAAAATTTCATGCACTATATAAATATGTGATCTATAATTGATATCAAAATGAAAAAAAAAAGTTGATTTACATTTACTTTTGAGGTGGAACCAAACCCCTTGTTTTTCAGCAATAAATAAATGGACTTTAAAGATAAAAAAAAACATATAAATTATTGACAAAAAAATTTCAAAAAATAGCACACTTAAACTTCAACAAATTTTACACATTTCATCAGTTTACATCATCCTCAAATTCAAAATGCAAATGACACTTTTATGGTGACGAAATTGAACAGTTATTGTTGTGTTAGCCTTTTCCTATGTAAAAGTGTGACACAGGTTTGTACTTTTACCCTCCTAATAATTTGTGGGATATTCTATCAATATTTTTGTGTGCATAATGGATTTCTAATTTATAATGCGTACAAAAGATTGGATCAACCTCAATTTTTATAAATTAAATTAGTTTCCTGGATTAGATTCTAGTTCAATTACATTTTATAAGGGTTTGGACAAGTCTCTCATTCTAGTTTCTTAGAGTTAAATGGACTAAAAAATTATTTAAAATTAAAGACATTCACTTAAGTGAAATTTGAGTACCATGACACACTATAATAAATGAAATTAATCACGTTAGACTATGGTGTGAAAGTGGCATATATATATTTTAAATATTGAAATTGTGTTAAAACCAAATATAGAATTTTTTAAGTTTTTTATATGTTTATTTAAATTTCAAATATAAAATATTAGGCTATATTCAAAAACTTGACAGTTTTCTTTGATCATTGAAAATGTTCAAAAAATGAGTCAAGTTTTCCTTGATCATTGAAAATGAATACTATCTCAATAAATGTTCTCTCATTAGGGCATCACATTTTTCAATACAATTTAAAAATAATAGGCGAGAGATCATCAATAATAAATATATAATACTAAAAGTGAAAAATAGGAATTTATAGTTAAATGTAATGGGTAGACAACTAGGTGTATGTGTGTGTGTGTGTGAAGAGAGAGAGAGAGAGAGAGAGAGAGAGAGAGAGAGAGAGAGAGAGAGAGAGAGAGAGAGAGAGAGAGAGAGTATTATATCATATGAAATGATAACTTGGTTATAAGCAATTTGATGGTAGTGAAAATTCTTGAATATACCCATAAGAAATTATATTTTGAAAGTCTATATCAAACACTAAGTTCATATAATTAGAGTAGAAATCAAAGATTATACTAAATCATTAAAGTGTATTGGTGTCACCTTGAAGAACATAATCTAAAATAACTTTGAAATGCCCTTTGAACATGGGGCCAATACATAGAGAAATTGTATGCTAGTAAGGTTGAGTCAATTTGACCTACAATGAGTGGTTATATTTTTTGTAGAATCATGTAAATCCTTATATTTATATCCATATCACCCATTCTAATAGTATTTAGAGAAGAACAGGACTAAGATGACAATTAAAATAGTAAGAGACCATAAAGAAAAATGTGCCAATTATCAACCAAATGAGGTGAGAAAAAAAAAAAATCATTCACATTAAATATTGATTTAGAGATAAGTTGCAGTAATACTATAGAGTTCATCAAATCCTAATTATAATAACTTCTTATGAAAAGTATATTAAAAAGTTAGCTTCCCATAATTATTTACCCTGTAGAGTGAGTAAATGATTCATTCATTTGAAAAGACTCAAATGAGGCACAAACTTTAACAATTAACGAAAGGGTACATGAAAACAAACCTTATTATCATTATAGAGATTCTAATTTTAAATCTTTATACTATGTTTGAAGATGAGTTATAGACCATAGTATTTTCAATTCGATTGATTCTCATATTGGCATTATATGGGTAGCTTGATTTGCTATATTCAAATGGTTGAATTCATATGAGATAAAGTCATCCTTATTTTGTGTATGAAACAAAAATATTATTTGTATTTGAGAAGGAAATCAACCTTGTGTTTGGGCACTAACGAGTTACTTGTAGAGAAATAAAAAAATATTAGCATTAATTAAAATAATGAAATAAGATTTCCACAATCCATAGTAATCTTGGTAAGCAGGTTTTAGGAATTAGATTGTGTACGAGGTTTTTGATCAATGTTTTGGATCACACTTTGTGATCCATCATCAGGATGATTGAGAGCACAAGAAGAAAAAATGATGATGGACCACAAAGTGTGATCTAAAATGTTGATAAAAAAAACTTGAACACAATCTGATTCCAAAAACTTGCTTACCAAGATTAATTAAAATAATAAAACTTCATATTTTTAGAAACTTTTCTTTAAGATCTATGAAAGTTTATTCTTTGCTTCTTATAATTTTTATTAATATGAATTGAAGTGAAGATAATTCTGCATTTTCAAATAATTTCTTAAATTTTATAACTTGGCACCAAGCGTGCTACTATACATTTTTATTAGTAACTCTTTCCAAAATGTTTTGGCTATATCTATTTTAGATAGAAAATTTTTGGTTCAATTTATTGCATAATTGATTGTGTACTTAGAATGTGTCCTAATAGTTTTAAAATTCTTTTCAATAACATTAGATAGTTTGACTTCTTCCTCGCAATTGCCTAGGTTGTTGGTTTCATTGCTACAGTCTTCTTCTTCCTGGTTTGTGGGTCTCCCTTTCAATGTTGATTGGTAGTGGGTTTTTTAAGATCTAGATTAATAGAGGGGGCATCTTCCCTTGTGTTTTCTCCTACAAGGCTTTTGGTTCTTGTTATTGAGGCTAGTTTTGTAGATCCTATTATGGTTGCTTCAACCAATTATGGTGATTTTGGTCCTATTGGGGTGGGTTGTGGAGTTTTCCTTGCTCCTATGTACCAAATTGTTGTGTTTGTAGGGGTTCATACTAGTAATAGGTTTAGGGGTTCTTTCAAAATCCTTTGGTCATTCATGTTCTAGTTCATTTCTTGACTACACTTTGCGTTGTGCTTGTTTACTAGGAATGACTAGGTGATTGTATTGTTTCAAAGCTTTGAGATCTATTTTTGATCTCTTTCATGTTGACTCAAAAAGACTCTTGTTCTCTTCTTCCATTGTGTTTGTAGTTCCACTACCTTTGGGGGATGAGGTCAATTCAATACAAATATTCTTGATATATACTATTTATAACTAGAGCATACTGATCCCAGAGTTAGTGGATCTCTTATGTTCTTTTTCCTATATATTTTGTGACCATTATCCTTTGACTGGTCCTTTCTTGGGGACATCTCATTATGATAACATGCTTGTTGTCTAGATGCATGATACCTTAAATAAATTTATCCCGAAGGCATATGCAATCACGTTAATGTGAGGGATGCGTACACTCTACTTAATGTCACACATTATGTACACACCATGACATGTTTTTGATATTCAAATTACTTTTCATACTTAGCCTTATGCTTTTTAATTTGGTATTTTTTTTTTTATGACTTATAGTAAGCAAATCTTACTAGGCCAATTACAATCATTCTCTCTCTCTCTCTCTCTCTCTCTCTCTCTCTCTCTCGTGTTGTCCCTTTTATCTTGATTTTAGAGTAGTAAGATCCTAAAGTCCTTGGGGGCTTGGTGTATATTGTCTCTTGGATATCTTGGTGAAATTTTTTCTATGTGACTTTGTACTTTACCATGAGTATGCTTAGTCTCACACTCTAGTGTAAAGCGGAAAATCGCGAGCGAACCCTAAGTGTTCCCCCCACCACTCCGAGGAGAGGGGAAGGAGGTCACTTAGGATTGACAGTTTTCACTTAGGGGAGACTTTACATTCAAAAGAGGGGTTGAAACCCACAAGATCCAATCCCACACAATGCAAGATTGGATTCTAAATGAGTTTCAAGGGTTAAGACAGCAAGGCTACCCTCTTTTGTAAAGAATGTAGATAGAAGGATTAAGCTAGGAATGCATGAAAAGTGAGAAAGATTCACTTATAAACTAAGATAGGGATATAGGATGAAGCTGCGGACCTGGAATTAGCAGTGAAATGTCAAGACGGTGCTGTCCTGCAAATTTGAGTGAAAGTTGACGGGACGATGGCGCTCGGGGTGCACACGGTCCTCGCAACTTTTTTCCAAATTTTCAGGGATGAAAGATATTATGATTTTGTTGCGAAATCCAAAGTTACAGTTGATTTGGAGATGTTTTGATCAGTGAAATTGTCGGTCAAAGGTTGAATCAAGATGGTTTTAAAAATTAGGGTTTTGACACTTAACCACTTAATTTTCAGAATTAAAGCACAAATATGAATTGACAATTTGTAATAGAAGGGTAGATCTGAAACAAGCATTAACAATTAAACATTTCACAAGCTCAATTACTAAAAAGAAAATTTAGGGATATAGGATGAAGCTGCGGACCTGGAATTAGCAGTGAAATGTCGAGACGACGCTGTCCTGCAAATTTGAGTGAAAGTTGATGGGACGATGGCGCCCGGCGTGCACACGGTCCTTCGAAAAATCCGCGAAACGAAGGGGGTTCTGTTCATCTCTGCACAAGGATTCCAGATCTTCAATTACAGCTGCATACCTGCATCCTACACACAGAAAAGTGAAGACGATTGGGGGGTTAGGGATTAGGGGTTTGCCCTTAGGTCAAACCCCGGTTTTGGAATTAACCAAGAAATGAGAAATGCTGTAAATGTAAATGATTGTAATGTAAACAAGTACTTGATACCTTGTTGTAAGAATGTTTGTATTCTTACATGCGAAGGTGTAAATGTTGTTGTATGTTGTATGTTGTAAGTGATCTCCTCTTCAATGGTTGAATCCTTGTCTTGAATGCAACACTTAGCCTTGAATGGAAACTTAGAATGATCAATTGCTTGAAGGAATGCTTGAATGCTTGAATGCTTGAATGTTTGAGTATCGCTTCCGCTTTTTTTCCCATCTTTCAAAATGGGAGAGGAAATGTAGTTTATATACTTGCCAATTAGGGTTGATAGACTGATTTTTCCGACCTTAGGCCGACCAGGAAACAATATTTTCCAATTTGCAAACATAAAGACCCGAGGCCCCAAAAGAGACCGGGCCCAAAATAGGGCCAGGGACCAGGGCGCTAGGCGCCATGGTCCTGGGGGACTAGGGTGCTGGGCGCCCTGGTCCTGAAGGACCAGGGCGCTGGGCACCATGGTCCCACCTCCAGGGACAGCAGGGTGCAAGGAGGATCAGGCCAGGGTGCTGAAAAATGCAGTTTTTGATGTCATGAACAAGTTTCGGGGTCTCCATTCAGGTTCCGTGTTGCATCGCCATCGTGAAGACCCAAATGCAGTCGAAATTGCAAGTGTCGCAATTTTAGGATGCTACATCTAGCTAAAGTGGGGGCTAAATGCAACATCGTAAATTGTATCCACATACAATTTTATCCTCACCTAGACCTCACTTTGGTTCTGTGGTGTCTAATGCTCGATGCGTGTCTTGATTTTTCTCACACCACCTTTTAGCCTCATGTTTTCATCACCTTTACTCTCCCCCCCTCATGCTAGAGTCCTGATTCTCAAGACCAAGGCATTGGGAACCTTGGTCCTCTTATTCAAGACGCATTTTGGGTTCCCACAATGGTCACTTCAAGTGAGCATGAAAATCGACCCCGTGTTGTCCTACTCCAAAAATTCAACTAATTTTTGGGCATTCAAGTATAAAAGGAGGTATACCCAGGTCTCATTTGAAACCAAAATTTTTCAAGAGGAAAAAACTATGATCCTAATTCATTTCAAGTGAGAAAGTAATTAGTAATTCATCAAGCATTGGAGCAGAAGTAAAGTCAATTTATGCATTCAAGGTGGCATCCATGATCAGTCTTCCTTGAAGGTAGTTTACAAGACATCCTAATTCCCTTGCATGAGGATCAAACAAAACTTCATCAAGGTATATTTCAATTATTGACACTTTTCTTTTAGATCTAACCTTTCCCTCAAAAGGAAAGCATTTTGTAGAAATTTTTGCTTCAATTCATATTTCAATTTCAAGGTTAATTCCAAAATAGGGGTTCAACCTAAGGCAAAAACCTATCTCCAACATATTTACCTCTCTTTTTGCATATATAAAATAGGTGCAAAGTCTATACGGGAATTTTGGTAAAGTTGATAGTGACGAATAGGTTTTTCTTTTGATGGAGAAAAATTTGGAGGACCAGGATGAATCTGTGCTACCTAGTCCTTAAAAATCAAGTCGAACTTTTGGGAATAGGTTCTAAACATTTCTTTGCCCAAATCTCAGTTTGTGGCTTTGTGGGATATCTATAGCAGTTTATTTTTGACAGCTGACTTCAATTATTCATACTTTTACCCTAATTTCACAACTATCATCCAATTTTCAATTAAGAAAGAGAATTACTACTCCCAACCAATCCAATCAAACTATTATCCCTTTCCTTATTTAGATTGTGGCTAGATCTATTGGGTTCACTCCTCTCTCAATGTAATGGGCAAATTTGGCTTATTAGTGGTTTTATTATCTTAAATCCTAGTTCCTGATTTTCCAACATATTACAACTACATAATAGGTATAATCATATGCTCTCTAAACTAAATGTTTGCTAAATAATGTATTAATGTGAAATCTATGCTAACATCTAGTCTTCATATTTGTAAGTAAACTGCTCTTTCAAATACATGCATGTGTAAAAATGGTTATATACACAAGTTTACTAATAAGGTTATATTAATGTATAGCCACAAAATGAATTGTTAATGTGATCTCCTGTATGTATGTGTATAAAATCTACTATGAGACCCCACCTATAGTTTGGCATTCATACTTATTAATTAGATGCTACTTAGAGGTATGTTGCTTGCTTTTGATGTTATGGATGTTGGGTTTATGATTAGACCATCATTATGATTATGTGGTGCATGTAGGATAGTTGATTATGTTATGAGAATATTTTATTTTTAAGGCAACAATTTGAGAATGTAATGAAACTTAGTTTGATATGATGTATTAACCTGAGACGAACAATAGGATGACATATATATTTATATTAACTCTCTTACAATAATAAGCCATATTGACTTGAAAACTTATTGAATGTAAGACTTGTAGAAAATGAGGTGGAATATTTAAATATTCATCACAAGCCTCAACCATATGGAAACAAAAATAACTACAAAAGGCTAAAATAATTCTACTTTAAAGCATAATTAACTTAAGCACAATGTTAATATTAGTGATAAAGTTAATGTGCTTGATTAGAAGTGTGCTAGTAGTCATAATTCTTCTAATTAAGGTTAATTAGAGGTAACATTAAGCTTGACATTAATGTTAGTGTTGATATTAATGGATTGGAGACATGTATTAAGTTTATTTAATACCATGAATCAAAATCTCCTTCTTATTGATGATATTAGTATTGCCACTAGAACTTATGCTTGCAACAAAACTAATAATACAATTATTATTGGAAATAAAATTTGTATGGGTAATAATAGTGATGCTATTATCAAGTAGAATAGGGGTGGTAGCAATAAAGTTAATGTATATTAATTATAATAATATGTCTGCTATTATTATAATAGTGTATTAGTAAGAAAATTGATATTATATAAGAGGTATGCCTAAATAATAGACATAAAATAAATAAATAATAAGGAATTTAAAATCCTAATGCAATACTTGAAAATTATGAATATTGCATTGAGTTGTTCCTTACCTATGTTCGATAAAGAAAATATCTAGAATGCCAAACTCAAATGAACATTAGAGTGTGGTATACATAAATCGTATTTAATGTAATTGTTTAGAAATAAGCTATGATAAAGAGTGAATATTTAAATATTGAATAAAACGGATCCAGGCTGCATTACACTATCCTAGATAGATGAAAGGAATGCACACACATGGGCTAGTGTAGCCAGCTTCCTATATAAGCATCGTGAATAGTTAGTTCCTAATATTCTGTGTAATAAAATAGGAATTTGTGGCAAAGAAACTATTCAATAATTATTGACTAAATCAGAACATGTACATATATATAAAGAGAAGAGAGAGAAGGGAGTAAAGAGAAGGCAAGTTGTGGTGGATTGGATATGGTGTCGAGTTAGTTTAGATTTATGTCATCGATTTTTATTTTATTTCATCAAAGAGTTTAAACCAAGGATCATGGTGAAAAAATATTTAGGGGCAGCTATCAAAGGGAAAGCAAGGTTGTTAATTGCTTGATTGAGAATGGGATTGCATCATCTTAGATGTGAGACTAGTAGGTGGAAGATACCCAACGAAACGTGCGGAGAGAGAGCTTACATATTTTGCAATAAGGGGGTGGTGGAAACAGAATGACACTTCATCATGGAGTGCACGACTTATAAGGATATTTGTACTCAGTGTGGAGATGGTTCGAAGATTGACAACATGCACCAGTTATTTGAAGAAGAAAGGATAACCAGACGGCCAGCCTCATAGTCAAAATCAGCAGTAGAAGATCCGACATTGAAAAAAATATGAAGATAAACTATTGATGTTGATCTTGATCCCATAAACTGTTTAGTCTCATGTAAGTCATTAAAATATTTCTTTCATTATTCATTTGATTTGATTCATGTGCTGTTAGGAGGAGTCTAATTCAACCGACATCATAATAAATAATCATTGACTTTAGATGTTGATCATTGACTTTAGATGTTGATCATCGACTTTGTAATGTCCCCTTTTTAGCGCAACATGATATGGGGTGTCATTAGCCTATTTTGACACAGTCCCAAAGGCTAACAAGGACATTGGTGGGATCCTGAGGTGTTTTGGCCTAGGTGTTTTCAGTTTCAGGCCAATCGGTGCTGCTTTGACAGGGTTTCTAGACACTTACTATTTATAGTAAGTTAGTCTCCAAGCAGTGACTTGAAATTTTTAGTGTTTCCCTGGTTGGCATAATTATCAGTAAAAAATATTTGAAGGCGACAATGTTTTAATATTTAACGATAAAGTGTAAGGTTAAATTAAATATTTAACTTTATCGTTATATTATAAGGTTGGGAATATAAAGTAATGTTTAAAATATTAAAAGTTCCCTTTAATGTGTACATTGTGGGAAATAATATTTTATTCTAAAATGTATTATCCCACATTTAGGAAATGAAGTGTTTGCATCCAGGAAGAGGATATAAATTGAGGTTGAGAGCTCTCTTTTGGGATATGCTTGGATGAGATTAATGTTATGTTGTTGGATTTCATAGAGATCTGATTATTGGGCTTGGAGGATGGAATCCCTCTTTGCTAGCATTCTCTTCGCTGTTGAAAGACACAGTCAGGAGGATTAATGGTGTTTTCATTTAGGAAACACATTGGGCTTCCTTTGGTGCTCTCGCATGAAGTTTTTATAGGGGTTTGAAAGTGCAGATTCGAAGATAGTGATTTTGCTACAGTATCGTGTGAATAGTGTTTTTGCTACAGTACCGCGTGAACAATGTTTTTGCTACAGTACCACGTGAATAGTGTTTTGCTACAGTGCCGCATGAATAGTGTTTTTGCTACAGTGCCGCATGAATAGTAAAAATGCTACAGTGCCATGAATAGTGCTGCTATGGTGCATGAACAATGTTGGTATGAAGTTTACTTGTTTTTCCTACTGATTAGAAGTTTGGAAGGCTACCATTACATCTGCAGACCACTACAACATTCAATTCTAGGTTTTTCTATCATATTTTCATAACTAAGCATTGTAATTGTTGAATACAAACCTGAATAATTGTCGCAGCCCATAAGGCAGTTGAATGTGCACATTTATATTGCAAATCAGTATTTAACAACAAATAAGAAGTTTTGGGTTCTACATATATTGTTGTATGTTTGTCAAGTGTTTGATAAAATGCCATGTTGATTATTAAGCAATTTAATTGATATCACATAGTAGTTTGCAAGTCTCTTTCAAAATGAAAATAGGGGTGGTCATTACAATGGTATCAGAGCTATAAGTCCTGCCATCCTGTGGAGGTCTTATAGAGACTTTGGAGCAGTCGGATAGAGGGAAAAGTGTTTGACGAAATATCAAAACACTAAAATAAGAAATTAATGAATTAAAAAACATGCTAAGCATGTATGTTTAAGCATGCAACATGGGCCTTATAACTTTCGCCATACCAAAGCAAGACAAAACAGAAATTTGAACTCATAGAGCGAGCAGTCTAGTTCATCCGTGCAGGTGGACATAGAATCCAGTCATACAGACATAGAGGAGATATTCTTTGATCACGACATCAGTATGGGTGACCGAGATGATAGGAATACCAGTCCAGATCAGGGGGAGGTAATGTTCATACAGTTACTGGGTACGTTAGAGCAAGGCCAGCGTATGCAGCAGGAGCAGAATAGGCGAATGGACATGATGTTGCAGCTTATGGCTAGACAGATGGGCATCAATATTAATCCAGGTGATGCCAACAATGGAAACAATAACAATGGGGGAAACGATAACAATAGGGGTAATGATAATAATGGAGGTTGAGGCAACAACAATGGCCTTGAGAATAACATTAATGGTAATAATGGACATGGCAACAATGGGAATGAGGCGGATAACTTTAGACATGTTGCACGCCTAGCTCAAACAGTGAGCTCGAGACCTCTTCTACCCACCTTCCCACCTAGGGATCCGGTTCAACCAGTGAACAAACCGTAGATTACTGAGTTACAAGGTCAGCTCAGGAGGGATTGGGAGGCCAGTGGACCCGAGTTTCAAGAAGATATTTCCCTTAGAGATTATATGGACTTGAGGATGAGACATATGCCTAGAGCAGGAGGGAGGAATCAGAATTTTGAGCTGAGAAAGAAAGTTGGAAAACTTTCCTTGCCTTATTATGATGCTTCAAGGAAGATGACCGCACGAGCTTGGGTGCAGAAGGTAGATACATACTTGCAGCTAAATCCTATGCCTGAGGAGGAGGCTATCAAGTATGTAGCTATGCATTTGGACGGTGTTGCACATGAATGGTGGCATCATGGCATGGTGACTCTGGGGCATAATCAGATTACATCCTATGAGGAATTCACAGAAAGATTGATTGAGAGATTTGACACTAGGGATCTCGAGTTACATTTCAAGGAGCTAGCACAGTTAAAATAGTCAGGTTCTGTGGATGCTTACATCATCGAGTTTCAGTATTTGTTTGTACTTGTTACTGATATCTCTCCTAGGAGATTGGTGGTGTTGTTTGTGATGGGCTTGCTGATCCATTACGTGGTTGGGTGAAGGGACATGATCCACTCACCTTAGTAGAAGCAACTAAAAAAGGCACGAGATTTAGCCCCTTCGATATACAAAGGAAAATACCATTCAATAGATTCTTCCTACCGCAAGGACAAAGACAAAAAAATATTTCAGAAAGAGTATAACAAACCCAAAGAAGGATCAAAAGGACTAGACAGTGAAACCTTGAATGAACTTCGAAAGAAGAAACTGTGCTTCCAGTGTAGAGAGCCTTGGGACTTATCTCATAAATGCCCTCTCAAGGCTAAGGCAAATCAAATGGAGTATTTTTCAGCAGAGGAGTCAGAGTCAGAGGGGGAGGATCAGCACTCCGATTCAGATGAGGGTAACATGATAGAGGAGAGCAGCATTCCTAAGGATGATAGATTGTTGGCACGCTTGATAGGGGCCCAAAAGGCAATCACATTTAAGGTGAGAGGTACTATCCAGGGATAGAAGGTGATCTCTCTTATTGACACTGGGGCTACACATAACTTTATAGATACACAGTTGGTAGCCAAGAGAGGCTTACAGACAAAGGAGCATGATGGTTTTAGAGTCATGGTGGCTAATGGCCAAAAGCTATTATGTACTCAGAAGGTTTCAAATCTTCACATTAGATTTGGAGATGGCTATGAGTTGGAGGATGATTTCTATGTTGTGGACATGGGAGATTACGACATCATCCTCAGTATGACATGGATGGCATCGCTGGTTGAGTTCACTTTCAACCTAGTGAAGTTGGAAATGAGGTTTCAGCATGAGGGTAGGACTGTTGTACTCAGGGGACTTTCAGATGGGAGTTGCAGGGTAGTCTCTTTGAGGAGAATGGAGAGACTTTTTTGGCATAATGACATAGAGTGGGCAACAGAGTGCTTAGTTATGTCATCTTCACCGGAGCCTCGGGTGAAGAGTCATCCACCAGATATACAGGAGATTCTTGACAGACATGCCAAGGTATTCAGTGATATTCCTCATGGGGTTCCTCCTGATAGGGGTGCAGAGCATGTTATTGAGCTTGAGGAGGGAGCCAAACCAGTGATGATCACTTCCTATCATCATCCTAAGAAACATAAAGATGAGATAGAGAAGGCAATTAAGGAGTTGTTGGAAATGGGGCACATTAGGCCTAGCAAAAGCCCCTTTGCTTCAGCTGTAGTTCTAGTAAACAAGAAGGATGGGACAATGTGCATGTGCATCGATTATAGGGCATTGAATAAGAAAACAATAAAAAATAGATATCCCATTCCTTGGATTGATGAGTTGATTGATGAATTGCATGGAGCATGCTTTTTCACCAAAATAGACTTACGGTCTGGATACCATCAGATTAGGATGAGGGTAGAGGACATTGAGAAAACTGCTTTCCGGTGTCATTATGGTCACTTTGAGTTTCTGGTTATGCCATTTGGGCTAACCAATGCACCTGCTACTTTCCAGAGTTGTATGAATCGAGCATTTCGGGGATAGTTGAGAAGAATCATCTTGATTTTCTTTGATGACATCTTGATCTTCAGTAGGACTTGGGAAGAGCATCTGCAACATCTTGAGGAGGTGTTGTTCATTCTAGAGAGGGAGTCATTGTATGCCAAGGAATCGAAATGCGAGTTTGGCATGACCGAGCTTCTCTACCTTGGGCATATCATTAGTACAGATGGTGTTTGGGTTGATCCCGAAAAGATTAGAGCTATAGTAGATTGGCCTACTCCCATGAACCTCACACAACTTAAGGGGTTCTTTGGTTTATGCAGGTTCTACAGGAGGTTTGTTAAGGGGTTTTCACAGACTGCAGCACCTTTGACATACCTCACTAAAAAGGGAGCCTTCGTATGGACGGAAACAACGCAGCGATGTTTTGACCACTTCAAACAAGTGATGTCATCTTGTCCGGTTTTAGCTCTACCAGATTTCACGAAGCCATTTGAACTTCAGTGTGATGCTTCAGGTGATGGGATAGGGGCAGTATTGATGTAGGAGAAACATCCCATTGCATTCAAGAGTAGGAAGCTTCGAGGTGTTGAGAGGAGCTATTCTATCTATGACAGGGAGATGTTGGCCATAATGCATGCATTGGCCAAATTCTGATCATACTTATTAGGTGGATGGTTTGTGATCAAAACTGATCACAATAGCATAAAATTTTTCATGAGCCAGCATGACCTTAATGATAGGTAGCAAAAATGGATCACTAAATTGCAGGCTTATGATTTTGACATAGAGTTTGTCAAAGGGAAGAAGAATGTGGTAGCCAATGCTTTATCCAGGAGACCGCATGTTTGCGCTCTAGTTGAGATTTCAAGGGATTGGAGAGATCGGATTATAGAAAAGTATGCAGGGGATACTTGGGCTTTTGGGATAGTTGCAGATACCATATAGGATGATAGGTATATGGTGTTGGATGGTTGATCAGATTTCAGGATAGGATTTATTTGATTCCTACATCACTGTTCAAGGGGGAAATTTTAAGGGCGTTCCATGATGCGCCTACAGCTGGACATCCTCGGATCTTCAAAACTTATAGGCAGATCCGTGGAAGGTTTACTTGGAGGGGACTCAAGGATGATGTGCAGAGATATTTGAAGGAGTGTGCAGTATGTCAGCAGAATAAGGGACATCACACTTTCCCTGCAGGGTTGCTTCAGCCTTTACCCATTCCAGATAGGAAGTGGGAAAGCATATCCATGGACTTCATCACCAGACTACCTAGAGTGCAAGGGTGAGATTGTATATATGTTGTGGTAGATCACTTGACAAACTTTGCCCATTTCTTCGCTATACCATCTACTTACACAGCAGCCTAGGTGGCAGACCTCTTTTACAAGGAGATATTCAGATTGCATGGGTTGCCCAGGTTTATAGTGAGTGATCGGGATACCATATTTTTGAGTGCTTTTTGGCAGGAGCTCTTTCGGTTGTGTGGTACGAAGCTCACACCCAGCACTAGTTATCATCCACAGACGGATGGTCAGACAGAGATTGTGAATAAGTGGGTTGAGGGTTATCTGCGAAATTATGTGACTGGACGACAGATGGCCTGGGTGAGATGGTTACACATGGGGGAATATTGTTGACACCCTTCATGGCACCCTTTATGGCACTTTATGGCTACGAGGCGCCGAGCTTTGTTGACATAGTCTTGGGGGATAGCAGAGTACCCAATGTTAGAGTAAAGTAATTAATTAACTTTACTCTCCTCTTAAGATTTCTCTTTATGCATACATTAGTCATTTAATAATTAATATTTAATTATTAAATGCTCTCACCTTAGGGTTAGGTTTTCCTTTCGGTGTTGATCTCCTTTATAAGGATTGATCTCTTGTATTATTGTCATATTCTTGATTCATTTTTCTCTAATAATAAATCTTTTCACTTTGTCAGAGCCAAAACCCTTGTATTCGTTCTCTCTTTTTCTCTATGACAGGTTTCTTTGGGTTATGTGGTTTGTATTTCTCAAATCCTACATGGTATCAGAGCCAGATCTGCTGCAGCTTGTTCAGACTTTTGAAAGATTTTGAGATCTAGGTTTTGGTTGCATCAGATCTGTGTTTGTCTTCTATTTTTTATTTTGGAATAGGGGGTTTTTTTTTTGGGTGCACTTTGAGCCCAAACGGATCTCACCGTTGAGCTCACAATGCCCAAAAACCCCTATTTTCATATAAAATTCATCCGATTCAGACATAGTTGCTCCAGAAGGCAAAATTTTTTTGCCCCAAGGCCATACGGCCCTAGGGCACGTAGTTCGAGGCACATTCAAAAAAGAAAATAAAAAAAATAATAATAAAAAAAGTGCACCAGGCGCTGCCATTGCAAACCCCGCGCCACTGGTGCGTAGCCCGGCGGCCACTGCTCGGCCACCGCCGCCGACGGTAACCACCGGCCGCGGCCAGGCAGCCACCGCCGCGCCGTCGGCAAAACCTGCCGCCCCTGAGCCGCTCGTGCGCCTTCCGCTCTCCGCTGGAACTAGCGGTGCCGCCCCTGCACCACCAACCTCCTGCGCCAGCTCCTGGTCGCCCAGAGGACCAGGGGCCTCCTTTTTTTAAGCCCTTGAGGGCTATAAGGGCCCATCTAGGCCTTTTTGGAGTTGTTTTACACAATCGGGCATAAATCGGGCGTCCAATCTCCATTTTTTGAAAAAAAATAGGCATTGGAAAGATGACTCTGAGCCCAGTCTAATGGTGTAGGAATTTTTTCATATTTCTCCAGTTTGATTGCATTTTTTCACAGTCAAAGTCCGATGAGCCTTTTTGCACTGCGAGGGGCATAACTTGCTCGTTTTTGCTCCGTTTTTTGAAAGTGAATAGGCGTCGGAAAGGTGGTTATGTGCTCTTTCTAGATCTATAGTCTATTTCATCAGTAAATTCTTTAGGTTCTCAAAATTTTGTCTCAACCCGTTACTGCTTTCTATCATTTTCAGGCTTTTAGTTTGTACTGGGGATTAGTTTTTTGCATTATGGGGGGTGTTTTTTCTTGCTTTCTGTTATTTACATCAGAAAACCAGACTCTACAAACACCAAAACAAATAACCAAACCCCTTCTGCATCTTTTGTCTAGTTCTGAAAGACCACTTAATAATAATTTAAAAAATTCAGAGCAGTTGAGGCATAGTTCACAGGATGGCAAACAGACCTATTGAATCTCTCACACCACATAATTACCACACTTGGAAGGGTCGCATGATGACTCTTCTCCAGTCTCGAGGGTTATGGTCCTGTTTGGATGAGATTCAACCTCAATTGACACGTCCCTTTGAGGTTATGCAACACAGGAACAATATGGATCAAATTATGGGATTGATGGCTTTACACATTTCCAATAGTCTCCAGTTTCATCTTGAGGATTGTCTCACTCCTCAAGCCATTTGGACCAAGTTTGAAGGACTTTTTGGTACTGTCAATGAGTTCAGAGCTTTGCAGCTTGAGGTAGAGTTAACTTCCTTGGTACCTGATTCATTTCCCTCTATTAAGGACTTTCTGATGAAGTTAAAACAACAAAGATCTATCTTGTAGGGTTGTGGTAAGACTAAGACTGATACAGAGTGCATTTTCCTGATCCTCTCCAAACTTCAGGGTCCATTTCAGATCTTCTCTTCGACCTTCTATTCCACCATGGATGCCTTGGGTGCTCGACATGTCATGCCTTCTTTTGAGGTCTTTTGTGATCATCTAACTCGTGAGCAAGCTAAGCTTAAGTAGTTGGATTCACTTTCAGGTTCACAGAACCAAGCATTGGTAGCCCAGTCCTCCAAAGGAAAACAGAAGCAGAAACTGAAGCCTAAGAAAGATTCAGAGGCTAGTGAGAATCCCTCCAAGCCACCACCTAAGTTTGATTCAAAACCACAGTCTAATTCTAAACAGGGCAAATCTTCAAAGTCTGGTGAGTCTTCCTCTAAGACTAAGAAGAAATTTGGTGATCCTTGCAGTTTTTGTGGCAAAGAAGGACATCCCGTTTCCAGGTGTTGGAAACGTTTAGAGGCTTTGGAGGAAGCCATGCAGCAGCATAATATCAGTGCACCTCAGCCTCCTTCACAGCCCACAGGGAAAGGTCATGCTCTTTCTGCATGAGCAATGTCCTCCGCATCCACTTGGATTCTAGATTCTGGTGCCTCTCACCATATGACACACACAAAGGATTTGGTCACTGCTCTTGCCCCTACAGGCACTAGACATATTGCAGTTGGTGACTCAACACAACTTTCCATTCAGGGTTCTAGTACTATTTCATTGGATGGTGGTTGTCTACAGGATGTACTTTTGGTTCCTGACATTTCGACAAACCTTCTATCCGTTTATCAGATTTACCACTCTGGCTCTGGTAAGATAGTTGAGTTCTCACCTCATGATGTGGTTATTCGAGATCTTCATGATCCTGACTTGGTTGTGGCTACTGGGAGTGTGGATTTTGCATCTCACTTATATAGTTTTGATGGCTTTGAGAGTTCAGACACTGTTGGTTCCTCTCTCATAGCTCAAGCAGATTCAGTGAGTAGGCTTTGGCATGAGCGTTTTGGCCATGTCAATTACAGATATCTACAACAGATGAGTACACAGGTACTTGTGATTGGGCTTCCACAGATTTCTTGTACGGATGGTGTATGTTGTGGTTGTGTTCTTGGCAAACATCATCGAGATCCTTTTCCTAAGGGTCGAGCCTCTCGTGCTAGGGCAGCCCTAGAGTTGGTACACAGTGATCTTATATCCTTTTCGACTCCTTCCTTTTCAGGGGCCCGTTATGTGCTCACTTTTATTGATGACTTCTCCAGACGTACATGGGTGTACTTTCTTAAGTACAAGTCGAATGTCTTTGACTCCTTTAGGATTTTTAAGACATTTGTGGAGAAGCAATCTGACCTTTCTATCAGGAGGATACGCACAGATAATGGGGGGGAGTATGTAAATAAGGCTTTCAGAGATTTTTACATTGAGCATGGTTTACAGCATCAGTTTACAGTTCCTTACACCCCTCAGCAGAATGGTGTTGCTGAGAGAAAGAACAGAACCTTACGGGAGATGGCAAATTGTATGATACAATCTCGAGCTATGAGTTCTTCATTTTGGGCTAAGGTAGTCAATTGTGCCAATTATATTCAGAATTAGATGCCTCACAAGGCATTGCAACATATGACTCCTGAGGAGGCTTGGACCCATGTCAAGCCTGATGTTTCTACATTCTGAGTTTTTGGTAGTGAGGCTTGGGCATTTATTCCTGATGCTCAGCGGAAAGCCATGGAGAGGAAGAGCTGACCACTCATATTTGTTGGCTACTGTGAGGATGTTAAGGCATACAGGTTGTTTGATCCTGATTCTAGAGATGTCCTATTTCGACGGGATGTCCAGTTTGATGAGCTCTATCCTCAGATGGATTCTCCATCACCAGCTTCTCCCTCATTGCCTACTCCTTCCTCTTCATCTCTTGAGGATTACTTATCTCTTGAGGATGATGTAGATGATGATCCACCATCTCCACCACCACCAGTTGCTCCGTCTTTGTCGAGGTGGGCCTGTGATATTGTTGAGGCAGCTGGTTCTTTGGCAGGTGATCCTTTCGATACTCATCACACTCGTGCTCAGACATCTGGTTCCAGTCTTTTGAGTCATGCCATTTCAGATGATCCTCAAAAGTTTTCAGAGGTGACAGGACACCTTGAGTGGGATAGGGCCATGGATGAGGAGTATTCTTCTTTGATGAAGAATCATACTTGGGATCTTTGTCCTTTTCCTAAGGGAAGAAAGTTGGTTCAGTGCAAGTGGGTGTATCGTACGAAGTATGCTGCAGATGGTTCTATTGATAAGTATAAGGCCCGTCTTGTTGTGAAGGGGTTTTCTCAGGTAGAGGGTATTGACTACTCTGAGACCTTTGCTCCTGTCGCCAAGATGAATTCTATACGCCTAGTACTTTTACTTGTAGCTTCACAGGGATGGACAGTGTTTCAGATGGATGTGAAGAGTGCCTTCTTACATGGAGACCTACATGAGGAGATATATATGGAGTAGCCTAAGGGATTTGTGCAGGAAACTTCTTTGGTTTGCAGACTTCGTCGTTCATTGTATGGTCTCAAACAAGCCCCCAGGGCTTGGTATGAGAAGATGGACTCTTTCCTACTTTCCTCTCACTTCACACGCTGTCATTTTGATCACACAGTGTATATTCAGCGTCAGGAGGGTGATCTTTTGATTCTTGTGCTATATGTAGATGATCTCATCCTTATAGGTAGCTCATCCTCCATGATTCAGAATGTTCAGAGAGCTTTGATGGAGCAGTTTGAGATGACAGATCTTGGTCTCTTGCACTTCTTTTTGGGTCTACAGGTTATTCAGTCTTCGGATGGGATTTCCATATTTCAGGAAAAGTATGCTCTTGATATGCTTCAGCGATTTGGCATGCTTGATTGCAAGTCTGCCCCCACTCCATTTTAGTCAGGTGTTGTTTTGTCTTCCACTTGCTCTACTCCTTCAGTATACCCCACTTTATACAGGTAGTTGGTTGGCAGTTTGCTGTACTTGACACATTCTCATCCTGATCTTTCCTTTGTGGTTGGCCTTGTCTCTCGGTTCTCCCATGATCCTCATGAGAGAACCCAAAGAAACTTGCATGCAAGAAACCTATCACAGAGAAAGAGAGAGAACGAATACAAGGGTTTTAGCTCTAACAAAGTGAAAAGATTTATTATTAGAGAAAAATGAATCAAGAATATGACAATAATACAAGAGATCAATCCTTATAAAGGAGATCAACACCGAAAGGAAAACCTAACCCTAAGGTGAGAGCATTTAATAATTAAATATTAATTATTAAATGACTAATGTATGAATAAAGAGAAATCTTAAGAGAAGAGTAAAGTTAATTAATTACTTTACTCTAACACCCCCCCTTAAAATGAGCTACAATGTAGCTACAAACAATGCAGAAGAAAGCAAAGGAACTACAATGCAAAAGAGGGTCTCGGCAACAAGGCCTGATCAGGTACCCGAATACAAGAAAATCTCTATAAAGTGGAGTAAAGGAGAAAACCCAGTGGGGAAAAACTCCTCTCCAAAAAGAGATAAAGAATCATGCTGAAAAGAAAACATGAAGGAAGGAAGGCCTCACTGAGACCCCCCAAGGACAACTTCCTTCACCCCAAGCATGGAGCGCAACTGAAGATAGCGCGGAGATGCCAAAGGTTTAATGAAGATGTCTGCAACCTGCTCCTCTATAGGTATGTACTCCAAGATGAGAGAACCATCCTGAATCAATTGCCTGATGAAGTGCATGTGGATTTAAATGTGCTTTGTCCGTTGATGCTCCACTGGGTTGCAAGAAATGTGAATGGCACTCTGATTGTCACACCAAAGAAAAGTGGGACAACTTGGAGGAAACCCAAACTCTATCATCAACTGCCGAAGCCATAAAACCTCCTGACTGGCTAACACTACTGCATAGTACTCAACCTCTGTAGATGATAATGCAATAGCAGACTGCTTCTTGCAAGACCATGTAACAGGATCAAAACCAAGGCAAAAAATGAAGCCAGAAGTAGACTTCTGATCATTGACATCACCAGCCCAATCGGAGTCAGTGAAGCCAATGATGTGAGGGGATCCTGAAGTGTAGTGAGTGCCATAATGTGTGGTGCCCTGAATGTACCTCAAAATACGTTTGGTTGCTTGCCAATGGCTCTCATGAGGATCATGGGAGAATCGAGAGACAAGGCCAACCACAAAGGAAAGATCAGGATGAGAATGTGTCAAGTACAACAAACTGCCTATATAAAGTGGGGTCTACTGAAGGAGTAGAGCAAGTGGAAGACAAAACAACACCTGACTGAAATGGAGTGGGGGCAGACTTGCAATCAAGCATGCCAAATCGCTGAAGCATATCAAGAGCATACTTTTCCTGAAATATGGAAATCCCATCCGAAGACTGAATAACCTATAGACCCAGAAAGAAGTGCAAGAGACCAAGATCTGTCATCTCAAACTGCTCCATCAAAGCTCTCTGAACATTCTGAATCATGGAGGATGAGCTACCTGTAAGGATGAGATCATCTACATATAGCACAAGAATCAAAAGATCACCCTTCCTTCCTTCATGTTTTCTTTTCAGCATGATTCTTTATCTCTTTTTGGAGAGGAGTTTTTTCCCACTGGGTTTTCTCCTTTACTCCGCTTTATAGAGATTTTCTTGTATTCGGGTACCTGATCAGGCCTTGTTGCCGGGACCCTCTTTTGCATTGTAGTTCCTTTGCTTTCTTCTGCATTGTTTGTAGCTGCATTGTAGCTCATCTTAAGGGGGGGTGTTAGAGTAAAGTAATTAATTAACTTTACTCTCCTCTTAAGATTTCTCTTTATGCATACATTAGTCATTTAATAATTAATATTTAATTATTAAATGCTCTCACCTTAGGGTTAGGTTTTCCTTTGGGTGTTGATCTCCTTTATAAGGATTGATCTCTTGTATTATTGTCATATTCTTGATTCATTTTTCTCTGTTAATAAATCTTTTCACATTGTCAGAGCCAAAACCCTTGTATTCGTTCTCTCTCTTTCTCTGTGACAGGTTTTTTGCATGCAGGTTTCTTTGGGTTCTGTGGATTTGTATTTCTCAAATCCTACACCCAAAGCCCGAGATTCATTGCAGGATAGTCAGGACATCCTGAGGGCACTCAAGGAGAATATATAGTAGGCACATAATCAATAAAAGTTGTATGCTGATCAACACAGGGTGGAGCGCAGTTTTGAAGTTGGTGACATGGTGCATTTGAGGTTACAGCCATATAGACAGTCATCGCTCAAGAAGAGCGGAGCAAAGAAGTTGAGACCCCAGTTTTATGTCCCCTATAGAGTCATTCCCAAGGTAGGTGAGGTTGCCTACGAGATAGAGCTTCCAGAGGGTAGCCATGTGCACAATGTGTTCCATGTGTCGAGGCTTAAGAAAGCCATTGGTCAGGGTGTGGTGCCTTTAGCAGATTTACCTCCATTAGACGAGGAAGGGAGACTAGTGCTGATCCCTGCAGCTATTCTGGATGTTAGGGAAAGGACACTCAGGGACAGAATTGTTAAGGAATGCTTGGTGAAATGGAGAGACCTGCTAGATGAGGATGCTACATGGGAGAATGAGCAAGTATTGCAACATTCAGGACCGAATTTGCTTGAGGACAAGCAATTTCAAGGGGGGCAGACTGTAATGTCCCCTTTTTAGTGCAACATGATATGGGGTGTTGTTAGCCTATTCTGACACGGTCCCGAAGGCTAACAAGGACATTGGTGGGATCCTGAGGTGTTTTGGCCTAGGTGTTTTCAGTTTCAGGCCAATCAGTGCTGCTCTGACAGGGTTTCTAGACACTTACTATTTATAGTAAGTTAGTCTCCAAGCAGTGACTTGAAATTTTTAGTGTTTCCCTGGTTGGCATAATTATCAGTAAAAAATATTTGAAGGCGACAATGATTTAAAGGGATTATCAATAATGTTTTAATATTTAACGATAAAGTGTAAAGTTAAATTAAATATTTAACTTTATCGTTATATTATAAGGTTGGGAATATAAAGTAATGTTTAAAATATTAAAAGTTCCCTTTAATGTGTACATTGTGGGAAATAATATTTTATTCTAAAATGTATTATCCCACATTTAGGAAATGAAGTGTTTGCATCCAGGAAGAGGATATAAATTGAGGTTGAGAGCTCTCTTTTGGGATATGCTTGGATGAGATTAATGTTATGTTGTTGGATTTCGTAGAGATCCGATTATTGGGCTTGGAGGACGAAATCCCTCTTTGCTAGCATTCTCTTCGCTGTTGAAAGACACAGTCAGGAGGATTAATGGTGTTTTCATTTAGGAAACACATTGGGCTTCATCTGGTGCTCTCACATGAAGTTTTTACAAGGGTTTGAAAGTGCAGATTCGAAGATAGTGATTTTGCTATAGTACCGTGTTAATAGTGTTTTTGCTATAGTATCGTGTGAACAGTGTTTTTGCTACAGTACCGCGTGAATAGTGTTTTGCTATAGTGCTGCATGAATAGTGTTTTTGCTATAGTTCCGCGTGAATAGTAAAAATGCTACAGTGCCATGAATAGTGCTGCTATGGTGCATGAACAATGATGGTATGAATTTTACTTGTTTTTCCTGCTGATTAGAAGTTTGGAAGGCTACCATTACATTTGCAGACCACTACAACATTCAATTCCAGGTTTTTCTATCATATTTTCATAACTAAGCATTGTAATTGTTGAATACAAACCTGAATAATTGTCGCAGCCCATAAGGCAGTTGAATGTGCACATTTATATTGCAAATCAGTATTTAACAACAAATAAGAAGTTTCGGGTTTTGCATATATTGTTGTATGTTTGTCAAGTGTTTGATAAAATGCCATGTTGTTTATTAAGCAATTTAATTGATATCACATAGTAGTTTGCAAGTCTCTTTCAAAATGAAAATAGGGGTGGTCATTACAAAATGTTGATTAGTTTGTCTTGGCAGCTAGGTAAACTCTTTCTACTTTCACCCTTCATAATTGCCATCTATTTATCGAATTACATTTAATTGTATAAATTTTCCTGGTGTTTGTAAGTTTCTAGTCTAGAAAGTGATTTCATTTAATAAGAATGCATGGGCAAATCAGTAATTCCACCTACTCTGGCCCTTGGCCGGGTACGAAATCCAGATAGTTTAGTAGGATGTAGCATTTTGCGTAGCTCATATTAAAACCCTGTAAACTTTAATGCCAGAGGGACGATAAGTGATGGGAAAAAAGTATTGGCACCACGTGATGGGTATGATACCCTCCTCTGCAAAAGAAGAATTACATGACAAGAAGCTTACATACAATGATGATAAAAGACAGGGCGAAATTTTGTGTTGGGTTTTCTCTGCTATCATTCCATTTTACAGGGGAAGGTTTTTATCCTGATAAGAAGATCAATGAGTCTAAAACAAAAGAAGAGAGGAGCATTGGGATGAGGCTTGGACAACCATCAAAGTATAAGAACACGAAGTACTTTATTATATGCTAGGGCTACAACTGTGTTGGGAGAAATGTATGCAACGCATGTACGTAATCATTGTTTTTTTGGATTTGAACTATAACACTTACATGCACGCTCCTCATGTTTCAATGCCACCAAATAAACTTAATGCAATCTATTCACTAGATTCCCAAGCCAATCTTACCGTGTTCAGGAACAATATGCCCATGATTCAGTCGGTAAGGTTTACCATACTTTTTTTTATGGAACATTAATTACTTACATTGCTAATTCTCATTAAGTTGTTCTCAAATAGTCTTACTAAAAGTCATGAAATTTTCTATTGGGGAAACAAATCCATTAGCTGCATATCTTATTATTATTATAATTTAGGAAACTTACTTCTGTGAGATAATTTAGTCAACAGATCACATGTATTGTCTAGATTTCTAGACATTACATTTGTTGTCTGGTTATTATCGGATAGCTTGAATCACACACACTAAGTCGGGTCAGTTACCATCCCTTATGTTACCTGTCTTTCTACTTGTGTGTATGAACAGGATACATTGCACTCATTTTTTCTTATAGACTAGAGCTAACAGTAGCTAGAGAACTGAAACCTGTAGGTCCTCTCTTTATCATCTAGACTAATACGTGTTGCTTAAAACTAAACTAACCTTCGCATTTATTCATCAAAAACTTAAATGTATTTTCATTTGTTTCGAAAAGATTATATATTGTTATAATGAATGAATGTTTTTAATAACGTTCAAGAGGCTAAACAAATTATGTTTTTAATAAGACTGAATAGATGAATGACTGTGATTGATATTAAAATTATTGTGCGAGATTTATTATTCTGTGAATATAATATCGACTAATTTCTTTAAACTCTCCATTTGTATAATTAAACCAGAATGAAATAACATTATGACTTTGGTCCCCTAACTAGCTTGTGTTTAGTATAGTTGTACCTCATCATTTTCACTTTTGTTTTTGTATTAGGTCACTATGCACTTCTCTATTTTTAGTTGTCTTCCCGTTAAATGCAAATAGAGTGGGGTAAAGGAAATGTAAAGGCCACGTGTCATGTTGGAGAGTTTTTGAACTGATAGCTTCTATCATTTTCTCTTGTTGAGTTAGATCTTAGTATGGACTTGTCACTTAGTTTACTTTCATGTAAATAAATAAATAAATTAATTAACACAATGAAGAAAAGAAAAGAAATCCTAATGATCTAGTTTTGGAGTGCAATTAATGAGTAAAATAACTCTACTTGTTACCATAAGCTAAGCTATTTAATTGGATGAATTAGATACTCTAAATTATGTGAGGTAAGATTTTATTGGTATATCTTTTTATAAATATGGTAAAACAAATTGGCTATTGAGAAAATGTTCTTATAGGAAATATATGGGATTAAGGAATTTCTATTGTGGACAACTTATAAATTAGGTATGAAATTAGTTATCAAAAAATTATAGAAGAATTATTAATTGCTAAAATGATAAAAGATTTAAATTTCTATGGTAGTCATAGATATATTAGACCTATTAGCATGTATTATTGATCTTTTGGCATTAAACAAAATTAGTTAAGAGTAAGAAATATAGAATCTATGCACAAGGGATTTTTCTTCTCTTACTTTAATAAGTAACAAATCTATATAGATAGAATTTAGATTACCTATTTAAATGATATTGTTAGAGACTTATTAATTAACAAGGACCTAGGAAGTAGTACAACCTTACTATCCTTTTAGTTCATATATTCCTATAATTTTTACTTGTAAAGGCTTAGGGAATATTTATGATGATGACCAAATAAGTTGAATACCATTGTCAAATAATCATTAATATTGGTCTACTACTAAGTTTGTCATTTTTATTTAATGACCATTAAAAATAAGTTGTATTTATCAATTTCATTGGACTTGTATCATTATATTCAATTATAAAATATAATCCATTCACGATAGTTCTAGTTATTAGTGTCATTGTGTTATCAAATCATGCTTCCCTTCCTATCTCATTTTACCTAGATAGAAAGTTGTTATTTAAATCTATCTTGATTAGTAATTATATTTGATCAGATTAATCTTAATTTTTTTTCCTTACAAGAGGAATTATCGTAGGTCACTATTGTATATATATCAATTGGATAATTATTTGTTTTGCAATATTTCAAAGGTGTTAAGTAATGGTATGTGTTTTGATCTCTTTAGCCATCGAATTATTGCTAATTATCCATTCATATACATCATCTTGTGTAATTATAGTTATTGCATGCATATAAAGGACGATTATATCCTTAGTATTAAAAGAGTTATGAATATGATGTACATTGGAATTGAATATTTATCCTTTCATTTAATCATTGGTTTACAAAAGTGATAATTAAAACTATTTCTTGCTAAAGTAATTTATTCAATAGAAACTAGTATTATAATTATAGTGATCAACATGATCACAATGGCTATACACATAGCCCTAGTAATTCATGAGTGGTAGTTATAGAAGGGTTCATATTTTTTTATAATTGGTTATTAGCATACTGAAATTCAATGATATTTTGAGTGTTCTATCATTCTTAATATTGAAGTTTTCACTCTTAAATTTAATTAACAAAAAACAAAAAAAAGAACCTCATTTGAATATGTTCAAATGGTCGATTCTTATCTAGGCTTTCGTCTCTATTTCATGTTAGTGGGTGGTAGCCAACAAGGGAACTATCTGGGGAGTCAAGCCCTAGAAAGGGTTGCACACCTACTTACACAGTTTTATAATAACTACAACAAAAAAAATATGATTCTTTAGGATAAGCGTTTTATTTCCTTATTGAGGCATACCTAGCATGGTATGTTTCAAGATTACAAAGTTGAACTCCGAAGTCTCTGTGCTTTCATGTAGGAAAGGCCATCTATGATGAAGCCTTGATACAATAGGTCTGATTTTAGGTCTTGCCCTTTTGAGTTTTGATTGACCTTGCCATTCCTTCCCAATCTTATGCATTCCTTGTTTGTCTTTGCAAATTCAGTAGTTTAGTCTTGTATGATTGATCTAGTTAAAATAATGATCCAATTTATCATGATGATTGTGTATCTAGTTATCCTCTGACCTTGTGTCGAGCATCTAGAATTGTAGACATCTTGTAGGTGCATGATTGGGAGGAAAGGCAAATACATCACAATGGAATGTGAGAGCAACTTGGGTAAGAAAGAGGTACATTCTGACATGAACTAAAAGAAACATTAAGCTATTGTTTTAACATTTAATCTAGGTTGAAATAGTTACTTGTTAATTGATACTAAATTTTTTATTGCCAAACAACTAAGTTTAGAGTAGGATAAATAGGTTGTGTAATGTCCATTAAGCATGTTCTTTTTAAGCATTACATTTACATAATTTCATATTGTCATACATATAATGCTTATTTCTTGAATATCTCGATCAACACTTAAAACTCAATTTTAAAATATAAATATACCATTGCAACCATATTTAAGTATATTGTAATAATAAATGATCATAAAATAATCCACTATTAATATATATGGAATAAAACATTAGACAAATCTATGTTTTTAAGATGACATATTACTAATAAATACCATTTAAAATTACAACTTATTTAACAAAAACAAATCAATTCTTATCCAATAGACTACAATTTTTAAATACCTTCAAACATTCTTAAAGTTATATTCGAAACGCACCATACACCACACACCACACATTACAAATAATAGCTAGTATAATTTTTCATACCGAACCCATCAAATGCACCTCTTGGTTAATTTGATGTTTAGTTAGAGAGGGAGGAAGCAGCGTGGATGTTTGGTAAGGGGAATAAACAATACTCAGCAAGCAAGCTACTAACCATCGCAGTTCTCGCTAGCAATTCCAAGCCTAGACCCTGCGATATGATGCACGATTCGCAAGTTCTGCTGCTGATAGTTCCCAAATATTGACAATACATCGTCCACCCCGCCCGGAGGAAGAGCGAAAGCAAGGCATAAAACGGAGCCCTCCTCATCCGCGGGGTATAAGGTGCTTTCCACCGGCAGAATCAAGTCCAGGCCATCGTCAAAATGCAACGTGATGTGAGGAAAACCCAGCTCGCTGGACGGTTTGTTGTAGCACGTATCAAAAGGCTCTGTCGAACTAGCCATAGTCAGATTAGAGAGTTGACGGCGGAAAGAATCTCGCATGGCATTGTAAGCGGGCTCCACCAGCCGAGTGATAACTGTTCCCGAGTCTATGATACTCCCTCTTCCCGTCGACTCATCCAAGCTCAATGTCCCCGGTGGAATGGAAACAAGCTCTTCTCCCACAGAGATTCCGTTTAACCCCACATAATAGAAGTAAGGGTTCACCGCGTTGGACAAGAGGGGAGTGAACTTCAAGCCTTGCACAGAAAGAGCCCCTTTCCCCAGCGTGAGATACCCCGTGAAAGCAGAGGAGGAGAGTGAGGGAAGGCAATAAGAAAACGTACTGTCATATAACGTGGCCGTCTGAGAAACGAAGGAGAGAGGATCCTTCCCAAACCCAACCAAACTGGGCGTACTCTGGGTGAGTCCCCTCGCCGCACTCGCACATCTGAAGACAAAATCCTCCACCGGCTGAGAGCCCACAGTTAGCGTCTCAGACGACATGAGCTCGTCCACCTCCGACTTGTCGCCATACCCTTGAGTACGGCTGCAGTTGACATTCTTATCGTTGTTCTCACAGACGCCCAGACTCTGACACTGCTGAGAAGTGCAGGTGAGATACTTATACGTAGACGACTTGGATGGCTCGAATTGCTCACTTGAGCAACCGGAGCAGGGATTGCAGGGAATCCAGGCGATGTAGCTGCCGGTATCGAGGACAGTGTAGAAGCTCTGCACAGGCGTGCCGAAACCCAGCTTGATAATGTAGTTTCCCGTGTTGATGGCATGTCCCGAGGCCAACGGGAGGTCCGTGTCCTCTTGGGGATTAACCATACTTTTCCCGGAGCTCCATTCCCCTTTCACCATTGCTCTGTAGCGCTGATTGTCGCCTTTGATTGACTCGGATATCGCCTTCCACCATGATGATTTGGGGAGGCGGAAAGGAGAACACTTGCCCTGAATGTGCATCACACTCAAACTTGATGTTTCCAATTCTTCCGCAGAGCAGTTCTTGTTATCCTCAGTATCTTTCCAGGTGAATGATGCAAGATTTACTCTTGCAACCTTACTGTTTTCTGCGCACACAGAAACGAGTAATAGAAAAGACACTAGGACTGAGCATAGACGCTTTGCCATTGTCGTCTATGAGAAGCACAGGCAATGATGCAAACATTCACAAGATGACCATATTTGTAGATGTGTAATGGAGAAACTATGGCTTAACTTGGCTTCTGGCTATTCTTAATTCTAGTTTATTTGACTGCTATTTATGGACGCAATTTCTGCGTAGTTTCTCCTTTCTTTGTGTTTTGACTCCAATTTGGTTGTCGTCTGTCCTCCTATTTGATTTGACTCTACTAAATGGACGCAATTTAGTGAGTTGACTATTCTCCAATGGTTATGCTTGCCTTTTCCGCAATCAGAACATTCCTTTCTCCTTCCTCGCCAAGCAGGTTCCTTTCAATATTAAACTTGGCCGTTTTTGATGCGGACGTTTCTCTTGCTTGGCTCTTGTTTCACACTAGGTAGTCACACATAATCTTGTTTTGTTTAGTTACAATCAATCAATCAATTCATGTACCATCATCAGTTATTGTAACCTTTGAAGTAGGAAATTTTTATTTGATTGTTATTATTACATTGTTTTTATTTTAAAAAGTTTTTTTTACATTTATTAATATATATAAGCAATTAAGTATAATTAATGTTAAAGGGCATTTCATTTAATGGCAAAGTCTTTGTAATAGACATCTAGAAGGTGCTGAGTTTAAATCTTCTAAAATACCAAAAAAAATAAAAAATAGAGTATAATTAATTTATATTAAATTATTTGAATTAATAAAAATATAATGAACAATTAAAGACTTAAATATACTAGATAGATGTATTTAATTTTAGAAATGGTGAATACAAATATAATTTTTTATTATATTTATATTTCTTTAGAAAATTAGTTACATATGACATATTATAAATTGAAGAGAAGAATTTTAATTGTTATGACATTTTATTTCAAACAATATCAAATATTGAAAGTATCATAAGATTATGATGAGTACTCCATTAAAAATTTAAATCATGAATAGCTCTTAACATAGACAAAAGATTTTGAATATTAAAAATAAAAGCATAAAGTAATGTCAAATATTTAAAATGAAAGAAAAGTAGAATCATGTGAATAACTCTTAATATAAAGTAAATTTATATAGAAGATTACTTATTTCAAATGATGGGCTCAATATTTCACATTTAAACCTATCATCAATGTTGTGTGTCACTACATAGGATGATAAATTATTTGTCTTGCAAGATGCTCCTTAAAGTTTTGAATTCTAAGGAGATCATCCATAGTTGAATGATGAGAATGTCCTAGACCTTCGATACTTGTTTGTGTAGGAAGGTTTATAGGGGCTTTAATTCCTTGTTCAAATTTTCCAATTCCTTGTCCTTTAAAACCTTGTTTTGGTATTATGTTATAACCACTCCTATAAGAATGTTTTAATGAGAAGAATAAGGAGTATTATAATGAATCTCTTTAAAACTTGTAGTGTAAGTGTATTGAGAAGGAACAAAGGGAAAAGTAGATGAAGAAGGGATATCTTGTGTAGGGAGATTTTTCATTTCTATCATCACTCATATCCTCTTTGATAGGTTGGAAAAGAAGATCCTTATCATGCAAGGCCTCATCTTTACCTAATATTATGTGGGATATATATCATGAATGAAATGCATAACATCATCTTCTCTACAAATGTTTTGATGGTTAAGATAGGCTCTAGGAGAATAAGGTGGATCTAGAGAGATTGAAAAACCAATATTTTGATCTTGCCCCCATTACACTAGGGTATGTGTATGAGAAGAAGATTCCACTGTGGTAAGCAAAGTCCTGAGATCCCTTTTGCCGGTCTATGCAATAAGGGTTGCTGCTATTCAGGAGCTGAGATCAATAGACAAAACTAAGGTATCCCTAGACTCCATCATTGCAAAGTTGACAGCCTATGAGCTACATAGTTTTGATGGCAGTGTTCAAAAGACTCAATCAACATTTAAAGCTTCTACTGTACCATCCAGAAAAGGAAAAGAAGTAAGCACCAGTGATGGAACAAGACAGGGCAGAGTAATGGATGATGAGGAATTTCTAATGGAATTTGAAGCTCTTCTTGCTAGGAAACTTCCTAAAGGAACCAGTAAATACAAAGGTAAGCTTCCTTTGAAATGTTTTTCTTGCAACCGGATAGGACATATTGCTGTAAACTGTCCTAATGGTGATAACAAGGACAAACCAGAAAGGTTCAAGAAATTCAAAGGAGGAAACCGGAGAAACTGTCTTGTGGCAGTTGATGAAGGTGTCACAAATGAGGAATCAGAGGATGAAGAAAATGAAGATATTGTGTTTGTTGTTGTCAAGGAAGATGCATCAGACAAGAAATCTCTTGTCTCTCAGTTTGATAATTCCAATGAGTGGATCATTGATAATAGCTATTCTCACCATATGACTGGTGACCGGAGCAAGTTTCTATCCTTGGAAGAATATGATGGTGGTGTGGTTTTCTTTGGTAATGATGCACCATGCATGGTCAAAGGTAGAGGGTCCATCTTTCTGAATGGAAAGAGTAGTGCTGACAATGTGTATTGGGTTGATGGTCTCAGACACAACCTTTTGAGTGTTGCCCAGCTGAATGACAGTGGTCTCACTCTGGAATTCAAGAATGGAGTGTGCAGAATCAAAGGAAAGAATGGTGAACTGGTGGCCACCGGCATGCAGACCAAAGGTAACCTATTTCAGCTGAATGCAAATATAAGTACATGTCTTATGGCTAAATTTGATGATAGCTGGATACAACATAGGAGACTCTGCCATGTAAACTTTGATAACATTGTGAAGGCTAGTAAGATCAAGGCAGTTAGAGGGTTGTCGGTGCTAAGCAAACCAGATAATACCTTGTGCAAAGAGTGTCAATTGGGGAAAATGTCTTCCTCAACTTTTAAAGGTAAACCTTTCACTGCTGAAAATTTTCTTGATCTTGTGCATACTGACTTGTGTGGTCCTATGAAAACTAGAAGTGTGCAGGGTGATAGATACTTCATGATTCTCACTGATGACTTCTCAAGAATGATGTGGGTCACATTCTTGAAAGATAAGTCTGAAGCTTTTGAATAGTTCAAAGCTTTCAGAGCATTAGTGGAGAAGGAAAGCGGCAAAAGGATCAAGTGCCTGAGAACTGATCAAGGAGGGGAATTCACTTCCAGTGAATTCAACAAGTACTGTGAAGAACATGACATCAAGAGGCAACTGTCTGCCCCCTAGAATCCACAAAAGAATTGCCTAGCAGAGAGGAATAATCGAGCTATGGTCGAAGCAGCTGGAAGCATGTTGATTCAAGGAAAGGTAGCTCACACCTTTTGGAGAGAAGCGATGAGCACTGCAGTCTACACAATGAATTGGGTACTCATCAAGAAAGGTAAGGATAAAACTCCTTATGAGTATTGGACTGGTAAGACACCTGTGGTTAGCTACTTTAGAGTGTTTGGTAGCAAATGTTACATCAAGAGGAGTGAACACCAAAGCAAATTTGATGTGAAATGTGATGAGGGAATATTCCTAGGGTATTCCACCAAGAGCAAAGCTCTCAAGTGTTTCAATAATAGGACTTAGAGAATCATGGAAAGTATCAATGTAAGAGTTGATGAAACCTCTGAGAAAACTGAGGAAATAGGCAGTGAGCAAGCGATAAATGAACCGGTTGTAACCTTGTGGGAACCGGTTGTCAGTCAACCAAGTACCAGTAACAATGTTCATACACCAGTAGATGTAGATGCTGATATTGATGGAGATGATGATGAAGATGAAAAGCAAGAGGAATCTGTTAAGACCATTCCTCGGTATGTCAAGCTGAATCATGATCCTAAGCAGATCATAGGAGATAAGGATGCTGGAATCCTTACAAGAAGAAAGGTCAGAGAAAGCTCATGTTTGATCTCTGAATTTGAGCCTAAGTCATTCAAAGAGGCACATAAAGATGAAGACTCGATCAAGGCAATGAAAAATGGTACATGGTCTTTAGTACCCAGACCAGAGCATAAAAATGTCATTGGTACCAAATGGGTCTTCAGAAATAAGCTGAATGAGGATGGCATAGTGATTAGGAACAAAGCCAGATTGGTGTGCAAAGGATATCCCCAAGAAGAAGGAGAAGACTATGGAGAAACCTTTGCTCCTGTAGCTAGATTGGAAGGAGTTCGTATGCTTCTTGCATATGTAGCTTTTAAAGGATTCAAAGTATATCAAATGGATGTAAAATTTGCATTCGTAAATGGTGTACTTGAAGAGGAGGTGTATATAGAGCAACCAGATGGATTTGCCCCATCTGAAGACAATGACATGGTGTGTAGGCTACATAAAGCCTTATATGGTCTAAAGTAGGCACCTAGAGCATGGTATGAACATCTGCACTCCCATCTTGTGAAAATTGGATTTGAGAGAACAAGTGAAGATAGCAATATCTACTTGAAAACTGAAGGAGATTAGATTATGATCTGTGAGGTATTTGTTGATGACATTATCTTTGGTGGAGATGACAAGATGAGTCATGAGTTTGCAGATGAGATGAAGAAGGAGTTTGAGATGTCACTCATAGGGGAGATTAAGTTCTTCATTGGATTGCAGATTCAACAGATGAAAGATGGAATCTTTATCACTCAGTCCAAGTATGTCAAAGAGGTGTTGAAGACCTTTGGCATGGAAGATAGAAAACTGGTTGGTACACCGATGGTGATCGGTTGTAAACTATCCAAAGAGGATGACTCGGCATTGGTTGATGAGAAGGAATACCGATCAATGATTGGTAAGTTGCATTATGTAGTGCATAGCAGACCAGATATTGCTCATGCAGTTGGTATTACTACAAGGTTCCAGAAAAGTCCAAGAGAATCCCACTTGGTTGTAGTCAAGCGGATTCTTAGGTATCTAAAGGGAACAGTTGACTATGGATTGTGGTATCCATATAGCAATGATTTCAACCTGAAAGTATTCACTGATGCTGATTGGGCAGGTAATGTGGACGACCAGAAGAGCACAACCGGTGGTAAATTCTTTCTTGGTGGTAGACTAGTCTCATGGATGAGTAAGAAGCAGAGCTGTATCTCTCAGTCTACAGTGGAAGCAGAGTATGTTGCAACTTTCATGAATTGCATGTAGACAATCTGGATGAAGCATGTATTAAATGGCTTCAAAGTTCCTGTATCTGAATCGATAAGCATATTCTGTGATAACACAAGTGCTATCAATATTTCAAAGAATCCGGTTTTACATTCTAGAACCAAGCACTTTGAGCTTAAATATCATTTCTTGAGGGAAAAGTTTCAAAACAAAGAGATTGCACTAGAACATGTTTCTAGCAAGGAACAATTAGCAAACATATTCGCCAAACCTCTCCCAAAGGCCACATTTACCCACTTGAGAGGTGAATTAGGGGTGCTACCCCTTCAGGAGGTGAAATAAAGGTATGTGCTTCACATCAGTCAGGTATTGCATGGTCAAATCTTTTCAGGATTGATGTGTTGAAGGATGCTACTTCTCAGGGGGAGCAGCATAATGGAGCAGGGAAGCTTGTGCCTCCACTTTGGCATTGTTGTCAAAGGGGGAGAAGATGTGAAGCAGAGAAGATGTGAAGCGGAGAGATATCTTTGTATATTGTCATCAATGCCAAAGGTGGAGATTGTTGGCATTATGTGAACCGGTATAAGAACCGGTATGAGGGTATAATGACATTGTATGTTGTCATTGATGTCAATATGATGAAGAGGTGAGAACCGACATGTGTGAGAACCAGTATAACACTGAGAACCGACATTTGTGCCAAAGTGAAGCAGTGTGTTTGTTTAAGATGAATTGGCATATGGTTATGGGAACTGGCACATGGAAGTGGTGTATGACTACTGGTGGTGGTCTCAATTTCAGGGTTTTCGGTTGAAGTGCTTCAAGCCTGTGTGGCTCAATTGGTGACTTTGTGTGATGAGTTAGCATGGTAATGAAGAACAGATCGTGTTGCCACGTAAGCCTTGTGCGGGTGAAGGATCTTGCATGAAGGAGATTGTTCCTATCTACCTTGGGAATGTGCAAAGTCTGTAAACGGTGATAACATGTGATGGGTTATCAGCCACCATGAAATCGGTGGAAAATGAACGATGGAGAATGTCTTGAGATTGGATCAAGACTGTTGCATTTAATGAAATGTGCTCAACGGTCAGGATTGAACCATTTGAATTCCTTTACCTAACGGGTTTAGGGTTTAGGGTTTGTGCTACCGACCTATCTGTTTTCCTATAAGGTCGATGTTATGTTTCTGTCTGAGGTTGTTGGCAAAAGTTGTGAGTGTGTATCTAAGAGAAGAGATACGTGATTCTTGCCAGACTGGAGGAGAGAAGTGATATTTGTAGAGTGTAAGTGCAGAAGGTGAAGAGGAGCTTAAGTGGATTCGCATTGGTATTGAGTGCTATTATCAGGTCATTTTTATACCTGTTGATCTTTAACCACTTCAACAGTTGTGAAATCCCTTAACAGGGTAGCCTTAACCGGCTTGTTGTAAATCCTTTAACAGGGTAACTTGAAGCTATTGAGTTGTTGAAATCCTTTAGCTATCGAGTTCTTGACATCCTCTAACAAGTTAACCTTTAACAGGGTTTAACCCTTAATTGGGTATTGTAGCCATCCCTTAACCAGGTGATCCCTAACAGGATCGGTTCCTAACAGAACCTGTTGTATCTGTCTTTAACTGGACAAGGCTCCTAATAGAGTGGACTTCCAAAGAGTTCAAAAACAAGCTTGTGGGTATTCATCCCCACCGTGGTTTTTCCCAGTTGGGTTTCCACGTGAAAAATACGTGTGTCAAATGTGATGTCTTCTTCATGTGATGCTATGATTGTTTTCTATTAAGTAGTGATTCATGTTGATCTAGCAGTTATATGTATATCTTTGATGATAGATTACTTGTTCATGTATTAGCGTGAAAAGGAAATGAAGTGTTAGATTATATGAGAAGATAAGTGTCAACCGGTTTATGCTTGTCTCATTTATTTTGGGTTTTGCCAGTTGTACTTTGTTTAACGACCGGTGTTACTGTTTGTCTGTCAATACACTGTGTCTGCTGACAAACCGGTTTTAGGTTGTGTTTTTGTCTGTACTGATTCACCCCCCCCCTCTCAGTACCAGTTTGGTACTATTCGCTCATCATTGAGTTATCAATTATTACTAGATTGCTTATGGCAATATTTAGATTCCTAATGGTCAAATTTGTTACAATGGAAACATTGAACATGTCTTTTTCTCTAATAGTATCCATGCTTCTATTTCTACTTCTACCTCTATAATTGTTACTTCTTCCTTGGAAACTAGAGCCTCTTCCTTGATCATAGCCCCTACCTTTGTAATTGTGACTAGAATCACGTTTATGTTCATATTTGGAATCATTGGCATGATCATAGCCCTTGCCTTTGTAATTGTGACTAGAATCACCTCTATGTTCATATTTGGAATCATTGGCATGATCACAGCCCCTGCCTCTATAATTATGACTAGAATCACCTCTATGTTCATGTTTGGAATCATTGGCATAACCATTTTTGTGATAACTAGGTTAGAAAAATTATGCTTTTCTACCTCTTATGTTTACCTTATATGCAAATGTTTTCTCTAAAGATTCTTGATTGCTTTTCATTCATTCTTCTATTGTCAATAATATGTCACTTAACTCATCAATTTTCATCGATATAAGATCTTTTGAAATTTCAATTGTGGAGACATCATTATCAGATTTGGATGGAAAACTTCTTAATATTTTTTCAAACACATTTTGATTGCTTACATCATCTCCTAGAATTCTCATTTGGTTTATCATGCCTTCAACTTTTGTAAAAACTCATTAATTGATTTATTTTGATTCATTTTAACATTTAAAAAAAAATTCCTTAATGTTTGCAACTTAACTATATAAGCACCTTGATATGCATTTACAAGAGTATTCCATGTCTCTTTAGAATGTACACCACCACTTATTCTATGAAAAATTAATTGGCTTATTGCACGTTGAATTAAAAATAAGACTTCATAATCTTTTTATTTATTTTTCTTATGTTCTCTTTGTTGTTGATTAGTCAATTCGTATATATCTTCAGGTTGGTTCTTCATACCCCTTATAGACAAAATCCCACAAATCTTTAGACCTCAACAAAGTTTGCATTCTTATACTCCAATAAGACAAAATTAATCCATATAAAATAGGAATCAATAACCTTTATGTACATATCAGATTTGCCTTCTCAAACAAACTTAATGCAACAAATTAGTTTTCCAAATAAGTAACACCTTTCAATAAAACTTTCTTACAATAAAATTTCAAAACAAATTTTCCTTTATAAATAAACTAGATAATTTGCTACTTCTTTTATATATATTTATTGCTGCTTTTTGTAACAAATACAAAAAATAGAATCTAAAATTTGGATCAGCTTTTCTCTTAACTGCAAAATGAAATCTTTCGCCTTGTGACTGCAAGTTGATTTCTATGTACCAATGCCTCGAAACCTCTCTCAAATTCTCCCTTTGCAAATTTTTCTACCTTCCAGGCTGTAAAATTTCTATAGACTTCCTCTTATATTCCCGTGCTTAATTGATAGTATTAAACTTTTGCATAAAACAAAACAACTGCAAATAAATCAACAGTAGATCATCGATACAAAATCTCAAGAGTATAAACTCTCCAAAAATCATTTTGATGATTATGAGGATAGATGATTTATTTATATAGGTTCTACTAAAACCGAATTCAATAACTGTTATGTAATTGGATAGCTAATCCCTAACAACAACTGACACACAATGTTTATTATCTTTCATGTTTTCTGCAATGGAAGGGATCAAATCTTCATGTTTAAGCTGTTCATAAGAGTGGACTTAATGCCGGTGAAGATGTCAAGGAATCAATGCCCTAGAAACTATGTTCTACAAGATCACCTACTTGTTTCCAACACTCCAATCTTGGCAGTAACTTAGAGGATATTATTGAAGCTTGTGAGTTTGGTGTTATATATGCCAAGTGCATTGGCTCAAGGTACTCATTTTCTTCTTTCTCTAAAATCACTTCTAAATCATTTTCTTCTTGCTCTAAAATCACTTCTAAATCATTTTCTTCTTGCTCTAAAATCACTTCTAAAATCATTTCAACGTACTCTTTTCTAAATGTCTATGTCGAATAGTATATACTTGTTGATCAAAGAAAATCTATCATTGATTAGTTATATAAATAACTCACTCATATATATTCTACCTTAGAGGAGCCATCTCAATGGATATATTGTGAATAGTTATTAATTTAGGAGAGACAGGCAGGAAGAATGATGTCATTGGCATTATATATATATATGAAGTTAATAGCTTATTTATAAATCCCAATGACTTTTCATTTACTCTTGTCATTGCCATTTTAAATGAAGTTATTGTAAAAGTGTTGACAATCTTTAGATTGAACAAGCAACTTTTCCTCTTCATCCACCTTTTGGATAGAGTTGCTAAGTTACATCAGTGTTCCAAAAACACTTACTAACTTGGTTGAAAGTGCTAATGAGTATGTATTTTTTATTTGCCATTAGTTTTGAATAGCTCTTTACAACTTCATAATTTTTGAAGTAAAAAAAATGAGTTATTGCCAAGGTTCCATTATAGTTTGAAGCACAACTCATAACTTTTAAAACTTTAAAACTTATAGCTTGTTAAGAAAAATAATCATATAATTTTATTAATTTTATATCAACATTCCAAAGGAGGCTATGAACTTGTATTAATCCAATGATTAAATTGGGCTTCTCTTCATCATTGACTCTCGAGGAGTTGGAAATTTACATCATCAACTTCAAGAGTTTTAAAACTTTTTAACTTCTTGAAAATTAGGTTTCAAGACTTCTCAAACTATCCAATTTCACAAGCTCATCCCTAAAATTTAAACTTCATAAAATTTGTCCATTAATCTTGTGATTATAGTGAAGGAGAAAACATGCACAACTTTTTCTTAGGTCATCATTTTATCACAAAAAAATTGTCACATTGTTCATAATATCACTGGGACTAAAACCTTAAAGCCAATTTCATTTAAAGTGAACAAAACCTTTGATTTAGTTTGCATGACTTAATTATTTTTTGTAAATCTCTCAAATTGAAAGGTGTGTTGATCTAATTTTTTTCCATATTGGTTGAAATACTACCAATAATGTTCCATAAAAGGATTTTGCACAAACTTTTATCATTTTTGTAAATCTCAAAAATTTGGATGACTATTTCTAGGATTTTGACTGAGAGCATTGATGACCCCACTTTGAAATGGCAAGTGACTAAGTATGTTAGGGTAATCAAGGACCCTTTTAACCTAAAATCAATCTACACAATGATTTGGACACAAAGTTTAAAATTTGCTGAGTTTAAAAATTTGGCTAATGGAATGTGAAATTGAAGATAGTTATACGTAAAATTTGAAGATGCAACAAGAAAAAAAGTTGTACTGCCCAAAATCTATTTTCTATTGGAGTAAATAGTTTGATCTATTTACATTTATTTAAGTTTCACTTAGGTAACTAGATTTTAATTGGATAGTTGGAACTAGTTTTAATCCAACTCTCCTTTGAGATTGGGACACGTACATATCTTATGCTCTTTTCTCCTCCACTCTTGCCTTTATAAGAAAGGCTATTGTACATTATTTTTCACCTCTCATCTCAATGCAATTCATCTCTTCGTGAAATATCATTTCTGTTGTAGGTTCTCTCTTTGTTATGAAGGATGGTCTACAAATTAGCTCCTGGGGTTGTGTGCAAATTCTAACATGGTATCCTTAAGTTTTTGAGAGTTTTCATCAGCTTGCAACCCGTTTGCTATATTCCATATTTATTCAAAATCATCTTAATCACTCTTTATTGACATCAACCACTCATCATAAGGCATTGCTTCAGGTCCCCGACTTGAAAACTTCGCTTATTAACAATTTACTCATCACTTAATTTACACTATGAATTGATGTGGTGGTTATCCGTCAGTCCATGGTCGCACGACTTATATCTCTTTGTACCCCTTTTAGATTGATAGCTTCATCGCTTTTTCTAGACATTGGTTAGCTCGTCATGATGGTGTGGTGATGCTGTAGTCCGTGTGGAAGCTTGTTGATCTGTGGAGTGACTCATGGTATGTGGTACATATGATGGTTCGTGGTTGTGTGTGGGGGCTGGTGCGCAAAGCTACCATTGGTCCCTTCTACTCCATCTCCCCCTTGCTCTATTCTTTTGGTGGCCCTCTTGTCAATGGGGGGAATTCTTTTTCTGACTTGTTGAGCTGATGGTTACGTGGTGACCACACTTTAGCCCCCGAGTGTTTAAGAGGGGTAGGCCATTTTTTTATAACCTTTCAGTTCTAATTTGGTGTTTTTTTTTTCAAATAATCATAACTTGGGCAAAGATGTCTGCTTTTGTCAAATGAGGTATCATCATAACAATGGTTTCATGCATTATCCATCGGTATAGGTATTTTTCTTCTATTTTTTTTCCCTTATGGATCATTTGAGCATATTTTTTAAACACTTTCTTTTGTAGCCACATTGAGATAAAGTGTCAAATCATGTATTTTGCATAAAATGTTGTGCCATATTATTTTACCCTTACTATATTATAAAGCATTTGACCATCCTTTGTTCAAGATCATTCGAGCATCCTTTGTTTTGAAACTGGTATAGTGATTTAACAAACCCTACTGCCTAAAGGAGTGAGGCCCCTACATGTCTAGGCCCTAACTAATTAGAGAGGGAGTAGACAACTAATTCGAGGGAGGGAGTGCTATGGGAAATTGTGTAGTGCCTTTTTTGTTCGTCAATCATATCTTTGTCAAGTGAGCATCCCTCCACAACAACAATAGGATCTTCGAGATTCTGTCTCATGCATGTGTTTAGTTTTGGTGCACACCCTTTATTTAATTGCATGCACTCTATCTTGGTCACTTCAAATATTGTTTCATCTCCTTCATGCATTTCTTAGTGACACACAATTTTAGTGGACCTGTTATACTTCTCCCAAGTAAGTATTATGGGGGGTAACATATTGTTTGTGCTAATGCTTCCTTGGTTTCGCTTTGAGTGAGTTGAGATGCTTTTGCATTCCTATTTTGTGGAGGCAACTGGCATTCCTTAGTTGATCATGGTTCTCTAGACTATTGCACCTATATTTTCAACTTCAATGGTTGAGTAGTGATGATGAGATCACTCATGAAAATTTATTGGTTGAGTAGCATCATTGGGGCCACTTGTACAAATTCATGTGCCTTATTTATTTTCAATTAGAATGATCGATGATTTTTGTTGAACTGTTGTCATCTAATCATTGTCCTAGTAGTGTCATTTGGGGCATTCATGCAGATTGTTGTCTTCTTGATCCTAATCATCATGCTTTTCAGAGGAGGTTCTTTAGTTATATCACCATATCAATCTTCTTTGGATAGTTGTCTAAAACTTCTTCATGCTTTGGTGATATTAAATTCATGTTCATTCTTTTAGGACATTATTTTAGAGGCTTCTTAGTTATTCATGTTCTCATTTGGAGAGGGGTTTTCTTCAAATTTTTTTTCTTCTACTTTTATCCATTTGTGAGAAATTGCATTACGTTGTAGTTGTACATGAGTACCTAACATGGCTTTGTTGCCAAGACACATAATGCATCTCAATTTGTATAGTTTTACCCCTTAAGTTGCACTTAAGGTGGGGGGGTGTTGAAATAAATAATTTTTCTTATTTATATTTACTTAATTTTCACTCAGGTAACTAGCATTTAATTGGGTAGTTGGGAGTGGTTGTGATCCACCTACTCTCCTTTGATATTGAGACACATGCCCATGGCTTGTGCTCTCTTCTCCTCCACTCTTATCTTTATAAGCAAGGCTATTGTAAATTATTTCCCACCTCTCATATCAATGCAATTCATAGATTAGTGAAATATCATATTTGTTGTTGGTTCTCTCTTGGTTGTGAAGGATGGCCTGTATATTGTCTCCTGGGGTTGGGTGCAAACCCTAACACTTTCTAAACTATAATATTTTTTTTTGAAAATGGTGAAGATTAATAGAGTAAAAAATGGGTTTACCAAAAAGTGGTCCTATTTTATAAAAAAAATGACGTAGCATTTGGCATTAACCCCCTAAAATGTTAATAGTTTTTTAGTATTTTAAAAATTACTTTGGTGAAAAATTATCTTACACCATGTAGTTTATGTCCATTTTTTTGCTAATTTTTTAATTAATATACTATTTTTTACCATTTAATAGTCACCCAAAAACAATGCCCTGAGCATGCTTCCCCCTATTTTTTTTGAAACTAATTAAAAATCAGTTTTTTGAATGTGTGTAGAATGGACTCTATCATCTAAAAATGTGATTTTTTTAAATATATTGAATGAGTAAAAAAATGAGACCAAATATACCACATATAAGTTTTTGACTAAAAATGGGGACACTATAAAAATAATTTTAAGATCAAAATATTATATTTGAAATGTGAAAAAATTACATGGTTAAAAAGATAAGAGAGAGCTGTATGTAACTATGTCATTTGTTTGACATGACATTGAAAACATACAAACTTGGTGGATAAAACACTCGACATTGTGTCATTTTAATTTTTTTTGCCAAAAACACATCCTTGGTCCTTGAAATGTTAGTCTAAGCCTTTGGATTGGATAACCAAGATAAGTCCAAACTTAATGTTGTGATTTTTCAAAGCAATATACAATGCAAACGTGTTATATTGCACTTGCATTTTCAGGAACAAAAACTGTTCCCTACCCTTGAAAACATACCCTGATAGGAAAGTGAGCATGTTATAATGCACTTGCATTCCTTGAACATGTAACATCCTTTCTCTCTTTCCCTTCCTATCTCTCCTTATCTCTCTCACTCTTCCCTCCCTCTCTCACTCTTATACACTCATATTTTTGTAAGGATAAATTCTCTCTAATATGCTCATATTTTTTATAAGAGAAAAATATTCTATCTCTCTTTCCTTTCCTCCTCACCATCTTTCTCTTTCCCTCCCTTATTCTCTCTCCTTATCCTTCCTCCTTTCTTGATTCCTCTTTAAACCTTTATCTCTCTCTAGACCAAGGCTTTAATGTTGAGGATTGGCAATATAATATATAGTATTTAGGGATTTGTATTGAGAGTATAGAATTTAGGGTTAAGGGTAGTATAACATTTAGAGTTAAGGTTTGATAGTATATAACATTTGGGGTTGATAGTTGAGCATTTATGGTTAAGGTTTGAGAATATAGAATATAGGGTCGAGGGTTGAAAGTATAATATTTAAGGATAAGGTTTGAGAGTATCTAGAATTTAGGGCTGAGGGTTGTGAGTATAGTCTTTATTAAGTTTTGAGAGTATACCATCTATGGTTGAGCCCGTATATGATTTAGGGTTGAGGCTATATCTTCTAGGGTTGAGGGTATAGGGTCTAGGGTTGAGGGTATAGGGTCTAGGGTTGAGGGTACAATTTTAGAGTTGATAATTTGCAGGGTTTATGATTGAGGGTTGAGAGTATATCATTTAGGGTTGAGGGTATATTTTTAGTGTTAAATTATTAATGTCAAGGTTTAGGTTTTAGTTTATAGGGTTCAATATGCATCTCTTAGTGTTTAGTGTTTAGGGTGTAGGATTTTATGGTTGTTGATAGAAGATTATAGGTCTCTCTCTCTCTCTCTCTCTCTCTCTCTCTCTCTCTCTCTCTCTCTCTCTCTCTCTCTCTCTCTCTCTCTCTCTCTCTCTCTCTCTCTCTCTCTCTCTCTCTCTCTCTCTCTCTCTCCTTCCTTCCCTATTTTCCTCTCCTTCCCTCGCTATCCCTCTAACTCTTATTCTCTCTATCTTTCTCTATCTTTCTTCTCTCTATCTCACACATAATGTTGGTTCAAAATTTGTGGGTGGATGATAGATTGATTAATGGGGCAGATTGTACGATAAATAAAATAATTTATCATTTTAATCCAATTTATATATTATAGGTATGACATTTGAATTGTATTTAAGTGTATTGCAATAATAAATGAGCTCTAAATATTAAAGAAATAATTCATCTACTAATACATATGCAATAAAACATTAGACAACTCTATGGATTCTTTTAGTTTCTAAATTTAATGTATTTTAAAGATGGATTATTAGATCATAAGTATTATTTAAAATCATGCCTTATTTAACAAAACCGAATCAATTCTTATCCAATTTAAAAATATATTTAAAACAAAACACACCATTCATTGTAGATAATAAATAATACTTGTATAGTTATTCATAGTGAACCCATAGAGGGGTCAATAGTTGTGTAAGATAATTTTGCTAGCATGTTGTAGTAGCATGGAATATCGTAAAAGCTCTAATTGTTTTGAAATGTGAACTAGTTTCTTATCTATTTATAACTAATGTTTGGAGGTGTGGGTCATTGTGCAACTTGCCACATCATCACAATTAATGAGAAGTTTCCTAAAATTGATTTTAATTTAAATATTTGACCTAAACTTAATCATACTAGTCTTGGTAGTTAAACAAAACAATATAATTTGTTTTTAGCACAATAACATATTATTTAAAGTATAACTTATATGCAACTTAAATGATCACAATACATTTTGGTAACCATTATTCTTGTTATCTCTAATTTTAATATCCAACACAAATGGATGAATAGTTGAACAAAAACTTTTTGATAGTCCTTCACATTTCATGGAAAAATACAAGGTATTTTTTGGTCTCACCTTTTATTTTTGTGATAGGACAAACTATTAATATGAAATACTCCCTTGCATATACATTGCTACCCCAATAATGGTACACATAAAAAAAATACTTTTTTCATTATGACAACAATGCTTGTTTAAATGAAAATCTTATTTATAAATGATTCACTTATAGTGGACAGTTATGATATTTTATTTCAAACAAAAAAATGTTTATTTCACTTGTTAAGAAGTATATTTATGCTTTTTAATATAACATTCATGAGTTGTAATGTTCAAATGAGTCCATCTTGATCAACATTAATTATTTTTGAATTTACATGTGAACTGATTATTTACATATATAATATAAATATATCATCAGATATTATAATAACCACAAATTCTATCACAATAATTGAACCTAAACCCCTCCTCTAACTATAGCCATCGAATGCACCTCTTTAGATAAATTTGATGGTAATTATGAACGGAGGAAAATGCGACTGTGCTTATTACAACAGTATCTTACAACATTATTCGGGTATTATAGTGAAGCAGAGTGGATGTTGGTTAAGGTATTTTAGGTGATAATACGATGAACAAACTACTAACCATCGCAGTTCTCGCGAGCAATTCCAAGTCTAGACCCCGTGACATCGTGCACAATTCGAAAATTTTGCTGCTGATAGTTCCCTATTATGGAAAATACAGCGTCTCGCCCGCCCGGAGGAAGAGATAAAGCAAGGCATAACACGGAGCCGTCCTCATTCCCAGGGTATAAAATGTTATCCAGGGGTAGAGTGAAGTCCAGGCTATCGTCAAAATGCAACATGATGAGAGGAAACTCCACCTCGCCTGACGGTTTGTTGTAGCGCGTATCAAAATGAGGGACTAGCCAAAGTCAGATTAGAGAGCTGACAGCGGAAGGAATCTCGCATGGCATTGTAAGCGGGCTCCACCAACCAAGTGATGACTGTTCCCGAGTCTATGATACTCCCTCTTCCTGTCGCCTGATCCAAGGTGAACGTCCCCTCTGGGATGGAAACAAGCTCTTCACCCACAGAGATTCCATTTAACCCCACATAATAGAAGTAAGGGTACCTAGCGTTGGACAAGAGGGGCGTGAACTGCAAGCCCGTAGAAGAAATAGCCCCTTTCCCCAGCAGGAGAGACCCCGTGAAAGCAGAGGAGAAGAGGGAAGGAAGGCAATAAGAGAACGTACTGTCATATAACGTGTCCGTCTGAGAAACGAAGGAGAGAGGATCCCTCCCAAACCCAACCAAACCGGGCACCGATAAGCGCTGGATGAGTCCGCTCACCGCGTTCGCACATCCGAAGACAAAATCCTCCACCGGCGGAGAGCCCACAGAGAGCGTTTCAGATGACAAGAGCTCGTCCACCTCTGATTGGTCGCCGTAGATCTGACCAAAGCTACAGTTGACATCGTTGCTATTATTCTCACACAAGCCTAGAGACTGACACTCCTGAGAAGCGCAAATGAAGTATTTATACGTTGATGACTTGGATGGCTCGAACAATTGAAGCCCACTTGAGCACTGGAGCAGGGGTTGCAGGGAATCCAGGCGATGATGCTGCCGGTATCCAGGACACTGTAAGAGATCTGCGCAGGCGTGCCGAAACCGAGCTTGATAATGTAGTTTCCAGTGTTGATGGCCTGTCCCGAGGCCAAAAGAAGGTCCGCGTCCTCTTTGGGATTAACGGTACTCTTGCCGACGCTCCATCCCCCTTTCATCATTGCTCTGTAGCGCTGGTTGTCGCCTTTGATTGACTCGGATATTGCCCTCCACCATGTTTAATTGGGTAAGCGGTAAGGAGAACACTTGCCCTGAATGTGCATCACAGTCGAACTTGATTTTCCCAATTCAAGCGCAGAGCAGTTCTTGTTATCCTTTGCATCTTTCCATTTTAATGATGCAAGGTTTACTCTCCCAACCTTACTGTTTTCTGCCCACACACAAACAAGTAATAAAAAAGACACTAGAATAGAAAATGCACGCTTTGCCATTGTCGAGCCGATGACTTGCTTTAGGATTACGTTTCCTCTCCAGTTCGGCCCCTCCAGTTCTAACTGTAGTTATTTTAATTCCCGTCCTACAACGCAATCCAGGATTTTTGTTTGGTTCGCTTATTTTGAATGGTAATGCCAGCGTCGTACGCAATCCATGTTTGTTTGGTTCTGCCTGGCCCATCCATTCTTGTAAGTGCTAGCCGAGCGCCATATATTGATTGTTTAGATGCAAGATATTTTTTGGTCTTCTTGGTAGGATAATCATTGATCGATTTAATAGATGGAATTATTATAATTTTTCATAAAATTTTAATTGTTTGTCCAAAATATGTTAAAATTTTTATCTGATAAAAATGTCATGTTTTGGTTTATATAATTACAACTTTATTACAGCTTTTAAATTACTTTACATAATTATTTCAATATAAATTTAAGGTTCAAATTCATGTTCATTAGAAATAATATTAAAGAAAATTATATTTTAATAATTTATTTAACTTGCACCAAATCCAAAAAATAAAATTTATGCTTTGTGAAGCCATTATAAATAGTGCATGGTGTGAGGGGTGGACTATATTATTGAATGAATTCTCTAGTTATTTGAGGTTGATATTGTGTATAGTGCAAGGGGATGGAGAATATTATTTATTGAATTATCTAGTAATGTGAGGTGTATATTGCATGTAGGAGTTGATATTTTGTGTGATTTGGTGATGACTACCATGACTAACCAAAAAAATTAGCAAAAGGTTATCATCGTTGGTCTAATATAATCATAGGCATCCACATGGGTATAGCATAACAAGAATACTCCAAATGAGTTTTGTTATGTGGGAGCTCTTATTAGTGAACAATTTGTTGCTTGATATCTAATTTCAATTCTATTGGTACATGTGTCATTTTTACACATTTGTCCATTGTGTCTTCACATATTCACTCAAATTTATAAAGTCAATCCATCCATCAATTGATTATACCTTTGGCTATTTAATAAGGTTAAAATCAAAGAGTATTTTTAAATACAATAACTAGCCTAAATCATGTCAATCTTAAAGTTTCCCTTAATTACATATAACACTCAATATAGAAAAATAAATAATGTAACATATTTTTGGGTACACAAATGAGGCCTTAGAAGTTTTGATATGCTTTTAGGTCCAACTTTGAATAGACATATTTGCCATCTAGTATGTTGCTTACAAGAAGCATGACCAAATCTCAAAATATCGAGTTTGTGTAGATAGAACTACAAGACCATGACAACTTGAAATAAATTGTGCTTAGAAACTCTAGCCATGTAGCCAAGGTCAATTGGGATTCATAGCCTCACTATTGAAAACCAAAAAATCAATTACACAATAATAGTTGTATTAAAAATATATAAATTTCTTTACTGACTTGAATTGGAAATAACTTTCTATAATAAAATGATGGCACAATAGTTTACATTGTCATGACATAGGATTTTGTAAAAAAATGGTCTCACATATAAAGCTTTGAAATTATAAGAACCTAAAATTTACATAATGATTTGATTGTCTTAATCATGACCTACATGACACAAATTATACACCCTCTTAGAATTTTCTACCTAGATTACAATTTTCTCATCTCTCTTAGCATCTTTTCCATCTTGTTTATCCTTTGAGTTGAATTCCAAGTATTTTTTAGCACCAAAAACCTTTTGTATACCTTTAACTAGAGGGTTTCTTGGAACTATGTTAGGTGACCTATCTTAAGTTGTGGGCTCATCCAAGTGACCACCCTTGGAAAAAGAGGTATTTGAGACCCTAAAAAGGGGAAACCATATTATTTTTGGTATGTACATAAATACTTAGTGGGCATATTGGAGGATGAGAGGATTTCTTTCTTGAGATGGTGGACATTCTGAATGTTATTGTAGGTATCATGATAGAGAATTAATTTTTTCATGTCCTAGCATCTTCTTGTTTGTGGTATAACCAAGATACACTATCTTTATTAAAATTTTCATATTGTGCAAACAAATATATATAATGAGATAGGTAGTAAGATGTTAATAAACAAATTAACCAAAGATCATCACATATGGACATCAGATGAAGTAATAAAAACCTAACCTACTTGTTTATTACAATTTTTTTCATCAATGAAATAAATCTCTACATCCTTGTTAAGAGTATAGCCTCATATTTAGTCAAAACCTTGTCACATATATACTCCTTGAGTTATAGCTTATGTGCTGGCAATGTATTGTTTAATTATGTTTCATACTTATACTCCACCAGTCATCTATGGGAAAAATTATGAGTCTCAATAAAGAACCCTATTAATTGGCTTTGCAATCATCAATGGGAAAACCTTGGTTTGGAAATAACGGATTTCAATTGCAATAGAGGGAATGGACAAGCTTTGGACAACAATAACCATACTCCACTATTAATTTGTGGGAAAACTACCATAGAAACAAATGGTCTTTCCTTATGGAAACCGGCGAGCTTATAGCTAGAAAAATTCTGGAAAGAATTGTCAGACTCCCCAATCCAAGGGGATATTTCAATAGGAATCCCTTAGGAGAACATGTATAGAGGTCCTGAAGAGTAGAAAACAAAATGGTGAAGATCTTGGAATGAATAATCAGGGAAGGAAAAGGAACAGGACATGGTTTTCTCTAGTGACAGGAGAAAACAAAATCCTGATTGGCAAGGTCCAATGGAAAAGAAAACAAAGCTTCTAGATGCACTCAAACTTATTGGACAATAAGATCCTAATGGATAAAAGGATCACCCCTAAAATTATAGAAAACCTTAGTGGAGAAAAAATGAGGTCTATTAATATCCAAAGTCAATTCCCGAGAGGAGATTTATATAGGTTTCTTAAAAAAGGATATGAAAAAAATATTAAGAGACAAAGAATAATAAATGGGAAAATAGACTAGAGTTGGGAAGGAGTCTGGAGGAAGAAAAATATGAGCAGTAAGTTGTTTGTAATGCCATCAGAACTAACAAACCCAATAGTAAGTAGACGGAAATAACCAACATTGATCGTCAAATGGAGTGGAGAAGGGGGAATGAATAAGAAATCACAGATTGGTGGAAAAAAACATACCCAAAAAGGTAAGCATTCGCCCCCTACAAAATGACTTTTTTCTAATAGAATGTTTAGATATGAAGTTAAAACATGATATATTATATGGGAGCCCAAGTTTCTTTAAAGGAATCGATTTTAGTAAATTAAATTGGAATTCAAACTTTGACCCAATGAAATGCAAAATAAATAAATCAATCAAATGCTTGAGTTTGGTGGGATTAAAAACATAATATTGGAGTGAGGAAGTAATTATTAAGATTGGGATCCTTTTTAGGAGTTGATGAGGATTTCCTGAATGGTAAAACAGGGGATGTTGTTAACATCTATGTCGAAATAGATATGGATATAGGAGTTAAAAAAGAGTTACAAAAATTTTCAGAAGGGGGAAGATAGAAATAGAAGGTAAGCCCCTTGCAAGGTAGACAATTAGAGCATTTCCTTTTGAAAGAAAAAATACAAGTGGGGTGATGGTCGTAACATAACTCCACAAAGAGAATATAGCTAATAATGTATTTGAAACCCCTAGCCCTTCATAGTTAATGTTGAACACCAATGATCAAAGAGAGATAAAGAAGGAGAAAAATACACCTCATAGTAGGGAGACTAAACAAAGCCGTTTCAAGAAAAGAAAGTAAAATACAATAGAAGTAATAATAGGTGTTGGAAGTAAAGGCACACTATAGATATGAGGGGAAATGAATAACACTTCAAGCCAAAATAGGGACAAAGAGGTAGAACTAGTGGTCCTCCCTAAGGATATATAAGATTTAAGAGAAACTATTTATCAACAATTAGAGGAAGTTAGACAAGAAGTTGAGGGTAGAAATAAAGAGGGTCACAATGCCTTGGAAGAAAATAAAGATAACAAAAGTGAAGCAAGAATGGAATTTGTGGATGCAATTCACAAGTAAGTTGGTTCTGAGAGTGACAAAAGAGAACCAAAAAGTAATCCACTGGATAATCAAATAAGAAATACAAAGATGGAGGTAGAAACAAGAGGGGAGATAAATCATTTGGTAATAGGAGGAAGTAAGAAAGGAAACATAGATAAGAAACAAGCATGGAAGGAAACAATAAGGAAAACTAAGACTAAAGAGGATTTAGAATCAAAGGATATAGGGCAAGAGGCATAGGAATTAGAATATGATGAAGCTGTGATGATAGAAGAAATAATGTTAGAACAAATATAATCAAGAACCAAGGATAATAGAATCTTGGAGAAAAGTAAAAGATGAGCAAGTTCAAACAAGTCCAAAATTAGTATAGCCTCTTTAGTAGACCACAAAAGGAAGAAAAAGATAACAAGCTTTGGGAAGGAGCTTAACCTCGACCCTAAACTCAATGAAAATCATAACATAGAATGTTAAGGCATTACTTCCCCTAACAAATGGTACCTTATAAAGAACCAAATTGATCAAAGAAAAGTAGATGTTTGTCTTCTTCAAGAAACTAAACTAAACAAAGAGGAATGTGAGAAGAGATTACACAATTGGAAACAATGGAGGGGACATTTTTTTGTCTCAAAAGGGGCTTCAGAGGGATTAGGTATGATTTGGAATCCGATCAAGGTTGATGGAGAAATGATAGAAAACAATAAATGGTGGATCATATTAAAATGTAGAATGTTACAAACCAATGATAGGTTATATATTATAAATGTATATGGTCCAACCTAAACAATGCAGAAAATAGAATTATGGATGCATTTAACAAAAATAATTGGGTGAGAAAGGAATTTTAATTAGAGATTTCAATTTTACTTTAAACAACTAGGAAAAATTGGGTGGTCAAAGGAAAATATTTGTGGTGCAATCAGACTTCCAAACTTTCGTAGAGAATAATCCTCTTAAGAATCTGCAGGAAAGGAATGGCATTTTTACATGGACAAACCGTAGAAAGGGATTCACCAACATAGTAGAAAGACTGGATATATTATTGAGCATGGGATGTTGGGATAGTCAAATGCAATACTATGAGGTAACAATGCTTCCATACATAGGATCAGAGGTCATTATCTAGTATAGTTATCAACAAAATAGGATGATCACACAACATGCATTCCTTTCAAGTTTGAAAGAACTAATAGAAAAATGGTGGCATGAGATAAAGCATGGAGATCAATTATATATATATATATATATATATCAACTCAACAAATATTAAATATATCAAAGTGAAGTTAAAATAATGGAACAAAAATTATTTCAAAAACACATTCCAAGAGAAATCTAGAGTAGAAAAAAAACTGTCAAATCTCAATGAGATTATAATTGAAAAGGGAATGGGAGTAGAAGAATTTGAAATAGAGAAATTATTAAAGGCACAACTGAATGAAATAATGGCAAGGGAAGAACGTCATTGCATACAAAAATCTTGTGAGATATGGCTTAAGGAAGGAGACATAAATACTAAATTCTTCTATAAAATATCAATGGTTAACAAGCAAAGAAATAGATTCATAGACATCTATAAAAAGATGGGACGAAGACTCATAGATGGGATGAAGACTCAAACATTAGAGGAGGTTAATAAGGAAGTAATAATTTTTTTTGAAGAAACCCTAAATAAGGAAGTACAATTGAATAGGGAGATCAGAGAGAAATGTTTGGAGTCCATTCCACGGATTGTTACAAAGGACCATAAGAAAGAGCTTTATAAAAAGATAAATAAAGATGAAGATAGAGAAGCGGTATTCCAAATGAACCCAGATAAGGCTCTAGGCCCAGATGGTTTTCCAACAAGCTTTTTCTAGTAGTTTTAGGAAATAGTAGGAGATGACATTTATAAGGTTGTGGAGGAGTCAAGAATTAAAAAAACCATACTCAGGGCAATAAAACACACATTTTTAGCTTTGATCCCTAAAAAGAAGGAACTTTAAGCCATGAGCGACTTTAGACCAATTTCCCTATGCAATACAACGTATAAGATAATCTCCAAAATTATTGCCAATGGATTAAAAGCAGTTTTAAATTCAATCATTTTGGAAGAACAAAGTGCCTTTGCTCCAGGTAGATCAATTGTAAGGCATAATAAATCTTCATGAAGAAATTCATTTCACAAGGAAAACTAGACAAACAAGTATGATCTTAAAAGTAGATGTTCTTAAGGCAGATGACTTGGTGGACAGAGGACTCTTATATGAATTTTTACAAATTTTTGGATTTAATAAAGATTGGATATAATGGATCAATAGACGTATCTCATCCCCAAAATTTTTAGTACTTATGAATGGAGCTGCTCATGTTTTCTTTAGCACGTAAAGAGGCATTAGGCAAGGTGATCCGATCTTCCCTTTTTTATTCATTATAATGGAAGGAATGTTAGGGAGACTCATTAATAAGATCAGAAGTAATGGAGATTGGCGAGGTGTAAATGGAGCGACATTTTTGGAACCTTTGAATAACCAACAATTTATGGATGATATAATCCTATTTGGGCAATCGTGTAGGGGTAAAGCTAAGAAAATAAAAGTTCTCCTTAATAGGTATTGCAATGCTTTAGGAAAATAAATCAATTGGAATGAGTCTGAGCTTTTCTTCTTAAGTACTCAACCTAGTCATCAAAGGGTACTGCCCAAAATCCTAAATCTGAAAGTGGTAAATTTTCTTGGGAAGTTCTTAGGAACACCACTTTTTAATGAAATAAATAAAAAAGTTTACTGGGAAAATTTAATTAATAGATATGTAGACAAGATGGGATCATGGAGAGGTAAATGGATTTTGTTAGCTCGGAAATTATTAATGATTAAATTAATATTATTAGCAATGCGCATGTCTATTCTATGTCATGTCTAAAAATACCGAAGGTAGTAGAGGAGGAATGAAACAAAATCATGAGAATATTCTTCTAGAATGGAAAAAAAGTTCCAAAATAAAGTCCCACTAATTGCTTGGGAGAAAATTTTACTCCAAAGGTAGCAAGAGGAACATGCATAAGGCAATTAGTAGTATCGAATCTTGCAATGGGGGAAAAACTAGTTTGGTTGTTATATAGTAAAGGGGATCAGAAATGGGTTTAGTTCCTGAGAATAATTTTATTTAGATAGTGATGATCCCATTAGAATATTGACTATAAGAGATCCCCTAAGAGTATTGACTATTTGGAACTACATACTAGAATGTAGGGATATGATATTGAAGTATGTAACATGGGAAATTGGAGATGGACGTAGTGCCTCCTTCTATATTGACTCATGGAATAATTATAAAACTTTGGAAAATTATCCCAACATGGAGGAAATTGAAAGGGAAACTTCCCAGATGTGGAGAACTAAAGTGAGAGACTATAGGACAATAATTTTACAAGATGGGACTAGTTTATAGAAATGGGAATCACTAGAAGACATATAGGCTCCAAGACATAAAAAAGGATTCCTGAAAGTTCTCCTAAATGAAGAAGTGTGGTGCCAATTGGGGAAATGGATAGGATTAGATGGTGTGGATCTCAAATAGGCTCCTACAAAGTAAAGTTAGGATACAAAATTAAAGAAGTAGTTATAGTTAAAGAAGAATGGCCATGTAAATTATTATAGAACTGTAGAATCCTAAATTGTACTCCCTTATAATTTGGTTCACATTTGGGCCCTCATCTTAGCGTTGATGTCCCAGAAGATGGAATAGGACCTAATTATGCTCATACCATGTAATTCTAGCCTCATTTCCACTTTACACATCACATGGCCTCTTGGTTGAGGCGCTTAAATGATGAGGAGGGATGATAGAAGGTTAGCCTTCTTCTGAGGTTGGTGGGCTTTGTTCTCAATGTGCAATCAATCCCTAGGCACAAATGGGATTCTTCCAAACCTTTCTCCTATCTCCTCCTCTCTATTCAACACTGTTTGTACCCTATTGTATTGGACATCACTCCTCCTAACCTTCCATGCTAAGGCATTCAAGTCTGAAATGAGGTCCTCTTGTGTGTCACCAAAAATGAACAAGTTTGGTTGTCCAACTGGCTGAATCTCCTCTCTTCCAGGAATGGGCAACTGTTGGAGAACCATGGTTTACCTAACCTTGTTTGCACCTTTAAGGATTTAAATCATATTAATGTGTTGAATGAGCATCTAAATAGGTCTGCAAAGTATGATGACTGTCCTTCACTTCTCAAGAATGGAAATTTCTCAATTGGATGCAAAGAACGTAGGGATACTCAAAGCAACTTTCTAGGTGCAAAAGGTCAATTTGATCAAATGGCTCAATACAATGCTTTGGATGTTGTATTAGGGTGTCTTAGATCTCTACTCATCAATTTTGATGATTTGAAACAACCAATTTCTTCCCCTTCCTTACCGATTTCATGAATTGGTCAAATTTGCTCCAAAAAGGCTACTAGAATTAGCCCTAGTTTTTAGTGAAATTTGTTCACCCTGCTCAACCTGCTAAACTTCATGACAAACCCTTGGAGATGTGGTCATTTGATGTTGAAATCTCAAGGATTTTTGCTATGGCAAGTACTGTACAGACTATTTTAGTGCTGTCCCACAAAATAGGCACTTTTCAAGGGTTTTTAAGAGTTTTGGTGAGGGTTTGCGAATTAAAGGTTTCCTCCATGATGCTAGACCCAAATTAAAGGTTTCAAAACTTGCTGTGATATATAGCAAACACTCCCAAAGATTCAAATCTTATCTTCGAACACTGACATTATGACAAATAAATGCCATACTGCTGCCCTTACACAGAAATAACAGTCTAGAGGCCTGGGACAACAATGTTTTTAAGGTTTTGCATTCATTTTGAACATTTGCAAACCATGGTTTTAAATAAATTATATCAATTAGGGATGAAACAATGGTTTTAAATCAGTTGGAACACCATGCACAACAAATAAGAAAGGATTTTATAACTGCTATTCACACACAGTCAACAATGCATTTTTTTGACAGCAATAAGGTGCATTTTTGACAGCAACTTCCTTTCTTTGTTTTGTTTGCTTCTTTACTCTTTCCTTGGCCTGAAAAAGGTGTTAATGACAAGGCAAAAACAAATACATATAATCTCTTCAAAGATCTTTTAATTTGTACACTTGAAAGATGCCACAAGGCATGGCAGCATTATGAGACTGTGACAAAGAAATACACCTTTCTAGGATCCTTATTTAGGTCCTTTACAATAAAATGGTGTACCCTGTCTTCTTAACCTTGAAAAAACTTACAAATACATTCCCATGATGCATAAAGAGAAATCCATCATGCCATGCTATCCATTTGGGAGGTTGGCAATGAGGTTTTATGCACGAAACAGTGACACACTGTTTTTACAATTTGATTACACCTTTGCTTCTTGTAACCAACCAAGTCATGAGAGAGACAAGGGTGGTGGAATACAATGAAGACTCTTGCCAACTTAGTTCTTCATCAAACTATCAAAGTACAGTGCTATGAACAGCAAAGTACCATTCAAACAAATTTGAGAATACCCAAGCCAAGTTGCTCACTTCACACACTTGCCATGGGCTTACAAACACTTGTGCATTGCTAGAAAAGGGAAATAGATGTATGGTAAAGTATGTACAGAGGGTCCAACAAACTTCCTCAAAGCCATGGATGAAGAGACTTTGAAGAAATCAATTGGACCATGAATGATCTTCCATTGGAACCACAAAACAATGCTTTTCTCAAGAGCACTTCAAACAAAACTTGTTCCAAACCCCAAGAAAAGATTAGAGATCACTACTAAAACATCAAAGGAGATCAAATAAATCAAAAACAGGTTCAGTATGGACTCATGGAGCCATGGTACAGACTGTACTCTAAAAAGTGCAGAAAATTAGTTAAAAACTCACAAAAATGAGAGCAAAATAAGTATTTCTCTTAATTTTCCAAAATGAACAACCCATAAAATGATTGGAACATGGTTTATATACATGTGCCAACTTTTTGAAGCCATTTTACGGACAGGTACAGGCTGGAACTAACCAAAACCACCAAAAACCACTTTTTTGACAACTTTGGACAACTTTTTGACAACTTTTGTTGCTCAAAAATTGCATTTTGACTTCCGGTGACTTGGCACTCAAACCAATGACTCAAAATAATCTAGAAACACTAAATAAACATGCTCCAATTCCTTTCAAGGCTTTCCAACATCAAAAATTCAAAAATGCTCATTTGGACCCAAAATTGACAATTTTTAGCCTGCCGAGCAAAAAAACAAAAATCTTGGAAACTCTTAAACACAAATGAGTTCCAAGCCTTATTAAACCAAAAAAAAAACCTATTAAACCTACTAGAAGCATAAAATAAACACACATTCTTAATTTTCAATAAAATGTTATACCTGCTAGGATTTGAGCATTTAGGTGCTCAGGTGCTCCTGCACCATTAAATGGGGTAGGACTAGAGCGTGTACCCTAGTCCTTAATGGGACCAGGGTGTGGCACCTTGATCCTCTTAATTGGGACCTTAATTTAGCCCCCCTTAATGATCACAATGAGCTAGAGGGAATGCGATCTTCATGTTGACTTATGTCAGAAAATTAAGATGTTTTTGGATAGGCATGTATAAAAGGAGGCTCACCCCTCTCATTTCATCATCATAAGAGAATCATAAGGCATCCAATAAATCCTTATTTAAGAAATCTATCATTCAAGAATTGAAACATTCATCATCAAGCATTTCTAGAGATCTTCAAGGCTGCACACTCTTCATTAATCCACTGTAGAGCAACATTACATTATTCATATGCAAGCATGTGTGCGCAATTAGGGTTTTGTCATGTTCATGTCATTTCATAAAACATATGTGGTTACGTTCAATAAAAAAAGCATCATTATCAGTCATTGTAGATCTGAGGTATATCTTTTCACTATTTATTTTTGTATTTGCAACATTTTATTCAAGGTTAATTCCTAAATTGGGGTTTGACTTAGGAAAACCCCTATTCCCAACCTATTTCCCCTTCTTTCTATGTGTAGGAACAACTACGAAGTTGTGATCTTTAGAGTAAGCATTATTTACAGTGATGAATCGATCTCCCATTGGAATGAGAAAAGTTTGGAGACCAGGGTGACTGGCACCACGGTCTCAACATTTTGGAAGCTCTTTTGGGGAACATGTCTAAATTTGTTTACATTTCTCAGATCTAGGTTAATGACTCAATCCAACGACTGTAGCTTACTATTTACGTATTTTTCATTTTCATTTCAACACATTTACCCCATTCAACAATTCAATTTATAAAAGAGGTTTAATTAATTCAAATTATCAAAAACCCCAATCTAATCAAAATTCTTAGTCGAAATCCTTACTAGTTCGTGACTAGATCTATTGCATTGGAATCCTCTTTTAAATGTGATGGTCCTTAAGTAAAAATTAGTGGTTTTTATACATCTAATAGTGGAAACCCTAATTTTTTACCATTACAGGAACAAACATTGTCTTCCAAAGGTAGGGGTATTTGCATGGTTGACAATCCAAGGAAAGGTGCTCACATAGGATCAAATGGAAAAAGTGGGCATCCAAGGGGCTAGTAGATTTTTATTATGCAAATGCAAAATGAAGCAACATAGCATATCGTATTGGGCTGCCCCTATGCAAAAAAAATGTTGGGACCATTTTTTGGACAAGCTGAACTTTCAATGCCCCAAACCACAATAATTATTGGATTGGTTTAAAATTTGGGTAGGAATCAGAAATAAAGGTATGTTTGATAGTTTATGGAAAGTAATACCCTCACCAGTAGTTTGGGAAATATGGAAGGAAAGAAACCACATAATATTTCAAGATAAAAAGATATTAGAGAAAAATATCATACAAAAAATCTAGGATAAAATTGTGGAATTGGTCAATGTAGCAACAAGGTATCAAGTATTAAAAGATAATTTATTCAATTAAAGGGATGATAAAATGACTAGGAAATTTAGAGGTTTAATTATCCCCAAGAATTAGGGAGGAAGCAAGAATATACACTTTTTGATGACTAGAGACAAAGTCAAATGGATGATTTTACATAAAGGATGGATAAAAAATAATTTTGGAGTAGTGAAAGGAAATCTAGGTCAAGGTGGTATGGGGTGTATTTCGAGGGATGAAGAAGGAAAAATGACAACAAAAGAATTGATAGATTTAGGAGAAACTACTAATAATATAGTAGAAATCAGAGCAACTTTGCCTAGATTATAGGTTGGATTTAAAATAGGAGTTAGGAAGATCCATTTGTAAGGTGAATCCCTAGTAGTGATCAATTCTATTCAAAAAAATAGTTCTCCTAAATGGTTGATGGATTAAGCCAATCTAGGAAATAATTAAAAACTTGATGTTTTCAAAATAAGCCATATTTATAGAGAAGGGAACAATACGACAATCAAATTGGCTAAAAATGTAGTTATAATTTTACGTAAGACGTAAATGAATCCAAGGAATTAAATGTGCAGAATTCAAACTTGTATGGACATAATGATAAAAAGATAAACATTTAAATTTTAAAATGAAAGACTTTAAATGTGTGAAAGAAAATCTATGAATCACACCTGAGTAAGGATAGGAAGGTTCTTTAGGTCAGAGTGTTAGGATAATGTGCAAATATGTGCTTAGATTGCTTGAGTGATGTGTTGTCATTGCTGTCAACATATTCCTCTGTGTATTCCAGTGTTGCAATCAGATTAAGTGAGTTGGTTGGGCCAGTGTGTTGTAGTTGAGTTGTTATGGATTAAAGGGTTTTGAGATAAGTATCTTTAGTTGATTCAGCTCAAGTTTCAGTGGTTCGCATGGTGATTTGATCAAGTTATGAGATTCAGTTTTGCGGTTGGTTTTTCAGTTGTTCGGTGTTGATCAATGTTCTAGATTTTGCTGCGCATTACAATATCTTGGTTTGTGGATTTGATAGAGTGTTTGAGATGTTCTGGTGTGTCCTAAATTCTGTTGGTTCGTGATTTGGAGGTTCACAAGTGAATCTTTTAGTTTGACAACCATTGCAGGTAGGGTTATTGAAGTTTGGTATAATGATGATGAAGATTCTAGTAAGTGGTGTTTTTGTGGTAATTCATGATGCTTGTGGATGTTTCTAGATCATGTGCTATTTGTGTTGGTGGTCTGCATTGATCATTGTGCTTGTTGTTGATTATTTTCATTGATCCAATGGTGTTCTTCATGTTTCTGGCCAACATGATGTATGTAATGTGTTGAGGATGTTTGAGGCATAATTCTTGGAGGTGTTTCATGTTTGAAGTGTTGATTTAGGTCCATATTGTATCTTACCCGACATTGTTTTGGTTTGCATATAATATTATAGTGTGTATGGTTATATCTTTATAATTTGTGATGTGTGTTGAGCTGACCTTGAAAAATAAGTTGATGATATGTATAAATAAATGCAATACTGATGTTGGAGAAATATCTGTGTGTACGAATAATGCCTTGATCTTTTGGAAGTAGTGAAGTAGTGCTAAGAAGTGTGAAGAAGTGCAAAGAGAAGAATACATGTCATGTGCTTAACCAAAACTATAACCAAGCATGAGGAGATGCTATTTTCTCAGTTCATGATCTTTTGGATGTGATCTAAATGCGTTTGTAAGATAGTGAGTCTTCCCAGGGTTGTAGCCCTTTGTTGTTTTTGAGCAGCGAGCTCTAGACAGTGTGCCTGAATGCATGTTCATTCCTCATTGTAATATTTCATATACTTCTAAATAGGGTATCATCATATTATGGGTAGGTTCCCACTGTGGTTTTTCCCTTGATCAGGTTTTCCACATCAAAAATCTTGGTGTTATGTGTGTTATTGATGTGGTATTGATTTATGCTTTCATTGTTAATTATCAGATCTAAAATTGTATTTGAGTTAAGAAGATATTTTTAGAGAACTGATTCACCCCCCCTCTCAGTTTTCTGCCCTGTTGCCAACACAAAGTTGATGTGACAGATTCCAAAAAGTGATTGATTTTCATAATTATTCTTGAGATGATCTACAAAAGATAGGATATCATTAATTCAAAAAGAGACTTGAAGAGTAGAGTAATATTTTTAGGAAGATGGAGGCGTTAGAGAAATAGGCTAAAGAAATAGAAGGTAGAGGTTTGGTGTATTGTTTGCTGAAGATAGAATATCTAAATTTAAATGGGAAAATTTGGCAAAAAATCATTAATGAAGGTTTGTCAACGTGGTGGGTATGATCTGTCATGGGCCGTTCTTGGGATTTGAAGGAAGAGAAAACCATGATTAAATGATATGACTGAGAGATTTCAATAAACAAAGCTAGGAAAGGATAGATAACCTTCTTGAATAAAGGAAGAAGGGCGGATTTGTAGAATTACTAAATCAAAATTGATTTTTGGAAACATCTAGAATATCTTAATTTTTTTAAGACAAAAATTGATTAACTCCTTTTTTTTGGTAATAGTTTGTTTGCAAAAAGTGGTATGGAAACTCGAATACAATTGATGACAACTAGAAGACAAATGGCTTTCATAGGAGAAATTGGAGAAAAGAGGCTTAGCATTATTATGAGGTATAAGCACCAAATAGTCTTGTACGCGATAAAATATATGCTAGGGGAGGAATTCTTAATGACAAACCATAGGTATCGTGTTAATACAAACATCTCTTTGATGTTTTTATCTATCTCATTAGATTTATGTCTTAGCAAAGATAAGGAAAAAAGGCTATGAAAGTTGGTTTTCAAGAAACATGTGCTAGTAGGGTTAGATGATGCTGTAAGGAATTATGACAATTTCTGGATTCCTTTGCCTAAGGATTATGACAAAATGGATGAAGAAGTGCCAAAAATTTCAATTATTCTGATGGAAGATGTGTTAGGAATTGAATGTGGAAAATATCAATTATATGTAAATAAATATTAAACAAAGGAATGAAAAACACATAAATAATAACAGAGAGGAGACAATTTTAGCGTGGTTCACCCAAAGTTGGGCTACGTCTACCTAGTAGAGAGTCCAATATTATTATCTAGTAAATTGAACTGATTACAACCAACAATCTCTTGCAACTCAATACCACTGCAAAATACTATAGAAAACCCTAACCCGCCTTTTTATCAAGACTTATATCAGTTACAAAATTAGGGTTAGAACATGTCAACCAATAGAGAAATAAATCTTGATGCCTTTATAAATAATAGAAGTTAGTTGATCTTTCGGGGGTGCTGCCCCCCCAAAACCGCCGAGGCACTGCCCCTCAACCTCGCCCTGTGACCTTGCAAGGGGCGTTGCACCTTGACCTCGACTTGGGGGTGTTGTCTCGAAACCCCAGTTGAATAATTTGGGGAGAAACTGCTTCAATAAAATTTTGAAAAATTAACCTCCGAGTCTGATTAGGCTCCATATAACAACAAGGTGAGGAGAAATACTAGGAAAATAGGCTAGAGGCTTTCAAAAGTTTGGAATTTTTAAATAATTGGATGAAAATGAAAGAAAACAGGAACCCAAATTAGATTTCTACATATATTTGACTAGAAGGTCTGGAGGATCAGATATAGGTGGATGAGTTAGAATGTGTGATCTCCTCAGATGATGATGAGATGGCATGAAAGGAAAGAGGTTATAAGGTTTTGTTGTTAGGGTTTGAGTCATATCTAATATATAGATAGCTTTGAAATAGAAGTTTATCAGGATAGTTAATCTCGTATAGGAAGCTCGATCTTTTTTGCTGATTTGCTTTGAATTTTTTTCATAGACAATTATGTAATTATAAAGCATATAGAATATTAGAGTGCTATTTATGAGTGCAAAAGGGCTTTAAACTTTGATATTATGCTTTAAATATGAAGTATCTATAAATAATGTTTTAAATTCTCTTTTATCAAAATGGTTGTTGGTCTTTCCATTAATTTAATTATAAAAGAAACTTTCTAAATCCTCGTGATGCTTCTTAAGTGTATTTTATTTTTTGAAATGTCCCTTTTATTACAATTCAAAGATTTCAATTTTGAAATTTGTTAGGAGACTTACATTTGATTTCAATATTTCATGTCCTCATTTAATTGCCCCCTTCTATTTGGACCTTCCTCTCACCAAGAGAGGATGTTTTAATGACCACCAATATAAAGTGTTGTGAACATGTTAGCCTCGGGTTGAAAAATCTAATGAATTGGCCTTATAAAAGTATTATATTGACAAGAAGCCACAAATGGATCAATGATGAGCTAGCCAAAGAGGGGTAGTAGCTCAGTTGGTAGAGAGATATAAAAGAAAATGGAAGGTCCTAGGTTTGAGTCCTAATTAGTCTGGATATGAGTTGTAGCTCAACATGTGGTATTAGAGCTAGGTTAGGAGCCCAAGCACCTACAATGTGTCTTAAAGGGGAGTGTTGTAAATAAGCCACACTTGAATTGATGATGGGTTTCCCAAATAGGGGCCAATAGCTCAGTTGGTACAACACTCTAGTAGCAAATGAAAGGTGTCAAGTAATGAAACACCTCTATAATCGTCATACATTAGAAAAATTAAGGTCTCATGAATCTATTTAGTGAAGGATAAACTAAAGTATTAATTCCTGAAGAAATATGTACTATCTCACTATCATAATCCTTCTCTTCAATTTTTTATAAATTAGTGACTCAAATTTTTATATTTTGTTACTTGGTCATAATGGTTCCAAACTGACATGAAATATCATCTTCAACATATTTAATATCTTTATTCATATGAATATCATGTTTAGTGGTGGAGGAAGGTGTAAAATATTGATAATTAAGTATTTATATATTGTTGTCAAACAATAATTATAAAAATTATAATACATCATTATGTTCTTAATGTTTAGGTGTTTTTAAGCCAAATGTTTCTTCAATATCATATGTATATGATACACTGTGATAAAGATACACTATAACTATCTAAAAGGAACATAATAGAAAATCATAAATGATCCAAAAGATATTTTGCATGGGCATCCAAAAGGTGTACATAATCATTATATGCATAGATATGCCCATTAGATTGGTTAAGGAAGGGCTACTCTAATGTAAAAGCCAGCCATCTCATGAGATAAAAATATTCTAGGACCATATATGAAAGCACATGACAAAGCATAAAATGATGTCTAATAAGCTTACTAAATTTTTTATCTACCAAAACCAATAATGATTTAATGTGTCATCATCATCATTTATGTTCTAAAAATATAAAAATAAAAGGATCTACCAAAAAACATCACATCTTAAATTCTATTTTTATTGTATCAAGAATTTTATAAAAAGATGAGCATTAGAAACTTCATAAACCAAAGCATCATGAAATAGATATCCATCATTTATATCATGTAATTATGGAATATGGAATGATCATTAATATACTTTTTCTAAATTAAATCATCATTATCCCATAATCTACAAAAGATATAGAATAAGACTACTAATATGCTGTCACACATTTATAGATTTCTCTATACAATAGCACTTTTTTATGATAAAGAAAAATATCAACTATCACAAGAAGATAAAAGAGTGCTTGTTTGGTTCGCAAATAATTAAGAGAAACAACACACCTACATTACTATCTTAAAAAAATTAAATAAATACCTCAAGAAAAATATCTGTAGCGATATTTTATATATAAATTAAAATTAAGATATATGCACTAGTTAAGATTGAAATAACACCATACTTGTACTACATAATCACGGTATTATAGGAGTGGATATTATAGGTGATAATACCGTGAATAAACACAACTCAGCAAACAAACTACTAAGCACCGCAGTTTTCACTAGCGATTCTAAGTCTAGACCCTGCGACATCGTGCACAATTCGAAACTTCTGCTGCTGATAGTTCCCAAATATGGAAAGTACAGCGTCTTCCCCGCCCGGAGGGAGGGCGAAAGCAAGGCATAGCACGGAGCCGTCCTCATTCCCAGGCCATAACGTGTTTTCCACCGGCAGAGCCAAGTCCAGACCATCGTCAAAGTGCAACGTGATGACAGGAAACTCCACCTCGCCTGACGGTTTGTTGTAGCACGTATCAAAACTCTCTCTGGGACTAGCCAAACTCAGACTAGAAAGCTGACGGCGGAAAGAATCTCGCATCGCATTATAAGCGGGCTCCACTAGTTGAGTGATAACTGTTCCCGAATCAATGATTGTTCCTCTTTCCGTCGACTGATCCAATGTCAAGGTCCCTGCTGGGATGGAATTAAGCTCATCTCCAACAGAGATTCCGTTTAACCCTACATAATAGAAGTAAGGGTACCTAGCGTTGGACAAGAGGGGCGTGAACTTCAAGCCCGAGGCAGAAAGAGCCCCTTTCCCCAGCAGGAGAGACCCCGTGAAAGCAGAGGAGAAGAGTGAGGGAAGGCAATAAGAGAACGTACTGTCATATAACGTGGCCGTCTGAGAAACGAAGGAGAGAGGTTCCCTCCCAAACCCAACCAAACCGGGCACCGATAAGCGTTGGATGAGTCCGCTCACCGCATTCGCACATCCGAAGACAAAATCCTGAACCGTCTCAGAACCTACAGACAGACTCTCAGAGGACAAGATCTCGTCCACCTCTGATTGGTCGCCGTAGTGCAGAGGAAGGCTACAGTTGACATTATTATCGTTGTTCGAACAGAAGTCCGGACTTTGACACTGCTGAGAAGCGCAGGTGAGATACTTATACGTTGACGACTTGCCTGGCTCGAATAATTGGAGCCCACTCGAGCAACTTGAGCATGGGTTGCAGGGAATCCAGGTGATGTAGCTGCCGGTATCGAGGATAGTGTAGAAGCTCTGCACAGGCGTGCCGAATTTCAGCTTGATAATGTAGTTTCCCGTGTTGATGGCCTGTCCCGAGGCCAACGGGAGGTCCGCGTCCTCTTGGGGATTAACCATACTCTTGCCGGCGCTCCATCCCCCTTTCACCATTGCTCTGTAGCGCTGGGTGTCGCCTTTGATTGACTCAGATATCGCCGTCCACCATGATGAATTGGAGAGGCGGAATGGAGAACACTTGCCTTGAATGTGCATCACACTCAAGCTTGATGTTTCTGATTCAAGCGCAGAGCAGTTCTTGTTATCCTCTGCATCTTTCCATTTGAATGATGCAAGCTTTACTCTGGCAACCTTACTGCTTTCTGCCCACACACAAACAAGTAATAGAAAAGACACTAGGACTGAGCATATACGCTTTGCCATTGTCGTCTTTGGCAAGCACAGGTCTCAGATAAAAATATCATCAAGATGGCCGTATTTATAGACGTGTATGCAATAAACTATCGCTTAACTTATCGATCCCATTGGCTTCCGTGTCCCCTTCTAGTTTACTTGACTCCTCCATATAGACTTCAATTTACGCAATTGAGTCGTCGTCTGTGCTTCTTAAATGGCTCGACTTCAATATATGGACGCAATTTGTTCGCTTGAATATCTCTCTCTCTCTAAAATCATAAAAATATGAGAAAGAAATAACTTTTTTATAGAATTAATAAGAACCCTATCAATAACTGAGCTAAAAGACAATTAATTCCAATAGCTTCAGCCTCAAAGTAAAATAGGAAAAATAAATTCATATTGAGAATCATTAAAAAAGGGTCAGTTTAAAAAATAAAAAATAATAAACTTATAACTCTAATTTTAAAAAAAAGGTCAGTTTAAAAAATAAAAAATAATAAACTTATAACTCTAATTTTAAAAAAACCATAAACTCTAAATAAAAGCTAACACAATTCAAGGTTAATTCTAATGTGGTGTCTGCTTAGTGTCCATGTTTGAGGCTTGTCTTTTGCCAGGCAACCAAGCTTCATAGATGCCCTTTTTTCTATGTAGCCAGATTGCTAAATTTCAACTAAGATTTGCAAAATAGATGCCAACTCAATTACAATTAGCATATTCATATATGCTTTTTTTTTTCAATTAAAATGCACATAGATTTTTAAATGCTTTTTGTCTCTTATCCAATGTTTGATTTTTAGAGGAACTACAACCTTGAATTAGAAACACTAGCTCAATGATAAAGAAATTTCAAATTTCAAATTTATGTTACATAAAGTTGAAAATTATAGATAGAAATTAAAAAATAATTGAAATTAAATTAAAGTACAAATAATATTAAAAATCGGATAAGTTATTTGTAAGATACGAAACACAATCATTAAAAAAATATTTAGTAATTCTACTAATAAATACAACATATGTAAATAAAAAGTTACTAAATTTATAATTATATAAATTTTCAATTATGAATTTTTTACAAAATGACTAATGAAATGTTAATTCATACTTTGGAATATCTCACATTATCTCTTAAGATTGGATATAAAGAAGTAAATATCTTATGTCATCTCATCCAAGCTTCATATAAGTTCTGCACAAGCTATTGGGTAGATTTTAGTGGGAACATATGAATGGTATACCTTTTATTGTTTATCATTATATAAAATATTTTCATGGAGGTAGAGTTGTCAAATTTAGAAGAGATTAATATGAACTCTTGATGCATTTGAGTTATTTCTCTTTGGACAGTTATCTTCTTGCTTGCAAGGAATTTTCTGATGATAGTGAAAATATTTATATCATTTATCTGTTGATGATTTATAGCTTCAGTCGGATAAAATTAAATGTTAAATTGGCCTTCAGGCCTTCAACATTTAATTATATATATCATTATGTTATTTATTATTATTATTATTGTTAAAATTGATTAGATAATAATAATTATTACTGTTGGTGTTGCAAATAAGCCATACCCGGACCGACGATGGACTTGGTTTGTATTTTTTCTTTGTTTATGCTTCATCTTTCCCACTTTTACTGTTCTCCTATTTAACTTGTTTACATATACTTTCTAAAATTATAATCGTAAAATTTCATACACTTGATATCTTCTATATATCATGATTATGTCTTTATGATTACAATCCTTTATCATTTTGATAGTGTGTAAACACATATCTATATATGTATGTATGTGTGTATGTGTATATATTCATATATATGTGTATGTATATATACATGTGTATATACATATATTTATAGATATACAAGCATCCGTCACACTTTTGGGAGAACCTCTCAACTCTTCAAACGCTACAACAAATTAATCAAGTGGACATGGAGCCCAAAAAAGCTTTCTTACAGATACGGAAGTAGATTTGCACTTTACAATGCCTGAGTATTAAAGCTCCTTCACTGAATGCCAATTCGAAAAAGTTAAAAACTGATGTCCAACTCAAAAAGTGGTGTCAAAAATCTTCATCCATATCCATATGTGTAGAAAAGGTGTCTATTTTTGAAATCAGAACAGTCACCATCGTGATTCACACAGGCACACAATCTTATTAAAGAAAAAAAAAGAAATATATACAACACAAATTGTTAGAACAACAAAATAGTTAGGGCAGAAACCGCAAAGGTGGTTAGAAAAATAAACTACCAAACCTAAACTATCTGAATAATCAAACAAACTAAAGATCCCGAAGGATTAGTTAACATTCCCCCCTTAATCCAAAGGGACATCTGTCATGCCAAGCAGCATTTAGAATCATTCAAATTTTACACGTCCCAATATATTCTACCTTGGAGGAGCCATCTTAATGGATATATTGTGAATAGTTATTAATTTAGGAAAGATAGCCAGTAAGAATGATCTTTCCCTTGTCACTGGCATTATATATGAAGTTAATAACTTATCTATAAATCCCAATGACTTTTCATTTACTCTTGCAATTGTCGTTTTTATTGAAGTTAATGTAAAAGTGTTGACAATCTTTAAATTGAGCAAGCAACTTTTCCTCTTCATCTGCCTTTTGGATGGAGTTGTTAAGTTACATCAGTGTTCCAAAAACACTTACTAACTTGGTTGAAAGTGCTGATGAGTATGTATTTTTTATTTTTCATCAGTTTTGAATATCTCTTTACAACTTCATAATTTTTGAAGTTAAGAAAATGAGTTATTGCCAAGGCTCCATTAGAGTTTGAAGCACAACTCATAACTTTTAAAACTTTTAAACTTATACCTTGTTAAGAAAAATAATCATATGATTTCATTAATTTTATATCAACATTCCAAAGGAGGCTATGAACTTGTATTGATCCAATGATTAAATTAGGCTTCTCTTCATCATTGACTCTTGAGGAGTTGGAAATTTACATCATCAACTTCAAGAGTTTTAAAACTTTTTAACTTCTTGAAAATCAAACTATCCAATTTCACAAGCTCATCCCTAAAATTTAAACTTCATTAAATTTTTCCATTAATCTTGTGATTATAGTGAAGGAGAAAACATGCACAACTTTTTCTTAGGTCAACATTTTATCACAAAAAAGTTATCACATTGTTCATAATACCACTGGGACTAAAACCTTAAAGACAATTTCATTTAAAGTGAACAAAACCTTTGATTTAGTTTGTATGACTTAATTATTTTTTTAAATCTCTCAAATTGAAAGGTGCCTTGATCTAATTTTTTTCCATATTGGTTGAAATACTACCAAGAATGTCTCCATAAAAGGATTTTGCACAAAATTTTATCATTTTCAAGATTTAATTATTTTTGTAAATCTCAACAATTTGGATGACTATTTCTAGGATTTTGACTGAGAGCATTGATGACCCCACTTTGAAATGGAAAGTGAATAAGTATGTTAGGGTAATCAAGGACCCTTTTAACCTAGAATCAATCTACAAATGATTTGGACACAAAGTTTAGAATTTGCCGAGTTTAAAAATGGGGCTAATGGGATGTGAAATTGAAGATAGTTATATGCAAAATTTGAAGATGCAACAAGAACAAAAGTTGTATTGCCCAAAATCTATTTTTTACTATAGTAAATAGTTTGGCCTATTTAATTTACCTTTGTTTCACTTAGGTAACTAGAATTTAATTGGGTAGTTGGGACTAGTTTTAATCCAACTCTCCTTTGAGATTGAGACATGTCCATATCTTGTGCTCTTTTCTCCTCCACTCTTGCCTTTATAAGAAAGACTATTGTATATTATTTTTCACCTCTCATTTCAATGCAATTCATTGATTGGTGAAATATCATCTCTATTGTAGGTTCTCTCTTTGTTGTGAAGGATGGTCTACAAATTAGCTCCTGAGGTTGTGTGCAAATTCTAACATGGTATCAAAGCTATCTTTGTTGCAACCCCTTAAGTTTTTAATAGTTTTCATCAACTTGTAATTTAAGGTCCAAACTAGTTAGATTTGTATTGGTTTGTAGAGTTTTCATCAGCTTGCAACCCATTTTCTATATTCCATATTTATTCAAAATCATCTTAATCACTCTTTATTGAGACAACCACTCATCATAAGGCATTGCTTGAGGTCCCCGACTTGACAACTTCGCTTATTAACAATTTACTCATCGCTTAATTGACACTATGAATTGATGTGGTAGTTATCTGCCAGTCCTTGGTCGCACGACTTATATCTCTTTGTACCCCTTTTAGATTGATAGCTTCATTGCTTCTTCTTGACACATTTGGAGATTGTATTTTTATTTTCTTGGTGGCCCATTTGAGGATTTGTAGTTTCTTTGCCATGGAGAGGCTCATGGGTTGAGGTTTGTCATTTCCATGGCATTGGTTAGCTCGTCATTGGTGGCCCATTTGTAGTTTCTTTGCTGTGTAGAGGCTCATGGATTGAGGTTTGTCATTTCCATGGCATTGGTTAGCTCGTCATTGGTGGCCCATTTGCAGTTTCTTTGCCGTGTAGAGGCTCGTGGGTTGAGGTTTGCCATTTCCATGGTATTGGTTAGCTCATCATTGGTCGCCTGTTTGAGGATTTGCAGTTTCTTTGCTGTGTAGAGGCTCGTGGGTTGAGGTTTGCCATTTCCATGGCATTTGAGGATTTGCAGTTTCTTGGTAGCCCATTTGAGCTTTGTCATTTCCATGGCATTGGTTTGCCATATGTATTTTCAATTAGATTGATTGATGCTTTTTGTTGTTGTTATTGCTGTCATCTAATGATTGTCCAAGTAGTATAATTTCCAGCATTCGTACAAATTGTTGTCTTCTTGATCCTAATCATCATATTTTTCAGAAGAGGTTCTTTAGTTATAGCACCATATCAATCTTCTTTGGATAGTTGTCTACAACTTCTTAATGCTTTGGTGATATTATTCACGTTCATTCTTTTAGGATATTATTTTAGAGGCTTCTTAGTCCTTCATGTTCTCATTTGGAGAGGAGTTTTCTTTAGTAGGGTTTTTTCTACTTTTATCCATTTGTGAGAAATTGCATTGCATTGTAGTTGTACACGAGTACCTAACATAGCTTTGTTTCCAAGACACATAATGCATCTCAATTTCTATAGTTTTACCCCTTAAGTTGCACTTAAGGGGAGTGCTGAAGTAAATAATTTTCCTTATTTATATTTTGTTGACTCTGAATTTTACTTTAGAAATGAACAGCCTTATGGGAAATTCAATGGTGGGGGACTGATTGCCCAGGCTCCACTGAATGACCTCCGGGATTGAGAAGCCGACTCTTCCTTGGTGTTTTGGAAAAAGGGGAGAAAGAAACACCTTAAAAACAATAAAAAATAGACTACTGAGGCGATATGCCAGATTATTAAAAGGTATGAGCATACAAAACCCAAAAACATATGACTTTCATAAGCTCATTCAACAATCTACAAGTCTGGATCAAGAACATAACCAAGATACAATTAAATTTCTTAGTAACATAAGGAAATAATCATCATGCATTTACCAGATAACAAGTGTGAAACATAGTTTAATCGGCAAAATCTTAGACAAATATATTCCCAAAGTTATTGAAATTTTAACAGAATAGCACATAGAAGACCATCAAAGCATACTAAAAAGAATATCATAAAGACCATAGGCACAATATGAATAATCCTCTCAGAAAAACAATAATAATTTTTTTTAGGCTAAAATCACTACTTAATAAACTTAATTATTCTTTTTGAAAGTTTCGAACCCCTAGCAATAGGGAAAAAACCAGCATAAATAGAGCACTCGGCTCCTGAAAATAGCCCCCAAAACATGCCAAAAAGGCATAACCTCCCTGAACAGAAAAACATACCGTGTCACCTTGGAGATCGCACCTAGCAAAATGGCCCCTAGAATTCCACTTTTCACTTGCAACAGTTCGCATACTGCCACGAACCGCAAAGAATTTACTAACCACAGATCGACTGCTAGAAAAGATTACAAAAAGGCGAGCAATCGCTTTCTTACTGCGTTAAAAGGTGGGCCTCGTGAAAGAAACCAGTCAGCACGCCTTTCCATTTGTCACCCCCGCACTGCTCCAAAATCTAGATGCCAAATATGGACCGAGGGAGCAATACTAAGCTAACAATTGTCCCACGTGCCCTGTGTTGTTGGAAAACTAAAGAGGCAAACCAAATAGGGGAAACCAGTGGCAAACCTTAAACTGAGGGGTTTAATGTGAACATTTCTTGGTGACTAACAGGGGATATTCTGCCTGCGAAATGGGGGAACCCAAAATTACTGGTTCGCAAACCAGATTTCAAGCCAAAATGGGATGGAGCAGATCAAAAGCCTGCTACAAAGGCAACCATTCATCCTCAGAGAGTATAGCTTGCACCTCTAAATTCTGGAAATACTAATCCAGGCAAATTAATTAATCAATAGGAAGGGGGACAGGCTCGTCTTGGACCTATTTCAGGAGGGCCAAGAGCTGGGCCAGAGGATGCAAAAGGAATTCCACCTCGATCACCGAAATAGGATCTCCTAGGCACTGCAGGAAAGCTCTATCTTGCTGCAAATCCTTAACCTAGCGTAATATTTGCTCAATCCCTAGCACAACATCACTCGTAGGAAAAGGAGAAGGTAGGCCCAAATAAACGAACCTCTCTAAATGCCGCTTGATGTCTGGAACTGAAAATTGCAAAGGCACTAGGGCCTCTGAAGCCTACATGATTATCCTATGCCGGTTTACGAAAACATTCGTTCTTTTAATCAATTACCTATGATCAGCAATCTCTTTCTCCCTTAGTTCCTCATCCCGAGCGGAATACAACAAATGAATAAGACCTTGGGCTACTAGGAACTTAGGACCAATGACAAGCATGGAACTATTAATGAGGGCATTGGCCTCAGCATAGAGGGATTGCGCATCACTAAGGAATCTTAACATAGGCTGCAAGGATGGATAGTACTGCTTTACCTTTTCCCAATGAGAAACATACAACTCTATCAACATGGTAGAAAAATTTAGAGAAATCTGCTGTGGAGGAGGAATGTTTAGTAATTGCAAAATTTCATTGTCCTTTGCAACCATCTCCTGCTGGAGCCAACTGCATTTGCTTTGTTCAATGGCCACTTGATTTTCCAAAGTAAGGATCTTTGCCTCCCCAGTCCTGACATCTTGCTGCAGCTACAATGTACGATCTTGTTCATGCCACAAAAGAGTCTCCAACTCTGAAATGCGCTTGCCGGATTGTCCAAGACCAGCCTCCCTTGCTTTCAGCTCTGCTTTGAAATTTGTCTTTTCCTCAGACAGTGATACTTGGGCTTCACTCAGTTGACATGCATAATCCTCTTTGAGAAGGATTTATTCATGCAGGTGCATCTGGACCTGGGCAACATCTCTAGAGGCAGCCTTTAATTGTTGTATATCTGCATCCTTCTCTTATAATTCCTTCAAAGCCACATTCCTTGTCACTTCTTGGCGTTTTAGCTAAGAACTCACATTGTTAAAGGCCGACTGCAACTTCCCTTTCTCCGAATTAGCTTGAGCTAACAGACTTTGCAGATGATTGATTTCTGAGCTCTGGGCCTTGTCTTCCTTCCTTTGCTGAGTGAGGGAATCTCGAAGACTAACATTCTCTACTTGGAGCTTTTCCAAACGATGGCTTTTCTTGATAAAATTTGTGGATACTACTTTTGAAGTCTCCTCCATCATTCCAACCTTGTCAGATGCCATGGCGCTTTGAAGGCTAACGCCAATGGCTTGTAGCGCGTAATCATCTAGTCTCATTTGAGATTCTGGTTTGTTGACCTTAGGAACAAGATTTTCAAAGTAGAGGCAATCCTTTTGCTCACTGAAGTGTGTTTGTAAATGGGGGCGGGCTGGATGAGCACCTTCCTTCTCTTTCCGCTTAGTTGTCTTACTTAGGCTAGCGGTTCTATCATAAACGACCTGCTGTTGGAACTCATCTAGCTGATCGATGGCTTGACCTGCAAAAGCTACACCAGGAGGGACTGCAAAGGGGAAATGCAAAATGGGCCAAGCGAAAGCGGTCTAGATGGGGTGGGCCACAGCCGATGGGGAAAATAATGGGACAAAAGGGGAACCCCCTAATGGGAAAAGACTTGAGGATGCTGTACCCATAACTTGGGGTGATGACTCTCAAAAACCTAGCCGACGTAACACAGGGGCTGCTGGCGATGGAAATGTTGCGGGTATGAAAGCTATGGTCGGGAAAGGGAAAGAAACTTACGGGAGCACGTCTTGGGGATCAACTGGCATACCTGCTAGGGCTAGAGTGAGAGCAGTAGGGACAGAGGTCTGCATTGCGGTCATGGGGACAGCCGAAAGAATATCCTGAGCCATAGATGAGGGAAAAAGGGGATGTACCTGGCCAGAGGAAGGTAGCGGCTATTGAAGATCTGAAGATGTTCCTGAAAATTAAGAAGGTGGGTTTCCTCCAGACGTGCTAGGATATGGCTTCTTCTTTAGAGGGCTCTTGAAGGACCACTTCTCATACAACTTCTTACTAGCCTACAAACGAGGCTTGCGAGCTGCGCTATCTAAAGGGAGGAGAATTTGTGGTTCCAGGTCCTGCCCTTCAATATTTATAATCTCAACCTCCTGCCGGGTGGACACCTCAGGAGACGAGTCTCCGTGTGAGGAACTATCACCTGTCTCATCATCAAATTTATTTACTCTACACCATTCTTGCTCAAAATGCTCATCCAGGGATGCATTCTCGATGCTAGCTCTAGGTTGATTTACTTCCTGTCTATAAACCCAAAAATCTTCCCTTTTCTTTCTGGACCAAGCTAAAGTCTTCATGTTTTCCAACAACACCCGAGGAATAGGCTTCGTGGGGTTGAACCTTTGCACAAGAGAATAGAACTTTAGTCATGGTGGGCGTTCTAAAATAGGAAAGTCCTCAAGGCCCACATATAGATTCGGGTCGTCAACTCGGGGGTTCGTGCGCTCTGCCCATAAATTCTGAGGCTCATGCCTGATGGCATTCTTTCTCTTGCTTAAGCAACCATCAGGATCATAACTCCAAGAGTCATTAATTACTACAAAACCAAGCTACACCATTTTTGACATTAGGGTTTCCTCAACAACTTTTCTTCTTACTAGAGTGATTGGGCCAATGGCCTTGTTATCTTCGGTGATAGGCATCATGCTTTCTAGCACCGATGGCCTGCTCGATTCTCACCAACTGCCTTACCATTTCAAGGGCTAGGGTTCAGTCAGTTATGTAACTGGGCAGCCAGAAAGGTTTTTCGGAGAACCCATGCACGCGGATGAAAGAAAAATCAGGGCCCACGAACTGGTCCCAAAGAGGACGCTCATTTTGCATCCAGTTCATCTAAATCTGAGAGAAATGGGCTAGTGGCTCATTGGAGATCACTCCAAAGTCCTTGAGTACAGGAGCCATAAATAGGTATGCAAACTGATAGGAATCATAGGAGGCTAACAGCAGGGGTGTCTAGTAGGACACCGACATTGCATTTCTCGACTCATCATAAGTGGCCAAGCGCATGAATTATGTGAAGAAGGTTTCATTTTGGTGCAAAAGCAGATGCACCAATATCAAAGAGAATCTGAAGCGCCGCAACTGCTAGAACTCGGACAATTGCTTAATGATGGCTCTAGCAATAGTTACAAAGAAGTCAAAGTGAAAAGGCTCTCTTTGCTTCCTACATTTGAAAAGAAAACCCATCATGGAAGCCGTGATATCCTGATCGCTATCATGCCCATAAATTTTGAGGCTCAAGTAGAGGAGATATCTTTGAGGTCATCTTGCTTTAGGTCATTGTAGGACAAAGGGAATTTTGGAAGTCCTGCCGACAGACATCGATTGAGGGTATTTTGACAGAAAGTCAAAGCATCTCTCCTGGTGCTCCAAAACTCCTCCATTGATCTCTCTGAGAAAACTTCTGTTGCTTCGAGAATTGGAAAGAACATCATCTCCCAAATGGCTTCTGGAGATATGACCAATCTCAAGAGGGAGCCGCTAACAGAGCATGAGGTGGGATCAAAAAGCTCCGCACAAGCTGCTATGAGCTTGGGTAGTATGGGACTATGGGAATCAAGGATTGGGGAGCACCATTTTTCCAGAAACGCACCGCTGCGAATTAAGGATCATTTCTATGATGTAGCATCCTTCAGCAAGCAGCCTCTCTGAGGTTCTTGGGCTGCTTATGGATCTCAGACTCAAAAATATTTTCCAAAGAATCCAGAACAATCGACGCATTCCGGGTCATCATTTTAGCCTTGGCCTTCGTCTTTGGATACTCCTTCCTTGGAGGGATGGCATGCGCAGAATAAGATAGCTCTTCAAAAACATTAACCCAGAAACCTTTGGGGACAACACTTGCGGACGCGACCTCAGAATCCATTATAGACAGAAACTTCACTTCTTTTTCCTAGAAAAACTAGAGATGGGAGATAAAATTTCGCTTGCTCTCTTTTTCCTTCCACATTTCAAAACAAAACAAACTGATAGGAGGGAAAAACCTCAAGCCTTAAATGCATGCATAACGCACCTGGATTTTTGTGAAAGTCAAGTGCGTTAATGGTGAGGTCGTGCTTACACACACGCCAGCTCAAGTTGCTAATGTACTAAACCCCCACGGATGAAGGGCATCATCATTCTCACTTCCCTAGAATACTTTTGGCTAATTCAACATTACTTGGGGGAAGTTCCTTATGCAAATCTTCTCTTTGATCGAGAGGATTGGTCATAAGTAATGATCACGCGGGCTGCAATGTACCTGAAAGTACACATGGCTCTTTGCTTCTACCCACCTCTCTCCTTGAAGTAACTGACAGGACCCCCGACATACTGAAGGCAATCCCATTCACATGACGCAAATTAATGGAGACATGACAGAGACATTGGAATTTGGGAAAGATTGAGCGCTGAGCATTGGACATCCTTTTGTCAAAATTCTGCTATAAGTATGTCTTTTCAGACGTTATTTTACCATATTGCAAGCTTTAACGGTGGAGATTTTATAGAAATGGATACTCTTGTTAGGCTCGTCAGTAAGAAAGCACAGGTTGCTTTCTTGGGAAATATTTCAGACCGGAGATTGCAGGGGATGACGCGTAGGAAGAATCCTTTAATAATAGCCGCCATTAAATGGATACTCAGAGAGGATTTTGTTGGTAATTCAGATTGATATCACGTGAATACAGACATCTATTCACAATTCATAACCTCTCTACTGGATTGTGGTCAGTCTGGGGTGCTGGCGATGTAGTTGACTCAGGTTCTTTTTCCTGAGGATTACTTAGGTGGACTAGAGAATGTAGTTGCATACTACGTACCCTTCCGAGGGCTCCCTATGGCACCTGACTTGGAGTGATTCATCATGCTCAATGAAGAAGTGGCTTGGCATCTACTCATCAGTGAGCTGAAAACCATGATGCTATCTTCTCATCGGTATCATGCCGAGCTTGCTGTGGAGTTCCTTCTATGCCTCCATTTGATAATCCCAGGTCCAGAAGGCACGGGATGGTATACTGGATTCAGAGTCTACATCTTCCCGAGAATTTTAGTGCCAGATCAACAACCAAACCTTGTTGTCATTTTCATGCATGGGGAGCCTGAGCGCACCTCCAACTTGAAGTGGCTGGGGGAAGAAGAAGACTTTGATACTGACGAAGGAGAGACTAAGGAGAGACACTAAAGCAGTGACGAACCGTAGACCTGGGCTTGAACCAAAAGATTGTAGAAAAAGGAAAGGCCAAGAGCCTGCTCATTTTGTAACGAAAATATAAGAAGCTCTTAATATAATCGATTTCTTTTGTTTTTTCTCTTCTCCTTTATCTGTCTGCTCTTTTCTCCATTTGCTTGCTAGAGGATTAAATGAGATAAATAAGATAAATAGGCATTATATAAATTATGAACATGATATACATTATATACCTTAAAAAGGGTAGGGAACCCTTAATGAAAATGTTTGAGGTGGAAACCATTAATAGGGATAGGGAGGGGGTCCCCATTCATGTATTCTAACTTGAAAGCATTGAAACCTTTGCAACCTATAATATGGAAAGGTCCCTCCCATAGGCCGTCAAACTTGGCGTGTTGGCCGGGTTTCGCCATCCTCTCATTATATTTCAATACGAGGTCTCTGAGGGCGAAAATTAGAATCAAACTCTTTTTACTGTCAAACCATCTTTTGACAATTTCCTGCCTGCCTTGGAGAGCCATGAAAGCTGCCTCCCTCGCTTCTTCTAGCTCCATAATCTCTACCAACCTTATGGCCATGGGACCATTTTTGGCAACCTCCATTTCTTTTAGCAATTGCAATGCCGAGATCTCTAGTGACGTGGGGAAAAGTGCATCTTTTCCATATACCAACCTGTATTGGGAGTTTTTTAGAATTTATTTAGGCGTTATGCGGTCTGCCCATAGCGCGCTTCTTAGGTGGTGGTGCCACTCCCTCTTCTATTCAAAACCTATCATTTTGATAAGTCTGATTAGGTTCTTGTTAGTAGATTCAACAAGTCCATTCCCTTGGGGATAGTAGTTCGAAGAGGTTTTGAGATAAGTACTTCTGCTGAGGGCGAATTGGGTAATTCGTGAGCCTATGAATGCGCACGCATTATCTGATATAACTATTTTTGGGGGACCGTATCGGCATGTCAGTTCCTCTAGGAAAGCCAACACCTTGCTTTCTGATGAATTCCATAAAGGAACAACTTCTGACCATCTGGTGAAATAATCAGTAGCAATTAGGATCCACTTATGTTCGGCTGAACTTGGGGGGTTGATCATTCCGATAAAATCAAGGCCCCATTGAGTGAAAGGCTCTTCCACTAACACAAGCCTAAGTGGTATTGTGGCTTTCTTACTTCTTCCTGTGTAATATTGGCACTCTTTGCATCCCCTTACCAAATTATGTGTATCTTTGAACATGGACAGCCAAAAATATCTAGCTTGAGTAATCTTGATAGCGGTTGTAGGTGCGGAGAAGTGGCCTCCTGAGGAGCCATAGTGAAACTCATGGAGGATTTTATCAGCTTGGCTCTGGTCTACACAACGGAGCAAAACTCCATCAAAATTTCTTTTGAAGAGGGTTTCATCTATAAGTGGAAAGCGCTATTTTGGAGTCTGTAGAACCTCTTCTTAGCTGGAGGAAGATTTTCGGGGAAAATCCCAGTCTTCATAAAATGCTTCCTTTGGTCAATCCAGTTGTCACTGGGAAGATCCAACACAAACATAACCGTTTCCTCTGCGGTCGTTTCATCACCACGGGGTTCACAACCTTTCACTATATATTCAGACAGGCCTCTCCCGCAAACAAGCTTTGTTGGCTTGATATCGACATCATATTCTAGAATCTTAGTGATCCAGTTTGCCCTCTTTTTAGTGATGTCACCCTCCATGATGTATTCCCTTACTACAGGGTGGGTTACGAACACCATGATTTTATTACAGACAATGAAATGCCTAAATTTCTTTAGTCCTTTTACGGCGGCTAAGGCCTACTTTTCGACAAAGTTGTATTGGACCTCATAATCCTTGAGAGTTTTCAAATGGAAAGCTATGGGATGCTCTCCTCCTTCTTGGGTGTCTTTTTGGGTTAGAACCATGACAATGCTATGCTGACCAGAATAAACGTACATTATGAAATCCTTAGACATGTCTGGGTTAGATAATACGGGAGCAGAAGAGATGGCATTTTTATTTCATCAAAAGCTTTTTTGGCTTCAGCATTCCATTTGAAATGTATATCTTTTTTAAGCATGAGAGTAATGGGTCTTATTATTCTGACAAAGTCAGAGATGAAATGGCTAACAAAATTGACCTTTCCTAGAAAAGATTGGACTCCCTTTTTGTTGACCGGAAGGGGAAGGTCTTTTATGGCTTTGATCTGGTCTGGATCAATGGAGACACCTTCTTTTGAAACTATATGCCCAAGCAATTTTCCTTGAGGAACCCCAAAGATACATTTTTTTGGGTTTAAGGAAATCCCAAACTCAAGACATTTTTGGAGGACTAACTCGAGATGATCAAAATGATCTTCCTGGTGTTTAGAAAACATAATTAGGTCATCTAAGTATATTAAGATGATCTTATTAATTATCTCTTTGAAAGCTAAATCCATGGCCCTTTGAAAAGTTGCTTCGGCATTTGACAAGCCGAAAGGCATCTTTTGGTATGCAAAAGTTCCCCACTTAGTAGTGAACATTGTCTTGTGCTCGTCCTCTGCTTTCACACTTACCTGACTATATCCTGAGAAATCATCGAGCATTGAGAACATTTTTGATCTGGCCACTGTGCTCAGTAATTGTTCCATGGATGGCAGGGGATAGTGGTCTTTGAGCGATGCTCGATTTAGATCACAGAAGTCCACACAGAGCCGAATATCTCCATTTTTCTTCCTAACAAAGACCAAATTTGACACCCATGTACTGTGCTTTATGGGGCAAATAATCCTTGACTTGATCAACTTCTTCAACTCTTGAGCCATGAGGGATTCAATTTTTGGGTTAACTGGTCTTTGCTTCTGTCGGACTAGCCTAGCCTCATTTGCGAGCTCTATGGTATGCTGGATGATGTTAGGATAGTAACCCCTTAAATCATCATAAGACCAATCCATGACACCTTCATATTCATCACAGTATCGGGCCAACTTCTTTCTATCTTCAGAGGAAACACCTTTTCCTACCTTAAGAATTCTTCCACTGCCGACTGACATCTCGACATAATCTTCTTTATTTGATGTGAGCTTTCACTTATCCTTTTTAGCATCCTCATGGTCAAACAAGTTCTCTAAGGTGATCAAGCCATTAGGGAGCTTATTGGACTTTAAATGAACAACTTGATTCCTGTAAGCTTCTTTTATCTTAGGTTGTAGCTGGTCGGTGAATTCTCTCGAGCTTTGGATAAACAAAGCAATCTGTTCATCAATTTCGAACACTTGCCAATATGCATCATTGTCAAGAATAGCCGAGCAGACCACCACGCTGACTGCTTGGGAGCCGGTTAGGAAGTCTGTAGTAGGATCAAAATGTGCTCCTATGGTGGCCATGTGATCTGCTATGGTATTTATTTTCTGGGGAATGCTTATGATATTGAAAGCATCAAAACTTTCTATTAGATCCCACACTCTGGCGTGGTAAAACCTCATGCGAACATGTTTAGCACTGGATATCCCTCAAACTTGATGAACTACTAGCTCTGAATCGCCAAGGACTTTCAATTTTTTAATGCCCATTTTTTCCGACATGTTCAAACCTTGGATCAGTCCTTCATACTCTGCTTCATTATTTGAGCATACAAACTACAACTGGAAAGGCTTCCGGATTTGATCACCCAAAGGGGGAGTGAGATAAACTCTGGCTCCAAAGCCCATTTTGCATTTAGTGCCATCAAAGTGTAGGGTCCATAGTGCCGATGACAACTGATCTTCAGAGAACGGATCCTTGGTGAGCCTGAGGATGATTTGATATTCTTCAAAAATGCAATAGGTATCTAGGCCAGTGGCATGGTAATTAGAAAAGGGATCTGAATCTATGAACTCATTTAGGAAAGCTTCCTGCTCAGGTGGAATCTCTCCCGTTACTTCTTCATCTTCTAAAAGCTCTACCACCTTTTGTTCATCATTGGATATAGAGGTGTGGGTAGGCTCGAAATTAATCAAGGCTTGGTCAGCTATGTGCTCAACGTGGAGGGGCTCTGAAAGGATTTTCATCTTGGTGCCATGTTGGGTGTGGAGGATAAGATAGGACCAATCTAGGGACATGTAGCCTCCTATTTTAGTAGTAAAATCTCGAGAAAGATAGAGTCCAAAGACAGGAGGGATATCGATGACTACTACTTCTTGGGACACTGTTACACTTAGACATGCAAATAATGTTAGGGGAAGGCTTTTGATGAGACCTACCATTTGGACCCTGTTCCCATCGAGTTGCATGACTCCTTTATTCAAAGAATCATACCTGATTTTTAACACCTCAGCAATTTGCTTAGGCATGACAGTAGTGCTAGCCCCAGAATCTATCATGGAGTTGTGAAAAAGTTTATCTCCAACTATAAGGGTAAGATAAAAAGGATTGGCTTAGGCTTACCTTCTCCTTGGGCAGTGGGGTGTGAAATTTCGTTTGTCAATATGGCCGAACAATGTGCTTTACCCGTTGTTGGCTGGGTGCCCATTCTGTTGGTCTGGAAAGATTATGGAGCCAACATACTTGCATCCTTTTGGTCACGAGACAATGCCTCTCTTAGTCTGCTCTTTTGTTCTGGGATACTTAGGAGATCCTACAAAGAGACATGAGTCGGGGCTTTCTTCAATTGTTCAACTACATCCAGCACCTAAGGCGTGAGAACCTTTGGCTCTTTTGGTTTATAAGGGACAAATTCTTTCCTCGGATAGGCAGAATTGATGATCGGTGGTTCCGAGGACCTGTCCACGGGCACTGATCTCATATTGTCGGTGTCTTCCCTGGTCAAATGCCTTTTAGAGTGAAGATTATAATCTGAGTGTAAAAGAGGGGCTCCATCCTTTGGGGTGATTATGCCATTAGTCAGTACTGCGCCCTCATCCTCCATCCATGAAAAAAGTGCATGATCAGGGGTGATCTCCGCTTCTTGTTGTAATGACATCCCTTGCATTTGAGCGACAAAAGCTGCATTGTCCATGCCTGGGGACACATATGCAGATTCATCCAGCGTCATGCCTGAGTTCCTTTGTTCTGCAACCTTTTGCTGCAAATTCCCCCATGGGCAATTCCTTGGAGTATGAGCATTGTTGCACGAGAAACACCAAGAGTTGGTGTCATCTGGCAAGTTATTTTGACCCACTATTAGTTCTCTACCGGCGGTCAGGTAGACAGCTTGCAATGGATTAGGGACTGGGACTATTTGGCCATTTGGTAGAAGAGGTTTCTCAGCACGATGATTCATATGTTGGTACGGAGAACGGTTCCCCTGGAAATTTTGTTGAACAGGGGGCTTGGTAGGCGAGACGTGGGCTCTTTTTAGGTTAACAATTTCATTGGAGAAGGATCTCAGGAGATTTTTCATGTCACTAACTTTAGTAGCCAAAGAAGCGGTTTGGGGAGTAGGGAATGAATACATAGACTGCGGAGCTGATGCACTGGGAGAGGCCTCTTCCATGACTTGGGTAGATATTTAAGGGAATTCTAGCATTATAGGGCGAGGGGATAGCTTCCTAGCATTAATAAGGTTATTTCTAGCTTGAACTACTATATCAAATGCTTGCGGAAGAGTATTACCTCCTAAAGATTGAATCATCACCGATATGTCAGAATTGAAAGCTTTTAGGTAAAATACAAAAGCCATATCCGTCAGAGGATGAGCAGACAATGGTATCCTCTGCCAGGTTTGTTGGAACCTCACATTAAAATCGGTTAATGCTTCAGTCGGAGCTCTCTTTATTGTAATGAGTTGGTGCATTAAGGATGATATGTCAGCTTTATCTAGGAATCTCTGAATGAAACAATCTCCAAGCTGATCCCAATCTCCTATAGTGTTGGGGCCTAAGGATCTGAACTAGTCCAAAGCTTTTCCTTTGAAAGATTTTACGAGCAACCTTAGAGCTACATTCTGCTCAGTGATACCATGGACAATGTAGATAGTAGCTACATCTTGCAAATGCTCCCCAGGGGTTTTGTGACATTCTCCTATGAACTTAGGAATGACCTTAAGAGCGGCTTCTGGGATGGCTCCCCAAACCATGGGTGGAGTTGGGGGAATGAGGGGGCTACCGTTATCCCAAGTCACAAAATTTCTGGGAGGGACTTGTGCCATCACAGCGTGTATGATTATGGGAAAACCTTGAGAAGGTGAAACTGTGGCTGAATGGACGGTCACCAATGGAGGAAAAAGAAGGTGACGGTTTAAAGCTGTCTGACTCCTAGTGACAGGCCTATGAATCATAAACTAGCTCAGAAATATATGTTCCAGAAATTGGTCCCATCGGGCGTGCCAGAAAAAGAACTGTTGACTCTGAATTTTACTTTAGAAATGAACAACCTTATGAGAAATTCAGTGGTGGGGGACCGATTGCAGAGGTTCCACTAAATGACCTCCGGGTTTGAGAAGCCAACTCTTCCTTGGTGTTTTGGGAAAAGGGGGAGAAAGAAACACCTTAAAAACAGTAAAAACTAGACTACTGAGGCGATACACTAGATCATTAGAAGGCATGAGCATACAAAACCCAAAAAAATATGACTTTCATAAGCTCATTCAACAATCTACAAGTCTGGATCAGAAACATAACCAAGATACAATTAAATTTCTTAGTAACATAAGGAAATACTCATCATGCATTTACCAGATAACAAGTGTGAAACATAGTTTAATCGACAAAATCATAGACATATATATTCCCAAAGTTATTGAAATTTTAACAGAGTAGCACAGAAAAAACCATCAAAGGATACTGAAAAGAATATCATAAAGGCTGCAGGCACAATCTGAATAATCCTCTCAGACAAACAATAATAGTTTTTTTTAGGCTAAAATCACTACTTAATAAACTTAATTGTTCTTTTTGAAAGTTCCGAACCCCTAGCAACAGGGAAAAAACCAACATAAATAGAGCACTCGACTCCTGAAAACAGTCCCCAAAACATGCCAAAAAGGCATAACCTCCCTGAACAGAAAAACATGCCATGTCGCCCTGGAGATCGCACCCAGCAAAACGGCCCCTGGAATTCCACTTTTCACTTGCAACAGTTCGCATACTGCCACGAACAGAAAAGATTTTACTAACCGCAGACCGGCTGCCAGAAAAGATTACAAAAAAGTGGGCAGCTGCTTGCTTACTGGTTTAAAAGGTGGGTGGGCCCCGTGAAAGAAACCAGTCAGCACGCCTTTCCATTTGTCACCCCCGCGCTGCTCCAAAAACTGGACGCCAAATACAGACTGAGGGAGCAACGCCGAGCCGACAATTGTCCTACGCGCCCTGCACTGCTGGGAAACTAAAGAGGCAAACCAAACAGGGGAAACCAGCAACAAACCTTAAACCGGGGGGGTTTAATGTGAACATATTTACTTAATTTTCACTTAGGTAACTAGCATTTAATTGGGTAGTTGGGAGTGGTTGTAATCCACCTACTCTCCTTTGATATTGAGACACATGTCCATATCTTGTGCTCTCTTCTCCTCCACTCTTACCTTTATAAGCAAGACTATTGTAAATAATTTCCCACCTCTCATATCAATGCAGTTCATTGATTAGTGAAATATCATATTTATTGTTGGTTCTCTCTTGGTTGTGAAGGATGGCCTGTATATTGTCTCCTGGGGTTGGGTGCAAACCCTAACACTTTCTAAACTATAATATTTTTTTTGAAAATGGTGAAGATTAATAGATTCAAAAAAGGGTTTACCAAAAATTGGTCCTATTTTATCAAAAAAATGTCATAGCATTTGGCGTTAACCCCCTAAAATGTTAATTTTTTTAGTATTTCAAAAATTACTTTGGTGAAAAATTATGTCCATTTTTTTTTGCTAATTTTTTAATTATATATTATTTTTTACCAATTTTAAAAGTGGATACATCCCAAAAACAATGCCTTGAGCATGCTTCCCCCTAATCTTTTTGAAACTAATTGAAAAACATTTTTTTGAATGTGTGTAGAATGGACTCTATCTTCTAAAAATGTGATTTTTAAAAAATATATTGAATGAGTAAAAAAATGAGACCAAATATACCATATATAAGTTTTTGACTAAAAATGGGGACACTATAAAAATAATTTTAAGATCAAAATATTATATTTGAAATGTGAAAAAATTACATGGTTAGAAAGATAAGAGAGAGCTCTATGTAACTATGTCATTTGTTTGACTTGACATTGAAAAACATACAAACTTAGTGGATAAAACACTTGACATTGTGTCATTTTAAATTTTTTTGTTAAAAACACATCCTTGGTCCTTGAAACGTTAGTCTAAGTCTTTGGCTTGGATAACCAAGATAAGTCCAAACTTAATGTTGTAATTTTCCAAAGCAATATACAATGCGAACGTGTTATATTACACTTGCATTTTTGGGAACAAAAACTGTTCCCTACCCTTGAAAACATACCCTGATAGGAAAGTGAGCATGTTATAACACACTTGCATTCCTTGAAGATGTAACATCTCTCTAGCTTTCTCTCTTTCCCTTCATGTCTCTCCTTATCTCTCTCTCTCTCTCTCTCTCTCTCTCTCTCTCTCTCTCTCTCTCTCTCTATTATACACTCATATTTTTGTAAGGAGAAATTCTCTCTAGCATGCTCATATTTTTCATAAGAGAAAAACACTCTCTCTTTCCTTTCCTCCTCACTATCTTTCTCTTTCCCTCCCTTATTCTCTCTGCTTATCCTTCCTGCTCTCTTAATTCCTCTTTAAACCTTTATCTCTCTCTAGACCAAGGCTTTTCTATTGAGGATTGAGAATATACTATTTAGTATTTAGGGTTTTTTATTGAGAGCATAGAATTTAGGGTTAAGGGTTGATAATATAACATTTAGAGTTAAGGTTTGATAGTATATAACATTTAGGGTTGATAGTTGAGCATTTACGGTTAAGGTTTGAGAATATATAGAATATAGGGTTGAGGGTTGAAAGTAATATTTAAGGATAAGGTTTGAGAGTATCTAGAATTTAGGGTTGAGGGTTGAGAGTATAGCATTTATTAAGTTTTGAGATTATAACATCTAGGGTTGAGCCCATATATGATTTAGGGTTGAGGCTATAGGTTCTAGCATTGAGGGTATAGGGTCTAAGGTTAAGGGTACATTTTTTAGAGTTGATGGTGTAGGGTTTATGATTGAGGGTTGAGAGTATATCATTTAGGGTTGAGGGTATATTTTTAGTGTTAAATTATTAATGTCAAGGTTTAGGATTTAGTGTATAGGGTTCAATATGCATCTCTTAGTGTTTAGTGTTAGGGTGTAGGATTTTATGGTTATTGTTAGTGTATAGGGTTCAATATGCATCTCTCTCTCTCCTTCCCTCCCTACCCCTCTAACTCTTATTCTCTCTATCTTTCTCTATCTTTCTTCTCTCTATCTCACACATAATGTTGGTCCAAAATTTGTGGGTGGATGATAGATTGGTTAATGGGGCAAATTGTACTATAAATAAAACAATTTATCATTTTAATCCAGTTTATATATTATAGGTATGACATTTCAATCGTATTGAAGTGTATTTTAATAATAAATGAGCTCTAAATATTAAAGAAATAATTCATCTACTAATACATATGCAATAAAACATTAGACAACTCCATGTATTCTTTTAATTTCTAAATTTAATGTATTTTAAAGATGGATTATTACATCATAAGTATTCTTTAAAATTATGCCTTATTTAACAAAACCAAATCAATTCTTATCCAATAGACTACAATTTAAAAATATATTTAAAACAAAACACACCACTCATTGTACATAATAAATAATACTTGTATAGTTATTCATAGTGAACTCATAGAGGGGCCAATAGTTGTGTAAGCTAATTTTGCCAGCATGTTGTAGTAGCATGGAATATTGTAAAAGCTCTATTTGTTTTGAAATGTGAACAAGTATCTTATCTATTTATAACTAATGTTTGGAGGTGTGGGTCATTGCGCAACTTGCCACATCATCACATTTAATGAGAAGTTTCCTAAAATTGATTTTAATTTAAATATTTGACCTAAACTTAATCATACTAGTCTTGGTAGTTAAACAAAACAATATAATTTGTTTTTAGCACAATATCATATTATTTAAAGTATAACTTACATGCAACTTAAATGATCACAATACATTTTGGTAACCATTATTCTTGTTATCTTTGATTTTTATATCCAACACAAATGGATGAATAGCTGAATACAAACTTTTTGACTGTCCTTCACATTTCATGGAAAAATACAAGGTATTTTTTGTTCTCACCTTTTATTTTTGTGATAGGACAAACTATTAATATGAAATACTTCCTTGCATATACATTGCTACCCCAATAGTTGTACACATAAAAAAAAATACTTTTTTGATTATTGCAACAATACTTGTTTAAATGAAAATCTTATTCATATGACTCCAATATTGCCCTCCACCATGTTGAATTGGATAAGCGGTAAGGAGAATACTTGTTATCCTTTGCATCTTTCCATTTGAATAATGCAAGGTTTACTCTCCCAACCTTACTGTTTTCTGACCACACACAAACAAGTAATAAAAAAGACACTAGAATATAAAATGTACGCTTTGCCATTGTCAAGCTGATGACTTGCTTTAGGATTACGTTTCCTCTCCAGTTCGGCCCCTCCAGTTCCAGCTGTAGTTATTTTAATCCCCGTCCTACAACGCAATCCAGGCTTTTTGTTCGGTTCACTTATTTTGAATGGTAATGCCAGCGTCGTACACAATCCATGTTTGTTTGGTTCTGCCAGAGTATTTTTAAATACAATAACTAGCCTAAATCATGCCATTCTTAAAGTTTCCCTTAATTACATATAACACTCAGAAATGAAAAATAAATAGATTAGTCAAATGGTTGAGTTTGGTGGGATTACCAATAGAATATTGGAGTGAGGAAGCAAGTATTAAGATTGGGATCCTTTTTGGGAGTTGATGAAGATTTACTGAATGGTAAAACAGGGGATGTTGTTAACATCTATGTCGAAATAGATATGGATATAGGAGTTTAAAAGAGTTAGAAATATTTTCAAAAGGGGGAAGATAGAAATAGAAGGTAAGCCCCTTGCAAGGTAGACAGCTAGAGCATTGCCTTTTGAAAGAAAAAATACAAGCGGGGCGATGGCCCTAACATAGCTCTACCAGGGATTATAGCTAATAATGCATTTGAAATCCCTAGCCCTTCACAGTTAAGGTTGAACACCAATGATCAAAGAGAGCCTTTCAAGAAAAGAAAGTAAAACACAATAGAAGTAATAATAGGAGTTGGAAGTAAAAGCACAATACAGATGGGAGGGGAAATGAATAACACTTCAAGCCAAAATAGGGACAAAGAGGTAGAACTAGTGGTTCTCCCTAAGGATATAGAAGATTTAAGAGAAACTATTTATCAACAATTAGAGGAAGTCAGACAAGAAGTTGAGGGTAGAAATAAAGAGGGTCATGTAATGACTTGGAAGAAAATAAAGATAAAAAAGTGAATCAAGAATGAAATTTGTGGATGCAACTCACAAGGAAGTTGGTTCTGAGAGTGACAAAAGAGAACCAAAAAGTAACCCACTGGATAATCGAATAAGAAATACAAAGATGGAGGTAGAAACAAGGGGGGAGATATATCATTTGGTAACAGGAGGAAGTAAGAAAGGAAATATAAATAAGAAACAAGCATGGAAGGAAACAATAAGGAAAACTAAGACCAAAGACGATTTAGAATCAGAGGATATAGAGGAAGAGGTGTAAGAATTAGAATCAGAGGATATAGAGGAAGAGGAGTAAGAATTAGAATATGATGAAGCTGTGATGATAGAAGAAAAAATGTTGGAACAAATCTAATCAAGAATCAAGGGTCCTATAATCTTGGAGAAAAGTAAAAGATGAGCAAGTTCAAACAAGTCCAAAATGACTATAGCCTCTTTAGTAGACCAAAAAAGGAAGAAAAAGATAATAAGGTTTGGGAAGGAGCTTAACCTCGCCCCTAAACTCAATGAAAATCATAACATAGAATGTTATGGGCATTAATTCCCCTAGCAAATGGTACCTAATCAAGCACCAAATTGATCAAACAAAAGTAGATGTTTGTCTTCTTCAAGAAACTAAACTAAAGAAAGAGGAATGTGAGAAGAGATTACACAATTGGAAACAATGGAGGGGACATTTTTTTGTCTCAAAGGGGGCTTCAGGGGGATTAGATATGATTTGGAATCCGATCAAGGTTGATGGAGAAATGATAGAAGACAATAGATGGTGGATCATATTAAAATGTAGAATGTTACAAACCAATGATAGGTTATATATTATAAATGTATATGGTCCAATCCAAACAATGCAGAAAAGAGAATTATGGTTGCATTTAACAAAAATAATTGAAGGCTTCAAGGGTGAGAAAGGAATTATAGCTAGAGATTTCAATGTTACTTTAAACAAGTAGGAAAAATTGGGTGGTCAAAGGAAAATATTTGTGGTGCAATCAGACTTCCAAACTTTCATAGACAATAATCCTCTCAAGGATCTGCAAGAAAGGAATGACATTTTTACATGGAAAAACCGTAGAAAGAGATTCACCAACATAGTAGAAAGACTGGATAGATTATTGAGCATGGGATGTTGGGATAATCAAATGCAATAGTATGAGGTAATAATGCTTCCATACACAGGATCAAAGGTCATTATCTAGTATAGTTAGCAACAAAATAGGATGATCACACAACAAGCATTCCTTTCAAGTTTGAAAGAACTAATAGAAAAATGATGGCACGATATAAAGAATGAAGATCAATTATATATATATATATATATATATATATATATATATATATATATATATATATATATATATATATATATATATATATATATCAACTCAACAAATATTAAATATATCAAAGTGAAATTAAAAGAATGGAACAAAAATCATTTTAAAAACACAATCCAAGAGAAATCTAGAGTAGAAAAAGAACTATCAAATCTCAATGGGATTATAATTGAAAAGGGAATGGGAGTAGAGGAATTTGAAATAGATAAATTACTAAGGTAAAAGATGAATGAAAAAATGGCAAGCGAAGAATGTCATTACAGACAAAAATCTTGTGAGATATGGCTTAAGGAAGGAGACATAAAAACTAAATTCTTCCATAAAATATCAATGGCTAATAAGCAAAGAAATAGATTCATAGACATATATAAAAAATATGGGACGAAGACTCAAACATTAGAGGAGGTTAATAAGGAAGTACTAAATTTTTTTGAAGATACCCTAAATAAGGAAGTACAATTGAATAGGGAGGTCAGAGAGCAATTTTTGGAGGCCATTCCACAGATTGTTACAAAGGACCGTAACAAAGAGCTTTATAAAAAGATAAATAAAGATGAAGTCAGAGAAGCGGTATTCCAAATGAACCTAGATAAGGCTCCAGGCCCAGATTCTTTTCCAACAAGTTTTTTCTAGTAGTTTTAGGAAATAGTAGGAGATGACATTTATAAGGTCGTGGAGGAGTCAAGAAATAAAAAAACCATACTCGGGGAAATAAAACACACATTTTTAGCTTTGATCCCTAAAATGAAGGAAGTTTAAGCCATGAGCGACTTTAGATCAATTTCCCTATGCAATACAACGTATAAGATAATCTCCAAAATTATTGCAAATGAATTAAAAGAAGTTTTAAATTCGACCATTTCGGAAGAACAAGGTGTCTTTGCTCTAGGTAGATCAATTGTTGAAGGCATAATAAATCCTCATGAAGAAATTCATTTCCCGAGGAAAACTAGACAAACAAGTATGATCTTAAAATTAGATGTTCTTAAGGTAGACAACTTGGTGGACATAGGATTCTTATATGAAGTCTTACTTTTTTTTGGATTTAATAGAGATTGGATATAATGGATCAATAGCTGTATCTCATCCCCAAAAATTTTAGTACTTATGAATGGAGCTGCTCATGGTTTCTTTAGCACATAAAGAGGCATTAGGCAAGGTGATCCGATCTTCCCTTTTCTATTCATTATAATAACAGGATTGTTAGGGAGACTCATTAATAAGGTCAGATGTAATGGAGATTGGCGAGGTGTAAATGTAGTGACGGTTTTGGACCCTGTGAATAACCAACAATTTGCGGATGATATAATCCTATTTGGGCAATCATGTAGGGGTAAAGAGCTAAGAAAATAAAATGTCTCCTTAATATTTATTGCAATGCTTTAGGAAAATAAATCAATTGGAATGAATTTGAGTTTTTCTTCCTAAGTACTTAACCTAGTCATCAAAGCGTACTGCATAGAATCCTAAATCTGAAAGTGGTTAATTTTCTTGGGAAGTTCTTAGGAACACCAATTTTTAATGGAATAAATAAAAAAGTTTATTGAGAAAATTTAATTAATAGATGTGCAGACAAGATGGGATCATGGAGAGGTAAATGGTTTTTGTTAGCTAGGATATTATTAATGATTAAATCAATATTATTAGCAATGCATGTCTATTCTATGTCATGTCTAAAAATACCGAAGGTAGTAGAGGAGGAATTGAACAAAATCATGAGAAGATTCTTATAGAATGGAAAAAAGTACCAAAATAAAGTCCCACTAATTGCTTGGGACAAAATTTGTGCTCCAAAGGTAGCAAGAGGAACATGCATGAGGAAATTAGTAGTATTCAATATTACAGAGGGGGAAAAACTAGTTTGGTAGTTAAATAATAAAGGGGATAAAAAATGGGTTAGGTTCCTGAGAAGAAAATATTTAGACAATGATGATCCCATTAGAATATTGACTATAAGAGATCCCCCAAGAGGATTGACTATTTGGAACCACATACTAGAATGCAGGGATATAATATTGAAGTATGTAACATGGGAAATTGGAGATGGACGTAGTGCCTCCTTTTGTACTGACTCATGGAATAATTGTGAAACTTTAGAAAATTATCCCAACATGGAGGAAATTGAAAGGGAAACTTCCTAGATGTGGAGGACTAAAGTGAGAGACTATAGGACAATAATTTTACAAGATGGGACTATTCTATAGAAATGAGAATCACTAGAAGACATATAGGATCCAAGACATCAAAAAGCACTTCTGAAAGTTCTCCTAAAATAAAGAAGTGTGGTGCCAACTGGGGAAATGGATAGGATTAGATGGTGTGGATCTCAAATAGGCTCCTACAAAGTAGAGTTAGGATACAAAATTAAAGTAGTTATAGTTAAAGAAGAATGACCATGTAAATTATTATAGAACTGTAGCATCCTAAATTGTACTCCTTTACAATTTGGTTCACATTTGGGCCCTCATCTTAGCGTTGATGTCTCGAAGCTGGATTAGGACCTAATTTTGCTCATACCATTCAATTATAGCCTCATTTCCACTTTAAACATCACATGGCCTCTTGGTTGTGACCCTTAAATGGGGTAGGACCAGAGCATGCACCCTAGTCCGTAATGGGACCAGGGTATGGCACCTTGGTCCTCTTAATTGAGACCTTAATTTTGGTCCCCCTTAATGGTCACAATGATCTAGAGGGAATGTGATCTTCATGTCAGCTTATGTCAAAAAATTAAGATGTTTTTTGACAAGCAAGTATAAAAGGAGGTTCATCCCTCTCATTTCATCATCATAGGAGAATCATAAGGCATCCAATCAATCCTTATTCAAGCAGTCTATCATTCAAACATTGAAACATTCATCATCAAGCATTTCTAGAGATCTTCAAGGCTGCATACTTTTCATTCATCCATTGTGGAGCAACATTACATTATTCATATGCAAGCATGTGTGTGTGATTAGGGTTTTGTCATGTTCATGTCATTTCATAAAACATATGGGGTTATGTTCAAGAAACAAAGCATCATTACTAGTCATTGCAGATCTGAGGTATATCTTTTCACTATTTATTTTTATATTTGCAACATTTCATTCAAGGTTAATTCCTAAATCGGGGTTTGACTTAGGCAAACCCCTATTCCTAACCTATTTCCCCTTCTTTCTGTGTGCAGGAAACAACTACAAAGTTGCGATATTTAGAGTAAGCATTATTTACAGTGATGAATCGATCTCCCATTGGAGTGAGAAAATTTTGGAGGACTAGGGTGATTGGCACCATGTTCTTAAAATTTTGGAAGCTCTTTTGGGGAAGAGGTCTAAATTTCCTTACATTTCGTAGATCTAGGTTCATGGCTCAATCTAATGACTATAGCATACTATTTTTGTATTTTTCATCTTTATTTCAATACATTTACCCCAATTTCAGCAATTCAATTTATAAAAGAGGTTTAATTAATTCAAATCATCAGAAACCCCAATCTAATCATAATTCTCAGTCGAAATCCTTGCTAGTTTGTGACTACATCTATTGCATTGGAACCCTCTTTTGAATGTGATGGTCCTTAAGTAAAAATTAGTGGTTTTCATACATCTAATGGTGGAAACCCTAATTTTTTACCATTGCAGGAACAAACATTGTCTTCCAAAGGTAGGGTGTTTGCATGGTTAACAATCCAATGAAAAGTGCTCACATAGGATCAAATGGAAAAAGTGGGCATCCAAGGGGCTAGTAGATGTGTATTATACAAAATACAAAATGAAGCAACATACCATATCCTATTGGGCCGCCCCTATGCAAAGAAATGTTGGGACCATTTTTTGGACAAGCTGAACTTTCAATGCCCCAAACCACAAAAATTATTGGGTTTGTTCAAAATCTAGGAAGGAATGAGAAATAAAGGTATGATAGTTTGTGGAAAGTAATACCCTCAATAGTAGTTTGGGAAATATGGAAGGAAAGAAACCACATAATATTTCAAGATAAAGAGATATTAGAGAAAAATATCATACAAAAAATTCAGGATCAAATTGTGGAATTGGTCAATGTAGCAATAAGGTATCAAGTTTTAAAGGACAATTTATTCAATTAATGGGATGGTGAAATGACTAGGTAATTTAGAGGTTTAATTATCCCCAAGATTTAGGGAGGAAGAAAGAATATACACTTTTTGATGACTAGAGAAAAAGTCAAATGGATGCTTTTACATAAAGGATCGATAAAAATCAATTTTGATGGAGCAGTGAAAGGAAATCAAAGTCAAGGTGGTATGGGATGTATTTCTAGGGATGGAGAAGGAAAAATGATAGCAAAAGAATCAATAGCTTTAGGAGAAACTACTAATAATATATCAAAAAACAGAGCAACTTTGCTTGGATTATAGGTTGGATTTAAAATAGGAGTTAGGAAGATCCATTTGGAAGGTGAATCCCTAGTAGTGATCAATATTATTCAAAAAAATAGTGCGCCTAATTGGTTGATGTGAGATGGCTTAAGCCAACCTAGGAAATGATTAAAAACTTGATGTTTTCAAAGTAAGCCATATTTACAAAGAAGGGAACAATACGACAGACAAATTGGCTAAAAATGTAGTTAGAATTTAATGGAAGACATAAATGAATCCATGGAATTAAATGTTAACCTTATAGATGTTTAGGATAGCGGAATTACAACTTGTTTGGACATAATGATCAATAGATCACCATTTAAATTTTAGAATTAAAGATTTTAAATGTGTGAAATAAAATCTATGAATCATACCTGAGTAAGGATAGGAAGGTTCTCCAAGTCAGTGTGTTGGGATAATGTGAAAATATGTGTTTGGATTGCTTGAGTTATGTGTTGTCAACATATTCCTCTGTGTATTCCAGTGTTGTAGTCAGATTAAGTGAGTTGTTGTGGATTAAAGGGTTTTGAGATAAGTATCTGTAGTTGATTTAGCTCAAGTTTCAGTGGTTCGCATGGTGATTTGATCGAGTTATGATATTTAGTTTTGCGGTTGGTTTTTCAATTGTTTGGTGTTGATCAATGTTCTAGATTTTGCTGTGCATTGTAATATCTTTGTTTGTGGATTTGGCAGAGTGTTTGGGATGTTCCGGTGTGTCCTCAATTTAGATGGTTCATGATTTGGAGGTCCGCAGGTGAATCTTTTAGTTTGACAGTAATTGCAGTTAGTGTTCTTGAAGTTCCTTATAATGATGATGAAGATTCTAGTAAGTGGTGTTGGTGCGGTAATTCATGATTCTTGTGGATGTTTCTAGATCGTGTGCTATTTGTGTTGGTGGTTCACATTGATCATTGTGCTTGTTGTTAATGATTTTCCTTGATCTAGTGGTGTTCTTCATGTTTTTGGCCAACATGATGCATGTATTTTGTTGCGGATGTTTGAGGCATAATTCATGTTTGAAGTGTTGATTTAGGTCCATACTGTGTCTTAGCCGACATTGTTTTGGTCAACATATAATATTGTAGTGGGTATGGTTATATCTTTGTAATTTGTGCTATGTGTTGAGCCAACCTTGAAAGATAAGTTGATGATATGTATAAATAAATGTAATACTAATGTGAGAGAAGTATATGTGTGTGCGAATAATGCTTTGATCTTTCGGAAGTAGTGAAGTAGTGCTAAGAAGTGTGAAGAAGTGCAAAGAGTAGTATGTGTCATGTGCTTAACCAGAACTATAACCATGCAGAGATGCTATTTTCTTAGTTCATGATCTTCTGGATGTGATCCGAATGTTTTTGTAAGATAGCGAGTCTTCCTAGGGTTGTAGCCCTTTGTTGTTTTTGAGTAGTGATCTCTAGGCAGTGTGCCTCAATGCATGTGAATTCCTCATTGTAATATTTCATATACTTCTAATAGGGTATCATCATATTATGGGTAGGTTCCCACTGCGGTTTTTCCCTTGATCAGGTTTTCCATGTCAAAAAACTTGGTGTTATGTGTGTTATTGATGTGGTGTTGATTTATGCTTTCATTGTTAATTATTAGATATAAAATTATGTTTGAGTTAAGAAGAGATTTTGAGAGAACCGATTCACCCCCCCCCTCCCCCCGTCTCAGTTTTTTGCCTTGTTGCCAACACAGAGTTTATGTGACAGATTCCAAAAAGGGATTGGTTTTCATAATTATTCTTAAGACGATCTACGAAAGATAGGATATCATTAATTCAAAAAGGGCCATGAAGAGTAGAGTAATATTTTTAGGAAGATGGAGACACTGGAGAAATAGGCTAAAGAAATAGAAGGTAGAGGTTTGGTGTATTGTTTGGTGGAGATAGAATATCTAAATTTAAATGGGAAAATTTGGCAAAAAATCATTAATGAAGGATTGCCAGCATGGTGGGTATGATCTATCATGGGCCGTTCTTGGGATTTAAAGGAAGAGAGAAACATGATTAAATGATATGAATGAGAGATTTCAATAAACAAAGCTAGGAAATAATAGATAACCTTCTTGAATAAAGGAAGAAGGATGGATTTGTAGAATTAAAAAATCAAAATTGATTTTTGGAAACATCTAGAATACCTTTATTTTGTAAGACAAAAATTGATTTAACTCTTTTTCTTTGGTAATAGTTTTTCTGCAAATAGTGGTATGGAAAATCCAATACGACTGATGGTGACTAGAAGACAGATGGCCTTCATAGGAGAAATTGGAGAAAAGAGACTTAGCATTATTATGAGGTATAAGCACCAAATAGTTTTGTATGAGATGAAATATATGCTAGGGAGGAATTCTTAATGACAAACAATAGGAATCATGTTAATACGAACATCTCTTCAATGTTTTTAGCTATCTCATTAGATTTAGGTATGAGAAAAGATAAGGAAAAAAGGCTATGCAAGTTGGTTTTCAAGGAACAGGTGCTAGTAGGGTTAGATGATGCTTTAAGTAATTATGATAGTTTTTGGATTCCTTTGCCTAAGGATTATGACAAAATGAATGAAGAACTGCCAAAACTCCCAATTATTCTGATGGAAGATGTGTTAGGAATTGCATGCAGAAAATATCAATTATATGTAAATAAATATTAAACAAAGGAATGAAAAACACATAAATAACAACAGAGAGTAGACAATTTTAACGTGGTTCACCCAAAGTCGGGATACGTCTACCTAATAGAGAGTTCGATATTATTATCCAATAAATCGAACTGATTACAACCAACAATCTCTTGCAACTCAACATCGCTATTAAATGCTACATAAAACCCTAACCCTTAGCCTTTTTATCAAGACTTATATCCGTTACAAAATCAGGGTTAGAACATGTCAACCAATAGAGAAATAAATATCGAAGCCTATAAAATAATAAAATTAGTTGATCTTTTGGGGGTGTTGCCTCCCCAAAACCCCCGCAAGGCACTACCCTTCACCCCGCCCTATGACCTTGCAAGGGGCACTGCACCTTGACCTCAACTTGGGGGTGTTGTCCTAAAACCCCTATTGAATAATTTGGGGAGAAACTGTATCGATAAAATTGTGAAAAATTAACCTCTGAGTCTGATTAGGCTCCATATAACAACAAGATGAGGAGAAATACTGGGAAAATAGGCTAGTGGCTTTCAAAAGTTTGGAATTTTTAAATAATTGGATGAAAATGAAAGAAAATGAGAACCCAAATTAGATTTCTACATATATTCGACTATAAGGTCTATAGGAGTAGATACAGGAGGATGAGTCAGAATTTGTGATCTCCTCGAATGATGATGAGATGATAGGCAAGGAAAGAGGTTATAAGGTTTTTTTGTGAGGGTTTGAGTCATATCTAATATATAGATAGCTTTGAAATAGAATTTTATCAGGATAGTTAATCTCGTATAGGAAGCCCATTCTTTTTTGGTGATCTACTTTGAAGTTTTTTCATAGACTGTTATGTAATTATAAAGCATATATAGAATATTAGAGTTCTACTTATGAATACAAAAGGGCTTTAAACTTTGATATTATGCTTTAAATATGAAGTATTTATAGATAATGTTTTAAATTCTCTTTTATCAAAATGGGTGTTGGCCTTTCTAGTAATTTAATTATAAAAAAAATCTCTCTAAATCCTTGTGATGCTTCTTAAGTCTATTTTCATTTTTGAAATGCCCCTTTTATTACAATTCAAAGATTTCAATTTTGAAATTTGTTAGGAGACTTACATTTGGATTTCAATATTTCATGCCCTCATTTAATATCCCCCTTCTTTTTGGACCTTCCTCTCACCAAGAGAGGATGTTTTAACAACCACCAGTATAAAGTGTTGTGAACATGTTAGTCTCGGGTGAAACAATCTAATGAATTGTCCTTATAAAAGTATTATGTTGACAAGAAGCCACAAATGGATCAATGATGAGCTAGCCAAAGAGGGGTAGTAGCTCAGTTGGTAGAGAACTATAAAAGAAAATGGAAGGTCCTAGGTTTGAGTCCTAGTTAGTCCATATGAGTTTTAGCTCAACATGTGGTGTTAGAGCTAGGTTAGGAGCCCAAGCACATACAATGTGGCTTAAAGGGGAGTGTTGTAAATAAGCCACACTCAAATTGATGATGGGTTTTCTGAATAGGGGCCAATAGCTCACTTGGTAGAGAACTCTAGTAGCAAATGTAAGGTGTCAAGTAACAAATCACCTCTATAATCATCATGCACTAGAAAAATTAAGGTCTCATGAATCTATTTAGTGAAGTATAAACTAAAATATTAATTCCCGAAGAACTATGTACTATCTTACTATCATAATCCTTCTCTTCAATTTTTTATAAATTAGTGACTCAAACTTTTACATTTTGTTACTTGCTCATAATGGTTCAAAATTGGCATGAAATATCATCTTCAACATATTCAATATCTTTATTCATATGAATATCATGTGTAGTGAACATGGAAGGTATAATATATTGATCATTATATTTATATATTGTTGTCAAATAATAATTATAAAAATTATAATACATCATTATGTTCTTAATGTTTAGGTGTTTTTAAGCTACATGTTTCTTCAATATCATATGTATATGATACATTGCGATAAAGATACACTCTATAATTATGTAAAAGGAACATAATAGAAAATCATAAATGATCCAAAAGATATTTTGCATGGGCACCCAAAAAGGGCGCATAATCATTATATGCATAGATATGACCATTATATTGGTTAAGGAAGGACTACTCTAAAGTAAAAGGCAACCATGTTATGAGATAAAAATATTCTAGGACCATATATGAAAGCACATGACAAAGCACAAAATGATGGATAATAAGCTTACTACTTTTTTTATCTACCAAAACCAATAATGCATTAATTAATGTGTCATCATCATTTATGTTTTAAAAATATGAAAATAAAATGATCTAACAAAAAACATCACGATCTTATATTCTATTTTTATTGTATCATAAATTTTATAAAAAGATGAACATTAGAAATTTCATAAACCAAAGCATAATGAAATAGATATCCATCATATATATCATGTAATTATGAGATATGAAATGATATTAATATAATTTTTGTAAATTAATCATCAATATTCCATAATTAAAAAAAATAAAAAAAAATAAGACTACTAATATGTTGTCACACATTTATAGATTCCTCTATACAATAGCATTTGTTTATAATAGAGAAAAATATCAACTATCACAAGAAGATAAAAGAGTGCTTGTTTGGTTCGCAAATAATTAAGAGAGACAACACACCTACATTACTATCTTAGACAAATTAAATAGATGCCTCACGAAAAATATCTGTAGAGATATTTTATATATAAATTAAAATTAAGATATATGCGCTAGTTAAGGTTGAAATAACACCGTACTTGTACTACATTATTACGGTATTATAGTAAAGCAGAGTGGATATTATAGGTGATAATACCGTGAATAAACACTACTCAGCAAACAAACTACTAAGCATCGCAGTTTTCACTAGCGATTCCAAGTCTAGACCCTGCGACATCGTGCACAATTCGAAACTTCTGCTGCTGATAGTTCCCAAATATGGAAAGTACAGCGTCTTCCCCGCCCGGAGGGAGGGCGAAAGCAAGGCATAGCACGGAGCCGTCCTCATTCCCAGGCCATAACGTGTTTTCCACCGGCAGAGCCAAGTCCAGACCATCGTCAAAGTGCAACGTGATGACAGGAAACTCCACCTCGCCTGACGGTTTGTTGTAACACGTATTAAAACTCTGTGTGGGACTAGCCAAACTCAGACTAGAAAGCTGACGGCGGAAAGAATCTCGCATCGCATTGTAAGCGGGCTCCACTAGTCGAGTGATAACTGTTCCCGAATCAATGATTGTTCCTCTTCCCGTCGACTGATCCAATGTCAAGGTTCCTGCTGGGATGGAAACAAGCTCATCTCCCACAGAGATTCCGTTTAACCCCACATAATAAAAGTAAGGGTACCTAGCGTTGGACAAGAGGGGCGTGAACTTCAAGCCCGAAGCAGAAAGAGCCCCTTTCCCCAGCAGGAGAGACCACGTGAAAGCAGAGGAGAAGAGTGAGGGAAGGCAATAAGAGAACGTACTGTCATATAACGTGGCCGTCTGAGAAATGAAGGAGAGAGGTTCCTTCCCACGTGTTAACATTATTATCGTTGTTCGAACAGAAGTCCGGACTTTGACACTGCTGAGAAGCGCAGGTGAGATACTTATACGTTGACGATTTGCCTGGCTCGAACAATTGGAACCCACTTGAGCAACTTGAGCAGGGGTTGCAGGGAATCCAGGTGATGTAGCTGCCTGTATCGAGGACAGTGTAGAAGGTCTGCGCAGGCATGCCGAAACCCAGCTTGATAATGTAGTTTCCCGTGTTGATGGCCTGCCCCGACGCCAAAGGGAGGTCCGCGTCCTCTTGGGGATTAACCATACTCTTGCCGGCGCTCCATCCCCCTTTCACCATTGCTCTGTAGCGCTGGGTGTCGCCTTTGATTGACTCAGATATCGCCGTCCACCATGATGAATTGGGGAGGCGGAATGGAGAACACTTGCCGTGAATGTGCATCACACTCAAGCTTGATGTTTCCGATTCAAGCGCAGAGCAGTTCTTGTTATCCTCTGCATCTTTCCATTTGAATGACGCAAGGTTTACTCTGGCAACCTTACTACTTTCTGCCCCACACAAACAAGTAATAGAAAAGACACTAGGACTGAGCATATACGCTTTGCCATTGTCGTCTTTGGCAAGCACAGGTCTCAGATGAAAATATCGCTTAACTTGTCGATCCGATTGGCTTCCGCGTCCCCTTCTAGTTGACTTGACTCCTCCATATAGACTTCAATTTATGTACGCAATTCAGTCGTCGTCTTTGCTTCTTAAATGACTTGACTTTAATATATGGACGCAATTTGTTCGCTTCACAATTTTCCACAAGTTATGCCCGCATTTTGCGGAATTAGAATTTTAGTTTTCCTTCCTCGCCAACCACTTTCCTTTCAATATTTGACTTAAAGCCATTTCTGACATAAGGGCTGTGGAGATATTTCACACAGAAATGGCTATCCACCTTCTAGGATATATCAATATATAAATTACTTTTCATACATAATATTTTATGTATTGGTGCATCTTAGCATGTGAACAATCATTTTCATTTCACACTAGTTACTAAACTATTAGACATTATCAATCAATCAACCAATCAATTCATTACTATTAATTATAATTTAGATTATGAAAAAAGTTTTAATTGTTTATTATTATATTAATTTTATTTAAAGAATATTTTTATATTAAATTAGTTGAGTCAATAAATATGTAATGAATAATTAAAAATTTGAATAGAGAGGATAGATATATTAACGTTTGAAAGCAATGATGCAAAAAATTCAATATCATGTTAGAATCATTTGCAAAAAATACTTTCAACAAAAAATATGTTAAGTAATCTTTATATAATCTTAAAAATTATTGTAATTTAAATCTTTGTCTCATGAGTTGGAACTTGAGCATCATGTCTTTGATTTGATGCATGAGAATAAACTTAGTTGAATGGAAAGGAATTGACAGAATGTGTGCATAAAGGTTTCTCACCTTTGCCGTTCATATGTCTAAATATGTCAAAGTGGTGTTTACAAACACATTTGATGAAATCACAAGACTTATACATTCAACTTCTTCTAAGTCAACACATTAGGTGGAGTATGGTCAACTTTACATCATTCAGTGAATATCTAATGTCAATATTCAAAAATGTGTAAATGGATTAATATAAATGATATGGATGAAGATTTGTTGTCCTTGAGAAAATGAAGCGTGCTTAATAGCAATTTCTCCTTATTCAATCATATTTTCTACATTTATTTTCCATGTGAATTAATGACACATTAGTATGTTTAAATAGAATAATATAATAATAACTCACAAAAATATGTACCAAGTCAACTTATGATAACTAATACAAAAAATATGAAAAAAATAAAATTTAAATTAGAATGTTAATTTTTTTGATTCAAACTTACATGCCTCAAATTACAAATCTAGTGAACATAATAGGCCTCATAGAAGACTGCAAAGGAAAAGGAAACATCTTTAGTGAACATAATAGGCCTTATAGAAGATTGCAAAGGAAAAGGAAACATAGAAACAAAAGATGAACTTAGGAAGGTTAATAGCAAGCAAAGGAGAAGGACACATAGAAACACAATATGAAATTAGTAAGGTTAATAGTAAGTGAATATTTTATGATTTTTTTAATTATCCTTTAGAGATGTAGTTGTACGAACATTCATTTTATGATCATCATCCATTATTTATTAATGAGGCTTTTTGTTTTCAATTTATTGATAGGTTAATCGAATCTATCTTGAATGGCATCCCTTCACATAGTAGAATTAGTATTTTTTTTTATCAACAAGGGGCTGAAGCCTATGAGAATTTATATTATACTATAAAAGAGTGATACAATATGCATAGGAGTAGAGTAGTGTTCTGGATAACAGCTAATAACATTCAAAAACCTCAAACTAACCCCAACAACCAGACTGGTAAATATACATAATTTAACACCCGCAAGACCAACCTAATCAGACACCCAAATTTCTATACAAAAGGCCTCTGTCTAGCTATATCCCATAAGTAAGTATAAAACTGTCTAAGGAATTATATATATATAGATACAGGGGCCAAAGAGGACTACTCACCTGCTATTCGAAATGCATTTTGAAAAATATAAAAAACATCAAAGCATGCTAATTCATGACCATTTTTTTGTCCTTGTCACCTGGGAGACGAAAGTTAGGGTGTGCCACATCCATGTTGCTTGGTCTCAGTCCTTGCTCCTCAAAAATTGCCGTAAGACTATCCACCTTTATCTCAAACCGTTCTTCCTCATTGTTAGTATTGATCCCATCCACTCTCATGTAGTTGCGAATCCAATGATCCCATTCATTGTTCCTCATTCGGTAGAGCTTCATCAAGAAGATCACATTGCATTTGATACCCGCTTTCCTAGCTTCAAAGGCCCTTGCATCCTCAATCACCAAAATGGGAAGGTGTGGCACTGGCTTCCCATCTCAGATGATGACCTTATAATCCTTAGGGTAAGGAATTGTCAGTTCATCACTAATGTTGTCCATGGCCTTGTCCAGGTTTCCAATAATCTCCTTTTTGAAGATTTTATGACACAACAATACAGTGGCATCCTTGGACTCACCCACATGAAGGAGCGTAGCTAAAAACACTACAGGAATTTTCCTGTTAAGTTTATATTTGTGGGAAGTGAAGATGAACTCCCCACCCAGAATCCTCATTATTGCTTGCGCCACTAGACTATGAGAATGAATCAACACCTCTTTCATTCTTCTATCCTTGATTTCTCTAGTGAATGCCATTTGCCTCTTACTCGCAATCAAACAAATGAGAAGATCCATTGAAATTGCCCTTTGCTTCTCCTCACACATCAAATCTTTAACTTCCCATCTTGATGTCTTTGGCTATCACACCAATATATTTATAGAAAGGTTGTGGATTTGCCCAATTTTTTGGGTACGTAATTGTATTAATATTAAATAAATAAATATAGAATTCAAAAAATGACAAATATACTTTTAATTAGTTTTGATATAAAAAAGAATAATATAGTATTCATAAAATATGGTGAGTAGTAAAAGATACACTTTGAATATCTAAGGAGAGTTAATATCAAACAATTAGACAAGAAAGTACAAAGAAATTTATTAGGAAGTCGATGTCAAACTGAAACTCAAACAACAAAAATTTATAAAATTTATAATTTATACAATTACACTATTAAAGGAAAAATTCAAAACTTTTTCAATTATTCTAGGGGAGCGGGACTTATAGTCATGTGAGCTAACTTCACCAGCATATAGCTATTACATGGAATATTGTAAGACCTCCATTTAAAAAAATGAAAAATGGACACTTATCTATCTACAAGGTTTTTTATACACGGAATACACACACACACACACACACACACACACACACACACACACACACACACACACACACACACACACACACACACACACACACACACACACACACACACACACACACACACACACACACACACACACACACACACACACCTTTTTAATATAACATTCCTTATATTTATGTGTTCAAGTATGGGTCTATTTTGACCAACATTTATATGTGCATTATTTAGCTACAATATATAATATAAGTATGTGGCAAGACTGGTTATTATAAGTAAAAGGGGGTGTACAACAATTGAACCCTGTATAACTACTAGATTGTCTGCCCTAAATATTAAGTATAGATCATTTTTCTATTTTCATTAAAAAAAATAAAATAGAAACTAAATTATGTATTCGATATTGAGTTCAACAAATGAGAGGAAATAAGTACACTTTATGTTAAAAATAATAGTAAATTATCATTTTCTTTTTCATGTGTAAGCCTACTTAACTAGTATAGATTCTTTTCAATGATAAAGAAATTTCAAATTTCAAATTAATGTTAAATATAGTTGAAAATATAGATAGAAATTAAAAAAAAATTCAATTTGAATTAAAGTACAAATGATATTAAAAATATAATGGATTATTTGTAAGATATGAAACATAATCATTTACTAATCCTAATAATAAGTACAATATATATAAATAAAAAAATATTAAATTTATAATTATATAAATTCACTCTCATATGCTAATAATGAATTTATTTCAAAAAAGACTAATGAAATATTAATTCATACTGTGTAATATCTCACATTACATCTTAAGATTGGATATAAAGAAGTAAATATCTTGTGTCATGTCATCCAAGCTTCATATAAGTTCCACACAAGCTTTTGGGTGGATTTTAGTGGGAACATATGAATGGTATAGCTTTTATTGTTTATCATTATATAAAGTATGTTCATGGAGGTAGAGTTGTAATATTTAGAAGAGATTAATATGAACCATTCATGCATTTGAGTTATTTCAATTTGGACAATTATCTTCTTGCTTGCAAGGAACTTCCTTACGATAGGGAAAAATATTTATGTCATCTATAGATAAAATTATTACAACAAAGAAAGAAAAAGGGAAAGATAAGAGGTAAGTTTGTATTTCGTAAATTTAGACATGCATCACTATCAAATTCATCAAGAAAAAAAAAAGTGTTTATTATACCAAACTTTGGAGGAGGATATGATAGAAAAATTGGGAAGAGGACGATTCTTTGGAGGATGATCCTCTAAGATTTGTTGTGTGATTCATTAACATTCTTGTACATGTTGGTATTTTGGTATGGTTTTGACATTGATGTCAACACCTACTAAATACGCCTACTTTGGAGATCTAGCAACATTCATCGGCAAGAAGTAATCTGTGCAACAGTTATTGGTATATGATCAACCGGCAGGATATAATGTTCACCGATACCTAGAATGACATGGAAGACACTTGGTAATGTCGAAGACATCATGTGGACACTTTATTTTGAAGTACTAAGCATTGATATATTCTTATTTGCATATTTGCCTTTACCGACAAATAGGTCTAGGTTATCTAGGGTTACATCGGCAGGTTTATCTTTTCCAGATTAGCATGGCACGCTATGAAGATGATTTATTATTGATGTAAATGCATTAAGCCGACATGTTTAATCAGTTATTGCATCAGATATTATTTGTAAAATGTTTTATTGTAATATCTTATAGAACCGACCTACTAAAATTGGTCTTAGGGTATGGTATAAATGTAAGATCTTATTTGTAAGATCAAGTGTGGAATGTGAAAAAGATTTGAGTGAAGGTATATGCGAGATCAAGCAGAGGCATACACAAAGACATCATCTGAAGGTGAAGTTAGGTTTTTGTAGAAGCATATCAACATTACACCGGTACTGAATTCAGCATATGAAGATGCGATTTTGTACAGTACATTCTTATTGGATTTAACCATTCAACTGTAGTTAGTGTGACTCCCATTTGTGATTGAGCAGTGAGCTCTAGGTTGTTGGCCTTTTTGCATGTGCAGACCCCTCTTTGTAAACTTACTATCTACAATAGTATCATCTGATTATGGGTAAGGATTCCCACCGTGGTTTTTCCCCTTACAAGGTTTCCACATACAAATATTGGTGTCATGTGTTGTGGATGACTTTGTGTTTATGTTTCATGCATTAATTCTTACCAGTATGGCAATTTACTGTTAACACTGTCTACCGACATACTTAACTGGTTTACCAGTATTAAGCATTAAGTTGGTTAATAAGTTTTTGGTTTGAATTTATTAGACAACTGATTCACCCCCCCCTCTCAGTTGTCTCCGGGACCTAACATTACATTCTATATTTATAATTTTTAGTTTGTATTTTTTTTTTCATAAATTTTTTATTACATTTTGACAAATTTTTTTCTACCTTGTTTTTTGTGATCTCACTTCAACTTTTATATTGAGATAAATAATTTTTTTTCCTTAATTTGGGAGCTTAATTTATATGTCATTTTTATTTTTTTAACCTATTCTTTCTTTATGTGTCAAGTATTTTACTTTCATATTCTACTTATTAGTTTCTAAGCATACTTGGTTTGTATTCTTTCTGTGTTTATGTTTCATCTTTCCCACTTTTAATGTTCTCCTATTTAACTTATTTACATATAATTTTTGAAACTATGATCTTAAAATTTCATACCGTTATTTCTTCTATATATCATGATTATGTCTTTATGCTTATGATCCTTAGTCATTTTGATTCTTTATCAGTGCATGTAAATTTATGTAATTATCTTACTTATTTGTGTTTATATGACTATATTTTAATTTGATTGCATTCTTTATACACTTATATGATTTATAACTAACTTTTAGAGCTATGTTTTTCCTTTAAGAGTTTTTCATTTAGAGTGCAATTGTTCCTTGATAATCATTCACATCCTATGTGTTTCCATGCTTACATACTTTGTGTTCTTACATGACTAGTATTTAAAACCTATTATTTTCTTACACGTGATTGCAATCATTACATATTTTCACATGGCTTATCATGCATCATTTCCCTTTTCCTCTAGTTTCTTGCATACTATGAATGTAAGTAAAGAGATAGGGATGTATTATCATTAATGTACTTGTGATATATCCCACAATTAGGTAGAGCTCAATCACACATTTTCACATTGTTTGCAATCACACTACATGGTTGTACAAAGTGTGTCATATTGTGTTTTCTTTCACAATTGTATGGTTTCACATTACAATGTAATACTAAATGTGGCATATTATAGTTTTTCATTAAGTGGAGTATCACTATATCATTTTTTATATAAGAAAACTTTGTAACCTCTTGTTTTTTCTACTTTCATTTTTCATAAACAATTGAATCAACTTCATATTTATGTGCATTTCACTTGTTTGATATAAGCTACTCACTGTAAGTCTTTTCTTTATTTTATAGGTTGTTATAGAGTGTCCATGCTAAGAAGTTAGTGTAACATAAAAAAAATTAAAGAATGATCAATTTCTTTATATGAATAAATATCTAAATATTATTGTTTTTATTGATTGCGTATATATATATGCTAGTATCACATTCATTTCAATTATACATTAACTTGTATTTAGATAATTAATTAGCTAAAATGATATATTTTTTCCTAATGAATATATCTTATTTAATTTTGTATTAATAAAAAATAATGATACAATATGAAAAAAAGAATAGAAAAAGAGGTACACCTAAGAGTAGAACCGAAAAAACAATAGGATCAACGGTTGATTCTACCGGTGATATTTTAAAAAAACCTAATGATGAAGTGATTGGCGACCAAGAAAAAGAAATTTCTGATTCCACATGACGCGGTCATAACTACTGAAATGAAGTGGACCAAATGAATTGCGTGGAAGACGGACACAAGCATTAAATTCAGTCTGCTGCCAACACCTTTCAGAGTTTCCTTTACGTGAGACGAAATCCTACCGCGTCGACAATTGAACTAATAGTTTCTGAAATCAACCTAAGAGTAAAAGTGAACCAAGCAAAATGAAGCGAACAACTACCACATAAACTCGAGACGAAATGCAATCCGTCGATTATTTGGTAGTTTGTGCTTTATACATCTATAAACAAGGCCATCTTGTGAATGCTTTCACCAGTGCCTGTGCTGCTCAAAGTTGTATGACAATGACAAAGTATCTATGCTCCGTCCAAGTGTCTTTTTTATTACTTGTTTGTGTGTGGGCAGAAAAGAGTAAGGTTGGGAGAGTAAACCTTGCATCATTCAAATGGAAGGATGAAGAGGATAGCAAGAACTGCTCTGCCCTTAAATCGGAAACATCAAGTTTGAGTGTGATGCACATTCCGGGCAAGTGTTCTCCCTTCCGCGTTCCCAATTCAACATGGTGGAGGGCGATATCCGAATCTATCAAAGGCCACACCCAACGCTACAGAGCAATGATGAAAGGGGGATGGAGGGCCGGCAAGATTATGGTTAATCCCCAAGAAGACGCAAACATCCCCTTGGCCTCGGGGCAGGCCATCAACACGGGAAACTACATTATCAAGCTGGGTTTCGGCACGCCTGCGCAGAGCTTCTACACTATCCTCGATACTGGCAGCGATGTCGCCTGAATTCCCTGCAATCCCTGCTCCGGTTGCTCAAGTGAGCAATTCGAGCCATCCAAGTCGTCCACGTATAAGTATCTCACCTGCGCTTCTCAGCAGTGTCAGAGTCTAGGCGACTGTTCGAACAATGATAACAATGTCAACTGTTGTCGTACTCAAGGGTACGGCGACAAGTCAAAGGTGGAGGAGCTCATTTCGTCTGAGACGCTAACTGTGGGCTCTCAGCCGGTGGAGGATTTTGTCTTCGGATGTGCGAGTTCGGCGAGTGGAATCATCCAGAGCTCGCCCGGTTTTGTTGGGTTTGGGAGGGATCCTGTCTCTTTCGTTTCTCAGACGGCCACGTTATATGACAGTACGTTCTCTTATTGCCTTCCTTCCCTTGGCTCCTCTGCTTTCACGGGATCTCTCGTGCTGGGGAAAGGGGCTCTATCTGTGCAGGGCATGCAGTTCACGCCCCTCTTGTCCAACGCTAGGTACCCTTCCTTCTATTATGTGGGGCTAAACGGAATCTCTGTGGGAGGAGAGCCTGTTTCCATCCCAGAGGGGACCTTCACCTTCGACAACTCAACGGGAAGAGGGACTATCATAGATTTGGGAACAGTTATCACTCGGCTAGTGGAGCCCGCTTACAATGCCACGAGAGATTCTTTCCGCCGTCAGCTCTCCAATCTGACTCGGGCTAGTCCCACAGATTTCTTTGATACCTGCTACAACAAACCATCCGGCGATAGTATGAACTTTCCTGTAATTACGTTGCATTTTGACGATAGTCTGGACATGAGTCTTCCCATGGAAAACAGTTTATACCCCGGGAATGAGGATGGCTCCGTGTTATGCCTTGCTTCCGCTCTCCCTCCGGATGGGTATGGCGATGTATTGTCAATATTTGGGAACTATCAGCAGCAGAATTTTCGAATGGTGCACGACGTCCCAGGATCCAGACTTGGAATCGCTAGAGAGAACTGCAATGGTAAGTAGTATGCTTGTTGAGTGATGTTCATTCACCGTATCATCGCCTATAATACCTTTCCCAATATCCACTCTGCTTCGCCATCTCACATGCTGTAACACTGTAATAATGTAGTAAAATGACGTTGTAATAAGCACGCTCGCATATATCCGAGAGGTGTAAGGTACAGTTTTATTGTTTTAAAGTGAACTAGTAATATAGATATATTACAAATATTTACTAGCAATTGTACTTTGGTGTGCAATGGGTATGCCGAAGAGGTGTGGAATGTCAAATTAGAAAACATTTTGGTCTATTTTTTTGTTGCATATATTGGTGTATTACATGAGGTCAATTGGCAGGGCATTTAGAAAATGATGTTGTTTGTTCAACAAAGGTCTTAATGGAGAAGAAATAACTTTAAATCAATTATGCATCCACTTACAAGGATCCAAACATAATCCTAAAAAACCTCTAAATTACGAGGTTAATTAGGATCCATTAAACGAGATCATGATGTATTTGCAACAATGAAAGAGTGACAATGAGTGAGAAATACAGATAAAAAGAGGGAGAAATAGAGGGGGAAGATTGAGAGAGATAGAGAGAGGTTGGGACTAAGGAGATATAGATAGAGAGGAAGATTGGAAAATACCTCTAAATATGGAAGAGAGATAGGGAGACAGAGAGATGGGATAGGTAGAGAGTTAGAGACATGTCTAGAGAGAGAGGGGAAGAGAAGAAGATGGATGTAGAGATGAAGATAGAGGAAATATAGAGAGGGAAAGTTAGAGAGGGATAGAGAAATGGATTATAATGATAGAGATGAGAAGAAAAATTATATGGAGAAAAATAGAGGGCTCGAGATAAAAATAGAGAGATGAGAGAGGGATAAATATATATATGGGGATAAATACATGTCTACCCACTTAGTGAAGTACTCAGTGGCAGTTATAATAAACTTGTGTCCATTAGATGATGTAGGATATATTTTGCCAATGAGATCAAACACCCATTGTTGAAAAGGCTAATGTGTAACAAAGGGTATGCGATCTCTTGCTAGAGCATGTATAAGGTTCCCATGTAGCTGACACTTCTCACAAGTTTTAGCAAATTTTATAGCCTCTTTCTCCATGTCTGGCCAGTAGTAGCCAACGCTTAGTAGTTTCCGTGCTAAAGTTAGACCGTTTGAATGGGATCCATAAACACCTTCATGAACCTCGAATAATGTGCATTGGGACTCTTTAGTTTCTAAACACCTAATCAAAGTACTATCCAAACCTCGCCTAAATAGGTCATTAGCGATGATGATGTACCGTGAAGCATTTCGGATTAGGCTCCTTTTCTCATTACGAGAAAGATTAGTAGGGATAACTTGGTCACGTAGGTAAGAGTAAATGTGGCTGTAGCGAGACGAGTCATGTCCAATAACAAAATAGACCATCTTGGACTTAGGAGAATCATAGGCAGTAGTGAAAATTTTAGTGGCTAGTATTTGCCAATTGGCTATTTTTTAAAATTTGGGAATCAAAATTTGGCTAATAAGTTCAACTTTTAAGGTGACTTGAATCTTCACATTTTACAAATTTTTATTTTAGTGTCATTTAAATCGCTAAAGAATTTATTTTATTAATTTTTTTAAACATAGATATTCGCCACAATATTTGATACATGATTGGATCAGATTCGCCAACAATTTATAATTTATTGTAGAAATCTAAATTATTTCACCAATAATATATCATAATTATTAGTTTTTTTAGGGTTATATCAATAATGTTTAGTTACCACCATTGATTTAAAATATAATCTAGTAACCTTCATTGTATTCTATGAGGTAAATTGCACCTACAAGTTGTAATGTATGTGGGAGTTGAAATTTCTTTCGAATTGTTGACCTCAATGAAAAATTGTTGGTACATTTTATCTCACAAAATACAAAGAGAGCTATTAGATTATTTTAAATTAATGGTAGAAACTAAATAGAGTCTATGGGTCTTAAACTCATTAATGTTTTCCACCTTCACGCCTCTACTTTTCTATAAAAAAAATATTTTTTTAAAATGAAAGGATCTGGAATAGTAATTAATCCATACTCTTATTATTTTCTAATATTCGTCAATATTTTCTATAAAAAAAATTGATATAAAAAAATTCACCAATAAAATTAATACATATCATTAAAAAAAGGAAAGATTCACTAATAAAAAATTATTATTTTCTTTAAAAAAATTAAATATTCGCCAAGATTTTATACAATTTTTTGAGAGGGAGTTTCTTAAAGTTTTCACTGATAGGCAGGATAATTAATGTAGAGGTCTTGTGCCTAGCTCTCCAATTCACCCTTACTCACCCTTCTACTCAAGCTCCTCCAAGGTAACTTGTTAGGGTACTCTCCTTAGACCTCCAAGGCCTAAACTCTACTGGTTTGCCTCCTAGGTATAGCCTCTTGAGGTTTCTTGTTGGTTTTGACCCAAATCTTTGATTTTGAGATGGCCTCCTACTAGGTTCCCAAAGCTCCAACTAGGCTCCAAACACCTCCACCAAGGATATTCACTCTAACAACATGTTTAAGGGTTGTGGTTATGTTGTGCAGGCATGTTCAAGGTCATTTTATGCATTGACAAGGTATGTACCTTCCTCCCAAGCCCTAGGCTTTCAACTTGTTTCTATCGGGTGCTATTAGGCCTAATTGAGTATCCTTTCTTTGACTGTTTTTTGGTCTTCTTCCCCAAAATTATCTAACAAACCCCATAAATGTTTACATATTCAGATACCCATTTGGAAGTTAAATAAGATTACTCAGTTTCCCATCTGGGTTTGTCATACAACTAGGGTTACTGAAAAGGAGCTATTTTTAAGGGATTTAGGGCTTCTAGGCAGTTTTGGAAGATGTGCTCCAAACTCTCCACCAGTCACAATCACCAGCCCAAACAAAATTGGATTATTTTAGTACACTCATATAACTTTCCAACACACCATGGGTTGCTAGGGTGTCACTTCTCCATGGCTCTGAAAATGAGCAATCACTTTTGTCCTCACTCACTAGCTACAAGCTTGTGTGTTGTTCATCTCACCCATTCTCCTCCTTGTGGACTGTAAAAACACAAAGAACCTACTCTAAAAATATTTACAGGGCCTATGCAAGCCATCCACTAGATTACAACTTGTGCCATCTATGGATGCTCAGGTAAAATGCATTTTTACAATCAAACCCCCAAGTTTCTAGGGTTTGTGAGCAACTTTTACAAAAACAGACAACTTTTGATCCAAGGCACTTCAAGCCTTCATATCACACTTCTTGGAAAGATAAAACAAATTCCTAACTTCCTCTACTATTATGAGCATCGTACTAGACCATATAGGTCGTACAAAAGTAGAAAATCAAAGCAAAATCAATCCTAACGTGAGGAAAAGCATAGGAAAAACTTGCAAATGAATTGAATGCAGACCAAAAGTTGATTAACCTATTATTGGAGATTCTTAGAAGGTTTTTTACACCATCTTAAGCTGGTTCCAACCTGTTGGGTCTCAAATCAATAGATTGGATAGGTTCTAAGGAAATACCAGCTCCTATGCTCAAACCCTCCAATTGATCTGGCCAACTTATAGAGTGAACCTATTTGGTTGCTAGCTCTCTCACTTTATGCTCTGCAGGACCTAGGTGGGTATACCTACTCACTAGTTGTTCCTTCAACTAATTCTTTTTATAGCAGATTTAGTGTTTTGATCTGACTTCCTCCTATCTCAGAATGGTATAAGTTCCTAGAATGGAGATATAGCAGATGAGTTCAAGATTGTTGTTGTAAAAGATGTTTGATCTTTGTGCTTGAAATTTATATATATACACTATTGCTAATTTATTCTAGAAGTCCTACTCAGCTACTCCTATTACTTTTAATGCGAAAGTATGAACTGATGAGTTGTATTTTAGAGATGACCAGTGCCTTTCCTTGCTGTTTGGGCTATAGAGTCTTTATATTTCTTTAGGACTTATTGTGTAAACTTATGAGACAATTTTTAAACCCACCCCCTCTCGATGAGTCTATTAGTTACTATTTCTTATGAGCTCTACTTCAATGTCTATATCGTAAATCGCCTGAATGAATTTAACCCTAACTTTAAGAGACCATCCAAGGAAGAAATACAAGGAACAATTACAATTTGCAAGTAAATCTTTTTTGATCCAAGTCTACAATATGAAACATAAAATTTTACTGGAAGAACATGAATAACCTTATCTCCTTTAGATAATATCATAAGCAACTGCCTTCAGAAAATGCAGTAATCCGCAACACATACACAAAGGAAAAATGACTGATTATGTTATATATATTCACCAAGATAGTACAATAGTAAGCATGAGGCTATAATCTACTCCTTTCCCTCTAATTGTCTTCCATATTACAAAATCTCCCTCCTTTATATGAGAGTATACATTATCACCAAGCGCTATGGCTTTTCGACACATAACTATCAACTAACACTTTTGTTTCGAACATTACTTCGACTTGGTATTTTCTCCCTTCATCAAAATGTTGCATTTGGTCATTATAGCCATCTCCCCATTGATATATTTTTGATGTTCGTCGGGTTTCATGTCAAAGAGACCTCAGGCTTCGGTGACTTCTTTTATTCTCCCATCGAAACACCCTTTCTATCGACATCACTAGACCCCATCGATAAATGGGTTTGTCGTTTCATCAAAGTCTTCTTTACTTTGATGACTTTCTTCCGCTATCATCTTTCATCGATGAGCTCATTAGTAATGTTTCATCGATAAAGTTGTATCAGCAAAACCATGCATATCGGTAACATGCCCTTTAGCTTCCTCAAAACTCATATCTGTATCGATATCTTTTATTGACATAATCTCCTTTTGTCTGATCGATATCGTTCTTTCGATGAGAGTGTTTCCTTTGGCAAGTCTCCTTACTCCTGCATCGATGGTATTGTTTCTTCGAAAGCCTTTTCTTGTCGGTGGGGACCACCTCTGCTTTCTTCGATACCTTTTGTCGGTGGAATCATCTCTTTCAGTGAGTCTTTTTGCACTGATGGTGTTATATCCTCGAAGACCTTTTCTTGTCGATGAAAACCATCTCCACTTTCCTTGATATCCTTTATCGATGGAATTACTGTCTTTGATGCATCCTTTCTGAAGTTCATCGACGTTTGCTTTCTTTGATGCCCCTTTTATATCGATGAGACATCGTTGGGTCTCATCGATACTATTTGAATCTTGGATATTTTGATAGAATACTATTAGACTTGTTCGATAACTTATGGTTATTACAGTATCAATGAAAATGATGATTTCTTCCAAAGAGAGATGGCTTCTATGACTTAATTTCTCAAATAAAGATATTTTACTTAATTCAGATTTGATGCTCAATAGTGGCTCTGACTAGGGATGGGGGTATGCTATGGATACCTTCAAGAATCTAGACTCTCTGGTTTATATAGGGCAAAATCAGAAGAAATGTGGTTTTTACAATGGGGGTGAAACCTAAACTACTATACACGGAGAAGGCTATTTTCAAGAAAAGAAGTTTTTCAAGAATTATCCATGTACTGGCAGTTCCTGAACTTCTCTTGTAGCAATTTGGAGAAAATAAGAATCTTCCCCTTCTTTATCCATTATCGCATATGGTCCAAGCCATAGAGCCTCAAATTTACCATGCTTACCTTTATCTTGGCTCTTGGCATTCCACATTAAAACCAAATCACCAATTTTAAACTTTCTCTCTGTTGTTCTTTTGTCATACAATTTTTTCATCTGATTCTGAATTTTAATGTTTTGCTCCTGTGCTTCTGTCCTGACTTCATCAAGCTCTACCAACTGCATCAGCCTCTCCTGTAAAGGGTCATCAATCTCTATCCCTTCCTGTGCTATGAATTTATGTACAGGTAGGAGGTTATCCAAAGGGAGTTTGGCCATTTTACCATAGACCAGCTCATACAGGGACCTCCCTGTAGAGTTTTTTACTGTTATTCTATCTGCCCATAATGCTAAATTCCATTTTGAGTCTCACGCCCTTTTATTTTGTCCTAACACTCTTTTGATAATCTTTAAGATGTTTTTGTTACTAGACTCAGCTTGCCCATTACCTTGAGGGTGGTAAGGGGATGAATGAGATATTGTGATGCCATACTCTTCACAAAAGGTATTGAATTCTTCAGACCTGAAAGCCATGCCGTTATCAGAGATGATCCTTGCAGGAACACTGAATCTAGTAATGATATTTTCTAGTATGAATTTTATCACTATTTTACTGGTGGCCTATTTAGTAGGTATTGCTTCCACCCATTTGGTAAAGTAATCTATGGCAACCAAAATCCATCTGTGTCCTCCACTCGACTTTTCTGATATCTCTCCTATAAAGTCTATTCCCCACTATTGAAATGTTTCTTCAACCTACATTGGTCTTAGTGGGAGTGATCCTTGATATTTCATTTTGCCCAAAAATTTCTGACAAGCCTCACACTTCCTAACATAAGCATAAGAATCATTGAAGACTCATGGCCAAAAATAACTTGCTCTCAATATCTTGTGTGTGGTAGTTTTGGCTGAGAAATGACCACCACAAACCCCTTCATGCATCTCCTGTAGGATCTTCTCTACTTGGTGTTCATGTAAGCACAACAACAATATCCCATCTCTATTTTTCCAATACAAGTCTCCATTGATGATCACATATTTTGCGGATTTCAGTTTTAATGTTGTTTTTTGATTATCAAGCATATCATCTGGACATCTCATGTGTTTGAGATAATACATGATATTTGCATACCAAGCTGTATTTTCAATATAGAATTTGGCTTCATCTAGTCCAACCTCATTTACCTGAAATTCCTCAACCTTTGCTCCTGCCATAAGTTTATCCAATCCCTGACCTTTAATAAGTTGCAAAATCTTGAGCTCAATGTTGAATTCTTGAATCTGGTTGATCCATTTGCATCTTTTCCCTATGACCTCAGTTTGCCTAAATATGTCCTTCACTGTTGCATTAGGAACATATGCTATAACTTCTGCACCTACCAAATATGGTTGGAATTATTTTACTACTTTTACTAGGGCATAAGCTTGTTTTTCATTTAGCTCATCTTTAATCTCAGATGAATTCAGTGACTTACTGAAATATGCAATAGGCTATTCACAGTTATCCTGGTTCTTTTGTAACAACACTGCAACTACCGTATGACAAGATGCAAATGAAAAAATAAAAAAAGGTTTATTAAAATCTGGGGATATCAATACTGGTGCCTCAGATATTGCCCTCTTTATATCTATAAATGCATCTAATGCCTCTGCATCCCAATCAATTTTAGATTCCTTTTTCAGCATCTTCACTATAGGTTTTATGATATCTGCAAAATTAAGGATGAACCTTCTGACAAAATTGATTTGTCCCAAAAATGATTGAACAACTTTGATGGTCTTAGGGATAGGTATTTCATTTATTGCAACTACTCTTTCAGGATCAATTTTTATCCCTTCCTTGGACACTATATGTCCCAGGAGCTTTCCTTCTTCAACTGCGAAATGACATTTCTTCAGATTGAGGGAATTACATATTCCAAAGCTTTCTTAAATACTTTCTCAAGGTGATCGCAATGGTCTTTAGCCCTTTTTGAATAAGCTATTAAGTCATCCTGATACACCACCATTATTACATCAATCAACTCTGCGAATGCTACATCCATTACCCTTTGAAATGTTGCCCTTGCAGTCGTTAATCCAAATGGCATCCTTGCATATACATATGTGCCCCATGGTGTTGTAAAGGCTGTCTTATACTGTTCAGCTTCTTTGACTTTTACCTGATTATACCCCGAGAACCCATCCATCATGGATAGTAGATCACATCTGGTTACTCTCTGCAACATATTATCCATGTTTGGCAAAGGATAATTATCTTTTAATGATGATATGTTCATATTTCTGAAGTCCACACGTAGTCTTATGTCCCCATTTTTCTTTCTGATAGGCACCAAATTTGAAACCCAAGTAGAATATCTACAAGGTTTGATTATCCTCGTGTCTTTCATTTTTATTATTTCCTCTTTCATCTTAGGGAGTAAAGTGGGGTTTATAGGCCTTTGCTTTTGTCTGAATGGTTTAGCATCAGGCTTAAGAGGTATCTCATGTTGGAAGAGATCCTCCTTGTATGCTTTGAGGTCATCATAAGACCATGCAAATACGTGCTTATATTTTCTGAGTAACATTACTAATTGCTGCTTCATTTTAGGAGTCAATTTATTACCAATAAAAACATGTCTTGGTGATTCTTTGCTTCCCAAATTAATCTGCTCAACATCGTTTTCTTTGACTGAGGCTCCTTTATGTTGAAAGCTCTTTCCAGTGCGACTAGTCCTCTAGGCATTTTATTAGATTTTAACTATATGATTTCTTGTCCAAACAGAATCTCTTTCCCATCTATCATCTCTACAAAATCATTGAATTTGATAGCTTGTGCTTGGTAGTGATCCTCACAGTGTAGAAATTTTAACAAATCATTGTCATCATGAAAAACTTGCTAGTTGTATAAATTATCTAGAACAAAAGGCCTGACTTTTATTTCCATCTCTGAGACTCCATTCAGTGTTATATCATTTTCTTTCAAAGCAACATTGGCCAAAAAGTCGGCCATGATATTCTTTGATCTGTCAATCCAACTTATCTGGAAGGCATCAAACAGTTCCATGGTATCCCATATAGCATTCCTATATTGTTTCAACCTAAGATGTTTAGAGGCATACTTTTGTTTAACTTGAGATATTACTAGTTCTAAATCTCCAAAGACACTGAGTAACTTAATTCCATGCTTGGTAGCCACATTAAGTCCAGTGAGTAAAGCTTCGTATTCTACAATATTATTTGTACATTCAAACATCAGTTTGAAAGAATACTTGAATGTCTCTCCATCTGGTGAAATAAATACAATTCCAGCCCCACTTCCTTCCTTGCTGCATGATCCATCAAAGGACATCTTCCATACTTGATCCTTCTTTTCATCTATTGCAAATTCAATTGGAGTCAAGCCTCCCATTCTTGTTTTTGTCAACTCTACTTTGAAGTTATCTATATCTGACTGGATGAAACATATCGACTCAACAAGTTCCACCTCCTCGATAATGTATTCAAAATGAGGTTCTCTCTCAATCCTTACTTCCTGTCCATTTATCGGTATAGTAGCATATGATAGGTCTAACTGGACATGGCCTCCTATCAGATTCGACCATTGTCTGGATAACAACATGCCATAATTAGGAGGGACATCAACCACAATGATGTCCATTTTATAAGATGCTTCTGGACATGCTACTAATTTGAATTCAACATCCTTCATTACACCAACTACTGGGACGGAGCGGTTATCCATGGCGTAACATTTACCAAAATTTGTGTCCAACGCCATTCCAAGTTCTTTCATGACCTATGGGCATAACATTTATAGCAGCTTCTGAGTCAATCATGCAATTTCTTATCATCTTGTTATTTATCATCAGAGTTAAATAAAATGGGTCCACTTGAGAAGGATTTTTTGTTATTGTTGACCCTTAATATATGGTTGGAACAGGGTCATCACTTTTTCGGCCATTCTGTTTATGTTCTTTGGTATTCTCCTCAAATACGCCATTGATCACTTTTAAAGTTTTCTCTCGGTACTCTAGGAACTTCATCATCTCAAGTAATGGGACAAAGACCTTCAATTGTGTCAAGGTGTTGGCAATATCAAATGACATTGTAGTAGGCAATACTGAAGTGTCCATCGTCCCTTCCTTATCACCCTTTTGCATCCTAGAAACTTGTAAATCCTTCTCCTTAACTAACTTTGTGTTTTCTCCCTGGGTTCTACTCGGAGTAGTTATAGGTTTAGATGTTTTATTGATCTCCTTTATGAACATGCCTGATGGTTTGCCTTGTTCAGGGTTTATAGTTCTGTTTCTTAGCATATAAGTCCTTTTGGCTTGTTCAACAGTAGCTGTAGTAATCCTCTCTCGCTCTTCTTTAGTAGGGATCCTCAACCTAACTTCATCTTCCTCATCTGAGAATACCTATTGCATACAACACTACTAATTAATCCGCCTATAATTTACATCACTTCCTTCACTCCCCTCAAATGAGTCACTATCCTCAAAGGATAGTAAGTTTATTGCATGGTCATCTGCATATTCTTCATATTCTTCCTCCCTTCCCTGCAACTTCATTGCCACCGTGCACTAGTAAGGAGAATGAGGCATATCACACGCTAAACACCACACATCCTCATCAACCACCTGGTTGACCACTTTCCTCAAAGGATCTAGTATTTGGTTACCTTCTTTCGGGTTCTTGTCCACTAGTTTTCCATCTTTCCATGCAGTATTGTAAGGCATATCATGCAATCTGGGCCTATCATGGTGATAAAATTGCAGTTTCTCTATTTTATTCACTCTGACAGAGAAATCCTTGAGAACATTCAACACCTTGTCCAACTTGTCATCATCCTTTGTTTGTTTAGGGGCTTTTGGATTGAACAACCTTGCATCCTCCCTTCTTCTTATAGTTCCGGCTGCCTTTCTATTATTCTCTATAGTTATGGCCACTTTCATGATTCCTTGAAGGGTTGTATGATTCTTTGTTCTGAGCTCATAGTTTGTTTTACTATCAAAAGCATTCATGTAGTACAAAATGCTGACTTCAGGAACCGGTTTTATTCTATTAGAGATTTTATTCATAACTCTATTAAATCTCTTATTGAAGTTGACCACTATTTCATTTTTATCCTTCTTGATGCTTATGATCTCATGTAAGGCAAACTCCGGGCTATTGTGATCTCCGTACTGTTCAAGAAAAAGTCTCTTGAATTCTGTAAGGTTGTTTACTGAAAAAATCCGGTAGTGCTCTGAACCAATCTCGGGCATCCTCTATTAATGACTGCATGAATAACTTCATCTTGACATCCTCATATGGGAGACAAAAATCCTCCATATCTGTGTCAAAAGCCTTGCAATGTGCTTCCCCTGAGATGGCATTACTCCTAGTGAACTTTGGTATTGCAGTCCTAATTTCATTAAGGATAGGGTGAGGATACAACATCATCCCTGAAAAGTCAAACTGCCTGATGCGTTCTGTATTCATCAGCCTGCATCCACCTTGGAAGAAGTTTCCATAGTTTGGTCTCACATTGTTATTACCAAATGGAAATTGGTTTTGTGTTTAAAAGTGGTTTTGATATGTAAAGCTATCGAATTGGTTATGCTGATACTCAGGAGGTAAATTGGGGTATGAGAAGTTGTTGAAGTGATTGTATTGATGCTCAGGAGGTATATTATTATATGTAAAGTTATTTTGCTTAGAATTGTATAGAGGGTTTTCAAACAACTTGTAAGTATTGTTCTTCACATTGGTTTTATCTTTATTATTTCTCCCTCTATTTGATCCTTGGGCTGCCTATTCACACCTTGCCCTGTATCTCTCTAATTCATGATCAATATCATCTTCATTGATATTTATACCCAATCTTGCACATGATTCTATACATTCTTGTACTCTTCCTTCATCTTTCATTTCAATGGCTACTTCCATCATTTCCCTCATCAAGTCTGCCATACGATCTGATGCATCCACCTTGCTTGAGCCTGAGGAACTTGAAGCCCCTGTCCTTGAATTTGAACGGTGATTCTCAAAGCCAGGAGGGTATTTCCCTTTCCGCACTCTATCCACAACTACCAAATCCTCATCCCTGGGGTATATGGGAATTGTATAATTCTATTTACTTAAGGTTGGACGTGAATGGTTTTTAGAATAGTGCTGATTATTCTTCCCATTCATAAAGTCATTTTTAGGTTCCATCAGACTGTTTATTGATTTCTCCTCTAGATTTCTTTTACTTCTCTTCTGATCAAAGATTAATTGGACTATGGGGTGGCCTTGTGTTATTGACCTCCTTCCGTACATAAAATTTCTTATTTCAGAGTCGCCACCTTTCTTCTTGAAAGGAATTTGTATTTGGTATATGAGTTCTTTTCCATAGCAGAGTGCTTTTTTTTTTTTTGAATGCTCCCCAACAGAGTCGCCAATCTATTGGGTCTCAAATCAATAGGTTGGATAGGTTCTAAGGAAATGCTAGCTCCTATGCTCAAACCCTCCAATTGATCTGGTAAACTTATAGAGTGAACCTATTTGGTTGCTAGCTCTCTCACTTTAGGTTTTGCAGGACCTAGGTGGGTATACCTACTCACTAGTTGTTCCTTCAACTAATGCTTTTTATAGCAGATTTAGTGTCTTGATCTAACTTCCTCCTATCTTAGAATGGCATAAGTTCCTAGAATGGAGATATAGCAGATGAGTTCAAGATTGTTGTTGTAAAAGATATTTGATCTTTGTGCTTGAAATTTATATATATACACTATTGCTAATTTATTTTAGAAGTTCTACTCAGCTACTCCTATTACTTTTAATGTGAAAGTATGAACTGATGAGTTGTATTTTAGAGATGACCAGTGCCTTTCCTTGCTGTTTGGGCTATAGAGTCTTTATATTTCTTTAGGACTTATTGTGTAAACTTATGAGACAGTTTTTAAACCCACCCCCTCTTGATGAGTTTATCAGTTACTTTTTCTTATGAGCTCTACTTCAATGTCTATATTGTAAATCGCCTGAATGAATTTAACCCTAACTTTAAGAGACCATCCAAGGAAGAAATACAAAGAACAATTACAATTCGCAAGTAAATCTTTTTTGATCCAAGTCTACAATATGAAACACAATTTTACTGGAAGAACATGAATAACCTTATCTCCTTTAGATAATATCATAAGCAACTACCTGCAGAAAATGCAGTAATCCGCAACACATACGCAAAGGAAAAATGACTGATTATGTTATCTATATTCGCCAAGATAATACAATAGTAAGCTTGAGGCTATAATCTACTCCTTTCCCTCTAATTGTCTTCCATATTACAAAAGCTCCCTCCTTTATATGAGAGTATAAATTATCACCAAGCGTTGTGGCTTTTCGACACATAACCGTTAACTAACACTTTTTTTTCGAACATTACTTCGACTGGGTATTTTCTCCCTTCATCGAAATGCTGCATTCGGTCATTATAGCCATCTCCCCATTGATATATTTCTGATGTCCGTCAGGTTTCATGTCGAAGAGACCTCGGGCTTCGGTGACTTCTTTTACCCTCCCATCGAAACACCCTTTCTATCGACATCACTAGAGCCCATCGATAAATGGGTCTGTCGTTTCATCAAAGTCTTCTTTACTTTGATGACTTGCTTCTGCTATCATCTTTCATTGATGATCTCATTAGCAATGTTTCATTGATAAAGTTGTATCAGCAAAATCATGCATATTGGTAACACACCCTTTAGCTTCCTCGAAACTCATATCTTTATCGATATCTTTTATCGACGTAATCTCCTTTTGTTTGATCGATATCATTCTTTTGATGAGAGTGTTTCTTGCAGCGAGTCTCCTTCCTCTTGCATCGATGGTATTGTTTCTTCAAAAGCCTTTTCTCATCGGTGGGGACCACCTCTGCTTTCTTTGATACCTTTTGTTAGTGGAATCATCTCTTTTAGTGAGTCTTTTTGCACTGATGGTGTTATATCCTCGAAGACCTTTTCTTGTTGATGAAAACCATCTCCGCTTTCCTCGATATCCTTTATCACTGGAATTACTGTCTTCGATGAGTCCTTTCTGAAGTTCATCAGTGTTTTCCTTCTTCGATGCCCCTTTTATATCAATGAGACATCGTTGGGTCTCATCGATACTATTTGAATCTTGGATATTTCAATAGAATGCTATTAGACTTGTTTGATAACTTATGGGTTATTATGGTATTAGTGAAAATGATGATTTCTTCCAAAGAGAGATGGCTTCTATGATTTAATTTCTCAAATTAAGATATTTTACTTAATTCAGATTTGATTCTCAACTCAACCAACTTCCAACGCCATTTCCTTCATGGAAAACTTTTGCCAAAAGATGCAAAAGTTGTCATGACAACTTTGACAACTTTTACCTATGAGTGCAAAAACACACTCCAAGGCTCTCAAGGCCTGAAACATCACTCAAATGGCATCCCACAATGGATTTAAGCCATTTTCAAACATTCTAGCAAGTTTCCAAGCATCCACTTGTTACAAACCAAAAATTGACATTTTGACAACATTTTAGGATAATGACAATTTTGGATCCTTGCCCCAGGGGAGTATGGTGTAGAGCACCTAGCTCAAAGTTGTCTTTTCTTGGATTTTAGAGTTTTTGTGTGATTTCAAGCTATTTTATGTTGTAATAAGGTGGAAGTAATCCTATGATGCTTTTTGAAGCCATATTTTGGTTGTCCACACTTTTGTTGTGCTCAGGATCCAAAATTGTCATTAATAATGTAACTCTTCCACCAGAAATTCAAAGTGAAAATTAGATTCCTATAACTATGGTATAGACGCCAAGGTGGCCATTTCATCTGCTGCTCTATTTGCTAAAATGATACAAAGGTAAAGTATTTCTTGAGGTCATCCACCATTCTCTTATAAGGCATCAGTTTCTCATCTTTAGTATGATATATATCATTGATTTGGTTGATGATGAGTTGAGAATCTCCATAGATGTGTAATTCAACAATCTTCCATTTGATGGCTAGTTTGATCCCATTTACCAAAGCTTCATATTTTGTAATATTGTTTGTGCAAGGGAAGATAATCTTGTAAGCTTTTGGGATTGAATATTTTTGAGGAGTAATAAAAAGTATTCCGGCACTAGAACCATGTTGAGTGAAAGACCCATCAAAAAACATCTTCCATGATCATTGAGTAAGGTGCATGATTGATTCATCTAGAAATTCTATATGCAAAGATTGACCGTCTTCAAGTGGAGCATCAACAAGTTGATCTGAAATACCCTGTCCTTTGATGGCTTTACATTCTACATATTCAATATAAAATTCTGTAAGAACCATGACCCATTTAGCCATTCTTCCTGTAAGTGTTTCTTTGATTAGAATATATTTGAGTGGGTCAATTTTAGCCACCAACTTAATAGAATGTGATAACATGTAGTGTCTTAATTTCTGTGATGCAAAGACTAGTGCCAAACAAGCCTTTTCTATGATAGTATAGTTCATTTCATAAGACACCAAGGTTTTTCTGATATAATATATAGCTCTTTCCTTTTTATTCTCATCTTGTTGTGCTAGAAGTGCCCCCAATGATGTATCGGTAGTTGATATGTATAGAATCAATGGTTTACCTTGAATTGGTGGCATCGACATAGGTGGATTATAACGATAGTCTTTGATTTGTTTTAGATGTCATTCACAATCTGCATCCCAGTTGTACTGGATTCCTTTCCTTAATACTTTTGTGAAGGGTTGAGCTTTGTCTGCTAGTTGAGATATAAATCATCTTATTGATTGGAGACATCCTTGTAAACTTCTTATTTGACTGATATTCTTGGGCGGAGGCATTTCCATTATGGCTTAGACCTTTTCAAGATCAACCTCAATTCCTTTCTTTGAAATTATGTAACCAAGCAATTTCCCTGATGTTACTCTGAATGCACACTTTTTAGGATTTAGCCGAAGCTTGAATCTTTCCATTCTATCTAGTATGAGACCTAGTTGTTGGATATGTGTGTATCTCTTCATAGTTTTTACTAGGGTGTCATCAACATAATCTTCCATATTTTTCTGCATCATATCGTGGAAGATAGTGGTTACTGCTCTTTGGTAAGTCACTCCTGCATTCTTTAGTCCAAATGGCATGACATTCCAACAGAAGGTTCCCCATGCACATGTGAAGGCTGTCTTTTCTTGATCCTTAGAAGCTACCTTGATCTAATTATAACCAGAGAATCCATCCATTAATGAGTATGTCTCATATCCAACGGTCATATCTACTATCATATCAATATTGGGAAATGGAAAATCATCTTTTAGACATGATTCCTTGAGATCCCTAAAGTCTATGCAAACCCTAATAGATTTGTCTACCTTTGATACAGGTACTATGTTTGATATCCATTCTGCATAGTCTATAGCTCTAATAAATCCAGCTTTGACTAGCAGTGCCACATAAGGATGCATCTTACAAACTCTTTGTTTGACTGCTTTAACTCTTGGTGTAATAAAGAGATGATGCATGATGAGATCAGGATCTAGTCCTGGCATATCGAAGTATGTCCATGCAAAGTTGATCTTCTTTTCTGAAAAGAGGTTGCTGAAATCTTTTAACTCTTCTGCTAATAGTGATTGAGCTAAATGAATGATATGTGGTGTCTCTTGAATTCCAATATTGACTAGTTGAGTTGGTTCAATCAATATTGAAAACCTTTCTTGGAAGTGACTTGGCAACATATCAACTATCTCACCCTCAGGTGCCTTAGAGAGGTTTTCACCCTTAGGTACATCCTTTATTTTTACTTTTTTTTTGTTCTGACACCGCCATAGTGTGGTTTTCATCATCAGAACTTTATGTTTATTTGTTTGATTTTTGCAACTGAGATAGTTGATGTCTGTCTCAGTCATGTTCTCACTTTGATCACTGGTGGAAGAGTTAATTGGTTCAACTGCATTAAGATAGCAGGCTAATGTGTAGTCATTGGCGAAGGTAGGTATATTCAAATGTTGGTTGTAAAGAGTATAGTCAATCAGTTCAGGATGTATCAAGGATAAAGTTTTAATAGGTTCAAGGGAGTTCATGGTATTATCATCATAACTTCGGACCGACAATTCGAGTTCCAGAAGACTACCTTGCATAGATGTCTCGAGACCAGGAAGAGTCACAATACAATTATCGAAGTGCATGTTAATATTTAGTGGACCTAACCCAACCGACCTACTCCTAGCATCGTCCCCTACTTCAAAATGGACTACATATTGTGGTGTGATAGTAACATGGTCAATAGGCAACATCTCATCATTCATGATGGAGTAGTCATAATATGATGTTGAATAGTTATTGTTATAAATAGGGCTTCTGTTTGAGTTATCAGAGTCATAAGATGAAGTTTCTGACTCATCTTCAAGTGATTTAGTAAAAGTATGTATAGTATCAATACTTAAATCTTTGATGCTACAAGTTCCTTCATGATTTGGTTCATTGATCACTTGTATTTGACACACCTATTGACATAACCTTGATGGTTCTATTAGTCCCTGTCATCTTTTCCATTCAGTTTCTTCTGAACTGATGATTGGTCCTGCTTCTGCAGCTTCTAATTCTTCTTTTGTAGTTCCATATATGATTTTCTCTATCTCATTAGAGGGAGAATTTGCTTGTGCTCTTCCTTCTTTTAGCTGTTGTTCATAGTCTTTTTGTCTTTTTAGTCTGATTTCCTCTATTTCCTTTTGCAACTTTAAGCGGATTTCCTCTTGTGCTTCATCTATGATATCACTAGATTCTTTAGGAGTTTCTATAGTAGGTGTATATGAGAGATGATCTGGACCCCATTCACACTCATTCGAGTCAGTTTCTAAATCATCTACTTGTTGTCTACCTGTGTATGTAACCAAAATATTTAGTGGTGCAAACAATTCTTTAATTCTTTCTACCTCTTCTCTCATATCCTCTGGGACTTCTACTCCTTGTAGTGTTACTGCTGATATAATTGGAACTTGCATACCAGCTGATTCTTCTCTCCTGATTGCTGAATCTTCTTGTTCATTTCATACTCTTCCTAAGTTTGTTGAGTATTGATTTCCTGTGATGTTGATGGTAGTATCTTTTTCCTCCACTTAGGTTGATGGTGAGAAGTATGTTTATGATCTGATGACTTTCTTGGATTGTACCCAAGTCTAGCTTTATCATTTGCAGACATAGTTTGTAGCTGAATAGGCTCAACAATACCTTTTTAATGCTTGCCCAGAGGATGAGTGTCCGAATATCCCATGTGTTGAAGCATCTTATAGCCTAGACCATATTGTATCGAGGAAATTTCACAATGTCATATTTCTTTGTTTGTACTATCTTCTTTGAAAATCCATTTGAGAACAACGTCCTCTCCTATTTCATTTGCAAGGGAAGTAGAGGATTGTATAAAGAGACTATCATAAATGACATTTGGAGTTGAATTTTGTGGCTTCATAACCTCAGATGGTTTTCCCGACTGTCTTGGTGATGGAGGAAGGTACATTATTGAGAGTATAGGTTCTATTTTGTATCCATCCATGCCAGTATTTATGATTTTCAATTTCTTCTCTAAATCTTTCAGCAAAGTTTCTGAAGTTTCAGTTGTAGAGGCTGCTCTATTATGAGGAACAAAAGAATCAGTACTCCGTGTTAATGTATTACAGGTATAGCTTGTATCAGCAGGAACACTGACTTCAACTCTGTTGTAAGGAAATTTCAAGCACTGATGATATGTAGATGGTACTGCTTTCATTTCGTGAATCCATGGCTTGCCCAGTAAGATGTTGTATGAAAGAGGAAGGTCAAGGACTTGAAAAATAACATCTCTTTCCATAGGTCCTACCCTGATTGGTAATAGTACCAGACCTTTAGAGGTTCTTTCTTCTTCATCATAAGCTTTGATCATTATTTTCTTTCTTGGATCAATGACATTTTTAGAAAATCCCAGCTGTGTTAGTAGATTGTAGGTACAAATATTCAACCCAACACATCCATGTATCAAAACATATTTAACTCAGTGTTTATGGATCATAGCTTCGATGTGTAATGGCTGGTTATGCAGGTGATTCAGTGAGTTATCATCTTCTTCAGAGAAAGTGAGGTAATGAGGCAAAGTTAGGTGACCCACCATAGATTAAAATCGTTCTACATCTAAATCTTTAGGAATATTAGTAGTGAGAAAAACTTTGTCCAGGATCTCTCTACGAGCAGAAGAGATCTTAAACAATTCTAAAATGGAGATTTAAGCGTTAGTTCTTTTCAATTATTCGACAATCCTATAACCAAGAGAGGATGATGAAGCCAACTGCTTAGATTTAGCTGTGATTGTATCTGTTTGTTTGTTTAAAGAAGGTAGATTTGATGTTGTTTGAGCAGAAGTTGAGGAACTAGCTCCTTGGAGAGTAACCTTCTTTTGAGCACGGGTCACAACACTGACAGTTTGTGCTTGATTTTGTTTATCTTTGATTATTATCACATTGTAATATTCAGGTTGGGAAGATTCAATCATGTTGATCACGTTGTCATTGTTAGTGTAGGTGTAATTGATTTTAGCACCTCCCTTGGATTTTGAGGAATCATCTTGTTCATAAGAAGGTAAGGGATCTTTAAAAGCCTTGTGATCAGCATTAGTCATGTGATTTCCAACAATGATTTTGCCAGCATTGATGATATCTTGAATTTCATGTCTGAGATTCATGCAGTTGTTTGTGGTATGACCCTTGTTTCGTTGGTATTCACAATATTCTTTTTCTCTCCACCATTTGGGTTTAACTTCTGGATCATATGGTCTAGAATTGTCTGGCAATGTTACCAGGTCATTTGCCAATAAAGTTTTAAAAGCTAATTCATATGATTCGTCTAGAGGAGTAAAATCACGTTTAGGCTTTGAAAGTCAAGGTTTCTCTTTAAACCATTCTTTTGATTTTTTTGGAGGATTTTTTGTTGTAGTTTCAGTTGCTTTGAGTGCTTGTGTGTCGTTGACCAAGTTAAATATTTTGGATTTTGATTTTGCTTGAATAGTGTCTACCACTCCGTCATTAACAATGTTTCTATTGTTATCTTTGTCGTATTTCCAGTATTTGTTCTTTTCTTTAGAACTAGAACCTTGTGATGTTTCTTTCCAAAGTGATATATCTCCTTTCTTTATGAGCACATCTTCCATTCCGATGGCACTATCTACCATTTTGTTGAATGAAGGATAAACTTGCATTTGGATATTATATTTCAATTCAGGGATCAGGTTAATGATGAAGATATCCATCTTCTCAGAATCTAGAATAGGCCGTGAATATCTAGAGAATATCTTTCTCCAACGTTGAATAAAGGTGAGAAAAGGTTCTTTTGTTTTCTGTTTAGTGTTGCAAAGCTGAATCATAGTGACTGGATGATGAATGTTATAGGAGTATTGTTGTAGAAACAATTGGTTTAATTCTTCAAAAGTTTTGATTCCCATAGGTAGGCTTGAAAACCATTCCATAGCTTGTCCTCCTAAACTTCTCGAGAAGAGGTATATGAGGTATGCTTGTTCATGCATGAATTCCATACATAAAGAACAAAATTCTCTGACATGGTCCTGAGGATCTGCATTCCCATCATATTTGTCAAACTTGGGAATCTCCACTCTTGAAGGGAATGGAGGCATGTAAAGGTTTTTGTCAAATGGGAACGAGCATATCATCTCTAGAGAATATTGCTTTGATGTTTTATCCTTGTTTTTTCGGTTCTGTGATTTCTGTCTGTAATGCTTGTAATTATTTTTTTACCAGCACTAAAGGTGTCTCTTCCTCTTTAGTGATGAGGGTTTCAATGTCATAATTTATAGGAAGTTTAGCGCCTTGCTTTGCTAGCTCTAGAAAATGCTCTTCCTTTTCTCTAGACATCATGATCTTCATCATTTTCTAGAAATGTTTATCATTTAGATATTTATTTATAACAGTTTCTATAGGTTCAGAGACTACAGATTCATCTGATAAGGAATCATTTTTAGTAGCATGGTTCCTGAGGTTGTCATAAGTATCACATTTAGTAGCTTATCTTTCTTGCCTTTCTCCAGACATGGTGGGAGATAGAGGCTGATAAAAAATTGGTAGATCAAAAATTAGTATTTGTGACGATGAAGGTTTATTTGGGACGAGTTCTTCTACAAAGAATGGATTGTTGTTTGATGAGAAGGATACTCCTTTACCTTTGTTATCTTTCTTGCGAGAACTTCTGGTTTGAGCAGGCATTTACAACCAATGAGACCAAGAGCTAGATGTGGTGCATAAGTCAAGATCAAATTGAAGCTAGTTGTTCGTTTAACATAGTGATTAAGAGAAGTAACTAAGATCTGGTCTGGTTTCAGGTTCGATCTATCTTGTGTAATACATTATCTAAGTTAACTTAGGTTTGATAAAATGTTGATTGAACTAGCTCGAAGATGATCGGCAAAATCGTGCAACACAACGACAGGGTACACTATCGAGATTGTTTATGCTCAGAATTATGATATCCAATTTTATGCTTGTTGTAAACTGATCTGGGCAATTTTGACTATTTTGATTGACAAGATTAGGAATTCGTACGACAAAGTTTTCAGACCCAGACGACAGTTTAGCTATTTGCAGACAATAAAGATAATTTTTGGTACGAGTTGCTGCCTGATTTCATATGATAGTTGGGCAAAATCTAGATGATAATATACTGACTGTGATGTATATTCATATGACAGACTGTTAAAGACTAGACGACAATTTTTTTAGATTCGTACAACAGGTTTTACAGAGCCAGATGACAAACTGTTAAGATCAATGAAGACTCGTATGACAATAGGTATGTAGCAGGATGACAATTCAGTAGACTCGTACGACAAAGGACTAGACAAAGATGAAATTCTGACAGGCAAAGTTTTTTTAACTACTGACGAAGACTAGGTTTTGGACACGAACTGAGTTTATCACTGAGTTGTTGATTTGTTTGATTTGTTTTCTCTAGTTTTAGTATTTTAGTTTTAGTTTCAGTTTTTCAGTTTCAGTTTTAGAGATGAAAACATAGAAAACACGCAAGATATATATAATGACTTCAATCACAGCACACTAACCCTATGAAAGTTGGCTTAGAGAAGAAAACCTTTGCTTGCTAACTTAGGTACACACCCAATAGCTAATCAGAATATGGCCGCTAAGTCTCACATAATGGATTCTCAATGTCGTATTAGCCGAATCCAAATGCTAATGGGGGCATAATATGACAAGTGTCTTGGGAGAGTTACTATCTCTCTTGCACAAAAGTTATCCCCCTTTCAGAGGTGAATCAAGTAGCTTCTATCTTATAGTTCTTTAGTCAAAAATTTCATTCGAAATTACCCCTTGAAGTCATGCAAGAACGATTGAGGCCTATAGCCTGACAAGGTACCAAAACAAGATGTAGTCACGTAAACGTGATTGAGACTGCGAGGCCCTACAAAATGCTCGATATGAGAGATCTCAAAGAGAAAAATCAAATAATCCTGTCCTCTAAGACTTTAATCACCAGAGGCCTATTTATTATAGTGAGTTGGAATGCTTAGGTCCAACTGTACTCACTTGGGTCGTTCTCATAGGGTGATTACTTTTTCCCACTATGACAGGCTTGCTAAAGGTATACAAATCTCAAAATATAGAAAAATCTTCGAGGGTCTAGATTTTTGATTGTCTGTAAAAGACAAGAGCATACTCTCCTACCTCTCTAATTTTTCTGAAAACACAAAAGACAGGTTTGTTCTTTGAATAGATAGCAATTTAAGTGCCTAAAAATTGAACTTTAAAGAATACACTAAGTTTGGTCGATTTTCTTTAGACAACCTGCAAAACTAATGGATCAAAAGACATTTTGTTTTCGATTCTTTGACAAGCGTATGCTTGATTGATAAACTCTCTGACAAGCATTCTGCAAGAAAACTAGTTAGGTTGTAAAAACCTCAGGCAAAGAGAAGACAGACCAGGGTTAGCATCAGCGTTAGCAAAATCTAAATTCAATTTACAGAAAACTCTAAAAAGTAAACTATTTTTGAAATGATAAAACAAAAATTCGTATGATAAATTATACCTTTTCACATGAGTATTCTCACAGGCCCGAACGATAAAACACAGTCAAATAATCAGAGCAGAAACTCATACAAGCTCCTTTTCTGATTCACACGATAAAACATAGATCTTGATAGAATGTCATATGATGAAGGAAGTAGACTCGTACGATATTTAGTAGAGACTGTAAGATGAGAATTGAAAGATAGAAAAAAGAGTGATTTTGAGGCCGAAGGATTGAATTTCGAGCCCCACGATGGGCACCAAAAATGTGTGTGAAAAGTGGACTTGTATCTGTATCTGAAATACACAACACTTCAATTAAGTCATTAGATGCATGGTTAGTAAATCAATAATCAATGAATAATAAACCATTACAAAGTGAGCTATTGCCTTTTAGTAGATGCGAGTTTAGTCTTGCTCTCAGATTTCATATGCAATACCAGTGACTAGATGACACCTAAATGAAGGATTTTTAATCTATATGAGCATGAATTAGAGCTAAATGAATGCAAGATTTAAGCTAGATATGCAAGATTTAAGCTAACATGATTTAAGAAATATTAAGCTAGATGATTTAATAAGGATGCAATAACTAATATGTAATATCTCAATGCACAATCTTAGTGAACCTAGAGCAAAAACAACATAATAACAATATATTCTCTAGGATCCTTGAATGAGAGATGAGAGCCTGAATTTATAGAAAATTCAAAAAGAAACCAATGGCTGAGATCAAATGATGATGAGTGGTCAAGATTTTCAAAGAGGAAGCACAATCTAGGTGAATTGATGTGATTGGTTGCTTTTCTCAATTTTAAAGGAAATTGAACTAAAATTAAGATAAAATCAGAAAAAACTAATTTATTCTCTATTTCATTCAATTTTGATATTTAAATGTTTTAATTGTTTTCTTTGAGATTATTCTTCAATTTGTTTTTCAAGATTATCTCCGTTTGATTTCTTTTTTCAAATTTTAATTCTTTTTTTCAATTAATTTATTTTTTGATGATTTAATGACAAATTGATTTATTTAATTAAATAAACTAGGATATTCAATAAAAATAAATAGGATAATTGTTTAAAAATGATTTACTTGCAATGATCAATTGAATAAATAAATATTTAATTAATATTGGTTGATTAATTTGCCATGTGACATTGGTGTTTGAAGAAATTAATTGTGTGCTCAAGATTAATTTTTAATTGCCTTTGGTTAGGACCTTGGTGATGTTGTCGAGATTAGGGGCCCATGGTTTAGATGACCATTTTTAGGGTATTAAAAGAGGTAGATATGAAGATAGAGAAAGAGATCAAAATATGGAGACTAATAGATAGAGAGAAAGATGTAGTGAGAGAGATAAACACAAAGAGAGATATTGAGAGATAGATATATAGAGGAGGAGGGAGAGGGAGAGATATATAAATATATTAATGGTGAGATAGAGTGATAAAGAGATAGAGATATAAGGAGATATAAAGAGGGGGAAAGATAGACAAAGATAGTGAGATAGATAATTAGAAAGAAGTGGAGACAAACAAATGGATATGAAGTGAGGGAGAAAGAAATTGGAAGGATGGAGAGATAAAGAAATAGAGAGAGATAGAGATAAATGAGAAGATAAAGAGATAAATAGGGAGAGATGGAGATAAATGGAAAGAGAAAGAGAGATAGAGTTATATGTGAAGAGAAAGGGAGAGAGGTAGAGGTAGAGAGATAGGTCAATATATAGGAGAAATAACTCAATATATATATATATATATATATATATATATATATATATATATATATATATATATATATATATGGGCAAGGTAATGAGTCACAAATTCGTGGAAGTTTGTGCGTTGGAAAACACGCTCTTATAAACGGAGGCCCGTTTATGCTTTGGGTTCCCGAGCCGAAAGGTAACGAGGGTCCGAAACAAAAAAAAATGGGTCCTCGTTTCAGAATAAAACGAGGGCCCGCTTTTAAACAAAACGGGGGCCTGTTTCAGATTATAATGTCTAGATTCTAAATATGTAAATTTATTTAAAAATTGGTTATTTTAACTATTTTTCATTTAATTTATACTAAATCGGGTCCATAAATTTGAAATATTAACTAATTTTGTTAATTTAATAACTTTTTTATTTTAAAGAATTTTGGAAAAAAAATTATATATCATCAATCTACACAAAATTCTTTTGTATTTTAAAATAAAAAAATAAAAAATGTTAAGTTTACATCAAATTATGTGAGTTGTACACGTCAAATTTTTAAAAAGATAATTACGGCCATTAAAAAATTAATTAAAAAAAAAATATTAGAAAAAAAATACACAAAAATATGCTCATCAATCTTCAGTGTGTTACAAATCATTTCCCAAAACGGTTTGAGAAAATAATATTAATTGTGTCAAAAAGTGTGGGTCGTACACATGCATGGTATGGTCCTGAAACAAGCATTTTTAAAACATAGTTTTTAGAACTCCATTCAAAAAGTTATTTTTTATTATGTGGGTATTAAAATAAATTACATATTTGGAAAGTACACTCAAAGGGCTATCTTTTATATACTTACTTTTTTCAAGATTCAATCTTTAAGTGTTTCAAAATTTAAGCTCAAATGAGACAAAATCTGAAAATCGGGGAAAACACTTCCACTTTTTGGCCAAAACATGGACTCATCTTCTTGCATTAACCCATATATACATATACATATATATATATATATATATATATATATAGAGAGAGAGAGAGAGAGAGAGAGAGAGAGAGAGAGAGAGAGAGAGAGAGAGTTATGGTGTGTGAGTGAGAGAGATATAGAGACAAGGAGGGAGAGGGAGAAACATGGAGACTATGTGTCATTGAGAGAGATATGTAGATAGATTTATTTGATTATCTATCTCTACATTATTTATAATAGTGATTAACTAAAAGAAATATCATTTCTATAATTATGAAATTATTGAAATAAAAACATAATATAAAACCTGTAAAAAAACTTAAGAACATCAATATTTAACAAAGCAAAAAATGATAAAATGTCCAAAATAAAATTTATGAAATATTATATAAATTAAGATAAAAGTTCAAAATATAATTATTGTACAATAATTCAAATTTTAATTAAAGATACATAATTATAATTTGAACTACTTGTAATAGCTTTTATTTTTATTTCACAAAATAGACAAATAATTATAACAATTTCGAGTTTAAATCTAAAAAGAAAATTAAAATGCAAAGTTAACTAAATGTTAATACAAATAACAATTTCAAATAAATAAAATTAATAATAATTAAAAATAACCTTAATATATAATAAACTTATTAATATACAGAATTAGTTTTCCATGGTCCATGAATTTAAATGCAAGTTTTTTAGAATTGACATTTTCAATGACACCCAGTGATTCATCATTAGGAAGAGGAGAAAGTGAGTAAGAACTCCTCTTCTGTGGGTATGATTGGAAACATACATTCCAAAAATAGAACATAGTTTAATCCCAAAAATATTGCATTTGGAGCTTGTTAATATTAAACGATGGAATGACATTTTAAATATGAAGGAATCAATATAATACAAACACAAATTATCTATTTATTTTTTTAATTCAATTTATATATGAATAAAAATAATTATGAAAAACTTAATATTAGTTACCTATAGATATATTTTGAAAAATTAAATAATAATATTATTATAATTTCTATATAATATACATTATAATAAAATAATTATTAAAATAAATTTAAATTAAAATTTTAAAATATATAATTTATTATTAAAAATATTTAAATATATGATTCTTAATATACTATATCTATTATTTTAATAATATAATTTAAAAAATAAAAAATAAAAAAATTCAAATGTCTCCTACTCGAGATGGATTTTTTGCTCTGCTAGGGTTTGAGGTTGCGTGTTCCATCCTGTGTGTTTCAAACCGCATTTATTGCGAGATTTTTTGTGTTTATTATGTCTCCAACCAACTTTAGCCTAGTAGTTGATGCTGGTGCTGGAGTTGCTACAACGGAACCTCATGGCGCCATTGAGCAAACACCCTCGCAAGTTTGTCTCGAAAGTGTTTCACGAGTTATGTCCTCGCCTGATGTTGTACTTCTTGTTCAAGACTTTGACAATGCCTATGAGTGGCTTGAAAAATATACTTTGATAGGATATTTTGTGGGTAGGATCCCTCCTGAAAGCATGCTTCATGACTGGGTCGCCAAAGCCTGGTCTCATCATGGAGTTAGGCTTGATGGTGTCCAAAATCTCATGAAAGGTTTTTTCTTGTTTTTCTTTTCAAACCCTTCCCATGTCGAGGCTATTCTCTCTCATGGTTTGTGGATTGTTAGGTCGTCCCTTCTGGTCTTCCAGCGCTGGTCTCGCGATTTTTCTATTTCAGATGACAAAAAATTGCAAGTTTCAGTTTGGGTTGAGTTCCCTAGTCTTCCTTTGCCTTGTTGGCCCTTCATGAAAACCATTACTTAGTCTGTTGGCAAAGTTGTCTGCCTCAAGCTAGACCTTTTTTTAATGCTCTCCCTCAAAAGAGGGTATGTGTTGAGGTCGACCTTTCTCGCGACCTAAAAGAAATGATTGATATTCAAGTGGACGGTACTACCTTCACCCAAAAGGTTCTATATTTGAACCTACCCAACACTTGTTATCGATGCCAATCGACAGAGGCAACTCTGAAATTGAAACCCCTTGTTAAGGAATCTGGCTCTTGACCAGTGGAGGGAGCCAAGAAGGATGAATGGACCATGGTGGTTCGTAAAGGAAAAACCCTTGCAGTTTTGGCCCAAAAGATTCTCGTTGGTTCTAGTTCTCAACCGACGACGGATCCTCCTTTGTAGTCTCCATCCTCCCAGGCGGCTCCCACTTTAGTTTCAAACCCTTCTCAACAGGGGAATGCTTCTTCTGAGGGTGCTACCTACCCTCCTCGGGTGCACACTCCTCAGACTGTGTCTACGATTTCTGGTCCACACTCTCTACACCATTCTTGCAGCCCTTCAGAGCATGCGGAGATTGTTGATGGTGGTTCAGAAAAATGACGAGTCATCTCCAGTGGGGAACATGATTTTTTACACAATAGCTTCTCCTCTCTTGGGGATGAAAATGATATGTTGGTTTTGTTATGAATTACATCTCATGGAATGTTTGAGGTCTCAAAGACCTCACCAGAAAGTATTTTGTTCGAGATGTTTGTCAACGTATTGTAGGCCTGGATGTCCTTTGCCTCCAGGAAGTTAAAATTGCAGGTTTCATGCTTTATGGTGCATGTCGTGTTATTTGGCTAGATAGCCTTGTTTTTTCGTCCCAACATGAAGTTGTTTGAGGGGGAGTTGTCACTCTAATTTCACCTCGGTGGTGCTCTGCAGTTATTTCTCATGGGGTTGATCCCATGCGGTGCGCCGTCTGGGTTTTTCATTCTATTGATAATCATTCTATTGGGATCGTTAATGTTTATGCTCCCAAAGATTCGGTTGAAAGATCATACCTCTAGCAATGGATCACGGATAATCTTCCATCTGCCACTTGGGTCATGTGTGGGGACTTCAATATGGTTGAGGTGGCTTCTGATAAGGATGGTTTTTTACCTTTCCGTTGGACAACAAGAAGCCTGGTACTATATGCATAATAAAATGGGTCTTTTGATCCCAACACCAACTGCCACCGTCCTAGTGGGGTCTGGCACACTTGGTTTAATTTCAGAGTTGGCTCTGATAGAATTCTTAAAAGGCTTGATTGTGCTATGATATCTACGCAATCTTTTTTCTCTTTTTCTAAAGACCTTGATCTTCCCGTCACTCCTCTTGTTGATGTGACGCTGTCAGACCACTTCCCCATAAAGTTTAGCATTGAATGGCAGACAGCTAAGCAACGTCCTTCCAAAACGCAATTCTACTTCAACATGTCTCTTCTGCACCATCAATCCATGATGGCCCACATTCAAAGAGTGTGGAATCTTGAGCCAAGGCCCCATCATCACACTGGTTGGATTGAGTGGTGGCATGATGCCATTTCCTGCTTTGCGAGGTTTCTGCGCATTTATGGTAGGCAACTTGCCATCTACCACATGTGGTCATATGATGTGACCACCAAAGCTCTATGTGCCACCATAGAAGCTTTGGCTTTGAATCCCTTTGATTCTACCTCGCAACTCCATTTAGCCCAACTCTGACATCAGAAGCAAGTTGTTGATAGTCACTCTTCTAGAGGAGCTCAAATAAAAGCCAAATTACACTGGCTTAAGGTGGGCTATAGGGATTATAAGGAATTCTTCCTGGCTCTACGTGCTCGTCATACCTTTGTTGGGATTAAGAAAATAAAAGAGGGACAGGCTCTTCTCATCAATCTGCCTAACATATTGCAAGCCTTTGTCTGTCATTATGAGAAGGTGTTCACAGCACAGGGAGATTCTCTGGCCAGAACCCAAGCCTTACAAGATTGCTTAGCTGTTGTTCCCAAATGGCTCTCTGACTCGCAACAGGCCTTTTGTGATCTCTTACTGACCATTGATGATCTCAAAGAAGCCACTTTTTCTATGGTAGATGACAAAGCCCCGAGCTGTGATGACTTCCCCTATGAATTCTACAAAGCTCTTTGGCCTTGTGTTGGTCCTGACCTTCATAAGGTCTATCGAGAAGCTTTTCATTCCCGCTCCTTGGGAAAAATGATTAATCAGGGTAACATCAAGTTTATCCCTAAGGCTGGGGACCCAGAGGACATTTGCAATTGGTGGCCTATCACCTTGCTTAATGTCTCTTATAAGATCATTGCCAAAGCTTTGGCCCTTAAGATTCGACATCTCCTACCCCTTATTATCCACCCAGAACAGACTAGATTTATTAAATCCAGGTTTATTTTGGACAATATTATTGTTGTTTGGGAAGGTATGGATTGGGCCAGACACTCTCAACAATGGGCAATCTTTCTTAAGATTGACTTTGCTAAAGCGTATGATCGCATTGAATGGCCTTTTATCTTGGCTATGCTCAAAGCCCTAGGCTTTGGTCCCCGATTCATCTAGTCTCCGCAAATGTTATTTGAGGATGCCTTGGCTTGCATTACCATTAATGGTTGGTAGTCTGAGGCTTTTGGCCTTTTTAGATCCATTCACCAGGGGTGCCCTCTGGCTCCTTCTTTATATGTTCTTGCAACAGAAGGGTTTTGTTACTTGCTAAAGCTATCACTGTTAGGCGTGTTTGTGGTATCTCCCTACCCGAGTCACCTTCTTAGCTTGTCAATGGCCACTTTGCCGATGATTCATTTCTCACTCTCATTGAGGATGAAGATAATGTACAATCCTCTCTTCAATGTCTTAACACTTTTTGCTTGGCTTCTAGTTCAGCCACTTAGTGGCACAAGACGCAATGTTGCAAATAGTCCTTTCTTCCTGCTCTGCCTTGGATCCTTCAGTATGACTGGAAATGGCTTCAGCATGGTGAAATATTTCACTTTCTGGGAATTACTTTGCATTCCATGCTTTGCCTTCGGATCTCTGGCAGGCGGTCTTAGACAGAATCGAGACAAAGCTTGCCTACTGGATCACCAAGCCTCTCTCTTTGGCTAGTAAATTCTAAGTCTATTCCAAAGTGTTGGCCGCCACCACTCAGCTTCCCCACTACAGCATGGCTCCAGCTCGGGGTGGCCCTCTAATGCTTTTGTGGCCTTTGTTCCTCTTGTTGCTGATTCTGGGTGGCCCTCTGCCAATACCTCCAAGTTTCCTCGCCTGGCTTTGGTGATCTCGCCTCCCAGAAAGGAGGAAGGAGAAATTGAAAGAGATCCTGAAGATGGGTGGTATGTGCGAGACCCGACTCCTGGCCCCACTGATGCATGTGGCAAAAAAGATGACCCTGATCCTCCTGCCTCAGTTGCCACTACTTTGGCTGCCTGAGAAAGTTTTTTGATGAATAGTTTGTTGTTGTTTTTTGTATCCAACTGTTGGCCGAGTGACTCTCGCGGGGTGATCTTGTATCCCCCGACCTTTTTTTGTGAATATGTACTTGAATATTTTTTATTAATAGAGAAGGCCTATTCATCAAAAAAATAATTAAAATTAATAGATAACAAGTCAAAAACAAATTAATATAATTTATTTTTAAAACTCAAAATGTAAATTTTTAAAAAATAATATATATAATTTAAAGCTTCTAAAAGCTATTAAAAGTCAAATGAAAATGTGCGTTTTCTATGAATGTGAATTTTAATATAGAACTTTCCATGCATTTTTAATTTGCACATAGTTTTAGTACTGCATGTTTTGTAAGCAGTAATCTAAAAATTTTGCACTAAAAATCATGATGATAGAATGAGCAATGAGCGGGAAAGCTATTAACTGAACTCTATGGGTTTTCTTTCGGAGAAAGCATGCTTTTATGATTTCTGTTGAATGGTTTTGAAATCCACGTACGCATCAACTATAAAAATGTGAACGAGGACGATGTCATAAATGTGGCCCGCATTTAATTTTCGTGCTAATGGAAATGAACGACTGAGATTAATTACATCGTCTTGCACATCCTTCCGAAAGTTCACACCGTTAATCTTTTCAATTGGAGGTTTTTTTCTCATAAGGAACACCTTCGACGTAATAAAACAATATTTGGTTTACTTATATTATTTAGATTATTTTTATTTCAAAGTTATTTAAAATAATATGTTGGCTATATATAAAAGCTATGTTGTGATTTTTAGATACATAGTTATCAAATGACACTATTTATTATCACTTAGAACACTTCTTTGTATAATTAACAAGTTATTTATTATGTGTGTTGTCTTTTAAATATATTTGGAATAATATTGAAGGATGCTTCTGAATTGTTAAAATATAATTATTTATAATTTATTAATTAAGAATTGGTTTATTTTTTTTTATAAAATTAGGTTTTATATTTAATAACATGCAATATGAAAAATATTTGAGTACAATTTCTCTTGTAATAAGAAGAAAACTGAAAAAACAAACATGAATACAATCCTTTGAAGTTATTTAGATTTTTTTGGAGTAATAAGGTTGTCTAAACAAATAAATTAGTTATTGTTGTTAAATTTGAAGGGTGTGATTTCCATACATGGAAAATAAAGACATAGTTACTTTTTATTGAAAAAGATTTATGGCACATTATGAAGTAGAATTTTTCAAAAACCACAAAATCTAGATGAAGCAACAAAATAGATGACTAAGGATTGTAGGGCTACAATATTGATTGCTCTTGCCTTATCTGATGCATATTTGCATCACATTGTTCTAACAAAGGCATCAAAGGAAATATGGGATGGGCTTAATTATTTATTTGGCTCATATGCTTCAAGTGCTAAAATATTCATAAAAGAAAAACTCTTGAAAAAATAATCATGTTTCCATAAACAAGTGGATCTATTTATCAAACCTTGACACATGGATTTTGATTAGATGAAGGAACTTATTTCAAAAATAACAGTTTCGATATGACTCCATCTTCTTGTTCAGTTTGAGAGGCTTGATATGTTACAATCTATTACAATTGTTCTTAGAAATGTTTTGGGTCCTTCTTATTAGATGTTGGAACAAAAGGTAACAACCTATGTTTTAATATGAGTTGAAATTAACTTGAGTAATTTGTTGCATGAATTTATGGGAGATAAGATTGGATAACGTGTAATGAATTTGACAAATAAAGCATGAATATATCCCCTTTATGTATTTTGTCACGTGTATGGAATTATACAAAGGAACTCTCTTAAGACTCTAAAAGTACCATAGGTTCTATAATGTCGCCTGTAGAGCTAATTTAAGTTTTCCTTACTTCTTTATGATTAAATGTATAAAATTACAAATGAATCAATTATCTCTAAAGAATTGCATTGATTTGTATGAATGGATATATATGAATATCTATATTTGTTATACCAATGAATTAGTAAAGGAGTGATGAATTCAGTCAATATTATTGCCAAACTCTCTTATGATGACAAGAATTGAGTTTATTAAATATTCTACAAATATTCTCCAAGTAAAAATTTTGATATGCTCATTGATTTAAGAAAGGAAGGATGTTTGATATAACTATGAACCAATCCTCCCTTGAATACTATGGAGTAGATTGTGAATGTATATTGGTGTACGAATAGATGTATGTGATGTATATGCAATCATTGTTTCAGAGTGATATCTTTGTAATCATGCAAATATACGTATGTAAGAGACAATGGTTTCTATCTTAAAATTATGCTCATGCAATATCCTCTTGACGCTATGTCTAAATATTGTCCTTGTGTTTGTGTGCCTTAACATTGCAAACAGGGTGGCAAAGTACCACCATTTCCATGGCTATTCTTGAGAACTTCTAAATCAAGACTAAATATAAAAACTAATCTCCATATGTATCCATGTCTTTACAAACAACTTAATTAATTATATCTTTCTCCTAAGTGGGTTTTTAACTAATAATATCACTAATGAATTGATTATCGTTTGATCGAACTTAATGTTCCTTTCTTGGCAGTGATAGATTTGTTTGTAACTTATTGTGACGCCTTGGAACTATAATGCCTCCCTTAAACTTAATCCTTCCTTCTTGATCAACAATAAATTTATTTGATGTATTTCCCATGCCTTGGGCTGAAAGAATTGTTCACGGTTGACTGGATTTAGGAATCAAATGGGGACATTACAGGTTCCTTCACAAGTTTCTATAACTAATGTCAATGATAAAGAAAATTCACCAATTCTTACCATTATATCTAACTAGACTCAAATGGGTTTTTACTAATGAAATCCTAGAATAAAGGGAAGTATTTGAATCATCAAAAAATAAATAAAACACCTAAAGCTAATTTTGATTATAAATTTAATTTCCTTTAAAATTTAACAATTTTGAATCTTTTATGCACAAGTAAAATTCTTCTAAAAGTTGTTGAACTTCTTGTTTCATCTAATTTATTTGAACTTCTTGTTTCATCTAATTTATTTGAACTTAAGGAATCTAGTCACATTTTAACAGTATTCATAATTAAATCCTTCTCCCTTCCAATCATATAGAAGAATTTGTTCAGAGTAAAAACTTATTAATGAGATTTGTAGAAGATTACCTTCTAGAAAGATAGATTCTTTTTTGGTTGACCTTGTTGATAATTTCATTGTAGATCTTTCTCCCCTATTATCTAGATCAGTGACATGGAAAAGAAAAGATCGCCTCTTGAGCTGGGTCTATAGAAAAACTATCTTGATAAAGGGAGTTAAGAAAAATATGCATGACTGGAGGAAGTGTGATTAAGAAAAGGTAAAGATAATTAGGTAATATTTGGTTGAATCAAGACATTATAAACTCACTTTATATTCTCACAAATTATAAGGGAGAGGGACTAGTAGTTGTGTAGGCTAACTTTGTCAATATGTTGTCGTTACATAGAACATCACAAAACTTCTATTTTTTATAAATGTAAAATGAACATCAATTGTGAAGTGTCCTAAAATGACTTTTTAAAGATTTGACCAAATCTTAATCTAAAAATCCCTAGTAGTTGAATTTAAAAAAATCATTTGTTGTTAGTAGAATATCATATTTTTATTTAAAAGATAGCTTATATGCAATCTAAATGGACCAAAAGCCTATTAGTAACAATAAATATTTGTTATCTCTAGCTTTTGTATCCAACACAAATGGACCAATTGTTGAACACAAAAAACTACTTGTTATAAAAAACACAATGTATATGGTGAAAAGTGGAAACACCAATATTTAAAGACTAAATGAATTCAACCACAAAACCCTAGCCTAACAATCAACAAAGATCCACCATAACATATGAAGATTACCTAAGACAATGCAAATCAAATGCAATCACAAAGATTATACCATCACATGTCCAATAGGGTTTGGATCTCCATTCTTCCTATCTCCATTGATCTTGCTTGATATATTTGCTCTCAGATTTTATGTGTGCACAAGAGCTCAACAAAGAATGTAAATGTGGTTGCAAGTAGGCTTGATTGCATATGCAAGTTCAAAAGCATAGTCAGGGGTTTGATAATGAAGGAAGCATCTCCTTATATAGAAGACACTATAAGAAATGGAGGGATAAGATTGAGAGGTGTAAAAGAGGTCGGCTATGATTAGAGGGTAGGTAAAGCAAATAATAAAATAATAAGAGGGGTAGGTAGTATATGAATTAAGAGACGAATGACATGTGTCATGGGTAGAAAAGGCTAATAAATTAATTAAATAAATAAAGATACATTTAATTAATAGAGGAAGTGGGATCAATTAAATAAATAAGATATTTATTTAATTTAGGAAAAGGGATAATTTAAATAAATAAATGTATTTATTTAAATGAGAAATAAGGCTAGAAGAGAATAAATGAATTAATTAAATAAATAAAGATTTATTTAATTAATAGAAGAATTAGGCTTAATAATTAAATAAATAAAGATATTTATTTAATTAGACTGGACAATTTTAGGCGTCTACACACAATATTATATTAAAATATATAACTTATTTCCAACACAAATGAACAAATAGTTGAACACTAAAACCTTTTGACAATCCTTCACATTTCATGCAAAAGTAGGTGTTTGTTGTGCTAACCTTATATATTTGTGATAGGACAAATTATTCATATGAAATACTCCAATGCATGTATAATGCTACCCCAATAGTTGTACACACATGATTAATTATTTTTCACTATGACAACAATACTTGTTTAAATGAGCATCTTATTTTAATAAATTAGCATATTATTTTATAAATGATACATATATAGTGGATAGTTATGAAACTATTTGAAACAAAAAATTATTTATTTCACTTGATAATGAATGCATTTATGGTTTTCATATAACATTCATAAGTTCTCATGCATTCAAGTGTGGATAAAATTTGACCAAGATTTGGTTATTTTTTGATTTACATGTGGAATATTTATTTACAATCTATAGAATAAATATGTGCCAAAGTTGGATATTATAACCATAAGTGGATGTACAACAATTGGACCGTATACAACTACTAGCCCCTCTACCCTGCAATTCGCTTGGAAATTAAGGGGTTTGAAAATTTCTCTTCATCAAAAAGTTATTTAATATCGTATCAAAGATCATAATCTAGATATTATTTTTCTCCACAAACTTAAACTTTCTATGAAGTAAATGATTTCTTTGTCTTCTTCACTTTGGAAAGGTTGTTAGTGCTAGTGCATCGAGTCGATATTTAATAGATAGAGGGAGATATAGATAGATTAAAAAGGAAAGATAGATATTTAGAGATAGGACTATAAAGGTAGAAACATATGGATAGAAAGAGATAGAGAGAGGAGTGTGGGGAAGATAGACAGAGAGATGCAGAGTAGGAGAGATAAAGTGAATGAGAGAGGAAGAGATAATGAGATATGGATAGAGAGGGGGAGGGAAATATGGAGAGATATAAATAGATAAGATAAGAGTGAGATAAAAGGTGATCGAGAAAAGTAATGGAGAGAGGGATAGAGAGATAGAGAGGGGGAAGATATACAGATAGAGATAGATCTATAAGGAGGGAGCAATTGAGTGAGTGTGTATATATATATTTGTGTGTGTGTGTACATACACATACGCATACACATATGCATATGCATACATATATGAATACAGATACACATACACATACACATACACATACACATACACATATGTACATACATCTCTCTGTGTGTGATATATATATATATATCAGATCTAATTATTATGGCATGTTACGTTCAGATTTAGAGGTATCTAATATTCAAAAACATAATTCAAATTGCTTAATTAACTGGTTTATCAATCATTTTTAAAACAAAGTTGCATTGCTTAATCATAATTTTCAATTTTTTCATCCAATTTTCCCTCCTTTGTGCATGAGTTTTGTTACCATTAGTCTTACATACAATATTCCAATGAGAAGAATTTTTAGACTTAAGGCTTCACAAGGTTTAAACACTAAGGATATGGAGTCTCAATTGGAGAACTTGTTCCATGAGAATGTTGGTGTTTCCTCTAATCTAACAAATGACATCACTTATCCCCATTCTCCTCATACTTCTTATGATGTGGCTGCATAAATAACTAGGGTTACCATTGCCCAATTGGAGAATATATTTACAATGAATTTGAAAATATTCAACAATGGATGTCAACAATACCTAGAAAGTGAGGCAATCCCCTTGATTGAAGGATTAAAAATAATGGTGCAAAGTGATAAGATAGGTGTGGATTTGTTGCATGGCATTTCTTATATGATTGATACAAATATTAAGCCAATAAAAAGTTGCACTGAAGTCCTTGGATATTATAAACCCACTATCCAAGTTAATTATTTCATTCCTATGCCTACATCCTTGGCTAGTGTGCCTACATTTACATCTTCTATCATGACTAATTTCACACAAAATGTTAATCCTACACATGTTACTCATTGGAGGAATCCTATTAATCAATATTCTTACATTCCTCCTTTCACGAGTCTTCCATTTGTATTACAACCATATCCCATACCAACATACCATAATGTTCCACCTCCTTATTCTCAGCCTCCACCTACATACAACAACGTTGCTACTTCATCACAATTCAATATGTCCAATTTCAATCCATCCATTGAAGCAACCATCAATAACCTAGCCCAAATGGTTACATCCCTACAACATCAATTGGCTTCCATTACTCAATCCAAGTTCATTGTTCCCACATTTGATGTAGCACGCCCACTATTCGATGAAATTCTCTGCACGGTTCCTCCTAAACATATGAAAGTCCCTCAATTGGAATTACATAATGGAAAAGGAGACCTCTTGACTTATGTGAAGACATTTCAATCTTTGTGTAGTGATTTTTCCCATGACTAAAGATTTATGGCTAAATTGTTCACTAGAACCTTTAGGGATAAATCTTTGCAATGGCATTGTTCTTTGTCTCCTAATTCTATTACGTCTTTTTAACAATTTTCTAATGCTTTCATTCAACAATTTCAAAATAACATTGGTCTTAAGATTACTTTAACTGATTTGATCACTGCAAGCAAGGAGTTAATAAAAAGTGATTGATTTTATTGGTAGTTATAAGCATTTGTATTCTCAAATTTCTTATCAAGTTCTTGATCATGATGTTCAAATAATTTTCATTGCTAATTTATAAAAAATATTAGAGATACTTGCTTCTATTTTCCAAGTTTACTTCCTTTACACAATTGTGTGCAATGCTTCATAATTATCATCTTCAAGTGAGTCAATTTTAATGATCCTCTTCAATGGCTCTGTTTGATAAGAATGAGAATGATAAAAAAATGTTTTTGAAGTTCAAACCTAACAAAGGTTTCATCAAGCTCAATGACAACATCAACACTCAAGTGGTAGCTACAACATCAGGTGTGACCCCTTTATCCAAATATTTAATAAAATAACTAACTCCTCTTTCTGAGTCTTTGTATAGTATAATGTCGAAATTAATGAACGCTAATGTGTTGCAACTTCCTCCCATCAAAACAATTGACACTTCCAAATAATTTCTACCTTAGCATGATCCCAAAGCTTTTTGTCAATATCAATGTCAACTTGACCATGATACTGGAAAGTGTTACAAGTTGAGAAATAAGATCCAAGAATTCATTGATAAAAATACTATATCCATAGATGGTGTCAATGAAAATACAAATAACTACGTAGCTCCTCCTAATCAAAACCTCCAAACCTTTACCAATCCATTGCCTTCTCATTCTACCAATGTTGTTGAGTCCGGGTCTCTTAATTTTTTTCCTAATGACCTTGGTCTAGAATCTAATCATGTTGTGAACCTTGTTGATAAACCTACACCTTGAAAAGACATGTATTACTTTTGATCCTAGTGAGACTATTGTTGCACTTGATGGTCCATTATATATCACTATGATGATCAAAGACAAACTCTCATGAGGGGTGCTCATTGATCCAATGTATATGGTGAATGTGATCACCAATAATATCTTTATATCTTACAAGTGCTTCAAGTTACCTATGTTAAATATGATGTTATGGTCAAGCTGTAGGATGGTTTATCTTTCTCTACTATTGGTTCTATTACTCTTCCCATTGAGGTTGGTACTAAGTGCTTGGATGTCACCTTTGCTATTATTCTTAAATTGGATCAATTTTGTGTGAAGTTGGGACATCCTTGGCTCTCTTGGACATGAAATATATCCCTTCTACAATCCATAAATATTTGAAATTCCCTCATAATGGCATTCTCATAACAATTAATCATAGCCTCTACCAATCCACGGTGAAGGCTGACAATTTCACTCTTGATTAATTTTGGCCTAAACAACCTGGGCCTCTTAAGCCTTGAAATGAAATCCTTTTCTTATCTTATTAGAAATGGAAAAATGAGATGATCATGTCCTTGAGTAAACCTAGAGACCCTACACCCATGAATATACCTCCTCCTCATAAAAAACTTGGTATTCTTCCTACTCCTCCTATTCCTCCTATATATGTGTCAATCCCATCTCCTCATTCTTACAAAGAAAAGTGCTTGGCATGAAGTCTCCCTCAACCTATTTGGGTTTCTTCCATACCTCCCCATATATTGATCTTCAAACTTCACAAGTTTTGACTAAAGCTAAAATGAATTGTTGTGTGAGAGAACATCGATGAAGATGTCGTGCTAAGGCTCATGAGATTTCTTCCCAAACCATTTCCTCCCCAAAGACATCAAATGTTGACTTGGTCCCATTTTTTCCAACCTTCGCCTAACCCTAGGGAGAAAGTTCACATCAAATTAGGTCTAAAGAAAAAATTCTTAATAAAAATGATGGTTCAACTTCTTTTTGCATTAAAGATCCCATTTTTATCAATTTAGATGATGATAATGTTGTATATATATCAATTGGATAATTATTTGTTTTGCAATATTTCAAAGCTGTTAAGTAAAGGTATGTGTTTTGATCTCTTTAACCATGGAATTATTGCTAATTATCCATTCATATACATCATCTTGTGTAATTATAGTTATTGCATGCATATACAGGATGATTATATCCTTAGTATTAAAAGAGTTATCGATATGATGTACATTGGAATTGAGTAGTTATCCTTTCATTTAATCATTGGTTTACAAAAGTGATAGTTAAAACTATTTCTCGCTAAAGTAATTTATTCAATAGAAACTGGTATTATAGTTATAGTGATCAACATGATCGCAATGACTATACACATAGCCCTAGTAATTCATGAGTGGTAGTTATAGAAGGGTTCATATTTTTTTATAATTGGTTATTAGCATAGTGAAATTCAATGATATTTTGAGTGTTCTATCATTCTTAATATTGGAGTTTTCACTCTTAAATTTAATTAACAAAAAACAAAAAAAGAACCTCATTTGAATATGTTCAAATGGTCGATTCTTATCTAGGCTTTCGTCTCTATTTCATGTCAGTGGGTGGTAGCCAACGAGGGAACTATCTGGGGAGTCGAGCTCTAGAAAGGGTTGCACATCCACTTACACAATTTTATAATACCTAGAACAAACAAAACATATGATTCTTTAGGATAAGCGTTTTATTTCCTTATTGAGGCATACCTAGCATGGTATGGTTCAATATTACAAAATTGAACTCCGAAGTCTCTGTGCTTTCATGTAGGAAAGGCCATCTACGATGAGGCCTTGATACATTAGGTCTGGTCTTAGGTCTTTCCCTTTTGAGTTTTGATTGACCTTGCCATTCCTTCCCAATCTTATGCATTCCTTGTTTGTCTTTGCAGATTCGGTAGTTTACTCTTGTATGATTGATCTAGTTAAAATAATGATCCAATTTATCATGATGATTGTGTATCTAGTTATCCTCTGACCTTGTGTTGAGCATCTAGAATGTAGACATCTTGTAGGTGCATGATTGGGAGGAAAAGCAAATAAATCACAATGGAATGTGAGAGCAACTTGGGTAAGAAAGAGGTACATTCTGTCGTGAACTAAAAGAAACATTAAGCTATTGTTTTAACATTTAATCGAGGTTGAAATGGTTACTTGTTAATTGATACTGTTGCTTTTTGTTTTACAAATGCATTAAATTGTGATTCAATTTTTTTTTTATTGCAAAACAACTAAGTTTAGAGTAGCATAAATAGGTTGTGTAATGTCCATTAAGCATGTTCTTTTTAGGCATTACATTTACATAATTCCATATTGTCATAATACATATAATGCTTATTTTTTGAATTTCTCGATCGACACTTTAAACTCAATTTTTAAATATAAATATGCCATTTCAACCATATTTAAATATATTGTACTAATAAATGATCATAAAATAATCCACTGTTAATATGTATGGAATAAAACATTAGACAATTCTATGTTTTTTGAAGATGACATTTATAATTAAACTTATTTAACAAGAGCAAATCAATTCTTATCCAATAGACTACAATTTTTAAATACCTTCAAATATTCTTAAAGTTATATTCGAAACGCACCATACACCACACACCACACATTACAAATAATAGCTAGTATAATTTTTCATACTGAACCCATCAAATGCACCTCTTGGTTAATTTGATGTTTAGTTATAGAGGGAGGAAGCAGCGTGGATGTTCGGTAAGGGGAATAAACAATACTCAGCAACCAAGCTACTAACCATCGCAGTTCTCGCTAGCAATTCCAAGCCTAGACCCTGCGATATCATGCACGATTCGCAAGTTCTGCTGCTGATAGTTCCCAAATATTGACAATACATCGTCCAGCCCGCCCGGAGGAAGAGCGAAAGCAAGGCATAAAACGGAGCCCTCCTCATCCGCGGGGTATAAGGTGCTTTCCACCGCAAGAATCAAGTCCAGGCCATCGTCAAAATGCAACGTGATGTGAGGAAAACCCAGCTCGCTGGACGGTTTGTTGTAGCACGTATCAAAAGGCTCTGTGGAACTAGCCATAGTCAGATTAGAGAGTTGACGGCGGAAAGAATCTCGCATGGCATTGTAAGCGGGCTCCACCAGCCGAGTGATAACTGTTCCCTAGTCTATGATACTCCCTCTTCCCGTCGACTCATCCAAGCTCAATGTCCCCGGTGGAATGGAAACAAGCTCTTCTCCCACAGAGATTCCGTTTAACCCCACATAATAGAAGTAAGGGTTCACCGCGTTGGACAAGAGGGGAGTGAACTTCAAGCCTTGCACAGTCGAAAGAGCCCCTTTCCCCAGCATGAGATACCCCGTGAAAGCAGAGGAGAAGAGTGAGGGAAGGCAATAAGAAAACGTACTGTCATATAACGTGGCCGTCTGAGAAACGAAGGAGAGAGGATCCTTCCCAAACCCAACCAAACCGGGTGTACTCTGGGTGAGTCCCCTCGCCGCACTCGCACATCCGAAGACAAAATCCTCCACCGGCTGAGAGCCCACAGTTAGCGTCTCAGACGACATGAGCTCGTCCACCTCCGACTTGTCGCCATACCCTTGAGTACTGCTGCAGTTGACATTGTTATCGTTGTTCTCACAGACGCCCAGACTCTGACACTGCTGAGAAGCGCAGGTGAGATACTTATACGTAGACGACTTGGATGGCTCGAATTGCTCACTTGAGCAACCGGAGCAGGGATTGCAGGGAATCCAGGCGATGTAGCTGCCGGTATCGAGGACAGTGTAGAAGCTCTGCACAGGCGTGCCGAAACCCAGCTTGATAATGTAGTTTCCCGTGTTGATGGCATGTCCCGAGGCCAACGGGAGGTCCGTGTCCTCTTGGGGATTAACAATACTTTTCCCGGCGCTCCATTCCCCTTTCACCATTGCTCTGTAGCGCTGAGTGTCGCCTTTGATTGACTCGGATATCGCCTTCCACCATGATGAATTGGGGAGGCGGAAAGGAGAACACTTGCCCTGAATGTGCATCACACTCAAACTTGATGTTTCCAATCCACCCGGAGAGCAGTTCTTGTTATCCTCAGCATCTTTCCAGGTGAATGACGCAAGATTTACTCTTGCAACCTTGCTGTTTTCTGCGCACACAGAAACGAGTATTAGAAAAGACACTAGGACTGAGCATAGACGCTTTGCCATTGTCGTCTATGAGAAGCACAGGCAATGATGCAAACATTCACAAGATGACCATATTTGTAGATGTGTAATGGAGAAACTATGGCTTAACTTGGCTTCTGGCTATTCTTAATTCTAGTTTATTTGACTGCTATTTATGGACGCAATTTCTGCGTAGTTTCTCCTTTCTTTGTGATTTGACTCCAATTTAGTATTCAATTTGGTTGTCGTCTGTCCTCCTATTTGACTTGACTCTACTACATGGACGCAATTTAGTGACTTGACTATTCTCCAATGGTTATGCTCGCCTTTTCCGCAATCAGAGCTTTCGTTTCTCCTTCCTCGCCAAGCAGGTTCCTTTCAATATTAAACTTGACCGTTTTTGATGCGGACGTTTCTCTTGCTTGGCTCTTGTTTCACACTAGGTACTCACACATTATCTTGTTTAGTTACAATCAATCAATCAATCAATTCATGTACCATCATCAGTTATTGTAACCGTTGAAGTAGGAAATTTTTATTTGATTGTTATTATTACACTTTTTATATTAAAAAGTTTTTTTTTTACATTTATCAATATATATAAGCAATTAAGTATAATTAATGTCGAAGGGCATTTGATTTAATGACAAAGTCTTTGTAATAGACATCTAGATGGTGCTGAGTTTAAATCTTCTAGAATACAAAAGAAAAAGAAAAAAAGAGTATAATTAATTTATATTAAATTATTTGAATTAATACAAATATAATGAACAATTAAAGACTTAAATATACTGGATAGATGTACTTAATTTTAGAAATGGTGAATACAAATATAATTTTTATTATATTTATATTTTTTTAGAAAATTAGTTACATATGACATTTTATAAATTGAAGAGAAGAATTTTAATTGTTATGACATTTTATTTCAAACAATATCAAATATTGAAAGTATCATAAGATTATGATGAGTACTCCATTAAAAAATTTAAATCATGAATAGCTCTTAACATAGACAAAAGATTTTGAATTTTAAAAATAAAAGCATAAAGTAATGTCAAATATTTAAAATGAAAGAAAAGTAGAATCATGTGAATAACTCTTAATATAAAGTAAATTTTATAGAAGATTACTTATTTCAAATGATGGGCTCAATATTTCACTTTTAAACCTATCATCAATGTTGTGTATCACTACATAGGATGATAAATTATCTGTCTTGCAAGATGCTCCTTAAAGTTTTGAATTCTAAGGAGATCATCCATAGTTGAATGATGAGAATGTCCTAGACCTTCAGTACTTGTTTGTGTAGGAAGGTTTATAGGTACTTTAATTCCTTGTTCAAATTTTCCAATTCCTTGTCCTCTAAAACCTTGTTTTGGTATTATGTTATAACCACTCCTATAAGAATGTTTTAATGAGAAGAATAAGGAGTATTATAATGAATCTCTTGAAAACTTGTAGTGTAAGTGTATTGAGAAGGAACAAAGGGAAAGTAGATGAAGAAGGGATATCTTGTGTAGGGAGATTTTTCATTTCTATCATCACTCATATTCTCTTTGATAGGTTGGAAAAGAAGATCCTTATCATGTAAGGCCTCATCTTTACCTAATATTATGTGGGATATATATCATGAATGAAATGCATAACATCATCTTCTCTACAAATGTTTTGATGGTTAAGATAGGCTCTAGGAGAATAAGGTGGATCTAGAGAGATTGAAAAACCAATATTTTGATCTTGCCCCATTACACTAGGGTATGTGTATGAGAAGTAGATTCCACTGTGGTAAGCAAAGTCCTGAGATCCCTTTTGCCAGTCTATGTAATAAGGGTTGCTGCTATTCAGGAGTTGAGATCAATAGACAAAACTAAGGTATCCCTAGACTCCATCATTGCAAAGTTGACAGCCTATGAGCTAAATAGTTTTGATGGCAATGTTCAAAAGACTGAATCAACATTTAAAGCTTCTGCTGTACCATCCAGAAAAGGAAAAGAAGTAAGCACCAGTGATGGAACAAGACAGGGCAGAGTAATGGATGATGAGGAATTTCTAATGGAATTTGAAGTTCTTCTTGCCAGGAAACTTCCTAAAGGAACCGGTAAATACAGAGGTAAGCTTTCTTTGAAATGTTTTTCTTGCAACCAGATAGGACATATTGCTGTAAACTGTCCTAATGGTGATAACAAGGACAAACTGGAAAGGTTCAATAAATTCAAAGGAGGAAACCGGAGAAACTATCTTTTGGCAGTTGATGAAGGTGTCACAAATGAGGAATCAGAGGATGAAGAAAATGAAGATATTGTGTTTGTTGCTGTCAAGGAAGATGCATCAGACAAGAAAGCTCTTGTCTCCTGGTTTGATAATTCCAATGAGTGGATCATTGACAGTGGCTGTTCTCACCATATGACTGGTGACCGGAGCAAGTTTCTATCCTTGGAAGAATATGATGGTGGTGTGGTTCGCTTTGGTAATGATGCACCATGCATGGTCAAAGGCAGAGAGTCCATCTTTCTGAATGGAAAGAGTAGTGCTGATAATGTGTATTGGGTTGATGGTCTCAAACACAACCTTCTGAGTGTTGCCCAGCTGAATGACAGTGGTCTCACTCTAGAATTCAAGAATGGAGTGTGCAGAATCAAAGGAAAGAATGGTGAACTGGTGGCCACTGGCATGCAGACCAAAGGTAACCTATTTCAGCTGAATGCAAATATAAGTATATGTCTTATGGCTAAATTTGATGATAGCTGGATACGGCATAGGAGACTCTGCCGTGTAAACTTTGATAACATTGTGAAGGCTAGTAAGATCAAGGCAGTTAGAGGGTTACCGGTGCTAAGAAAACCCGATAATACCTTGTGCAGAGAGTGTCAATTGGGGAAAATGTCTTCCTCAACTTTTAAAGGTAAACCTTTCACTGCTGACAATTTTCTTGATCTTGTGCATACTGACTTGTGTGGTCCTAGGAAAACTAGAAGTGTGCAGGGTGATAGGTACTTCATGATTCTCACTGATGACTGCTCAAGAATGATGTGGGTCACATTCTTGAAAGATAACTCTGAAGCTTTTGTAAAGTTCAAAGCTTTCAGAGCATTAGTGGAGAAGGAAAGTGGCAAAAGAATCAAGTGCCTGAGAACTGATCAAGGAGGGGAATTCACTTCAGGTGAATTCAACAAGTACTGTGAAGAACATGGCATCAAGAGGCAACTGTCTGCCCCCCAGACTCCACAATAGAATGGCCTAGCAGAGAGGAATAACCGGGCAGTGGTTGAAGCAGCTAGAACCATGTTGATTTAAGGAAAGGTAGCTCACACCTTTTGGAGAGAAGTGATGAGCATTGCAGTCTACACAATGAACTGGGTACTCATCAAGAAAGGTAAGGATAAAACTCCTTATGAGTATTGGACCGGTAAGACACCTGTGGTTAGCTACTTTAGAGTGTTTGGTAGCAAATGTTACATCAAGAGGAGTGAGCACCAGAGAAAATTTGATGCGAAATGTGATGAGGGAATATTCCTAGGGTATTCCACCAAGAGCAAAGCTCTCAAGTGTTTCAATAATAGGACTCAGAGAATCATGGAAAGTATCAATGTAAGAGTTGATGAAACCTCTGAGAAAACTGAGGAAACAGGCAGTGAGCAAGTGGTAAATGAACCGGTTGTAACCTTGTGGGAACCAGTTGTCAGTCAACCAAGTACCAGTAATAGTGTTCCTACACCAACAGATGTAGATGCTAATACTGATGGAGATGATGATGAAGATGAAAAGCAAGAGGAATCTGTTAAGACCATTCCTTGGTATGTCAAGCTAAATCATGATCCTAAGCAGATCATAGGAGATAAGGATGCTGGAATCCTTACAAGAAGAAAGGTCAGAGAAAGCTCATGTTTGATCTTTGAATTTGAGCCTATGTCAAGAGGCACATAAAGATGAAGACTCGATCAAGGCAATGAAAAATGGTACATGGTCTTTAGTACCCAGACTGGAGCATAAAAATGTCATTGGTACCAAATGGGTCTTCAGAAATAAGTTGAATGAGGATGGCATAGTGATTAGGAACAAAGCCAGATTGGTGTGCAAAGGATATGCCCAAGAAGAAGGAGAAGACTATGGAGAAACCTTTGCTCCTGTAGCCAAATTGGAAGGAGTTCGTATGCTTCTTGCATATGCAGCTTTTAAAAGATTCAAAGTATATCAAATGGATGTAAAATGTACATTCCTAAATGGTGTACTTGAAGAGGAGGTGTATATAGAGCAACTAGATGGATTTGCCCTATCTGAAGACAATGACATGGTGTGTAGGCTACATGAAGCCTTATATGGTCTAAAGCAGGCACCTAGAGCATGGTATGAACGTCTGCACTCCCATCTTGTGAAAATTAGATTTGAGAGAACAAGTGAAGATAGCAATATCTACAAAAAAATTGAAGGAGATCAGATTCTGATTTGTGAGGTATTTGTTGATGACATTATCTTTGGTGGAGATGACAAGATGAGTCATGAGTTTGCAGATGAGATGAAGGAGTTTGAGATGTCACTCATAGGGGAGATTAAGTTCTTCATTGGACTGCAGATTCAATAGATGAAAGATGGAATCTTTATCACTCAGTCTAAGTATGTCAAAGAGGTGTTGAAGACCTTTGGCATGGAAGATAGAAAACTGGTTGGTACACCAATGGTGATCGGTTGTAAACTATCCAAAGAGGATGACTCAACATTGGTTGATGAGAAGGAACACCGATCAATGACTGGTAAGTTGCATTATGTAGTGCATAGCAGACCAGATATTGCTCATGTAGTTGGTATTACTGCAAGGTTCCAAAAAAGTCCAAGAGAATCCCACTTGGTTGTAGTCAAGCGGATTCTTAGGTATCTAAAGGGAACAGTTGACTATGGATTGTGGTATCCATATAGCAATGTTTCAATTTGAAAGTATTCACTGATGCTGATTAGGCAGGTAATGTGGATGATTGGAAGAGCACAACCGGTGGTGCATTCTTTCTTGGTGGTAGACTAGTCTCATGGATGAGTAAGAAGAAGAGTTGTATCTCTCAGTCTACAGCGGAAGCGAAGTATGTTGCAGCTTTCATGAACTGCACGTAGACAATCTGGATGAAGCATGTATTAAATGGCTTCAAAGTTCCTGTATCTAAATCGGTAAGCATATTCTGTGATAACACAAGTGCTATCAATATTTCAAAGAATCCGGTTTTACATTCTAGAACCAAGCACTCTGAGCTTAAATATCATTTCTTGAGGGAAAAGGTTCAAAACAAAGAGATTGCACTGGAACATGTTTCCAGCAAGGAACAGTTAGCAAACATATTCACCAAGCCTCTCCCAAAGGCCACATTTACCCACTTGAGAGGTGAATTAGGGGTGCTACACCTTCAGGAGGTGAACTAAAGGTATGTGCTCCATATCAGGAAGGTATTGCATGGTCAAATCTTTTTAGGATTGATGTGTTGAAGGATGCTACTTCTTAGGGGGAGCAACATAATGGAACAGGGAAGCTTGTGCCTCCACTTTGGCATTGTTGTCAAAGGGGGAGAAGATGTGAAGCGGAGAAGATATCTGTAGAAATTTGGGGAGAAGATGTGAAGCGGAGAGATATCTTTGTATATTGCCATCAATGCCAAAGGGGGAGATTGTTGGCATTATGTGAATTGGTATAAGAACCGGTATGAGGGTATAATGACATTGTATGTTGTCATTGATGTCAATATGCTGAAGAGGTGAGAACCGTCATGTGTGAGAACCGGTATAACACTGAGAACCGACATTTGTGCCAAAGTGAAGCAGTGTGTTTGTTTAAGATGAATCGGCATATGGTTATGGGAACTGGCACATGGAAGCAGTGTATGACTACCGGTTGGTGGTCTCAACTTCAGGGTTTCCAGTTGAAGTGCTTCAAGCTTGTGTGGCTCAACCGATGACTTTGTGTGATGAGTTAACATGGTAACGAAGAACAGATCATGTTGCCACGTAAGCCTTGTGTGTGTGAAGGATCTTAAAGAAGGAAATTGTTCCTATCTACCTCAGGAATGTGCGAAGTTTGTAAACGATGATAACATATGATGGGTTATCAGCCACCATGAAATCGGTGGAAAATGAACGATGGAGAATGTCTTGAGATTGGATCAAGACTGTTGCATTTAATGAAATGTGCTCAACGGTCAGGATTGAACCATTTGAATTCCTTTACCTAATGGGCTTAGGGTTTAGGGTTTATACTACCAACCTATCTATTTTCCTATAAGGTTGATGTTATGTTTCTATCTGAGGTTGTTGGCAAAAGTTGTGAGTGTGTATCTAAGAGAAGAGATACGTGATTCTTGCTAGACCGGAGGAGAGAAGTGATATTTGCAGAGTGTAAGTGCAAAAGGTGAAGAGGAGTTTAAGTGGATCTGCATTAGCATTGAGTGCTATTGTTAGGTCATTTTTATACCTATTGATCTTTAACCACTTCAACAGTTGTGAAATCCCTTAACAGGGTAGCCTTAACCGGCTTGTTGTAAATCCTTTAACATGGTAACTTGAAGCTATTGAGTAGTTGAAATCCTCTAGCTATCAAGTTCTTGAAATCCTCTAACAAGGTAACATTTAATAGGGTTTAACCCTTAATCAGGTATTGTAGCCATCCCTTAACTAGGTGATCCCTAACAGGATCGATTCCTAATAGAACCTGTTGTATCTGTCTTTAACCGGACAAGGCTCCTAACAGAGCGAACTTCCAAAGAGTTCAAATAAAAGCTTGTGTGTATTCATCCCCATCATGGTTTTTCCTAGTTGGGTTTCCATGTGAAAAATACATGTGTCAAATGTGATGTCTTCTTCATGTGATGCTGTGTTTGTTTTCTATTAAGTGGTGATTCATGTTGATCTACCAGTTATATGTATATCTTTGATGATAGATTACTTGTTCATGTATTAGCGTGAAAAGGAAATGAAGTGTTAGATTATATGAGAAGATAAGTGTCAACCGGTTTATGCTTGTCTCAGTTATTTTGGGTTTTGCTGGTTGTACTTTGTTTAATGATCGGTGTTACTGTTTGTTTGTCAATACACTGTGTCTACTGACAAACCAGTTTTAGGTTGTATTTTTGTCTGTATTGATTCACCCCCCCCCCACTCAGTACCAGTTTGGTACTATTCGTTCATCATTGAGTTATCAATTATTACTAGATTGCTTATGCTAACATTTAGATTCCTAATGGTCAAATTTGTTACAATGGAAACATTGAACATGTCTTTTTCTCTAATACTATCCATGCTTCTATTTCTACTTCTACCTCTATAATTGTTACTTCTTCCTTGGAAACTAGAGCCTTGTCCTTGATCATAGCCCCTGCCTTTGTAATTGTGACTAGAATCACCTTTATGTTCATATTTGGAATCATTGGCATGATCATAGCCCTTGCCTTTGTAATTGTGACTAGAATCACCTTTATGTTCATATTTGGAATCATTGGCATGATCACAACCCCTGCCTCTGTAATTGTGACTAGAATCACCTCTATGTTCATGTTTGGAATCATTGGCATAACCATTTTTGTGATAACTAGGTTAGAAAAATTATGCTTTTCTACCTCTTATGTTTACCTTATATGCAAATGTTTTCTCTAAAGATTCTTGATTTCTTTTCATTCATTCTTCTATTGTCAATAATATGTCACTTAACTCATCAATTTTCATCAATATAAGATCTTTTGAAATTTCAATTGTGGAGACATCATTATCAGATTTGGATGGAAAAATTCTTAATATTTTTTCAATCACATTTTGATTGCTTACATCATCTCCTAGAATTCTCATTTGGTTTATCATGCCTTCAACTTTTGTAAAAACTCATTAATTGATTTATTTTGATTCATTTTAACATTTAAAAAAAAATTCCTTAATGTTTGCAACTTAACTATATAAGCACCTTGATATGCATTTACAAGAGTATTCCATGTCTCTTTAGAATTTACACCACCACTTATTCTATGAAAAATTAATTGGCTTATTGCACCTTGAATTAAAAATAAAACTTCATAATCTTTTTATTTATTTTTCTTATGTTCTCTTTGTTGTTGATTAGTCAATTCATGTATATCTTCAGGTTGGTTCTTCATACCCCTTATAGACAAAATCCCACAAATCTTTAGACCTCAACAAAGTTTGCATTCTTATACTCCAATAAGACAAAATTATTCCATAAAAAATAGGAATCAATAACCTTTATGTACATATCAGATTTGCCTTCTCAAATAGACTTAATGCAACAAATTAGTTCTCCAAATAATTAACACCTTTCAATAAAACTTTATTACAATAAAATTTCAAAACAAATTTTCCTTTATAAATAAACTAGATAATTTGCTACTTCTTTTATATATATTTATTGCTGCTTTTTGTAACAAATACAAAAAATAGAATCTAAAATTTGGATCAACTTTTCTCTTAATTGCAAAATGAAATCTTTCACCTTGTGACTGCAAGTTGATTTCTATGTACCAATGCCTCGAAACCTCTCTCAAATTCTCCCTTTGCAAATTTTTCTACCTTCTAGGCTGTAAAATTTCTACAGACTTCCTCTTATATTCCTGTGCTTAATTGATGGTATTAAACTTTTGCATAAAACAAAACAACTGCAAATAAATAAACAGTAGATCATCGATACAAAATCTCAAGAGTATAAACTCTCCAAAAATCATTTTGATGATTATGAGGATAGATGATTTATTTATATAGGTTCTACTAAAACCGAATTCAATAACTGTTATGTAATTGGATAGCTAATCCCTAACAACAACTGACACACAATGTTTATTATCTTTCATGTTTTCTGCAATGGAAGGGATCAAATCTTCATGTTTAAGCTGTTCATAAGAGTGGACTTAATGCCGGTGAAGATGTCAAGGAATCAATGCCCTAGAAACTATGATCTACAAGATCACCTACTTGTTTCCAACACTCCAATCTTGGCAGTAACTTAGAGTATATTGTTGAAGCTTGTGAGTTTGGTGTTATATATGCCAAGTGCATTGGCTCAAGGTACTCATTTTCTTCTTGCTCTAAAATCACTTCTAAATCATTTTCTTCTTTCTCTAAAATCACTTCTAAAATCATTTCAACGTACTCTTTTCTAAATGTCTATGTCGAATAGTATATACTTGTTGCTCAAAGAAAATCTATCATTGATTAGTTATATAAATAACTCACTCATATATATTCTGCCTTAGAGGAGCCATATCAATGGATATATTGTGAATAGTTATTAATTTAGGAGAGATAGGCAGGAAGAATGATGTCATTGGCATATATATATATATATATATATATATATATATATATATATATATATATATATATATGAAGTTAATAGCTTATTTATAAATCCCAATGACTTTTCATTTACTCTTGTCATTGCCATTTTAAATGAAGTTATTGTAAAAGTGTTGACAATCTTTAGACTGAACAAGCAACTTTTCCTCTTCATCGGCCTTTTGGATAGAGTTGCTAAGTTACATCAGTGTTCCAAAAACACTTACTAACTTGGTTGAAAGTGCTAATGAGTATGTATTTTTTATTTGCCATTAGTTTTGAATAGCTCTTTACAACTTCATAATTTTTGAAGTTAAAAAAATGAGTTATTGCCAAGGTTCCATTAGAGTTTGAAGCACAACTCATAACTTTTAAAACTTTAAAACTTATACCTTGTAAAGAAAAATAATCATATAATTTTATTAATTTTATATCAACATTCCAAAGTAGGCTATGAACTTGTATTAATCCAATGATTAAATTAGGCTTCTCTTCATCATTGACTCTCGAGGAGTTGGAAATTTACATCATCAACTTCAAGAGTTTTAAAACTTTTTAACTTCTTGAAAATTAGGTTTCAAGACTTCTCAAACTATCCAATTTCACAAGCTCATCCCTAAAATTTAAACTTTATAAAATTTGTCCATTAATCTTGTGATTATAGTGAAGGAGAAAACATGCACAACTTTTTCTTAGGTCATCATTTTATCACAAAAAAATTGTCACATTGTTCAAAATATCACTAGGACTAAAACCTTCAAGCCAATTTCATTTAAAGTGAACAAAACCTTTGATTTAGTTTGTATGACTTAATTATTTTTTGTAAATCTCTCAAATTGAAAGGTGCCTTGATCTAATTTTTTTCCATATTGGTTAAAATACTACCAATAATGTTCCGTAAAAGGATTTTGCACAAACTTTTATCATTATCAAGATTTAATTATTTTTGTAAATCTCAAAAATTTGGATGACTATTTCTAGGATTTTGACTGAGAGCATTGATGACCCCACTTTGAAATGGCAAGTGACTAAGTATGTTAGGGTAATCAAGGACCCTTTTAACCTAAAATTAATCTACACAATGATTTGGACACAAAGTTTAAAATTTGCTGAGTTTAAAAATGGGGCTAATGGAATGTGAAATTGAAAATAGTTATACGTAAAATTTGAAGATGCAACAAGAAAAAAAGTTGTACTGCCCAAAATCTATTTTCTATTGGAGTAAATAGTTTGACCTATTTACATTTATTTAAGTTTCACTTAGGTAACTAGATTTTAATTGGGTAGTTGGAACTAGTTTTAATCCAACTCTCCTTTGAGATTGAGACATGTCCATATCTTATGCTCTTTTCTCCTCCACTCTTGCCTTTATAGGAAAGGCTATTGTACATTATTTTTCACCTCCAATTCATCTCTTGGTGAAATATCATTTCTGTTGTAGGTTCTCTCTTTGTTATGAAGGATGGTCTACAAATTAGCTCCTCGGGTTTTGTGCAAATTCTAACATGGTATCCTTAAGTTTTTGAGAGTTTTCATTAGCTTGTAATTTAAGGTCCAAACTAGTCAGATTTGTATTGGTTTGTAGAGTTTTCATCAGCTTGCAACCCGTTTGCTATATTCCATATTTATTCAAAATCATCTTAATCAGTCTTTATTGAGATCAACCACTCATCATAAGGCATTGCTTCAGGTCCCCGACTTGAAAACTTCACTTATTAACAATTTACTCATCGCTTAATTTACACTATGAATTGATGTGGTAGTTATCCGTCAGTCCTTGGTCGCACGACTTATATCTCTTTGTACCCCTTTTAGATTGATAGCCTCATCGCTTTTTCTAGACATTGGTTAGCTCGTCATGATGGTGTGGTGATGCTGTAGTCCGTGTGGAAGCTTGTTGATCTGTGGAGTGACTCATGGTATGTGGTACATATGATGGTTCGTGGTTGTGTGTGGGGGCTGGTGCGCAAAGCTACCATTGGTCCCTTCTACTCCATCTCCACCTTGCTCTATTCTTTTGGTGGCCCTTTTGTCAATGGGGGGAATTCTTTTTCTGACTTGTTGAGCTGATGGTTACGTGGTGACCACACTTTAGCCCCCGAGTGTTTAAGAGGGGTAGGCCATTTTTTTATAACCTTTCAGTTCTAATTTGGTGTTTTTTTTTTCCAAATAATCATAACTTGGGCAATGATGTCTGCTTTTGTCAAATGAGGTATCATCAGAACAATGGTTTCATGCATTATCCATCGGTATAGGTATTTTTCTTCTATTTTTTTTCCCTTATGGATCATTTGAGCATATATTTTAAACACTTTCTTTTGTAGCCACATTGAGATAAAGTGTCACATCATGTATTTTGCATAAAATGTTGTGCCATATTATTTTACCCTTACTATATTATAAAGCATTTGACCATCCTTTCTTCAAGATCATTCGAGCATCCTTGGTTTTGAAACCAGTATAGTGATTTAACAAACCCTACTGCCTGAAGGAGTGAGGCCCCTTCATGTCTAGGCCCTAACTAATTAGAGAGGGAATAGACAACTAATCTGAGGGAGGGAGTGCTATGGGAAGTTGTGTAGTGCCTTTTTTGTTCGTCAATCATATCTTTGTCAAGTGAGCATCCCTCCACAACAACAATAGGATCTTCGAGATTCTATCTCATGCATGTGTTTAGTTTTGGTGCATACCCTTTATTTAATTGCATGCACTCTATCTTGGTCACTTCAAATATTGTATCATCTCCTTCATGCATTTCTTAGTGACACACAATTTTAGTGGACCTGTTATACTTCTCCCAAGTTAGTATTATGGGGGGTAACATATTGTTTGTGCTAATGCTTCCTTGATTTCGCTTCGAGTGAGTTGAGACGCTTTTGCATTCCTATTTTGTGGAGGCAACTTGCATTCCTTAGTTGATCATGGTTCTCTAAACTATTGCACCTATATTTTCAACTTCAATGGTTGAGTAGTGATGATGAGATCACTCATGAAAATTTATTGGTTGAGTAGCATCATTGGGGCCACTTGTACAAATTCATGTGCCTTATGTATTTTCAATTAGATTGATCGATGATTTTTGTTGAACTGTTGTCATCTAATCAGTGTCCTAGTAGTGTCATTTGGGGCATTCATGCAGATTGTTGTCTTCTTGATCCTAATCATCATGTTTTTCAGAGGAGGTTCTTTAGTTATAGCACCATATCAATCTTCTTTGGATAGTTGTCTACAACTTCTTCATGCTTTGGTGATATTAAATTCATGTTCATTCTTTTAGGACATTATTTTAGAGGCTTCTTAGTTATTCATGTTCTTATTTGGAGAGGAGTTTTCTTCAAATTTTTTTTCTTCTACTTTTATCCATTTGTGAGAAATTGCATTGCGTTGTAGTTGTACATGAGTACCTAACATGGCTTTGTTGCCAAGACACATAATGCATCTCAATTTGTATAGTTTTACCCCTTAAGTTGCACTTAAGGCGGGGGGGGGGGGGGGGGGGGTGTTGAAATAAATAATTTTTCTTATTTATATTTACTTAATTTTCACTCAGGTAACTAGCATTTAATTGGGTAGTTGGGAGTGGTTGTGATCCACCTACTCTCTTTTGATATTGAGACACATGCCCATATCTCGTGCTCCCTTCTCCTCCACTCTTATCATTATAAGCAAGGCTATTGTAAATTATTTCCACCTCTCATATCAATGCAATTCATAGATTAGTGAAATATCATATTTGTTGTTGGTTCTCTCTTGGTTTTGAAGGATGGCCTGATTATTGTCTCCTGGGGTTGGGTGCAAACCCTAGCACTTTCTAAACTATAATAGTTTTTTTTGAAAATGGTGAAGATTAATAGAGTAAAAAATGGGTTTACCAAAAAGTGGTCCTATTTTATCAAAAAAATGACGTAGCATTTGGCGTTAACCCCCTAAAATGTTAATTTTTTTTAGTATTTTAAAAATTACTATGGTGAAAAATTATCTTACACCATGTAGTTTATGTCCATTTTATTGCTAATTTTTTAATTAATATACTATTTTTTACCAATTTAAAAGTGGATACACCCAAAAACAATGCCCTGAGCATGCTTCCCCCTAATTTTTTTGAAACTAATTAAAAATCATCTTTTTGAATGTGTGTAGAATGGACTCTATCATCTAAAAATGTGATTTTTTAAAATATATTGAATGAGTAAAAAAAATGAGACCAAATATACCACATATAAGTTTTTGACTAAAAATGGGGACACTATAAAAATAATTTTAAGATCAAAATATTATATTTGAAATGTGAAAAAATTACATGGTTAAAAAGATAAGAGAGAGCTCTATGTAACTATGTCATTTGTTTGACTTGACATTGAAAACATACAAACTTGTTGGATAAAACACTCGACATTGTGTCATTTTAATTTGTTTTGCCAAAAACACATCCTTGGTCCTTGAAATGTTAGTCTAAGCCTTTGGATTGGATAACCAAGATAAGTCCAAACTTAATGTTGTGATTTTTCAAAGCAATATACAATGGAAACGAGTTATATTGCACTTGCATTTTCAGGAACAAAAACTGTTCCCTACCCTTGAAAACATATTCTGTTAGGAAAGTGAGCATGTTATAACACACTTGCATTCCTTGAACATGTAACGTCCTTTCTCTCTTTATTTATTTCTCTGTATCTTTCTCTCTTTCCCTTCCTATCTCTCCTTATCTCTCTCACTCTTCCCTCCCTCTCTCTCTCTCTTATACACTCATATTTTTGTAAGGATAAATTCTCTCTAACATGCTCATATTTTTTATAAGAGAAAAATACTCTATCTCTCTTTCCTTTCCTCCTCACCATCTTTCTCTTTCCCTCCCTTATTCTCTCTCCTTATCCTTCCTCCTCTCTTGATTCCTCTTTAAACCTTTATCTCTCTCTAGACCAAGGCTTTAATGTTGAGGATTGGCAATATAATATATAGTATTTAGGGATTTGTATTGAGAGTATAGAATTTAGGGTAAAGGGTAGTATAACATTTAGAGTTAAGGTTTGATAGTATATAACATTTAGGGTTGATAGTTGAGCATTTACGGTTAAGGTTTGAGAATATAGAATATAGGGTTGAGGGTTGAAAGTATAATATTTAAGTATAAGGTTTGAGAGTATCTAGAATTTAGGGTTGAGGGTTGTGAGTATAGCCTTTATTAAGTTTTGAGAGTACAACATCTATGGTTGAGCCCGTATATGATTTAGGGTTGAGGCTATAGGTTCTAGGGTTGAGGGTATAGGGTCTAGGGTTGAGGGTACAATTTTAGAGTTGATAATTTGTAGGGTTTATGATTGAGGGTTGAGAGTATATCATTTAGGGTTGAGGGTATATTTTTAGTGTTAAATTATTAATGTCAAGGTTTAGGATTTAGTGTATAGGGTTCAATATGCATCTCTTAGTGTTTAGTGTTTAGGGTGTAGGATTTTATGGTTGTTGATAGAAGATTATAGGTCTCTCTCTCTCTCTCTCTCTCTCTCTCTCTCTCTCTACCTCTCTAACTCTTATTATCTCTATCTTTCTCTATCTTTCTTCTCTCTATCTCACACATAATGTTGGTTCAAAATTTGTGGGTGGACGATAGATTGATTAATGGGGCAGATTGTACGATAAATAAAATAATTTATCATTTTAATCCAATTTATATATTATAGGTATGACATTTCAATTGTATTTAAGTGTATTACAATAATAAATGAGCTCTAAATATTAAAGAAATAATTCATCTACTAATACATATGCAATAAAACATTAGACAACTCTATGGATTCTTTTAGTTTCTAAATTTAATGTATTTTAAAGATGGATTATTACATCATAAGTATTATTTAAAATTATGCCTTATTTAACAAAACCGAATCAATTCTTATCCAATAGACTACAATTTAAAAATATATTTAAAACAAAACACACCACTCATTGTAGATAATAAATAATACTTGTATAGTTATTCATAGTGAACCCATAGAGGGGTCAATAGTTGTGTAAGATAATTTTGCTAGCATGTTGTAGTAGCATGGAATATCGTAAAAGCTCTATTTGTTTTGAAATGTGAACTAGTCTCTTATCTATTTATAACTAATGTTTGGAGGTGTGGGTCTTATCTATTTAAATATTTGACCTAAACTTAATCATACTAGTCTTGGTAGTTAAACAAAACAATATAATTTGTTTTTAGCACAATATCATATTATTTAAAGTATAACTTATATGCAACTTAAATGATCACAATACATTTTGGTAACCATTATTCTTGTTATCTCTAATTTTAATATCCAACACAAATGGATGAATAGTTGAACAAAAACTTTTTGATAGTCCTTCACATTTCATGGAAAAGTACAAGGTATTTTTTGGTCTCACCTTTTATTTTTGTGATAGGACAAACTATTAATATGAAATACTCCCTTGCATATACATTGCTACCCCAATAATGGTACACATAAAAAAAATACTTTTTTCATTATGACAACAATGCTTGTTTAAATGAAAATCTTATTTATAAATGATTCACTTATAGTGGATAGTTATGATATTTTATTTCAAACAAAAAAATGTTTATTTCACTTGTTAAGAAGTATATTTATGCTTTTTAATATAACATTCATGAGTTGTAATGTTCAAATGAGTCCATCTTGATCAACATTAATTATTTTTGAATTTACATGTGAACTGATTATTTACATATATAAGATAAATATATCATCAGATATTATAATAACCACAAATTCTATCACAATAATTGAACCCTAACTCCTCCTCTAACAATAGCCATCGAATGCACCTCTTAGATAAATTTGATGGTAGTTATGAACGGAGGAAAATGCGACTGTGCTTATTACAACAGTATCTTACAACATTATTCGGGTATTATAGTGAAGCAGAGTGCATGTTGGTTAAGGTATTTTAGGTGATAATACGATGAACAAACTACTAACCATCGCAGTTCTCGCGAGCAATTCCAAGTCTAGACCCCGTGACATCGTGCACAATTCGAAAATTTTGCTGCTGATAGTTCCCTATTATGGAAAATACAGCGTCTCCCCCGCCCGGAGGAAGAGATAAAGCAAGGCATAACACGGAGCTGTCCTCATTCCCAGGGTATAAAATGTTATCCAGGGGTAGAGTGAAGTCCAGGCTATCGTCAAAATGCAACGTGATGAGAGGAAACTCCACCTCGCCTGACGGTTTGTTGTAGCACGTATCAAAAGGCGATGAGGGACTAGCCAAAGTCAGATTAGAGAGCTGACGGCGGAAGGAATCTCGCATGGCATTGTAAGGATACTCCCTCTTCCTGTCGCCTGATCCAAGGTGAACGTCCCCTCTGGGATGGAAACAAGCTCTTCACCCACAGAGATTCCATTTAACCCCACATAATAGAAGTAAGGGTACCTAGCGTTGGACAAGAGGGGCGTGAACTGCAAGCCCGTAGCAGAAAGAGCCCCTTTCCCCAGCAGGAGAGACCCCGCGAAAGCAGAGGAGAAGAGGGAAGGAAGGCAATAAGAGAACGTACTGTCATATAACGTGTCCGTCTGAGAAACGAAGGAGAGAGGATCCCTCCCAAACCCAACCAAACCGGGCACCGATAAGCGCTGGATGAGTCCGCTCACCGCGTTCGCACATCCGAAGACAAAATCCTCCACCGGCGGAGAGCCCACAGAGAGCGTCTCAGATGACAAGAGCTCGTCCACCTCTGATTGGTCGCCGTAGATCTGACCAAAGCTACAGTTGACATCGTTGCTATTATTCTCACACAAGCCTAGAGACTGACACTCCTGAGAAGCGCAAGCGAAGTATTTATACGTAGATGACTTGGATGGCTCGAACAATTGAAGCCCACTTGAGCAACTGGAGCAGGGGTTGCAGGGAATCCAGGCGATGATGCTGCCGGTGTCCAGGACACTGTAAGAGATCTGCGCAAGCGTGCCGAAACCGAGCTTGATAATGTAGTTTCCCGTGTTGATGGTCTGTCCCGAGGCCAAAGGAAGGTCCGCGTCCTCTTGGGGATTAACGGTACTCTTGCCGACGCTCCATCTCCCTTTCATCATTGCTCTGTAGCGCTGGTTGTCGCCTTTGATTGACTGGGATATTGCCCTCCACCATATTGAATTGGGTAAGCGGTAAGGAGAACACTTGCCCTGAAAGTGCATCACAGTCGAACTTGATTTTCCCAATTCAAGCGCAGAGCAGTTCTTGTTATCCTTTGCATCTTTCCATTTGAATGATGCAAGGTTTACTCTCCCAACCTTACTGTTTTCTGCCCACACACAAACAAGTAATAAAAAAGACACTAGAATAGAAAATGCACGCTTTGCCATTGTCGAGCCGATGACTTGCTTTAGGATTACGTTTCCTCTCCAGTTCGGCCCCTCCAGTTCTAACTGTAGTTATTTTAATTCCCGTCCTACAACGCAATCCAGGCTTTTTGTTTGGTTCACTTATTTTGAATGGTAATGCCAGCGTCGTACGCAATCCATGTTTGTTTGGTTCTGCCTGGCCCATCCATTCTTTAAGTGCTAGACGAGCGCCATACATTGATTGTTTAGATGCAAGATATTTTTTGGTCTTCTTGGTAGGATAATCATTGATCGATTTAATAGATGGAATTATTATAATTTTTCATAAAATTTTAATTGTTTGTCCAAAATATGTTAAAATTTTTATCTGATAAAAATGTCATGTTTTGGTTTATATAGTTACAACTTTATTACAGCTTTTAAATTACTTTACATAATTATTATATTTCAATATAAATTTAAGGTTCAAATTCATATTCATTAGAAATAATATTAAAGAAAATTATATTTTAATAGTTTATAATCTTATTTGAAAGTATATATATATATTTCAGTATTAATATTATAGATTATTTTGTGATCTATTATAAAAACGAAAAAACCTTATCCATAAAATAACATTAATAATTAAGTAATAGAATCTCTTATTTAATTTATTTAACTTGCACCAAATCCAAAAAATAAAATTTATGCTCTGTGAATCCTTTATAAATAGTGCATGGTGTGAGGGGTGGACTATAAATAGTGAATCCTTTATAATGAATTCTCTAGTTATTTGAGGTTGATATTGTGTATAGTGCAAGGGGATGGAGAATATTATTTATTGAATTATCTAGTAATGTGAGGTGTATATTGCACGTAGGAGTTGATATTTTGTGTGATTTGGTGATGACTACCATGACTAACCAGAAAAATTAGCAAAAGGTTATCATCGTTGGTCTAATATAATCATAGGCATCCACATGGGTATAGCATAACAACAATACTCCAAATGAGTTTTGTTATGTGGGAGCTCTTATTAGTGAACAATTTGTTGCTTGATATCTAATTTCAATTCTATTGGTACATGTGTCATTTTTACAAATTTGTCCATTGTGTCTTCACATATTCATTCAAATTTATAAAGTCAATCCATCCATCAACTGATTATACCTTTGGCTATTTAATAAGGTAAAAATCAAAGAGTATTTCTAAATACAATAACTAGCCTAAATCATGTCATTCTTAAAGTTTCCCTTAATTACATATAACACTCAATATAGAAAAATAAATAATGTAACATATTTTTGGGTACACAAATGAGGCCTTAGAAGTTTTGATATGCTTTTAGGTCCAACTTTGAATAGACATATTTGCCATCTAGTATGTTGCTTACAAGAAGCATGACCAAATCTCAAAATATCAAGTTTGTGTAGATAGAACTACAAGACCATGAAAACTTGAAATAAATTGTGCTTAGAAACTCTATCCATGTAGCCAAGGTCAATTGGGATTCATAGCCTCACTATTGAAAACCAAAAAATCAATTACACAATAATAGTTGTATTAAAAATATATAAATTTCTTTACTGACTTGAATTGGAAATAACTCTCTATAATAAAATGATGGCACAATAGTTTACATTGTCATGACATAGGATTTTGTAAAAAAATGGTCTCACATATAAAGCTTTGAAATTATAAGAACCTAAAATTTACATAATGATTTGATTGTCTTAATCATGACCTACATGACACAAATTATACACCCTCTTAGAATTTTCTACCTAGATTACAATTTTCTCATCTCTCTTAGCATCTTTTCCATCTTTTTTATCCTTTGAGTTGAATTCCAAGTATTTTTTAGCACCAAAAACCTTTTGTATACCTTTAACTAGAGGGTTTCTTGGGACTATGTTAGGTGACCTATCTTAAGTTGTGTGCTTATCCAAGTGACCACCCTTGGAAAAAGAGGTATTTGAGACCCTAAAAAGGGGAAACCATATTATTTTTGGTATGTACATAAATACTTAGTGGGCATGTTGGAGGATGAGAGGATTTCTTTCTTGAGATGGTGGACATACTGAATGTTATTGTAGGTATCATGATAGAGAATTAATTTTTTCATGTCCTAACATCTTCTTGTTTGTGGTATAACCAAGATATACTATCTTTATTAAAATTTTCATATTGTGAAAACAAATATATATAATGAGATAGGTAGTAAGATGTTAATAAACAAATTAACCAAAGATCATCACATATGGACATCAGATGAAGTAATAAAAACATAACCTACTTGTTTATTACAATTTTTTTCATCAATGAAATAACTCTCTACATCCTTGTTAAGAGTATAGCCTCATATTTAGTAAAAACCTTGTCACATATATACTCCTTGAGTTATAGCTTATGTCCTGGCAATGTATTGTTTAATTATGTTTTATACTTATACTCCACCAATCATCTATGGGAAAAATTATGAGTCTCAATAAAGAACCCTATTAATTGGCTTTGCAATCACCAATGGGAAAACCTTGGTTTGGAAATAACAGATTTCAATTACAATAGAGGGAATGGACAAGCTTTGGACAACAATAACCATACTCCACTATTAATTTGTGGGAAAACTACCATAGAAACAAATGGTCTTTCCTTATGGAAACCGGTGAGTTTATAGCTAGAAAAATTCTGGAAAGAATTGTCAGACTCCCTAATCCAAGGGGATATTTCAATAGGAATCCCGTAGGAGAACATGTATAGAGGTCCTGAAGGGTAGAAAACAAAATGGTGAAGATCTTGGAATGAATAATCAGGGAAGGAAAAGGAACAGGACATGGTTTTCTCCAGTGATAGGAGAAAACAAAATCCTGATTTGCAAGGTCCAATGGAAAATAAAACAAAGCTTCTAGATGCACTCAAACTTATTGGACAATAAGATCCTAATGGATAAAAGGATCACCCCTAAAATTATAGAAAACCTTAGTGGAAAAAAAATGAGGTCTATTAATATCCAAAGTCAATTCCTGAGAGGAGATTTATATAGGTTTCTAAAAAAAAGGATATGACAAAAATATTAAGAGACAAAAACTAATAAATGGGAAAATAGACTAGAGTTGGGAAGGAGTCTGGAGGAAGAAAAATATGAGCAATAAGTTGTTTGTAATGCCATCAAAACTAACAAACCCAATAGCAAGTAGATGGAAATAACCAACATTGATTGTCAAATGGAGTGGAGAAGGGGGAATGAATTAGAGATCACAGATTGGTGGAAAAAAACATACCCAAAAAGGTAAGCATTCGCCCCCTACAAAATGACTTTTTTCTAATAGAATGTTTAGATATGAAGTTAAAACATGATATATTATATGGGAGCCCAAGTTTCTTTAAAGGAATCAGTTTCAGTAAATTAAAATGGAATTCAAACTTTGACCCATTGAAATGCAAAATTAATAAATCAGTCAAATGCTTGAGTTTGGTGGGATTAAAAATATAATATTGGAGTGAGGAAGTAATTATTAAGATTGGGATCCTTTTTAGGAGTTGATGAAGATTTCCTGAATGGTAAAATAGGGGATGTTGTTAACATCTATGTCGAAATAGATATGGATATAGGAGTTAAAAAAGAGTTACAAATATTTTCAGAAGGGGGAAGATAGAAATAGAAGGCAAGCCACTTGCAAGGTAGACAATTAGAGCATTTCCTTTTGAAATAAAAAATACAAGCGGGGTGATGGTCGTAACATAACTCCACAGAGAGAATATAGCTAATAATGTATTTGAAACCCCTAGCCCTTCACAATTAATGTTTAACACCAATGATCAAAGAGAGATAAAGAAGGAGAAAAATACACCTCATAGTAGGGAGACTAAACAAAGCCCTTTCAAGAAAAGAAAGTAAAATACAATAGAAGTAATAATAGGTGTTGGAAGTAAAGGCACAATATAGATATGAGGGGAAATGAATAACACTTCAAGCAAAATAGGGACAAAGAGGTAGAACTAGTGGTCCTCCCTAAGGATATAGAAGGTTTGAGAGAAACTATTTATCAACAATTAGAGGAAGTTAGACAAGAAGTTGAGGGTAGAAATAAATAGGGTCACAAAAGTGAAGCAAGAATGGAATTTGTGGATGCAACTCACAAGGAAGTTGGTTCTGAGAGTGACAAAAGAGAACCAAAAAGTAATCCACTGGATAATCAAATAAGAAATACAAAGATGGAGGTAGAAACAAGATGGGAGATAAATCATTTGGTAATAGGAGGAAGTAAGAAAGGAAACATAGATAAGAAACAAGCATGGAAGGAAACAATAAGGAAAACTAAGACTAAAGAGGATTTAGAATCAAAGGATATAGGGGAAGAGGCATAGGAATTAGAATATGATGAAGCTGTGATGATAGAAGAAATAATGTTGGAACAAATATAATCAAGAATCAAGGATAATAGAATCTTGGAGAAAAGTAAAAGATGAGCAAGTTCAAACAAGTCCAAAATGACTATAGCCTCTTTAGTAGACCACAAAAGGAAGAAAAAGATAACAAGCTTTGGGAAGGAGCTTAACCTCGACCCTAACCTCAATGAAAATAATAACATAGAATGTTAGGGCATTAATTCCCCTAACAAATGGTACCTAATAAAGAACCTAATTGATCAAACAAAAGTAGATGTTTGTCTTCTTCAAGAAACTAAACTAAAGAAAGAGGAATGTGAGAAGAGATTACACAATTGGAAACAATGGAGGGGACATTTTTTTGTCTCAAAAGGGGCTTCAAAGGGATTAGGTATGATTTGGAATCCGATCAAGGTTGATGGCGAAATGATAGAACACAATAAATGGTGGATCATATTAAAATGTAGAATGTTAAAAACCAATGATAGGTTATATATTATAAATGTATATGGTCCAACCCAAACAATGTAGAAAAGAGAATTATGGATGCATTTAACAAAAATAATTGAAGGCTCTAGGGGTGAGAAAGGAATTTTAATTAGAGATTTCAATGTTAATTTAAACAACTAGGAAAAATTGGGTGGTCAAAGGAAAATATTTGTGGTGCAATCAGACTTCCAAACTTTTGTAGAGAATAATCCTCTTAAGGATCTGCAGGAAAGGAATGGCATTTTTAGATGGACAAACCATAGAAAGGGATTCACCAACATAATAGAAAGACTAGATATATTATTGAGCATGGGATGTTGGGATAGTCAAATGCAATACTATGAGGTAACAATGCTTCCATACATAGGATCAGAGGTCATTATCTAGTATAGTTATCAACAAAATAGGATGATCACACAACATGCATTCCTTTCAAGTTTGAAAGAACTAATAGCAAAATGGTGGCACGAGATAAAGCATGGAGATCAATTATATATATATATATCATCTCAACAAATATTAAATATATCAAAGTGAAATTAAAAGAATGGAACAAAAATTATTTCAAAAACACATTCCAAGAGAAATCTAGAGTAGAAAAAGAACTATCAAATCTCAATGAGATTATAATTGAAAAGGGAATGAGAGTAGAAGAATTTTAAATAGAGAAATTATTAAAGGCACAACTGAATGAAATAATGGCAAGGGAAGAACGTCATTGCAGACAAAAATCTTGCGAGATATGGCTTAAGGAAGGAGACATAAATACTAAATTCTTCCATAAAATATCAATGGTTAATAAGCAAAGAAATAGATTCATAGACATCTATAAAAAAGATGGGATGGAGACTCATAGATGGGACGAAGACTCAAACATTAGAGGAGGTTAATAAGGAAGTAATAATTTTTTTTGAAGAAACCCTAAATAAGGAAGTACAATTGAATAGGGAGGTCAGAGAGAAATGTTTGGAGGCCATCCCACAGATTGTTACAAAGGACCATAACAAAGAGATTTATAAAAAGATAAATAAAGATGAAGATAGAGAAGTGGTATTCCAAATGAACCCAGATAAGGCTCCAGGCCCAGATGGTTTTCCAACAAGCTTTTTCTAGTAGTTTTAGGAAATAGTAGGAGATGACATTTATAAGGTTATGGAGGAGTCAAGAATTAAAAAAACCATACTCGGGGCAATAAAACACACATTTTTAGCTTTGATCCCTAAAAAGAAGGAACTTTAAGCCACGAGCGACTTTAGACCAATTTCCCTATGCAATACAACGTATAAGATAATCTCCAAAATTATTGCAAATGGATTAAAAGCAGTTTTAAATTCGATCATTTTGGAAGAACAAAGTGCCTTTGCTCCAGGTAGATCAATTGTAAGGCATAATAAATCCTCATGAAGAAATTCATTTCGCAAGGAAAACTAGACAAACAAGTATGATCTTAAAATTAGATGTTCTTAAGGTAGATGACTTGGTGGACAGAGGACTCTTATATGAATTTTTACAAATTTTTGGATTTAATAAAGATTGGATATAATGGATCAATAGACGCATCTCATTGCCAAAATTTTTAGTACTTACGAATGGAGCCACTCATGGCTTCTTTAGCACGTAAAGAGGCATTAGGCAAGGTGATCCGATCTTCCCTTTTCTATTCATTATAATGGAAGGAATGTTAGGGAGACTCGTTAATAAGATCAGAAGTAATGGAGATTGGCGAGGTGTAAATGGAGCGACATTTTTGGAACCTATGAATAACCAACAATTTGCGGATGATATAATCCTATTTGGGCAAACGTGTAGGGTTAAAGTTGAGAAAATAAAAGTTCTCCTAAATAGGTATTGCAATGCTTTAGGAAAATAAATCAATTGGAATGAATCTAAGCTTTTCTTCTTAAGTACTCAACCTAGTCATCAAAGGGTACTGCCCAAAATCCTAAATTTGAAAGTGGTAAATTTTCTTGGGAAGTTCTTAGGAACACCACTTTTTAATGAAATAAATAAAAAAGTTTATTGGGAAAATTTAATTAATAGATATGTAGACAAGATGGGATCATGGAGAGGTAAATGGATTTTGTTAGCTGGGAAATTATTAATGATTAAATTAATATTATTAGCAATGCGCATGTCTATTCTATGTCATGTCTAAAAGTACCGAAGGTAGTAGAGGAGGAATGAAACAAAATCATGAGAATATTCTTCTAGAATGGAAAAAAATTACCAAAATAAAGTCCCACTAATTACTTGGGAGAAAATTTGACTCCAAAGGTAGCAAGAGGAACATGCATAAGGCAATTAGTAGTATCGAATCTTGCAATGGGGGAAAAACTAGTTTGGTTGTTATATAGTAAAGAGGATCAGAAATGGGTTAAGTTCCCGAGAATAATTTTTTTTAGATAGTGATGATCCCATTAGAATATTGACTATAAGAGATCCCCCAAGAGTATTGACTATTTGGAACTACATACTAGAATGCAGGGATATGATATCAAAGTATGTAACATGGGAAATTGGAGATGGACGTAGTGCCTCCTTCTATATTGACTCATGGAATAATTATAAAACTTTGGAAAATTATCCCAACATGGAGGAAATTGAAAGGGAAACTTCCCAGACGTGGAGAACTAAAGTGAGAGACTATAGGACAATAATTTTACAAGATGGGACTAGTCTATAGAAATGGGAATCACTAGAAAACATATAGGCTCCAAGATATCAAAAAGGATTCCTGAAAGTTCTCCTAAATAAAGAAGTGTGGTGCCAATTGGGGAAATGGATAGGATTAGATGGTGTGGATCTCAAATAGGCTACTACAAAGTAAAGTTAGGATACAAAATTAAAGAAGTAGTTATAGTTAAAGGGGAATGGCCATGTAAATTATTATAGAACTGTAGAATCCTAAATTGTACTCCCTTATAATTTGGTTCACATTTGGGCCCTCATCTTAGCGTTGATGTCCTAGAAGATGGATTAGGACCTAATTATGCTCATACCATGCAATTCTAGCCTCATTTCCACTTTACACATCACATGGCCTCTTGGTTGAGGCCCTTAAATGGGGTAGGACTAGAGCGTGCACCCTAGTCCTTAATGGGACTAGGGTGTGGCACTTTGATCCTCTTAATTGGGACCTTAATTTAGCCCCCCTTAATGGTCACAATGAGCTAGAGGGAATGTGATCTTCATGTTGACTTATGTCAGAAAATTCAGATGTTTTTGGATAGGCACATATAAAAGGAGGCTCATCCCTCTCATTTCATCATCATAAGAGAATCATAAGGCATCCAATCAATCCTTATTTAAGCAATCTATCATTCAAGAATTGAAACATTCATCATCAAGCATTTCTAGAGATCTTCAAGGCTACACACTCTTCATTCATCCACTGTAGAGCAACATTACATTATTCATATGCAAACATGTGTGTGTGATTAGGGTTTTGTCATGTTTATGTCATTTCATACAACATATGTGGTTACGTTCAATAAAAAAAGCATCATTATCAGTCATTACAGATCTGAGGTATATCTTTTCACTATTTATTTTTGTATTTGCAACATTTTATTCAAGGTTAATTCCGAAATCGGGGTTTGACTTAGGCAAACCCCTATTCCCAACTTATTTCCCCTTCTTTCTATGTGCAAGAACAACTATGAAGTTGTGATCTTTAGAGTAAGCATTATTTACAGTGATGAATCGATCTCCCATTAGAATGAGAAAATTTTGGAGACCAGGGTGACTAGCACCACGGTCTCAACATTTTGGAAGCTCTTTTGGGGAACATGTCTAAATTTGTTTACATTTCTCAGATCTAGGTTAATGACTCAATCCAATGACTGTAGCTTACTATTTACGTATTTTTCATTTTCATTTCAACACATTTACCCCATTCAACAATTCAATTTATAAAAGAGGTTTAATTAATTCAAATAATCAAAAACCCCAATCTATTCAAAATTCTCAGTTGAAATCCTTACTAGTTCGTGACTAGATCTGTTACATTGGAATCCTCTTTTAAATGTGATGGTCCTTAAGTAAAAATTAGTGGTTTTTATACATCTAATGGTGGAAACCCTAATTTTTTACCATTACAGGAACAAACATTGTCTTCCAAAGGTAGGGGTATTTGCATGGTTGACAATCCAAGGAAAGGTGCTCACATAGGATCAAATGGAAAAAGTGGGCATCCAAGGGGCTAGTAGATTTTTATTATGCAAATGAAAAATGAAGCAACATACCATATCATATTGGGCTGCCCCTATGCAAAAAAAATGTTGGGACCATTTTTTGGACAAGCTGAACTTTCAATGCCACAAACCACAATAATTATTGGATTGGTTTAAAATTTGGGTAGGAATCAGAAATAAAGGTATGTTTGATAGTTTATGGAAAGTAATACCCTCACCAGTAGTTTGGGAAATATGGAAGGAAAGAAACCACATAATAGTTCAAGATAAAAGGATATTAGAGAAAAATATCATACAGAAAATTTAGGATAAAATTGTGGAATTGGTCAATGTAGCAACAAGGTATCAAGTATTAAAAGATAATTTATTCAATTAATGGGATGATAAAATGACTAGGAAATTTAGAGGTTTAATTATCCCCAAGAATCAGGGAGGAAGCAAGAATATACACTTTTTGATGACTAGAGACAAAGTCAAATGGATGATTTTACATAAAGGATGGATAAAAAATAATTTTGGAGCAGTGAAAGGAAATCTAGGTCAAGGTGGTATGGGGTGTATTTATAGGGATGAAGAAGGAAAAATGACAACAGAAGAATCGATAGCTTTAGGAGAAACTACTAATAATATAGTAGAAATCAGAGCAGCTTTGCCTGGATTATAGGTTGGATTTAAAATAGGAGTTAGGAAGATCCATTTGTAAGGTGAATCCCTAGTAGTGATCAATTCTATTCAAAAAAATAGTTCTCCTAAATGGTTGATGGATTAAGCCAATCTAGGAAATAATTAAAAACTTGATGTTTTCAAAATAAGCCATATTTATAGAGAAGGGAACAATACGACGATCAAATTGGCTAAAAACATAGTTAGAATTTAATGTAAGACGTAAATGAATCCAAGGAATTAAATGTGCGAAATTCAAACTTGTATGGACATAATGATAAAAAGATAAACATTTAAATTTTAAAATGAAATATTTTAAATGTGTGAAAGAAAATCTATGAATCACACTTGAGTAAGGATAGGAAGGTTCTCTAGGTTAGAGTGTTGGGATAATGTGCAAATATGTGCTTAGATTTCTTGAGTGATGTGTTGTCATTGCTGTCAACATATTCCTCTGTGTATTCCAGTGTTGCAATCAGATTAAGTGAGTTGGTTGGGCCAGTGTGTTGTAGTTGAGTTGTTATGGATTAAAGGGTTTTGAGATAAGTATCTTTAGTTGATTCAGCTCAAGTTTTAGTGGTTCGCATGGTGATTTGATCGAGTTATGAGATTTAGTTTTGCGGTTGGTTTTTCAGTTGTTCGGTGTTGATCAATGTTCTAGATTTTGCTGCGCATTGCAATATCTTGGTTTGTGGATTTGATAGAGTGTTTGGGATGTTCTGGTGTGTCCTGAATTCTGATGGTTCGTGATTTGGAGGTTCACAAGTGAATCTTTTAGTTTGACAGCCATTGCAGTTAGGGTTATTGAAGTTCGGTATAATGATGATGAAGATTCTAGTAAGTGGTGTTTTTGCGGTAATTCATGATGCTTGTGGATGTTTCTAGATCATGTGCTATTTGTGTTGGTGGTCCACATTGATCATTGTGCTTGTTGTTGATTATTTTCCTTGATCCAATGGTGTTCATCATGTTTTTGGCCAACATGATGTATGTAATGTGTTGAGGGTGTTCGAGGCATAATTCTTGGAGGTGTTTCATGTTTGAAGTGTTGATTTAGGTCCATATTGTGTCTTACCCAACATTGTTTTGGTTTGCATATAATATTATAGTGTGTATGGTTATATCTTTATAATTTGTGATGTGTGTTGAGCCGACCTTGAAAGATAAGTTGATGATATGTATAAATAAATGCAATACTGATGTTGGAGAAATATTTGTGTGTGCGAATAATGCTTTGATCTTTTAGAAGTAGTGAAGTAGTGCTAAGAAGTGTGAAGAAGTGCAAAGAGCAGAATACGTGTCATGTGCTTAACCAGAACTATAACCAAGCATGAGGAGATGCTATTTTCTCAGTTCATGATCTTCTGGATGTGATCCGAATGTGTTTGTAAGATAGTGAGTCTTCCTAGGGTTGTAGCCCTTTGTTGTCTTTGAGTAGTGAGCTCTAGGCAGTGTGCCTAAATGCATGTTCATTCCTCATTGTAATATTCCATATACTTCTAACAGGGTATCATCATATTATGGGTAGGTTCCCACCATGGTTTTTCCCTTGATCGGGTTTTCCACATCAAAAATCTTGGTGTTATGTGTGTTATTGATGTGATATTGATTTATGCTTTCATTGTTAATTATCAGATCTAAAATTGTATTTGAGTTAAGAAGATATTTTGAGAGAACTGATTCACCCCCCCTCTCAGTTTTCTGCCTTGTTGCCAACACAGAGTTGATGTGACAGATTCCAAAAAGTGATTGATTTTCATAATTATTCTTGAGACGATCTGCGAAAGATAGGATATCATTAATTCAAAAAGAGACTTGAAGAGTAGAGTAATATTTTTAGGAAGATGGAGGCGTTAGAGACATAGGCTAAAGAAATAGTAGGTAGAGGTTTGGTGTATTGTTTGGTGAAGATAGAATATCTAAATTTAAATGGGAAAATTTGGTGAAAATTCATTAATGAAGGTTTGTCAACGTGGTGGGTATGATCTGCCATGGGCCGTTCTTGGGATTTGAAGGAAGAGAAAACCATGATTAAATGATATGACTAAGAGATTTCAATAAACAAAGCTAGGAAAGGATAGATAACCTTCTTGAATAAAGGAAGAAGGGCGGATTTGTAGAATTACTAAATCAAAATAGATTTTTGGAAACATCTAGAATATCTTTATTTTTTAAGACAAAAATTGATTAACTCCTTTTTTTTGGTAATAGTTTGTCTGCAAAAAGTGGTATGGAAACTCCAATACAATTGATGACAACTAGAAGACAAATGGCTTTCATAGGAGAAATTGGAGAAAAGAGGCTTAGCATTATTATGAGGTATAAGCACCAAATAGTCTTGTATGCGATGAAATATATGCTAGGGGAGGAATTCTTAATGACAAACCATAGGTATCATGTTAATACAAACATCTCTTCAATGTTTTTATCTATCTCATTAGATTTATGTCTCAACAAAGATAAGGAAAAAAGGCTATGCAAGTTGGTTTTCAAGGAACATGTGCTAGTAGGGTTAGATGATGCTCTAAGGAATTATGACAATTTCTGGATTCCTTTGCCTAAGGATTATGACAAAATGAATGAAGAAGTGCCAAAAATTTCAATTATTCTGATGGAAGATGTGTTAGGAATTGAATGTGGAAAATATCAATTTTATGTAAATAAATATTAAACAAAGGAATGAAAAACACATAAATAATAACAGAGAGGAGACAATTTTAACGTGGTTCACCCAAAGTTGGGCTACATCTACCTAATAGAGAGTCCAATATTATTATCCAGTAAATTGAACTGATTACAACCAACAATCTCTTGCAACTCAATACCGCTGCAAAATACTATAGAAAACCCTAACCTGCCTTTTTATCAAGACTTATATCAGTTACAAAATTAGGGTTAGAACATGTCAACCAATAGAGAAATAAATCTCGATGCCTTTATAAAATAATAGAAGTTAGTTGATCTTTCGGGGGTGCTGCCCCCCCAAAACCGTCGAGGCACTGCCCCTTGACCTCGCCCTGTGACCCTGCAAGGGGCATTGCACCTTGACCTCGACTTGGGGGTGTTGTCTCGAAACCCCAGTTGAATAATTTGGGGAGAAACTGCTTCAATAAAATTTTGAAAAATTAACCTCCGAGTCTGATTAGGCTCCATATAACAACAAGGTGAGGAGAAATACTAGGAAAATAGGCTAGTGGCTTTCAAAAGTTTGGAATTTTTAAATAATTGGATGAAAATGAAAGAAAACAAGAACCCAAATTAGATTTCTACATATATTCGACTAGAAGGTCTGGAGGAGCAGATATAGGTGGATGAGTCAGAATTTGTGATCTCCTCAGATGATGGTGAGATGGCAAGAAAGGAAAGAGGTTATAAGGTTTTGTTGTTAGGGTTTGAGTCATATCTAATATATAGATAGCTTTGAAATAGAAGTTTATTAGGATAGTTAATCTTGTATAGGAAGCCCGATCTTTTTTGGTGATTTGCTTTGAATTTTTTTCATAGACTGTTATGTAATTATAAAGCATATAGAATATTAGAGTGCTATTTATGAATACAAAAGGGCTTTAAACTTTGATATTATGCTTTAAATTTGAAGTATCTATAAATAATGTTTTAAATTCTCTTTTATCAAAATGGTTGTTGGCCTTTCCATTAATTTAATTATAAAAGAAACTCTCTAAATCCTTGTGATGCTTCTTAGGTCTATTTTATTTTTTGAAATGTCCCTTTTATTACAATTCAAAGATTTCAATTTTGAAATTTGTTAGGAGACTTACATTTGATTTCAATATTTCATGTCCTCATTTAATATCCCCCTTCTATTTGGACCTTCCTCTCACCAAGAGAGGATGTTTTAACGACCACCAATATAAAGTGTTGTGAACATGTTAGCCTCGGGTTGAAAAATCTAATGAATTGGCCTTATAAAAGTATTTATTGGCAAGAAGCCACAAATGGATCAATGATGAGCTAGCCAAAGAGGGGTAGTAGCTCAGTTGGTAGAGAGATATAAAAGAAAATGGAAGGTCCTAGGTTTGAATCCTAATTAGTCTGGATATGAGTTGTAGCTCAACATGTGGTATTAGAGCCAGGTTAGGAGGCCAAACACCTACAATGTGTCTTAAAGGGGAGTGTTGTAAATAAGCCACACTTGAATTGATGATGGGTTTGCCAAATAGGGGCCAATAGCTTAGTTGGTACAACACTCTTGTAGCAAATGAAAGGTGTCAAGTAATGAAACACCTCTATAATCGTCATACATTAGAAAAATTAAGGTCTCATGAATCTATTTAGTGAAGGATAAACTAAAGTATTAATTCCTGAAGAACTATGTACCATCTCACTATCATAATCCTTCTCTTCAATTTTTTATAAATTAGTGACTCAAATTTTTATATTTTGTTACTTGGTCATAATGGTTCCAAATTGACATGAAATATCATCTTCAACATATTTAATATCTTTATTCATATGAATATCATGTTTAGTGGTGGAGGAAGGTGTAAAATATTGATAATTAAGTATTTATATATTGTTGTCAAACAATAATTATAAAAATTATAATACATCATTATGTTCTTAATGTTTAGGTGTTTTTAAGCCAAATGTTTCTTCAATATCATATGTATATGATACATTGCGATAAAGATACACTATAATTATCTAAAAGGAACATAATAGAAAATCATAAATGATCCAAAAGATATTTTGCATGGGCATCCAAAAGGTGTGCATAATCATTATATGCATAGATATGCCCATTAGATTGGTTAAGGAAGGGCTACTCTAATGTAAAAGGCAGCCATCTCATGAGATAAAAATATTCTAGGACCATATATGAAAGCACATGACAAAGCATAAAATGATGTCTAATAAGCTTACTAAATTTTTTATCTACCAAAACCAATAATGATTTAATGTGTCATCATCATCATTTATGTTCTAAAAATATAAAAATAAAAGGATCTAACAAAAAACATCACATCTTAAATTCTATTTTTATTGTATCAAGAATTTTATAAAAAGATGAGCATTAGAAACTTCATAAACCAAAGCATCATGAAATAGATATCCATCATTTATATCATGTAATTATGGAATATGGAATGATCATTAATATAATTTTTCTAAATTAAATCATCATTATCCCATAATCTACAAAAGATATAGAATAAGACTACTAATATGCTGTCACACATTTATAGATTCCTCTATACAATAGCACTTTTTTATGATAAAGAAAAATATCAACTATCACAAGAAGATAAAAGAGTGCTTCTTTGGTTCGCAAATAATTAAGAGAAACAACACACCTACATTACTATCTTAAACAAATTAAATAGATGCCTCAAGAAAAATATCTGTAGCGATATTTTATATATAAATTAAAATTAAGATATATGCGCTAGTTGTTGAAATAACACCGTACTTGTACTACATAATTACGGTATTATAGGAGTGGATATTATAGGTGATAATACCGTGAATAAACACTACTCAGCAAACAAACTACTAAGCACCGCAGTTTTCACTAGCGATTCCAAGTCTAGACCCTGCGACATCGTGCACAATTCGAAACTTCTGCTGCTGATAGTTCCCAAATATGGAAAGTACAGCGTCTTCCCCGCCCGGAGGGAGGGTGAAAACAAGGCATAGCACGGAGCCGTCCTCATTCCCAGGCCATAACGTGTTTTCCACCGGCAGAGCCATGTCCAGACCATCGTCAAAATGCAACGTGATGACAGGAAACTCCATCTCGCCTAACGGTTTGTTGTAGCACGTATCAAAACTCTCTCTGGGACTAGCCAAACTCAGACTAGAAAGCTGACGGCGGAAAGAATCTCGCATCGCATTGTAAGCGGGCTCCACTAGTTGAGTGATAACTGTTCCCGAATCAATGATTGTTCCTCTTTCCGTCGACTGATCCAATGTCAAGGTCCCTGCTGGGATGGAAATAAGCTCATCTCCAACAGAGATTCCGTTTAACCCTACATAATAGAAGTAAGGGTACCTAGCGTTGGACAAGAGGGGCGTGAACTTCAAGCCCGAAGCAGAAAGAGCCCCTTTCCCCAGCAGGAGAGACCCCGTGAAAGCAGAGGAGAAGAGTGAGGGAAGGCAATAAGAGAACGTACTGTCATATAACGTGGCCGTCTGAGAAACGAAGGAGAGAGGTTCCCTCCCAAACCCAACCAAACAGGGCACCGATAAGCGTTGGATGAGTCCGCTAACCGCATTCGCACATCCGAAGACAAAATCCTGAACCGTCTCAGAGCCTACAGACAGACTCTCAGAAGACAAGATCTCGTCCACCTCTGATTGGTCGCCGTAGCGCAGAGGAAGGCTACAGTTGACATTATTATCGTTGTTCGAACAGAAGTCCGGACTTTGACACTGCCGAGAAGCGGAGGTGAGATACTTATACGTTTACGACTTGCCTGGCTCGAACAATTGGGGCCCACTCGAGCAACTTGAGCATGGGTTGCAGGGAATCCAGGTGATGTAGCTGCCGGTATCGAGGATAGTGTAGAAGCTCTGCACAGGCGTGCCGAATTCCAGCTTGATAATGTAGTTTCCCGTGTTGATGGCCTGTCCCGAGGCCAACGGGAGGTCCGCGTGCTCTTGGGGATTAACCATACTCTTGCCGGCGCTCCATCCCCCTTTCACCATTGCTCTGTAGCGCTGGGTGTCGCCTTTGATTGACTCAGATATCGCCGTCCACCATGATGAATTGGAGAGGCGGAATGGAGAACACTTGCCTTGAATGTGCATCACACTCAAGCTTGATGTTTCCGATTCAAGCGCAGAGCAGTTCTTGTTATCCTCTGCATCTTTCCATTTGAATGATGCAAGCTTTACTCTGGCAACCTTACTGCTTTCTGCCCACACACAAACAAGTGATAGAAAAGACACTAGGACTGAGCATAGACGCTTTGCCAGTGTCGTCTTTGGCAAGCACAGGTCTCAGATAAAAATATCATCAAGATGGCCGTATTTATAGACGTGTATGCAATAAACTATCGCTTAACTTGTCGATCCCATTGGCTTCGGTGTCCCCTTCTAGTTGACTTGACTCCTCCATATAGACTTCAATTTACGCAATTGAGTCGTCGTCTCTGCTTCTTAAATGGCTCGACTTCAATATATGGACGCAATTTGTTCGCTTCACTTTTTTCTAATAGTTATGCCCGCCTTTTGCGCAATCAGATCTTTCATTTTTCCTTCCTCACCAACGACGTTCTTTTCAATATTTGACTTAGCCGTTTCTGAGCTTAGAAAATATTTCACACAGAAATGGCTATCCACCTTGTAGGATATATCAATACATAAATTATTTTCATACATAATATTTTATGTACTGGTGCATCTAGACAACCGTTTTCTTTTAACACTAGCTATTAAAACATTAGACATTATCTTATTTAGTTACAACCAACCAATCAATCAATTCATTACTATTAATTGTAATTTAGATTATAGAAAAAGTTTTTAGTATATTATTATATCAATTTTATTTAAAGAATATCTTTAGATTAAATTAACTGGATCAATAAATATGTACTGAATATTTTAAAAATGAATAGAGAGAATAGATGTATTTAAGTTTGGAAACAATGATGCAAAATTGTCAATGATATCATGTTAGAATCATTTGTAAAAATTATAGAGATTAATATTTTCAATCAAAATTATGTCAAGTAATCTTTATATAACTTGAAAATTATTGTAGTTTAAATCTATTTTTCGCGAGTTTGAACTTGAGCATAATGTCTTTGATTTAATCTATGAGAATAAACTTAGTTGCATGGGAAGGAATTGATAGAATGTGTGCATAGAGGTTTCTTTCCTTTGCCTTCCATATATCTTAATATGTCAAAGTGGTGTTTACAAACAACTTTGATGAAATCACAAATTAATATGGTCAACTTCTTCTAAGTCAACACATTGGGTGGAGCATGGTCAACATTACAACATTCAATGAATATCTAATGCCAACATTCAAAAATGTGTAAATGGACTAATATAAATGATGTAGATGATGGCTCTTTGTCCTTTAGAAAATGAAGCATGCTTAATAGCATTTTTTCCTTATTCAACCATATTTTCGACATTTATTTTCCATGTTCACAAATTAATGTCACATTAATATCTTTAAATTCAAAAATATAGTAACTCACAAAAATATGGACCGAGTCAATTTATGATAACTAACTAGCACTTGTATCAAAAGGGAGTGCAAGGGTTACATCGATAGTAAGATATAGATGAACTATTTGAGATGAAGAGGTTGTCGTGACATTCATTATTGTATAAGTAAATAGAGTTGGTTGATCTCTCTCTCTCTCTCTCTCTCTCTCTCTCTCTCTCTCTCTCTCTCTCTCTCTCTCTCTCTCTCTCTCTCTCTCTCTCTCTCTCTCTCTCTCTCTCTCTCTCTCTCTCTCTCTCTCTCTCTCTCTCTCTCTCTCTCTCTCTCTCTCTCTCTCTCTCTCTCTCTCTCTCTCTCTCTCTCTCTCTCTCTCTCTCTCTCTCTCAAATCATAAAAATATGACTCTCTCTCTCTCAAATCATAAAAATATGAGAAAGAAAGAACTTTTTTATAGAATTAATAAGAACCCTATCAATAAATGAGCTAAAAGAAACTTAATTCCAATAGCTTCAGCCTCAAAGTAAAATAGGAAAAATAAATTCATATTAATAATCATTAAAAAAGGGTCAGTTTAAAAAATAAAAAATAATAAACTTATAACTCTAATTTAAAAAAAGCCATAAACTCTAAATAAAAGCTAACACAATTCAAGGTTAAGTCTAATGTGGTGTCTGCTTAGTGTCCATGTTTGAGGCTTGTCTTTTGCCAGGCAACCAAGCTTCATGGATGCCCTTTTTTCTATGTAGCCAGATTGCTAAATTTCAACTAAGATTTGCAAAATAGATGCCAACTCAATTAGTATCTTCATATATGCTTTTTTTTTTCAATTAAAATGCACATAGATTTTTAAATGCTTTTGGTCTCTTATCCAATGTTTGATTTTTAGAGGAACTACAACCTTGAATTAGAAACACTAGGTCAATGATAAAGAAATTTCAAATTTCAAATTTATGTTACATAAAGTTGAAAATTATAGATAGAAATTAAAAAATAATTGAAATTAAATTAAAGTACAAATAATATTAAAAATCAGATAAGTTATTTGTAAGATATGAAACACAATCATTAAAAAAATATTTAGTAATTCTACTAATAAATACAACATATGTAAATAAAAAGTTACTAAATTTATAATTATATAAATTTTCAATTATGATTTTTTTACAAAATGACTAATGAAATGTTAATTCATACTTTGGAATATCTCACATTATCTCTTAAGATTGGATATAAAGAAGTAAATATCTTATGTCATCTCATCCTAGCTTCATATAAGTTCTACACAAGCTATTGGGTAGATTTTAGTGGGAACATATGAATGGTATACCTTTTATTATTTATCATTATATAAAATATTTTCATGGAGGTAAAGTTGTCAAATTTAGAAGAGATTAATATGAACTCTTGATGCATTTGAGTTATTTCTCTTTGGACAGTTATCTTCTTGCTTGCAAGGAATTTTCCGATGATAGTGAAAATATTTATATCATTTATCTGTTGATGATTTATAGCTTCAGTCGGATAAAATTAAATGTTAAATTGGCCTTAAGGCCTTCAAAATTTAATTATATATATCATTATGTTATTTATTATTATTATTATTGTTAAATTGATTAGATAATAATAATTATTACTGTTGGTGTTGCAAATAAGCCATACCCAGACCAACGATGGACTGGTCCAATAGGGGCCAGTAGCTCAGTGTTAGAGCACTCCAGCAGCGTATGGAAGGTCCTAGGTTCGAGTCCTAGCTGGTCCATGTCTCAACATTATCTAGACAAATTTGTTACAAAAAAGAAAGAAATTGGGAAAGATAAGAGGTAGGGTTGTATTTCATAAATTTAGACATGCATCACCATCGAATCCATCAAGAAAAGAAAAAGTGTTTAAAATAAAAAACTTTGGAAGATAGTATGGTACAAAAATGGGAAAGAGGATGATTCTTTGGAGGATGATCCTCTAAGATTTGTTGTGTGATTCATTAACACTCTTGTAGAATACATATTTATATTTATAATTTCTAGGTTATTTTTTATTTTTTATTTTTTTATTACTTTTTGGCATTTTTATTATGCCTTGTTTGTTGTGATCTCACTTCAACTTCTAAATTGAGATAAATAATTTGTTTTCCCCAATTTGGAAGCTTAGTTTATATGCCATTTTAATTTTTTTAACCTTTTGTTTCTTTATTTGCTATTTATTTTACTCTTATATTCTACTTACTTGGTTTGTATTTTTTCTTTGTTTATGCTTCATCTTTCCCACTTTTACTGTTCTCCTATTTAACTTGTTTACATATACTTTCTAAAATTATAATTGTAAAATTTTCATACACTTGATATCTTCTATATATCATAATTATGTCTTTATGATTATGATCCTTTATCATTTTGATAGTGTGTAAACACATATCTATATATGTATGTATGTGTGTATGTGTATATGTACATATATATGTGTATGCATATATACATGTGTATATACATATATTTATAGATATACAAGCATTCGTCACATTTTTGGGAGAACCTCTCAACTCTTCAAACGCTACAACATATTAATCAAGTGGACATGGAGACCAAAAAAGCTTTCTTACAGATACGGGAGTAGATTTGCACTTTACAATGCCTGAGTATTCAAGCTCCTTCATTGAATGTCAATTCGAAAAAGTTAAAAACTCAAAAAGTGGTGTCAAAAATCTTCATCCATATCCATATGTGTAGAAAAGATGTCTATTTTTGAAATCGGAATAGTCACCATCGTGATTCACACAGGCACACAATCTTATTAAAGAAAATAAAAGAAATATATACAACACAAACTGTTAGAACAACAAAACAGTTAGGGTAGAAACCGCAGAGGTGGTTAGAAAACCAAACTACCAAACCTAAACTATTTGAACTATCAAACAAACTAAAGATCTTGAAGGATTAGTTAGCATTCCCCCCTTAATCCAAAGGGACATCTGTCATGCCAAGCAGCATTCGAAATTGTTCAAATTTTACACGTCCCAATGCTTTGGTGAAGATATCAACAATTTGATCTGCAGTGGAACAATGTTGTAAATGTAAGGTTTTGACCTCAACATGACATCGAATCAAATGATATTTGGTGTTGATATGCTTGGTGTGATCATGAAATCTAGGATTCTTGGCCAATTGAATTGCATAATTATTATCAACAAGTAAAGGCATTGAAGTTGTTTGTTTCTCCTGCAAATCATCGAGAATTTTCCTGAGCCACACAATTTCTTTGGTGGCTTGAGCTGCTACTACATATTTGGCTTCAGTTGTAGAGTTAGTAGGAATTGTTTGTTTCTTCGATCTCCAAGTGACAGCGCCTGATCCAAGAGTCATCAAATAACCAGAAGTAGATACCCCATTTTCTTTGTCGCCATCAAAATCTGAATCAGAATAACCTTTGAGATGGAAGTCTAAAACCTTTGAGTATTTGATGCCAAGAGTCTGAGTTCCTTTTAAATATTTTAGAACTCGTTGAGCTGCAGTCCAATGTCCTTCACATGGTTTATGCATAAATCTGGACATAATTCCTACTACAAAAGTAATGTTAGGACGAGTAGTGGTGACATAAATCAAACTTCCAACAAGCTGCCTGTACTTGGTTGGATCTTCGAAAGCTGCTCCTTCATTGGTAGAAAGCTTTAAATTTTGTTCCATTGGAGTGGAAACAAAATTACAATTGTGCATTCCAAATCTGCATAATAACTCTCTAATGTATTTCTTCTGAGAAATAAAAATAAACTTAGGATTTTCAATGACTTCAATGGCTAAGTAATAATGAAGTAAACCTAGGTCTGTCATATCAAATACCTTTTTTGGTTCTCTCTTAATGGATGCTACATAATCTACCAACTTTCTTGAAAAATAGAGTTGCGTCATCTAGATTGAAGTGTTTGTAATTTAATTTCAGGAGATGTTCAGTTAATTTTTCATACCAAGCACGTGGTGCTTGCTTCAAACCGTATAAAGATTTTATCAATTTACATAGCTTTTTCTCTTGACCTTTGATAGCAAAACCTTCGGGCTGCACCATATAGACATCTTCTTTCAAATCTCCATTCAAGAAGGCTGTCTTAACATCCATATGATGTATTTTCCATCCTTTTTGTGCTGCTAAAGAAAATAAAGTTCAAATAGTACCCCACTTTGTTGTAGGAGCAAAATTTTTTGTGTAGTCTACACCTTCTTTATGAGCATATCCTTTTGCTACAAGTCTTGCTTTGTGTTTGTCAAGTGAGCCATCAGCTTTATATTTGTTCTTATATACCCACTTGCAGCCAATAGGCTTGATTCCAATTGGAGGGTTCACCAACCTCCAAGTTCCATTTTTAATGAGAGCATCATACTCTCTTTGCATTAGAATATATTTGAGTGGGTCAATTTTAGCCACCAACTTAATAGAATGTGATAACATGTAGTGTCTTAATTTCTGTGATGCAAAGACTAGTGCCAAACAAGCCTTTTCTATGATAGTATAGTTCATTTCATAAGACACCAAGGTTTTTCTGATATAATATATAGCTCTTTCCTTTTTATTCTCATCTTGTTGTGCTAGAAGTGCCCCCAATGATGTATCGGTAGTTGATATGTATAGAATCAATGGTTTACCTTGAATTGGTGGCATCGACATAGGTGGATTATAAAGATAGTCTTTGATTTTTTTTAGATGTCATTCACAATCTGCATCCCAGTTGTACTGGATTCCTTTCCTTAATACTTTTGTGAAGGGTTGAGCTTTGTCTGCTAGTTGAGATATAAATCATCTTATTGATTGGAGACATCCTTGTAAACTTCTTATTTGACTGATATTCTTGGGCGGAGGCATTTCCATTATGGCTTAGACCTTTTCAAGATCAACCTCAATTCCTTTCTTTGAAATTATGTAACCAAGCAATTTCCCTGATGTTACTCTAAATGCACACTTTTTAGGATTTAGCCGAAGCTTGAATCTTTCCATTCTATCTAGTATGAGACCTAGTTGTTGGATATGTGTGTATCTCTTCATAGTTTTTACTAGGGTGTCATCAACATAATCTTCCATATTTTTCTGCATCATATCGTGGAAGATAGTGGTTACTGCTCTTTGGTAAGTCACTCCTGCATTCTTTAGTCCAAATGGCATGACATTCCAACAGAAGGTTCCCCATGCACATGTGAAGGCTGTCTTTTCTTGATCCTTAGAAGCTACCTTGATCTAATTATAACCAGAGAATCCATCCATTAATGAGTATGTCTCATATCCAACGGTCATATCTACTATCATATCAATATTGGGAAATGGAAAATCATCTTTCAGACATGATTCCTTGAGATCCCTAAAGTCTATGCAAACCCTAATAGATTTGTCTACCTTTGATACAGGTACTATGTTTGATATCCATTCTGCATAGTCTATAGCTCTAATAAATCCAGCTTTGACTAGCAGTGCCACATAAGGATGCATCTTACAAACTCTTTGTTTGACTGCTTTAACTCTTGGTGTAATAAAGAGATGATGCATGATGAGATCAGGATCTAGTCCTGGCATATCGAAGTATGTCCATGCAAAGTTGATCTTCTTTTCTGAAAAGAGGTTGCTGAAATCTTTTAACTCTTCTGCTAATAGTGATTGAGCTAAATGAATGATATGTGGTGTCTCTTGAATTCCAATATTGACTAGTTGAGTTGGTTCAATCAATATTGAAAACCTTTCTTGGAAGTGACTTGGCAACATATCAACTATCTCACCCTCAGGTGCCTTAGAGAGGTTTTCACCCTTAGGTACATCCTTTATTTTTACTTTTTTTTTGTTCTGACACCGCCATAGTGTGGTTTTCATCATCAGAACTTTATGTTTATTTGTTTGATTTTTGCAACTGAGATAGTTGATGTCTGTCTCAGTCATGTTCTCACTTTGATCACTGGTGGAAGAGTTAATTGGTTCAACTGCATTAAGATAGCAGGCTAATGTGTAGTCATTGGCGAAGGTAGGTATATTCAAATGTTGGTTGTAAAGAGTATAGTCAATCAGTTCAGGATGTATCAAGGATAAAGTTTTAATAGGTTCAAGGGAGTTCATGGTATTATCATCATAACTTCGGACCGACAATTCGAGTTCCAGAAGACTACCTTGCATAGATGTCTCGAGACCAGGAAGAGTCACAATACAATTATCGAAGTGCATGTTAATATTTAGTGGACCTAACCCAACCGACCTACTCCTAGCATCGTCCCCTACTTCAAAATGGACTACATATTGTGGTGTGATAGTAACATGGTCAATAGGCAACATCTCATCATTCATGATGGAGTAGTCATAATATGATGTTGAATAGTTATTGTTATAAATAGGGCTTCTGTTTGAGTTATCAGAGTCATAAGATGAAGTTTCTGACTCATCTTCAAGTGATTTAGTAAAAGTATGTATAGTATCAATACTTAAATCTTTGATGCTACAAGTTCCTTCATGATTTGGTTCATTGATCACTTGTATTTGACACACCTATTGACATAACCTTGATGGTTCTATTAGTCCCTGTCATCTTTTCCATTCAGTTTCTTCTGAACTGATGATTGGTCCTGCTTCTGCAGCTTCTAATTCTTCTTTTGTAGTTCCATATATGATTTTCTCTATCTCATTAGAGGGAGAATTTGCTTGTGCTCTTCCTTCTTTTAGCTGTTGTTCATAGTCTTTTTGTCTTTTTAGTCTGATTTCCTCTATTTCCTTTTGCAACTTTAAGCGGATTTCCTCTTGTGCTTCATCTATGATATCACTAGATTCTTTAGGAGTTTCTATAGTAGGTGTATATGAGAGATGATCTGGACCCCATTCACACTCATTCGAGTCAGTTTCTAAATCATCTACTTGTTGTCTACCTGTGTATGTAACCAAAATATTTAGTGGTGCAAACAATTCTTTAATTCTTTCTACCTCTTCTCTCATATCCTCTGGGACTTCTACTCCTTGTAGTGTTACTGCTGATATAATTGGAACTTGCATACCAGCTGATTCTTCTCTCCTGATTGCTGAATCTTCTTGTTCATTTCATACTCTTCCTAAGTTTGTTGAGTATTGATTTCCTGTGATGTTGATGGTAGTATCTTTTTCCTCCACTTAGGTTGATGGTGAGAAGTATGTTTATGATCTGATGACTTTCTTGGATTGTACCCAAGTCTAGCTTTATCATTTGCAGACATAGTTTGTAGCTGAATAGGCTCAACAATACCTTTTTAATGCTTGCCCAGAGGATGAGTGTCCGAATATCCCATGTGTTGAAGCATCTTATAGCCTAGACCATATTGTATCGAGGAAATTTCACAATGTCATATTTCTTTGTTTGTACTATCTTCTTTGAAAATCCATTTGAGAACAACGTCCTCTCCTATTTCATTTGCAAGGGAAGTAGAGGATTGTATAAAGAGACTATCATAAATGACATTTGGAGTTGAATTTTGTGGCTTCATAACCTCAGATGGTTTTCCCGACTGTCTTGGTGATGGAGGAAGGTACATTATTGAGAGTATAGGTTCTATTTTGTATCCATCCATGCCAGTATTTATGATTTTCAATTTCTTCTCTAAATCTTTCAGCAAAGTTTCTGAAGTTTCAGTTGTAGAGGCTGCTCTATTATGAGGAACAAAAGAATCAGTACTCCGTGTTAATGTATTACAGGTATAGCTTGTATCAGCAGGAACACTGACTTCAACTCTGTTGTAAGGAAATTTCAAGCACTGATGATATGTAGATGGTACTGCTTTCATTTCGTGAATCCATGGCTTGCCCAGTAAGATGTTGTATGAAAGAGGAAGGTCAAGGACTTGAAAAATAACATCTCTTTCCATAGGTCCTACCCTGATTGGTAATAGTACCAGACCTTTAGAGGTTCTTTCTTCTTCATCATAAGCTTTGATCATTATTTTCTTTCTTGGATCAATGACATTTTTAGAAAATCCCAGCTGTGTCAGTAGATTGTAGGTACAAATATTCAACCCAACACATCCATGTATCAAAACATATTTAACTCAGTGTTTATGGATCATAGCTTCGATGTGTAATGGCTGGTTATGCAGGTGATTCAGTGAGTTATCATCTTCTTCAGAGAAAGTGAGGTAATGAGGCAAAGTTAGGTGACCCACCATAGATTAAAATCGTTCTACATCTAAATCTTTAGGAATATTAGTAGTGAGAAAAACTTTGTCCAGGATCTCTCTACGAGCAGAAGAGATCTTAAACAATTCTAAAATGGAGATTTAAGCGTTAGTTCTTTTCAATTATTCGACAATCCTATAACCAAGAGAGGATGATGAAGCCAACTGCTTAGATTTAGCTGTGATTGTATCTGTTTGTTTGTTTAAAGAAGGTAGATTTGATGTTGTTTGAGCAGAAGTTGAGGAACTAGCTCCTTGGAGAGTAACCTTCTTTTGAGCACGGGTCACAACACTGACAGTTTGTGCTTGATTTTGTTTATCTTTGATTATTATCACATTGTAATATTCAGGTTGGGAAGATTCAATCATGTTGATCACGTTGTCATTGTTAGTGTAGGTGTAATTGATTTTAGCACCTCCCTTGGATTTTGAGGAATCATCTTGTTCATAAGAAGGTAAGGGATCTTTAAAAGCCTTGTGATCAGCATTAGTCATGTGATTTCCAACAATGATTTTGCCAGCATTGATGATATCTTGAATTTCATGTCTGAGATTCATGCAGTTGTTTGTGGTATGACCCTTGTTTCGATGGTATTCACAATATTCTTTTTCTCTCCACCATTTGGGTTTAACTTCTGGATCATATGGTCTAGAATTGTCTGGCAATGTTACCAGGTCATTTGCCAATAAAGTTTTAAAAGCTAATTCATATGATTCGTCTAGAGGAGTAAAATCACGTTTAGGCTTTGAAAGTCAAGGTTTCTCTTTAAACCATTCTTTTGATTTTTTTGGAGGATTTTTTGTTGTAGTTTCAGTTGCTTTGAGTGCTTGTGTGTCGTTGACCAAGTTAAATATTTTGGATTTTGATTTTGCTTGAATAGTGTCTACCACTCCGTCATTAACAATGTTTCTATTGTTATCTTTGTCGTATTTCCAGTATTTGTTCTTTTCTTTAGAACTAGAACCTTGTGATGTTTCTTTCCAAAGTGATATATCTCCTTTCTTTATGAGCACATCTTCCATTCCGATGGCACTATCTACCATTTTGTTGAATGAAGGATAAACTTGCATTTGGATATTATATTTCAATTCAGGGATCAGGTTAATGATGAAGATATCCATCTTCTCAGAATCTAGAATAGGCCGTGAATATCTAGAGAATATCTTTCTCCAACGTTGAATAAAGGTGAGAAAAGGTTCTTTTGTTTTCTGTTTAGTGTTGCAAAGCTGAATCATAGTGACTGGATGATGAATGTTATAGGAGTATTGTTGTAGAAACAATTGGTTTAATTCTTCAAAAGTTTTGATTCCCATAGGTAGGCTTGAAAACCATTCCATAGCTTGTCCTCCTAAACTTCTCGAGAAGAGGTATATGAGGTATGCTTGTTCATGCATGAATTCCATACATAAAGAACAAAATTCTCTGACATGGTCCTGAGGATCTGCATTCCCATCATATTTGTCAAACTTGGGAATCTCCACTCTTGAAGGGAATGGAGGCATGTAAAGGTTTTTGTCAAATGGGAACGAGCATATCATCTCTAGAGAATATTGCTTTGATGTTTTATCCTTGTTTTTTCGGTTCTGTGATTTCTGTCTGTAATGCTTGTAATTGTTTTTTTACCAGCACTAAAGGTGTCTCTTCCTCTTTAGTGATGAGGGTTTCAATGTCATAATTTATAGGAAGTTTAGCGCCTTGCTTTGCTAGCTCTAGAAAATGCTCTTCCTTTTCTCTAGACATGATGATCTTCATCATTTTCTAGAAATGTTTATCATTTAGATATTTATTTATAACAGTTTCTATAGGTTCAGAGACTACAGATTCATCTGATAAGGAATCATTTTTAGTAGCATGGTTCCTGAGGTTGTCATAAGTATCACATTTAGTAGCTTATCTTTCTTGCCTTTCTCCAGACATGGTGGGAGATAGAGGCTGATAAAAAATTGGTAGATCAAAAATTAGTATTTGTGACGATGAAGGTTTATTTGGGACGAGTTCTTCTACAAAGAATGGATTGTTGTTTGATGAGAAGGATACTCCTTTACCTTTGTTATCTTTCTTGCGAGAACTTCTGGTTTGAGCAGGCATTTACAACCAATGAGACCAAGAGCTAGATGTGGTGCATAAGTCAAGATCAAATTGAAGCTAGTTGTTCGTTTAACATAGTGATTAAGAGAAGTAACTAAGATCTGGTCTGGTTTCAGGTTCGATCTATCTTGTGTAATACATTATCTAAGTTAACTTAGGTTTGATAAAATGTTGATTGAACTAGCTCGAAGATGATCGGCAAAATCGTGCAACACAACGACAGGGTACACTATCGAGATTGTTTATGCTCAGAATTATGATATCCAATTTTATGCTTGTTGTAAACTGATCTGGGCAATTTTGACTATTTTGATTGACAAGATTAGGAATTCGTACGACAAAGTTTTCAGACCCAGACGACAGTTTAGCTATTTGCAGACAATAAAGATAATTTTTGGTACGAGTTGCTGCCTGATTTCATATGATAGTTGGGCAAAATCCAGATGATAATATACTGACTGTGATGTATATTCATATGACAGACTGTTAAAGACTAGACGACAATTTTTTTAGATTCGTACAACAGGTTTTACAGAGCCAGATGACAAACTGTTAAGATCAATGAAGACTCGTATGACAATAGGTATGTAGCAGGATGACAATTCAGTAGACTCGTACAACAAAGGACTAGACAAAGATGAAATTCTGACAGGCAAAGTTTTTTTAACTACTGACGAAGACTAGGTTTTGGACACGAACTGAGTTTATCACTGAGTTGTTGATTTGTTTGATTTGTTTTCTCTAGTTTTAGTATTTTAGTTTTAGTTTCAGTTTTTCAGTTTCAGTTTTAGAGATGAAAACATAGAAAACACGCAAGATATATATAATGACTTCAATCACAACACACTAACCCTATGAAAGTTGGCTTAGAGAAGAAAACCTTTGCTTGCTAACTTAGGTACACACCCAATAGCTAATCAGAATATGGCCGCTAAGTCTCACATAATGGATTCTCAATGTCGTATTAGCCGAATCCAAATGCTAATGGGGGCATAATATGACAAGTGTCTTGGGAGAGTTACTATCTCTCTTGCACAAAAGTTATCCCCCTTTCAGAGGTGAATCAAGTAGCTTCTATCTTATAGTTCTTTAGTCAAAAATTTCATTCGAAATTACCCCTTGAAGTCATGCAAGAACGATTGAGGCCTATAGCCTGACAAGGTACCAAAACAAGATGTAGTCACGTAAACGTGATTGAGACTGCGAGGCCCTACAAAATGCTCGATATGAGAGATCTCAAAGAGAAAAATCAAATAATCCTGTCCTCTAAGACTTTAATCACCAGAGGCCTATTTATTATAGTGAGTTGGAATGCTTAGGTCCAACTGTACTCACTTGGGTCGTTCTCATAGGGTGATTACTTTTTCCCACTATGACAGGCTTGCTAAAGGTATACAAATCTCAAAATATAGAAAAATCTTCGAGGGTCTAGATTTTTGATTGTCTGTAAAAGACAAGAGCATACTCTCCTACCTCTCTAATTTTTCTGAAAACACAAAAGACAGGTTTGTTCTTTGAATAGATAGCAATTTAAGTGCCTAAAAATTGAACTTTAAAGAATACACTAAGTTTGGTCGATTTTCTTTAGACAACCTGCAAAACTAATGGATCAAAAGACATTTTGTTTTCGATTCTTTGACAAGCGTATGCTTGATTGATAAACTCTCTGACAAGCATTCTGCAAGAAAACTAGTTAGGTTGTAAAAACCTCAGGCAAAGAGAAGACAGACCAGGGTTAGCATCAGCGTTAGCAAAATCTAAATTCAATTTACAGAAAACTCTAAAAAGTAAACTATTTTTGAAATGATAAAACAAAAATTCGTATGATAAATTATACCTTTTCACATGAGTATTCTCACAGGCCCGAACGATAAAACACAGTCAAATAATCAGAGCAGAAACTCATACAAGCTCCTTTTCTGATTCACACGATAAAACATAGATCTTGATAGAATGTCATATGATGAAGGAAGTAGACTCGTACGATATTTAGTAGAGACTGTAAGATGAGAATTGAAAGATAGAAAAAAGAGTGATTTTGAGGCCGAAGGATTGAATTTCGAGCCCCACGATGGGCACCAAAAATGTGTGTGAAAAGTGGACTTGTATCTGTATCTGAAATACACAACACTTCAATTAAGTCATTAGATGCATGGTTAGTAAATCAATAATCAATGAATAATAAACCATTACAAAGTGAGCTATTGCCTTTTAGTAGATGCGAGTTTAGTCTTGCTCTCAGATTTCATATGCAATACCAGTGACTAGATGACACCTAAATGAAGGATTTTTAATCTATATGAGCATGAATTAGAGCTAAATGAATGCAAGATTTAAGCTAGATATGCAAGATTTAAGCTAACATGATTTAAGAAATATTAAGCTAGATGATTTAATAAGGATGCAATAACTAATATGTAATATCTCAATGCACAATCTTAGTGAACCTAGAGCAAAAACAACATAATAACAATATATTCTCTAGGATCCTTGAATGAGAGATGAGAGCCTGAATTTATAGAAAATTCAAAAAGAAACCAATGGCTGAGATCAAATGATGATGAGTGGTCAAGATTTTCAAAGAGGAAGCACAATCTAGGTGAATTGATGTGATTGGTTGCTTTTCTCAATTTTAAAGGAAATTGAACTAAAATTAAGATAAAATCAGAAAAAACTAATTTATTCTCTATTTCATTCAATTTTGATATTTAAATGTTTTAATTGTTTTCTTTGAGATTATTCTTCAATTTGTTTTTCAAGATTATCTCCGTTTGATTTCTTTTTTCAAATTTTAATTCTTTTTTTCAATTAATTTATTTTTTGATGATTTAATGACAAATTGATTTATTTAATTAAATAAACTAGGATATTCAATAAAAATAAATAGGATAATTGTTTAAAAATGATTTACTTGCAATGATCAATTGAATAAATAAATATTTAATTAATATTGGTTGATTAATTTGCCATGTGACATTGGTGTTTGAAGAAATTAATTGTGTGCTCAAGATTAATTTTTAATTGCCTTTGGTTAGGACCTTGGTGATGTTGTCGAGATTAGGGGCCCATGGTTTAGATGACCATTTTTAGGGTATTAAAAGAGGTAGATATGAAGATAGAGAAAGAGATCAAAATATGGAGACTAATAGATAGAGAGAAAGATGTAGTGAGAGAGATAAACACAAAGAGAGATATTGAGAGATAGATATATAGAGGAGGAGGGAGAGGGAGAGATATATAAATATATTAATGGTGAGATAGAGTGATAAAGAGATAGAGATATAAGGAGATATAAAGAGGGGGAAAGATAGACAAAGATAGTGAGATAGATAATTAGAAAGAAGTGGAGACAAACAAATGGATATGAAGTGAGGGAGAAAGAAATTGGAAGGATGGAGAGATAAAGAAATAGAGAGAGATAGAGATAAATGAGAAGATAAAGAGATAAATAGGGAGAGATGGAGATAAATGGAAAGAGAAAGAGAGATAGAGTTATATGTGAAGAGAAAGGGAGAGAGGTAGAGGTAGAGAGATAGGTCAATATATAGGAGAAATAACTCAATATATATATATATATATATATATATATATATATATATATATATATATATATATATATATATATGGGCAAGGTAATGAGTCACAAATTCGTGGAAGTTTGCGCGTTGGAAAACATGCTCTTATAAACGGAGGCCCATTTATGCTTTGGGTTCCCGAGCCGAAAGGTAACGAGGGTCCGAAACAAAAAAAAATGGGTCCTCGTTTCAGAATAAAACGAGGGCCCGCTTTTAAACAAAACGGGGGCCTGTTTCAGATTATAATGTCTAGATTCTAAATATGTAAATTTATTTAAAAATTGGTTATTTTAACTATTTTTCATTTAATTTATACTAAATCGGGTCCATAAATTTGAAATATTAACTAATTTTGTTAATTTAATAACTTTTTTATTTTAAAGAATTTTGGAAAAAAAATTATATATCATCAATCTACACAAAATTCTTTTGTATTTTAAAATAAAAAAATAAAAAATGTTAAGTTTACATCAAATTATGTGAGTTGTACACGTCAAATTTTTAAAAAGATAATTACGGCCATTAAAAAATTAATTAAAAAAAAAATATTAGAAAAAAAATACACAAAAATATGCTCATCAATCTTCAGTGTGTTACAAATCATTTCCCAAAACGGTTTGAGAAAATAATATTAATTGTGTCAAAAAGTGTGGGTCGTACACATGCATGGTATGGTCCTGAAACAAGCATTTTTAAAACATAGTTTTTAGAACTCCATTCAAAAAGTTATTTTTTATTATGTGGGTATTAAAATAAATTACATATTTGGAAAGTACACTCAAAGGGCTATCTTTTATATACTTACTTTTTTCAAGATTCAATCTTTAAGTGTTTCAAAATTTAAGCTCAAATGAGACAAAATCTGAAAATCGGGGAAAACACTTCCACTTTTTGGCCAAAACATGGACTCATCTTCTTGCATTAACCCATATATACATATACATATATATATATATATATATATAGAGAGAGAGAGAGAGAGAGAGAGAGAGAGAGAGAGAGAGAGAGAGAGAGAGAGTTATGGTGTGTGAGTGAGAGAGATATAGAGACAAGGAGGGAGAGGGAGAAACATGGAGACTATGTGTCATTGAGAGAGATATGTAGATAGATTTATTTGATTATCTATCTCTACATTATTTATAATAGTGATTAACTAAAAGAAATATCATTTCTATAATTATGAAATTATTGAAATAAAAACATAATATAAAACCTGTAAAAAAACTTAAGAACATCAATATTTAACAAAGCAAAAAATGATAAAATGTCCAAAATAAAATTTATGAAATATTATATAAATTAAGATAAAAGTTCAAAATATAATTATTGTACAATAATTCAAATTTTAATTAAAGATACATAATTATAATTTGAACTACTTGTAATAGCTTTTATTTTTATTTCACAAAATAGACAAATAATTATAACAATTTCGAGTTTAAATCTAAAAAGAAAATTAAAATGCAAAGTTAACTAAATGTTAATACAAATAACAATTTCAAATAAATAAAATTAATAATAATTAAAAATAACCTTAATATATAATAAACTTATTAATATACAGAATTAGTTTTCCATGGTCCATGAATTTAAATGCAAGTTTTTTAGAATTGACATTTTCAATGACACCCAGTGATTCATCATTAGGAAGAGGAGAAAGTGAGTAAGAACTCCTCTTCTGTGGGTATGATTGGAAACATACATTCCAAAAATAGAACATAGTTTAATCCCAAAAATATTGCATTTGGAGCTTGTTAATATTAAACGATGGAATGACATTTTAAATATGAAGGAATCAATATAATACAAACACAAATTATCTATTTATTTTTTTAATTCAATTTATATATGAATAAAAATAATTATGAAAAACTTAATATTAGTTACCTATAGATATATTTTGAAAAATTAAATAATAATATTATTATAATTTCTATATAATATACATTATAATAAAATAATTATTAAAATAAATTTAAATTAAAATTTTAAAATATATAATTTATTATTAAAAATATTTAAATATATGATTCTTAATATACTATATCTATTATTTTAATAATATAATTTAAAAAATAAAAAATAAAAAAATTCAAATGTCTCCTACTCGAGATGGATTTTTTGCTCTGCTAGGGTTTGAGGTTGCGTGTTCCATCCTGTGTGTTTCAAACCGCATTTATTGCGAGATTTTTTGTGTTTATTATGTCTCCAACCAACTTTAGCCTAGTAGTTGATGCTGGTGCTGGAGTTGCTACAACGGAACCTCATGGCGCCATTGAGCAAACACCCTCGCAAGTTTGTCTCGAAAGTGTTTCACGAGTTATGTCCTCGCCTGATGTTGTACTTCTTGTTCAAGACTTTGACAATGCCTATGAGTGGCTTGAAAAATATACTTTGATAGGATATTTTGTGGGTAGGATCCCTCCTGAAAGCATGCTTCATGACTGGGTCGCCAAAGCCTGGTCTCATCATGGAGTTAGGCTTGATGGTGTCCAAAATCTCATGAAAGGTTTTTTCTTGTTTTTCTTTTCAAACCCTTCCCATGTCGAGGCTATTCTCTCTCATGGTTTGTGGATTGTTAGGTCGTCCCTTCTGGTCTTCCAGCGCTGGTCTCGCGATTTTTCTATTTCAGATGACAAAAAATTGCAAGTTTCAGTTTGGGTTGAGTTCCCTAGTCTTCCTTTGCCTTGTTGGCCCTTCATGAAAACCATTACTTAGTCTGTTGGCAAAGTTGTCTGCCTCAAGCTAGACCTTTTTTTAATGCTCTCCCTCAAAAGAGGGTATGTGTTGAGGTCGACCTTTCTCGCGACCTAAAAGAAATGATTGATATTCAAGTGGACGGTACTACCTTCACCCAAAAGGTTCTATATTTGAACCTACCCAACACTTGTTATCGATGCCAATCGACAGAGGCAACTCTGAAATTGAAACCCCTTGTTAAGGAATCTGGCTCTTGACCAGTGGAGGGAGCTAAGAAGGATGAATGGACCATGGTGGTTCGTAAAGGAAAAACCCTTGCAGTTTTGGCCCAAAAGATTCTCGTTGGTTCTAGTTCTCAACCGACGACGGATCCTCCTTTGTAGTCTCCATCCTCCCAGGCGGCTCCCACTTTAGTTTCAAACCCTTCTCAACAGGGGAATGCTTCTTCTGAGGGTGCTACCTACCCTCCTCGGGTGCACACTCCTCAGACCGTGTCTACGATTTCTGGTCCACACTCTCTACACCATTCTTGCAGCCCTTCAGAGCATGCGGAGATTGTTGATGGTGGTTCAGAAAAATGACGAGTCATCTCCAGTGGGGAACATGATTTTTTACACAATAGCTTCTCCTCTCTTGGGGATGAAAATGATATGTTGGTTTTGTTATGAATTACATCTCATGGAATGTTTGAGGTCTCAAAGACCTCACCAGAAAGTATTTTGTTCGAGATGTTTGTCAACGTATTGTAGGCCTGGATGTCCTTTGCCTCCAGGAAGTTAAAATTGCAGGTTTCATGCTTTATGGTGCATGTCGTGTTATTTGGCTAGATAGCCTTGTTTTTTCGTCCCAACATGAAGTTGTTTGAGGGGGAGTTGTCACTCTAATTTCACCTCGGTGGTGCTCTGCAGTTATTTCTCATGGGGTTGATCCCATGCGGTGCGCCGTCTGGGTTTTTCATTCTATTGATAATCATTCTATTGGGATCGTTAATGTTTATGCTCCCAAAGATTCGGTTGAAAGATCATACCTCTAGCAATGGATCACGGATAATCTTCCATCTGCCACTTGGGTCATGTGTGGGGACTTCAATATGGTTGAGGTGGCTTCTGATAAGGATGGTTTTTTACCTTTCCGTTGGACAACAAGAAGCCTGGTACTATATGCATAATAAAATGGGTCTTTTGATCCCAACACCAACTGCCACCGTCCTAGTGGGGTCTGGCACACTTGGTTTAATTTCAGAGTTGGCTCTGATAGAATTCTTAAAAGGCTTGATTGTGCTATGATATCTACGCAATCTTTTTTCTCTTTTTCTAAAGACCTTGATCTTCCCGTCACTCCTCTTGTTGATGTGACGCTGTCAGACCACTTCCCCATAAAGTTTAGCATTGAATGGCAGACAGCTAAGCAACGTCCTTCCAAAACGCAATTCTACTTCAACATGTCTCTTCTGCACCATCAATCCATGATGGCCCACATTCAAAGAGTGTGGAATCTTGAGCCAAGGCCCCATCATCACACTGGTTGGATTGAGTGGTGGCATGATGCCATTTCCTGCTTTGCGAGGTTTCTGCGCATTTATGGTAGGCAACTTGCCATCTACCACATGTGGTCATATGATGTGACCACCAAAGCTCTATGTGCCACCATAGAAGCTTTGGCTTTGAATCCCTTTGATTCTACCTCGCAACTCCATTTAGCCCAACTCTGACATCAGAAGCAAGTTGTTGATAGTCACTCTTCTAGAGGAGCTCAAATAAAAGCCAAATTACACTGGCTTAAGGTGGGCTATAGGGATTATAAGGAATTCTTCCTGGCTCTACGTGCTCGTCATACCTTTGTTGGGATTAAGAAAATAAAAGAGGGACAGGCTCTTCTCATCAATCTGCCTAACATATTGCAAGCCTTTGTCTGTCATTATGAGAAGGTGTTCACAGCACAGGGAGATTCTCTGGCCAGAACCCAAGCCTTACAAGATTGCTTAGCTGTTGTTCCCAAATGGCTCTCTGACTCGCAACAGGCCTTTTGTGATCTCTTACTGACCATTGATGATCTCAAAGAAGCCACTTTTTCTATGGTAGATGACAAAGCCCCGAGCTGTGATGACTTCCCCTATGAATTCTACAAAGCTCTTTGGCCTTGTGTTGGTCCTGACCTTCATAAGGTCTATCGAGAAGCTTTTCATTCCCGCTCCTTGGGAAAAATGATTAATCAGGGTAACATCAAGTTTATCCCTAAGGCTGGGGACCCAGAGGACATTTGCAATTGGTGGCCTATCACCTTGCTTAATGTCTCTTATAAGATCATTGCCAAAGCTTTGGCCCTTAAGATTCGACATCTCCTACCCCTTATTATCCACCCAGAACAGACTAGATTTATTAAATCCAGGTTTATTTTGGACAATATTATTGTTGTTTGGGAAGGTATGGATTGGGCCAGACACTCTCAACAATGGGCAATCTTTCTTAAGATTGACTTTGCTAAAGCGTATGATCGCATTGAATGGCCTTTTATCTTGGCTATGCTCAAAGCCCTAGGCTTTGGTCCCCGATTCATCTAGTCTCCGCAAATGTTATTTGAGGATGCCTTGGCTTGCATTACCATTAATGGTTGGTAGTCTGAGGCTTTTGGCCTTTTTAGATCCATTCACCAGGGGTGCCCTCTGGCTCCTTCTTTATATGTTCTTGCAACAGAAGGGTTTTGTTACTTGCTAAAGCTATCACTGTTAGGCGTGTTTGTGGTATCTCCCTACCCGAGTCACCTTCTTAGCTTGTCAATGGCCACTTTGCCGATGATTCATTTCTCACTCTCATTGAGGATGAAGATAATGTACAATCCTCTCTTCAATGTCTTAACACTTTTTGCTTGGCTTCTAGTTCAGCCACTTAGTGGCACAAGACGCAATGTTGCAAATAGTCCTTTCTTCCTGCTCTGCCTTGGATCCTTCAGTATGACTGGAAATGGCTTCAGCATGGTGAAATATTTCACTTTCTGGGAATTACTTTGCATTCCATGCTTTGCCTTCGGATCTCTGGCAGGCGGTCTTAGACAGAATCGAGACAAAGCTTGCCTACTGGATCACCAAGCCTCTCTCTTTGGCTAGTAAATTCTAAGTCTATTCCAAAGTGTTGGCCGCCACCACTCAGCTTCCCCACTACAGCATGGCTCCAGCTCGGGGTGGCCCTCTAATGCTTTTGTGGCCTTTGTTCCTCTTGTTGCTGATTCTGGGTGGCCCTCTGCCAATACCTCCAAGTTTCCTCGCCTGGCTTTGGTGATCTCGCCTCCCAGAAAGGAGGAAGGAGAAATTGAAAGAGATCCTGAAGATGGGTGGTATGTGCGAGACCCGACTCCTGGCCCCACTGATGCATGTGGCAAAAAAGATGACCCTGATCCTCCTGCCTCAGTTGCCACTACTTTGGCTGCCTGAGAAAGTTTTTTGATGAATAGTTTGTTGTTGTTTTTTGTATCCAACTGTTGGCCGAGTGACTCTCGCGGGGTGATCTTGTATCCCCCGACCTTTTTTTGTGAATATGTACTTGAATATTTTTTATTAATAGAGAAGGCCTATTCATCAAAAAAATAATTAAAATTAATAGATAACAAGTCAAAAACAAATTAATATAATTTATTTTTAAAACTCAAAATGTAAATTTTTAAAAAATAATATATATAATTTAAAGCTTCTAAAAGCTATTAAAAGTCAAATGAAAATGTGCGTTTTCTATGAATGTGAATTTTAATATAGAACTTTCCATGCATTTTTAATTTGCACATAGTTTTAGTACTGCATGTTTTGTAAGCAGTAATCTAAAAATTTTGCACTAAAAATCATGATGATAGAATGAGCAATGAGCGGGAAAGCTATTAACTGAACTCTATGGGTTTTCTTTCGGAGAAAGCATGCTTTTATGATTTCTGTTGAATGGTTTTGAAATCCACGTACGCATCAACTATAAAAATGTGAACGAGGACGATGTCATAAATGTGGCCCGCATTTAATTTTCGTGCTAATGGAAATGAACGACTGAGATTAATTACATCGTCTTGCACATCCTTCCGAAAGTTCACACCGTTAATCTTTTCAATTGGAGGTTTTTTTCTCATAAGGAACACCTTCGACGTAATAAAACAATATTTGGTTTACTTATATTATTTAGATTATTTTTATTTCAAAGTTATTTAAAATAATATGTTGGCTATATATAAAAGCTATGTTGTGATTTTTAGATACATAGTTATCAAATGACACTATTTATTATCACTTAGAACACTTCTTTGTATAATTAACAAGTTATTTATTATGTGTGTTGTCTTTTAAATATATTTGGAATAATATTGAAGGATGCTTCTGAATTGTTAAAATATAATTATTTATAATTTATTAATTAAGAATTGGTTTATTTTTTTTTATAAAATTAGGTTTTATATTTAATAACATGCAATATGAAAAATATTTGAGTACAATTTCTCTTGTAATAAGAAGAAAACTGAAAAAACAAACATGAATACAATCCTTTGAAGTTATTTAGATTTTTTTGGAGTAATAAGGTTGTCTAAACAAATAAATTAGTTATTGTTGTTAAATTTGAAGGGTGTGATTTCCATACATGGAAAATAAAGACATAGTTACTTTTTATTGAAAAAGATTTATGGCACATTATGAAGTAGAATTTTTCAAAAACCACAAAATCTAGATGAAGCAACAAAATAGATGACTAAGGATTGTAGGGCTACAATATTGATTGCTCTTGCCTTATCTGATGCATATTTGCATCACATTGTTCTAACAAAGGCATCAAAGGAAATATGGGATGGGCTTAATTATTTATTTGGCTCATATGCTTCAAGTGCTAAAATATTCATAAAAGAAAAACTCTTGAAAAAATAATCATGTTTCCATAAACAAGTGGATCTATTTATCAAACCTTGACACATGGATTTTGATTAGATGAAGGAACTTATTTCAAAAATAACAGTTTCGATATGACTCCATCTTCTTGTTCAGTTTGAGAGGCTTGATATGTTACAATCTATTACAATTGTTCTTAGAAATGTTTTGGGTCCTTCTTATTAGATGTTGGAACAAAAGGTAACAACCTATGTTTTAATATGAGTTGAAATTAACTTGAGTAATTTGTTGCATGAATTTATGGGAGATAAGATTGGATAACGTGTAATGAATTTGACAAATAAAGCATGAATATATCCCCTTTATGTATTTTGTCACGTGTATGGAATTATACAAAGGAACTCTCTTAAGACTCTAAAAGTACCATAGGTTCTATAATGTCGCCTGTAGAGCTAATTTAAGTTTTCCTTACTTCTTTATGATTAAATGTATAAAATTACAAATGAATCAATTATCTCTAAAGAATTGCATTGATTTGTATGAATGGATATATATGAATATCTATATTTGTTATACCAATGAATTAGTAAAGGAGTGATGAATTCAGTCAATATTATTGCCAAACTCTCTTATGATGACAAGAATTGAGTTTATTAAATATTCTACAAATATTCTCCAAGTAAAAATTTTGATATGCTCATTGATTTAAGAAAGGAAGGATGTTTGATATAACTATGAACCAATCCTCCCTTGAATACTATGGAGTAGATTGTGAATGTATATTGGTGTACGAATAGATGTATGTGATGTATATGCAATCATTGTTTCAGAGTGATATCTTTGTAATCATGCAAATATACGTATGTAAGAGACAATGGTTTCTATCTTAAAATTATGCTCATGCAATATCCTCTTGACGCTATGTCTAAATATTGTCCTTGTGTTTGTGTGCCTTAACATTGCAAACAGGGTGGCAAAGTACCACCATTTCCATGGCTATTCTTGAGAACTTCTAAATCAAGACTAAATATAAAAACTAATCTCCATATGTATCCATGTCTTTACAAACAACTTAATTAATTATATCTTTCTCCTAAGTGGGTTTTTAACTAATAATATCACTAATGAATTGATTATCGTTTGATCGAACTTAATGTTCCTTTCTTGGCAGTGATAGATTTGTTTGTAACTTATTGTGACGCCTTGGAACTATAATGCCTCCCTTAAACTTAATCCTTCCTTCTTGATCAACAATAAATTTATTTGATGTATTTCCCATGCCTTGGGCTGAAAGAATTGTTCACGGTTGACTGGATTTAGGAATCAAATGGGGACATTACAGGTTCCTTCACAAGTTTCTATAACTAATGTCAATGATAAAGAAAATTCACCAATTCTTACCATTATATCTAACTAGACTCAAATGGGTTTTTACTAATGAAATCCTAGAATAAAGGGAAGTATTTGAATCATCAAAAAATAAATAAAACACCTAAAGCTAATTTTGATTATAAATTTAATTTCCTTTAAAATTTAACAATTTTGAATCTTTTATGCACAAGTAAAATTCTTCTAAAAGTTGTTGAACTTCTTGTTTCATCTAATTTATTTGAACTTCTTGTTTCATCTAATTTATTTGAACTTAAGGAATCTAGTCACATTTTAACAGTATTCATAATTAAATCCTTCTCCCTTCCAATCATATAGAAGAATTTGTTCAGAGTAAAAACTTATTAATGAGATTTGTAGAAGATTACCTTCTAGAAAGATAGATTCTTTTTTGGTTGACCTTGTTGATAATTTCATTGTAGATCTTTCTCCCCTATTATCTAGATCAGTGACATGGAAAAGAAAAGATCGCCTCTTGAGCTGGGTCTATAGAAAAACTATCTTGATAAAGGGAGTTAAGAAAAATATGCATGACTGGAGGAAGTGTGATTAAGAAAAGGTAAAGATAATTAGGTAATATTTGGTTGAATCAAGACATTATAAACTCACTTTATATTCTCACAAATTATAAGGGAGAGGGACTAGTAGTTGTGTAGGCTAACTTTGTCAATATGTTGTCGTTACATAGAACATCACAAAACTTCTATTTTTTATAAATGTAAAATGAACATCAATTGTGAAGTGTCCTAAAATGACTTTTTAAAGATTTGACCAAATCTTAATCTAAAAATCCCTAGTAGTTGAATTTAAAAAAATCATTTGTTGTTAGTAGAATATCATATTTTTATTTAAAAGATAGCTTATATGCAATCTAAATGGACCAAAAGCCTATTAGTAACAATAAATATTTGTTATCTCTAGCTTTTGTATCCAACACAAATGGACCAATTGTTGAACACAAAAAACTACTTGTTATAAAAAACACAATGTATATGGTGAAAAGTGGAAACACCAATATTTAAAGACTAAATGAATTCAACCACAAAACCCTAGCCTAACAATCAACAAAGATCCACCATAACATATGAAGATTACCTAAGACAATGCAAATCAAATGCAATCACAAAGATTATACCATCACATGTCCAATAGGGTTTGGATCTCCATTCTTCCTATCTCCATTGATCTTGCTTGATATATTTGCTCTCAGATTTTATGTGTGCACAAGAGCTCAACAAAGAATGTAAATGTGGTTGCAAGTAGGCTTGATTGCATATGCAAGTTCAAAAGCATAGTCAGGGGTTTGATAATGAAGGAAGCATCTCCTTATATAGAAGACACTATAAGAAATGGAGGGATAAGATTGAGAGGTGTAAAAGAGGTCGGCTATGATTAGAGGGTAGGTAAAGCAAATAATAAAATAATAAGAGGGGTAGGTAGTATATGAATTAAGAGACGAATGACATGTGTCATGGGTAGAAAAGGCTAATAAATTAATTAAATAAATAAAGATACATTTAATTAATAGAGGAAGTGGGATCAATTAAATAAATAAGATATTTATTTAATTTAGGAAAAGGGATAATTTAAATAAATAAATGTATTTATTTAAATGAGAAATAAGGCTAGAAGAGAATAAATGAATTAATTAAATAAATAAAGATTTATTTAATTAATAGAAGAATTAGGCTTAATAATTAAATAAATAAAGATATTTATTTAATTAGACTGGACAATTTTAGGCGTCTACACACAATATTATATTAAAATATATAACTTATTTCCAACACAAATGAACAAATAGTTGAACACTAAAACCTTTTGACAATCCTTCACATTTCATGCAAAAGTAGGTGTTTGTTGTGCTAACCTTATATATTTGTGATAGGACAAATTATTCATATGAAATACTCCAATGCATGTATAATGCTACCCCAATAGTTGTACACACATGATTAATTATTTTTCACTATGACAACAATACTTGTTTAAATGAGCATCTTATTTTAATAAATTAGCATATTATTTTATAAATGATACATATATAGTGGATAGTTATGAAACTATTTGAAACAAAAAATTATTTATTTCACTTGATAATGAATGCATTTATGGTTTTCATATAACATTCATAAGTTCTCATGCATTCAAGTGTGGATAAAATTTGACCAAGATTTGGTTATTTTTTGATTTACATGTGGAATATTTATTTACAATCTATAGAATAAATATGTGCCAAAGTTGGATATTATAACCATAAGTGGATGTACAACAATTGGACCGTATACAACTACTAGCCCCTCTACCCTGCAATTCGCTTGGAAATTAAGGGGTTTGAAAATTTCTCTTCATCAAAAAGTTATTTAATATCGTATCAAAGATCATAATCTAGATATTATTTTTCTCCACAAACTTAAACTTTCTATGAAGTAAATGATTTCTTTGTCTTCTTCACTTTGGAAAGGTTGTTAGTGCTAGTGCATCGAGTCGATATTTAATAGATAGAGGGAGATATAGATAGATTAAAAAGGAAAGATAGATATTTAGAGATAGGACTATAAAGGTAGAAACATATGGATAGAAAGAGATAGAGAGAGGAGTGTGGGGAAGATAGACAGAGAGATGCAGAGTAGGAGAGATAAAGTGAATGAGAGAGGAAGAGATAATGAGATATGGATAGAGAGGGGGAGGGAAATATGGAGAGATATAAATAGATAAGATAAGAGTGAGATAAAAGGTGATCGAGAAAAGTAATGGAGAGAGGGATAGAGAGATAGAGAGCGGGAAGATATACAGATAGAGATAGATCTATAAGGAGGGAGCAATTGAGTGAGTGTGTATATATATATTTGTGTGTGTGTGTACATACACATACGCATACACATATGCATATGCATACATATATGAATACAGATACACATACACATACACATACACATACACATACACATATGTACATACATCTCTCTGTGTGTGATATATATATATATATCAGATCTAATTATTATGGCATGTTACGTTCAGATTTAGAGGTATCTAATATTCAAAAACATAATTCAAATTGCTTAATTAACTGGTTTATCAATCATTTTTAAAACAAAGTTGCATTGCTTAATCATAATTTTCAATTTTTTCATCCAATTTTCCCTCCTTTGTGCATGAGTTTTGTTACCATTAGTCTTACATACAATATTCCAATGAGAAGAATTTTTAGACTTAAGGCTTCACAAGGTTTAAACACTAAGGATATGGAGCCTCAATTGGAGAACTTGTTCCATGAGAATGTTGGTGTTTCCTCTAATCTAACAAATGACATCACTTATCCCCATTCTCCTCATACTTCTTATGATGTGGCTGCATAAATAACTAGGGTTACCATTGCCCAATTGGAGAATATATTTACAATGAATTTGAAAATATTCAACAATGGATGTCAACAATACCTAGAAAGTGAGGCAATCCCCTTGATTGAAGGATTAAAAATAATGGTGCAAAGTGATAAGATAGGTGTGGATTTGTTGCATGGCATTTCTTATATGATTGATACAAATATTAAGCCAATAAAAAGTTGCACTGAAGTCCTTGGATATTATAAACCCACTATCCAAGTTAATTATTTCATTCCTATGCCTACATCCTTGGCTAGTGTGCCTACATTTACATCTTCTATCATGACTAATTTCACACAAAATGTTAATCCTACACATGTTACTCATTGGAGGAATCCTATTAATCAATATTCTTACATTCCTCCTTTCACGAGTCTTCCATTTGTATTACAACCATATCCCATACCAACATACCATAATGTTCCACCTCCTTATTCTCAGCCTCCACCTACATACAACAACGTTACTACTTCATCACAATTCAATATGTCCAATTTCAATCCATCCATTGAAGCAACCATCAATAACCTAGCCCAAATGGTTACATCCCTACAACATCAATTGGCTTCCATTACTCAATCCAAGTTCATTGTTCCCACATTTGATGTAGCACGCCCACTATTCGATGAAATTCTCTGCACGGTTCCTCCTAAACATATGAAAGTCCCTCAATTGGAATTACATAATGGAAAAGGAGACCTCTTGACTTATGTGAAGACATTTCAATCTTTGTGTAGTGATTTTTCCCATGACTAAAGATTTATGGCTAAATTGTTCACTAGAACCTTTAGGGATAAATCTTTGCAATGGCATTGTTCTTTGTCTCCTAATTCTATTACGTCTTTTTAACAATTTTCTAATGCTTTCATTCAACAATTTCAAAATAACATTGGTCTTAAGATTACTTTAACTGATTTGATCACTGCAAGCAAGGAGTTAATAAAAAGTGATTGATTTTATTGGTAGTTATAAGCATTTGTATTCTCAAATTTCTTATCAAGTTCTTGATCATGATGTTCAAATAATTTTCATTGCTAATTTATAAAAAATATTAGAGATACTTGCTTCTATTTTCCAAGTTTACTTCCTTTACACAATTGTGTGCAATGCTTCATAATTATCATCTTCAAGTGAGTCAATTTTAATGATCCTCTTCAATGGCTCTGTTTGATAAGAATGAGAATGATAAAAAAATGTTTTTGAAGTTCAAACCTAACAAAGGTTTCATCAAGCTCAATGACAACATCAACACTCAAGTGGTAGCTACAACATCAGGTGTGACCCCTTTATCCAAATATTTAATAAAATAACTAACTCCTCTTTCTGAGTCTTTGTATAGTATAATGTCGAAATTAATGAACGCTAATGTGTTGCAACTTCCTCCCATCAAAACAATTGACACTTCCAAATAATTTCTACCTTAGCATGATCCCAAAGCTTTTTGTCAATATCAATGTCAACTTGACCATGATACTGGAAAGTGTTACAAGTTGAGAAATAAGATCCAAGAATTCATTGATAAAAATACTATATCCATAGATGGTGTCAATGAAAATACAAATAACTACGTAGCTCCTCCTAATCAAAACCTCCAAACCTTTACCAATCCATTGCCTTCTCATTCTACCAATGTTGTTGAGTCCGGGTCTCTTAATTTTTTTCCTAATGACCTTGGTCTAGAATCTAATCATGTTGTGAACCTTGTTGATAAACCTACACCTTGAAAAGACATGTATTACTTTTGATCCTAGTGAGACTATTGTTGCACTTGATGGTCCATTATATATCACTATGATGATCAAAGACAAACTCTCATGAGGGGTGCTCATTGATCCAATGTATATGGTGAATGTGATCACCAATAATATCTTTATATCTTACAAGTGCTTCAAGTTACCTATGTTAAATATGATGTTATGGTCAAGCTGTAGGATGGTTTATCTTTCTCTACTATTGGTTCTATTACTCTTCCCATTGAGGTTGGTACTAAGTGCTTGGATGTCACCTTTGCTATTATTCTTAAATTGGATCAATTTTGTGTGAAGTTGGGACATCCTTGGCTCTCTTGGACATGAAATATATCCCTTCTACAATCCATAAATATTTGAAATTCCCTCATAATGGCATTCTCATAACAATTAATCATAGCCTCTACCAATCCACGGTGAAGGCTGACAATTTCACTCTTGATTAATTTTGGCCTAAACAACCTGGGCCTCTTAAGCCTTGAAATGAAATCCTTTTCTTATCTTATTAGAAATGGAAAAATGAGATGATCATGTCCTTGAGTAAACCTAGAGACCCTACACCCATGAATATACCTCCTCCTCATAAAAAACTTGGTATTCTTCCTACTCCTCCTATTCCTCCTATATATGTGTCAATCCCATCTCCTCATTCTTACAAAGAAAAGTGCTTGGCATGAAGTCTCCCTCAACCTATTTGGGTTTCTTCCATACCTCCCCATATATTGATCTTCAAACTTCACAAGTTTTGACTAAAGCTAAAATGAATTGTTGTGTGAGAGAACATCGATGAAGATGTCGTGCTAAGGCTCATGAGATTTCTTCCCAAACCATTTCCTCCCCAAAGACATCAAATGTTGACTTGGTCCCATTTTTTCCAACCTTCGCCTAACCCTAGGGAGAAAGTTCACATCAAATTAGGTCTAAAGAAAAAATTCTTAATAAAAATGATGGTTCAACTTCTTTTTGCATTAAAGATCCCATTTTTATCAATTTAGATGATGATAATGTTGTATATATATCAATTGGATAATTATTTGTTTTGCAATATTTCAAAGCTGTTAAGTAAAGGTATGTGTTTTGATCTCTTTAACCATGGAATTATTGCTAATTATCCATTCATATACATCATCTTGTGTAATTATAGTTATTGCATGCATATACAGGATGATTATATCCTTAGTATTAAAAGAGTTATCGATATGATGTACATTGGAATTGAGTAGTTATCCTTTCATTTAATCATTGGTTTACAAAAGTGATAGTTAAAACTATTTCTCGCTAAAGTAATTTATTCAATAGAAACTGGTATTATAGTTATAGTGATCAACATGATCGCAATGACTATACACATAGCCCTAGTAATTCATGAGTGGTAGTTATAGAAGGGTTCATATTTTTTTATAATTGGTTATTAGCATAGTGAAATTCAATGATATTTTGAGTGTTCTATCATTCTTAATATTGGAGTTTTCACTCTTAAATTTAATTAACAAAAAACAAAAAAAGAACCTCATTTGAATATGTTCAAATGGTCGATTCTTATCTAGGCTTTCGTCTCTATTTCATGTCAGTGGGTGGTAGCCAACGAGGGAACTATCTGGGGAGTCGAGCTCTAGAAAGGCTTGCACATCCACTTACACAATTTTATAATACCTAGAACAAACAAAACATATGATTCTTTAGGATAAGCGTTTTATTTCCTTATTGAGGCATACCTAGCATGGTATGGTTCAATATTACAAAATTGAACTCCGAAGTCTCTGTGCTTTCATGTAGGAAAGGCCATCTACGATGAGGCCTTGATACATTAGGTCTGGTCTTAGGTCTTTCCCTTTTGAGTTTTGATTGACCTTGCCATTCCTTCCCAATCTTATGCATTCCTTGTTTGTCTTTGCAGATTCGGTAGTTTACTCTTGTATGATTGATCTAGTTAAAATAATGATCCAATTTATCATGATGATTGTGTATCTAGTTATCCTCTGACCTTGTGTTGAGCATCTAGAATGTAGACATCTTGTAGGTGCATGATTGGGAGGAAAAGCAAATAAATCACAATGGAATGTGAGAGCAACTTGGGTAAGAAAGAGGTACATTCTGTCGTGAACTAAAAGAAACATTAAGCTATTGTTTTAACATTTAATCGAGGTTGAAATGGTTACTTGTTGATTGATACTGTTGCTTTTTGTTTTACAAATGCATTAAATTGTGATTCAATTTTTTTTTTATTGCAAAACAACTAAGTTTAGAGTAGCATAAATAGGTTGTGTAATGTCCATTAAGCATGTTCTTTTTAGGCATTACATTTACATAATTCCATATTGTCATAATACATATAATGCTTATTTTTTGAATTTCTCGATCGACACTTTAAACTCAATTTTTAAATATAAATATGCCATTTCAACCATATTTAAATATATTGTACTAATAAATGATCATAAAATAATCCACTGTTAATATGTATGGAATAAAACATTAGACAATTCTATGTTTTTTGAAGATGACATTTATAATTAAACTTATTTAACAAGAGCAAATCAATTCTTATCCAATAGACTACAATTTTTAAATACCTTCAAATATTCTTAAAGTTATATTCGAAACGCACCATACACCACACACCACACATTACAAATAATAGCTAGTATAATTTTTCATACTGAACCCATCAAATGCACCTCTTGGTTAATTTGATGTTTAGTTATAGAGGGAGGAAGCAGCGTGGATGTTCGGTAAGGGGAATAAACAATACTCAGCAACCAAGCTACTAACCATCGCAGTTCTCGCTAGCAATTCCAAGCCTAGACCCTGCGATATCATGCACGATTCGCAAGTTCTGCTGCTGATAGTTCCCAAATATTGACAATACATCGTCCAGCCCGCCCGGAGGAAGAGCGAAAGCAAGGCATAAAACGGAGCCCTCCTCATCCGCGGGGTATAAGGTGCTTTCCACCGCAAGAATCAAGTCCAGGCCATCGTCAAAATGCAACGTGATGTGAGGAAAACCCAGCTCGCTGGACGGTTTGTTGTAGCACGTATCAAAAGGCTCTGTGGAACTAGCCATAGTCAGATTAGAGAGTTGACGGCGGAAAGAATCTCGCATGGCATTGTAAGCGGGCTCCACCAGCCGAGTGATAACTGTTCCCTAGTCTATGATACTCCCTCTTCCCGTCGACTCATCCAAGCTCAATGTCCCCGGTGGAATGGAAACAAGCTCTTCTCCCACAGAGATTCCGTTTAACCCCACATAATAGAAGTAAGGGTTCACCGCGTTGGACAAGAGGGGAGTGAACTTCAAGCCTTGCACAGTCGAAAGAGCCCCTTTCCCCAGCATGAGATACCCCGTGAAAGCAGAGGAGAAGAGTGAGGGAAGGCAATAAGAAAACGTACTGTCATATAACGTGGCCGTCTGAGAAACGAAGGAGAGAGGATCCTTCCCAAACCCAACCAAACCGGGTGTACTCTGGGTGAGTCCCCTCGCCGCACTCGCACATCCGAAGACAAAATCCTCCACCGGCTGAGAGCCCACAGTTAGCGTCTCAGACGACATGAGCTCGTCCACCTCCGACTTGTCGCCATACCCTTGAGTACTGCTGCAGTTGACATTGTTATCGTTGTTCTCACAGACGCCCAGACTCTGACACTGCTGAGAAGCGCAGGTGAGATACTTATACGTAGACGACTTGGATGGCTCGAATTGCTCACTTGAGCAACCGGAGCAGGGATTGCAGGGAATCCAGGCGATGTAGCTGCCGGTATCGAGGACAGTGTAGAAGCTCTGCACAGGCGTGCCGAAACCCAGCTTGATAATGTAGTTTCCCGTGTTGATGGCATGTCCCGAGGCCAACGGGAGGTCCGTGTCCTCTTGGGGATTAACAATACTTTTCCCGGCGCTCCATTCCCCTTTCACCATTGCTCTGTAGCGCTGAGTGTCGCCTTTGATTGACTCGGATATCGCCTTCCACCATGATGAATTGGGGAGGCGGAAAGGAGAACACTTGCCCTGAATGTGCATCACACTCAAACTTGATGTTTCCAATCCACCCGGAGAGCAGTTCTTGTTATCCTCAGCATCTTTCCAGGTGAATGACGCAAGATTTACTCTTGCAACCTTGCTGTTTTCTGCGCACACAGAAACGAGTATTAGAAAAGACACTAGGACTGAGCATAGACGCTTTGCCATTGTCGTCTATGAGAAGCACAGGCAATGATGCAAACATTCACAAGATGACCATATTTGTAGATGTGTAATGGAGAAACTATGGCTTAACTTGGCTTCTGGCTATTCTTAATTCTAGTTTATTTGACTGCTATTTATGGACGCAATTTCTGCGTAGTTTCTCCTTTCTTTGTGATTTGACTCCAATTTAGTATTCAATTTGGTTGTCGTCTGTCCTCCTATTTGACTTGACTCTACTACATGGACGCAATTTAGTGACTTGACTATTCTCCAATGGTTATGCTCGCCTTTTCCGCAATCAGAGCTTTCGTTTCTCCTTCCTCGCCAAGCAGGTTCCTTTCAATATTAAACTTGACCGTTTTTGATGCGGACGTTTCTCTTGCTTGGCTCTTGTTTCACACTAGGTACTCACACATTATCTTGTTTAGTTACAATCAATCAATCAATCAATTCATGTACCATCATCAGTTATTGTAACCGTTGAAGTAGGAAATTTTTATTTGATTGTTATTATTACACTTTTTATATTAAAAAGTTTTTTTTTTACATTTATCAATATATATAAGCAATTAAGTATAATTAATGTCGAAGGGCATTTGATTTAATGACAAAGTCTTTGTAATAGACATCTAGATGGTGCTGAGTTTAAATCTTCTAGAATACAAAAGAAAAAGAAAAAAAGAGTATAATTAATTTATATTAAATTATTTGAATTAATACAAATATAATGAACAATTAAAGACTTAAATATACTGGATAGATGTACTTAATTTTAGAAATGGTGAATACAAATATAATTTTTATTATATTTATATTTTTTTAGAAAATTAGTTACATATGACATTTTATAAATTGAAGAGAAGAATTTTAATTGTTATGACATTTTATTTCAAACAATATCAAATATTGAAAGTATCATAAGATTATGATGAGTACTCCATTAAAAAATTTAAATCATGAATAGCTCTTAACATAGACAAAAGATTTTGAATTTTAAAAATAAAAGCATAAAGTAATGTCAAATATTTAAAATGAAAGAAAAGTAGAATCATGTGAATAACTCTTAATATAAAGTAAATTTTATAGAAGATTACTTATTTCAAATGATGGGCTCAATATTTCACTTTTAAACCTATCATCAATGTTGTGTATCACTACATAGGATGATAAATTATCTGTCTTGCAAGATGCTCCTTAAAGTTTTGAATTCTAAGGAGATCATCCATAGTTGAATGATGAGAATGTCCTAGACCTTCAGTACTTGTTTGTGTAGGAAGGTTTATAGGTACTTTAATTCCTTGTTCAAATTTTCCAATTCCTTGTCCTCTAAAACCTTGTTTTGGTATTATGTTATAACCACTCCTATAAGAATGTTTTAATGAGAAGAATAAGGAGTATTATAATGAATCTCTTGAAAACTTGTAGTGTAAGTGTATTGAGAAGGAACAAAGGGAAAGTAGATGAAGAAGGGATATCTTGTGTAGGGAGATTTTTCATTTCTATCATCACTCATATTCTCTTTGATAGGTTGGAAAAGAAGATCCTTATCATGTAAGGCCTCATCTTTACCTAATATTATGTGGGATATATATCATGAATGAAATGCATAACATCATCTTCTCTACAAATGTTTTGATGGTTAAGATAGGCTCTAGGAGAATAAGGTGGATCTAGAGAGATTGAAAAACCAATATTTTGATCTTGCCCCATTACACTAGGGTATGTGTATGAGAAGTAGATTCCACTGTGGTAAGCAAAGTCCTGAGATCCCTTTTGCCAGTCTATGTAATAAGGGTTGCTGCTATTCAGGAGTTGAGATCAATAGACAAAACTAAGGTATCCCTAGACTCCATCATTGCAAAGTTGACAGCCTATGAGCTAAATAGTTTTGATGGCAATGTTCAAAAGACTGAATCAACATTTAAAGCTTCTGCTGTACCATCCAGAAAAGGAAAAGAAGTAAGCACCAGTGATGGAACAAGACAGGGCAGAGTAATGGATGATGAGGAATTTCTAATGGAATTTGAAGTTCTTCTTGCCAGGAAACTTCCTAAAGGAACCGGTAAATACAGAGGTAAGCTTTCTTTGAAATGTTTTTCTTGCAACCAGATAGGACATATTGCTGTAAACTGTCCTAATGGTGATAACAAGGACAAACTGGAAAGGTTCAATAAATTCAAAGGAGGAAACCGGAGAAACTATCTTTTGGCAGTTGATGAAGGTGTCACAAATGAGGAATCAGAGGATGAAGAAAATGAAGATATTGTGTTTGTTGCTGTCAAGGAAGATGCATCAGACAAGAAAGCTCTTGTCTCCTGGTTTGATAATTCCAATGAGTGGATCATTGACAGTGGCTGTTCTCACCATATGACTGGTGACCGGAGCAAGTTTCTATCCTTGGAAGAATATGATGGTGGTGTGGTTCGCTTTGGTAATGATGCACCATGCATGGTCAAAGGCAGAGAGTCCATCTTTCTGAATGGAAAGAGTAGTGCTGATAATGTGTATTGGGTTGATGGTCTCAAACACAACCTTCTGAGTGTTGCCCAGCTGAATGACAGTGGTCTCACTCTAGAATTCAAGAATGGAGTGTGCAGAATCAAAGGAAAGAATGGTGAACTGGTGGCCACTGGCATGCAGACCAAAGGTAACCTATTTCAGCTGAATGCAAATATAAGTATATGTCTTATGGCTAAATTTGATGATAGCTGGATACGGCATAGGAGACTCTGCCGTGTAAACTTTGATAACATTGTGAAGGCTAGTAAGATCAAGGCAGTTAGAGGGTTACCGGTGCTAAGAAAACCCGATAATACCTTGTGCAGAGAGTGTCAATTGGGGAAAATGTCTTCCTCAACTTTTAAAGGTAAACCTTTCACTGCTGACAATTTTCTTGATCTTGTGCATACTGACTTGTGTGGTCCTAGGAAAACTAGAAGTGTGCAGGGTGATAGGTACTTCATGATTCTCACTGATGACTGCTCAAGAATGATGTGGGTCACATTCTTGAAAGATAACTCTGAAGCTTTTGTAAAGTTCAAAGCTTTCAGAGCATTAGTGGAGAAGGAAAGTGGCAAAAGAATCAAGTGCCTGAGAACTGATCAAGGAGGGGAATTCACTTCAGGTGAATTCAACAAGTACTGTGAAGAACATGGCATCAAGAGGCAACTGTCTGCCCCCCAGACTCCACAATAGAATGGCCTAGCAGAGAGGAATAACCGGGCAGTGGTTGAAGCAGCTAGAACCATGTTGATTTAAGGAAAGGTAGCTCACACCTTTTGGAGAGAAGTGATGAGCATTGCAGTCTACACAATGAACTGGGTACTCATCAAGAAAGGTAAGGATAAAACTCCTTATGAGTATTGGACCGGTAAGACACCTGTGGTTAGCTACTTTAGAGTGTTTGGTAGCAAATGTTACATCAAGAGGAGTGAGCACCAGAGAAAATTTGATGCGAAATGTGATGAGGGAATATTCCTAGGGTATTCCACCAAGAGCAAAGCTCTCAAGTGTTTCAATAATAGGACTCAGAGAATCATGGAAAGTATCAATGTAAGAGTTGATGAAACCTCTGAGAAAACTGAGGAAACAGGCAGTGAGCAAGTGGTAAATGAACCGGTTGTAACCTTGTGGGAACCAGTTGTCAGTCAACCAAGTACCAGTAATAGTGTTCCTACACCAACAGATGTAGATGCTAATACTGATGGAGATGATGATGAAGATGAAAAGCAAGAGGAATCTGTTAAGACCATTCCTTGGTATGTCAAGCTAAATCATGATCCTAAGCAGATCATAGGAGATAAGGATGCTGGAATCCTTACAAGAAGAAAGGTCAGAGAAAGCTCATGTTTGATCTTTGAATTTGAGCCTATGTCAAGAGGCACATAAAGATGAAGACTCGATCAAGGCAATGAAAAATGGTACATGGTCTTTAGTACCTAGACTGGAGCATAAAAATGTCATTGGTACCAAATGGGTCTTCAGAAATAAGTTGAATGAGGATGGCATAGTGATTAGGAACAAAGCCAGATTGGTGTGCAAAGGATATGCCCAAGAAGAAGGAGAAGACTATGGAGAAACCTTTGCTCCTGTAGCCAAATTGGAAGGAGTTCGTATGCTTCTTGCATATGCAGCTTTTAAAAGATTCAAAGTATATCAAATGGATGTAAAATGTACATTCCTAAATGGTGTACTTGAAGAGGAGGTGTATATAGAGCAACTAGATGGATTTGCCCTATCTGAAGACAATGACATGGTGTGTAGGCTACATGAAGCCTTATATGGTCTAAAGCAGGCACCTAGAGCATGGTATGAACGTCTGCACTCCCATCTTGTGAAAATTAGATTTGAGAGAACAAGTGAAGATAGCAATATCTACAAAAAAATTGAAGGAGATCAGATTCTGATTTGTGAGGTATTTGTTGATGACATTATCTTTGGTGGAGATGACAAGATGAGTCATGAGTTTGCAGATGAGATGAAGGAGTTTGAGATGTCACTCATAGGGGAGATTAAGTTCTTCATTGGACTGCAGATTCAATAGATGAAAGATGGAATCTTTATCACTCAGTCTAAGTATGTCAAAGAGGTGTTGAAGACCTTTGGCATGGAAGATAGAAAACTGGTTGGTACACCGATGGTGATCGGTTGTAAACTATCCAAAGAGGATGACTCAACATTGGTTGATGAGAAGGAACACCGATCAATGACTGGTAAGTTGCATTATGTAGTGCATAGCAGACCAGATATTGCTCATGTAGTTGGTATTACTGCAAGGTTCCAAAAAAGTCCAAGAGAATCCCACTTGGTTGTAGTCAAGCGGATTCTTAGGTATCTAAAGGGAACAGTTGACTATGGATTGTGGTATCCATATAGCAATGTTTCAATTTGAAAGTATTCACTGATGCTGATTAGGCAGGTAATGTGGATGATTGGAAGAGCACAACCGGTGGTGCATTCTTTCTTGGTGGTAGACTAGTCTCATGGATGAGTAAGAAGAAGAGTTGTATCTCTCAGTCTACAACGGAAGCGAAGTATGTTGCAGCTTTCATGAACTGCACGTAGACAATCTGGATGAAGCATGTATTAAATGGCTTCAAAGTTCCTGTATCTAAATCGGTAAGCATATTCTGTGATAACACAAGTGCTATCAATATTTCAAAGAATCCGGTTTTACATTCTAGAACCAAGCACTCTGAGCTTAAATATCATTTCTTGAGGGAAAAGGTTCAAAACAAAGAGATTGCACTGGAACATGTTTCCAGCAAGGAACAGTTAGCAAACATATTCACCAAGCCTCTCCCAAAGGCCACATTTACCCACTTGAGAGGTGAATTAGGGGTGCTACACCTTCAGGAGGTGAACTAAAGGTATGTGCTCCATATCAGGAAGGTATTGCATGGTCAAATCTTTTTAGGATTGATGTGTTGAAGGATGCTACTTCTTAGGGGGAGCAACATAATGGAACAGGGAAGCTTGTGCCTCCACTTTGGCATTGTTGTCAAAGGGGGAGAAGATGTGAAGCGGAGAAGATATCTGTAGAAATTTGGGGAGAAGATGTGAAGCGGAGAGATATCTTTGTATATTGCCATCAATGCCAAAGGGGGAGATTGTTGGCATTATGTGAATTGGTATAAGAACCGGTATGAGGGTATAATGACATTGTATGTTGTCATTGATGTCAATATGCTGAAGAGGTGAGAACCGTCATGTGTGAGAACCGGTATAACACTGAGAACCGACATTTGTGCCAAAGTGAAGCAGTGTGTTTGTTTAAGATGAATCGGCATATGGTTATGGGAACTGGCACATGGAAGCAGTGTATGACTACCGGTTGGTGGTCTCAACTTCAGGGTTTCTAGTTGAAGTGCTTCAAGCTTGTGTGGCTCAACCGATGACTTTGTGTGATGAGTTAACATGGTAACGAAGAACAGATCATGTTGCCACGTAAGCCTTGTGTGTGTGAAGGATCTTAAAGAAGGAAATTGTTCCTATCTACCTCAGGAATGTGCGAAGTTTGTAAACGATGATAACATATGATGGGTTATCAGCCACCATGAAATCGGTGGAAAATGAACGATGGAGAATGTCTTGAGATTGGATCAAGACTGTTGCATTTAATGAAATGTGCTCAACGGTCAGGATTGAACCATTTGAATTCCTTTACCTAATGGGCTTAGGGTTTAGGGTTTATACTACCAACCTATCTATTTTCCTATAAGGTTGATGTTATGTTTCTATCTGAGGTTGTTGGCAAAAGTTGTGAGTGTGTATCTAAGAGAAGAGATACGTGATTCTTGCTAGACCGGAGGAGAGAAGTGATATTTGCAGAGTGTAAGTGCAAAAGGTGAAGAGGAGTTTAAGTGGATCTGCATTAGCATTGAGTGCTATTGTTAGGTCATTTTTATACCTATTGATCTTTAACCACTTCAACAGTTGTGAAATCCCTTAACAGGGTAGCCTTAACCGGCTTGTTGTAAATCCTTTAACATGGTAACTTGAAGCTATTGAGTAGTTGAAATCCTCTAGCTATCAAGTTCTTGAAATCCTCTAACAAGGTAACATTTAATAGGGTTTAACCCTTAATCAGGTATTGTAGCCATCCCTTAACTAGGTGATCCCTAACAGGATCGATTCCTAATAGAACCTGTTGTATCTGTCTTTAACCGGACAAGGCTCCTAACAGAGCGAACTTCCAAAGAGTTCAAATAAAAGCTTGTGTGTATTCATCCCCATCATGGTTTTTCCTAGTTGGGTTTCCATGTGAAAAATACATGTGTCAAATGTGATGTCTTCTTCATGTGATGCTGTGTTTGTTTTCTATTAAGTGGTGATTCATGTTGATCTACCAGTTATATGTATATCTTTGATGATAGATTACTTGTTCATGTATTAGCGTGAAAAGGAAATGAAGTGTTAGATTATATGAGAAGATAAGTGTCAACCGGTTTATGCTTGTCTCAGTTATTTTGGGTTTTGCTGGTTGTACTTTGTTTAATGATCGGTGTTACTGTTTGTTTGTCAATACACTGTGTCTACTGACAAACTAGTTTTAGGTTGTATTTTTGTCTGTATTGATTCACCCCCCCCCCACTCAGTACCAGTTTGGTACTATTCGTTCATCATTGAGTTATCAATTATTACTAGATTGCTTATGCTAACATTTAGATTCCTAATGGTCAAATTTGTTACAATGGAAACATTGAACATGTCTTTTTCTCTAATACTATCCATGCTTCTATTTCTACTTCTACCTCTATAATTGTTACTTCTTCCTTGGAAACTAGAGCCTTGTCCTTGATCATAGCCCCTGCCTTTGTAATTGTGACTAGAATCACCTTTATGTTCATATTTGGAATCATTGGCATGATCATAGCCCTTGCCTTTGTAATTGTGACTAGAATCACCTTTATGTTCATATTTGGAATCATTGGCATGATCACAACCCCTGCCTCTGTAATTGTGACTAGAATCACCTCTATGTTCATGTTTGGAATCATTGGCATAACCATTTTTGTGATAACTAGGTTAGAAAAATTATGCTTTTCTACCTCTTATGTTTACCTTATATGCAAATGTTTTCTCTAAAGATTCTTGATTTCTTTTCATTCATTCTTCTATTGTCAATAATATGTCACTTAACTCATCAATTTTCATCAATATAAGATCTTTTGAAATTTCAATTGTGGAGACATCATTATCAGATTTGGATGGAAAAATTCTTAATATTTTTTCAATCACATTTTGATTGCTTACATCATCTCCTAGAATTCTCATTTGGTTTATCATGCCTTCAACTTTTGTAAAAACTCATTAATTGATTTATTTTGATTCATTTTAACATTTAAAAAAAAATTCCTTAATGTTTGCAACTTAACTATATAAGCACCTTGATATGCATTTACAAGAGTATTCCATGTCTCTTTAGAATTTACACCACCACTTATTCTATGAAAAATTAATTGGCTTATTGCACCTTGAATTAAAAATAAAACTTCATAATCTTTTTATTTATTTTTCTTATGTTCTCTTTGTTGTTGATTAGTCAATTCATGTATATCTTCAGGTTGGTTCTTCATACCCCTTATAGACAAAATCCCACAAATCTTTAGACCTCAACAAAGTTTGCATTCTTATACTCCAATAAGACAAAATTATTCCATAAAAAATAGGAATCAATAACCTTTATGTACATATCAGATTTGCCTTCTCAAATAGACTTAATGCAACAAATTAGTTCTCCAAATAATTAACACCTTTCAATAAAACTTTATTACAATAAAATTTCAAAACAAATTTTCCTTTATAAATAAACTAGATAATTTGCTACTTCTTTTATATATATTTATTGCTGCTTTTTGTAACAAATACAAAAAATAGAATCTAAAATTTGGATCAACTTTTCTCTTAATTGCAAAATGAAATCTTTCACCTTGTGACTGCAAGTTGATTTCTATGTACCAATGCCTCGAAACCTCTCTCAAATTCTCCCTTTGCAAATTTTTCTACCTTCTAGGCTGTAAAATTTCTACAGACTTCCTCTTATATTCCTGTGCTTAATTGATGGTATTAAACTTTTGCATAAAACAAAACAACTGCAAATAAATAAACAGTAGATCATCGATACAAAATATCAAGAGTATAAACTCTCCAAAAATCATTTTGATGATTATGAGGATAGATGATTTATTTATATAGGTTCTACTAAAACCGAATTCAATAACTGTTATGTAATTGGATAGCTAATCCCTAACAACAACTGACACACAATGTTTATTATCTTTCATGTTTTCTGCAATGGAAGGGATCAAATCTTCATGTTTAAGCTGTTCATAAGAGTGGACTTAATGCCGGTGAAGATGTCAAGGAATCAATGCCCTAGAAACTATGATCTACAAGATCACCTACTTGTTTCCAACACTCCAATCTTGGCAGTAACTTAGAGTATATTGTTGAAGCTTGTGAGTTTGGTGTTATATATGCCAAGTGCATTGGCTCAAGGTACTCATTTTCTTCTTGCTCTAAAATCACTTCTAAATCATTTTCTTCTTTCTCTAAAATCACTTCTAAAATCATTTCAACGTACTCTTTTCTAAATGTCTATGTCGAATAGTATATACTTGTTGCTCAAAGAAAATCTATCATTGATTAGTTATATAAATAACTCACTCATATATATTCTGCCTTAGAGGAGCCATATCAATGGATATATTGTGAATAGTTATTAATTTAGGAGAGATAGGCAGGAAGAATGATGTCATTGGCATATATATATATATATATATATATATATATATATATATATATATATATATATATATATATATATATATATATATATATATATATATATATATATATATATATATATATATATATATATATATATATATATGAAGTTAATAGCTTATTTATAAATCCCAATGACTTTTCATTTACTCTTGTCATTGCCATTTTAAATGAAGTTATTGTAAAAGTGTTGACAATCTTTAGACTGAACAAGCAACTTTTCCTCTTCATCGGCCTTTTGGATAGAGTTGCTAAGTTACATCAGTGTTCCAAAAACACTTACTAACTTGGTTGAAAGTGCTAATGAGTATGTATTTTTTATTTGCCATTAGTTTTGAATAGCTCTTTACAACTTCATAATTTTTGAAGTTAAAAAAATGAGTTATTGCCAAGGTTCCATTAGAGTTTGAAGCACAACTCATAACTTTTAAAACTTTAAAACTTATACCTTGTAAAGAAAAATAATCATATAATTTTATTAATTTTATATCAACATTCCAAAGTAGGCTATGAACTTGTATTAATCCAATGATTAAATTAGGCTTCTCTTCATCATTGACTCTCGAGGAGTTGGAAATTTACATCATCAACTTCAAGAGTTTTAAAACTTTTTAACTTCTTGAAAATTAGGTTTCAAGACTTCTCAAACTATCCAATTTCACAAGCTCATCCCTAAAATTTAAACTTTATAAAATTTGTCCATTAATCTTGTGATTATAGTGAAGGAGAAAACATGCACAACTTTTTCTTAGGTCATCATTTTATCACAAAAAAATTGTCACATTGTTCAAAATATCACTAGGACTAAAACCTTCAAGCCAATTTCATTTAAAGTGAACAAAACCTTTGATTTAGTTTGTATGACTTAATTATTTTTTGTAAATCTCTCAAATTGAAAGGTGCCTTGATCTAATTTTTTTCCATATTGGTTAAAATACTACCAATAATGTTCCGTAAAAGGATTTTGCACAAACTTTTATCATTATCAAGATTTAATTATTTTTGTAAATCTCAAAAATTTGGATGACTATTTCTAGGATTTTGACTGAGAGCATTGATGACCCCACTTTGAAATGGCAAGTGACTAAGTATGTTAGGGTAATCAAGGACCCTTTTAACCTAAAATTAATCTACACAATGATTTGGACACAAAGTTTAAAATTTGCTGAGTTTAAAAATGGGGCTAATGGAATGTGAAATTGAAAATAGTTATACGTAAAATTTGAAGATGCAACAAGAAAAAAAGTTGTACTGCCCAAAATCTATTTTCTATTGGAGTAAATAGTTTGACCTATTTACATTTATTTAAGTTTCACTTAGGTAACTAGATTTTAATTGGGTAGTTGGAACTAGTTTTAATCCAACTCTCCTTTGAGATTGAGACATGTCCATATCTTATGCTCTTTTCTCCTCCACTCTTGCCTTTATAGGAAAGGCTATTGTACATTATTTTTCACCTCCAATTCATCTCTTGGTGAAATATCATTTCTGTTGTAGGTTCTCTCTTTGTTATGAAGGATGGTCTACAAATTAGCTCCTCGGGTTTTGTGCAAATTCTAACATGGTATCCTTAAGTTTTTGAGAGTTTTCATTAGCTTGTAATTTAAGGTCCAAACTAGTCAGATTTGTATTGGTTTGTAGAGTTTTCATCAGCTTGCAACCCGTTTGCTATATTCCATATTTATTCAAAATCATCTTAATCAGTCTTTATTGAGATCAACCACTCATCATAAGGCATTGCTTCAGGTCCCCGACTTGAAAACTTCACTTATTAACAATTTACTCATCGCTTAATTTACACTATGAATTGATGTGGTAGTTATCCGTCAGTCCTTGGTCGCACGACTTATATCTCTTTGTACCCCTTTTAGATTGATAGCCTCATCGCTTTTTCTAGACATTGGTTAGCTCGTCATGATGGTGTGGTGATGCTGTAGTCCGTGTGGAAGCTTGTTGATCTGTGGAGTGACTCATGGTATGTGGTACATATGATGGTTCGTGGTTGTGTGTGGGGGCTGGTGCGCAAAGCTACCATTGGTCCCTTCTACTCCATCTCCACCTTGCTCTATTCTTTTGGTGGCCCTTTTGTCAATGGGGGGAATTCTTTTTCTGACTTGTTGAGCTGATGGTTACGTGGTGACCACACTTTAGCCCCCGAGTGTTTAAGAGGGGTAGGCCATTTTTTTATAACCTTTCAGTTCTAATTTGGTGTTTTTTTTTTCCAAATAATCATAACTTGGGCAATGATGTCTGCTTTTGTCAAATGAGGTATCATCAGAACAATGGTTTCATGCATTATCCATCGGTATAGGTATTTTTCTTCTATTTTTTTTCCCTTATGGATCATTTGAGCATATATTTTAAACACTTTCTTTTGTAGCCACATTGAGATAAAGTGTCACATCATGTATTTTGCATAAAATGTTGTGCCATATTATTTTACCCTTACTATATTATAAAGCATTTGACCATCCTTTCTTCAAGATCATTCGAGCATCCTTGGTTTTGAAACCAGTATAGTGATTTAACAAACCCTACTGCCTGAAGGAGTGAGGCCCCTTCATGTCTAGGCCCTAACTAATTAGAGAGGGAATAGACAACTAATCTGAGGGAGGGAGTGCTATGGGAAGTTGTGTAGTGCCTTTTTTGTTCGTCAATCATATCTTTGTCAAGTGAGCATCCCTCCACAACAACAATAGGATCTTCGAGATTCTATCTCATGCATGTGTTTAGTTTTGGTGCATACCCTTTATTTAATTGCATGCACTCTATCTTGGTCACTTCAAATATTGTATCATCTCCTTCATGCATTTCTTAGTGACACACAATTTTAGTGGACCTGTTATACTTCTCCCAAGTTAGTATTATGGGGGGTAACATATTGTTTGTGCTAATGCTTCCTTGATTTCGCTTCGAGTGAGTTGAGACGCTTTTGCATTCCTATTTTGTGGAGGCAACTTGCATTCCTTAGTTGATCATGGTTCTCTAAACTATTGCACCTATATTTTCAACTTCAATGGTTGAGTAGTGATGATGAGATCACTCATGAAAATTTATTGGTTGAGTAGCATCATTGGGGCCACTTGTACAAATTCATGTGCCTTATGTATTTTCAATTAGATTGATCGATGATTTTTGTTGAACTGTTGTCATCTAATCAGTGTCCTAGTAGTGTCATTTGGGGCATTCATGCAGATTGTTGTCTTCTTGATCCTAATCATCATGTTTTTCAGAGGAGGTTCTTTAGTTATAGCACCATATCAATCTTCTTTGGATAGTTGTCTACAACTTCTTCATGCTTTGGTGATATTAAATTCATGTTCATTCTTTTAGGACATTATTTTAGAGGCTTCTTAGTTATTCATGTTCTTATTTGGAGAGGAGTTTTCTTCAAATTTTTTTTCTTCTACTTTTATCCATTTGTGAGAAATTGCATTGCGTTGTAGTTGTACATGAGTACCTAACATGGCTTTGTTGCCAAGACACATAATGCATCTCAATTTGTATAGTTTTACCCCTTAAGTTGCACTTAAGGCGGGGGGGGGGGGGGGGGGGTGTGTTGAAATAAATAATTTTTCTTATTTATATTTACTTAATTTTCACTCAGGTAACTAGCATTTAATTGGGTAGTTGGGAGTGGTTGTGATCCACCTACTCTCTTTTGATATTGAGACACATGCCCATATCTCGTGCTCCCTTCTCCTCCACTCTTATCATTATAAGCAAGGCTATTGTAAATTATTTCCACCTCTCATATCAATGCAATTCATAGATTAGTGAAATATCATATTTGTTGTTGGTTCTCTCTTGGTTTTGAAGGATGGCCTGATTATTGTCTCCTGGGGTTGGGTGCAAACCCTAGCACTTTCTAAACTATAATAGTTTTTTTTGAAAATGGTGAAGATTAATAGAGTAAAAAATGGGTTTACCAAAAAGTGGTCCTATTTTATCAAAAAAATGACGTAGCATTTGGCGTTAACCCCCTAAAATGTTAATTTTTTTTAGTATTTTAAAAATTACTATGGTGAAAAATTATCTTACACCATGTAGTTTATGTCCATTTTATTGCTAATTTTTTAATTAATATACTATTTTTTACCAATTTAAAAGTGGATACACCCAAAAACAATGCCCTGAGCATGCTTCCCCCTAATTTTTTTGAAACTAATTAAAAATCATCTTTTTGAATGTGTGTAGAATGGACTCTATCATCTAAAAATGTGATTTTTTAAAATATATTGAATGAGTAAAAAAAATGAGACCAAATATACCACATATAAGTTTTTGACTAAAAATGGGGACACTATAAAAATAATTTTAAGATCAAAATATTATATTTGAAATGTGAAAAAATTACATGGTTAAAAAGATAAGAGAGAGCTCTATGTAACTATGTCATTTGTTTGACTTGACATTGAAAACATACAAACTTGTTGGATAAAACACTCGACATTGTGTCATTTTAATTTGTTTTGCCAAAAACACATCCTTGGTCCTTGAAATGTTAGTCTAAGCCTTTGGATTGGATAACCAAGATAAGTCCAAACTTAATGTTGTGATTTTTCAAAGCAATATACAATGGAAACGAGTTATATTGCACTTGCATTTTCAGGAACAAAAACTGTTCCCTACCCTTGAAAACATATTCTGTTAGGAAAGTGAGCATGTTATAACACACTTGCATTCCTTGAACATGTAACGTCCTTTCTCTCTTTATTTATTTCTCTGTATCTTTCTCTCTTTCCCTTCCTATCTCTCCTTATCTCTCTCACTCTTCCCTCCCTCTCTCTCTCTCTTATACACTCATATTTTTGTAAGGATAAATTCTCTCTAACATGCTCATATTTTTTATAAGAGAAAAATACTCTATCTCTCTTTCCTTTCCTCCTCACCATCTTTCTCTTTCCCTCCCTTATTCTCTCTCCTTATCCTTCCTCCTCTCTTGATTCCTCTTTAAACCTTTATCTCTCTCTAGACCAAGGCTTTAATGTTGAGGATTGGCAATATAATATATAGTATTTAGGGATTTGTATTGAGAGTATAGAATTTAGGGTAAAGGGTAGTATAACATTTAGAGTTAAGGTTTGATAGTATATAACATTTAGGGTTGATAGTTGAGCATTTACGGTTAAGGTTTGAGAATATAGAATATAGGGTTGAGGGTTGAAAGTATAATATTTAAGTATAAGGTTTGAGAGTATCTAGAATTTAGGGTTGAGGGTTGTGAGTATAGCCTTTATTAAGTTTTGAGAGTACAACATCTATGGTTGAGCCCGTATATGATTTAGGGTTGAGGCTATAGGTTCTAGGGTTGAGGGTATAGGGTCTAGGGTTGAGGGTACAATTTTAGAGTTGATAATTTGTAGGGTTTATGATTGAGGGTTGAGAGTATATCATTTAGGGTTGAGGGTATATTTTTAGTGTTAAATTATTAATGTCAAGGTTTAGGATTTAGTGTATAGGGTTCAATATGCATCTCTTAGTGTTTAGTGTTTAGGGTGTAGGATTTTATGGTTGTTGATAGAAGATTATAGGTCTCTCTCTCTCTCTCTCTCTCTCTCTCTCTCTCTCTCTACCTCTCTAACTCTTATTATCTCTATCTTTCTCTATCTTTCTTCTCTCTATCTCACACATAATGTTGGTTCAAAATTTGTGGGTGGACGATAGATTGATTAATGGGGCAGATTGTACGATAAATAAAATAATTTATCATTTTAATCCAATTTATATATTATAGGTATGACATTTCAATTGTATTTAAGTGTATTACAATAATAAATGAGCTCTAAATATTAAAGAAATAATTCATCTACTAATACATATGCAATAAAACATTAGACAACTCTATGGATTCTTTTAGTTTCTAAATTTAATGTATTTTAAAGATGGATTATTACATCATAAGTATTATTTAAAATTATGCCTTATTTAACAAAACCGAATCAATTCTTATCCAATAGACTACAATTTAAAAATATATTTAAAACAAAACACACCACTCATTGTAGATAATAAATAATACTTGTATAGTTATTCATAGTGAACCCATAGAGGGGTCAATAGTTGTGTAAGATAATTTTGCTAGCATGTTGTAGTAGCATGGAATATCGTAAAAGCTCTATTTGTTTTGAAATGTGAACTAGTCTCTTATCTATTTATAACTAATGTTTGGAGGTGTGGGTCTTATCTATTTAAATATTTGACCTAAACTTAATCATACTAGTCTTGGTAGTTAAACAAAACAATATAATTTGTTTTTAGCACAATATCATATTATTTAAAGTATAACTTATATGCAACTTAAATGATCACAATACATTTTGGTAACCATTATTCTTGTTATCTCTAATTTTAATATCCAACACAAATGGATGAATAGTTGAACAAAAACTTTTTGATAGTCCTTCACATTTCATGGAAAAGTACAAGGTATTTTTTGGTCTCACCTTTTATTTTTGTGATAGGACAAACTATTAATATGAAATACTCCCTTGCATATACATTGCTACCCCAATAATGGTACACATAAAAAAAATACTTTTTTCATTATGACAACAATGCTTGTTTAAATGAAAATCTTATTTATAAATGATTCACTTATAGTGGATAGTTATGATATTTTATTTCAAACAAAAAAATGTTTATTTCACTTGTTAAGAAGTATATTTATGCTTTTTAATATAACATTCATGAGTTGTAATGTTCAAATGAGTCCATCTTGATCAACATTAATTATTTTTGAATTTACATGTGAACTGATTATTTACATATATAAGATAAATATATCATCAGATATTATAATAACCACAAATTCTATCACAATAATTGAACCCTAACTCCTCCTCTAACAATAGCCATCGAATGCACCTCTTAGATAAATTTGATGGTAGTTATGAACGGAGGAAAATGCGACTGTGCTTATTACAACAGTATCTTACAACATTATTCGGGTATTATAGTGAAGCAGAGTGCATGTTGGTTAAGGTATTTTAGGTGATAATACGATGAACAAACTACTAACCATCGCAGTTCTCGCGAGCAATTCCAAGTCTAGACCCCGTGACATCGTGCACAATTCGAAAATTTTGCTGCTGATAGTTCCCTATTATGGAAAATACAGCGTCTCCCCCGCCCGGAGGAAGAGATAAAGCAAGGCATAACACGGAGCTGTCCTCATTCCCAGGGTATAAAATGTTATCCAGGGGTAGAGTGAAGTCCAGGCTATCGTCAAAATGCAACGTGATGAGAGGAAACTCCACCTCGCCTGACGGTTTGTTGTAGCACGTATCAAAAGGCGATGAGGGACTAGCCAAAGTCAGATTAGAGAGCTGACGGCGGAAGGAATCTCGCATGGCATTGTAAGGATACTCCCTCTTCCTGTCGCCTGATCCAAGGTGAACGTCCCCTCTGGGATGGAAACAAGCTCTTCACCCACAGAGATTCCATTTAACCCCACATAATAGAAGTAAGGGTACCTAGCGTTGGACAAGAGGGGCGTGAACTGCAAGCCCGTAGCAGAAAGAGCCCCTTTCCCCAGCAGGAGAGACCCCGCGAAAGCAGAGGAGAAGAGGGAAGGAAGGCAATAAGAGAACGTACTGTCATATAACGTGTCCGTCTGAGAAACGAAGGAGAGAGGATCCCTCCCAAACCCAACCAAACCGGGCACCGATAAGCGCTGGATGAGTCCGCTCACCGCGTTCGCACATCCGAAGACAAAATCCTCCACCGGCGGAGAGCCCACAGAGAGCGTCTCAGATGACAAGAGCTCGTCCACCTCTGATTGGTCGCCGTAGATCTGACCAAAGCTACAGTTGACATCGTTGCTATTATTCTCACACAAGCCTAGAGACTGACACTCCTGAGAAGCGCAAGCGAAGTATTTATACGTAGATGACTTGGATGGCTCGAACAATTGAAGCCCACTTGAGCAACTGGAGCAGGGGTTGCAGGGAATCCAGGCGATGATGCTGCCGGTGTCCAGGACACTGTAAGAGATCTGCGCAAGCGTGCCGAAACCGAGCTTGATAATGTAGTTTCCCGTGTTGATGGTCTGTCCCGAGGCCAAAGGAAGGTCCGCGTCCTCTTGGGGATTAACGGTACTCTTGCCGACGCTCCATCTCCCTTTCATCATTGCTCTGTAGCGCTGGTTGTCGCCTTTGATTGACTGGGATATTGCCCTCCACCATATTGAATTGGGTAAGCGGTAAGGAGAACACTTGCCCTGAAAGTGCATCACAGTCGAACTTGATTTTCCCAATTCAAGCGCAGAGCAGTTCTTGTTATCCTTTGCATCTTTCCATTTGAATGATGCAAGGTTTACTCTCCCAACCTTACTGTTTTCTGCCCACACACAAACAAGTAATAAAAAAGACACTAGAATAGAAAATGCACGCTTTGCCATTGTCGAGCCGATGACTTGCTTTAGGATTACGTTTCCTCTCCAGTTCGGCCCCTCCAGTTCTAACTGTAGTTATTTTAATTCCCGTCCTACAACGCAATCCAGGCTTTTTGTTTGGTTCACTTATTTTGAATGGTAATGCCAGCGTCGTACGCAATCCATGTTTGTTTGGTTCTGCCTGGCCCATCCATTCTTTAAGTGCTAGACGAGCGCCATACATTGATTGTTTAGATGCAAGATATTTTTTGGTCTTCTTGGTAGGATAATCATTGATCGATTTAATAGATGGAATTATTATAATTTTTCATAAAATTTTAATTGTTTGTCCAAAATATGTTAAAATTTTTATCTGATAAAAATGTCATGTTTTGGTTTATATAGTTACAACTTTATTACAGCTTTTAAATTACTTTACATAATTATTATATTTCAATATAAATTTAAGGTTCAAATTCATATTCATTAGAAATAATATTAAAGAAAATTATATTTTAATAGTTTATAATCTTATTTGAAAGTATATATATATATTTCAGTATTAATATTATAGATTATTTTGTGATCTATTATAAAAACGAAAAAACCTTATCCATAAAATAACATTAATAATTAAGTAATAGAATCTCTTATTTAATTTATTTAACTTGCACCAAATCCAAAAAATAAAATTTATGCTCTGTGAATCCTTTATAAATAGTGCATGGTGTGAGGGGTGGACTATAAATAGTGAATCCTTTATAATGAATTCTCTAGTTATTTGAGGTTGATATTGTGTATAGTGCAAGGGGATGGAGAATATTATTTATTGAATTATCTAGTAATGTGAGGTGTATATTGCACGTAGGAGTTGATATTTTGTGTGATTTGGTGATGACTACCATGACTAACCAGAAAAATTAGCAAAAGGTTATCATCGTTGGTCTAATATAATCATAGGCATCCACATGGGTATAGCATAACAACAATACTCCAAATGAGTTTTGTTATGTGGGAGCTCTTATTAGTGAACAATTTGTTGCTTGATATCTAATTTCAATTCTATTGGTACATGTGTCATTTTTACAAATTTGTCCATTGTGTCTTCACATATTCATTCAAATTTATAAAGTCAATCCATCCATCAACTGATTATACCTTTGGCTATTTAATAAGGTAAAAATCAAAGAGTATTTCTAAATACAATAACTAGCCTAAATCATGTCATTCTTAAAGTTTCCCTTAATTACATATAACACTCAATATAGAAAAATAAATAATGTAACATATTTTTGGGTACACAAATGAGGCCTTAGAAGTTTTGATATGCTTTTAGGTCCAACTTTGAATAGACATATTTGCCATCTAGTATGTTGCTTACAAGAAGCATGACCAAATCTCAAAATATCAAGTTTGTGTAGATAGAACTACAAGACCATGAAAACTTGAAATAAATTGTGCTTAGAAACTCTATCCATGTAGCCAAGGTCAATTGGGATTCATAGCCTCACTATTGAAAACCAAAAAATCAATTACACAATAATAGTTGTATTAAAAATATATAAATTTCTTTACTGACTTGAATTGGAAATAACTCTCTATAATAAAATGATGGCACAATAGTTTACATTGTCATGACATAGGATTTTGTAAAAAAATGGTCTCACATATAAAGCTTTGAAATTATAAGAACCTAAAATTTACATAATGATTTGATTGTCTTAATCATGACCTACATGACACAAATTATACACCCTCTTAGAATTTTCTACCTAGATTACAATTTTCTCATCTCTCTTAGCATCTTTTCCATCTTTTTTATCCTTTGAGTTGAATTCCAAGTATTTTTTAGCACCAAAAACCTTTTGTATACCTTTAACTAGAGGGTTTCTTGGGACTATGTTAGGTGACCTATCTTAAGTTGTGTGCTTATCCAAGTGACCACCCTTGGAAAAAGAGGTATTTGAGACCCTAAAAAGGGGAAACCATATTATTTTTGGTATGTACATAAATACTTAGTGGGCATGTTGGAGGATGAGAGGATTTCTTTCTTGAGATGGTGGACATACTGAATGTTATTGTAGGTATCATGATAGAGAATTAATTTTTTCATGTCCTAACATCTTCTTGTTTGTGGTATAACCAAGATATACTATCTTTATTAAAATTTTCATATTGTGAAAACAAATATATATAATGAGATAGGTAGTAAGATGTTAATAAACAAATTAACCAAAGATCATCACATATGGACATCAGATGAAGTAATAAAAACATAACCTACTTGTTTATTACAATTTTTTTCATCAATGAAATAACTCTCTACATCCTTGTTAAGAGTATAGCCTCATATTTAGTAAAAACCTTGTCACATATATACTCCTTGAGTTATAGCTTATGTCCTGGCAATGTATTGTTTAATTATGTTTTATACTTATACTCCACCAATCATCTATGGGAAAAATTATGAGTCTCAATAAAGAACCCTATTAATTGGCTTTGCAATCACCAATGGGAAAACCTTGGTTTGGAAATAACAGATTTCAATTACAATAGAGGGAATGGACAAGCTTTGGACAACAATAACCATACTCCACTATTAATTTGTGGGAAAACTACCATAGAAACAAATGGTCTTTCCTTATGGAAACCGGTGAGCTTATAGCTAGAAAAATTCTGGAAAGAATTGTCAGACTCCCTAATCCAAGGGGATATTTCAATAGGAATCCCGTAGGAGAACATGTATAGAGGTCCTGAAGGGTAGAAAACAAAATGGTGAAGATCTTGGAATGAATAATCAGGGAAGGAAAAGGAACAGGACATGGTTTTCTCCAGTGATAGGAGAAAACAAAATCCTGATTTGCAAGGTCCAATGGAAAATAAAACAAAGCTTCTAGATGCACTCAAACTTATTGGACAATAAGATCCTAATGGATAAAAGGATCACCCCTAAAATTATAGAAAACCTTAGTGGAAAAAAAATGAGGTCTATTAATATCCAAAGTCAATTCCTGAGAGGAGATTTATATAGGTTTCTAAAAAAAAGGATATGACAAAAATATTAAGAGACAAAAACTAATAAATGGGAAAATAGACTAGAGTTGGGAAGGAGTCTGGAGGAAGAAAAATATGAGCAATAAGTTGTTTGTAATGCCATCAAAACTAACAAACCCAATAGCAAGTAGATGGAAATAACCAACATTGATTGTCAAATGGAGTGGAGAAGGGGGAATGAATTAGAGATCACAGATTGGTGGAAAAAAACATACCCAAAAAGGTAAGCATTCGCCCCCTACAAAATGACTTTTTTCTAATAGAATGTTTAGATATGAAGTTAAAACATGATATATTATATGGGAGCCCAAGTTTCTTTAAAGGAATCAGTTTCAGTAAATTAAAATGGAATTCAAACTTTGACCCATTGAAATGCAAAATTAATAAATCAGTCAAATGCTTGAGTTTGGTGGGATTAAAAATATAATATTGGAGTGAGGAAGTAATTATTAAGATTGGGATCCTTTTTAGGAGTTGATGAAGATTTCCTGAATGGTAAAATAGGGGATGTTGTTAACATCTATGTCGAAATAGATATGGATATAGGAGTTAAAAAAGAGTTACAAATATTTTCAGAAGGGGGAAGATAGAAATAGAAGGCAAGCCACTTGCAAGGTAGACAATTAGAGCATTTCCTTTTGAAATAAAAAATACAAGCGGGGTGATGGTCGTAACATAACTCCACAGAGAGAATATAGCTAATAATGTATTTGAAACCCCTAGCCCTTCACAATTAATGTTTAACACCAATGATCAAAGAGAGATAAAGAAGGAGAAAAATACACCTCATAGTAGGGAGACTAAACAAAGCCCTTTCAAGAAAAGAAAGTAAAATACAATAGAAGTAATAATAGGTGTTGGAAGTAAAGGCACAATATAGATATGAGGGGAAATGAATAACACTTCAAGCAAAATAGGGACAAAGAGGTAGAACTAGTGGTCCTCCCTAAGGATATAGAAGGTTTGAGAGAAACTATTTATCAACAATTAGAGGAAGTTAGACAAGAAGTTGAGGGTAGAAATAAATAGGGTCACAAAAGTGAAGCAAGAATGGAATTTGTGGATGCAACTCACAAGGAAGTTGGTTCTGAGAGTGACAAAAGAGAACCAAAAAGTAATCCACTGGATAATCAAATAAGAAATACAAAGATGGAGGTAGAAACAAGATGGGAGATAAATCATTTGGTAATAGGAGGAAGTAAGAAAGGAAACATAGATAAGAAACAAGCATGGAAGGAAACAATAAGGAAAACTAAGACTAAAGAGGATTTAGAATCAAAGGATATAGGGGAAGAGGCATAGGAATTAGAATATGATGAAGCTGTGATGATAGAAGAAATAATGTTGGAACAAATATAATCAAGAATCAAGGATAATAGAATCTTGGAGAAAAGTAAAAGATGAGCAAGTTCAAACAAGTCCAAAATGACTATAGCCTCTTTAGTAGACCACAAAAGGAAGAAAAAGATAACAAGCTTTGGGAAGGAGCTTAACCTCGACCCTAACCTCAATGAAAATAATAACATAGAATGTTAGGGCATTAATTCCCCTAACAAATGGTACCTAATAAAGAACCTAATTGATCAAACAAAAGTAGATGTTTGTCTTCTTCAAGAAACTAAACTAAAGAAAGAGGAATGTGAGAAGAGATTACACAATTGGAAACAATGGAGGGGACATTTTTTTGTCTCAAAAGGGGCTTCAAAGGGATTAGGTATGATTTGGAATCCGATCAAGGTTGATGGCGAAATGATAGAACACAATAAATGGTGGATCATATTAAAATGTAGAATGTTAAAAACCAATGATAGGTTATATATTATAAATGTATATGGTCCAACCCAAACAATGTAGAAAAGAGAATTATGGATGCATTTAACAAAAATAATTGAAGGCTCTAGGGGTGAGAAAGGAATTTTAATTAGAGATTTCAATGTTAATTTAAACAACTAGGAAAAATTGGGTGGTCAAAGGAAAATATTTGTGGTGCAATCAGACTTCCAAACTTTTGTAGAGAATAATCCTCTTAAGGATCTGCAGGAAAGGAATGGCATTTTTAGATGGACAAACCATAGAAAGGGATTCACCAACATAATAGAAAGACTAGATATATTATTGAGCATGGGATGTTGGGATAGTCAAATGCAATACTATGAGGTAACAATGCTTCCATACATAGGATCAGAGGTCATTATCTAGTATAGTTATCAACAAAATAGGATGATCACACAACATGCATTCCTTTCAAGTTTGAAAGAACTAATAGCAAAATGGTGGCACGAGATAAAGCATGGAGATCAATTATATATATATATATCATCTCAACAAATATTAAATATATCAAAGTGAAATTAAAAGAATGGAACAAAAATTATTTCAAAAACACATTCCAAGAGAAATCTAGAGTAGAAAAAGAACTATCAAATCTCAATGAGATTATAATTGAAAAGGGAATGAGAGTAGAAGAATTTTAAATAGAGAAATTATTAAAGGCACAACTGAATGAAATAATGGCAAGGGAAGAACGTCATTGCAGACAAAAATCTTGCGAGATATGGCTTAAGGAAGGAGACATAAATACTAAATTCTTCCATAAAATATCAATGGTTAATAAGCAAAGAAATAGATTCATAGACATCTATAAAAAAGATGGGATGGAGACTCATAGATGGGACGAAGACTCAAACATTAGAGGAGGTTAATAAGGAAGTAATAATTTTTTTTGAAGAAACCCTAAATAAGGAAGTACAATTGAATAGGGAGGTCAGAGAGAAATGTTTGGAGGCCATCCCACAGATTGTTACAAAGGACCATAACAAAGAGATTTATAAAAAGATAAATAAAGATGAAGATAGAGAAGTGGTATTCCAAATGAACCCAGATAAGGCTCCAGGCCCAGATGGTTTTCCAACAAGCTTTTTCTAGTAGTTTTAGGAAATAGTAGGAGATGACATTTATAAGGTTATGGAGGAGTCAAGAATTAAAAAAACCATACTCGGGGCAATAAAACACACATTTTTAGCTTTGATCCCTAAAAAGAAGGAACTTTAAGCCACGAGCGACTTTAGACCAATTTCCCTATGCAATACAACGTATAAGATAATCTCCAAAATTATTGCAAATGGATTAAAAGCAGTTTTAAATTCGATCATTTTGGAAGAACAAAGTGCCTTTGCTCCAGGTAGATCAATTGTAAGGCATAATAAATCCTCATGAAGAAATTCATTTCGCAAGGAAAACTAGACAAACAAGTATGATCTTAAAATTAGATGTTCTTAAGGTAGATGACTTGGTGGACAGAGGACTCTTATATGAATTTTTACAAATTTTTGGATTTAATAAAGATTGGATATAATGGATCAATAGACGCATCTCATTGCCAAAATTTTTAGTACTTACGAATGGAGCCACTCATGGCTTCTTTAGCACGTAAAGAGGCATTAGGCAAGGTGATCCGATCTTCCCTTTTCTATTCATTATAATGGAAGGAATGTTAGGGAGACTCGTTAATAAGATCAGAAGTAATGGAGATTGGCGAGGTGTAAATGGAGCGACATTTTTGGAACCTATGAATAACCAACAATTTGCGGATGATATAATCCTATTTGGGCAAACGTGTAGGGTTAAAGTTGAGAAAATAAAAGTTCTCCTAAATAGGTATTGCAATGCTTTAGGAAAATAAATCAATTGGAATGAATCTAAGCTTTTCTTCTTAAGTACTCAACCTAGTCATCAAAGGGTACTGCCCAAAATCCTAAATTTGAAAGTGGTAAATTTTCTTGGGAAGTTCTTAGGAACACCACTTTTTAATGAAATAAATAAAAAAGTTTATTGGGAAAATTTAATTAATAGATATGTAGACAAGATGGGATCATGGAGAGGTAAATGGATTTTGTTAGCTGGGAAATTATTAATGATTAAATTAATATTATTAGCAATGCGCATGTCTATTCTATGTCATGTCTAAAAGTACCGAAGGTAGTAGAGGAGGAATGAAACAAAATCATGAGAATATTCTTCTAGAATGGAAAAAAATTACCAAAATAAAGTCCCACTAATTACTTGGGAGAAAATTTGACTCCAAAGGTAGCAAGAGGAACATGCATAAGGCAATTAGTAGTATCGAATCTTGCAATGGGGGAAAAACTAGTTTGGTTGTTATATAGTAAAGAGGATCAGAAATGGGTTAAGTTCCCGAGAATAATTTTTTTTAGATAGTGATGATCCCATTAGAATATTGACTATAAGAGATCCCCCAAGAGTATTGACTATTTGGAACTACATACTAGAATGCAGGGATATGATATCAAAGTATGTAACATGGGAAATTGGAGATGGACGTAGTGCCTCCTTCTATATTGACTCATGGAATAATTATAAAACTTTGGAAAATTATCCCAACATGGAGGAAATTGAAAGGGAAACTTCCCAGACGTGGAGAACTAAAGTGAGAGACTATAGGACAATAATTTTACAAGATGGGACTAGTCTATAGAAATGGGAATCACTAGAAAACATATAGGCTCCAAGATATCAAAAAGGATTCCTGAAAGTTCTCCTAAATAAAGAAGTGTGGTGCCAATTGGGGAAATGGATAGGATTAGATGGTGTGGATCTCAAATAGGCTACTACAAAGTAAAGTTAGGATACAAAATTAAAGAAGTAGTTATAGTTAAAGGGGAATGGCCATGTAAATTATTATAGAACTGTAGAATCCTAAATTGTACTCCCTTATAATTTGGTTCACATTTGGGCCCTCATCTTAGCGTTGATGTCCTAGAAGATGGATTAGGACCTAATTATGCTCATACCATGCAATTCTAGCCTCATTTCCACTTTACACATCACATGGCCTCTTGGTTGAGGCCCTTAAATGGGGTAGGACTAGAGCGTGCACCCTAGTCCTTAATGGGACTAGGGTGTGGCACTTTGATCCTCTTAATTGGGACCTTAATTTAGCCCCCCTTAATGGTCACAATGAGCTAGAGGGAATGTGATCTTCATGTTGACTTATGTCAGAAAATTCAGATGTTTTTGGATAGGCACATATAAAAGGAGGCTCATCCCTCTCATTTCATCATCATAAGAGAATCATAAGGCATCCAATCAATCCTTATTTAAGCAATCTATCATTCAAGAATTGAAACATTCATCATCAAGCATTTCTAGAGATCTTCAAGGCTACACACTCTTCATTCATCCACTGTAGAGCAACATTACATTATTCATATGCAAACATGTGTGTGTGATTAGGGTTTTGTCATGTTTATGTCATTTCATACAACATATGTGGTTACGTTCAATAAAAAAAGCATCATTATCAGTCATTACAGATCTGAGGTATATCTTTTCACTATTTATTTTTGTATTTGCAACATTTTATTCAAGGTTAATTCCGAAATCGGGGTTTGACTTAGGCAAACCCCTATTCCCAACTTATTTCCCCTTCTTTCTATGTGCAAGAACAACTATGAAGTTGTGATCTTTAGAGTAAGCATTATTTACAGTGATGAATCGATCTCCCATTAGAATGAGAAAATTTTGGAGACCAGGGTGACTAGCACCACGGTCTCAACATTTTGGAAGCTCTTTTGGGGAACATGTCTAAATTTGTTTACATTTCTCAGATCTAGGTTAATGACTCAATCCAATGACTGTAGCTTACTATTTACGTATTTTTCATTTTCATTTCAACACATTTACCCCATTCAACAATTCAATTTATAAAAGAGGTTTAATTAATTCAAATAATCAAAAACCCCAATCTATTCAAAATTCTCAGTTGAAATCCTTACTAGTTCGTGACTAGATCTGTTACATTGGAATCCTCTTTTAAATGTGATGGTCCTTAAGTAAAAATTAGTGGTTTTTATACATCTAATGGTGGAAACCCTAATTTTTTACCATTACAGGAACAAACATTGTCTTCCAAAGGTAGGGGTATTTGCATGGTTGACAATCCAAGGAAAGGTGCTCACATAGGATCAAATGGAAAAAGTGGGCATCCAAGGGGCTAGTAGATTTTTATTATGCAAATGAAAAATGAAGCAACATACCATATCATATTGGGCTGCCCCTATGCAAAAAAAATGTTGGGACCATTTTTTGGACAAGCTGAACTTTCAATGCCACAAACCACAATAATTATTGGATTGGTTTAAAATTTGGGTAGGAATCAGAAATAAAGGTATGTTTGATAGTTTATGGAAAGTAATACCCTCACCAGTAGTTTGGGAAATATGGAAGGAAAGAAACCACATAATAGTTCAAGATAAAAGGATATTAGAGAAAAATATCATACAGAAAATTTAGGATAAAATTGTGGAATTGGTCAATGTAGCAACAAGGTATCAAGTATTAAAAGATAATTTATTCAATTAATGGGATGATAAAATGACTAGGAAATTTAGAGGTTTAATTATCCCCAAGAATCAGGGAGGAAGCAAGAATATACACTTTTTGATGACTAGAGACAAAGTCAAATGGATGATTTTACATAAAGGATGGATAAAAAATAATTTTGGAGCAGTGAAAGGAAATCTAGGTCAAGGTGGTATGGGGTGTATTTATAGGGATGAAGAAGGAAAAATGACAACAGAAGAATCGATAGCTTTAGGAGAAACTACTAATAATATAGTAGAAATCAGAGCAGCTTTGCCTGGATTATAGGTTGGATTTAAAATAGGAGTTAGGAAGATCCATTTGTAAGGTGAATCCCTAGTAGTGATCAATTCTATTCAAAAAAATAGTTCTCCTAAATGGTTGATGGATTAAGCCAATCTAGGAAATAATTAAAAACTTGATGTTTTCAAAATAAGCCATATTTATAGAGAAGGGAACAATACGACGATCAAATTGGCTAAAAACATAGTTAGAATTTAATGTAAGACGTAAATGAATCCAAGGAATTAAATGTGCGAAATTCAAACTTGTATGGACATAATGATAAAAAGATAAACATTTAAATTTTAAAATGAAATATTTTAAATGTGTGAAAGAAAATCTATGAATCACACTTGAGTAAGGATAGGAAGGTTCTCTAGGTCAGAGTGTTGGGATAATGTGCAAATATGTGCTTAGATTTCTTGAGTGATGTGTTGTCATTGCTGTCAACATATTCCTCTGTGTATTCCAGTGTTGCAATCAGATTAAGTGAGTTGGTTGGGCCAGTGTGTTGTAGTTGAGTTGTTATGGATTAAAGGGTTTTGAGATAAGTATCTTTAGTTGATTCAGCTCAAGTTTTAGTGGTTCGCATGGTGATTTGATCGAGTTATGAGATTTAGTTTTGCGGTTGGTTTTTCAGTTGTTCGGTGTTGATCAATGTTCTAGATTTTGCTGCGCATTGCAATATCTTGGTTTGTGGATTTGATAGAGTGTTTGGGATGTTCTGGTGTGTCCTGAATTCTGATGGTTCGTGATTTGGAGGTTCACAAGTGAATCTTTTAGTTTGACAGCCATTGCAGTTAGGGTTATTGAAGTTCGGTATAATGATGATGAAGATTCTAGTAAGTGGTGTTTTTGCGGTAATTCATGATGCTTGTGGATGTTTCTAGATCATGTGCTATTTGTGTTGGTGGTCCACATTGATCATTGTGCTTGTTGTTGATTATTTTCCTTGATCCAATGGTGTTCATCATGTTTTTGGCCAACATGATGTATGTAATGTGTTGAGGGTGTTCGAGGCATAATTCTTGGAGGTGTTTCATGTTTGAAGTGTTGATTTAGGTCCATATTGTGTCTTACCCAACATTGTTTTGGTTTGCATATAATATTATAGTGTGTATGGTTATATCTTTATAATTTGTGATGTGTGTTGAGCCGACCTTGAAAGATAAGTTGATGATATGTATAAATAAATGCAATACTGATGTTGGAGAAATATTTGTGTGTGCGAATAATGCTTTGATCTTTTAGAAGTAGTGAAGTAGTGCTAAGAAGTGTGAAGAAGTGCAAAGAGCAGAATACGTGTCATGTGCTTAACCAGAACTATAACCAAGCATGAGGAGATGCTATTTTCTCAGTTCATGATCTTCTGGATGTGATCCGAATGTGTTTGTAAGATAGTGAGTCTTCCTAGGGTTGTAGCCCTTTGTTGTCTTTGAGTAGTGAGCTCTAGGCAGTGTGCCTAAATGCATGTTCATTCCTCATTGTAATATTCCATATACTTCTAACAGGGTATCATCATATTATGGGTAGGTTCCCACCATGGTTTTTCCCTTGATCGGGTTTTCCACATCAAAAATCTTGGTGTTATGTGTGTTATTGATGTGATATTGATTTATGCTTTCATTGTTAATTATCAGATCTAAAATTGTATTTGAGTTAAGAAGATATTTTGAGAGAACTGATTCACCCCCCCTCTCAGTTTTCTGCCTTGTTGCCAACACAGAGTTGATGTGACAGATTCCAAAAAGTGATTGATTTTCATAATTATTCTTGAGACGATCTGCGAAAGATAGGATATCATTAATTCAAAAAGAGACTTGAAGAGTAGAGTAATATTTTTAGGAAGATGGAGGCGTTAGAGACATAGGCTAAAGAAATAGTAGGTAGAGGTTTGGTGTATTGTTTGGTGAAGATAGAATATCTAAATTTAAATGGGAAAATTTGGTGAAAATTCATTAATGAAGGTTTGTCAACGTGGTGGGTATGATCTGCCATGGGCCGTTCTTGGGATTTGAAGGAAGAGAAAACCATGATTAAATGATATGACTAAGAGATTTCAATAAACAAAGCTAGGAAAGGATAGATAACCTTCTTGAATAAAGGAAGAAGGGCGGATTTGTAGAATTACTAAATCAAAATAGATTTTTGGAAACATCTAGAATATCTTTATTTTTTAAGACAAAAATTGATTAACTCCTTTTTTTTGGTAATAGTTTGTCTGCAAAAAGTGGTATGGAAACTCCAATACAATTGATGACAACTAGAAGACAAATGGCTTTCATAGGAGAAATTGGAGAAAAGAGGCTTAGCATTATTATGAGGTATAAGCACCAAATAGTCTTGTATGCGATGAAATATATGCTAGGGGAGGAATTCTTAATGACAAACCATAGGTATCATGTTAATACAAACATCTCTTCAATGTTTTTATCTATCTCATTAGATTTATGTCTCAACAAAGATAAGGAAAAAAGGCTATGCAAGTTGGTTTTCAAGGAACATGTGCTAGTAGGGTTAGATGATGCTCTAAGGAATTATGACAATTTCTGGATTCCTTTGCCTAAGGATTATGACAAAATGAATGAAGAAGTGCCAAAAATTTCAATTATTCTGATGGAAGATGTGTTAGGAATTGAATGTGGAAAATATCAATTTTATGTAAATAAATATTAAACAAAGGAATGAAAAACACATAAATAATAACAGAGAGGAGACAATTTTAACGTGGTTCACCCAAAGTTGGGCTACATCTACCTAATAGAGAGTCCAATATTATTATCCAGTAAATTGAACTGATTACAACCAACAATCTCTTGCAACTCAATACCGCTGCAAAATACTATAGAAAACCCTAACCTGCCTTTTTATCAAGACTTATATCAGTTACAAAATTAGGGTTAGAACATGTCAACCAATAGAGAAATAAATCTCGATGCCTTTATAAAATAATAGAAGTTAGTTGATCTTTCGGGGGTGCTGCCCCCCCAAAACCGTCGAGGCACTGCCCCTTGACCTCGCCCTGTGACCCTGCAAGGGGCATTGCACCTTGACCTCGACTTGGGGGTGTTGTCTCGAAACCCCAGTTGAATAATTTGGGGAGAAACTGCTTCAATAAAATTTTGAAAAATTAACCTCCGAGTCTGATTAGGCTCCATATAACAACAAGGTGAGGAGAAATACTAGGAAAATAGGCTAGTGGCTTTCAAAAGTTTGGAATTTTTAAATAATTGGATGAAAATGAAAGAAAACAAGAACCCAAATTAGATTTCTACATATATTCGACTAGAAGGTCTGGAGGAGCAGATATAGGTGGATGAGTCAGAATTTGTGATCTCCTCAGATGATGGTGAGATGGCAAGAAAGGAAAGAGGTTATAAGGTTTTGTTGTTAGGGTTTGAGTCATATCTAATATATAGATAGCTTTGAAATAGAAGTTTATTAGGATAGTTAATCTTGTATAGGAAGCCCGATCTTTTTTGGTGATTTGCTTTGAATTTTTTTCATAGACTGTTATGTAATTATAAAGCATATAGAATATTAGAGTGCTATTTATGAATACAAAAGGGCTTTAAACTTTGATATTATGCTTTAAATTTGAAGTATCTATAAATAATGTTTTAAATTCTCTTTTATCAAAATGGTTGTTGGCCTTTCCATTAATTTAATTATAAAAGAAACTCTCTAAATCCTTGTGATGCTTCTTAGGTCTATTTTATTTTTTGAAATGTCCCTTTTATTACAATTCAAAGATTTCAATTTTGAAATTTGTTAGGAGACTTACATTTGATTTCAATATTTCATGTCCTCATTTAATATCCCCCTTCTATTTGGACCTTCCTCTCACCAAGAGAGGATGTTTTAACGACCACCAATATAAAGTGTTGTGAACATGTTAGCCTCGGGTTGAAAAATCTAATGAATTGGCCTTATAAAAGTATTTATTGGCAAGAAGCCACAAATGGATCAATGATGAGCTAGCCAAAGAGGGGTAGTAGCTCAGTTGGTAGAGAGATATAAAAGAAAATGGAAGGTCCTAGGTTTGAATCCTAATTAGTCTGGATATGAGTTGTAGCTCAACATGTGGTATTAGAGCCAGGTTAGGAGGCCAAACACCTACAATGTGTCTTAAAGGGGAGTGTTGTAAATAAGCCACACTTGAATTGATGATGGGTTTGCCAAATAGGGGCCAATAGCTTAGTTGGTACAACACTCTTGTAGCAAATGAAAGGTGTCAAGTAATGAAACACCTCTATAATCGTCATACATTAGAAAAATTAAGGTCTCATGAATCTATTTAGTGAAGGATAAACTAAAGTATTAATTCCTGAAGAACTATGTACCATCTCACTATCATAATCCTTCTCTTCAATTTTTTATAAATTAGTGACTCAAATTTTTATATTTTGTTACTTGGTCATAATGGTTCCAAATTGACATGAAATATCATCTTCAACATATTTAATATCTTTATTCATATGAATATCATGTTTAGTGGTGGAGGAAGGTGTAAAATATTGATAATTAAGTATTTATATATTGTTGTCAAACAATAATTATAAAAATTATAATACATCATTATGTTCTTAATGTTTAGGTGTTTTTAAGCCAAATGTTTCTTCAATATCATATGTATATGATACATTGCGATAAAGATACACTATAATTATCTAAAAGGAACATAATAGAAAATCATAAATGATCCAAAAGATATTTTGCATGGGCATCCAAAAGGTGTGCATAATCATTATATGCATAGATATGCCCATTAGATTGGTTAAGGAAGGGCTACTCTAATGTAAAAGGCAGCCATCTCATGAGATAAAAATATTCTAGGACCATATATGAAAGCACATGACAAAGCATAAAATGATGTCTAATAAGCTTACTAAATTTTTTATCTACCAAAACCAATAATGATTTAATGTGTCATCATCATCATTTATGTTCTAAAAATATAAAAATAAAAGGATCTAACAAAAAACATCACATCTTAAATTCTATTTTTATTGTATCAAGAATTTTATAAAAAGATGAGCATTAGAAACTTCATAAACCAAAGCATCATGAAATAGATATCCATCATTTATATCATGTAATTATGGAATATGGAATGATCATTAATATAATTTTTCTAAATTAAATCATCATTATCCCATAATCTACAAAAGATATAGAATAAGACTACTAATATGCTGTCACACATTTATAGATTCCTCTATACAATAGCACTTTTTTATGATAAAGAAAAATATCAACTATCACAAGAAGATAAAAGAGTGCTTCTTTGGTTCGCAAATAATTAAGAGAAACAACACACCTACATTACTATCTTAAACAAATTAAATAGATGCCTCAAGAAAAATATCTGTAGCGATATTTTATATATAAATTAAAATTAAGATATATGCGCTAGTTGTTGAAATAACACCGTACTTGTACTACATAATTACGGTATTATAGGAGTGGATATTATAGGTGATAATACCGTGAATAAACACTACTCAGCAAACAAACTACTAAGCACCGCAGTTTTCACTAGCGATTCCAAGTCTAGACCCTGCGACATCGTGCACAATTCGAAACTTCTGCTGCTGATAGTTCCCAAATATGGAAAGTACAGCGTCTTCCCCGCCCGGAGGGAGGGTGAAAACAAGGCATAGCACGGAGCCGTCCTCATTCCCAGGCCATAACGTGTTTTCCACCGGCAGAGCCATGTCCAGACCATCGTCAAAATGCAACGTGATGACAGGAAACTCCATCTCGCCTAACGGTTTGTTGTAGCACGTATCAAAACTCTCTCTGGGACTAGCCAAACTCAGACTAGAAAGCTGACGGCGGAAAGAATCTCGCATCGCATTGTAAGCGGGCTCCACTAGTTGAGTGATAACTGTTCCCGAATCAATGATTGTTCCTCTTTCCGTCGACTGATCCAATGTCAAGGTCCCTGCTGGGATGGAAATAAGCTCATCTCCAACAGAGATTCCGTTTAACCCTACATAATAGAAGTAAGGGTACCTAGCGTTGGACAAGAGGGGCGTGAACTTCAAGCCCGAAGCAGAAAGAGCCCCTTTCCCCAGCAGGAGAGACCCCGTGAAAGCAGAGGAGAAGAGTGAGGGAAGGCAATAAGAGAACGTACTGTCATATAACGTGGCCGTCTGAGAAACGAAGGAGAGAGGTTCCCTCCCAAACCCAACCAAACAGGGCACCGATAAGCGTTGGATGAGTCCGCTAACCGCATTCGCACATCCGAAGACAAAATCCTGAACCGTCTCAGAGCCTACAGACAGACTCTCAGAAGACAAGATCTCGTCCACCTCTGATTGGTCGCCGTAGCGCAGAGGAAGGCTACAGTTGACATTATTATCGTTGTTCGAACAGAAGTCCGGACTTTGACACTGCCGAGAAGCGGAGGTGAGATACTTATACGTTTACGACTTGCCTGGCTCGAACAATTGGGGCCCACTCGAGCAACTTGAGCATGGGTTGCAGGGAATCCAGGTGATGTAGCTGCCGGTATCGAGGATAGTGTAGAAGCTCTGCACAGGCGTGCCGAATTCCAGCTTGATAATGTAGTTTCCCGTGTTGATGGCCTGTCCCGAGGCCAACGGGAGGTCCGCGTGCTCTTGGGGATTAACCATACTCTTGCCGGCGCTCCATCCCCCTTTCACCATTGCTCTGTAGCGCTGGGTGTCGCCTTTGATTGACTCAGATATCGCCGTCCACCATGATGAATTGGAGAGGCGGAATGGAGAACACTTGCCTTGAATGTGCATCACACTCAAGCTTGATGTTTCCGATTCAAGCGCAGAGCAGTTCTTGTTATCCTCTGCATCTTTCCATTTGAATGATGCAAGCTTTACTCTGGCAACCTTACTGCTTTCTGCCCACACACAAACAAGTGATAGAAAAGACACTAGGACTGAGCATAGACGCTTTGCCAGTGTCGTCTTTGGCAAGCACAGGTCTCAGATAAAAATATCATCAAGATGGCCGTATTTATAGACGTGTATGCAATAAACTATCGCTTAACTTGTCGATCCCATTGGCTTCGGTGTCCCCTTCTAGTTGACTTGACTCCTCCATATAGACTTCAATTTACGCAATTGAGTCGTCGTCTCTGCTTCTTAAATGGCTCGACTTCAATATATGGACGCAATTTGTTCGCTTCACTTTTTTCTAATAGTTATGCCCGCCTTTTGCGCAATCAGATCTTTCATTTTTCCTTCCTCACCAACGACGTTCTTTTCAATATTTGACTTAGCCGTTTCTGAGCTTAGAAAATATTTCACACAGAAATGGCTATCCACCTTGTAGGATATATCAATACATAAATTATTTTCATACATAATATTTTATGTACTGGTGCATCTAGACAACCGTTTTCTTTTAACACTAGCTATTAAAACATTAGACATTATCTTATTTAGTTACAACCAACCAATCAATCAATTCATTACTATTAATTGTAATTTAGATTATAGAAAAAGTTTTTAGTATATTATTATATCAATTTTATTTAAAGAATATCTTTAGATTAAATTAACTGGATCAATAAATATGTACTGAATATTTTAAAAATGAATAGAGAGAATAGATGTATTTAAGTTTGGAAACAATGATGCAAAATTGTCAATGATATCATGTTAGAATCATTTGTAAAAATTATAGAGATTAATATTTTCAATCAAAATTATGTCAAGTAATCTTTATATAACTTGAAAATTATTGTAGTTTAAATCTATTTTTCGCGAGTTTGAACTTGAGCATAATGTCTTTGATTTAATCTATGAGAATAAACTTAGTTGCATGGGAAGGAATTGATAGAATGTGTGCATAGAGGTTTCTTTCCTTTGCCTTCCATATATCTTAATATGTCAAAGTGGTGTTTACAAACAACTTTGATGAAATCACAAATTAATATGGTCAACTTCTTCTAAGTCAACACATTGGGTGGAGCATGGTCAACATTACAACATTCAATGAATATCTAATGCCAACATTCAAAAATGTGTAAATGGACTAATATAAATGATGTAGATGATGGCTCTTTGTCCTTTAGAAAATGAAGCATGCTTAATAGCATTTTTTCCTTATTCAACCATATTTTCGACATTTATTTTCCATGTTCACAAATTAATGTCACATTAATATCTTTAAATTCAAAAATATAGTAACTCACAAAAATATGGACCGAGTCAATTTATGATAACTAACTAGCACTTGTATCAAAAGGGAGTGCAAGGGTTACATCGATAGTAAGATATAGATGAACTATTTGAGATGAAGAGGTTGTCGTGACATTCATTATTGTATAAGTAAATAGAGTTGGTTGATCTCTCTCTCTCTCTCTCTCTCTCTCTCTCTCTCTCTCTCTCTCTCTCTCTCTCTCTCTCTCTCTCTCTCTCTCTCTCTCTCTCTCTCTCTCTCTCTCTCTCTCTCTCTCTCTCTCTCTCTCTCTCTCTCTCTCTCTCTCTCTCAAATCATAAAAATATGACTCTCTCTCTCTCAAATCATAAAAATATGAGAAAGAAAGAACTTTTTTATAGAATTAATAAGAACCCTATCAATAAATGAGCTAAAAGAAACTTAATTCCAATAGCTTCAGCCTCAAAGTAAAATAGGAAAAATAAATTCATATTAATAATCATTAAAAAAGGGTCAGTTTAAAAAATAAAAAATAATAAACTTATAACTCTAATTTAAAAAAAGCCATAAACTCTAAATAAAAGCTAACACAATTCAAGGTTAAGTCTAATGTGGTGTCTGCTTAGTGTCCATGTTTGAGGCTTGTCTTTTGCCAGGCAACCAAGCTTCATGGATGCCCTTTTTTCTATGTAGCCAGATTGCTAAATTTCAACTAAGATTTGCAAAATAGATGCCAACTCAATTAGTATCTTCATATATGCTTTTTTTTTTCAATTAAAATGCACATAGATTTTTAAATGCTTTTGGTCTCTTATCCAATGTTTGATTTTTAGAGGAACTACAACCTTGAATTAGAAACACTAGGTCAATGATAAAGAAATTTCAAATTTCAAATTTATGTTACATAAAGTTGAAAATTATAGATAGAAATTAAAAAATAATTGAAATTAAATTAAAGTACAAATAATATTAAAAATCAGATAAGTTATTTGTAAGATATGAAACACAATCATTAAAAAAATATTTAGTAATTCTACTAATAAATACAACATATGTAAATAAAAAGTTACTAAATTTATAATTATATAAATTTTCAATTATGATTTTTTTACAAAATGACTAATGAAATGTTAATTCATACTTTGGAATATCTCACATTATCTCTTAAGATTGGATATAAAGAAGTAAATATCTTATGTCATCTCATCCTAGCTTCATATAAGTTCTACACAAGCTATTGGGTAGATTTTAGTGGGAACATATGAATGGTATACCTTTTATTATTTATCATTATATAAAATATTTTCATGGAGGTAGAGTTGTCAAATTTAGAAGAGATTAATATGAACTCTTGATGCATTTGAGTTATTTCTCTTTGGACAGTTATCTTCTTGCTTGCAAGGAATTTTCCGATGATAGTGAAAATATTTATATCATTTATCTGTTGATGATTTATAGCTTCAGTCGGATAAAATTAAATGTTAAATTGGCCTTAAGGCCTTCAAAATTTAATTATATATATCATTATGTTATTTATTATTATTATTATTGTTAAATTGATTAGATAATAATAATTATTACTGTTGGTGTTGCAAATAAGCCATACCTAGACCAACGATGGACTGGTCCAATAGGGGCCAGTAGCTCAGTGTTAGAGCACTCCAGCAGCGTATGGAAGGTCCTAGGTTCGAGTCCTAGCTGGTCCATGTCTCAACATTATCTAGACAAATTTGTTACAAAAAAGAAAGAAATTGGGAAAGATAAGAGGTAGGGTTGTATTTCATAAATTTAGACATGCATCACCATCGAATCCATCAAGAAAAGAAAAAGTGTTTAAAATAAAAAACTTTGGAAGATAGTATGGTACAAAAATGGGAAAGAGGATGATTCTTTGGAGGATGATCCTCTAAGATTTGTTGTGTGATTCATTAACACTCTTGTAGAATACATATTTATATTTATAATTTCTAGGTTATTTTTTATTTTTTATTTTTTTATTACTTTTTGGCATTTTTATTATGCCTTGTTTGTTGTGATCTCACTTCAACTTCTAAATTGAGATAAATAATTTGTTTTCCCCAATTTGGAAGCTTAGTTTATATGCCATTTTAATTTTTTTAACCTTTTGTTTCTTTATTTGCTATTTATTTTACTCTTATATTCTACTTACTTGGTTTGTATTTTTTCTTTGTTTATGCTTCATCTTTCCCACTTTTACTGTTCTCCTATTTAACTTGTTTACATATACTTTCTAAAATTATAATTGTAAAATTTTCATACACTTGATATCTTCTATATATCATAATTATGTCTTTATGATTATGATCCTTTATCATTTTGATAGTGTGTAAACACATATCTATATATGTATGTATGTGTGTATGTGTATATGTACATATATATGTGTATGCATATATACATGTGTATATACATATATTTATAGATATACAAGCATTCGTCACATTTTTGGGAGAACCTCTCAACTCTTCAAACGCTACAACATATTAATCAAGTGGACATGGAGACCAAAAAAGCTTTCTTACAGATACGGGAGTAGATTTGCACTTTACAATGCCTGAGTATTCAAGCTCCTTCATTGAATGTCAATTCGAAAAAGTTAAAAACTCAAAAAGTGGTGTCAAAAATCTTCATCCATATCCATATGTGTAGAAAAGATGTCTATTTTTGAAATCGGAATAGTCACCATCGTGATTCACACAGGCACACAATCTTATTAAAGAAAATAAAAGAAATATATACAACACAAACTGTTAGAACAACAAAACAGTTAGGGTAGAAACCGCAGAGGTGGTTAGAAAACTAAACTACCAAACCTAAACTATTTGAACTATCAAACAAACTAAAGATCTTGAAGGATTAGTTAGCATTCCCCCCTTAATCCAAAGGGACATCTGTCATGCCAAGCAGCATTCGAAATTGTTCAAATTTTACACGTCCCAATGCTTTGGTGAAGATATCAACAATTTGATCTGCAGTGGAACAATGTTGTAAATGTAAGGTTTTGACCTCAACATGACATCGAATCAAATGATATTTGGTGTTGATATGCTTGGTGTGATCATGAAATCTAGGATTCTTGGCCAATTGAATTGCATAATTATTATCAACAAGTAAAGGCATTGAAGTTGTTTGTTTCTCCTGCAAATCATCGAGAATTTTCCTGAGCCACACAATTTCTTTGGTGGCTTGAGCTGCTACTACATATTTGGCTTCAGTTGTAGAGTTAGTAGGAATTGTTTGTTTCTTCGATCTCCAAGTGACAGCGCCTGATCCAAGAGTCATCAAATAACCAGAAGTAGATACCCCATTTTCTTTGTCGCCATCAAAATCTGAATCAGAATAACCTTTGAGATGGAAGTCTAAAACCTTTGAGTATTTGATGCCAAGAGTCTGAGTTCCTTTTAAATATTTTAGAACTCGTTGAGCTGCAGTCCAATGTCCTTCACATGGTTTATGCATAAATCTGGACATAATTCCTACTACAAAAGTAATGTTAGGACGAGTAGTGGTGACATAAATCAAACTTCCAACAAGCTGCCTGTACTTGGTTGGATCTTCGAAAGCTGCTCCTTCATTGGTAGAAAGCTTTAAATTTTGTTCCATTGGAGTGGAAACAAAATTACAATTGTGCATTCCAAATCTGCATAATAACTCTCTAATGTATTTCTTCTGAGAAATAAAAATAAACTTAGGATTTTCAATGACTTCAATGGCTAAGTAATAATGAAGTAGACCTAGGTCTGTCATATCAAATACCTTTTTTGGTTCTCTCTTAATGGATGCTACATAATCTACCAACTTTCTTGAAAAATAGAGTTGCGTCATCTAGATTGAAGTGTTTGTAATTTAATTTCAGGAGATGTTCAGTTAATTTTTCATACCAAGCACGTGGTGCTTGCTTCAAACCGTATAAAGATTTTATCAATTTACATAGCTTTTTCTCTTGACCTTTGATAGCAAAACCTTCGGGCTGCACCATATAGACATCTTCTTTCAAATCTCCATTCAAGAAGGCTGTCTTAACATCCATATGATGTATTTTCCATCCTTTTTGTGCTGCTAAAGAAAATAAAGTTCAAATAGTACCCCACTTTGTTGTAGGAGCAAAATTTTTTGTGTAGTCTACACCTTCTTTATGAGCATATCCTTTTGCTACAAGTCTTGCTTTGTGTTTGTCAAGTGAGCCATCAGCTTTATATTTGTTCTTATATACCCACTTGCAGCCAATAGGCTTGATTCCAATTGGAGGGTTCACCAACCTCCAAGTTCCATTTTTAATGAGAGCATCATACTCTCTTTGCATTGCACTTCTCCATGCATCACTAGCTATTGCTTCTTGAAATGGAGAAGGTTCATCAATAGCAGCAAAGTTTAATTCACAATCAAATGTAACAAAATCATCATACCGACTTGGAACTATTCTAGTCTGCTGTGATCTACGTACGAGTTGCTCCATTGGTTGCTCTATTTCAAGAGACTTTGGATCAAGAGCTGCACAAGGTGATTCTGATTCTTCAAAATTGCTATTACTTTTCAAACTATCCCCATTCTCTCGACCTTCCATAGGTTCACTGTTATCATTCAAAACATCTCCATTCTCTGTCACAGGTTCTGGAACTTCCAAAGATTGACCTAGCAAAGGAATCCCCCCTTCAAGAGAGGGAAGTTCATTATCCCATTCATGATAGAATATTTTAGAGTGAAATCTATCAAGATGAGCAAGCTGTTTGTCAATAGTGAGAGTATGTTTGTCAAATTCAAGAAATATAACATCTCTAGAAATAATAAACTTGCTATTTTCTACATCATATAGGCAATAAGCTTTATAAGTATTAGAATATCCCAAAAAAAGGCATTTTCTACTTCTAGCTCCCAATTTATTTCTTAGCTGTGTAGAAACCAAAGCATAACAAGTGGAACCAGAAACTCTAAAATGCTTGATAGTTGGAAGATGACCATGCCACAGTTCATAAGGAGTTTTGTTGTGTAGGTCAGCAGAAGGACTCCTATTCTTGATGTAGACAGCACAAAGAATGGCTTCCCCCCAAAACATCAACTTAACATTCTTAAAAAACAACATAGATCTTACCATATTCAATATTGTCCTGTTCATGCGTTCTGCCACACCATTCTATTGGGGATTATAGGGAACAGTGTTTTGATGTTTAATACCATTGTCTAGCAGATATTTTTCAAATTCATGCAATGTATATTCCCCACCATTATCAGTTCTAAGGATACCAATATTGAGCTTAGTTTCATTTTTAATCCACAAATGAAAATTTCTGAATGTAGAAAAAACTTGAGATTTGTCTTTTAGTAAATAAACCCAGCACATCCGTGTATAGTCATCAATAAAGGTCATTAAATATTTATTGCCATTTGTAGATGGAACTGGCATGGGCCCACACAAATCTGAATGAATAAGGCCTAGCTTTCGAGAAGCTCGAAACATAGAATCATGAAAAGGTTGCTTACTATGTTTGCCTAAAATACAGGCATCACATGGGGAAAGTTGTCTTGGAATAGTAGGAAGCCCTTGAACTCCATTCTGTTTCAGTAGTCTGAGACTATCATAACTAATATGACCAAATCTAGCATGCCATAACAAGCTGGAAGACAAATTACCACTATGTTGAACCAAATGTGCAGTATGATGAGAAGTAGATGAGGTACCTTTCAACTTTAACAGTTTGTCCTCTTCCACTCCGGTCATGATAATCACATGATCATAAGCTTGTTTAATCTTAATGATGCCATCATACATATGCATGGAGTGACCTTGTTGTCTAATATGCACAAGGGATATCAAATTTCTCTTAAATTGGGGAAGATAAAGAACATTAGAAAGTATGTAATCTTCCAGTCCAAGTAATTTCAGTCTAACAGATCCAATACCTGAAGGCTTTAACTGAGACCTGTCAGCAAAATAAACCACTCCATCTACTTGGTCATTGAATGTCTCAAAGAAGTCTTTTCTAAATGTCATATGGCACATAGCTCCAGTATCTAACAACCAAATGTCATTCCAAGAGGAAAATGAAGTACTGAAAATTTCTTCAATGCCAAGATTACAATGTGAGACAAAATAATGTGTAGATTCAGGAGGGTTACCTTTGTCTGGTAGCTGCACTTTCTTGTCACGAATCTTCTCCCAAGGATTTCTACAAAGACTGGCTGAATGGCCCATTTTTCCACATCTATAGCACTGCAGAGATTGCTTGTCTCTGGGGTGATTGTCTTTGTATTAGAAGTCTCTATGCTGGTTTTGTGGTTGTGAATGTTGTCTGTCACCTTGGTAATTTCTACCCCCCCTTCCTCTTGACTGTCTTCTGCCACGACCTCTACTACTAGTGTCATGTCTCGTAGATTCATCTTTGGATGGCTGCCCCTGCTGTGCAAGACACAAAGTCTCAGCATTGGGAAGTGACTCCTTCTTCCCAAAGGCTTTTTCTCTCTCAGCAATTTTCTCCACAAGTTTATCAAATGTTATGTCTTTCATTTTTTCACTAGCTTGAAGGGATTCAAGATAGTGTGAATATGTAGGATAAAGGGCTTTAATAAAAGCAGTGAGCTGGAGATCAACTTTTACACCCGTGGCTTCAATATCATGAAAAAGAGCTCTGATTTCAGAGGCTAACTTCATAGGATCATTACCCTTCATCTCTAGATGGAATAACTTCATTAACAATTGAATAATTTCAAGCTCTGAATGAGAATCATATAGATCTTTAAGTTTCTTTAAAGCTGCAAAAGTTGTTTTACAAGAATTTATATGCCTACTTACCTCTTTGCTGACAGAGGCAGCAATCAGAGCATAAGCCTTTTTGTCTTTACTCTTCCAGATTGCTTGTTCTTTTGCTTCTGTAGGTTGTTCTGGCTCTTTGCTGTCATCTTTGCTTTCACAGACATCATCCCACAAATAATTAAAAATCAGAGTGTTCCTAACTTTTCAAAACCATTCTTGATAATTCTCTTTACCAGAAAGAACTATTCCAATGATTGAAATTAAAGAATGCAATGGAATTTTTTTCTTTTTTTCTTTTTGTTGCAGTCTAAACTCTTTTTTCTATTTTATGCTTGAAGCAAATTATTAAATCTATTTACTTCATAATAAAAAACTAAAACTGCAGAATATGATTATAGACTTATAATCATCTATTATCCTGGCTCTGATACCACTGAAATTGGAACAGTCACCATCGTGATTCACACAGGCACACAATCTTATTAAAGAAAATAAAAGAAATATATACAACACAAACTGTTAGAACAGCAAAACAGTTAGGGCAAAAACTGCAGAGGTGGTTAGAAAACTAAACTACCAAACCTAAACTATCTGAACAATCAAACAAACTAAAGATCCGGAAGGATTAGTTAGCAATTTTCATCATATGCCCATTGAGTTAGTGGCCATCGACCATCACACTTTTGTGCGGCCTTACTCTTCAACGAACAAAAACTACAACAAATTCCACATCCTTTCATTTTAGTAATACAATAATTGACTGGACACGGTGCACTTTGCACCTTACAGCATCTCATTATTTGAACTTTTTTTAATGTTAATTTGATTTTTTTGGTTAAATGTTTATAATGTAGACTTTGTTACTAAATCAAATGTTTCTGGTCACTATATTAGAAAAAGTTATCTATTACACCTGCATTGCTTTTACCTTCTAATAGTGTATCATGAAACCACGAATTTGAAGATTTTGAATCATTAAGCGAAATGTATTTTGTTCTTGAAGAGTCTTCACAATGTCATCTTTAAACATAACCCTGATGGCATTTTATTTTATTGATAAATCTTGTGGTTTGACATTGAGGTTTTATACATGTATATGTACATGTATATATATACATATACATATGTATATGTATATATGTATGTATATATAGTACATATACATATACACACACACATGTGTATATATATATATATAAGTCACGATTCACCTTTTCAATGTCACAAGAATTGTGATAATTGGAGATGTTGGTGTGTGTGTATATATATATATATATATTTGAAGAGCTTTAACTCACATTGTTTTGTACACAACCCCAAGACTGAGAGAGCGAGGGTGAATCAAGTTTGAACACAAACTTAAACTTTTTAACACAATTGAAATTCAACATCCTTAATTTGATCAACAACAATGAAAGATACAAAGCTTCTAGTTGGGCTATGGAGGACAAAGACTAAAGAAGTTGGGAAGCGACTAATGATCTGGATGAGTAGTTAGACAAATGGGAAGGAATGGAGGAAGAATTGAAGGTGCTATATGAGAAGATTGACCAAAAAGAGGACAAGGAGGAAACAATAAAGGCTATGGATGAGATTCAAGGTAGTCAGATGTCCCTCAAGAGAAAAATGAAGGATGTGTGCAGAGCAATAATTTTTTAAAGAGGAATTCAGAAACCCTATAGGCTATCCAAGAGGAGATCGAGAATAAGTAGGCTTGGAAGAAGAGGCCTTTGGAATTTTTCCCTACTACAAGGTTGGAGGTGTCGGTGTCCAAGATGAAAGCGACTGCGGAGTCACTTGCTATTTCATCTAACAAGGGATCCAACAAATGACTCTCCTTCTTTGATAAGGTGAAGGCTGTGAGTTAGGATTGGAAGATTGAGAAGCACCCCACTAGGTAGGCCATCAGTGTTTGCCTTGAATGGGGGTGGGTCTGTCTGTTTTTGTTTTGCTAGTCTTTAGTCTTGTCTATCTTTGGGTTTTGTTGCATAGGTAGTTGGGTGCTTGTTGGTTTTTGTTCTATTTTGGCACCTGGCAAGTTAGCATTTTGGATTATCACTCCTCATGAGTCACATAGATTTGCTTGATTTTTCATCTATGTAGTGGTTATGAAATGGTTTGGGCCTCTCCTAGTTTAAACTAATGAGAACACCAATGGAAGATAAAATCATGAATGCTAATGCACGAGACAACACTAGATTTATGTGGGAAACCCAAGAAGGGAAAAACCATGGTGAGAGCTATCTAATACTATATTTATAGGTACTACAAATTGTTTTAATGATCACTACCTAAGGAAGCACATTGGTCTCAGAAAGGAGTTGCTATTGAGGTTCACTACCTCAAGGTAAGATACAAAATAACTTGTCAAACATACTTGTTGAAAAAAGATGAGTTTTTGTTGTCATTGATGTCAAACTTGTTGATTCGAATAGGTAACTTTGTGATATCTTTGGTCTAGATGTGTGTTGGATTAATTTTAGTAACAATGGAATTGGTCAATGGTCTTATAGATGGCTGATGATTGATTGCATTCACTCTAGGTGGTGTAGAAAGTTGTAATATAGCTTTCCCAGATAATTCGAGATAATCCATGTGGTGCGAAGTTGGTTTCATGTAGATCTAAGTTCAACTATACAGTGACAGGGTGACAGTTTACAAGAATGCATTGCCTTCAAGTACTTGGTGATGTGGTTCATTGATTTATGTTTGTAGATATCAAGTGATGCTATGTTGAGCACCCACAAGTGTTTTAAATGGTCTGCATTATATCTCAAGTAAGTTGTGTTGGTACATGCCTTAACCACTTTATCATTTGGAGCTAACCTATAATGTTTTGGTCTAGATGCAGAAGCATGTGGATCTATAGGAGATTATTTGGGATGGACAAGAATGTGTGCTAACATGTTATGATGCCTTGCATTTTTCATTCCACAATGCATTGAATTTCTTTTTTTGGGCTGACATAGTGTGATACCTTGCTCTTTGCTAATTGCTTCATTGATATGTGCCCTCATATTACTCTTTCTCTTTTTCCTTCTTTGCTCCATCATTATGAATTCTTTCAACATTGTGTTTTGCAATAAAATACTTAGTCCCTATACCAAAGCCTTGTTTTCTTCCTTGTTATACACCTAGGTTGTTGAATTTTGCAACACAAAAGATTGTAACACAAGCCTACAAGATCAAATAACAAACAAAAACACCTTCTACAAATGACAGCTACACAAATAAATGCTATATTATTCAAAAGAATGAATATATAATGAATTAGAAATATACAAGAAGGTGTTTATAAAGAAAGCACATAGATGCCATGTGCTAAAAATAGGAGAACTAAAGTGAAAGCATGAGGAGCTAAAAAAAGCTCAATTCTAGCTAAACTAGATGCAAAACTAAAGCAACGAGAAGCAATCACTCCTAAGTGAACTTTAGAAAAAAAGAATGACTAATTGTTAAAAAGAAACTAATATATGTTATAGATGAGGCCTCTTGTTAGACTGAGTGACCAATAAGAATATATATCTACATCTTAGTGCCACCTCTATGATGTCAAAAGTTGACACCTGTGCATATACTCAAAGGCCGTTTTTCACCAAGTTCTTATTTCTGATAGATCATTATAGATCATTCTAGTGTAAACCTTGAGTCATGAATAAATGTTATCAAAGTATTCAGATTTACACTACCTTTGCAAATACATTTGAAGGTGTTGCAATCCTCTGGTTTATAATATTTCCATTGTAGGAAGAAATAAACCCTTGATGAAATCTTGTAACATAATGGGTTTCTATTGTTTGCACAAATATTGAGCAACACTTGTGCTATAACGAGCTCTTGCATTGACTTATCCGCCACTCCACGCATTGTGGTCACTTTCATCATGTGCTCACAGGTATTGGCTCACAAAGCCCACTTAAGTTTCTATGCACCTTGATCCCAATTATAGCTGCCAATGTCGATTCAGAACCACATTGCATCCCATGAGATGACATTTCTATGAGGAATTTTGTTAAATAATTCAGGTGCTTTGTCTATGATTTTATATTTTGCATGTGTGTCTAGCACGACATTTGTAACCACAACATGTTCTAACAAAAATATTCATTCTGTTATGCTTTGATGGATGTCGCTACGCTCATCAAAAGCTCCCACTTTAGTGAGGTTGGGAGGATGGTGGCAGCGGCTGAGGAATACGGCTATAGACCTGTTGCTTCCATTTGCATAAGTGAATAAACTTACGAGAACACGAATATAAAAATTTACATTGACAGATAGGATAGGAACAATATATCATTTGTATCGATTAACATGGCTCTCAATATAAGCACAAATAATTCTCAAAGCCATCTCATGGCAATACTCTTCACAAGTAGGATAATAGCAAACCTCCCCATCGTCGCCATAAAGCACTACCATATTAGTTGTTGTGCACATTAACATCGTCCCATCCACAACTAACAGAACTGTTTTAAGTCCTGATAACAAAAGGTGAACCATAAGGATCAAAGATGGATTAAAAATTGCTGGTATATTGAGTAACATGTTAAGTCTAGGGAATGTCAGTCAATTCTGAGCATTTTAACACATTTAAGTCTAGAAATCAAAACTTAATGTTTTTGATTTAAATCATTCAACTGATACTGATTCTTTGACTTTACACCTACCATTCTTTGACTTTAAATTTTCTAAAGAGATTTAAATAAACTCATTTTGTGGATGCCTTGCAATATAAGTAGTAATAATAACTACATTTAACTTCTCAAAAGTTATCCACAACCTTCCTTAATCGATGCCATGCATAGAATTATCAACTCATACTTTACTCCCAATCGGTGATAAGGAACAGATTACCAACTTCTGTAAAAGATTCGATAATAGTTTTAATCGGGTTTCAAGGGGAAATTAATAATTGCAATTAAAGTGTCAATAAGTTCATTCCTTCTATCTTCGATGCCGAAGGACGAGTTGCCAACATAATTATGGAAAAAGAACATTGCGATAAAGATACACACTATAATTATGTAAAATGAACATAATAGAAAATCATAAACCATCAGGAGATAAAAATATTCTATAATCATATATGAAAGCACATGACAAAGCACAAAATGATGTATAACAAGATTGCTAATTTTTTTATCTACCAAAACCATTCATGCATTAATATGTCATCATCATTTATGTTCTAATAATATGAAAATAAAAGGATCTAACAAAAAACATCACATCTTAAATTCTATTTTTATTGTATCATAAATTTTATAAAAAAATGAGCATTAGAAATTTCATGAATCAAAACATAATGAAATAGATATCCATCATCTATATCATGTTAATTATGGGATAAGGAATGATCATTACTATAATTCTTGTAAATTAAATCATCAATATCCCATGATCTACAAAAGATATAAAATAAGGCTACTAATATATTGTCACACATATATAGATTCCTCTATACAATAACATTTTTTCGTAATGATAGAAAAAAATACCAACTATCACAAAAAGATAAAAAGAGTGTTTGTTTGGTTCCCAAACAATTAAGAGATACAACACATCTACATTACTATCTTAGATAAATTAAATAAATGCCTCAAGAAAAATATCTATCTAGATATTTTATATAAATTCAAATTAAGATATATGTGGTAGTTAAGGTTGAAATAACACCGTACTTGTACTAAATTATTACGATATTATAGTAAAGCATAGTGGATATTATAGGCGATAATACTATGAATAAACATGACTTATCCCCCGTTCACCATTGCTATGTAGCGCTGGGTGTCGCCTTTGATTGACTTGGATATCGTTGTCTACCATGTAAATTGGGGAGGTGGAATGGAGAACATTTGCCTTGAATGTGAATATTTTATGTATTGGCAATGTTATGTATAGGTGCATCTTAGCATATGGACAACTATTTTCATTTCACACTAGCTACTAAAACATTGGATTATCTTATCTAGTTAGTTACAACCAATCAACCAATCAATTCATTATTATTAATTATAATTTAGATTATGGAGAAAGTTTTATTTTATTATTATTATATTAATTTTATTTAAAGAATATCTTTAGATTAAATCAGTTGGGTCAATAAATATGTAATGAATACTTAAAAATTGAATAGAGAGAATAGATATAATGGCGTTTTAAAACAATGATGCAAAAATTCAATGATATCATTTTAGAATCATTTGTAAAAAACATAGAGAGTTATACTTTCAACCAAAAATATGTTAAGTAATCTTTATATAATCTTAAAAATTATTGTAATTTAAATCTTTGTCTCATGAGTTGGAACTTGAGCATCACGTCTTTGATTTGATGTGTGAGAATAAACTTAGTTGCATGGAAAGGAAATGCTAGAATGTGTGCACAAAGGTTTCTTTCCTTTGTTGTCCATATGTCTAAATACGTCAATGTGGTGTTTGCAAACACATTTGATGAAATCATAAGACTTAAACGTTCAACTTCTTCTAAGTCAACACAGTAGGTGGAGTATGGTCAACTTTACAACATTCAGTGAATATCTAATGTCAACATTCAAAAATGTGTAAATGGATTAATATGAATGATATAGATGATGGTTCGTTGTCCTTTAGAAAATGAAGCGTGCTTAATAGAAATTTCTCCTTATTCAACTATATTTTCTACATTTATTTTCCATGTGAATTAATGACACATTAGTATCTTTAAATAGAATAATATAATAATAACTCACCATAATATGTACCAAGTCAACTTGTGATAACTAATACAAAAAAATATGAAAAAAATAAAATTAAAATTTGAATGTTAATTTTTTTGGTTCAAACTTACATGCCTCAAATTACAAGTCTAGTGAACATAATAGGCTTCATAGAAGACTGCAAAGGAGAAGGAAACATAGAAACACAAGATGAAATTAGGAAGGTTAATAGCAAGCAAAGGAGAAGGAAACATAGAAACACAATATGAAATTAGTAAGGTTAAGAGTAAGTGAATATATTATGATTTTTTTTAGTTATCCTTTAGAGATGTAGTTGTATGAACATTAATTTTATGATCATGATCCATTATTTATTAATGAAGTTTTTTGTTTTCAATTTATTGATAGGTTAATCGAATCTATCTTGAATGGCATCATTTCACATAATGGTATTAGCCTTCGAGAATTTATATTATATTATAAAAGAGTGATACAATATGCATAGGAGTAGAGTAGTGTTCTAGATAATTGCTAATAAAATTCAAAAACCTCAAACTAACCCCAACATCTAGACTGGTAAATATACATAATCTACCGCAAGACCAACCTAATCAGATGCCTAGAATTCTATACAAAATGGCCTCTGTCTAGCTATATCCCACAAGTAAGTATAAAACTGTCTAAGGAATTACATATATATACAGGGTCCAAAGAGGAATACTCCCCTTCTATTTCAAATGCATTTTGAAAAATAGAAAAAACTACAAAAATGCTAATTGATGACCATTGTTTTTCCCTTGTCACCTAGGAGACGAAAGTTAGGGTGTGCCATATCCATGTTGCTCGGTCTTAGTTCTTGCTCCTCAAAAATTTTCATAAGACCATCCACACTTGTCTTATCCCATTCTTCCTTAATGTTAGTATTGATCCCATCCGCTCTCATGTAATTGTGAATCAAATGCCCCCCTTAATTTTTCCTCATTCGATAGAGATTCATCAAGAAGATTACATTGCATTTGATATCCGCTTTCCTAGCTTCAAAGGACCTTGCATCCTCAATCACCAAAATGGGAAGGTGTGGCACTGACTTCCCATATTGGATGATGACCTTACAATCCTTAGGATAAGAAATTGTTAGTTCATCACTTATGTTTTTTTTTAGGATAAAACAAGTTTATAAGGGGCCCCGAGACCCTTTACAATCAGAGAGCCGCCCTCGATAAATAGGCTAGACTACCTGGTAGAAAACCATAGGTTTTGGTAAGGACCTGAAACCTTATGAACTTATGGGCATCCAAATCCCAAAGAACAAAGGCTACAAAAATAGAGCATCCAGAACCAAATAGATGCCAGCCAAACAACAAGACAAAACAAACCAGGCCTTGACAGATTAAAAAAATAGAGAACGAGGATTTAACAGGCACCCTCAGCCAACAAGAAGGGTTTTCCCAGGCTCCCTTAACCTGTAAAAAAATCTCTAGGCCAACAAAAAAAAATCTTGAACTTAACCAAAAAATAAATACTGGCCAAATTGAGCCCTTGAAAACTGCCAACATCCAACCTGTCCCTGATAAGAACAAAAAACATAGGGTTTTTCCAGGCTCCCCCAACCTTGAGAGTAGATTTTATAAGGCTCCCTTAATCTTGAGAGTGGATTTTATAAGGCTCCCACAACCTACCTCAGCCCCCCAACAACACTTCCAGGCCTTTCTAATAACATCCAACTCCACCCCAATATGAGAGAGGTAAACTCCAGCCACATCCATCTCCCCCTCCATAGAAGATGGGACCACCTCAATAGGATAGACCAGAGCACCCCCAAGATGCAAAGAATGGAGCCCAATGAACAAGGCCATGGAACTGAGAAAGAGAAGGATAGGAAAACCCTCCTCACAAAGATGTCCCAGAGTCAAAAGATAAAATCATAGAAGTCCAGACCCCATCAAAAAAAAGGGTTTTGAAAAGGCTCCCTTAACCTTCTTTAGAAACAAAGGAACAAGGGTTTTCACAAGGATCCCATAACTTGGATAGTCCATACCATGCAGTTTTAACAGGCTTCCCAAACCAAAAGCACTTGGTTTTAGCATGCTCCTAAAATCATCATAGAGTAAAGCCATAACAACCACCAAGCCAAAGCAGGAGCAAGGAGAAAACCCCAAAACCAAAAAAGCACCCATATCAGTTTGGGATGAGATCTCTACATCCAAAGGAGCCGCCAAAGCATGACCACATGATCAACCACCCAACACAACTCCCTACATCCACTCAAGGGTTTACAAGAAAAACAAATCTCCACCTCTATAGGAGATAGAGTCAAATAAATATACAGAGCAATATAAAACCCATGAGAGGGAAAAAAGAGAGAAGACCAAGGGAAGCCTTTGAGCCAATGATCGTTAGCAGCCATAAAAGAGAGGAACTAGAGCCTTCTCACAACACCAATGATTAGCTCACCCAGAACAACCAGAGGCCCAGGCAAGATGCAACAATGAGAAAAAAACTGAACCCCAACATAGGGGCTTGGAACAGCCAAACCCACACCATAGCTCAAAGCAGCATCTGCACAAACAACTCCCCTTCAAATATCTACATATGGGTCGAAATCCTCTCCAACAAACCCAGTTATCGAGATCCAAACCCCATAACTCCCTCCTCTCCCGCGAAGCCCCATATCGTCCTCCAAGGAAAGCACACAACACGACCACAAACCCAACCAACCCTTTGAGCAAATGCACCATGCAGGGAAGCACTGACAGAGGGGAGCGAGCCCATCCTCGTCATCATCGCCAGAATCCTCCCTACCTTTGGCCTCCCCTGTAACCGATCTTCCTGACTTCGCACCCACACTCCTCATTTCAAAATCCTCCAATGCAACTAGTTATCTTGCTTTGTTAATCATCCCCAAAATTTTTAGTTCATCACTAATGTTGTCCAGGTTTCCCAAAATCTCCTTTTTGAATAGTTTCTAACACAACAATGTAGTGGCATCCTTGGACTCGCCCACATGAAGGAGCATAGCTAGAAACACCACAAGAATTTTTGTGTTGACTCTATATTTGTGGGAAGTGAAGATGAAAGCCCAGCCCAGAATCCTCATTATAGCTTGCACCACCAAACTATGAGAATGAATCAACCCCTCTTTCATTCTCCTATCCTTGATTTCTCCAATGAATGCCATTTTCCTCTTACTTGCAATCAGATGAATGGGAAGCTCCATTGAAATTGCCCTTTGCTTCTCCTCACACCTCAAATCTTTAACTTCCCAACTTGATGTCTTTGGCTATTGCACTAATATATTTATAGAAAGGTTATGGATTTGCCAAATTTTTTGGTTACATAATTGTATTATTATTAAATGAATAAATATATATTTCAATATATGATAAATATGCTTTTAATTAGTTTTCATATAAAAAAGAATAATACAATATTCATAAAATATGGTGAGTAGTAAAAGATACACTTTGAATGTCTAAGGAGATTAATATCAAAGAACCAAACAAGAAAGTACAAAGAAATTTAGTAGGAAGTCAAACTTAAACTCAAACAACAAGAATTTATAAAATTTATAATTTATACAATTACACTATTAAAGGAAAAATTCAAAACTTTTTCAATTATTCTAGGGGAGAGGGACTTATAGTCACGTGAGCTAACTTTGCCAACATATAGATATTACATGGAATATCATAAGACCTCCATTTAAAAAAAAGGTAAAATGGACTTTTATTTATCTACAACTTTTTTTATACATGGAATACACACACACACACATACACACTTTTTTAATATAACATTCTTATGTTTATGTGTTCAAGTATGGGTCTATTTTGACCAACAATTATATGTGGATTATTTATTTACAATATATAATATAAGTATGTGGCAACACTGGTTATTATAAGTAAAAGGGGGTGTACAACAATTGAACCCTGTATAACTACTAGATTGTCTGCCCTAAATATCAAGTATAGATCATTTTTCTATTTTCATAAAAACTAAACAAGTAGAAACTAAATTATGTATTTGATATTGTGTTCAACAAATGAGAGGAAATAAGTAGACTTTATGTTAAAAATAAGAGTAAATTATCATTTTCTTTTTCATGTGTAATCCTACTTAAGTAGCATCGATTCTTTTCAATGATAAAGAATTTGAAATTTATGTTTTCGATATAGATAAACAGGTTTTACAAGGACCTGAAACCCAAAGTTTTACAGATCAATGCCAACAGCCAAAAAGACATTAACCAACAACGAAATAGGGGATAAACCCCACACAGACCCAACGCCAAAAAATAGACAAAAATACCAAAAAGAAAAATAGAAAACAGAACTCAGCTAAAAGAGTGCTCTAGTTCAGTATTCTTTTGAATAATCTACTTGTTGATTTTCTCTAGATCCTCCATGATGTATTTGGAGGTACCCTGGTCCTAGCTCCGATGCCTGGTCCTAGTATAGTGACCCGAACTAGTCTTCCCACTAGTAGCACTCTGGCCACCCTTTGAAGCATTATTTTTCTGTTTTTCACCCAAGGGAGGTTCACTGGCTATGGGTCTAGTTCTATAGTTGACCATCATGGCATTTTTTTTTCAAAACTTTCAGTGCTGTTACTCATCGCCTCCCTGTTAATTTCCACCAGATTATTTAGGCTGTCTTTGATGTCATTCACATAATCCTCCAACTTATCAATTCTGCACTCGTTGAAGATCTTCATAGTTTCAACATCCTGAGATACCTTTTGAATCATGCTCATGATTTTCTCAGTTTTACTAGGCCCAGGGGATCCTGTGAAGGTTTCAATAACTCCTTTAATTCCATCTTTCAGAGTTCCAATTTCCTTATCCACCCACTTCCAATAGTTTTCTTGGGCTCTAGTGACCTCCAAAATTAGATCTTCCAGCTTCTTCTCCCCCTTTTTCTCCCCTTCATTCTCCTTATTCACAATCCCCTGTTTCTTGTCATCCACATTGATGGGGATGCCTAACCTAATCTCGTAGTCCTTGTCTTTGGGCCCATTTGACTTGGTCAATTTTATTTTCTTTTTGATGGGGGTCTCTAGGTCTTGCATTTTCCTGCTACTGGATTTAAATTTGCTTACCGCCCACCTTGGAGGGTTGGTTTCTCTACTACTGTTAGTTCCTAGGGTCACCATAGGTTCTCCTTCTTTCTTTGATCTATACTCAGGGTACTCCGAATTCTTGATATCATGCCAATCCAGGGAAGTGCCACTATCATCCTCTTCCATCTCTATGTTAGAAACAAACTGCACCTCAAGGTTAGAGGAAGAAATGTGGGTTTTATCCATGGGGGAGGGTTTCACTTCATGGGCTTTGACATACTCCATGATTAACATGATAAGCCCCTCATGAAGCACCAGATTATCCTGGTTCTCAGCATGTTTTGCTAAACTATTTTCCAAGGATGAAACCAAATAGAAGGGGATGGAAATAATTTAACCATGCCTAAAGTGATTTAAGATAGTAAAATGGTATGAGAAAATACTAGCACATCTTCCATAAAGAGTGATATACCTCATGATAAATTCCACCATGTCAGCCTAGAGGGAATTCCATTCTTTCCTATTGTAGCCGTCGTCCGCCATTTTTGTCACTCTCTATCATTCCTTTTCCTTGTCCAAAAAAGCAGCAATGGCCTCAATCGACTTCCTCACTCTATAAAAGTTCATGCCCTCCATTTCAAGACCAGTAAAAATGGCAACTAGGGTTTCATCAACCTAGAATTGTGCCCCATAAAAAACCAACACACCCTTATTCCATCCTTTGACAAAGCTTTCAGTAACCAGAGAAGAGTTACCATGAAGTCTCTTCAGATAGGGGACCATCTCACCATCAGAGATTTCCTCCTAGACCTCCTTATTTTTTGGCCACTTATCATAGGTCATGGGTTCATGCCTATGCTTGTCCCCTCCCATTCTATTACTCATGCACTCCAGGCAACTACACTCCAGATGCAAAACCAAGAAAAAACAAAACTAGAAACAGGGCGAGCTGAAAGTTCTAGAGCTTCTCAAAGTGGTAATAATTTGAAATACCATCCCAACAACTCCCATCCCATCATAATATTTCATCATTAAAGTCATTTGTAAGGCCAAAGATATCAACATCATTTCTAGCTAGAGTTTTCAGGAGGGTTTCCCTTCCCCTCCACCATTTAACTGCCACTTTATCAATAGCCAAGTTAGAAACATGATCCATCAGTTTATTTCCTTCCCGGTAAACGTGCAAAATCTTGAAATCCTCCAAGCTAGCAATCATTTGAAGGCAATCCTTAATCAGGTTTAAAATTGTCTAGCTAGGCTCAATACTACCCTTGATGTATTTCACAATATTAAGCGAGTCACTTTCCAGCCAGACCCATCTAAAACCTTCCTTGCTCTCCATGTGTAGTCCTATGTAGGCAGCATTGACCTTCACATAATGGTTAGTCTAGGTGCCCAAAGGGAGTGCCACTGTAGAGACCAAAAAACCCAAATGCTTCCTCGACACTCCCCCACAACCTATTGGCCTAGGATTTTCCTTGGCCGCCCCATCAGTATTGATTTTCATCCACCCTAGAGGGGGTGGATGCCAAGACACATTCACTCTATTGTGTTTTATTCTATAGACCGGAATAGATATATCCCAGCAAATCTGCCATCTTTTGATAGTATCCCATTCCTCTTAGATAGATTCAAGTGGAGGATCATTTTTCCTATCAGGGCAATAATTAAGAAAGTTTTGCTTAATAACATTTCTTATTCTGATTGCCACCACTTGAGTAGTGGACTCCATATCTTTGAAAACCCTATTATTTATTTCCTTCCAAATACCTTAAGCTATATGAGGTAGGGATAAGCTCCACAAAATACCAATCGCATGGTTACCAGAGGGGCACTTCCATTGGTACAAAAAGTTCTATATAGAATTAGGGGGGACCCAATTAAAATTCCACAGACTAAATAATAAATCCTAGATATCCCTAACAAAGGAACAATGTAAGAGTAGATGACCAACATTTTTAGCATCTTCTTTACATAAAAAAACATCTATTAGTGATGAGGATCCCACGTTTACACAGATTATCAGTGGTAGAAATCTTGTTTTGCATGAACAGCTAGAAGAAGATATTAATTTTGGGAATTAAGAGTTTATTCCAAACTCCTGCCCAAAAGTGGACATGAGTAAAAGACCTGGTAATGATCCTAAAAGCATCGCTAGTAGATCCATTCCAAAAGACCAAGTCCTCCACCTAAGAGGAGGGGATGAGGATCGGATTAAGCCAAGATTGCAAAGGCTCCAAAGAAGTATCAAAGCTACTGAGGTCAACCCAACTTTCATCACTAATATAATTCGCCACCCAGGTTCCAATCAAACTAGTACATTTTTCTTTGAATTGAGAAGCCCACAACAATTCAGACAATGGTCCCTCTCCCATCCACCAATCTTCCTAGAACCTTATGTAGACACCTAAAATTGTCCAGTCTAATTAAATAAATATTTTATTTATTTAATTATTTGAACCTAATTCTTCTATTAATTGAATAAATCTTTATTTATTTAATTAATTCATTTATCCTCTTCTAGCCTTATTTCTCATTTAAATAAATACATTTATTTATTTAAATTATCCTTTTCCTAAATTAAATAAATATCTTATTTATTTAATTGATCTCACTCCTTCTATTAATTAAATAAATCTTTATTTATTTAATTAATTCATTAACCTTTTCTACCCATGACACATGTCATTCATCTCTTAATTCATACATTACCTACCCCTTTCATTATTTTATTATTTCCTCTACCTACCCTCTAATCATAGCCGACCTCCTTTTACACCTCTCAATCTTATCCCTCCATTTCATATAGTGTCTTCTATATAAGAGGATACTTCCTTCATTATCAACTCTGGCTAATGAATTTTATGTACTTGATACACTACGATCCTACTTGCAACCACATTCTGTTCTTTGTTGAGCTCTTGTGCACATAAAATCTGAGAGCAAATATATCAAGCAAGATCAATGGAGATAGGAAGAATGGAGATCCAAACCCTATTGGACATGTGATGGTATAATCTTTGTGATTTCATTTGATTTGCATTGTCTTAGGTAATCTTCATATGTTATGGTGGGTCTTTGTTGTTGTTAGGCTAGGGTTTTGTGGTTGAATTCATTTATCCTTTCAATATCGTTATTATTGTTATCCATTTTCACCATATACACCTTATATTTTTCCCATTCCCCAACACCCATCGACATCCCTGGTTGATAATGAGATTGAAGCTGAAGAAGTTGCCCCACAGATCAGAAGCTGAAGTCGGGAGGGTATAATTTTCCACCACCCTTTGGAAACCATGAATTTGGTATTTGTCCTTAAGGATATCAGTGCATTCATTGTTCTCTTTTAAACATCTCCAAAGCTTTTTGGTCATTAAAGCCCTGTTGAAATCTCTCAAATGCCTAATATCCAGACCTCCTCTATTTCTTAGATTCAGTTCTCGACCAAAGAAAATCCTTCTGTATTCTTTCCATTCTATTGGCAAATTTGGCAAGGATTTTAAAGAGACTCATATCATAGATTGGAAGATTATGAAGTGAAGCCTTGATCAACTGAATTTTACCAGCTTGACTTAATAAAGCCCCTTTCCATCTAGCCAACTTAATTTGGAATTGCTGAATTAGACTAGACCAAAAGGAATTTGGAGCATGTCCCACACATAGGGCCAGGCCCAAATACGAATCTGGGAGGGCACACATCTTACAACCTAAAATATTTGCAATCTTCATTTTTCTATGCTCAGGGGTATTCATGAAAAAAATGGAGCTTTTACAAAGGCTGACTTTTTGTCGAGTCCCTTTCTCATAGGTATCTAGGATAACTTTATGAGTTTTTTCTTCTTTAAACGAGCTTTCCCCCATTAGCAAGGTGTCATCAACAAATTGTTGATGCAAGCAGATAGTAGCTTGGGAAGACGGTCGTAAACCCGACAGATTGCTCTCATATGCTATTATAAAAAAATAGATTATTTGTAAGATATGAAACATAGTCATTTACTAATCCTAATAATAAGTACAATATATATAAATAAATAATTATTAAATTTATAAATATATAAATTCACTCTCATTTGCTAATTATGAATTTCTTTCAAAAATGACTAATGAAATATTAATTCATACTTTGGATTATCTCACATTACATCTTAAGATTGGATATAAAGAAGTAAATATCTTGTGTCATGTTATCCAAGCTTCATATAAGTTCCACACATGCTATTGGGTGGATTTTAGTGGGAACTTATGAATGGTATACCTTTTATTGTTCATCATTATATAAAATATGTTCATGGAGGTAGCGTTGTAATATTTAGAAGAGATTAATATGAACCTTTGATGCATTTGAGTTATTTCAATTTGGACAGTTATCTTCTTGCTTGCAAGGAACTTCCCTACGATAAGGAAAAATATTTATGTCATCTATAGATAAAATTATTACAACAAAGAAAGAAAAAGGGAAAGATAAGAGGTAAGGTTGTATTTCATAAATTTAGACATGCATCACTATCAAATTCATCAAGAAAAAAAGAAGTATTTTGTATAACTTTGGAGGAAATTATGATAGAAAAATTGGGAAGAGGTTGATTCTTTGGTTGTATGATTCATTAACATTCTTGTACATTCTATTTTTATAATTTCTAGTTTGTAGTTTTTTTTATAAATTTTTTATTACATTTTGACAGTTTTTTTTATACCTTGTTTGTTGTGATCTCACTTAAACATCTATATTGAGATAAATAATTTGTTTTCCTTAATCTGGGAGCTTAATTTATATGTCATTTTTATTTTTTTAACCTTTTCTTTCTTTATGTGTCATGTATTTTACTTTTATATTCTACTTATTTGTTTATAAGCATACTTGGTTTGTATTCTTTCTGTGTTTATGTTTCATCTTTCCCACTTTTAACGTTCTCCTATTTAACTTATTTACATATACTTTTTGAAACTATGGTCTTAAAATTTCATACACTTGATTTCTTCTATATATCACGATTATGTCTTCATGCTTATGATCCTTAGTCATTTTGATTCTTTATGAATGCACGTAAATTTTTACAATTATCTTACTTATTTGTGTTTATATGCCTATATTTTCATTTGATTGCATTCTTTATACACTTATATGATTTATAACTAACTTTTAGAGCTATGTTTTTCCTTCATGAGTTTTTCATTTAGAGTGCAATTGTTCCTTGATAATAATATACATCCTATGTGTTTCCATGCTTACATACTTTGTATTCTTACATGACTAGTATTTAAAGCCTATTATTTTCTTACATGTGATTGTAATCATTACATATTTTCACATGGCTTATCATGCATGATTTCCCCCTTTCATCTAGTTTCTTGCATACTATGAATGTAAGTAAAGAGATAGGAATATATTATCATTAATGTACTTGGAATATATTCTACATAGAGACTTATCACTATACCTAGATGGATCTTTATTTCATTCCATACCCGCAATTAAGTAGAGCTCAATCACACATTTTCACATTGTTTGCAATCACATTACATGGTTGTACAAAGTGTGTCATATTGTGTTTTGTTTCACAATTGTATGGTTTCACATTACAATGTAATACTAAATTTGGCATATTATAGTTTTTCATTAAATGGAGTATCACTATATCATTTTTTATATAGGAAAACTTTGTAACCTCTTGTTTTTTCTACTTTTATTTGTCATAGACAAATTGAAGCAACTTCATATTTATGTACATTTCACTTGTTTGATATAAGCTACTCACTGTAAATCTTTTCTTTATTTTGTAGGTTTTTGTAGAGTGTCCATGCTAAGAAGTTAGTCTAACATAAAAAATAATTCAAGAATGATCATTTTCTTTACATGAATAAATACCTAAATATTCATTTTTTTGTTGATTATATATATATATATATATATATATATATGCTAGTATCACAATCATTTCAATTATTATACATTAACTTGTATTTAAATGATTAATTAATTTTAATTAATTATAAAAAATGATATATTTTTTCCTAATGAATATATTTTATTTAATTTTGTATTAATAAAAAAAAAAAATACAATATTAAAAAAATAATAGAAAAAGAGGTACATCCAAAGAGTAGAACCGAAAAAACAATAGGATCAACGGTTGATTCTACCGGTGATATTTGAAAAAAGCCTAATGATGAAGTGGTTGGCGACTAAGAAGCAAAGAAATTTCTGATTCCAAATGAGGCGGTCATAACTACTCAAATTAAGTGGACCAAACAAATTGCGTGGAACACAGGCACAAGCATTAAATGCAGTCTGCTACCAACACCTTTCAGAGTTTCCTTTCCGTGAGACGAAATCCTACCGCGTCGACAATTCAACTAATAGTTTCTGATATCTACGTAAGAGTAAAAGTGAACCAAGCAAAATGAAGCGAACATTAACCACAAAAATTCGAGACGAAATGCAATCCGTCGATTATTTGGCAGTTTGTACTTTATACATCTATAAATAAGGCCATCTTGTGAATGCTTTCACCAGTGCCTGTGCAGCTCAAAGTCGTACGACAATGACAAAGTGTCTATGCTCCGTCCTACTGTCGCCTGCATTCCTTGCAACCCCTGCTCCAGTTGCTCAAGTGAGCAATTCGAGCCATCCATGTCGTCTACGTATAAGTATCTCAACTGCGCTTCTCAGCAGTGTCAGAGTTTGGGTGCCTGTCCGAACAACGATAACAATGTTAACTGTACCCGTACTCAAGAGTATGGCGACAAGTCGGAGGTGGACGAGCTCACGTCGTCTGAGACGCTAACTGTGGGCTCTCAGCCGGTGGAGGATTTTGTCTTCGGATGTGCGAGTGCGGCGAGCGGACTCATCCAGCGCTCGCCTGGATTGGTTGGGTTTGGGAGGGATGCTCTCTCCTTCGTTTCTCAGACGACCATGCCATATGACAGTACGTTCTCTTATTGCCTTCCCTCCCTCTTCTCCTCTGCTTTCACGGGGTCTCTCCTGCTGGGGAAAGGGGCTCTTTCTGCGCAGGGCTTGAAGTTCACGCCCCTCTTGACCAACGCTAAGTACCTTTCCTTCTATTAGGTGGGGCTAAACGGAATCTCTGTGGGAGAAGAGCTTGTTTCCATCCCAGAGGGGACCTTCACCTTCAACAAATCGACGGGAAGTGGGACTATCATAGATTCGGGAACAGTTATCACTCGACTGGTGGAGCCCGCTTACAATTCAATGAGAGATACTTTCAGTCGTCAGCTCTCCAATCTGACTCAGGCTAGTCCCACGGAGCTTTTTGATACCTGTTAGAGCACACCGTCCGGCGATAGTATGGACTTTCCTGTCATTACGTTGCATTTTGACGATAGTCTGGACTTGAATTTGCCAATGGAAAACAGTTTAGTCCCGGGGAGTGAGAATGGATCCGTGTTATGCCTTGCTTTCGCTGTCCTTCCTGCTGGGTTTGGCGATGTATTGTCAATATTTGAGAACTATCAGCAGCAGAATTTTCGAATGGTGCACGACGTCCCAGGATCCAGACTTGGAATCGCTGGCGAGAACTGCAATGGTAAGTAATATGCTTGTTGACTATCACTTAGAACACCTCTTAATATAATTAAGTTATTTATTATGTGTGTTGTGTTTTAAATATATTTGGAATAATATTGAAGGATGCTTTTGACTTGTTAAAGTCTAATTATTTATAGTTTATTAATTAAGAATTGATTTATTTAACATGCAATATTGGAAAAGATTTTGAATATGACTTCTCTTGTAATATGAAGAAAACTGAAAAAATAGACATGAGTACAATCCTTAAAAGTTATTTAGATTTTTTTGGAGTTATAAGGTTGTCTAAACAAAGAAATTAGTTACTGTTGTTAAATTTGAAGGGTGTGATTTTGATACATGGAAAATAAAAATATAGTTACTTTTTATTGAAAAAGATTAATGAGACAGTATGAAGTGGAGTTTTTCAAAAATAGGAATAGTTAAGATTAGTCGATTGAGATCAAGATTAATTGATAAAAAAGAGATAATGATGAATAGTTAAGATTACTTTTTACTCAATCAAAGAGGATTACTTTTTATTCAATCAAAGAGGAATAGTTAAGATTAGTCGATTGAGATCAAGATTAATTGATTAAAAAGAGATAATGATGAATATTCATTAAATAATAAAAAATATTTAATTAATGGTTTAGAAGAACAATAATTAAATAAATAAGAATTATTTAATTATAAGAAATTAGTAGAAGAGTATTAGTACTAATTAAATAATTAAAATTATATTTAATCAGTTCATACAAAAGGTTAGTGAAAAGTGTCGTCGAAGACTTAAGACAAATTTCAATGTCTACACAATGAATTAGTAAAGGAGTGATGAATTGAATCAATATTATTGCCAAATGCTCTTATGATGACAAGAATTGAGCTTATTATAGATTCTACAATTATTCTTAGAGTAAAAAGTATGATATATTCATTGATCTAAGAAAGTATGGATGTTTGATATAACTAAGAATAAATCCTCCCTTAAATACTATGTAGTAGATTGTGAATGTATATTGGTGTATGAATAGATGTAATCGTTGTTTCAAAGTGATATCTTTGTAATCATGCAAATATATGTATGTAAGAGACAATGGTTTGTGTCTAATCGCTTTTATTGACTCTTAAACTTATGCTCGTGCAATATCCTCTTTACACTATGCAATATCCTCTTGACTCTTAAACTACTGAAATTAAGTGGACCAATTAAATTGCGTTTGTAATAATCCACCATAATTAACTCAACAAAATTGACCATTCTTTTTTTTTTGTTTAATTTATTCATTGTGTTTGATTCAATCGCATACTCTGGGCATCCATCCATCTGGATTAGGCATTCATCCATCCGGGATGAGCATCTAACCATACGGGTTAGGTATTTGTCCATACGGGACATAAGATTTCATCTATCCAATATGGGATAGGCATCTACCCATACGGGGTAGGCATCTATCCAATCGGGATAGGAGGTGCTCTGGCCAGAGACTTAGACTCATCGGGACCATTCGGGTCCTGAGCCACTCACTAAGTACTACACTCTTCTAATAGAATTGCACCAAGGTCGCCGTCCTTAGGAGTAATTGAATAACATAATACAAGCTTGAATTCCACCTCAGAATTTGGCTTAAAGCCTTGGGAAGTCAAGCGAATCCATACGGGATTCCTTCCGAGTATGCATTGAATTACTTTTTCCAATTTAATTATCTTATCTTTCAAAATAGGATCCTTACTCAATCTTTCTTTTACCAAGCCTAAACCCCACCCACGAACGCCTGAGTACGAGGGACAACTCCATCCCAAGACTGCCTACATACCCGCTTCGGCACGGGATCAAGGCGTAAAGTATGTAGTTCTATTTTCTACTCTATGGTTTGATGTAAACTGATTAGTGGGTACGTAACCCTTTCTAGGGTCAATGTCCCAGATAGTTTCTCTGCAGTTGCTACCCACAGTGGTAGCACTTGAACAAAGGCTCAAGATGGCCTATTGTTTGTGGCCTAACAACTACATCCTAACACCTATCATGAGCGTCACCGTTGGCCAAATTGTCAATCACCAATATCTCTTCAAGATTAAAATCAATTTCATAAAAGAATTTTACTTAACCAACCCTAAAGGGGGTTTACTATGGTTTATCTCAATGGATGAAAATTCATTTAAAAATTATCTTATTAGATTATCGATCCAAGAGGGATTACCCGCCCCTTGGATTTTAACTTCCAAGTGTCCCTTATTACTCCCTGACAATTTATAGGGATGATGGCACAGACGTCGTTGATGCAACCTTATTAGGCATTAAGCGCAGTAGTTCAACACGATGACATTACCCATAAGTGTGACCCAGAGGCACTGTATATACTGAACGCTGCTAGGTTTTGGTTTTCCAACTTCCTTTATTTAATTTTTCTAACTTAAAACATCATGCTTGGAAAATAATTATGAATTGAACGTGTATAATTAGACATTGGAAAGCTCAATTGATTGAAATAACTACTTGATGAATTACATGGAATAAAAACCATAAAAAAAAAAACTTGAAATATAACTTTGCATAATAATGCTAATTAGGAAACTTACATATTAATAATTAAACGTGAAGCTTGCATGTAGATGGAAATGCCAATAAATGTAATCAATTTGCATGAGGCAAAGGTAGTGTAAGTTACATGCGAGGATATTGCTTATAAATCCACTAATCCCAAAATTGCTTTTAGCTTTGAATCATTCAATATGGATTAATTGCTAAGTGGATCAAAAAAGAGATCTAATTATAAAATTTGGTATAATTTAATTTACAATTTATAAATTGATAAGACTAATTATAAATAAATTTTTTATCTAAGTTTAAAATTTTTATTAAACTAAAATTTATATAAAAAAAAAAGAAAAAGGAATATAACATTTAGTATAATTTTTTTTTAAATTTGAAATGGCATTTAAATAAGGGAGAAGTGGGAGTGGGACCCCGCGGGTCCCATCACCACTGCGGGTACTACGGAAGCAGGCCCGCAGTGGTGAGGGGACCCCGTGGTCCCCTCCACTACCCTACGGCCACTGCCGTGATAGTGACCGCAAGGGAAGTGGAGGGTACCACTTCCTTGACGGTTACTAACTGCCTCCACTAGCTTGCACGCTGCCCGACATTCATAACTCTGAAAGACGTGATTAAATTTAAAAAAAATCACTTGCAACATTAAAAGTTATTTCGTTGGGATACACACACACACACACACACACACACACACACACACACACATATATATATTTATACATATATGGTTACATTCCCAGATTTCATAAAAGAGGAGTAAATAAACAGGTATGTGTATATAAAAGAATATTATTGTAAGAGAGAATAACATATTAAATTGTAGGGATGGAAGTGTAATAGAGAAATAAAATAAACAGAGAATAATTTGCTCCAGATTATCAAGAAGTAGTTAGGTGTTTATACTGAGAGTACAAGCTCTCACAGAGGGATTATATTCTAGTTCTCAACCAATATCCAGAGAGGGGGAGTTTATTTTCCATTTTTCACAGGAAGATTATTTATTTCCAGTATTCACAGGAAGATTGTTTATTTCCAGATTTCACAGTGAGAGAGTTTATTCAACTAATATTCATAGAGATTCAACTAATATTTACAGAGAAATTCTATTCAACTCATTTCACAGAGAGATTTTATTTAACTAATATCTCAGAAAGAATTATTTAACTAAAAATCACAAAGAGATTTATTTAACTAAAAAAAAAAAAATCACAGAGAGATTTTAAAATACTCACAGAGAGAATTAAAATAATCACAGAGAGATTAAAGAATGGGATTCAGATTTCCATTTGAAGAACCAGAGAAATGAATCAGAGGAAAGAAATAATGATTCAAATCACACAGAGAAGAATTTTAATCTCAAAAAAAGAGATTTTAAACAAATAAAGGAATATGATTTTCTTTTTCTAAAATCTTTGAAAGAAAAACAAAAAAGCAAGATCATGTACATGTTTTCTTGAGTTAAATAAAATAAATAAATAACCATTTTTTACATGCACTATATGTAAGCATTATCATTATTATTTATCCCTAAATAAAAGATTTAAATCTAAAAAAAAATTCTTTATATAAATGAATATCTATAACTATTTTTTGATAATATGAATTCCTCATAAGTGAATGTGAAATAACAAGGAGAAAACCTGGTTTATCGAGTTTGATGTTGAATCCACTAGTTATCCTTTTGATCCTTCCTTGCAACTTGAGAGAAATCTTTCAAACAACAACTTAAAATTCTTGCAACGAAAAATGAGACTACCAAAGAAGGTCTACTTCTAAAACTTGGGGAATTTCCTTCAAAACATAATCAACTCCCTTCTTTGAAACTTGCATATAATTTTATAAGAAAATTCCCTCCCTTCCACTATCTAGAAAATTTAACTAAAAAGGAGATTCTTTCCCAATTTTGGACTTCATGCCAAATTGATTAGACTTAGTGGGGGAATTACATGCAAGCTAGTGGAGAATCCTCTAGAAGCTTCTTATTCTTCCTACAACATGTGCCATAATTGGATGTGGAAAATAAATAAATAAAAATAATGTATATTTTCCATGTGTATGTGTGTATTATTATTTTCATTCTTTTTATAACATTTATTCAATCATTTAAATAGCTTATCCAAAAATATAATAGAATTGTATTTTAAATCCAAAAGTGATAAAAGAGGGTTGTGACAGTGGTTCGCATAGGCAACCGCATTAAATGAAGTTTGCTACGCACACCTTTCAGAGTTTCCTTTCATGAGACAAAATCCTACCGCATCAACAATTCAACTAATAGTTTCTAAAATCTACCTAAGAGTAAAAATGAACCAAGCAAAATGAAGCGAACAACTACCACAGAAACTCGAGACGAAATGCAATCCGTTGATTATTTGGCAGTGTGTGCTTTATACATCTATAAATAAGGCCATCTTGTGAATGCTTTCACCAGTGCCTGTGCTGCTCAAAGTCGTATGACAATGACAAAGTATCCATGCTCCGTCCAAGTCTCTTTTTTATTACTTGTTTGTGTGTCGACAGAAAACAGTAAGGTTGGGAGAGTAAACCTTGCATCATTCAAATGGAAGGATGATGTGGAGGATAACAAGAACTACTCTACGCTTGAATCGAAAACATCAAGTTTGAGTGTGATGCACATTCAGAGATAGTGTTCTCCTTTGCGCCTCCCCAATCTAACATGGTGGAAAGCGATATCTGAATCTATCGAATGGTGCACAACGTCCCAAGATCTAGACCTAGAATCACTGGTGAAAATTGCAATGGTAAGTAGTATGCTTGTTGAGTGACGAATCACCTATAATACCTTTCCCAATGTTCGCCATCTCACATGGCGTAACAATGAAATAATGTAGTAAAATGACATTGTAATAAGCACGCTAGCATATATCTGAGAGATGTAAGGTACAAATTTATTTTTTAAAAGTATACTAGTAATATAGATATATTTATAAAAATTTATTTGGTTTATTTATATTATTTAAATTATTTTTATTTCAAAGTTATTTAAAATAATATGTTGGCTATATATAAAAGTTATGTTGTGATTTTTACATACATAGTTATGAGATGACACTCTTTATTATCACTTAGAACACTTCTTAATTCTTTACTATCACTTAGAACACCTCTTAATTTTTTATTATCACTTAGAACACTTCTTAATATAATTAAAAAGTTATTTAATATGTTGTGTTGTCTTTTAATTAAGAATTAATTCATTTTTTTTTATAAAATTAGGTTTTATATTTAATAACATGTTGTAGACACCTAAAATTGTCTTGTTTAATTAAATAAATATCTTTATTTATTTAATTATTTGAAGCCTAATTCTATTATTAATTAAATAAATCTTTATTTATTTAATTAATTCATTTATCCTCTTCTATCCTTATTTCTCATTTAAATCAATACCTTTATTTATTTAAATTCCCCTTTTCCTAAATTAAATAAATAAATACCTTTATTTATTTAATTGATCCCATTTCCTCTATTAATTAAATAAATATTTATTTATTTAATTAATTCACTAGCCTTTTCTACCCATGACACATGTCATTCATCTCTTAATTCCTACACTACCTACCCTATTATTATTTTCTTATTTTCTTATTTTCTTTACCTACCTTCTAATCATAGCTGACCATTTATCTTTTACACCTCTCAATCTTATCCCTCCATTTCTTACAGTGTCTTCGATATAAGGAGATGCTTCCTTCATTATCAACCCTAATAAACTAATCATTTTATCTAACTGTGCTTTTGAACTTTCATATGCAATCAAGCCTACTTGCAACCACATTTCCGTTCTTTGTTGAGCTCTTGTGCACACATAAAATCTGAGAGCAAATATATCAAGCAAGATCAATGGAGATAGGAAGAATGGAGATCCAAACCCTATTGGACATGTGATAGTATAATCTTTGTAATTTCATTTTATTTTCATTTCTCTTAGGTAATCTTCATATATTATGGTGGATCTTTGTTGTTGTTAGGCTAGAGTTTTGTGGTTGAATTCATTTAGTCTTTCAATATTGTTGTTTCCATTTTCACCATAAACATTTTGGCACACCCCGTGGCACATGTATTTTTGTTAGATCTATGTTTTTTCAAGGTTTTTCTAACCATATATTGCTGTTTTGTAAAACAATTTGGAGAATAACCTTGTGCAGCTAGGGTTTTGGACACAAAATCAAGATCTTGGAGAGATTTGATCCGATCTCACAAATGGCTTGGAAGTTGTGCACCAAATTTTGTTGGTAGGTTGAAGACAATATAAAGAGATCTCAATCTAGTATTCAGAATTTTTGGAGCATATTTGCATTTTCCATGAATATTTTATGAATTTCATAAAAAATTAAGTTTGAGAGCAAATGAGAGAATTTTTTGGATCTTCTTACATTTTTAGAAATCTCTCAGAATTATACACAAGATCTATTGTTTTTGATTTTAATTTTGATGCAAAATGTTTCCTAAAAAATCAGAACTTTGAATATTAGGGTTTTTCATTATTTTAATCAGATCTCACAAACGACTTTGCATTTTGGCACAAATATTTTCTTCCAGGTTAAGAACATTATAAGAGGTACTAAATTAAAAAATTAGAGTTTTTGGAGCATATTTGAATTTTCTATGAATTTTTTATGTATTTTCGTAATAAATTAATTTTGAGAGAAAATGAGCAAATTTTTTGAAATTTATTACATTTTTGGAAATATCTCAGAATTATGCACAGGATCTGTTGTTTGTGATTTTAATTTTGAAGCAAAATAATTCCTAAAAATTTGAATCTTTTAAAGTTAGGGTTTTGCATTATTTTGATCATATCGCACAAATTGCTTGGAAGTTTTGCAGGAAGTTTTTTATGTAGGTTTGGAAGACTATCAGGAGTGTCTAGTAAAAATTTTAGATTTTTGGGATCAATTTTGCATTTTAAATGAATTTTTTATTATTTTTCATAAAAAATTAATGTTTGGAGCAAATTAGCAATTTTTTTGGATTTTCTTACATTTCTGAAAATTTATTGAAATTTAATAGGTTCTCGATTTTTTTTTATGATGTAAAATAACTCATGAAAAATTAGATCTTTAAATTTGTCAAAAAATGCTTTGTTGAAGGCCCTCTATTTCACAAAGTCTTTTGGATCACTAAGTAAAGTATTTTGATCGACCTTTTATTTTATTTGAAAAGTAATAATTTCAATATAATGAGTACTAAATTATTTAAGTGTTTTCAAATGAGATAATTACTTTGATTAAAACAAGCCCATTTAGTATTCATAATTGCATTGCTCATATATTTATTTGAATGTTATGTCATCAAATGCAACTTATAATTTATTACATAATATAGTCATAATGTATTATATAATAATATAATAATATTATATTTTAATTGTTAACTATTTAATATACATTATAGTCTATTATAATTTATTATAATATTTTATTTCATTTCTTAAATATATATATTTATTATTATCAATTTATTATAATATATATATATATATATATATATATATATATATATATATATTTTTAAGGTAAGTGCTATCAAGTATGGGGATAGTGCCCTCTATTAAATTTTTGGAAAAATACAAATAGCTACACCACCCACATATGACAAAAGGCGAGTGATTCGAATAAGCCAGACATCCCGATGATCTGATATTACAACTATTAACAACACAAAAAGACCGAATAGAGACAAAGGACAATACAGTCGACACAAGTATGCCGAACAAAGACAAAGACCAATCGATTCCCTATGTGATTAGAGCAGTGACCAAGTGCAGGGCAATTATTCATCTCCTCGAAGAGCTTGGAGAATAAGAGAATCATATTCACCAAGACTGATGACATTTGTAGTGGAAGCAACTGGGAACCACCATTCCTCAGAATTAGTAACACACCTGAAGGGGTCCATGTTTCCATTCAAAACCACACACTTGAATATTTCCCAAGTGTTTTCCATGAAAGTCTTCATTCGCTCCCTTTCCTCAGCCTTCTCCATTCTTCTTCTTGTGGCACTGTGCTTATCACTGTTCTCAGAGTCCGAGCTATCTTTCTCCTCTGAATTGTTTCCATCCTCACTGGAATCAGAGGGAAAATAGTAATCAGGCTAGAAATATGTTTTTAAGATGCTAACCTTTACATTTTCATCTAGGCCGAGAATAGCATTGGTGACAATATTACCAATGGATGGCTTCACAAAATCTCACATCAACATGACAGATCGCTCCCTTGAATCAATGATGTCAAGTAAGGGAAGAACAACTGCTTCATAAATGAGGTCATCGCACCAATCCATGTCGAAATTCAGAGAAATCCCCATCAGCCCCTGAATTGCCTCATACACATACTCCTTTGTTACAAATAGATTTTGAATTTGAGCGCTCACATGCTTTTCACAGTTGACACAACTAATCTCCCCAAAGTGTGCCATTATCATAGCTCATTATATAGGCAACATCATTTTGTGAAGCATTAATCTGTATAGAGCCAGATGCCACTAGAAGTTTCCATTCCAAAATCCCCAAAAAGCAGTGTTTTGATGATGTTGCCATATTTGCTCAGAGATAATAATGAGATTGTGCCGCCACTACTACATAAAAATCATACTAGTATCTGCTTTTTGGGATATGGAAGGCAGTAAAATCCTACCATTGTACAATGAAATTGAACCAGAATCTTATCTAGTGCCACCTCTATCCTGGGCTCAGGTAGTCAGCCATTGAATGTACAGATCTCAGCCGATACCATTGCGTGAAGAATAAAATTTGATGTGATTAATTATGTCATTACTTGCAAAGTGTTGATCAAAGGTAATCTTGTTATCATTACATACCACTCCCAAGTTTGCAAGGAAATCGGCCATACGGTTCCCTTCACGATACACATGCTCAATCTCAAAAGTGTCGATCAATTCCAATAGATGGTTTATATGGGGGAGCTATTTTCTTAACTTCCAGCATTGGAAATTCGATTTGATAATGCCATTTATAATTATTTGAGAATCTCTGTCAATGAGCACCTTGGAGATACCATTTTCAACACAAAGATTTAATCTAACCTCTAATGCTCTGATTTCAGCCTCGTTGTTAGTAGCCATGCCCAGTCCACCATAAACCCCATGTACTATCTTACTGGCATTGTTCCTAATTACGGCTCCAAATCCAACATCTCCCGGGTTACCCTTGCTAGCTCCATCAAAATTTATTTTCACCCAATCCTTCGATAGGGCCATCCATTTGATGTCCATCCTATTAACTCTGTTTTTGGTGTTTATGATTAAAGGGTGTTTGAAGAATCAGATCTTTTCCATTCTACGGTCCCAATCGTTATAGGTTTTGATTCTCCTCATGACTGATTTCCCATTTATCATTTCCTCTACAACACTTTTGATGTTTTCAATGACTTTATTAACCGGGAGCATGGTTTCTTTGAAGATCCTCCTATTTCTTTCTTTCCAAATGTGCCAAACAATTAATGAAGGTCCCACCAGCCAAAGGTCACTCCACGTTGAATTATAGATCCTCGGCTATGAAATGAGGAAGTCCTTGAGTAGCTCACGTCTAACAATTTTAAGATTGGTATTTTCAAAGAACCGATTCCAGCAAGCCTCTGCCATGGGATAATTGAAGAGTAAATGATTGGCAGATTCTTTGTCTGCTCTGCACATAACACACATGTTGGGTGTGGAGATACTAATTGACTTTAGTTAGTCCCTAGTGAGGATCCTATTATGAAGGGCCAGCCAAAGAAATGCCCCCGCTTTAGGGAGAAGCTTATTAATCTAACATAGCTTATGTGGCCAATTTGTGCACGTACCCCTTTGTCTTTGTACCTCATATCCCAATTTGATAGAATATTCTCCTGATTTGGCAACACTCTAGAATATCCTATCCTCATCATTAGACAATAGGATACATCTTTCAGAGATTCACATAGAATCGGATTGCCAATGGATATCTATTTCCATACCCTCTTCCCATCCTATTCTATATTCTACTCGAAGTAATCCTCAACAAACACACCATAAGTAGACTTGAAAAGATTAATCCAATCCTGATTAAAACTATCTGATAGTTTAGGTGCACCATCCCATGAATCCCTCCAAAATTTTGTAGATTTGCCATTACCAATGTGCCATGAAATGTGATCCGTTATAATGAGTCTGCAATCCCAAAGAAAGTTCCAGGAGGCAGATCTCCGCTCTACATTTTCCACAGTGAGAATTCAACAAGGGTTCTCAGAATCCAAATATTTCTTCCTGAATATTTTACACCATAGTTTCTGTGGTTCTGTGTACATCTTCCAAGATAACTTGGCACCCAACGCAATATTTTGTAGTTTCATTTTCCTTAGTCCGACACCGCCATCCTCTTTTAGTAAACACATGGTATCCCAGTTAATGAGTGGTATCTTTTTTGTGTCTTTTGTACCCTCCCAAACAAATTTCCTGAGTAGGTTGTCAATATTCTTACCAGTAGCAAAGGGTATCTTGAAGCACGACATACAGTAAATAGGAATGGCCGATAAGATAGACTTGACCATTGTCAATCTGCTAGCTTGTGTTAGACATCTATTCTTCGAAAGCTTTGTTTTGGTCGAACAAGATTTCAAAACATCTTCCCAAATCTGAGACTGCCTACATCCTTTCTCAATTCAAACCCCCAAATATTTGATTGGGAGTTCTGAAAATTTTATTCCCAAAAGGTTCAAGATCCTTTGTTGACCCTGCATGTTGGTGTTGAAGAAGAATAGTTGCGACTTGCCTTTATTCATCACTTGCCCAGATTGTTTAGAGTATAAATTAAGTGTGCTCATAATGTTATTAGATTTGACCAATGAGGCCTCCCCAAAGATTATTGTGTCATCAACAAATTGGGAATGAGTAATAGCATCCAATTGGTTGTGCACTTTCATCCCTTTCTATTTGCTGTTTGCATGTATTTTTTGTATCAATATCCCAAGAAATTCAACCATAATCACAAAAAGGGTAGGAGATAAAGGGTCTCCCTAACACAGGCCATTCGTGGCTCCGAAGAATCCACACACGTTTCCATTGACAATCATCACAAAATTAACAGTAGAGATGCAAAATTTGATACATTCAATCCATTTGTTAAGAAATCCAAATCTTTTCAGAACGCATATTAAGAAATCCCATACAACCCAATCATATGCTTTGGCAACATGAAGTTTAATGACCATACCTTTCTATTTCTCTTTGTAAATTGAGTGGACAACTTTTGAGACCAAAATGATGCTATGAACAATCTCTCACCTGGGGGTGAAGCCATTTTGGTTTTCTGAAATGAGTTTCGGTAATATTTTCTTAAGTCTTTCTGCCATGGCTTTGGAGATAATTTTATAAATTGTATTGCATAGCAAGATGAGGTGATAATCCATCATCGATTCATAGTCCTACTTCTTGGGAATCAATGTTATCAGGGTATGATTGATTTCTTTGACAAATTTCTATTTTTTCTTGAATTCTTCCACCATCGACCAAATCTCCTATCCCATGAAATCCCAACAATTCTAAAAGAACTCGGTAGTTATACCATCAGGTCCAGGCACCTTATGTGGGTGTAGATAAAAATTTGCATTTTTAATTTCTTCCAAGGTATATGGAGCTTTTAGCATAGCGCAATCTTCATCAGTAATGAGTGTTTCAATAACCTCATCAATTATGGAATATGTTGAATTGGTATCAATGTTTCTGCTCCCCAAAAGATCAGTGAAATAACTAATAGCAGATTGCTCAATATCTTTCGACAAAGTACATACGTTACCATTGCCATCCATGATGGATCCAATTTTATTGTTTATTCTTCTGGCCTTGGATGAAGCATGAATTTTTTTGTGTTCAGGTCCTCGTCTGCAATCCATAATTCCCTAGAATTTTCCTTCCAATACAACTCCTCCCTTTTAAGGATTTCCGAGTACTGATCTTTTAAGAGCTTTTCAACTTCAAACTCTTTATTTGTCATGCCCATTGCCATCACATGATTACTAATGTCCTCCAATTCTTTCTCAATCCTAGTTTTCTTCGTAAAAATGTTTTTAAAGGATAATTTGTTCATGTTTTGAGCTTATTTTTCAAAAAATGCATGCATTTAGTGAATCTAAAGCTTGGGGATCTAGAAATGATATTACGTTCAAGCCACCATTCCCTGAGATTCTTCAATAGTTTTGGATCATGCCACCACATGCTAAGAAATTTGAAATAATTTTTCTTACAAGGGTTATCATGAGCAATTGAAAGTGAAATAGGGAAGTGATCCGACCCTATTTGGGGTATAATGTTAGAGTCCAATGAGAAGTTGCCATTTATCCACCATTCTCCAACCAAGAACCTATCAAGTCTCTCAGAAATTCTGGAGAAATTAAGTCTTCTATTTGTCCAAGTGAATCTCCCATTTTTGGGAATGATATCAATCAGTTTACAGTTGGATATAAAATCCCGAAAATCATCCATTACCTTGGTAGGTTTTCTTAGACCGCCCTCCTTATCATCAATATCCAGGATGGCATTGAAATCACTAGCTATTATCACCTTATCAGATTCTAACAAATTAACCTAAAGGTAAATCTCAGTCCAAAGTTTCAGCTTGTCCATCCCCTAGCATCTTGGAAGACTCCTTTCCAGCTATAGCAATACTTTACAAATTCCACCGCCTTCTCACCATTAAGCTTTGTCTCTTGCAAAATTACTATTTCTGAATCGAGCTTGGTCAAGGATCTTTTGACCAAGCATTTTTTGTCAGGGGCGGATAAGCCCCTGACATTCCATGAGGATATCTTCATCTTTCTCCAAGAGAGGGGTTCTCTCCCTTGGATACTTTCAAATAATTCAAAACACTAACAATTCCTTTTTCCTTGGCTCTTTGTTCTCTGAACAACCTGTTGCTCTTCCTACCCCTCATTCCTTTGGAATGACCAAGGATGATGTTGGCGGATTGGCTAATGCATCTGGGGTCCATTGTATCCATATCCTCCATTTCCTTAAATGGTTCAGAGGTCTCCAAGCAGGAATCCACCAGACCATCCATAATACCATGATCATTCTGTACAAAATCCTTTGGAGGATTCTCCTGAATTATCCTATCCAAATTGCACGAGGTGTTGTTTTCCATCATATTGGGGATTGGCATTGGATTCTGCTAAAGTGAGACATCATTCATATGTTGTATTGGGGTATTGGCATTTTCTTTAGGCACTTCCAACATTATAATGCCATCATGTGGATGAGCCATCTTTTTCCTCCATTCTTGCTTGGGTTTCCTTGGTGGTCTGTTAAAATCTCTTCTCACAAACATTCTACATCTATCAAATAGGTGAAATTTACTGCCGCACCTGTGACATGCCCTAATTTCTTTCTCTACCTCAACCTGCTGATTCTATTCTCCATTTGATGCTAGGACTGTGGTAGATTGTGGAATGGTCTTGATTGCCACAATTTTCAACCTCATGTATGTATACAGATCATTTTCTATAATTTCCTCATCAATTTCTAGAAGTGTACCGAGGGTTCGGCCAATTTTTTCCAGACTCGAGTCGCTCCAATATTCAATTGGGAGATTAAATAGTCGGATCTAGACCAGTTCTTCATAAACTACTAAAGGAGTGGGATAAAAGTTTGGGGTCCAAGGTTGGATGTATGGTGGATGATTGCCCAGTTACCAGTTTTCCTTTTCCAGGATATGATTCCTTTCAGATTCTTCTGTGAAAACAATGAAGAAGAAGCCTTTTGGAATAAACTTAATTACAATGTGTTTTCCCTAGTTGTTATCAACCCAATCGTGGATTGTTTTCCTGGACATCTTTGGTCCAATAAATTTGGTGATGACTGCTTGTTTCTCAAAAAAGAATCTTTCATCCTCCACCTCCTCTGTTAGGTCAATTTTGATCTTGGATCTTGATCTTTTTGTGTCTTTTTCATCGCAACATCCGCTTTCAAGAGGTTGATTAATGTTGCTACCCACCTTAGGAACCTTCTACTCACTTATTTGATCATCCCAATCAACATCCAAGATTCGCCATTTGACGGGATTTAGCAACAGTTTTCGCACCCGTGCAACTCCTCTATGCGCCTGCCTACTTGATTTTCGTGGTTCGGTTGCACATTCTCGCTCTCCAATTTTTTGTTTTATAATAAAATTTTGATTTTAGTTTCAATTTTTGTTTTCATTATGTTTAACTATAATATTTTATGTTCTCAATAAACAAGATCTAAATATTTCGTAAATATTTAATCTAATAGAATAATTATAAGAATGGAAATATTTTATACATAAATTCTTAATATTTGAAATTTTTTTCAATGATTAATTAGTTAAACAATTTTTTCACAAATTCATAGTTTGATTTGTAAAATGTGTTTGAATGTAAATATTTAAATTATATTTTTTATATTATTTTTTATATTAGAATTTTATATAATTTAAATATTGGAAAATATGTAGATAAAATTAGCAAATATGTAAATAAAATATTAATACATAAATTTATGATGTGTATTATTTTAATAGTATTTTAAATTTATATAGTGGATGTTAAAATATAAAATTGCTTTTTTACTTTACATTTTAACATCCATTATAAAACAATTTACTAAAAAGGTAATTTTATAACCACTTGCCCCACCCATACCCCAACTCAAAATAAAAATAAACCTAAGGCAAGGTGTGGATGGGTCACAAGGACATCATAAGGGGTGTATGTGTGTGTATGAGTATGTATGTATGTATGTATGTATGTATGTATGTATGTATATGTATTTGTATTTGTATTTTTATACATATATACACACATATATGTATGTATATATATACACATGTATATATATGCATACATATATATACATATATATATACCACATATATACACATACATATAGACATACATATACACATACACATATACATACACACACATATACATATACATATACATATACATATACATATACATATACATATACATATACATATACATATACATATACATATACATATACATATACATATACATATAATTTACTAAAAAAATTGCATGAATTCGACCGAAACAATACCTTACAATGACAAAAGTGTAAAAAATTCATACCAAAACAAAAAATAATCAATTTCTTTTCTCAATTTCATTTTAAAAGTGAAAGATCAAATACAATAAATAAAATAGCATCTCCCTCAGAACATGGAACTTTGGCTTTCCTATTAAAATTTCAAGCAATCACAAAGAAAGCCTCTTGTTGTAATATCTGTTATTCATTGTTCAATAATATTTTTCTTAGGCAGATCTTTTTTAATATGTCTCTAATCATTTATGAAATGGCTAGATATTTTGTTTTATACATTTTTTTAATAAATAAAATGAAATGAAATGAAATGTTATATGTTCTTCTTTGAATGAAAATCTAGATTCTTAAAATCGAGAATTACATAATACTCATTTTATTTTTAAAAAAGGAAAAATATAGAGTATGTATAAATTAAGAGAGAAAAAAATAATATACATCAATTTATATCTAGTTTCCAACTATCAATAACATAATAATGCCTAACAACAAGGAAATTTCAATAACCTAATATGGACATTACTTATCCCACATAAATAGATGATAATAAACAATCTATTGGGGGATCATGAGGTATCTCTATCAATCTCACAAGCATGACAAAGATCATTCAGTGTATACTCCCAAACCCTCAAAAATAGACATTTGTCATTAACGGAGTATATTTTTCATCATTTAGTTGAGGTGGTAGAGATAGCATAATGTTTCTCTTATATCCCATTCTAATCTCTATAGTCATCTTGCAATTAGGTTCTGGGAATGACTACAAACTATATTCACCAACAAGTTCACTCATAATGGGTTGGTGAAAAGATGTTGTTTCAAAATTCAACATAGTTTCATCACCCAACATTCCTCTGCTTAACATGTCATAGAGTGACCTATAGGCTTGGTCCATACAAAGAGAAAGTCTATCCTTAGTACCATAGAAATAAACTTCTTGGACAAACTTACAAAGGGTATGAAAGTGCTTTTTACTCTATTTTCAATATTCTCATTATATTTTGTTTCTCAATCAAGCTATTAATTTTCTCCTACCACATCTAAAGCCCTTTCCCAATCTCATCAAAGTTTAAATTTATGTACAATTATGTACTTATCACCCACATATTTGATATTTGCAAGATTAGTATTATGAGAAAGGGAAGGGGATAGTTGAATTCTAATACTTGAAGTTAAAACCTCAGCAGTAAGGGGTTTTAGTCACTCCTTAATAGATATTTAGTAGCATGAAGTGTACCTAAAGAATAATAATAATCCAAGCTTTGCCAAATTTGTTAACCGTTTCATAGGTCTTATAAGTTTGGGTGGGAGGGGAGTTGATGTTTTCCACTAGAAATTTTTAAATCTCAAGATTTGTAATTTGAAGGAGACAACACAACTTTTCAACTTGTTTAAGAAAGGAACTTTAATATATGCTCTTTTCTAAAGTTTTAAGAATTTAGAGTGTTGTATCTTGGAATTTCCTGGGTTTCAAACCATTAGTATTCGAGAATAAATCATGCTACCAAGTAGAGGTAACAAAGCAATGTCATATATGCCACACATTTATTCCATTACAAACTTGGGAAAAGTGTGTGTAAAGGGAAGAATATAAACCAATATTAAAGAGTTTAAATTCCATAGGACAAGTCCTAGTTATTTCATAAGAGAATATGTATCAAAGGGGTGAGAACTATTAGTTGTAAATGAGGTCTCTATAGAAAGAAATGTACAACCTTGTTATGAAGAAAAGGATTGAGTTACTAATGAAGTGTTCTCAATTCAAAAATATTAGTCCTGAATGATTACATCATCTAGAGAAGAGGTACACCAACATTGCAAAGAAGTGACAAAAATAATTATATTATATTGCTACAAAATACATGAAGATATATAACAAGAATAAGACATATTTTAGCCTTCTCTTAAATGATTACATCATCTAGAGAAGAGGTACAATGCCATTAGAAAGATGCCACAAGAAGTATTATAAGGAAATGTCACAAAATGTAAAGAGATTTACCATAATAGGCCATATTGTATCAAGAATTTGAATATTTACAAATAATCTCTTGCATATCGAATCGAGATGTAATAGAAATAGAAGAAAATGTGATAGGTTTTTTAGTAACATTTTAATCATTCACCATATTCATTTGGTAGTTTTCAATAACATTCCAAGGGAGCTAATATATAGTTATTTAGGAAAATGGGTTATAATGATCAACACTACTAAAAAAATTACCTAGGCATCAAAAAATTTCTTGAAGTAAGACCCAAGAATGCTGGTATTGATTGCTTTTTAGAATTTTGTTCCACAACCACAACTCATATTGCAACATCTACAATAAAATAATTTCTTAAACATCACAAGCAATTTGCCCACAAACATGTAGAATATGCACGATCTCATTCCATCAATTACCATTGTTGTGGTAGAAGTGACTGTGAATTTATATTATTTTGAATTTAAATCTTGTGGGAAGAATGTGATAAATGTTATCCCAAAAAACCAAAATTTTAGTTTTCTTTAGTATTTATCTCAAAAAATCCTTCAAGTTGAGATTAGTAAATGATGGTCAAATACTATTTTGAATTTTTTACACTCTACCCCAAAACATTCAACATTGAGGGTTGTATACACATAAAAATGGCTATGAGTGATTAAATAAATATTTTATATTTATTTAATGTTTATTCTTCTATTAAATAGTTAATTTGAAAATATTAATTTATTTAATTCATTTCATGTCTTTCTATTAATTAATTTAATTGAAATATTTTATTAATTAATTCATCTATCCTATTTCTCTAATTAATTAAATATCTACTATTTAATTATTCTTCTAATCAATTAATTGAATATCTAATATTTAATTATTTCCTTCAATAATTTGAATATCTAATATCTAATGGTTATTCTTCTTTCCTATAGTATCAAATATTAAATAATTCTTAATTATTTAATCCCCTTTTCCAACTCACCTTCCATCTCCACTTCATCTTCCCTTTGCCAACTCATCAATCATGTGGCTAAAGATATTAATATTTCTTAAATATTAATTCATCATTTATCTCCAACCTCCAAATTTAATGAAATATTGTGTACGTACACATATTTCTTACATTTTCTTCTATATTCTCTCCAACATCCCTACATCTTAGGAATAACTTGAGTCCACTTGTCCTTTCATGCCTAAATTTTCTCCAACCATCCCTAGATTCCCTTAGTCAACAACCCAGTCAAGGTGAGATGAGTGACACTTGTCTTCTCCTTCCTCCTTTCTCTCAACCTTCACCTTTGTTCAGAGCCATCCAAATCTGCAGATTTGATCATAATCGTTGATCTGGGCCACATCATCTTATCCTCTCAAAGTCTATAAAATCAAGAGTTTGAGTTGAGAAAGAGTTAGTCTCCAAGTTAGTCTTCAAGTGAGTTTTCAATCTAATCATTTGTGAAAACTTATGCATCCGTGATTTTTAATCTTGAAGCAAATAGCATAATTATTTAGCATAATCGTTTAGCATAGTCATTTAACATAGTCATTTAGCATTGCATATCATAGTATCAATTAACTATCAGTTATCAATCCATTCTTAATATGCCAACTTGGAAGCTATCAGTGCTTGTATGAGAGCACACCATCTGCAACTAGCTTCAGTGGAGTTAGGGCACAATGAGACATAAATCATGAAGGTAATAATAGTGTTTTTATTTTATATCAATTTCATGTAGTTTCATTGGTTGAGTTTGGATTTTCTATAGCATTTCCTTTGTATTTTGTGAAACTGATATGTTTTAGGTAGTATTATGATGATGAAATTCAAGTCAAACTTATCAAATGCACTAAAATAAAAAACAAAAATGCCAAACATACTTGCTGAAAATAAAAAAAAATTCAAAATAACCAAAAATGCGCTAAACAAATATGAAAAATCGTACGACAAGTTCTGAAAAGTTCAGGATAAGATACATATGAGATACCTATACTCAGGAGGTCAATAATATCATTTAACATGCTCAAATCAATGGTTCTCCAATGGGATCACCATTTTGCCACCTCACCAAGACAATTTCTTCAGAAAGCTAACAAGGATGCAAATGAAAATAAAATTAACTTTGGCTAATTTTAAATTTACTATTTGGAAGGGTAATTAATGTTTTTCAATGGGGCAATTATATTTATTTTTTCATAAATAATTTTAATTGACGGACCTTTTCAATTATCGTGAGATCAATCGCTTATCCAAATTTTTCAACAAATTCACGATCAATCTCCCAAGGGGGCACACAATTAGGATTTTTTTTTCTATTAGGCACACTGTCGAGACTTGATTTAATCTTTGAAACAATGTTGTCTTGACATCATTTCAAAGAGGGGAAAAATGTATACACATAAAAATGGCTATTCTTCTATTAAATAGTTAATTTGAAAGGATTAATTTATTTAATTCGTTTCGTGTCTTTCTATTAATTAGTTTAATTGAAATATTTTATTAATTAATTCATCTATCCTATTTCTTTAATTAATTAAATATCGAATATTTAATTATTCTTCTAATCAATTAATTGAATATCTAATATTTAATTATTCTTCTAATCAATTAATTGAATATCTAATATTTAATTATTCTTCTAATCAATTAATTGAATATCTAATATTTAATTATTTCCTTCAATCATTTGAATATCTAATATTTAATGGTTATTCTTCTATCCTATAGTTTCAAATATTAAATAATTCTTAATTATTTAATCCCCTTTTCTAACTCACCTTCCATCTCCACTTCATCTTCCCTTTGCCAACTCATCAATCATGTGGCTAAAGATATTAGTATTTCTTAAATATTAATTCATCATTTATCTCCAACCTCCAAATTTAATGAAATATTGTGTACGTACACATATTTCTTAAATTTTCTTCTATATTTTCTCCAACATCCCTACATCTTAGGAAGGACTTGAGCCCACTTGTCCTCTCATGCCTAAATTTTATCCAACCATCCCTAGATTCCCTCAGTCAGCAACCCACTCAAGGTGAGATGAGTGACACTTGTCTTCTCCTTCCCCCTTTCTCTCAACCTTCACCTTTTCTCACAACCATCCAAATCTACAGATTTGATCATGACCATTGATCTAGGCCACATCATCTTATCCTCCTAAAGTCTATAAAATCAAGAGTTTGAGTTGAGAAAGAGTTAGTCTTCAAGTGAGTTTTCAAGCTAATCATTTGTGAAAACTTATGCATCTGTGAGTTTTAATCTTGAAGAAAATAATATAATCATTTAGCATTGCATATCATAGTATCAGTTATCAATCCATTCTTCATATGCCATCTTGGAAGCTATCAGTGCTTGTCTGAGAGCACACCGTTTGCATCTAGCAATAGTGGAGTTAGGACACAATGAGACATAAATCATGAAGGTAATAATATTGTTTTTATTTTATATCAATTTCATGTAGTTTCATTGGTTGAGTTTGGATTTCCTGTAGCATTTCCTTTGTATTTTGTGAAACTAATATGTTGCAAGTAGTATTGTAATGATGAAATTCAAGTTGACACAAGGGTAATGCTTAGTAATGAGAATAAGTGATCTAGAAGCAATTCAACATGTGATGTTTTCTTATGTGTTGGTTTCAACCAAAGCTTATTCTATGTAAGTCTTGGGTGTTTAATTATTGGAATAAATAATAAAACACACTAATTTAATGTTCTATTCAATAATTAGATGATTATTACAAAGAGGTCTATCTTCTTATATTAAGATTCAAGAATAAAACTACCTAGATAGATAACGGGTAAGTGCACAAAGATGGGGAACCAAAAGGGGGTTTTAAGTGGCCACTTTTTTATGAAATCAGGAAGGACTGATCTTGGATGTGGTGGTAAATTTTTTTTTTTACTATAGATTTCAATGTGACTTATCTAATGGGAAATGACAAATGTGCCAATTACTGGAGAGACTGCAATGAAAACACAATCTTCCTCTATGTTTGAGAGGGGCAACTCCCTCGTATGATGGAGATATTTTTAAAGATTTTTGTGTACTTTTAACAAGAAGTTACAAAAAGGAGAAATGAAAAAATTAAACTAAAGAAATCTAATTAATTTAAAAAACCCCAAAGATGGACATACGAATACCAAATATGATTTCATAATTGATAACAATTACAAAGTGGGCTTTTATCACAAGATATTTTGTGATGTGCAATGATGATGAAAGAAGGATGACGAATCTCAACATATGAAGAGATATGCTAGTTCAACACATTCATATAAAGATACCAAGATACCAAGTGTTAGTATGTTTGTCGTTATGCCAAAAGCTCAAGCTGTCAACGAACGCCACAAAGACCAAACTTACCCAAATCCATGGGAGGCAGTTAAGCCATGTCATGAATCCTAAGGGAGGTGTTGACCGACTAGCCAACAATCCCCCCCTTAGCACTGTCTGAGGATTCTACAAACTTCTTTTAAGGAGACCATAGGGCGACCTCCAGGGATTCAAACCTGTGACCTAAGGCTCTGATACCAATTGTTGGTATGTTTGTCGTTACACCAAAAGCTCAAGCTATCAATGAACGCCACAAACACTTGACCTAACTAGATTGATGGGAGGTGGTTAAGCCATGCCACGAATCCTGAAGGAGGTGCTGACCGACTAGCCAACACCAAGATATGAGTGTGTTTTATTATACCAATTACATATATTATCAATGGTTTGCACAAATTACACAAAGGGATAATTGATTTAACATACAAGAAATAAAAAATAATAACATAGGAATACATTTAGAACATTAGAACCAAAATGTATTCTTCATTATCTTTTAAAATATACAATTCCAAAACCCTTTTATACATATTGGTCAAACCAAATATCATTAAAATTCTCTCCAAAATGTTCAAAAAAGTTTAGTTTTTTTTCCTCCCTTTGTTAAAGTCTCCTTTACACTATGGAATAAATTATATTTATAGGCCTTCTTCAATAACTTCCTCATAACTACTCAGCAACCACTTTATAACTACATCCTAGTTTTGTTTTTAAAATACAATGGATTTGAAAATAATAATCCTTATTGGGTTATAATTTACATCGTTTTTCTAGAAACAAGCCTCATTTTCTAACTTTTAGTTAAATTAAGTGGCATGGTCACTTTTACAAAAGAGCAACTTGAAATCTATAACTTCAAAGAAAAAACCAAGTTATTAGTTTTGACGAGGCCTTTTTCCATCTCCATCTTCTTTACCTTTGATACCTTTCAACAATGTTCTTGACATTAAGCATTGCCCATCTCCTACTCTTCATGGCATAGTGAAAATTGGTTAATAGTGGGAAATGAATAAAGTATTTAAAATTAAATAATGTTCAATCAAAACCTCATCATCCTACAAGTTCTCATATTGAAGATCCAAACTATATGGTTGTTCAAATGAAAATGAATTCCTTAAAACCATTGACAACTCATCATCCACTCCACTCTTTGATAATTCATCTATTTTTTTGATAATTTATCATGCTCAAGGGAACTGCTTTCAAATGAAAACTCATGCATCAACTTGATTAATGAATTTTAGAATTAGAAGTACATGTTATAGATAAGGCCTCTTGTTAGACTGACTAACCCATAAGAATATACATCTACATCTTAGTGCCAGCTCTATGATGTCAAAAGTTGATCCCTTTGCATATATTTAAAGGCCCTCTTTAACCAAGTTCTTATTTTTTATAGATCATTCTAGTGTAAACCTTCAATGAGAATAAATGTTATCAAAGTATTCAAATTTACACTACCTCTACAAATACATTTGAAGGTGTTGAAATGCTCTGATTTATAATATTTCCATTGTAGGAAGAAATAGATCCTCGATAAAATCTTGTAATATAATGGGTTTCTATTATTAGCACAAATACTGATGCATGACTTGAATTTAGACTTCTTGTTGTAGTTGGTGAATTTATTTTGAACCATGTCATCCTTCTACAATACTTGTGTAATAATGACCTTTTGCATTGACTTATGTGCCACTCCAAGCATTGTGGTCACTTTCAACATGTGCTCACATGTATTGGCTTAGAAAGCCCACTTAACCTTTTATGCACCTCGATCCCAATTTTAGGTGTCGAAGTCGATTCAGAACCACATTGCATCCCATGAGATGACATTTCTATGAGGAATTTTGTCAAATAATTCAGGTGCTTTACCTATGATTTCATATTTTGTATGTGCTTTGCCTATGATTTCATATTTTGCATGTCTGTCTAGTAGGGCATTTGTAACTTCAACATGTTCCAACAAAAATATTATTTTTGTTATGCACATTAACATCCCTCCATCCACAACTGACATAACTGTTAAATCCAGAAAAAAAAAAGGTGAACCATGAGGATCAAGATCAACTCTATTTTGAGGTTCCCATTTAGTGTGGATTAGAAGTTGCTGGTACAAGTTCTTTGGTTTTACACTTACCAAATGCATTTTCTTGAAATTCTCTAAAGAGATTTAAATAAACCCATTTTGTGTATGCCTTGCAATCTAAGTAGTTATAATAACAACTAGGAACAACTCATACTTTATTCCCAATCGGTGATAAGGAACAAACTACCAACTTCTGTAAAAGATTCAATATAAGTTTTAATCGGTATTCAAGGAGATATTAACAACTAGAATTAAAGTGTCAGTAAGTTCATTCCTTCTATCTTCGTGCTAAAGGATGAGTTATTGGGGTTGAGGAAAAATCAACTCTATAGCTCCCAAAGATCACTTGCATGCAAACCTATCACATAAGGAGAGAAGCAAAAAAGCTATGGAGGCCAGAATTCAAAGATCCAAAAAAGAGGAGTCATATTGATTATGCAACTAGAATGCAATTCAATAATTCCAGTTGTTATTAAAATACAAAGAGAGAATCCTTATAAGAGGATACTCAAAACCCTAAATGTGAAAACTCTAAAGAATTATATCCTAAGTTTAGCTTAAGCATGGAGTATAATAGACTAATAATTAAATAAATAATTATTAGCTAATAAAAGATAACTCCAACATGAGTTGCCAATCTTGAATCGGCTCTATGAGTGTAGTTTCCAATCTTGATAAGATAACCATTGCATATTTTGTCAATAGAATTTTCATATCGGATAATTTTGTCAATGTCATTGTTATCACCAATGGATTTAGATGTTAGACTATCAATATGCATCCTCTTATTCGTCACGTATTATGTGCATGTCCAGTGATAGAATAATTATTCTTCACCAGATGAGATGTATACCAATTTGACCATGGATACTTTCTTTGAGAGTTCCATTGGATATAATATTTATATACCAACATTCATGAAATAAAAATGCAAGTATTTTATAATACTTCTATGATGCACCCATTAAAACAATGCATCTCATTCTTGAATTATTTTCACTCTCTTAGAGATTTTTGATTAGCTTTTTCTAAACTATAATAGATGCCTTCACATAACACAAGAACATCATAAAGGTTACCGTGACCTTCTCAAGCCTATTTACAAATAATATTACCACAAGGAAGACAATTTTGTTCATACGAGCCTAATAGCCATAGGATTTACTAGGTCAGATAACAAGAGAGTCTTTTGCAAAATTTAACGATAGAAATAGCTTTAGACATTTTTTGTTTTCTTAACAACGTTCACTTTTCTCTTTGCTTCGAAACATGTTGTTGAACAAACTCTAATATGATCTGCAATTTCAATGTTACCACAATTGGAAAAAAACAAGATTTATTTCCATACTATGCTTTGATGGTACTAAACTATTACACAAAAGAAAATAACTGAAAACAAATCAATTGTTATGATGATCAATAGATCATCAATAGAAAATTTCAAGAATAAACTATTCAAAAATCATTTTGTTGATTATGAGGATAGAAGAATTATTTATATAGGTTTTTTAGAAACTAAATTCGATAATTACTATAAAAATAGATAAGTAATTCCTAACAACAACGAACACACAATGTTTATTACCATTCATTCTTGCCCATAATTAACATTGTGAAAAAATAAAAAAATGTCCATTATCCTTTTTTCCCCCATAATGAACATTGGGAAGAACACCAAGTGAACTCCAAAGTGTGAAAGTGATCATGAGAAAGAAGCTTTGTGAAAATATCAACAAGTTGTGTGGTGATGGGACAATATACAAGTTCAACCAAGCCTTTGTGAACCAACTCACAAATGTTGTGATGTTTGATGTCAATGTGATTAGTCCTTCCATGAAACACTGGATTTTACTAATCTAGATAGTACTTTTATTGTCGCAATATAACATAGTGGGACCAACCTAAATGTGTTGTAGATCCTACAACATTCTCCTCAATCAAATAGCTTGACAAGTAGCAGAAGTGGCAACTTTGTATTCAACTTCTGTAGTAGAGAGAGATACAGTGGGTTGTTTCTTGGATTTCAAACAATGCATAAATAAAAGTAGACTCTCAATCATCTATAGAGCTTTCCCAATCAAAATTAGTATATTCAACCAATTCAATCTCATTGAAATGGTGAAAAGAAATACCATAATGCAATGTTGCTTTAAGATACCTTAGAATCCTTTTAGCAACAACCCAATGTGTTTCCTTGGGTTCAAACATGAATGCTGAAACCAAACTTACAACATGTGTTTACTATATGGTCTAGTGGTGGTCAAATAAAGAAAAATTCCAACTAACTACCTATCGAGAATGGGATTTACATAAGAAGAATCATCAGAAGTAGACAACTTAACACCAACCTCTATAGGTGTGGTCATGGGATTGTAATCCTGCATATGAAACTGTAGCGTCCTAAAATTGCAACACTTGCAATTTCGACCACATTTCGGTCTTCACGATGGCGACGCAACATGGAACTTGAATGGAGACCCCGAAACTTGCTCACGACACCAAAAATTGCATTTTTCAAGCACCCTGGCTTGATCCTCCTTGCACCCTGCTGTCTCGGGAGGTGGGACCAGAGCGCCCAGTGCCCTAGTCCTTCAGGACCATGGCGCCCAGCGCCCTGGTCCCCCAGGACCATGGCGCCCAGCGCCCTGGTCCCTGGCCCTATTTTGGGCCCGGTCTCCTTTGGGACTTCGGGTCTTTTTGTTTGCAATTTGGAAAATAAACATTTCCTGGTTGGCCTAAGGTCGGGAAAATCAGTCTATCAGCCCTAATTGACAAGTATATAAACTACATTTTCTCTCTCATTTTGGAGAGATGAAAAGGAAGATGAACATATGTGGAAACGATATTCAAGCATTCAAGCATTCAAACATTCCTTCAAGCAATTGAGCATTCTAAGTCTCCATTCAAGGCTAAGTGTTGTATTCAAGACAAGGATTCAACCATTGAAGAGGAGATCACTTATCACATACTACATACAACATACAACAACATCTATACCTTCGCACATAAGGATACAAACATCCTTACAACAAGGTATTAGTAATTGTTTTACATTACAGACATTTACATTTACAACATTTCTCATTTCTTGGTTAATTCCAAAACCGGGGTTTGACCTAAGGGCAAACCCCTAATCCCTAACCCCCCAATCGTCTTCGCTTTTCTGTGTGTAGGTTGCAGGTATGCGGCTGAAATTGAAGATCTGGAATCCTTGTGCAGAGACGAACAGATCCCCCTTCGTTTCGCGGATTTTTTGGAGGACCGTGTGCACGCTGGGCGCCATCGTCCTGTCAACTTTTGCTCAAATTTGCAGGACAGTGCCATATCGACATTTTACTGCTAATTCCAGGTCCGTAGCTTCATCCTATATCCCTATCTCAGTTTATAAGCGAATCTTTCTCACTTTCTATGCATTCCTAGCTTGATCATTCTATGCACATTCTTTACAAAAGAGGGTAGCCTTGCTGTCTTAACCCTTGAAACTCATTTAGAATCCAATCTTGCATTGTGTGGGATTGGATCTTGTGGGTTTCAACCCCTCTTTTGAATCTAAAGTCTCCCCTAAGTGAAAACCATCAACCCTAGCAACCTCCCTTCTCTCTCCTTGGAGTTGGAAGAGGGGAGAGCAACTAGGGTTCGATCATTTTCCGCTTTACATTTTGGTGAACCTGACGTGAACATCCTTTCTGATTATTCATGGTTAGATTTGAAAATTGGATTCCTTGATTACATTTCCATGTTTGATCTTTTGCAAATTTTAGAGGTTAATTGCATAAAAACCCTAAATTTTCTTTTTGAAAATTGAGCTTGCGAAATGTTTAATTGTTAATGCTTGTTTCAGATCTACCCTTCTATTACAAATTATCAATTCATATTTGTGCTTCAATTTTGAAAATTAAGTGGTTAATTGTCAAAACCCTAATTTTTGAAACCCTCTTGATTCAACCTTTGTCCGACAATTTCACTGATCAAAACATCTCCAAATCAGCTGTAACTTTGGATTCTGCAATAAAATCACAATATCTGTCATCCCTAAAAATTTGGAAAAGAGTTGCGAGGACCGTGTGCACTCCGAACGCCATCGTCCCCGACATTTTTTTCGAAATTTCGGGAGCTAGATCTTACTGTATTTTTCTGCTAAAATCCAGAATTTTGGTTGATTTTATCAATTCTAATACTTTCAAAATTACAGTCAAAGTTGGTCATGTGATTGCTTGGTTTAGGGCTTCTAATCATTTAAAAATTGTTGAAATTGAAATTTTGTGTCAAAATTGTGTTCCTACTGTCCTAAATCTGAAAAGTGTGTTTGCATTCATTCGAAATTTCAGTGCTTTATTCAAAATTCTTGCAATTTGTGACTTTTGAAATTAAGTGCTTAATTACAACAACTTTGATTTCCGCTTTCAAAATTGAATTTTGCGTGAAATTGAGTCAACTTTTGAATTTCAAAACTTGCATTGCTTTTGGTATTCCCTCTAAAATCACAAAATTCAAAATTTCAGTTTCCCTCTCTTTTTCAAAATTCAAATTTTGCATTTTCCAACAATCTGGGTAGGGTTCAATTTCGAGATTGCAACTTTAATTTGACCTATCTACAGATTGTAAAATCACTCAATTTTTTCAGATTAGCTTTAAAATCATCATAACTTTCATCCCTGCAAATTTCGAAAAAAGTTGCGAGGACCGTGCGCACTCCGAGCGCCACGGTCCCTGACATTTTTTCCGAAATTTCGGGAGATTGTCGTGATTGGATTTAATAGCTTAAATCTAGAAGATTGGCTGATTTTACTGAAATTTGCTACCTCTAAAATTCAAAATCTTCTCTCCCTCTCTAGTGCATGAGTTTTACAACAATAAGCCCTACTTACACTATTCCCGTTAGACGAAGCTGTAGAATTAAGTCTTTCTGAGGTTTAACTACCGAGGAGATGGAACCTAATTTGAATAGCCTTTTTAACGAGGACATGGGTAATTCCTCTAATCCTCCTAATGATGAAGAAGCTCTCCATGAGGTTTCTGTAGAACAACTTTCGAAATTGGATAACCAATTTGATGATTTTCGACAATGGATGTCTCAAGAATACCCCGATAGTCAAGCTCTTCCTTTAATTGAGGGTCTAAAACATATGCTTCAAAGTGATAAGAATGGAATTGATATTTTGCGTGGTATTGCACACATTGTGGATTCGAATGTGATGCCTATGAAGAGTTGTGCTGAAACTTTAGGTTATACACAACCTCCCACTCAAGCCAATCATTCTATTCCTTTGACAACTTCTATTGCTAGCATACCTACCTTTACATCAAACATAATGACTACTTCTATACAAGACATTCCCCCTGTGATCACTAGTCATGGGGGCAATCCTTCTTCTTCAATTAACCCTATTCCTTCATTCAATCCAACTTCTTCATTCATCCCTTCAATGAGTGTTCCTATTACATCTCTGCAAATGAACATGATGCAAGAGGGCAATTCATTTAACCATTCCATTCCTCCTTGTAGTGTTCCTCCTATCCAATCATCTCCTATGACTAACTATCATAGTGTCCCGCCACCTTACTCTCTACCTTCTTTCAATAACATAACACCTCCATCTCAATCTAACACGTCTAATATGAATTCTTCGACTGAAGCAACCATTAACAATCTTGCACAAACTGTCTCTTCTTTACAGCAACAAATTGCCTCTATGAATCAATCTAAGTTTAGTGTGCCCACATTTGATGTTGCGAGCCCACTTTCTCTTGACATTGTTCGAGCTATCCCACCTAAACATGTTGAAATCCCGCATTTGGAGCTTTATAATGGTAAAGGAGATCCTCTAACACATGTTAAGACTTTTCAAACAATATGTACTGATTTTGCTTATGACCAAAGGTTGCTTGCAAAACTGTTTACTAGAACATTAAGAGACAAAGCCCTACAATGGTATTGCTCGTTGACTTCTTATTCTATTACTTCTTTTGAACAACTTGCAAATGCTTTCATTCAACAATTTCAAAACAATATAAGTCCTAAAGTTACTTTGATTGATTTAATGCATTGTAAACAAGGTGTTAAAGAAAAAGTGACTGATTTCATTGGTAGATATAAGCATTTGTATGCTCAAATTTCTTTTCCAGTGCCTGACAATGATATTCAAAGAATCTTTATTTCTAATTTACAAAAAGATATTCGAGAGAAACTTCTGTTTTCTGAGTTTACTTCTTTCCAACAGTTGTGTGCAACTCTTCACAATTATCAACTGACTGTGAGTCAAATGGAACAATCACATCCTATGGCTCCGAGTGATAAGGGTGATAGCAGTCAACAACCATTTGGAAAGTTTAAACCGAACAGAGATTCCATCAAATTCAATGAAAACATCATCAACAACAATGTGAATGCAGCATTAGGTGTGCCTCCTATTTCTAAGTTTTTCAAGAAAGAAAGAAAGTATACTCCTTTGAATGAATCATTGCATAGTATTATGAATAAGTTATTGGAACAAAATGTGCTTACTCTTCCTCCTATAAGGCAAATTGATCCTGCAAAGATTAATTCGCCCTATTTTGATAACAAATCTTTTTTCAATTTCATCGTCAGCCTGGGCATGATACTGAAAAATGTTTTTCTTTAAAGGGTAAAATTCAAGATTTGATTGATAATAATACTATCTCTGTTTCTGGAGTGAATGATAAAGGCAACACATCTGTAGCCCCTCCTAACCAAAATCTTCAGATTTTTACTGATCCATTACCTTCTCATACCTCTAATGCGATTGAGACTAATGATTCCTCTCTCTCATTTGATGGTCTTGTGTCTATGACTCCGAATGTGATTAACTTTGTAGAGCAGCAAGAAAACCCTAAAGAACCTTCCATCACATTTGATTCTAGTGAAACTATCAGGGCACCTAATGGTCCTTTATATATAGTTGCAAAAGTCAAGAATACACCTTGTTGTGGAGTGCTTATTGATCCTTCATGCATGGTTAATGTTATTACTGAGGAATTTCTTTTTACTTTGCAATTGAATCAAGTGATCTATGACAAAACAGATGTGATTGTGAAATTATTTGATGCATTTTCTTCTCCTACAATTGGTTCTATTACATTACCTATTGAAGTTCATAACAAATCCCTTGATGTGAACTTTGCTATTATTCCTTCATCCGAACAATTTCGTGTGAAGCTTGGCTATCCTTGGCTATCTTCCATGAAAGCTATTGCTTCTCCTATTCATAAGTGTTTGAAATTTCCTCATAATGGTGAAGTTGTTACTGTCAATCATAGTCTCTTTAAACTAGCTGAAAGAACTTCTAGCATTCCTATTGATTACTTTTGGCCTAAACAATTCCAATCTCTTCCTCCGCGAAGTGATCATCTCTTCAAATCTTATCAAAAGTGGAAAACAGATATGATCCTATCTTTAAGTGAACCTAGAACACCCAAACTTGATATTCCTATCGTTCTTGAGAAGGAAGTTCTTCCTTTGAAAGATAAAACTAATGTCTTTCCTCAAGAATATTCCCAACCCATTCCTATGGATGTGACTATGTCTATGTCTAATAAACTTTCTAAAAGTAGACCTATACCTCCTCGTCATGATGGAATTGGTCTCCTTCCTAAACCAAAAATTCCTCCTTTATATGGAGCAATTCCTCCTCCTTCTTTTTATAGAGAGAAGAGACCTTCTTCTTCTCCTATATCCAGCCTAAGAGACCACAACCTAAACACCCAAGTGATAAGGATGAGAACATTCCTCCTCCTCAATCTTCTCCACTTCCTACTAAGACTAGATGAAATCATTCTGCACGTGAACGCCGATGAAAGCGTCGTCTTAGGGCTCAGGCAGCTGCTTCTCAAACTTCGCAATCTCCAAAAACACCTTCAACAAGCATTATTCCATTTTCTCCAAAATCTCCTAAACATAAGATGCATGATGGTCTTGATCCTGTGCGAGTTAAAGATCCTATTTTTATAAATCTTGATGATGATATAGATGAAAATGTTATTCATGATGAACATGTTACTCCTCTTGCTTCTGATAGTGAATATGAACTTGTTGATATTGATAACCATTTATCTAATGAATTTTCTAAAGCACTTATCCTAGCTCCTAGACAAGAACAATGTGGCTTGGAACATGAACATAGCCCTTGTTTGGATCTTGTGATAGCTCCATCTGCTGTGTTGGATGTTCCTCCTCTAGCATGTTCCCTGCCTTCTCGAAACATTGATCAGCAAGATCGGGGGGTAGATGACATGCTAGACTAGTTACATTAGCATAGCAGATTCTCTCCTCCTCTCTTTTGTTACTTCTTCTATATGTTATTCTCATTCTTCTATTTGTTGTCCTTAGTGTTGTCTACTTGAGGACGATGCAAAGCATTGAGATCTCTTTTGGTCTCTCTCATGTTGACTCAAAAGACACATGTGTTCCCTTCTTCTAGGTGACCTTCCTTGATTGGGGAATGAAGAACAATTATGCATACATACATATGATATATATACATGAATTATCATACAGCATACTGACCCCGAGGAAAGCGAAGTCACCTCGTGCTTTGTGTTTTGTGTCTATTATCCTTGGGTTTATCTCACACTTGGGGGCTAAATCTTTGTGATAACGTGCTCCTTTCCCTTCTCATTTCTTATGTGTATCACTATGTTAAAACAATCACCCCCGTTGAGGCGTGTGCGATCGCTTTATTGTAGGGGGGCATGCACCCTGTCTATCCCTTCAGGATACTTGAAAATTTCTTGGCGAACTTAGCTTTGCCTTGAAAATTTTTGGTATTTTTTCTTGCATGACTCATAGTGAGGGAACCTTACTACTGACAGTCATGGTTCTCCCTCGTGATCTTCCCTTTTACTTTGTCAATCGAAGTCGTAAGATCCTTAGTCCACTGGGGGCTTGGTGTGTCTTGCCTCCTTGACGTGGTGAAAGTCTTTCAATGTTGTTTCCTTGTACTTTACCGGAAGTATGAGCATACGCCTATACTCCCACTAAAGTGGGGGCTAAATGTAGTGTCCTAAAATTGTGACACTTGCAATTTTGACTACATTTTGGTCTTCACGATGGCGACGCAACACAGAACCTGAATGGAGACCCTGAAACTTGCTCACGACACCAAAAACTGCATTTTTCAAGCACCCTGGCCTGATCCTCCTTGCACCCTGTTGTCTCGGGAGGTGGGACCAGAGCGCCCAGCACCTTGGTCCCCCAGGACCATTTTTGGGCCTGATCTCCTTTGGGACTTCGGGTCTTTTTGTTTGCAATTTGGAAAATAAACATTTCCTGGTTGGCCTAAGGTCAGGAAAATCAGTCTATTAGCCCTAATTGACAAGTATATAAACTACATTTTCTCTCTCATTTTGGAGAGATGAAAAGGAAGATGAACATATGTGGAAATGATATTCAAGCATTCAAGCATTCAAACATTCCTTCAAGCAATTGAGCATTCTAAGTCTCCATTCAAGGCTAAGTGTTGTATTCAAGACAAGGATTCAACCATTGAAGAGGAGATCACTTATCACATACTACATATAATATAAAACAACATCTATACCTTCGCACATAAGGATACAAACATCCTTACAACAAGGTATTAGTACTTGTTTTACATTACAGACATTTACGTTTACAGCATTTCTCATTTCTTGGTTAATTCCAAAACTGGGGTTTGACCTAAGGGCAAACCCCTAATCCCTAACCCCCCAATCGTCTTCGCTTTTCTGTGTGTAGGTTGTAGGTACGTGGCTGAAATTGAAGATCTGGAATCCTTGTGCAGAGACGAACAGATCCCCCTTCGTTTCGCGGATTTTTTGGAGGACCGTGTGCACGCCGGGCGCCATCGTCCCGTCAACTTTTGCTCAAATTTGCAGGACAACACTGTATCAACATTTTACTACTAATTCCAGGTCCATAGCTTCATCCTATATTCCTATCTCAGTTTATAAGCGAATCTTTCTCACTTTCTATGCATTCCTAGCTTGATCATTCTATGCACATTCTTTACAAAAGAGGGTAGCCTTGCTGTCTTAACCCTTGAAACTCATTTAGAATCCAATCTTGCATTGTGTGGGATTGGATCTTGTGGGTTTCAGCCCCTCTTTTGAATGTAAAGTCTCCCCTAAGTGAAAACCATCAACCCTAGCAACCTCCCTTCTCTCTCCTTGGAGTTGGAAGAGGGGAGAGCAACTAGGGTTCGATCATTTTCTGCTTTACAGAAACCTTTGAAGAAGATCTGAAACATGATTTTGTTGAGACAAAAATATACCATTGTTATGTTGCCAAACTTCAACACCAAGAGAGTAATGCATCTCTCCTGAATCAATCATTTCAAATTTTGAAACCATTGTGGCTCTAAATTCATAAAACAATGAAGTATTGTTGCCATTGTAGATGAGATCATCCACATATAGAATAACAATTAGAACATCTTTGTGCCAAAATGTCCAATATAAATTAGGATCGAACTGAATTTTGACAAACCTTTTTTTAAAGAAGATAAGAATCAATTCTAGAGTTCCATGCTCAAGGTGCTTGATTTTGACCATATAAAGCCTTCTTCAACCTATAAACAAAATTTTCTTTAGACATAACTTCAAAAATTTAAGGTTGAGAAACATAAACTTCCTCATTGATATAACCATTCAAAAAAGCACTTTTAGCATTCATTTGATAAATATTCCATCCATTTTGAGCAACCAAAGCTAGGGCTAGTCTAATAATATCCATCCTACCTACACGAGCAAAAGTTTCAGTATCTGTTCAATACCTTCTTGTTGTGTGTATCCTTTTGCAACTAGTCTAGCTTTGTATTTATCAATAGTCCCATCAAATTTATATTTAGTTTTATAATTCCACTTTGTATTGATAACATCCTTACTAGGAGGCAATTCAACCAACTCCCAAGTGTCATTTCACTCTATAGATGTTGTTTCACTCTTCATTCCTGTAACCAACTCTTCCTTTACACTGGCTTTTGAGAAATATTTTGCATAATATGAGTCATGAGAGCATAGTTAACCTTTCTATGAGATCTTGTAGTCATTTGATTGAAATTAGTATCTAACATGAGAGATGGGGAATGATTTTTCTTAGTTATTCTTTGATGTTTCTGACATTGCTCTCCACATTTGAGCATGAAGGTTCTGCATTATCAATTTATGATTCATCAGGCACATGAAAAATAAAATGAGAGTCCTCTTCATCTACATCATTCACAAGAAGGCTACATTTAAATCAATCTCAATATTCTTAGCCTTTTTCATTTGGTTTATAGTCTGCTCTTTCATCAAAGATAACATCTCTACTTATGATTAATTTCTTACTGACAAGATCATATAGTGTGTAATCTTTGTTTTCAAAATCACACCTAATAAAAATGCATTTGATACACTTTTCATTCAACTTAGTTCTATTTTATTTAGGAATATGTGCATAAGAAACACAACCAAACACCTTAAAATGAGCAATAAATAGTGTCAAATTAGACCAAGCTTGTTCAGGATTCATTTGATGAACTACTTTTACGGGGCTCCTATTTAACAATTAAACTACTATAATGACCACCTCTCCCCAAAAACTCTTATCTAGGTTCTTTTCTTTCATCATGCTTTGAGCCATTTCAACAATAGTTCTATTTTTTCTCTCAACAAACTCATTTTTTTGTGGAGTGTAAGAAATGGTAAACTCTCTTTGAAGCCCATGTCTTCTACAATAATCTAGAAACATCTTTAACCTATACTCTCCCCCATTATTTGATATGATTATCTTAATGATTTGACCACTTTGTTTTTCAATGAATTGTTTGAACTCAACAAATTTATCAAAAACGTCTCATTTATTAGCCAAACAATACTTTAATTATATAGTGAGGGTGTTGCCATCGGACTACATAAATTAGTGTGAACAACTTCTAGAGGTTTTTCCTGCTCTCCTGGACAAACCAATTAGAAAAGTATTTCTATGTTGTTTCCCAAATAAACATTCTTCACAAATTTTCTAATCATTCTTAAGAAATGACAATCCTCCTACCATATGTTTTTCCTTAAGAAAAAGCAAACCACCAAAATTTAGATGCCCATACCTTTTATGCCATAAATGACTACCATGCACCTTTGTAGTACTCAAGATCTATCCATGTGAAGAAAAATGAAGAGGAAACATTCGATCACCTATCATTTATGCGTAGACAACCATTGCATATCTTTGTGACTTATCTTTGATGATACATTCATTCCTATAAAAAAAAACTTCATAATTTTGTTCAAGCATCCAACCAACTAATAACAAATTCTTTTTTAGTGCAGGAACTAACAAGGTATCAGGAATGTGCTAAATTTTTCAATTCTCATTTGCTACTTCGATGGTTCCTATTCCTTTAGTCACATGTAAATTATTGTCTCCCAACACAATATTACTATTATATTTTTCATTCAAGTTAACAAAGAGATTTTCATTAGAAGTTATATGTTTGGAGCGACTAGAATCATTATACCACACATGTTTTTCATTAAAACATGCTTCCAAACAAAAAAGATATAGATTTTGTTTATCTTCTACAATATTATTAGCAGTTTGCTTATGCCAACATTTAGACTCCTAATGGTCAAATTTGTTACAATAGAAACATTGAACATGTATTTTTTTTGTAATAGTATCCATGCTTCTATTTCTACTTCTACCTCTGCAATTGTTACTTCTTCCTTGGAAACTAGAACCCTATCCTCAATCATAGCCCTTGCCTTTGTAATTGTGACTAGAATCACCTTATGTTAATATTTGAAATCATTGGCATGATCATAACCCTTGCCTTTGTAATTGTGACTAGAATCACCTTTATGTTCATATTTGGAATCATTGGCCTGATCATAGCCCCTACCTTTATAATTGTGACTAAAATCACCTCTATGTTCATGTTTGGAATCATTGGCATAAGAATTTTTGTGATAAGTAGGTTAGAAAAATTATGCTTTTTACCTCTTATGTTACCTTAGATGCAAATGCTTTCTCTAAAGATTCTTGATTTCTTTTCATTCATTCCTCTATTGTCAATAATATGTCACTTAACTCATCAATTTTCATCGATGTAAGATCTTTTGAAATTTCAATTGTGGATACACCATTATCAGATTTGGATGACAAAATTCTTAATATTTTTTCAATCACATTTTGATTTATTACATCATCTCCTAGAATTCTCATTTAATTTATCATACCTTCAACTTTTGTAAAAACTCAATAATTGATTTATTTTGATTCATTTTGACATTTTCAAAAAATTTCCTTAATGTTTGCAACTTAACTATATAAGAACCTTGATATGCATTTACAAGAGTATTCCATGTCTCTTTAGAATGTACGACACCACTTATTCTATGAAAAATTAATTGGCTTATTGCACCTTGAATTAAAAATAAGACTTCATAATATTTTTATTTATTTTGCTTATGTTCTCTTTATTGTTGATTAGTTAATCCATTTATATCTTCAGGTTGGTTCTTCATACCCCTTATAGACAAAATCCCACAAATCTTTAGATCACAACAAAGTTTGCATTCTTATACCCCAATAAGACAAAATTATTTCATAAAAAATAGGAATTAATAACCTTTATGTACCAATCAGATTTGCCATCTCAAACAAATTTAATGCAACAAATTAGTTTTCCAAATAATTAACACCTTTCAATAAAACTTTCTTACAATAAAATTTCAAAAAAAAATTTCTTTTATAAATAAACTAGATAATTTGCTACTTCTTCTAACTACAAAATGAAATCTTTTGCTACAACTTGATTTCTATGTACCAATGCCTTGAAACCTCTCTCAAATTCTCCCTTTGCAAATTTGTCTACCTTCCAGGCTGTAAAATTTCTACAGACTTCCTCTTATATTCCTATTCTTTGATACCAATTGATGGTATTAAACTTTTACATAAAACAAAACAACTGCAAATAAATCAACAGTAGATCATCGATACAAAATCTCAAGAATATAAACTCTCCAAAAATTTGGTGTAACGCCTACTAATTAGATTTTCTTGAAAGTTTCAAAGGCCTTTCAATGAATTGATTTTGTGTATATTCTTGCAAGCATTGCACTTCATGAGAACACATTTCTTCGAAGCATGTTATCAAACAGTTTGAATGTGCCTTCTAGCTCTTTCATTATAGACCTTTGTAATAACTTCTTGTAGGATTGGTTTTTTTGCAATGGAAGGGATCAAATCTTCATGTGTAAGCTATTCACAAGAGTGGACTTAATGGCAGTGAAGATGTCAAGGAATTAAATGTTTTACTAGTTCTTTTCATTGCCTGCATTCTAGGAATCAATACCCTAGAAACTATGATCTACATGATCACCTACTTGGTTCCAACACTCCAATCTTAGCAATAACTTAGAGGATATTGTTGAAGCTTGTGAGTTTGGTGTTATATATGCCAAGTGCATTGGCTCAAGATTTTTAAGAGCAATTTCAACATACTCATTTTCTTCTTCCTCTAAAATCACAATACCACTATAATGCCTCGCCAGGAAACCCCCATTTTTAAAACAATCTCATACTGAGACTTTAAAGCATTTTCCCAGCAACCTCAAGTTTTTAAACTAAAATAAAATTTATTGAATAACCTCCCAGAATAGGCACATTTCTTAACCAAAAAACCATATTTGGGCATAAAGAATTCATTCCTCACAGGTCTATTCCATTAGTCTGCCAATCTACAAATTAATCCCAATAGGAAACTTTAAACTAATATGCATATATTTAAAACCCAAACCCAAATCCAACCAAGAAATCAATCTGGGAGATTTAAACCCAAACAAAACAGGGAGAATACCAAACACAAATCTTTGATTAAGCAAATAATCAAAATGATACACAAATTCCTACCTCTTTTAGCCATCTTGGATGAGATTTGTTGCAGAGCCCAACCTCCAAGCTCCGGATCAAATCTTCTCTTCTAGGAATATTTTTCCCTAAATTTCCTCCAAAGCGTTTTCCAAAATGTCTCTCTGGGAAATTATTTTTCTAAAAATTCTCCTCTCCAAAATATTTCCAAACCTAGGGTTAAATAGAAGAATCCCCTGACCTAATACCTTATTTTAGAATTTTAAAAAATAATAAAATAAATAAATAAAATAAAATAAAAGAAAAATCATTCTTTTCAACTATTAAAATAATCTAAACTTGTTGTTCTAATTAAAAATCAAAATGCTTTTCTCCCTCATTTAATTTTAATTTTCTCAATATTAACAAAGCTAATAGTTGTATTTCACAATATTAATGAGGGTAAAATATTTTTAATTAAATTAAATTCTCAAAATCAATCTTACACACTTTATAAAATATATATGAATAAAAGTTACTTTTCTAATCAAAATTGATTTTCTTAAATAATTAAAATTAACCTTTCTATTCCAAAAAGAAAAAGGGATTAAATTATTTTTATTTTGAATAATTTAAATCTTCTCTTTCAAAATGCATAACTAAATAAATTCATGATTTAAAATTAATCATTAAATTAAACTTGCTACTAACATGAATAGGACAATTTTTAAATAAATGATTAATTATATAAAAGAAACCTATTTACTTTAGTTTTTAATTACTAATGCGTAAATGAAAACATTAAATCAAAATAACTACTTAGGATTAAATACTCAGTCTTACCACATGCCAAGCACACAACCCAAGAAAGCCAACCAAACACCTGACCCAAAAACCCAAATGAAAAGGGAACTGACAGACCACAGGTGATGCTCACTTGACCATGACTAGGGTAAACTGAGGGTTTTACGACCACCTAACCCAAATTCTAAGGACAAAAGAGGTATACTCAACCTTGCGAATCCGGGTGAAGATGAACCTTGCACTTAGGCGGTACTGTACCTACAATCTCCTGCAACCAAGAGTCACACAAGCATACATACATATATATTTAATGAAGGTGTTAGCTCAAGATTAATAACAAGAATCAGGAGAACAATTAAACTTACATAAGAATCGATGCAAAAGCACATTAACAGGTACGCACAATAATCATAATATCTGACTACAACATTACCTCATGGTAATTCAACCATTCAAGAATGCCACATAAATAAGTCAACCAAGGTCAAACCGGTTTTACAAAGCCGACTACGATAGGGGCACTACATTCTCCCCCCTAGGCTCCAACTTACTCTCGGAAGTTGTAAGGCTAAGCAAAAATCATGTAACACGTATTAGCCTTGAAACTCATTTAACTATTATTAATTTGCACATATAAATATTTTCTCAACAATTGAAACATTATTGCTAAATCCTCTACGAATGTCATTATCCATTGGCAAGATACATCTAAAACAATACATTTCTTAAAATATTCTAGGAATTATCCACAATCATAGTAGAGAAACAAGAATTTTCTTCCTTTCATTACACCAAATTAAAGCATTAAAAGAGGTAAGCAACAATTACTATACTCATCTATCAAACATGACAAGAAAACATGCCATCATGATCAATTTATTTTACCAATACATCTTTTTCATAAAACTTTATCGCATAGAACTAGCTTCAAATATCAAATTCTACAACCAAGTTAACTTTCATGAAATAAGAGCAACATAAATAACTCAATTGTTTACACTTGCCAGGCATATAAAAACCTTTCCAAAGACTATGTCCCATAACATAGTGACAAGTTAACACAATTTACTCCATGATTACACATAATAATCATCCACATAACTGGAATGCACAACACAAAAGGCCACATGTGAGCATGTCTAATGCTCAGTCAAAGATAACATGCATGATCAGCTTCTCTATGCCTGATCTCAGAACAATAATATGATCATAAATATCCAACATCTCACTCAAAGGCTTGATGGTGCTAGGGCACACCATAGCATTGCTACCTTCCATACAAGACCTTCATGAACATCCCTTGTTGAGTAAGGTGGTTAGCCTCCAAGAGATAGTCACCACACATAGGTAGGTAGTGGATCTTAGTTGCACCACAGCCTCACATACCCCCATCCTCAAGGTTCCTTACACCTACTTCCTCGTACACACTCAACCAAGACCATCTCATATGTCTTTGGAGAGGAATTTCGCATTTCAACACAAGACCAACATATGAAAACAATAAGGATAAATCAGTTTAGCCACCAAAGTACAGAAGAATAAAGATAATAATCATCAATTCCAACAGTAAGGAAAGAAAATAATTCCGGAATTGCAACACCAAATCAAGTAAGCAAAAGATCGCAAGGTCGTGGCTAAACCTTCAAGGTCAAAATAAAATAAATTGTTGGTCCCCCCCCAAAAAAAAAGAATATTACAATTGCACATAGCATCACTATGTGACTAGAATCTAGCCACCAATGAGGAAGGAAGGAACAATCGTCTAGCTATCGCAGTAGCTCATCATGTGGTGTGGCCTAGTCACACATCTGCATGGCATGGCAGTGTGCACCTCGACATTACCCCGCATCACATCGTCGCACAACATGGCTCTACCCTAAACCTGTCGGTAGGCTGCATGGCAATGTCTACTACATCCTGCATCGTGTCTCAGCACGACATGGCTATACTCCAAGTGGAAAAAGCATGCAATGAATGTATCTCGCATGGCAATGTCTACTACATCCCGCATCGTGTCTCAGCATGACATGGCAATAATCCAAGCAAAAAGGGCACGCAATGGACGTATCATGCATGGCAATGTACCTCGCGAAAAAGCGCACATGTAGGTCACACCCCGCATAGCAAGGTACCTCTCAGGATACTCTCCGTAAGCTAGAGGTATACATGGCTAAGGTCCACCCACATGTCTACCAACACTGGACAATTGGTAGCTCATGTGAAAAATAGCATACCTCTCATGAAGACAAGGCAAAATATCCTCCAATAAAACCATGATTCTACTCAAGAACTGACATCAATATGCTCAAATAAAGGATAGGAATAGGCTAACACACATGAACCTTATAAATCAGTTCATCACAAGGGAAAGTATTGAGTACACCTATAATACAGTTTCATTACATAACTATATTTTTCCTCGAAATAGAAAAGCTAAAGTCACTTCATGTCGACATTACTTGTACGTCGTTCCATACTATTCAAGGAATGGTGACTTCTAATACTACCCCTTCACATACTGACCTATCAACATCCCATGGGTTGGCACTCAGTAAGGAAACAAATAAGCAACATCACATAAACAACATGGTTTTCCATACTCATAAGCAAACATATCCTCCATGGTTGATTACTTCACCATCCCATGGGCACACATAGCAAGCATGGGTTTCTTACAATACACAAGGAATAGCACCATTACTGGTTTAGTCACATTTATGGGGAGTACGCTATCATCTACTCAAGAAAGGCTTTACCTATGCTTTCCACATGAATCACTGAATAAAGTTTACTCTAGATACTAGTACTGAAATTCTTAACAATTCACCATTACATAAGGAAATAACATCATTCCTATATCTTTCTCAAATTCCACTAAGCATTTAAATTCACATTACTAACTATGCAATTTTCTTTCTGAAGCTTAAGACTTTCATCTTTCCATAAGCAGCCCAAAAGAACACACACAATTACATATGCATTATATAAAAAAAATCTTTTTAAATCAATGCATTCTTAGTAGCATTTCTTAAAATCTAAAATCTAGGCAAAGAGGAGGAAAAAGAGAGTTTGATAATCAACTATTTCCTACAAAGACACAAGATCAACAAGATCACACTACAAGCTAAAATTTCTCACTATAAGTCTATCATTTATTTGCACGGTTTTCATTTCGCTATCATTTTAGGAGGATGCCAAAGAGCCTAACATGACATTTCCAAACATTATGGTTGCAACAAAATGTTCTAGTTTTCCGAACAAGAAATCAAGGCAGACAATCCTTCAATAATACAAGACCTCTTGAGAACACTCACTATTCTTAATTCAATACAACCACATATCATAATTTGCAACCTATCATTGAAAATTCAAGGTACGGTAAGAAGGTAAATGAGGAACTTATCAACTAAAAATACATATTACTGTATGCACTTCAAACAAGCTTTTCATTTTACACTTTCTAGTCAAGCTAAGTCATTTATATATATTCAAAAGCAAGTTCAATGTAGCAATGTTAAAATAGGTCCTCTATCAAATCGGAATAATGAAACACATAAAACAATCTTTCATGGAACACATTAATACATTCTTAGCCACTATAACATGTTCTCTTTTTATACCTCTTTTACAACCAAAGCAGTTCCACAAAATTAACTATTTGTATATTAATGTACCTTAATTAAGATAGAATTTAATTATATTACTCCTACAAAACACATGGAGAATTCTTTAATGTAAACATACAATTTTTCTCAATATCCAATATGAACTTTCAAACCAAAGCCCTTTTATAATCTAAAAACACATAAGTGTTATAAGGCTCACACAAGGGCTAAAGAAATCGCAACCTTCTCTCGCAAAAAGAAAACTCAAATCAAAGATAATTACACATATAACAAAAACATTTAATTTCTAGAGAGAGAGAGGAGGAAGGATGATAATTATTCATTTTACTACAAAATAAGCATTCAATATTTACCATACTAGTCCTTCAAGTGGACAACACTAAGCTAGATCATACTCTTAAACACACACATTTTGAACTTTTAGATTCAAGACAAAACTAACCAACCCAAATGGATTAGTCAAAAGAGTACAACAATTAAAAAGGAAGGTACATTCGACTCTCCTTCAGAATAAGAGAAATCGTAGACCAAGACCTCAATAAGCAGACAAAGCACATACAATCACTCCAAAGCACCCACATCAAGAAGGTTAAAACAAGGTGTGAACACACACGTTACACACAAGTTAAGGTTTGCTCAATCACACACATATCAAAAGGAGGACAAACATACACATAAGGTCGATACACCACACACCAACTAAGGGCACAAGCGAAACCAGAGATCCCAGTGTTTGCAACATGGGCTCTGATTAATTTTAAGTTTTAATTAATATATTTTATTAATAATATATTAATTAATAATTACTAATGATGCTCTACAAAAAGGATTAGAAAATCTATTTGTTGAGAACACACACAAGAGCACAAGAAACAAATGTTAGTGTTAGCAACAAAAGATTATCCTAAACAGGCATATCAAGAGAGATATTAAGCATGAAATAGAAAGCATACAAACATAGAATAGATAAACTATACTCCTCCAAATGCTAATCAAGATGCTCATAGTTGCTCCTCCCTTGTTCCTCTCCTCTCCAAGTTCCACATGAGTGTAGCTCTCACCTTTTAGCACTAGCCATGGATGCCATATGGAGATTCAAGATGGTTGAATATGATAAGCAAATGCTATGCAAGTGTAGATAGTGATGCTATGGAAAAAATCTATGCTAATACCAGTATAACAACAATACTCTAATGCTTCCTCCTTTGCTTGAGGAGAAGGGTTCTATTTATAGAAGAAATGGGGAAATGAAGGGTTAAGATTGAGAAATCTTAACAAGGGTTAGGATTGAAAGATATTCAATCCATGTGAGACTTTCAACCCAATCCCATGTTGACAAGTGTCACCATGAGGAGGCTTGAGAGGAGAGATAAGAAGCATTAAATGGTCGAGGGGACATGATGGTTACCCTAGGGGGTTGGGTTAGGGTTAGGTTAATGGATATTCCTTTTATCCAAGGGATAAATGAATGTGCAAGGGTTAAATGGTTACCTTAGTCAAATAAATAAATGCTTTGAAGAGATCCATGACTCAAAAGGATGGTTAAGTTAGAGGAAAGTCTCTAACCAAAGGTAAAAGGTGAGTTAACCATAAATGGTTATGTAAGAGCCTTTAATGGTTTGGAAGACTTTAGAGGTTAACCATTTGAAGACATAAAGCCTTTAATGTTTATTGAAGACTTTGGAGGTTTTTGAGAAGTGACTTCCTTTTATTTAGGAATGTGACAATGATTAGGATAGGATTAGGCTAATTAGAAGGAGTTAGAAGAATCTAGAAGGGATTTAGGCATGCAAGTGGATTTTGTAGGAGAATGCAAGTGGGAGGAATTTTGGGATTTTTAATTAAAATAAAATCATTTATTTCAATTAAATGGTGTAATTTGCATTTGGATAGATATTTAAATAAATATTAATTTATTTAAATGTGAATGTGAATTTTGGATTTTATTTAAATCTTAATTTATTTACATGAGAAAAAGGAAGATAAAACATTTAAATGCTTGAAGACTTTGAGGGAAACCTTTAAAGGCTTAAGAAGACTCTGGAAAGAAGCCATTAAGTTTGAAGACTTTAAGGGAAACCATTAAAGTCTTAAGAAGACTTTAAGGGAAGCCATTAAGTTTGAAGACTTTAAGGGAAACCATTAAAGGCTTAAGAAGACTATAGAAGGAAGCCATTAAGTTTGAAGACTTTAAGGGAAACCAAATTAAAGGTTTCAAGTGGGTGAGGATAAAGAGGATTTTAAATAAATAATTTATTTAAAATAGTTGTGCAACTTGCATTTGTAGGAAAATACAAGTGGGTGGAGGATAAAGATGATTTAAATAAATGATTTATTTAAAATAGTTGTGCAACTTGCATTTGTAGGAAAATACAAGTGGGTGGAGGATAAAGGTGATTTAAATAAATGTTAATTTATTTAAATGTGAGAGATGGGATTTTTGGGGATTTAAATAAATATTAATTTATTTAAATGTGAGAGAAGATTTAATTAAACAAATATGATTTATTTATTTAATTAATGGTCTGCATTTGGTTAAGTGAATTAAATCAAATAAATTGAATAATTTATTTAATTAATAGGAGAAGAGGGTTAAGATGAATTAATTAAATATTAATTTAATTAATTATTGATTGATGGTTAAATAATCAAATAAATATTAAATATTCATTTAATTAAGTGGACAAATTTATGTGACTACATTTACCCCTCTTTGAGACGGTGCGGTTTTATGACGTCGTTTCAAAGAAAGAAAAATAGGTGTGAAGAAATATGCCCTATAAATGTTAATTTAGTGGGTGGCATGCCCCCTCGAGAGATGGGCCAAAAATTTTGAAAAATCGGGCGATCTCTCGAAAAAGAATGAGAAGTGGAGGGGAGGTAGAATAGAAGAAATTAGAAAGAATGGTGAAGGAATAGAAGAAATCAGAGTGAATACGGAGAAACATCAAGCCAGTGAGTACCTTTAGGTCATGCAGGAGATACGGTGAAAATGTGGTGGTTGTCTTTTCGATTGATGCTATACAATTGATCAAAATTTGGTTGGACAATCTAGTGCAATTGATTTAATTTCCCTGATTGAGTCAAAGAATGACGGTTGATGCCAGTTGTTTGCTTGGACAAGATAAAGTCTGAGTAAGTGAATCAAAGTGACTTGATGTGACTTAAAAAATTGATGTAATTGCCTTATGAAGTCAAGGTATCTAAACCAAAATACTCGTTAAGACTTAGACAATTGATGTAATTATCCGTTGGATTGTGTTTGATTGGTTGATCAATTGATAGTGTGTGTGTGTGATGGATGGTTGTGGTTAATCATAGCAGCCCCATTGAGACTAGGCCATTATGATAAATACCTGATGTAGTCTAGGATTACCATGATCGATTACCTGTTGAGACCCGAAGATACTTGATCAGAGTATTTGTTGATAGTCTAGGTGTGTGTGAGTCGAGGTACCTATGCAGATAGAGTAACTTGCTTGATTGGGTTGATGGGAAATGATGGAGGGTATGTGATGTTGATTATCAAGATGGGGAAGGGGAGGGGGGGTTCGATGTTTAGATAGAAGAAATGGAGGACCTATGACTCATTCTTATGGAAGAAGAAGAAAATAGAGTATGCATTGTCATTACTATGTATGCATGATATGCATCTATTATGAATGTAGGGATGGATGGAATGCAATATATAGATGAGATGGAATGACGATCCATAGTGCTTTATTTTTCATCATTGAGCTTTAAAATGTTGTAAGAAAATACAAGCAACTCGACATAATGATTCAAGATGACTTAAGTATTCCTTACATGGATTTTGATATAGCAAGTTAATACAAGAAGCTTGATATAATGGATCAAGTTGACCAATAACAAGCCATGATTTGGACGGATGGGTGTGTGTATGTAATGAATGTGATCTCAACAAGTCTGAAAGACAATGGAGCCATAGCCTTTACGAGTGGCTCCTGTTTGCCAGGTTTTCACCATTGCACTTACCCAAGGTGCCACCGGAGTGGTTGCTCACCATGATGCATGATTTTTCTTTACTATTTTGATGTTTTTGTAATTTTTTAAGGACATTTTTCTAAATGTTTTTGGTGTTTTTCTGGTATGTATGGGAGCTTGATGCTCTATACATCTTATGTATAAAACTGTTTGAGGTGCATGCTGTTGATTGGATCTGCTAGCGGTTCTCCTTTTGAAGTAGCCAACTGATATGCCCCGAACCCAAATATAGTAGTGATAACATATGGACCCAGCCAATTTGATTCAAACTTTACCTGATGTTCTCTATTTGATTGGTTACGAGGATTTTCTTAGAGAACAAGATCACCTACCTCAAATGTACATGGTCTAACCCAATGATTATAGCTTCTGCTCATGCACCACTAATAGGCTTTGAGGTGGTTGTATGCAGCTTGTTATTTTTCATCCAGAAGTTCAAGATGTGATACTCTATATGCTTCATCATCTATCAGATTATGCAAGGAAACCCGTAGTGATGGTATCTCGACCTCAATAGGTAAGATAGCTTCTGCACCATAGACCAGTGAGTAAGGAGTTGTGCCTATAGGGGTTCGAATGCTAGTTCGATATGCCCATAGTGCTGGATTTAATTAAACATGCCAATCATGATAGACATCATTTACTGTCTTCTTTAGGATTCTTAATATGTTCTTGTTTGATGCTTTGGCCTGACCATTTCCTCGTGGGTAATAAAGAGTGGAAAAGCGGTGTTGGATGTGAAATTTCTCACAGAGTTCATGGACATCTGGATTCTTGAATGGAAGACCATTATCTATGATGATGGACATGGGTACACCATACCGACAGATGATGTAATTAAGGATGAATGAGGCGATCTGCTTGTCGGTGACTTGGGTAAGTGGAACAACTTCGTTCCACTTTGTGAAATATTTGGTGGCGGTAATAATGAATTTGTGGCCGTTTGATGAAGATGGATGGATTTTACCCTCAAGGTCAAGTCCCCATTGACAAAAAGGCCATGGTGTTGTGATTGGTTGCAGTTCCTATGCTAGTGCATGTATCAAGTCTCCATGAATTTGACATTTCTTGCACTTTCTGACAAAGTAGTAGGAGTCTTTTTCCATAGATGGCCAATAGTATCTAGTGCGCATGAGTTTCTTGGCTAGTGAAGGACTGCTTGCATGAGTTCCACAAATCCATTCATGTACCTCTTCCAAGGCCTTTGTTATCTCATCTTGTTCTAAACATCGAAGGAGAGTACCATCAAGACTACGTCAGTATAGGGTTTCAGCAATAATGGTATATCAAGCAATTTGGCAAATGAAGGTTTTACGTTGGTTATTTGATTGGTTAGGAGGAAGTGTGTGATCATGAAGGTGAGTGTAGAACTCATTGTACCATGGGGATTCAAAACCAACAAGGCGACATATCATCTCAAATTCAGGGATATCATAAGCTGGAATCCAAAGCTGTTCTACCAAGAACTCATAACGTGTTGAATTCTGTGGAAGAGCTAGGAGAGATGCGATGGTAGCCATAGCATCGACAACTCGATTTTGATATCTGGCTATCTGCTCAAAAGTGATAGTAGTAAATGATGCCTTTAGATTGCCCACCATTTGCTTGTACGACATGAGTTTGTCATCCTTGGTCTGATATTCATCTATTACTTGTTGGATGACCAGTTGAGAGTCACCATATATCTGTAACTCTTTTAATTTCCATTGTATGGCGAGCCTGAGTCCTGTGATCAAGGCCTCATATTCTACTATATTGTTTGTGCATGGAAATGTGAGCCTGTACGACTTCGAGATGCTGTCACCTTGAGGGGTGATAAAGAGAATGCCTGCTCCCAAGCCATGTCTAATGTATGAACCATAAAAGTATAGCTTCCATGGTTGTGTTTCTGTGATCATGAATAGCTCTTCGTCTAGAAAATTGGAAATGAGAGGATGATCGCTTATGAGTGGTGCATCAGCCAACTGATCTGCAATAACTTTCCCTTTGATAGCTTTACGGTCCACATACTCAATGTCAAATTCACTTAGAATCATCACCCATTTGGCCAAGTGGCCAGTCAATGTTGCTTTGCTAAGTAAGTACTTTAGTGAATCGATCTTAGCAATGAGTTGAACCTTATGTGTCAATAGATAGTGCCTCAGTTTTGTTGGTGCCAAGATTATTGCTAGGCAAGCTCGCTCAATAGGTGTGTAGTTGAGTTCATAGCCAACCAGTGTGTGAGAGATGTAGTATATAGCACACTCTTTCCCTTCTGCATTGTGTTGAGCCAATAGTACTCCCAATGCTGTAGCAGTAGCTGAAATATAGAACAATAGAGGCTTACTCGGATCTGGTGGGATCAGTAATGGTGTATTTATGAGATAATCTTTAAGCATCTGGAATGCTTGCTGGCATCTGGCATCCCATTGAAAGTGGATGTTCTTATGTAACAGATGTGTAAAAGGATGTCACTTATCTGCCAGTTGTGCAATGAATCTTCGGATGGACTGTAGCCGCCCTTGTAGTGTCCTTAGTTGACTGATGTTCTTTGGAGGTGGCATGTCCATGATTTCTTTGACCTTTGCTGGGTCGACCTCAATGCCTTTGCTGGAGACAATGTATCTGAGAAGTTTCCCCGAGGTTACTCCAAAGACACATTTCTTTGGGTTGAGTCGAACATGATATTGTTCTAGTCTATCAAAGATTTTCTCTAATATGTCCAAATGACCCTCTCTTGTGAGTGATTTTGCCAGTAAGTCATCAACATAATCTTCCATTATGGTATGCATCATATCATGGAAGATAGTGGTCATTTCCCTTTGATAGGTCGCTCTTGTATTCTTTACACCAAAAGGAATTACATTCCAATAGTATGTTCCCCATGGACATATGAAGGTCATCTTATGTTGATCCTCTGGTGCGATCTTTATCTAATTGTACCTTGAAATGCCATCCATGAGTGAAAGCATGGCATGTCCTGCTGTTAGGTCCACTATTATGTCGATGTTGGGTAGGGGGAAGTCATCTTTAGGACATGCCTTGTTTAGATCTTTGAAGTTAGTATAGATACGGATGCCCCCATTTGGCTTGCCGACGGGCACAATGTTGGAGATCCAGTCTGCATAATCAATTGGTCTAATAAAGCCAACATCCAAAAGTTTTTTAAGTTCCACTTTGACGAGTACTGCAATTCGGGGATGTATCTTACGAAGCTTCTATTTGATAGGCTTAGCTCCTTCTGCTATTGTGAGGTGATGCATGACTAAACCCAAATCAAGACCAGGCATGTTTGCATATGACCATGTGAAGTTGATCTAGCGTTTCTTGAAGAATTCAACAAACTTGGGTTGCTCCTCTAGAGTCAAAAGAGATGCCAGATGTATGTGGTGAGGAGTTTCAGGAGTCCCCATGTTGTATTCTTTGGTTTCCTTGATCAGAATCATTGATCTTTCTTGTTGTGTACTTGAGGGGAGAATGTCAAACCTTTCATCCTCAGGCACCTCAGAGAGGTTTTCACCCTTGGATTCACTCTTTATTTTTACTTTTGTGGGATCAAACAATGCCATAGTATGGTTTTCACTAGAAGATCCATGTTTTATTGTTATATTTTTGCAGCTAAAAGGTTTGGAATCCACTCCAAAGTATGTTGCGCTATTAAGTTCTATGACAAATCCAACTTTATGATCCCCGCTTGGTATGTTATCTCGCAATTCCAAGAAGTCAATGATCGCCTCATCATTTTGGAAGTGGTCAAGACATGGGGGATTAGGTTGGTTCCATTCGATGAGTTCAGGATGGATAATGGGTATTACCTCATCGATTAGGTTAAGTTCGTGAGATGTTTCAGTGAGGGTTAAGACATTATGGGCAAGGTTGTCGATGGTACTCTCCCTGTTAGAATCGGGCATAGGATGTGACATAGGGTTTGTGGAAGATGTTTCCAGTTCACGAACCCAAGAGGTCTGTATCTGTGCTTCTCCATAAATAGGGATGTCTTTGTGGGGTGGAGATAGTGATGTGTCTTCCTCATCTAAAGTGTTAAGCTGCATTGAATCAAATTCCCACTCATGTGAGTCACTTTCTAGGATCTGGTTGCTATAACATACTAGGATATCGTTCGAGTTAAATACTGCAGGTGTGATCGACTAATGTACCATTGTAGATGTAATGATCAGTGTTGCAGGAAGAATTATGGGGATCAATGAATCTGATACGGGGAGTATCAGTGTTGTTGAGTCAACTACTTTTGCTAGAATTGTCAGTGTTGTTGATACTACTAGGAATTCGGATATAGTGGCTGCTGCTAATGGTGCTTTTGATGTTATTTCCACTCTTGAGGGGGTTGTTGTTTTGATTGGTGGAGTGATGGGTGGTGCTACTTTGATGATCAAAGGTGACCTCTTTGTAATAGGTTGATATAATGGTTTGCTGGGTTTCCCTTTGAATATGAGTTTAGGAAATATCTCCTTTTGAAAGCCTAAGCCTGTGTTATCTTTAGGCTTCATTTCTGTCTGCAGTAGCTCATGTCGTCCTTGCTTGCCAAGTCCCAAAGCACTTTGACCATCATAACCCATTATTTGCATAATGAGAAGGCTTTTTCCATATTGATCTGTGGGAAGCTTAACTTGTGGGATGTCCGTGGTGATAGGATCTTTATAGATCCATTCTACTAAGTCCACATCTCTGGTCTCTTCTTCTTGACTCTTTCCAAGGATGAAAGGCATCAAAGTGCATGCTGGTATGACTACTAGTGTATGAAGTACTTGTTGAGGTTTACCATGAGTTCTTGGAGAAGTGGGCATTTGTCCAACGCAAAAGAGTTGGCTTAGATTGTATTCTCCAGGACCTTCCTCTGCTATTTTCATCTTGAGCTTCTCTTGCTTGGGTATAGTGGTGTTTGAACTGGAAAGAGAGGCTGGACTTACATATGAGGTGGATGAGATGGCTTCCCTATTATTGGGAATGGTAATCTCTGGTTGATGATTTATGTTATGACAATATGCAAAGGGGTTTGCATATCCCAGGATTGTAATTTCCACACCATTATGTGGGAACTTGATACACTGATGGTAAGTGGATGGAATGGCTTGCATGGCGTGTATCCAAGGTCTTCCCAGCAACAAATTATATGGCAGAGGAAGGTCCAAAACCTGACATATGATGTGCTTCACTACTAGGCCCACTCGGATTGGTAGTACAACAACTCCTTTGGATGAACACTCTGCATCATCATAAGCTTTGATTGTGATCTTCTTGCAGGGATCCACTAGTTCAATTGCATAACCTAGTGCTGCGACCAATTGTAGTGTATAGATATTTAGACCTGCTCCATTGTCGATCAAGACTTGCTTGATCCTATGCTAGTTGATAAACCCTTCAATGTGGAGTGAGGAGTTATGAGGTTGCTAGAAGGATGTGTTGTCATTTTTGGAAAAGGTGAGACAAGGTGATGATCTTAGACTTCCAACCATGGCTTGGAATTGATCTGTATTCAAATTTGTAGGGACTGACGCTTCTTGGAGAGCTTGATCCAAGATTGTTTTATGAGATGGAGATAGGCGTAATAGCTCTAAGATAGATATCAGTGTGGGCATTTTATCTAATTGATCCATAAGGTTATATTGCTTGGGGATTGATGTGGTACCTTGTGGAGTAGCTTTTATGGTAACCTTGCCATGACGTGTAACAATATTGCAATCGGAACTGGGTGGATTTTTGATGGTAATAGTTGCAATTTGTTCACTGGCATCGTACAGGTGATTTACAGTGTAATTATATGTGGCTTGCGTATAATCAGTGGTATCAGTGTTTCACTTGGAAGTGGAAGGACCCATTTGATCTTATGATGGAAGTGGATTTTTGAACATCAGATGATCATTGTTTGTTGTCTTTGGGTCATGTCCTTTGATTTCAATATCACCTCGGTCAATAAGATCTTTTAATCTATGACAATTGCTTGTCTTATGCCTTTTCCTTGATGGAAATCATAGTGTTCAGTATCTCTCCACCATGTAGGTTTGACTTGAGGTTCATAATTTGATGTTTTGGGTAAGGTTACTAGATTTTGAGAAACCAACTGACGTAACACTATTTCGATGGGTTCCCCTAAGGGAGTGTATGTTCGCTTTGGTTTAAAATTTTGTTGACGTTGTCTGGGTTCATCTTGAGATGTGATGCAGCCTTGATTTGGAGGAGCCACTATTTTATTCTTGGGTGGGGGGTTCTATCCTGTGAACTGAACCACAGGTTGTGCACTTTTGATAGTTCGAGCATCCATAATCCCATCATTGACGATATTTTTATTTTTGTTCCAGAAGTTCAGCTTGTCACTATTGAAACGTGGGCAAGGGATATCTTTTGGCTCATTGTAGATTTTGATTAGCCCTTTTTTGATGAGAACCCGTTCACACTTTAAACCTTTTGTGACCATGTCATTGAAAGAATCTATGTCTTTGAGGTCTAGGTGAAATTTGATTTCGCTGTTTATGTTGAAAATAAATATTTCCACTAATTCTCATTCTGGTAATTGAAGTGAACGTCTGCTAGACATTTGACACCATCATTGCAGAAAGACCAAAAATAGCTCACTTGGTTTTTGTTTAGTATTACATAGATCAGCCATTGTGATATCCCGTTCAATGTTGTGTGAGTAATGTGATATGAACTTCTGGATTAGTTCTTCAAAGGTCCTAATGCCACTTGGTAATCAGGAAAACCATGATGTGGTTGTTCCTCCCAAACTCTGGGGAAAGAGTTGCATTAGGTATGTATCCTCGTATGCCACTTCTAGGCATGTTGAATAGAATTCTCTAACATGATCACGAGGATCTCCTTTTCCTTGATACTTTTCAAACTTAGGTGTTTCAAACCCTCATGGAAAAGGTGGCATATGAAGATTCCTATCAAAGGGATAGGGACAAATATCATTGAGTGAAAACTGATTAGTTTTCACACCACTATGAAGTTGTTGGGCAAGATTTTTGACTTGTTGCCATAACATGTCTATGTCATTAGCAGGAGGAGGAGGTGGGGGATTACCTTGATGAAGGTTGTATCTGATGTGATCTCATCCTCTTTCATCCTCATTATGACTTTGGCATTTTGATGCTTGTCTTAGTTGTGCAACATCAAATTTAGAAGGTAATTTGGCTCCCTCTTGAGCATGTCTCAAAAAGTGAGCATCAACATTGGTCTTGAGTATTTCATCAAAAAGTCTATTAAAGAGAGGGTTGTGTTGTGCCCTTTCTATTGCTGCAGGAGTAGGAGTACTTAGATTTTCCTCATTTATGTTTCCTCCAAGAGCTTCTTGGAATTCATTAATGTTTTCCTCCTCTTCTTCCTCAATTTCCATTTGTCTAGTTCTAGATCTGGTTTGAGCAATTTTGTTTACAAGTTTTTGTTGAAGGTGGGTGAAAATGATGATGAGTTGTTGATGAAATGAGAGATTTATGTTTGGTGGAGTTTTTTGCATATGAATCTCTAGCACTAAAGGTAGATATTACCAAATTTCTTTCTTGAATTGCTTGTTGTGTTTGATTGACAAAGTTTTGTGTGATAGGGTTTAGAGGGATCTGAGATGTGTTACAGATTCAACTACCTAGTAATGAGAGGATTCACTCAAAGACTAGTTTTAACCTGCGTAGAAATGTCTCTTTAGGATGAGTTTATCCTAAATGTCGAGACACTCTAAAAGTGATGTATTGTGTTTGATTCAAGAAATATCTAAAGAGAACTTAAGATAACAACCTATTGATGTTTTGAGAGTTTTGAAATGGATGAGATGGTGTGTGAAATGGATGAAATGTTTAACTTTAATAGAAACTTTGTTTTACATAAGGAACAAACTCCTCTTCTTCCCTTTCGGAGGTTGGTGGTTGTTCTCGAGCTATATTGTATGTGACACAAATGTCTGGAAAGAAGTCAGGGTTGATCTTGCCTCCTTTGTTTTTGTGATAACTTAAAGCTCTATATTGCATAAAAGCTCTGCGGTTCAATGACTCTTGATCAAATTCGTTTGATTTTCTTTGAATATAAAAATGCATATGGCATAAGAAGGCTCTATGAGAGACAAAGATTTGTCTATTAAGATAAAAGAATTTCCTCCTTTTGATTAAAGCCTTTGAGCTTAATGGTCTTCTTTTCAAGTTGACATGTTGATGAAGATTCTTCTTTCTCAAGATGTGAAGAATGGTCATATAATTTGATAATCTTGCTCTTTTTTTTTTGATCTTTGTTGGTATTTTAAAAAATGTTTATGTTGGATGAATCACTTTGTTTTTGGAATTGATTTTTGGATGTTTCTTTGACAAGAAAACAAAGCAAGCACACAAACACAAGAATGTTGCCTCAAAAGGTACAAGTAAGTGTGGGTCTAGATCAACCCAATCCTTGGACTTTTATGACCCTTTCTTTCAAATGTATTTTAGGTGTTTTTCCAAAGCCTGAAGTTGGCTCAATTTGTATTGGTCTGACACAAAATGAAGACACTTCAAACACTTTTTATCCCTAAGGTCAAATGGCCAGTTGCGATAATTTCAGCCCACATCTTGATATTTCATCAACTTTGGTACTACATACCTTATGAATCCCGCCGTGGCAGGTAAGGATGTGATATACTAAGTCTTGCATGAGCATAACAAATAGATGATCCCTATGATGGGGGAGTCACCACTTTTATCAGGCTATCAATAACCTTTCAAAAAGCCATGTTTCTACTCAAGGAAATATGTATGGTGAGTATCTTGGGAGCAAAACCATCTATGCTCTTGCACTGAACGTTTCACAAATATCCTCAATCAATAGAACGAGTGGGCTACTACTTAAAGGTGTTTAGTAATGTTCGATGTTTTTAGACATAAGTTCATTCTGCAGTGACTCACTTAAGAGCCTTGTAACTCGTGGTGAGGCCCATTTGTCCTTTCAGCAAGTTATACTGTAGGAACAGCTATACCTAAGGCTACATCTTTTGCTCTCACCTGATTTCTATAGCGGCTCGAAGGATTTACTGCGCGAGGTCGTTCCCAAGAGTGATCGATCCCTTGGCAGGCCTCTCTTAAAAAGAAAAAATTTGAGTGTTACTAACACTTTTCTCTTGCACCTAGGACCACGAGAGCCAAGGGAGAGGATAGTGTGTCTTAAAAGTAGGACCACTCGACAAACTTTTTTTGCACAAGTGTGCCAAACACAAAATGCACTTGTTCTTTTTAACTTGTCATTGCAATGATTTTCTATCTATTTGGAGATGTTGCTCCAACAATCATGGTGTTCTTTTTAACTTCAAAGGCAATATGTTTGAGTAAACTAGAATTTTGAAAATCCTGGTCAACTTAATGAAAAACACGTTTGCATGAAGTAAATCATTTTGCAAAATAAGACAAATTGATTGTTCTTTTTACTTGCACCAAAAATCGAAGTGTTGATTGTGCGTTTTGCTTTAAGTCTGATGCAATAAAATGAAATTTGTCTTGTCTTGTTTTAAGCACCAAAAATAGAGTGTATCCTATCTTGCAAGAAATGAAGTTTGTGTTGTTCAATTTTAGAGCGCCAAAACAAGATTGACCCTAACTTGCAAGAAATGAAGTTGTGTTGTTCAATTTTAGAGCACTAAATGAAAATTTTAACTTTGAATAACAAAAGGAGTTAGTTAAAAACCTGCACAAGAAATGAATGGTTAGGAAAATTCGAACCTATGGTGGGCTTCTACAAGCCTATTTTTATTTTATTTTATCGGTTACATGGCCTTTTTTACAACGTTCTGCTACAATAGCGCTACTCTGTGTGCAAACAGAAGCGCTACTTTAACACAAACGCGCCAAACAAAGACAAAAACGTTAAAGTAAAAAATCTAACAAAAATAGATGCACTAAAACATGTTCAAAAGCGCTACTTAAGCTTCAAAAGCGCTAAATATGGGCAATAGCACTAAATTTGAGACAATAGTGCTAGAACATCAAATTGCAATAGCGCTAAAACATGATCAAAAGCGCCAAAGTGCAACCTGTGTCAAGCTAAATAGTCAAAAAGTTAGTTTTTAAACAAAAATTTGTTGTTGTGTGTTTCGATTCACATCGGGTTCACCAAATGATGCTTCGCAAAAAGGATTAGAAAATCTATTTGATGACAACACACACAAGAGCACAAGAAACAAACGTTAGTGTTAGCAACAAAAGATTATCCTAAACAGGCATATCAAGAGATATTAAGCATGAAATAGAAAGCATACAAACATAGAATAGATAAACTATACTCCTCCAAATGCTAATCAAGATGCTCACAGTTGCTCCTCTCTTGTTCCTCTACTCTCCAAGTTCCACATGAGTGTAGCTCTCAACTTTTAGCACTAGCCATGGATGCCATATGGAGATTCAAGATGGTTGAATATGATAAGCAAATGCTATGCAAGTGTAGATAGTGATGCTATGAAAAAACTCCATGCTAATACCAGTATAACAACAATACTCTAATGCTTCCTTGTTTTCTTGAGGAGAAGGGTTCTATTTATAGAAGAAATGGGGAAATGAAGGGTTAAGATTGAGAAATCTTAACAAGGGTTAGGATTGAAAGATATTCAATCCATGTGAGACTTTCAACCCAATCCCATGTTGACAAGTGTCACCATGAGGAGGCTTGAGAGGAGAGATAAGGAGCATTAAATGGTTGAGGGGACATGATGGTTACCCTAGGGGGTTGGGTTAGGGTTAGGTTAATGGATATTCCTTTTATCCAAGGGATAAATGAATGTGCAAGGGTTAAATGGTTATCTTAGTCAAAGAAATAAATGCTTTGAAGAGACCCATGAGTCAAAAGGATGGTTAAGTTCGAGGAAAGTCTCTAACCAAAGGTAAAAGGTGAGTTAACCATAAATGGTTATGTAAGAGCCTTTAATGGTTTAGAAGACTTTAGAGGTTAACCATTTGAAGACATAAAACCTTTAATGTTTATTGAAGACTTTGGAGGTTTTTGAGAAGTGACTTCCTTTTATTTATGAATGTGACAATGATTAGGATAGGATTAGCCTAATTAGAATGAGTTAGAAGAATCTAGAAGGGATTTAGGCATGCAAGTGGATTTTGTAGGAGAATGCAAGTGGGAGGAATTTTGGGATTTTTAATTAAAATAAAATCATTTATTTCAATTAAATGGTGTAATTTGCATTTGGATAGATATTTAAATAAATATTAATTTATTTAAATGTGAATGTGAATTTTGGATTCTATTTAAATCTTAATTTATTTACATGAGAAAAAGGAAGATAAAGCATTTAAATGCTTGAAGACTTTGAGGGAAACCTTTAAAGGCTTAAGAAGACTCTAGAAAGAAGCCATTAAGTTTGAAGACTTTAAGGGAACCATTAAAGTCTTAAGAAGACTTTAAGGGAAGCCATTAAGTTTGAAGACTTTAAGGGAAACCATTAAAGGCCTAAGAAGACTATAGAAGGAAGCCATTAAGTTTGAAGACTTTAAGGGAAACCAAATTAAAGGTTTCAAGTGGGTGAGGATAAAGAGGATTTTAAATAAATATATTTTTTTAAATAGTTGTGCAACTTGCATTTGTAGGAAAATACAAGTGGGTGGAGGATAAAGATGATTTAAATAAATGATTTATTTAAAATAGTTGTGCAACTTGCATTTGTAGGAAAATACAAGTGGGTGGAGGATAAAGGTGATTTAAATAAATGTTAATTTATTTAAATGTGAGAGATGGGATTTTGGGGGATTTAAATAAATATTAATTTATTTAAATGTGAGAGAAGATTTAATTAAACAAATATGATTTATTTATTTAATTAATGGTCTGAATTTGGTTAAGTGAATTAAATCAAATAAATTGAATAATTTATTTAATTAATAGGAGAAGAGGGTTAAGATGAATTATTTAAATATTAATTTAATTAATTATTGATTGATGGTTAAATAATCAAATAAATATTAAATATTCATTTAATTAAGTGGACAAATTTATGTGACTACAACTAATTAATGTATAACTTTTATATATGTTAATGGTAGTGATTAATAAATTAATAAATATTATTAATCATATATTAATTGCTAATTTTAAATTAATGTATATTTTTCTAATATATATTAATTATGGTTGAATTATGGATTTATGGATTTATCAAAGATATATTTATATGAATTAATATCCTTAGATGGTGTAATTGTTTTAAATATATGCAAGGGAAATATATTTTATGGGGAAATGTTTATCCAGTTCGATATTTTCTTGTAATGTTTTTTTTTTAATTTTTGGAAAGTGTATATTTGTGTTGCTAGAGATGAGAATTTGTTGTTTTATTTGGAAAAATGAATATGTTAGTTAAATAATTTCAATATTTGACTTTATATCATTGGGTTTCTTGCGTATAGAATATTTATGTTAATGTGAACTTGGTTTAAAAACTCGTAATGATGTATTTATGTTATGTTTTGATGCAAATGAACTTAGTGAGTTAGAAAACCAAGAATTGACTTGTACCTAGATGAGGTAGATAACTGCATTCTAACTTAGATCATTTAGAAAACTTGATCGACTTTTATGTTTAAATCAATATGGGAAAAGATTGTCTCTACTGATTATTGCCTATGCAAGTTTAATTTCTGTGTTCGCTTTTGTTTAAAGTAATGGCAAGGCCTTGATATGTTTGTTTGGACCCTGTCGTTTGGTTGATTTGGGGTACTTGTTTATGTCTTTGGTCACTAGTTTGGTTGTTGCCTTGTGATGGTGTTATAACTGGTCTTGTCCTTTATGCGGGTGTTGAGTGTTGATTTGTGGTTGACCATAGTGGGACAGGTCTCTAGTTAGGGTACTATCGGGCAATGGACCTTGTATTAGATTTTAATATATTCGGTTGGATCTGTTTCTATGTAGGGATCATTTATGTAATTATTGATCGATGTGGTCGTTTGTTTATTGGTATGATTCACCTTGACAACAGGAATGTAAATGACATGAAACTTATGTACCCTTAACTTATTTAAATGATCAGAGGGGTCTTGCAATTGAGTAGACCCGGAGATGTAGCCCTTTAGGGGTGAACTCCGATATCAATTTGGTGTTATGTGATGCTTTGTTCTTATGTTTCATGTTTTTAGTGTTAGCATGTATGGATGACTTTTTGATAGAATGTATAAGTGGATTAGATGAGATTTATTGTAAATGCATGTATGCAGTCGTCTCTTAATGCAGTAATGTGGTTCATGAAAGAGTGTAGTTTGATTTGCAGAATGAGTTCTATAATTGTTAATGAAATTAAGTATGCATGAGAAGATCTCACTAGTTATGATGAAATTATAGTGCATTTTGGAACAAGATGCATGGCATGTGTTTAATATAAAATTGAACAAAATGAATGGATAACAATTGTTGGATGAACTCATCATATTACCTAAATTGTAATTCTAATGGATGAACTTCATATTAGCTATATTTTAACCTTAATAAATGAACTTCATCATATTAGCTATATTTTAACCTTAATGAATGAATTCATATGTTATCTATGTTTTAACTTTAATGGGTAAATTTCCTCATATTAGACTCACCTTCAACCATAATGGATGAGCGCATTCTATTTTCTATAATGAAAATTTACTGAACAAATTATATCCTTGTTTAAAGCAATAACATGAAATTAAGTTAACTTGTTTTATTGGGTCAGATGTCATGAGTTGAGATAGATGTTAAGTTACGTAATCATGTTGGGAGACTCCTTTGGTTTTGTTTAGTCTTCCACTTTGTTATTTGAACTTTTGATAGCTCCTTGTATCATTATGTTGTGTCTTATTTAAAAAAAAATATTGCACTCCATTCGTGTGTTTTAGCTGTATCCCTTCGGTGTTTCCTGGCGGGGCATTACAACCATTCTCTTCTAAATGTCTCTATCGAATAGTATATACTTGTTGATCAAAGAAAATCTAACGTTGACTAGTTATATAAATAACTCACTCATATATATTCTGCCTTGGAGGAGCCATCTTAATGGATATATTGTGAATAGTTATTTATTTAGGAAAGATAGCCAGTAAGAATGATCTTTCCCTTGTCATTGGCATTATATATGAAGTTAATAACTTATCTATAAATCCCAATGACTTTTCATTTACTCTTGCAATTTCCATTTTTATTGAAGTTATTGTAAAAGTGTTGACAATCTTTAAATTGAGCAAGCAACTTTTCCTCTTCATTCGCGTTTTGGATGGAGTTGTTAAGTTACATCAGTGTTCCAAAAACACTTACTAACTTGGTTGAAAGTGCTGATGAGTATGTATTTTTTATTTTTCATCAGTTTTGAATATCTCTTTACAACTTCATAATTTTTGAAGTTAAGAAAATGAGTTATTGCCAAGGCTCCATTAGAGTTTGAAGCACAACTCATAACTTTTAAAACTTTTAAACTTATACCTTGTTAAGAAAAATAATCATATGATTTCATTAATTTTATATCAACATTCCAAAGGAGGCTATGAACTTGTATTGATCCAATGATTAAATTAGGCTTCTCTTCATCATTGAATCTTGAGGAGTTGGAAATTTACATCATCAACTTCAAGAGTTTTAAAACTTTTTAACTTCTTGAAAATCAAACTATCCAATTTCACAAGCTCATCCCTAAAATTTAAACTTCATAAAATTTGTCCATTAATCTTGTGATTATAGTGAAGGAGAAAACATGTACAACTTTTTCTTAGGTCAACATTTTATGACAAAAAAGTTATCACATTGTTCATAATACCACTGGGACTCAAACCTTAAAGACAATTTCATTTAAAGTGAACAAAACCTTTGATTTAGTTTGTATGACTTAATTATTTTTGTAAATCTCTCAAATTGACAGGTGCCTTGATCTAATTTTTTTCCTTATTGGTTGAAATACTACCAAGAATGTCCCCATAAAAGGATTTTGCACAAACTTTTATCATTTTCAAGATTTAATTATTTTTGTAAATCTCAACAATTTGGATGACTATTTCTAGGATTTTGACTGAGAGCATTGATGACCCCACTTTGAAATGGCAAGTGAATAAGTATGTTAGGGTAATCAAGGACCCTTTTAACCTAGAATCAATCTACAAATGATTTGGGCACAAAGTTTAGAATTTTCCAAGTTTAAAAATGGGGCTAATGGGATGTGAAATTGAAGATAGTTATATGCAAAATTTGAAGATGCAACAAGAACAAAAGTTGTATTGCCCAAAATCTATTTTTTATTAGAGTAAATAGTTTGGCCTATTTAATTTACCTAAGTTTCACTTAGGTAACTAGAATTTAATTGGGTAGTTGGGACTAGTTTTAATCCAACTCTCCTTTGAGATTGAGACATGTCCATATCTTGTGCTCTTTTCTCCTCCACTCTCGCCTTTATAAGAAAGACTATTGTATATTATTTTTCACCTCTCATTTCAATGCAATTCATTGATTGGTGAAATATCATCTCTGTTGTAGGTTCTCTCTTTGTTGTGAAGGATGGTCTACAAATTAGCTCCTGAGGTTGTGTGCAAATTCCAACATGGTATCAAAGCTATCTTTGTTGCAACCCCTTAAGTTTTTGATAGTTTTCATCAGCTTGTAATTTAAGGTCCAAACTAGTCAGATTTGTATTGGTTTGTAGAGTTTTCATCAGCTTGCAACCCATTTTCTATATTCCATATTTATTCAAAATCATCTTAATCACTCTTTATTGAGACAACCACTCATCATAAGGCATTGCTTGAGGTCCCCGACTTGACAACTTCGCTTATTAACAATTTAATCATCACCTAATTGACACTATGAATTGATGTGGTAGTTATCCACCAGTCCTTGGTTGCACGACTTATATCTCTTTGTACCCCTTTTAGATTGATAGCTTCATTGATTCTTCTTGACGCATTTGGAGATTGTATTTTTATGTTCTTGGTGGCCCATTTGAGGATTTGCAGTTTCTTTGCCATGTAGAGGCTCATGGGTTGAGGTTTGTCATTTCCATGGCATTGGTTAGCTCGTCATTGGTGGCCCATTTGTAGTTTCTTTGTCGTGTAGAGGCTCATGGATTGAGGTTTGTCATTTCCATGGCATTGGTTAGCTCGTCATTGGTGGCCCATTTGCAGTTTCTTTGCCATGTAGAGGCTCGTGGGTTGAGGTTTGTCATTTCCATGGTATTGGTTAGCTCGTCATTGGTGGCCCGTTTGAGGATTTGCAGTTTCTTTGCCATGTAGAGGCTCGTGGGTTGAGGTTTGCCATTTCCATGGCATTTGAGGATTTGCAGTTTCTTGGTGGCCCATTTGAGCTTTGTCATTTCCATGGCATTGGTTTGCCATATGTATTTTCAATTAGATTGATTGATGCTTTTTGTTGTTGTTATTGCTGTCATCTAATCATTGTCCAAGTAGTGTCATTTCTGGCATTCGTACAAATTGTTGTCTTCTTGATCCTAATCATCATATTTTTCAGAGGAGGTTCTTTAGTTATAGCACCATATCAATCTTCTTTGGATAGTTGTCTACAACTTCTTCATGCTTTGGTGATATTATTCATGTTCATTCTTTTAGGATATTATTTTGGAGGCTTCTTAGTCCTTCATGTTCTCATTTGGAGAGGAGTTTTCTTTAGCAGGGTTTTTTCTACTTTTATCCATTTGTGAGAAATTGCATTGTGTTGTAGTTGTACACGAGTATCTAACGTAGCTTTGTTTCCAAGACGCGTAATGCATCTCAATTTATATAGTTTTACCCCTTAAGTTGCACTTAAGGGGAGTGTTGAAGTAAATAATTTTCCTTATTTATATTTTGTTGACTCTAAATTTTACTTTAGAAATGAACAACCTTATGGGAAATTTAGTGGTGGGGGACCGATTGCACAGGTTCCACTGAATGATCTCTGGGATTGAGAAGCCGACTCTTCCTTGGTGTTTTGGGAAAAGGGGGAGAAAGAAACACCTTAAAAATAGTAAAAACTAGACTACTAAGGCGATACACCAGATTATTAAAAGGTATGAGCATACAAAACCCAAAAACATATGACTTTAATAAGCTCATTCAACAATCTACAAGTCTGGATCAGGAACATAACCAAGATACAATTAAATTTAATCATGATGCATTTACCAGATAACAAGTGTGAAACATAGTTTAATTGGCAAAATCTTAGACAGATATATTCCCAAAGTTATTGAAATTTTAACAGAATAGCACAGAAAAGACCATCAAAGCATACTGAAAAGAATATCATAAAGACCACAGGCACAATCTGAATAATCCTCTCAGAAAAACAATAATAGTTTTTTTAGGCTAAAATCACTACTTAATAAACTTAATTATTCTTTTTGAAAGTTTTGAATCCCTAGCAATAGGGAAAAAACCAGCATAAATAGAGCACTCGGCTCCTGAAAACAACCCCCAAAACATGCCAAAAAGGCATAACCTCCCTGAATAGAAAAACATACAATGTCACCCTGGAGATTGCACCTAGCAAAATGGCCCCTGGAATTCCACTTTTCACTTGCAATGGTCTGCATACTGCCATGAACCACAAAGAATTTACTAACCGCAGATTGACTGCTAGAATTACAAAAAAGCGAGCAACCTCTTTCTTACTGCATTAAAAGATGGGCCCCGTGAAAGAAACCAGTCAGCATGCCTTTCCATTTGTCAACCCCGCATTGCTCCAAAAACTGGACGCCAAATACAGACCGAGGGAGCAACACCGAGTTGACAATTGTCCCATGTGCCCTGCATTGCTGGAAAACTAAAGAGGCAAACCAAATAGGGGAAACCAATGGCAAACCTTAAACCAGGGGGTTTAATGTGAACATTTCTTGGCAAATAACAAGGGATATTCTGCCTGTGGAATGGGGGAACCCAAAATTACTAGTTCGCAAACCAGATTTCAATCAAAAATGGGATGGAGCAGATCAAAAGCCTGTTGCAAAGGCAACCATTCATCCTCAGAGAGTATAGCTTGCGCCTCTAAATTCTGGAAATACTCATCTAGGCAAATTAATTAATCAACAGGAAGGGGGACAGGCTCGTCTTGGACTTGTTTCAGGAGGGCCAAGAGCTGGGCTAGAGGATGCAAAAGGAATTCCACCTCGATCACCGAAATAGGATCTCCCAAGCACTGCAGGAAAGCTCTATCTTGCTGCAAATCCTCAACCTAGCGTAATATTTTCTCAATCCCTAGCACAACATCACTCATAGGAAAAGGAGAAGGTAGGCCCAAAGAAACGAACCTCTCTAAATGCCATTTGATGTCTAGAACTGAAAATTGCAAAGGCGTTAGGGCCTCTGAAGCCTACATGATTATCCTATGTTAGTTTACGAAAACATTTGCTCTTTTAATCAATTATCGATGGTCAGCAATCTCTTTCTCCCTTAGTTCCTCATCCTGAGTGGAATACAACAACTGAATAAGACCTTGGGTTACTAGGAACTTAGGACCAATGACAAGAATGGAACTGTTAATGAGGGCATTGGCCTCAGTGAAGAGGGATTGCGCGTCACTAAGGAATCTTAACATAGGCTACAGGGATGAACAGTAATGCTTTACCATTTCCCAATGAGAAACATACAGCTCTGTCAACATGGTAGAAAAATCTAGAGAAATCTACTGTGGAGGAGGAATGTTCAGTAACTATGAAATTTCATTGTCCTTTGCAACCATCTCTTGCTGGAGCCAACTACATTTGCTTTGTTCAATGGCCACTTGATTTTCCAAAGTAAGGATCTTTGCCTCCCTAGTCCTAACATCTTGCTGCAGCTACAATGTATGATATTGTCCGTGCCACAAAAGAGTCTCCAACTCTGAAATGTGCTCACTGTATTGTCCAAGATCAACCTCCCTTGCTTTCAGCTCTGCTTTGAAATTTATCTTTTCCTCAGATAGTGATACTTGGGCTTCACTTAGTTGACGGGCATAATCCTCTTTGAGAAGGATTTATTCACGCAGGTGCTTCTGGACCTGGGCAACATCTCTAGAGGCAACCTTTAATTGTTGTATTTTTGCATCCTTCTCTTGTAATTCCTTCAAAGCCACATTCCTTGTCACTTCTTGGCATTTTAGCTGAGAACTCACATTGTTAAAGGCTGACTGCAACTTCCCTTTCTCTGAATTAGCTTGAGCTAACAAACTTTGTAGACAGTTGATTTCTGAGCTCCGGGCCTTGTCTTCCTTCCTTTGTTGAGTGAGAGAATCTCGAAGACTAACATTCTCTGCTTGGAGCTTTTCCAAATGACAGCTTTTCTTGATAAAATCTGTGGATACTGCTTTTGAAGTCTCCTCCGTCATTCCAACCTTATCAGATGCCGTGGCACTTTGAAGACTAACGCCGATGGCTTGTAGCACATAATCATTTAGTCTCATTTGAGATTCTAGTTTGTTGACCTTAGGAACAAGATTTGCAAAGTAGAGGCAATCCTTTTGCTCATTGAAGTGCATTTGTAAATGGGGGCAGGCTGGATGAGCGCCTTCCTTCTCTTTCCACTTAGTCATCTTACTCAGGCTAGCGGTTCTATCATAAACGACATGCTGCTGGAACTCATCTGGCTAATCGATGGCTTGACCTGCAAAAGCTACACCAGGAGGGACTGCAAAGGGGAAATGTGAAATGGGCCCAGCGAAAGTAGTCTAGATGGGGTGGGCCAGGGCCGACGAGAAAAATAATGAAACAAAAGGGGAACCCCCTAATGGGAAAATACTTGAGGATGTTGTACCCATAACCTAGGGTGATGACTCTCCAAAACCTAGCTAATGTGACACAGGGGCTGCTGGCAATGGAAATGTTGCAGGTATGAAATCTATGGCCGGGAAAGGGAGAGAAACTTGCAGGAGCACGTCTTAGGGATCAACTGACATACCTGCCAGGGCTTGAGTGAGAGCAGTAGGGATAGAGGTTTGCATTGCAATCATGGGGATAGCTGAAAGAATATCCTGAGCCATAGATGAGGGAAAAAAGGGACGTACCTGGCCAAAGGAAGGCGGCGGCTATTGAAGATCTGAAGATATTGCTAAAAATTAAGGTGGGTTTCCTTCGGACGTGGTAGGATATTGCTTCTTCTTTGGAGGGCTCTTGAAGGACTGCTTCTCAGACCACTTCTTACTAGCCTGCAAACGAGGCTTGCGAGCTACGCTATCTAAAGGGAGGAAAATTTGTGGTTCCGGGTCCTGCCCTTCAATATTTATAACCTAAACCTCCTGCCGGGTGACACCTTGGGAGATGAGTCTCTATGTGAGGAACTGTCACCTGTCTCATCATCAAATTTATTTACTCTACACCATTCTTGCTCAAAATGCTCATCCAGGGATGCATTCTCAATACTGGCTCTAGGCTGATTTACTTCCTATCTATAAACCCAAAAATCTTCCCTTTTCTTTCTGGACCAAGCTAAAGTCTTCATATTTTCCAACAACACTCGAGGAATAGGCTTCGCGGGGTTGAACCTTTGCACGAGAGAATAGAACTTTAGCCATGGGGGGTGTTCTAAAACAGGAAAGTCCTCAAGGCCCACATATAGATTCGGGTCATCAACTCAGGGGTTCGTGCACTCTGCCCATAAATTCTAAGGCTCATGCCTGACGACATTCTTTCTCTTGCTTAAGCAACCTTCAGGATCATAACTCCAAGAGTCATTGATTACTACAAAACCAAGCTACACCATTTTTGATGTTAGGGTTTCCTCAGTAACTTTTCTTCTTACTAGAGTGATTGGGCCAATGGCCTTGTTATATTTGGTGATAGGCATCATGCTTTCTAGCACTGATGGCCTGCTCGATTCTCACTAATTGCCTTACCATTTCAAGGGCCAAGGTTCGTTCAGTTACGTAACTGGGCAGTCGGAAAGGTTCTTTGGAGAACCCATGCATGCGGATGAAAGAAAAATCAAGGCCCACGAACTGATCGCAAGGAGGATGCTCATTTTGCATCTAGTTCATCTAAATCTGAGAGAAACAGGCTAGTGGCTCATTGGAGATCACTCCAAAGTATTTGAGTATGGGAGCCATAAACAGGTATGCAAACTGATAGGAATCATAGGAGACCAACAGCAAGGGTGTCTAGCAGGACACCAACATTAAATTTCCCAACTCATCGTAAGTGGCCAAGCGCATGAATTATGCGAAGAAGGTTTCATTTTGGTGCAAAAGCAGGTGCACCAATATCAAAGAGAATCTGAAGTGCCACAACGCTGGAACTTGGACAATTGCTTAATGATGGCTCTAGAAATAGTTACAGAGAAGTCAAAGTGTAAAAGGCTCTTTTTTCTTCCTACATTTGAAAAGAAAACCCATCATGGAAGCCATAATATCCCGATTGCTATCATGCCCATAAATTCTGAGGCTCAGGTAGAGGAGATATCTTTGAGGTTGTCTTGCTTTAGGTCATTGTAGGACAAAGGGAACTTCAGAAATCCTGCCGACAGACTTTGATTGAGGGTATTTTGATAGAAAGTCAAAGCATCTCTCCTGGTGCTCCAAAACTCCTCCATTGATCTCTCTAAGAAAACTTTTGTTTCTTAGAGAATTGGAAAGAACATCATCTCCCTAATGGCTTCTGGAGATATGACCAATCTCAAGAGGGAGCTGCTAACAGAGCATGAGGTGGGATCAAAAAGCTCCGCACAAGTTGCTATGAGCTCAGGGCAGTACGGGACTGCAGAAATCAAGGATTGGGGAGCACCATTTTTCCAAAAACGCACCGCCATGGATTGAGGATCATTTCTATGATGGAGCATCCTTGAGCAAGCAGCCTCTTTGAGGTTCTTGGGCTGCTTACAGATCGCAGACTCGAAAATATTTTTCAAAGAATCCAAAACAACCGATGCATTTCGGGTCATCGTTTTAGCCTTGGCCTTCGTCTTTGGACACTCTTTCCTTGGAGAGATGGCATGCGCAGAATAAGATAGCTCTTTGAAAACATTAACCTAGAAACCTTTGGGGATAGCACTTGCGGACACGGCCTCAGAATCCATTATAGATAGAAACTTCACTTCTTTTTTCTGGAAAAATTGGAGATGGGAGATAAAATTTTGCTCGCTCTCTTTTTCCTTCTGTATTTCAAAACAAAATAGACTGATAGGAGGGAAAAACCTCAAGCCTTAAATGCATGCATAACGCACCTAGATTTTTGCAAAAGTCAAGTGCGTTAATGGCGAGGTCCTGCTTACACGTGCGCCAGCTCAAGTTGCTAATGCAATAAACCCCCACGGATGAAGGGCACCATCATTCCCGCTTCCCTAGAATACTTTTGGCTAATTCAACATTACTCGGGGGAAGTTTCTTAGGCAAATCTTCTCTTTGATTGAGAGGATCGGTCAGAAGTAATGATCGCACGGGCTGCAACATACTTGAAAGTACACATGGCTCTTTTCTTCTGCCCACCTCTCTCCTCGAGGTAACTGACAGGACCCCTGGCATATTGAAGGCAATCCCATTCACATGATGCGAATTAATAGAGACATGATAGAGACATTGGAATTTGGGAAAGCTTGAGCTCTGAGCATTGGACATCCTTTTGTCAAAATTTTGCTATAAGTATGTCTTTTTAGACGTTATTTTACCATATTGCAAGCTTTAACGGTGGAGCTTTTGTAGAAATGGATACTCTTGTTAGGCTCGTCAGTAAGAAAGCACAGGTCGCTTTCTTGGGAAATATTTCAGACTAGAGATTGCAGGGGATGATGCATAGGAAGAATCCTTTAATAATAGCCACCATTAAATGGATACCCGGAGAGGATTTTGTTGGTAATTCAGACCGATATCACATGAATACGGACATCTGTTCACAATTCATAACCTCTCTAGTAGATTGTGGTCAGTTTAGGGTGCTGGCAATGTAGTTGACTCAGGCTCTTTTCCCCGAGGATTACTTAGGTGGATTGGAGAATGTAGTTGCATACTATGTACCCTTCTGAGGGCTCCCTATGGCACCTGACTTGGAGTGATTCATCACGCTCAATGAAGAAGTGGCTTGGCATCTGCTCATTGGTGAGCTAAAAACCATGATGCTATCTTCTCATCGGTATCATGTCGAGCTTGTTGCAGAATTTCTTCTGCACCTCCATTTGATAATCCCAGGTCCAGAAGGCACAGGCTAGTATACTAGATTTAGAGACTACATCTTCCCGAGAATTTTAGTGCCAAATCAACAACCAAACCTTGTTGTCATTTTCATGCACGGGGAGCCTAAGCGCGCCTCCAACTCGGAGTGGCTGGGGGAAGAAGAAGACTCTGATACTAACGAAGGAGAGACTGAGGAGAGCCATTGAAGTGGTGATGAATCATAGACCTGGGCTTGAACCAAAAGATTGTAGAAAAAGGAAAGGCCAAGAGCCTGCTCATTTTGTAACGAAAATATAAGAAGCTCTTAATATAATCGATTTCTTTTGTTTTTTCTCTTCTCTTTTATCTGTCTGCTCTTTTCTCCATCTACCTGCTTGATTCTAACTGGAAATAAATAAGATAAATAGGCATTATATATATTATGAACATGATATACATTATATACCTTAAAAAGGGTAGGGAACCCTTAATGAAAAGGTTTGAGGTGGAAACCATTAACAGGGATAGGGAGGGGTCCCCATTCATGTCTTCTAACTCGAAAGCATTGAAACCTTTGCAACCTATAATAGGGAAAGGTCCCTCCCATAGGCCATCAAACTTGGCGTGTTGGCCGAGTTTCACCATCCTTTCGTTATATTTCAATACGAGGTCTGTAAGGGTGAAAATTAGATTCGAACTCTTTTTACTGTCAAACCATCTTTTGACAATTTCCTACCTGCCTTGGAGAGCCATGAAAGTTGCCTCCATTGCTTCTTCTAGCTCCATAATCTCTGCCAACCTTATGACCATGGGACCATTTTTGGTAACCTCCATTGCTTTTAGCAATTACAATGCCGAGATCTCTAGTGACGTGGGGAAAAGTGCATATTTTCCATATACCAGCCTATACTAGGGGTTTTTTAGAATTTGTTTAGGCATTATGCGGTCTGCCCATAGTGTGCTTCTTAGGTGGTGGTGCCACTCCCTCTTGTATTCATAACCTATCCTTTTGATAAGTCTGATCAGGTTCTTGTTAGTAGATTCAACAAGTCCATTCCCTTGGGGATAGTAGTTCGAAGAGGTTTTGAGATAAGTACCTCTGCTGAGGGCGAATTGGGTAATTCGCGAGCCTATGAACGCGCACGCATTATCTGATATAACTATTTTTGGGGGATTGTATCGGCACGTCAGTTCCTCTAGGAAAGCCAACACCTTGCTTTCTGATGAATTTCGTAAAGGAGCGACTTCTGACCATCTGGTGAAATAATCAGTAGCAATCAAGATCCACTTATGTCCGGCTGAACTTGGGGGGTTGATCATTCCGATAAAATCAAGGCCCCATTGAGTGAAAGGCTCTTCCACTAACACACGCCTAAGTGGTATTGCGGCTTTCTTACTTCTTCCTATGTAATATTGGCACTCTTTGCATCCCCTTACCAAATTATGTGTATCTTTGAACATGGACGACCAAAAATGTCTAGCTTGAGTAATCTTGATAGTGGTTGTAGGTGCGGAGAAGTGGCCTCCTGAGGAGCCATAGTGAAACTTGTGGAGGATTTTATCAGCTTGGCTTCAGTCTACACAATGGAGCAGAACTCCATCAAAATTTCTTTTGAAGAGGGTTCCATCTATAAGTGGAAACCGCTAATTTGGAGTCTGTAGAACCTCTTCTTAGCTGGAGGAAGATTTTCAGGGAAAAGCCCAGTCTTCATAAAATGCTTCCTTTGGTCAATCCAGCTACCACTGGGAAGATCTAACACAAACATAACCATTTCCTCTGCGGTCATTTCATCACCACGGGGTTCACAACCTTGCACTATATATTCACACAGGCCTCTCCCACGAACAAGCTTTGTTGGCTTGATATCGACATCATATTCTAGAATCTTAGTGATCCAGTTTGCCCTCTTTTCAGTGATGTTGCCCTCCATGATGTATTCCCTTACTATGCCTGCTTTTCAACAAAGTTGTATCAGACCTCATAATCCTTGAGAGTTTTCAAATGGAAAGCTATGGGACGCTCTCCTCCTTCTTGGGCGTCTTTTTGGGTTAGAACCATGACAATACTATGCTAACCAGAATAAGCGTACATTATGAAATCCTTAGACATGTCTGGGTTAGACAATACAGGAGTAGAATAGATGGCATTTTTTATTTCATCAAAAGCTTTTTTGGCTTCAGCATTCTATTTGAAATGTATATCTTTTTTAAGCATGAGAGTAATGGGTCTTATTATTCCGACAAAGTCAGAGATGAAACGGCTAACAAAATTGACCTTTCCTAGAAAAGATTGGACTCCCTTTTTCTTGATCGGAAGGGGAAGGTCTTTTATGGCCTTGATCCAGTCTGGATCAATGGAGACACCTTTTTTTTGAAACTATATGCCCAAGCAATTTTCCTTGAGGAACCCCAAAGATACATTTTTTTGGGTTTAAGGAAATCCCAAACTCAAGACATTTTTGGAGGACTAACTTGAGATGATCAAAATGATCTTCCTGGTGTTTAGAAAACACAATTAGGTCATCTAAGTATATAAAGATGATCCTATTAATTATCTCTTTGAAAGCTAAATCCATGGCCCTTTGAAAAGTTGCTCCGGCATTTGACAAGCCGAAAGGCATCTTCTGGTATGCAAATGTTCCCCACTTAGTAGTGAACATTGTCTTGTGCTCATCCTCTGCTTTCACACTTACCTGATTATATCCTAAGAAACTGTCAAGCATTGAGAACATTTCTGATCTGGCCACTGTGCTTAGTAATTGTTCCATGGATGGCAGGGGACAGTGGTCTTTGAGCGATGCTTGATTTAGATCACAGAAGTCCACACAGAGCCGAATATCTCCATTTTTCTTCCTAACAGGGACCACATTTGACACCCATGTACTGTGCTTTATGGGGCAGATAATCCTTGACTCGATCAACTTCTTCAACTCTTGAGCCATGAGGGATTCAATTTTTGGGTTAACTGGTCTTTGCTTCTGTCGGACTGGCCTAGCCTCCTTTGCGAGCTCTATGGTATGCTGGATGATGTTAGGATCATAACCACTTAAATCATCATAAGACCAATCCATGACACCTTCATATTCATCATAGTATGGGGACAACTTCTTTCTGTCTTAAGAGGAAACACCTTTTCCTACCTTGAGAATTCTTCCACTGCCGACTGACATCTTGAAATAATATTCTTTATTTGATGTGAGCTTTCAGTTATCCTTTTTAGCATCCTCATGGTCAAACAAGTTCTCTAAGGTGATCAAGACATTAGGGAGCTTATTGGACATTAACTGAACGACCTGATTCCCATAAGCTTCTTTTATCTTAGGCTGCAACTGGTCAGCGAATTCTCCTGAGCTTTGGATGAACAAAGCGATCTATTCATCACTTTCAAACACTTGCCAATATGCATCATTGTCAGGAATAGCCGGGCTGACCACCACACTGACTACTTGGGAGCTGGTTAGGAAGTCTGTAGCAAGATCAAAATGTGCTCCTATGGTGGCCATGTGATCTACTATGGTATTTAGTTTCCAGGGAATGCTTATGATATTGAAAGCATTGAAACCTTCTATTAGATCCCACACTCTGGCATAGTAAAACCTCATGTGGACATGTTTAGCACTCGATATCCCTCGAACTTGATGAACCACTACCTCTGAATTGCCAAGGACTTTCAATTTTTTAATGCCCATTTTTTGTGCCATGTTCAAACCTTGGATCAGTCCTTCATACTCTGCTTCATTATTTGAGCATACAAACTGCAATTGGAAAGGCTTCCGGATTTGATCACCCAAAGGGGGAGTGAGACAAACTCCGGCACCAGAGCCCATTTTGCATTTAGTGTCGTTAAAGTGTAGGGTTTGTAGTGCCGATGACAACTGATCTTAAGAGAACGGATCCTTGGTGAGCCTTAGGATGATATGATATTCTTCAATAATGCAATAGGTATCCAGGCCGGTGGCATGGTAATTAGAAAAGGGATTTGAATCTATGAACTCATTTAGGAAAGCTTCCTACTCAGGTGGAATCTCTCCCGTTGCTTCTTCATCTTCTAAAAGCTCTACCACCTCTCTTTCATCATTGGATATAGAGGTGTGGGTAGGCTCAAAATTAATCAAGGCTTGGTCAGCTATGTGCTCAGCATGGAGGTGTTCTAAATGGATTTTCATCTTGGTGCCATGTTGGCTGCGGAGGATAAGATGGGACCAATCTAGGGACATATAGCCTCCTATTTTAGCAGTAAAATCTTGAGAAAGATAGAGTCCAAAGATAGGAGGGATATCGATGACTACTACTTCTTGGGACACTGTTACACTTGGACATGCAAATAATGTTAGGGGAAGGCTTTTGATGAGACCTACCATCTGGACCCTGTTCCCATCGAGTTATATGACTCCTTTATTCAAAGGATCATACCTAATTTTTAACACCTCAGCAATTTGCTTAGGCATGACAGTAGTGCTAGCCCCATAATCTATCATGGAGTTGTGCAAAAGTTTATCTCCAACTATAAGGGTAAGATAAAAAGGATTTATCTTAGGCTTACCTACTCCTTGGGTAGCGGGGGGTGAGATTTCATTTGTCAATATGGCCGAAGAGCGTGCTTTACCCATTATTGGTTGGGTACCCATTCTGTTGGTCTGAAAAGATTATGGAGCTAACGTACTTGCATCCTTTTGGTCACGAGACAATGCCTCTCTTAGTCTGCTCTTTTGTTGTGGGATACTTAGGAGATCCCACAAAAAGACATGAGCTGGGGCTTTCTTCAACTGTTCAACTACATCCAACACCTAAGGCGTGAGAACCTTTGGCTCTTTTGGTTTATAAGAGATGAATTCTTTCCTCGGATAGGTAGAATTGATGATCGGTGGTTCCGGGGACCTGTCCACGGGCATTGATCTCATATTGTTGGTGTCTTCCCTGGTCAAATGCCTTTTAGAGTGAAGATTATAATCTGAGAGCAGAAGAGGGGCTCCATCCTTTGGGGTGATTATGCCATTGGTCAATACCGCGCCCTCGTCCTCCATCCATGAAAAAAGCGCATGATCAAGGATGATCTCCGCTTCTTGTTGTAATGACATCCCTTGCATTTGAGTGACAAAAGCTGCATTGTCCATGCCTGGGGACACATATGCAGATTCATCCAGCGTCATGCCTGAGTTTCTTTGTTCTGCAACCTTCTACTACGAATTCCCCTGTGGGCAATTCCTTGGAGTATAAGAATTGTTGCACGAGAAACACCAAGAGTTGGTGTCATCTGCCAAGTTATTTTGACCCACTATCAGCTCTCTACCGGCGGTCGAGTAGACAACTTGCAACGGATTAGGGACTGGGACTATTTGGCCATTTGGCAGAAGAGGTTTCTCAACATGATGATTCGTATGTTGGTACGGAGGATGGTTCCCTTGGAAATTTTGTTGAAAAGGGGGCTTGGTGGGCGAGACATGGGCTCTTTTTAGGTTAAAAATTTCATTGGAGAAGGATCTCAAGAGACTTTTTCATGTCACTAACTTCAGCAGCCAAAGAAGTGGTTTGGGGAGTAGGGAATAACTACGGAGTTGATGCGTTGGGAGAGGCCTCCTCAATGACTTGGGTAGATATTTAAGGGAATTCTGGCATTATAGGGTGAGGGACTAGCTTCCTAGCATCAATAAGGTTATTTCTAGCTTGAATTGCTATATCAAATGCTTGCGAAAGAGTATTACCTCCTAAAGATTGAATCATCATTGATATGTCAGAATTGAAAGCTTTTAGGTAAAATACAAAAGCCATATCCGTCGGAGGATGAGCAAACAATGGTATCCTCTGCCAGGTTCATTGGAACCTCAAATAAAAATTGGTTAATGCTTCGGTTAGAGCTCTCTTTATTGTAATGAGTTGGCGCATTAAGGATGATCTATTAGCTTTATCTGAGAATCTCTAAAAGAAACAATCTCCAAGCTGATCCCAATCTCCTATAGTGCTGGCGCCTAAGGATCTGAACTAGTCAAAGGTTTTCCTTTGAAAGATGCTATGAGCAACCTCAGAGCTACGTTCTGCTCAGTGATACCATGGACAGTGTAGACAGTAGCTACATCTTGCAGATGCTCCCCAGGGGTATTGTGACATTCTTCTGTGAACTTAGGAATGACCTTAAGAGAGGCTTTTGGGATGGCTCCCCAAACCACGGGTGGAACTGGGGGAATGAGGGGGCTACCATTATCCCAAGTCACAAAATTTTTGGGAGGGACTTGTGCCATCATAGCGTGTATGATTGTGGGAAAACCTTGAGAAGCTGAAACTGTGGCTGAATGGATGGTCACAAATGGAGGAAAAAGAAGGTGAGGGTTTAAAGCTGTCTGACTCCTGGTGACAAGCCTATGAATCATAAAATAGCTCAAAAATATATGTTCCAGAAATTGGTCCCACTGGGCGTTCCAGTAAAAGAACTGTTGACTCTAAATTTTACTTTAGAAATGAACAGCCTTATGAGAAATTTAGTGGTGGGGGACTGATTGCACAGGTTCCACTGAATGACCTCCGGGATTAAGAAGCTGGCTCTTCCTTGGTGTTTTGGGAAAAGGGGGAGAAAGAAACACCTAAAAAATAGTAAAAACTAGACTACTGAGGCGATACACCAGATCATTAGAAGGTATGAGCATACAAAACCCAAAAAAATATGATTTTCATAAGCTCATTCAACAATCTACAAGTCTGGATCAGAATCATAACTAAGATACAATTAAATTTCTTAGTAACATAAGGAAATACTCATCATGCATTTTTCAGATAACAAGTGTGAAACATAGTTTAATTGATAAAATCTTAGACATATATATTCCCAAAGTTACTGAAATTTTAACAAAGTAACACAGAAAAAACCATCAAAGCATACTGAAAAGAATATCATAAAGGCCGCAGGCACAATCTGAATAATCCTCTCAGAGAAACAATAATAGTTTTTTTTAAGGATAAAATCACTACTTAATAAACTTAATTGTTCTTTTTGAAAGTTCCGAACCCCTAGCAACAGGGAAAAAATGAGCATAAATAGAGCACTTGGCTCCTGAAAATAGCCCCCAAAAAATGCCAAAAAGGCATAACCTCCCTGAATAGAAAAACATGTCGTGTCACCTTGGAGATCGCACCCAGCAAAACGGCTCCTGGAATTCCACTTTTCACTTGCAATGGTTCGCATACTACCATGAACTGCAAAGATTTTACTAACTGCAGACCGGCTACCAGAAAAGATTACAGAAAAGCGGGCAACCACTTGCTTACTACGTTAAAAGGTGGGCCCCATGAAAGAAACCAGTTAGCAGGCCTTTCCATTTGTCACCCCCCGCGCTGCTCCAAAAACTGGATGCCAAATACGGACCGAGGGAGCAACGCCGAGCCGACAATTGTCCTATGCGCCCTGTGCTATTGCAAAACTAAAGAGGCAAACCAAACAAGGGAAACCAGCGGCAAACCTTAAATCGGGGGGGTTTAATGTGAACATATTTACTTTATTTTCACTTAGGTAACTAGCATTTAATTGGGTAGTTGGGAGTGGTTGTAATCCACCTACTCTCCTTTGATATTGAGACACATGTCCATATCTTGTGCTCTCTTCTCCTCCACTCTTAGCTTTATAAGAAAGACTATTGTAAATAATTTCCCACCTCTCATATCTATGTAGTTCATTGATTAGTGAAATATCATATTTATTGTTGGTTCTCTTTTGGTTGTGAAGGATGGCCTAGGGTTGGGTGTAAACCCTAACACTTTCTAAACTATAATATTTTTTTTGAAAATGGTGAAGATTAATAGATTCAAAAAAGGGTTTACCAAAAAGTGGTCCTATTTTATCAAAAAAAAGTCGTAGCATTTGGCGTTAACCCCCTAAAATGTTAATTTTTTTAGTATTTCAAAATTTACTTTGGTGAAAAATTATGTCCATTTTTTTTTGCTAATTTTTTAATTAATATATTATTTTTTACCAATTTTAAAAGTGGATACATCCCAAAAACAATTCCTTGAGCATGCTTTCCCCTAATCTTTTTGAAACTAATTGAAAAACAGTTTTTTGAATTTGTGTAGAATGGATTGTATCTTCTAAAAATGTGATTTTTTAAAAATATATTGAATGAGTAAAAAAAATGAGACCAAATATACCATATATAAGTTTTTGACTAAAAATGGGGACACTATAAAAATAATTTTAAGATCAAAATATTATATTTGAAATGTGAAAAAATTACATGGTTAGAAAGATAAGAGAGAGCTCTATGTAACTATGTCATTTGTTTGACTTGACATTGAAAAACATACAAACTTGGTGGATAAAACACTTGACATTGTGTCATTTTAAAAAAAATTGTCAAAAACACATCCCTGGTCCTTGAAACGTTAGTCTAAGTCTTTGGCTTGGATAACCAAGATAAGTCCAAACTTAATGTTGTAATTTTCCAAAGCAATATACAATGCGAACATGTTATATTACACTTGCATTTTTGGGAACAAAAATTGTTCCCTACCCTTGAAAACATACCCTAATAGGAAAGTGAGCATGTTATAACACACTTGCATTCCTTGAAGATGTAACATCCTTTCTCTCTAGCTTTCTCTCTTTCCCTTCATGTCTCTCCTTATCTCTCTCACTCCTCCCTCCCTCTCTCTCTCTCCTCTCTCTCTCTCTCTCTCTCTCTCTCTCTCTCTCTCTCTCTCTCTCTCTCTCTCTCTCTCTCTCTCTCTCTCTCTCTCTCTCTCTCTCTCTCTCTCTCTCTCTCTCTCTCTCCTCTCTCTCTCTCTCTCTCTCTCTCTCTCTCTCTCTCTCTCTCTATTATACACTCATATTTTTGTAAGGAGAAATTCTCTCTAGCATGCTCATATTTTTCATAAGAGAAAAACACTCTCTTCTCCTTTCCTCCTCACTATCTTTCTCTTTCCCTCCCTTATTCTCTCTCCTTATCCTTCATGCTCTCTTAATTCCTCTTTAAACTTTTATCTCTCTCTAGACCAAGGCTTTTCTATTGAGGATTGAGAATATAATATTTAGTATTTAGGGTTTTTTATTGAGAGTATAGAATTTAGGATTAAGGGTTGATAATATAACATTTAGAGTTAAGTTTTGATAGTATATAACATTTAGGGTTGATAGTTGAGCATTTACAGTTAAGGTTTGAGAATATATAGAATATAGGGTTGAGGGTTGAAAGTAATATTTAAGGATAAGGTTTGAGAGTATCTAGAATTTAGGGTTGAGGGTTGAGAGTATAGCATTTATTAAGTTTTGATATTATAACATCTAGGGTTGAGCCCATATATGATTTAGGGTTGAGGCTATAAGTTCTAGGGTTGAGGGTATAGGGTCTAATGTTAAGGGTACATTTTTTAGAGTTGATGGCATAGGGTTTATGATTGAGGGTTGAGAGTATATCATTTAGGGTTGAGGGTATATTTTTAGTGTTAAATTATTAATGTCAAGGTTTAGGATTTAGTGTATAGGGTTCAATATGCATCTCTTAGTGTTTAGTGTTTAGGGTGTAGGATTTTATGGTTGTTGATAGAAGATTAAGGGTCTACCTACCACATTCATCTCTCTCTCTCTCTCTCTCTCTCTCTCTCTCTCTCTCTCTCTCTCTCTCTCTCTCTCTCTCTCTCTCCTCTCTCTCTCTCTCTCTCTCCCTACCCCTCTAACTCTTATTCTCTCTATCTTTCTCTATCTTTCTTCTCTCTATCTACACATAATGTTGGTCCAAAATTTGTGGGTGGATGATAGATTGGTTAATAGGGCAAATTGTACTATAAATAAAACAATTTATCATTTTAATCCAGTTTATATATTATAGGTATGACATTTCAATCGTATTTAAGTGTATTGTAATAATAAATGAGCTCTAAATATTAAAGAAATAATTCATCTACTAATACATATGCAATAAAACATTAGACAACTCCATGGATTCTTTTAATTTCTAAATTTAATGTATTTTAAAGATGGATTATTACATCATAAGTATTCTTTAAAATTATGCCTTATTTAACAAAACCAAATCAATTCTTATCCAATAGACTACAATTTAAAAATATATTTAAAACAAAACACACCACTCATTGTACATAATAAATAATACTTGTATAGTTATTCATAGTGAACTCGTAGAGGGGCCAATAGTTGTGTAAGCTAATTTTGCTAGCATGTTGTAGTAGCATGGAATATTGTAAAAGCTCTATTTGTTTTGAAATGTGAACAAGTATCTTATCTATTTATAACTAATGTTTGGAGGTGTGGGTCATTGCGCAACTTGCCACATCATCACATTTAATGAGAAGTTTCCTAAAATTGATTTTAATTTAAATATTTGACCTAAACTTAATCATACAAGTCTTGGTAGTTAAACAAAACAATATAATTTGTTTTTAGCACAATATCATATTATTTAAAGTATAACTTACATGCAACTTAAATGATCACAATACATTTTGGTAACCATTATTTTTGTTATCTTTGATTTTTATATCCAACACAAATGGATGAATAGCTGAATACAAACTTTTTGACTGTCCTTCACATTTCATGGAAAAATACAAGGTATTTTTTGTTCTCACCTTTTATTTTTGTGATAGGACAAACTATTAATATGAAATACTTCCTTGCATATACATTGCTACCCCAATAGTTGTACACATAAAAAAAATACTTTTTTCATTATTGCAACAATACTTGTTTAAATGAAAATCTTATTCATATGACTCCAATATTGCCCTCCACCATGTTGAATTGGATAAGCGGTAAGGAGAACACTTGCCCTGAATGTGCATCACACTCAAACTTTCCATTTGAATAATGGAAGGTTTACTCTCCCAACCTTACTGTTTTCTGACCACACACAAACAAGTAATAAAAAAGACACTAGAATATAAAATGTACGCTTTGCCATTGTCGAGCTGATGACTTGCTTTAGGATTACGTTTCCTCTCCAGTTCGGCCCCTCCAGTTCCAGCTATAGTTATTTTAATCCCCGTCCTACAACGCAATCCAGGCTTTTTGTTCGGTTCACTTATTTTGAATGGTAATGCCAGCGTCGTTCACAATCCATGTTTGTTTGGTTCTGCCAGAGTATTTTTAAATACAATAACTAGCCTAAATCATGCCATTCTTAAAGTTTCCCTTAATTACATATAACACTCAGAAATGAAAAATAAATAGATTAGTCAAATGGTTGAGTTTGGTGGATTACCAATAGAATATTGGAGTGAGGAAGCAAGTATTAAGATTGGGATCCTTTTTGGAGTTGATGAAGATTTACTGAATGGTAAAAAAGGGGATGTTGTTAACATCTATGTCGAAATGGATATGGATATAGGAGTTTAAAAAGAGTTAGAAATATTTTCAAAAGGGGGAAGATAGAAATAGAAGGTAAGCCCCTTGCAAGGTAGACAGCTAGAGCATTGCCTTTTGAAAGAAAAAATACAAGCGGGGTGATGGCCCTTCACAGTTAAGGTTGAACACCAATGATCAAAGAGAGCCTTTTAAGAAAAGAAAGTAAAACACAATAGAAGTAATAATAGGAGTTGGAAGTAAAGGCACAATACAGATGGGAGGGGAAATGAATAACACTTCAAGTCAAAATAGGGACAAAGAGGTAGAACTAGTGGTTCTCCCTAAGGATATAGAAGATTTAAGAGAAACTATTTATCAACAATTAGAGGAAGTCAGACAAGAAGTTGAGGGTAGAAATAAAGAGGGTCATCTAATGACTTGGAAGAAAATAAAGATAAAAAAGTGAATCAAGAATGAAATTTGTGGATGCAACTCACACGGAAGTTGGTTCTGAGAGTGACAAAAGAGAACCAAAAAGTAACCCACTAGATAATTGAATAAGAAATACAAAGATGGAGGTAGAAACAAGGGGGGAGATATATCATTTGGTAATAGGAGGAAGTAAGAAAGGAAACATAAATAAGAAACAAGCATGAAGGAGACAATAAGGAAAACTAAGACCAAAGAGGATTTAGAATCAGAGGATATAGAGGAAGAGGCGTAAGAATTAGAATATGATGACGTTGTGATGATAGAAGAAAAAATGTTGGAACAAATCTAATCAAGAATCAAGGGTCCTATAATCTTGGAGAAAAGTAAAAGATGAGCAAGTTCAAACAAGTCCAAAATGACTATAGCCTCTTTAGTAGACCAGAAAAGGAAGAAAAAGATAACAAGGTTTGGGAAGGAGCTTAACCTCGACCCTAAACTCAATGAAAATCATAACATAGAATGTTATGGGCATTAATTCCCCTAGCAAATGGTACCTAATCAAGCACCAAATTGATCAAACAAAAGTAGATGTTTGTCTTCTTCAAGAAACTAAACTAAAGAAAGAGGAATGTGAGAAGAGATTACACAATTGGAAACAATGGAGGGGACATTTTTTTGTCTCAAAGGGGGCTTTAGGGGGATTAGGTATGATTTGGAATCCGATCAAGGTTGATGGAGAAATGATAGAAGACAATAGATGGTGGATCATATTAAAATGTAGAATGTTACAAACCAATGATAGGCTATATATTATAAATGTATATGGTCCAATCCAAACAATGCAGTAAAGAGAATTATGGTTGCATTTAACAAAAATAATTGAAGGCTTTAGGGGTGAGGAAGGAATTATAGCTAGAGATTTCAATGTTACTTTAAACAAGTAGGAAAAATTGGGTGGTCAAAGGAAAATATTTGTGGTGCAATCAGACTTCCAAACTTTCATAGACAATAATCCTCTCAAGGATCTGCAAGAAAGGAATGACATTTTTACATGGAAAACCCGTAGAAAGAGATTCACCAACATAGTAGAAAAACTGGATAGATTATTGAGTATGGGATGTTGGGATAATCAAATGCAATAGTATGAGGTAATAATGCTTCCATACACAGGATCAAAGGTCATTATCTAGTATAGTTATCAACAAAATAGGATGATCACACAACAAGAATTCCTTTCAAGTTTGAAAGAACTAATAGAAAAATGATGGCACGATATAAAGAATGGAGATCAATTATATATATATATATATATCTATATCAACTCAACAAATATTAAATATATCAAAGTGAAATTAAAAGGATGGAACAAAAATCATTTTAAAAACACATTCTAAGAGAAATCTAGAGTAGAAAAAGAACTATCAAATCTCAATGGGATTATAATTGAAAAGGGAATGGGAGTAGAGGAATTTGAAATAGATAAATTACTAAAGTAAAAGATGAATGAAAAAATGGCAAGCGAAGAATGTCATTATAGACAAAAATCTTGTGAGATATGGCTTAAGGAAGGAGACATAAATACTAAATTCTTCCATAAAATATCAATGGCTAATAAGCAAAGAAATAGATTCATAGACATATATGAAAAATATGGGACGAAGACTCAAACATTAGAGGAGGTTAATAAGGAAGTACTAAATTTTTTTGAAGATACCCTAAATAAGGAAGTACAATTGAATAGGGAGGTCAGAGAGCAATTTTTGGAGGCCATTCCATAGATTGTTACAAAGGACCATAACAAAGAGCTTTATAAAAAGATAAATAAAGATGAAGTCAGAGAAGCGGTATTCCAAATGAACCTAGATAAGGCTCCAGGCCCATATGCTTTTCCAACAAGTTTTTTCTAGTAGTTTTAGGAAATAGTAGGAGATGACATTTATAAGGTCGTGGAGGAGTCAAGAAATAAAAAAGCCATACTCGGGGCAATAAAACACACATTTTTAGCTTTGATCCCTAAAATGAAGGAAGTTTAAGCCATGAGCGACTTTAGACCAATTTCCCTATGCAATACAACATATAAGATAATCTCCAAAATTATTGCAAATGAATTAAAAGCAGTTTTAAATTCGATCATTTCAGAAGAACAAAGTGTCTTTGCTCCAGGTAGATCAATTGTTGAAGGCATAATAAATCCTCATGAAGAAATTCATTTCCCGAGGAAAACTAGACAAACAAGTATGATCTTAAAATTATATGTTCTTAAAGTAGACAACTTGGCGGACATAGGATTCTTATATGAAGTCTTACAAATTTTTGGATTTAATAGAGATTGGATATAATGGATCAATAGCTGTATCTCATCCCCAAAATTTTTAGTACTTATGAATGGAGCTGCTCATGGTTTCTTTAGCACATAAGGAGGCATTAGGCAAGGTGATCCGATCTTCCCTTTTCTATTCATTATAATAACAGGATTGTTAGGGAGACTCATTAATAAGGTCAGATGTAATGGAGATTGGCGAGGTGTAAATGTAGTGATGGTTTTGGAACCTGTGAATAACCAACAATTTGCGGATGATATAATCCTATTTGGGCAATCGTGTAGGGTTAAAGAGCTAAGAAAATAAAATGTCTCCTTAATATGTATTGCAAAGCTTTAGGAAAATAAATCAATTGGAATGAATTTGAGTATTTCTTCCTAAGTACTCAACCTAATCATCAAAGGGTACTGCACATAATCCTAAATTTGAAAGTGGTTAATTTTCTTGGGAAGTTCTTAGGAACACCAGTTTTTAATGGAATAAATAAAAAAGTTTACTGGGAAAATTTAATTAATAGATATGCAGACAAGATGGGATCATGGAGAGGTAGATGGCTTTCGTTAGCTAGGATATTATTAATGATTAAATCAATATTATTAGCAATGCATGTCTATTCTATGTCATGTCTAAAAATACTGAAGGTAGTAGAGGAAGAATTGAACAAAATCATGAGAAGATTCTTATAGAATGGAAAAAAGTACCAACATAAAGTCCCACTAATTGCTTGGGACAAAATTTGTGCTCCAAAGGTAGCAAGAGGAACATGCATGAGGAAATTAGTAGTATTCAATATTGCAGAGGGGGAAAGACTAGTTTGGTAGTTGAATAATAAAGGGGATAAAAAATGGGTTAGGTTCTTGAGAAGAAATATTTAGACAATGATGATCCCATTAGAATATTGACTATAAGAGATCCCCCAAGAGGATTGACTATTTGGAACCACATACTAGAATGCAGGGATATAATATTGAATCATGTAACATGGGAAATTGGAGATGGGCGTAGTGCCTCCTTCTGTACTGACTCATGGAATAATTGTGAAACTTTGGCAAATCATCCCAACATGGAGGAATTGAAAGGGAAACTTCCCAGATGTGGAGGACTAAAGTGAGAGACTATAGAACAACAATTTTACAAGATGGGACTATTCTATAGAAATGAGAATCACTAGAAGACATATAGGATCCAAGACATGAAAAAGCATTTCTAAAGGTTCTCCTAAAATAAAGAAGTGTGGTGCCAACTGGGGAAATGGATAGGATTAGATGGTGTGGATCTCAAATAGGCTCCTACAAAGTAGAGTTAGGATACAAAATTAAAGAAGTAGTTATAGTTAAAGAAGAATGACCATGTAAATTATTATAGAACTATAGCATCCTAAATTATACTCCCTTATAATTTGGTTCACATTTGGGCCCTCATCTTAGCATTGATATCTCGAAGCTGGATTAGGACCTAATTTTACTCATACCATTCAATTCTAGCCTCATTTCCACTTTACACATCACATGACCTCTTGGTTGTGACCCTTAAATGGGGTAGGACCAGAGCATGCACCCTAGTCCTTAATGGGACCAGGGTGTGGCACCTTGGTCCTCTTAATTGGGACCTTAATTTTGGCCCCCCTTAATGGTCACAATGATCTAGAGGGAATGTGATCTTCATGTCGGCTTATGTCAAAAAATTAAGATGTTTTTTGATAGGCATGTATAAAAGGAGGTTCATCCCTCTCATTTCATCATCATAGAAGAATCATAAGGCATCCAATCAATCCTTATTCAAGCAGTCTATCATTCAAGCATTGAAACATTCATCATCGAGCATTTCTAGAGATTTTCAAGGCTGCATACTCTTCATTCATCCATTGTGGAGCAACATTACATTATTCATATGCAAGCATGTGTGTGTGATTAGGGTTTTGTCATGTTTATGTCATTTCATAAAACATATGGGGTTACATTCAAGAAATAAAGCATCATTACCAGTCATTGCAGATCTGAGGTATATCTTTTCACTATTTATTTTTATATTTGCAACATTTCATTCAAGGTTAATTCCTAAATCGGGGTTTGACTTAGGCAAACCCCTATTCCTAACCTATTTCCCCTTCTTTCTATGTGCAGGAAACAACTACAAAGTTACGATATTTAGAGTAAGCATTATTTACAGTGATGAATCGATCTCCCATTGGAGTGAGAAAAGTTTGGAGGACTAGGTGACTGGCACCATGGTCTTAAAATTTTGGAAGCTCTTTTGGGGAAGAGGTCTAAATTTCCTTACATTTCTCAGATCCAGGTTCATGGCTCAATCTAACAATTGTAGCATACTATTTTTGTATTTTTCATCTTTATTTCAATACATTTACCCCAATTTCAGCAATTAAATTTATAAAAGAGGTTTAATTAATTCAAATCATCAAAAAACCCAATCTAATCACAATTCTCAGTCGAAATCCTTGTTAGTTTGTGACTATATCTATTGCATTGGAACCCTCTTTTGAATGTGATGGTCCTTAAGTAAAAATTAGTAGTTTTCATACATCTAATGGTGGAAACCCTAAATTTTTACCATTGCAGGAACAAACATTGTCTTCCAAAGGTAGGGGTATTTGCATGGTTGACAATCCAAGGAAAGGTGCTCACATAGGATCAAATGGAAAAAGTGGGCATCCAAGGGGCTAGTAGATGTGTATTATACAAAATACAAAATGAAGCAACATACCATATCCTATTGGGCCACCCCTATGCAAAGAAATGTTGGGACCATTTTTTGGACAAGCTAAACTTTCAATGCCCCAAACCACAAAAATTATTGGGTTTGTTCAAAATCTAGGAAGGAATGAGAAATAAAGGTATGATAGTTTGTGGAACGTAATACCCTCAATAGTAGTTTGGGAAATATGGAAGGAAAGAAACCACATAATATTTCAAGATAAAGAGATATTAGAGAAAAATATCATACAAAAAATTCAGGATCAAATTGTGGAATTGGTCAATGTAGCAATAAGGTATCAAGTGTTAAAGGACAATGTATTCAATTAATGGGATGGTGAAATGACTAGGTAATTTAGAGGTTTAATTATCCCCAAGAGTTTGGGAGGAAGAAAGAATATACACTTTTTGATGACTAGAGACAAAGTCAAATGGATGCTTTTACATAAAGGATGGATAAAAATCAATTTTGATGGAGTAGTGAAAGGAAATCTAGGCCAAGGTGGTATGGGGTGTATTTCTAGGGATGAAGAAGGGAAAATGATAGTAGAAGAATCAATAGCTTTAGGAGAAACTACTAATAATATATCAGAAATCAGAGCAACTTTGCTTGGATTATAGGTTGGATTTAACACAGGAGTTAGGAAGATCCATTTGGAAGGTGAATCCCTAGTAGTGATCAATGTTATTCAAAAAAATAGTTCGCCTAATTGGTTGATGCGAGATGGCTTAAGCCAATCTAGGAAATAATTAAAAACTTGATGTTTTCAATGTAAGCCATATTTACAGAGAAGGGAACAATACGACAGACAAATTGGCTAAAAATGTAGTTAGAATTTAATGGAAGACATAAATGAATCCATGGAATTAAATGTTAAGCTTAGAGATGTTTAGGATAGCGGAATTACAACTTGTTTGGACATAATGATAAAAGGATCACCATTTAAATTTTAAAATGAAAGATTTTAAATGTGTGAAATAAAATCTATGAATCATACCTGAGTAAGGATAGGAAGGTTCTCCAAGTCAATGTGTTGGGATAATGTGAAAATATGTGTTTGGATTCCTTGAGTTATGTGTTGTCAACATATTCCTCTGTGTATTCCAATGTTGTAGTCAGATTAAGTGAGTTGTTGTGGATTAAAGGGTTTTGAGATAAGTATCTGTAGTTGATTCAGCTCAAGTTTCAGTGGTTCGCATTGTGATTTGATCGAGTTATGAGATTCGATTTTGCGGTTGGTTTTTCAATTGTTCGGTGTTGATCAATGTTCTAGATTTTGCTGTGCATTGTAATATCTTTGTTTGTGGATTTGGTAGAGTGTTTGGGATGTTCCGGTGTGTCCTCAATTCAGATGGTTCATGATTTGGAGGTCCACAAGTGAATCTTTTAGTTTGACAGTCATTGCAGTTAGTGTTCTTGAAGTTCATTATAATGATGATGAAGATTCTAGTAAGTGGTGTTGGTGTGGTAATTCATGATTCTTGTGGATGTTTCTAGATCGTGTGTTATTTATGTTGGTGGTTCGCATTGATCGTTGTGCTTGTTGTTAATGATTTTCCTTGATCTAGTGGCGTTCTTCATGTTTTTGGCCAACATGATGCATGTATCATGTTATAGATGTTTGAGGCATAATTCTTGGAGGTGTTTCATGTTTGAAGTGTTGATTTAGGTCCATACTGTGTCTTAGTTGACATTGTTTTGGTCCGCATATAATATTGTAGTGGGTATGGTTATATCTTTGTAATTTGTTCTATGTGTTGAGCCAACCTTGAAAGATAAGTTGATGATATGTATAAATAAATGTAATACTAATGTGAGAGAAGTATATGTGTGTGCGAATAATGCTTTGATCTTTCAAAAGTAGTGAAGTAGTGCTAAGAAGTGTGAAGAAGTGCAAAGAGTAGTATGTGTCATGTGATTAACTAGAACTATAACCAGGCATGCGGAGATGCTATTTTCTTAGTTCATGATCTTCTGGATGTGATCCGAATGTTTTTGTAAGATAGTGAGTCTTCCCAGGGTTGTAGCCCTTTGTTGTTTTTGAGCAGTGAGCTCTAGGCAGTGTGCCTAAATGCATGTGCATTCCTTATTGTAATATTTCATATACTTCTAATAGGGTATCATCATATTATGGGTAGGTTCCCACTATGGTTTTTCCCTTGATCGGGTTTTCCACGTCAAAAAACTTGGTGTTATGTGTGTTATTGATGTGGTGTTGATTTATGCTTTCATTGTTCATTATTAGATCTAAAATTATGTTTGAGTTAAGAAGATATTTTGAGAGAACTGATTCACCCCCCCCCCCCCCCTCTTAGTTTTCTGCCTTGTTGCCAACACAAAGTTGATGTGACAGATTCCAAAAAGGGATTGGTTTTCATAATTATTCTTGAGATGATCTATGAAAGATAAGATATCATTAATTCAAAAAGGGCCATGAAGAGTAGAGTAATATTTTTAGGAAGATGGAGACACTAGAGAAATAGGCTAAAGAAATAAAAGGTAGAGGTTTGGTGTATTGTTTGGTGGAGATAGAATATCTAAATTTAAATGGGAAAATTTGGCAACAAATCATTAATGAAGGATTGCCAACGTGGTGGGTATGATCTATCATGGGTCGTTCTTGGGATTTGAAGGAAGAGAAAAACATGATTAAATGATATGAATGAGAGATTTCAATAAACAAAGCTAGGAAATGATAGATAACCTTCTTGAATAAAGGAAGAAGGATGGATTTGTAGAATTAAAAAATCAAAATTGATTTTTGGAAACATCTAGAATTTCTTTATTTTGTAAGACCTTGATTTAACTCCTTTGCTTTGGTAATAGCTTGTCTGCAAATAGTGGTATGGAAACTCCAATACAACTGATGGTGACTAGAACACAGATGGCCTTCATAGGAGAAATTGGAGAAAAAAGACTTAGCATTATTATGAGGTATAAGCACCAAATAGTTTTGTATGCGATGAAATATATGCTAGGGAGGAATTCTTAATGACAAACCATAGGTATCATGTTAATACAAACATCTCTTCAATGTTTTTAGCTATCTCATTAGATTTAGGTATGAGAAAAGATAAGGAAAAAAGGCTATGCAAGTTGGTTTTCAAGGAACAGGCGCTAGTAGGGTTAGATGATGCTTTAAGTAATTATGATAATTTCTGGATTCCTTTGCCTAAGTATTATGACAAAATGAATGAAGAACGACCAAAACTTCCAATTATTCTGATGGAAGATGTGTTAGGAATTGCATGTAGAAAATATCAATTATATGTAAATAAATATGAATGAAAAACACATAAATAATAATAGAGAGCAGACAATTTTAATGTGGTTCACCCAAAGTCGGGATACGTCTACCTAATAGAGAGTCTGATATTATTATCCAATAAATCGAACTGATTACAACCAACAATCTCTTGCAACTCAACATCACTATAAAATGCTACATAAAACCCTAACCCTTAGCCTTTTTATCAAGACTTATATCTATTACAAAATCAGGGTTAGAACATGTCAACCAATAGAGAAATAATTATCGAAGCCTATAAAATAATAAAATTAGTTGATCTTTCAGGGGTGCTGCCCCCCCAAAACCCCCGCAAGGCACTACCCTTCACCCTGCCCTGTGACCCTGCAAGGGGCACTGCACCTTGACCTTAACTTGGGGGTGTTGTCCTGAAACCCCTGTTGAATAATTTGGGGAGAAACTGTATCGATAAAATTGTGAAAAATTAGCCTCCGAGTCTGATTAGGCTCCATATAACAACAAGATGAGGAGAAATGCTTGGAAAATAGGCTAGTGGCTTTCAAAAGTTTGGAATTTTTAAATAATTGGATGAAAATGAAAGAAAATGAGAACCCAAATTAGATTTCTACATATATTCGACTAGAAGGTCTATAGGAGTAGATACAGGTGGATGGGTCAGAATTTGTGATCTCCTCGGATGATGATGAGATGATAGGCAAGGAAAGAGGTTATAAGGTTTTTTTGTGAGGATTTGAGTCATATCTAATATATAGATAGCTTTGAAATAGAATTTTATCAGGATAGTTAATCTCGTATAGGAAGCCCATTCTTTTTTGGTGATCTACTTTGAAGTTTTTTCATAGACTGTTATGTAATTATAAAGCATCTATAGAATATTAGAGTTCTACTTATGAATACAAAAGGGCTTTAAACTTTGATATTATGCTTTAAATTCTCTTTTATCAAAATGGGTGTTGGCCTTTCCAGTAATTTAATTATAAAAAAAATCTCTCTAAATCCTTGTGATGCTTCTTAAGTCTATTTTATTTTTTGAAATGCCCCTTTTATTACAATTCAAAGATTTCAATTTTGAAATTTGTTAGGAGACTTACATTTGGATTTCAATATTTCATGCCCTCATTTAATATCCCCCTTCTTTTTGGACCTTCCTCTCACCAAGAGAGGATGTTTTAACAACCACCAATATAAAGTGTTGTGAACATGTTAGTCTCGAGTGAAACAATCTAATGAATTGTCCTTATAAAAGTATTATGTTGACAAGAAGCCACAAATGGATCAATGATGACCTAGCCAAAGAGGGGTAGTAGCTTAGTTGGTAGAGAACTATAAAAGAAAATGGAAGGTCCTAGGTTTGAGTCCTAGTTAGTCCATATGAGTTTTAGCTCAACATGTGGTGTCAGAGCTAGGTTAGGAGCCCAAGCACCTACAATGTGGCTTAAAGGGGAGTGTTGTAAATAAGCCACACTTGAATTGATGATGGGTTTTCTGAATAGGGGCCAATAGCTCACTTGGTAGAGAACTCTAGTAGCAAATGTAAGGTGTCAAGTAACAAATCACCTCTATATTCATCATGCACTAGAAAAATTAAGGTCTCATGAATCTATTTAGTGAAGTATAAACTAAAATATTAATTCCCGAAGAACTATGTACTATCTTACTATCATAATCCTTCTCTTCAATTTTTTATAAATTAGTGACTCAAACTTTTACATTTTGTTACTTGCTCATAATGGTTCATAAATTAAATCATCAATATCCCATAATCTAAAAAAAAAATATAAAATAAGACTACTAATATGTTGTCACACATTTATAGATTCCTCTATACAATAGCATTTGTTTATGATAGAGAAAAATATCAACTATCACAAGAAGATAAAAGAGTGCTTGTTTGGTTCGCAAATAATTAAGAGAGACAACACACCTACATTACTATCTTAGACAATTTAAATAGATGCCTCACGAAAAATATCTGTAAAGATATTTTATATATAAATTAAAATTAAGATATATGCGGTAGTTAAGGTTGAAATAACACCGTACTTGTACTACATTATTACAGTATTATAGTAGAGCAGAGTGGATATTACAGGCGATAATACCGTGAATAAACACAACTCAGCAAACAAACTACTAAGCACCGCAGTTTTCACTAGCGATTCCAAGTCTAGACCCTGCGACATCGTGCACAATTCGAAACTTCTGCTGCTGATAGTTCCCAAATGTGGAAAGTACAGCGTCTTCCCCGTCCGGAGGGAGGGCGAAAGCAAGGCATAGCACGGAGCCGTCCTCATTCCCAGGCCATAACGTGTTTTCCACCGGCAGAGCCAAGTCCAGACCATCGTCAAAGTGCAACGTGATGACAGGAAACTCCACCTCGCCTGACGGTTTGTTGTAGCACGTATCAAAACTCTCTGTGGGACTAGCCAAACTCAGACTAGAAAGCTGACGGCGGAAAGAATCTCGCATCGCATTGTAAGCGGGCTCCACTAGTCGAGTGATAACTGTTCCCGAATCAATGATTGTTCCTCTTCCCGTCGACTGATCCAATGTCAAGGTTCCTGCTGGGATGGAAACAAGCTCATCTCCCACAGAGATTCCGTTTAACCCCACATAATAAAAGTAAGGGTACCTAGCGTTGGACAAGAGGGGCGTGAACTTCAAGCCCGAAGCAGAAAGAGCCCCTTTCCCCAGCAGGAGAGACCCCGTGAAAGCAGAGGAGAAGAGTGAGGGAAGGCAATAAGAGAACGTACTGTCATATAACGTGGCCGTCTGAGAAATGAAGGAGAGAGGTTCCTTCCCAAACCCAACCAAACCGGGAATGGACAAGCTCTGGATGACTCCGCTCACCGCATTCGCACATCCGAAGACAAAATCCTGAACCGTCTGAGAGCCCACAGACAGCGTCTCAGAGGACAATATCTCGTCCACCTCTGATTGGTCGCCGTAGCGCAGAGGAAGGCTACAGTTAACATTATTACCGTTGTTCGAACAGAAGTCCGGACTTTGACACTGCTGAGAAGCGCAGGTGAGATACTTATACGTTGACGACTTGCCTGGCTCGAACAATTGGAGCCCACTTGAGCAACTTGAGCAGGGGTTGCAGGGAATCCAGGTGATGTAGCTGCCGGTATCGAGGACAGTGTAGAAGGTCTGCGCAGGCATGCCGAAACCCAGCTTGATAATGTAGTTTCCCGTGTTGATGGCCTGCCCCGACGCCAAAGGGAGGTCCGCGTCCTCTTGGGGATTAACCATACTCTTGCCGGCGCTCCATCCCCCTTTCACCATTGCTCTGTAGCGCTGGGTGTCGCCTTTGATTGACTCAGATATCGCTGTCCACCATGATGAATTGGGGAGGCGGAATGGAGAACACTTGCCGTGAATGTGCATCACACTCAAGCTTGATGTTTCCGATTCAAGCGCAGAGCAGTTCTTGTTATCCTCTGCATCTTTCCATTTGAATGACGCAAGGTTTACTCTGGCAACCTTACTGCTTTCTGCCCACACACAAACAAGTAATAGAAAAGACACTAGGACTGAGCATATACGCTTTGCCATTGTCGTCTTTGGCAAGCACAGGTCTCAGATGAAAATATCATCAAGATGGCCGTATTTATAGACGTGTAATAAACTATTGCTTAACTTGTCGATCCCATTGGCTTCCGCGTCCCCTTCTAGTTGACTTGACTCCTTCATATAGACTTCAATTTATGTACGCAATTGAGTCGTCGTCTCTGCTTCTTAAATGACTTGACTTCAATATATGGACGCAATTTGTTCGCTTCACAATTTTCCACAAGTTATGCCCGCATTTTGCGCAATTAGAATTTTAGTTTTCCTTCCTCGCCAACCACTTTCCTTTCAATATTTGACTTAAGCCGTTTCTGACATAAGGGCTGGGGAGATATTTCACACAGAAATGGCTATCCACCTTCTAGAGGATATCAATATATAAATTACTTTTCAATATTATGTATTGGTGCATCTTAGCATGTTTATAGACGTGTAATAAACTATTGCTTAACTTGTCGATCCCATTGGCTTCCGCGTCCCCTTCTAGTTGACTTGACTCCTTCATATAGACTTCAATTTATTTACGCAATTGAGTCGTCGTCTCTGCTTCTTAAATGACTTGACTTCAATATATGGACGCAATTTGTTCGCTTCACAATTTTCCACAAGTTATGCCCGCATTTTGCGCAATTAGAATTTTAGTTTTTCTTCCTCGCCAACCACTTTCCTTTCAATATTTGACTTAAGCCGTTTCTAACATAAGGGCTGGGGAGATATTTCACACAGAAATGGCTATCCACTTTCTAGGATATATCAATATATAAATTACTTTTCAATATTATGTATTGGTGCATCTTAGCATGTGAACAATCATTTTCATTTCACACTAGTTACTAAACTACTAGACATTATCAATCAATCAACCAGTCAATTCATTACTATTAATTATAATTTAGATTATGAAAAAAGTTTTAATTGTTTATTATTATATTAATTTTATTTAAAGAATATTTTTATATTAAATTAGTTGAGTCAATAAATATGTAATGAATACTTAAAAATTGAATAGAGAGGATAGATATATTAAAGTTTGAAAGCAATGATGCAAAAAATTCAATATCATGTTAGAATCATTTGCAAAAAATACTTTCAACAAAAAATATGTTAAGTAATCTTTATACAATCTTAAAAACTATTGTAATTTAAATCTTTGTCTCATGAGTTGGAACTTGAGCATCATGTCTTTGATTTGATGCATGAGAATAAACTTAGTTGAATGGAAAGGAATTGACAGAATGTGCACACAAAGGTTTCTCACCTTTGCCGTCCATATGTCTAAATATGTCAAAGTGGTGTTTACAAACACATTTGATGAAATCACAAGACTTATACTTTCAACTTCTTCTAAGTCAACACATTAGGTGGAGTATGGTCAACTTTACATCATTCAGTGAATATCTAATGTCAATATTCAAAAATGTGTAAATGGATTAATATAAATGATATGGATGAAGATTTGTTGTCCTTTAGAAAATGAAGCGTGCTTAATAGCAATTTCTCCTTATTCAACCATATTTTCTACATTTATTTTCCATGTGAATTAATGACACATTAGTATGTTTAAATAGAATAATATAATAATAACTCACAAAAATATGTACCAAGTCAACTTATGATAACTAATACAAAAAATATGAAAAAAATAAAATTTAAATTAGAATGTTAATTTTTTTTTATTCAAACTTACATGCCTCAAATTACAAATCTAGTGAACATAATAGGCCTCATAGAAGATTGCAAAGGAAAAGGAAACATCTTTAGTGAACATAATAGGCCTCATAGAAGACTACAAAGGAAAAGGAAACATAGAAACAAAAGATGAAATTAGGAAGGTTAATAGCAAGCAAAGGAGAAGGACACATAGAAACACAATATGAAATTAGTAAGGTTAATAGTAAGTGAATATTTTATGATTTTTTTAATTATCCTTTAGAGATGTAGTTGTACGAAGATTCATTTTATGATCATGATCCATTATTTATTAATGAAGCTTTTTGTTTTCAATTTATTGATAGGTTAATTGAATCTATCTTGAATGGCATCCCTTCACATAGTAGAATTAGTATTTATTTTTTATCAACAAGGGGCTGAAGCCTTCGAGAATTTATATTATACTATAAAAGAGTGATACAATATGCATAGGAGTAGAGTAGTGTTCTGGATAACTCCTAATAACATTCAAAAACTTCAAACTAACCCCGACATCCAGACTGGTAAATATACATAATTTACCACCCGCAAGACCAACCTAATTAGATGCCCAAAATTCTATACAAAAGGCCTCTGTCTAGCTATGTCCCATAAGTAAATATAAAATTGTCTAAGGAATTATATATATATATATATATATATATATATATAGGGGCCAAAGAGGACTACTCCCCTGCTATTCAAAATGCATTTTGAAAAATATTAAAAAACATCAAAGCATGCTAATTCATGACCATTTTTTTGTCCTTGTCACCTAGGAGACGAAAGTTAGGGTGTGCCACATCCATGTTGCTTGGTCTCTGTCCTTGCTCCTCAAAAATTGATGTAATACCATCCACCTTTATCTCAGACCATTCTTCCTCATTGTTAGTATTGATCCCATCCACTCTCATGTAGTTGCGAATCCAATGATCCCCTTCATTGTTCCTCATTCGGTAGAGCTTCATCAAGAAGATCACATTGCATTTGATACCTGCTTTCCTACCTTCAAAGGCCCTTGCATCCTCAATCACCAAAATGGGAAGGTGTGGCACTATCTTCCCATCTCAGATGATGACCTTATAATCCTTAGGGTAAGGAATTGTCAGTTCATCACTAATGTTGTCCATGACCTTGTCCAAGTTTCCAAGAATCTCCTTTTTGAATATTTTCTGACACAACAATGCAGTGGCATCCTTGGACTCACCCACATGAAGGAGCATAGCTAAAAACACTACAGGAATTTTCGTGTTAAGTTTATATTCGTGGGAAGTGAAGATGAACTCCCCACCCAGAATCCTCATTATTGCTTGCGCCACTAGACTATGAGAATGAATCAACACCTCTTTCATTCTTCTATCCTTGATTTCTCCAGTGAATGCCATTTTCCTCTTACTCATAATCAGACAAATGAGAAGATCCATTGAAATTGCCCTTTGCTTCTCCTCACACCTCAAATCTTTAACTTCCCATCTTGATGTCTTTGGCTATCACACCAATATATTTATAGAAAGGTTGTGGATTTGCCCAATTTTTTGGGTACATAATTGTATTAATATTAAATAAATAAATATAGAATTCAAAAAATGACAAATATACTTTTAATTAGTTTTGATATTAAAAATAATAATACAGTATTCATAAAATATGGCGAGTAGTAAAAGATACACTTTGAATATCTAAGGATAGTTAATATCAAACAATTAGACAAGAAAGTACAAAGAAATTTAGTAGGAAGTCGACGTCAAACTGAAACTCAAACAACAAGAATTTATAAAATTCATAATTTATTCAATTACACTATTAAAGGAAAAATTCAAAACTTTTTCAATTATTCTAGGGGAGCGGGACTTATAGTCATGTGAGCTAACTTCACCAGCATATAGCTATTACATGGAATATCATAAGACCTCCATTTAAAAAAATGAAAAATGGACACTTGTCTATCTACAAGTTTTTTTATACACGAAACACACACACACACACACACACACACACACACACACACACACACACACACACACACACACACACACACACACACACACACACACACACACACACACCTTTTTAATATAACATTCCTTATATTTATGTGTTCAAGTATGGGTCTATTTTGACCAACATTTATATGTGCATTATTTAGCTACAATATATAATATAAGTATGTGGCAAGACTGGTTATTATAAGTAAAAGGGGGTGTACAACAATTGAACCTTGTATAACTACTAGATTGTCTGCCCTAAATATTAAGTATAGATCATTTTTCTATTTTCATAAAAAAAAAAAAATAGAAACTAAATTATGTATTCGATATTGAGTTCAACAAATGAGAGGAAATAAGTACACTTTATGTTAAAAATAATAGTAAATTATCATTTTCTTTTTCATGTGTAAGCCTACTTAACTAGTATAGATTCTTTTCAATGATAAAGAAATTTCAAATTTCAAATTAATGTTAAATATAGTTGAAAATATAGATAGAAATTAAAAAAATAATTCAATTTGAATTAAAGTACAAATGATATTAAAAATATAATGGATTATTTGTAAGATATGAAACATAATCATTTACTAATCCTAATAATAAGTACAATATATATAAATTAAAAAATATTAAATTTATAATTATATAAATTCACTCTCATATGCTAATTATGAATTTATTTCAAAAATGACTAATGAAATATTAATTCATATTGTGGAATATCTCGCATTACATCTTAAGATTGGATATAAAGAAGTAAATATCTTATGTCATGTCATCCAAGCTTCATATAAGTTCCACACAAGCTATTGGGTGGATTTTAGTGGGAACATATGAATGGTATAGCTTTTATTGTTTATCATTATATAAAGTATGTTCATGGAGGTAGAGTTGTAATATTTAGAAGAGATTAATATGAACCATTCATGCATTTGAGCTATTTCAATTTGGACAGTTATCTTCTTGCTTGCAAGGAACTTCCTTGCAATAGGGAAAAATATTTATGTCATCTATAGATAAAATTACTACAACAAAGAAAGAAAAAGGGAAAGATAAGAGGTAAGTTTGTATTTCGTAAATTTAGACATGCATCACTATCAAATTCATCAAGAAAAAAAAAAGTGTTTATTATACCAAACTTTGGAGGAGGATATGATAGAAACATTGGGAAGAGGATGATTCTTTGGAGGATGATCCTCTAAGATTTGTTGTGTGATTCATTAACATTCTTGTACATTCTATATTTATAATTTTTAGTTTGTATTTTTTTTTTTCATAAATTTTTTATTACATTTTGACAAAAAAATTTCTACCTTGTTTTTTGTGATCTCACTTCAACTTTTATATTGAGATAAATAATTTGTTTTCCTTAATTTGGGAGCTTAATTTATATGTCATTTTTATTTTTTTAACCTATTCTTTCTTTATGTGTCAAGTATTTTACTTTTATATTCTACTTATTAGTTTCTAAGCATACTTGGCTTGTATTCTTTCTGTGTTTATGTTTCATCTTTCCCACTTTTAATGTTCTCCTATTTAACTTATTTACATATAATTTTTGAAACTATGATCTTAAAATTTCATACAGTTATTTCTTCTATATATCATGATTATGTCTTTATGCTTATGATCCCTAGTCATTTTGATTCTTTATCAGTGCATGTAAATTTATGTAATTATCTTACTTATTTGTGTTTATATGACTATATTTTAATTTGATTGCACTCTTTATACACTTATATGATTTATAACTAACTTTTAGAGCTATGTTTTTCCTTTAAGAGTTTTTCATTTAGAGTGCAATTGTTCCTTGATAATCATTCACATCCTATGTGTTTTCATGCTTACATACTTGGTGTTCTTACATGATTAGTATTTAAAACCTATTATTTTCTTACACGTGATTGTAATCATTACATATTTTCACATGGCTTATCATGCATCATTTCCGTTTTCCTCTAGTTTCTTGCATACTATGAATGTAAGTAAAGAGATAGGGATGTATTATCATTAATGTACTTGTGGTATATCCCACAATTAAGTAGAGCTCAATCACACATTTTCACATTGTTTGCGATCACACCACATGGTTGTACAAAGTGTGTCATATTGTGTTTTCTTTCACAATTGTATGGTTTCACATTACAATGTAATACTAAATGTCACATATTATAGTTTTTCATTAAGTGGAGTATCACTATATCATTTTTTATATAAGAAAACTTTGTAACCTCTTGTTTTTTCTACTTTCATTTTTCATAGACAATTGAAGCAACTTCATATTTATGTGCATTTCACTTGTTTGATATAAGCTACTCACTGTAAGTCTTTTCTTTATTTTATAGGTTGTTATAGAGTGTCCATGCTAAGAAGTTAGTGTAACATAAAAAAAATTAAAGAATGATCAATTTCTTTATATGAATAAATATCTAAATATTATTGTTTTTATTGATCGCGTATATATATATATATATATGCTAGTATCACATTCATTTCAATTATTATACATTAACTTGTATTTAGATAATTAATTAACTAAAATGATATATTTTTTCCTAATGATTATATCTTATTTAATTTTGTATTAAAAAAAAATAATAATACAATATGAAAAAAAGAATAGAAAAAGAGGTACACCTAAGCGTAGAACCGAAAAAACAATAGGATCAACGGTTGATTCTACCGGTGATATTTGAAAAAAACCTAATGATGAAATGGTTGGCGACCAAGGAAAAGAAATTTCTGATTCCACATGACGCGGTCATAACTACTGAAATTAAGTGGACCAAATGAATTGCGTGGAAGACGGCCACAAGCATTAAATTCAGTCTGCTACCAACACCTTTCAGAGTTTCCTTTACGTGAGACGAAATCCTACCGCGTCGACAATTCAACTAATAGTTTCTGAAATCTACCTAAGAGTAAAAGTGAACCAAGCAAAATGAAGCGAACAACTACCACAGAAACTCGAGACGAAATGCAATCCGTCGATTATTTGGTAGTTTGTGCTTTATACATCTATAAATAAGGCCATCTTGTGAATGCTTTCACCAGTGCCTGTGCTGCTCAAAGTCGTATGACAATGACAAAGTATCTATGCTCCCTCCAAGTGTCTTTTTTATTACTTGTTTGTGTGTGGGCAGAAAACAGTAAGGTTGGGAGAGTAAACCTTGCATCATTCAAATGGAAGGATGAAGAGTATAGCAAGAACTGCTCTGCCCTTGAGTCGGAAACATCAAGTTTGAGTGTGATGCACATTCCGGGCAAGTGTTCTCCCTTCCGCGTTCCCAATTCAACATGGTGGAGGGCGATATCCGAATCTATCAAAGGCGACACCCAACGCTACAGAGCAATGATGAAAGGGGGATGGAGGGCCGGCAAGAGTATGGTTAATCCCCAAGAAGACGCAAACATCCCCTTGGCCTCGGGGTAGGCCATCAACACGGGAAACTACATTATCAAGCTGGGTTTCGGCACGCCTGCGCAGAGCTTCTACACTGTCCTCGATACTGGCAGCGATGTCGCCTGAATTCCCTGCAATCCCTGCTCCGGTTGCTCAAGTGAGCAATTCGAGCCATCCAAGTCGTCCACGTATAAGTATCTCACCTGCGCTTCTCAGCAGTGTCAGAGTCTAGGCGACTGTTCGAACAATGATAACAATGTCAACTGTCGTCGTACTCAAGGGTACGGCGACAAGTCAAAGGTGGAGGAGCTCATTTCGTCTGAGACGCTAACTGTGGGCTCTCAGCCGGTGGAGGATTTTGTCTTCGGATGTGCGAGTTCGGCGAGTGGAATCATCCAGAGCTCGCCCGGTTTGGTTGGGTTTGGGAGGGATCCTGTCTCTTTCGTTTCTCAGACGGCCACGTTATATGACAGTACGTTCTCTTATTGCCTTCCTTCCCTTGGCTCCTCTGCTTTCACGGGATATCTCGTGCTGGGGAAGGGGCTATTTCTGTGCAGGGCATGCAATTCACGCCCCTCTTGTCCAACGCTAGGTACCCTTCCTTCTATTATGTGGGGCTAAACGGAATCTCTGTGGGAGGAGAGCCTGTTTCCATCCCAGAGGGGACCTTCACCTTCGACAACTCAACGGGAAGAGGGACTATCATAGATTCGGGAACAGTTATCACTCGGCTAGTGGAGCCCGCTTACAATGCCATGAGAGATTCTTTCCGCCGTCAGCTCTCCAATCTGACTCGGGCTAGTCCCACAAATTTCTTTGATACGTGCTACAACAAACCATCCGGCGATAGTATACTAGTAATATAGATATATTAAAAATATTTACTAGCAATTGTACTTTGGTGTGCAATGGGTATGCTGAAGAGGTGTGGAATGTCAAATTAGGAAACATTTTGGTCTATTTTTTTGTTGCATATATTGGTGTATTACATGAGGTCAATTGGCAGGGCATTTAGAAAATGATGTTGTTTGTTCAACAAAGGTCTTAATGGAGAAGAAATAACTTTAAATCAATTATGCATCCACTTACAAGGATCCAAACATAATCCTAAAAAACCTCTAAATTAGGAGGTTAATTAGGATCCATTAAACGAGATCATGTTGTATTTGCAACAATGAAAGAGTGACAATGAGTGAGAAATACAGATAAAAAGAGGGAGAAATAGAGGGGGAAGATTGAGAGAGATAGAGAGAGGTTGGGACTAAGGAGATATAGATAGAGAGGAAGATTGGAAAATACCTCTAAATATGGAAGAGAGATAGGGAGATAAAGAGAGATGGGATAGGTAGAGAGTTAGAGACATGTCTAGAGATAGAGGGGAAGATAAGAAGATGGATGTAGAGATGAAGATAGAGGAAATATAGAGAGGGAAAGTTAGAGAGGGATAGAGAAATGGATTATAATGATAGAGATGGAGAAGAAAAATTATATGGAGAAAAATAGAGAGATGAGAGAGGGCTAAATATATATATGGGGATAAATACATGTCTACCCACTTAGTGAGGTACTCAGTGGTAGTTATAATAAACTTGTGTCCATTAGATGATGCAGGATATATTTTGCCAATGAGATCAAACACCCATTGTTGAAAAGGCCAATATGTAACAAAGGGTATGCGATCTCTTGCTAGAGCATGTATAAGGTTCCCATGTAGCTGACACTTCTCACAAGTTTTAGCAAATTTTATAGCCTCTTTCTCCATGTCTGGCCAGTAGTAGCCAGCGCTTAGTAGTTTCCGTGCTAAAGTTAGACCATTTGAATGGGATCCATAAACACCTTCATGAACCTCGAATAATGCACGTTGGGACTCTTTAGTTTCTAGACACCTAAGCAAAGTACTATCCAAACCTCGCCTAAATAGGTCATTAGTGATGATGATGTACTGTGAAACATTTCGGATTAGGTTCCTTTTCTCATTACAGGAAAGATTAGCAGGGATAACTTGGTTGCGTAGGTAAGAGTAAATGTGGCTGTAGCGAGACGAGTCATACCCATTAACAGAATAGACCATCTTGGACTCAGGAGAATCATAGGCAGTAGTGAAAATTTTAGTGGCTAATATTCGCCAATTGGCTATTTTTTAAAATTTGGGAATCGAAATTTGGCTAATAAGTTCAACTTTTAAGGTGACTTGAATCTTCACATTTTACAAATTTTTATTTTAGTGTCATTTAAATCGCTAAAGAATTTATTTTATTAAATTTTTTAAACTCAAATATTCGCCACAATATTCGATACATGATTGGATCAGATTCGCCAACAATTTATAATTTATTGTAGAAATCTAAATTATTTCACCAATAATATATCATAATTATTAGTTTTTTTAGGGTTATATCAATAATATTTAGTTACCACCATTGATTTAAAATATAATTTTGTAACCTTCATTGTATTCTATGAGGTAAATTGTACCTACAAGTTGTAATGTATGTGGGACTTGAAATTTCTTTCGAATTGTTGACCTCAATGAAAATTGTTGGTACATTTTATCTCATAAAATACAAAGAGGGCTATTAGATTATTTTAAATTAATGGTAGAAACTAAATAGAGTCTATGGGTCTTAAACTCATTAATGTTTTCCACCTTCATGCCTCTACTTTTCTATTAAAAAAAAAAAAAATTTAAATGAAAGGATCTGGAATAGTAATTAATCCATACTCTTATTATTTTCTAATATTCACCAATATTTTCTATTAAAAAAAATTGATATAAAAAAATTCGCCAATAAAATTCATACATATCATTAAAAAAAGGAAAGATTCACCAATAAAAAATTATTATTTTCTTTAAAAAAATTAAATATTCTCCAAGATTTTATACAATTTTTTGAGAGGGAGTTTCTTAAAGTTTTCACTGATAGGAAAGATAATTGATGTAGAGGTCTTGTGCCTAGCTCTCCAATTCACCCTTACTCACCCCAACTCCTCAACTCACCCTTCTGCTCAAGCTCCTCAAAGGTAACTTGTTAGGGTACTCTCCTTAGACCTCCAAGGCCTAAACTCTACTGGCTTGCCTCCTAGGTATAGCCTCTTGAGGTTTCTTGTTGGTTTTGACCCAAATCTCTGATTTTGAGATGGCCTCCTACTAGGTTCCCAAAGCTCCAACTAGGCTCCAAACACCTCCACTAAGGATATTCTCTCTAACAGCATGTTTAAGGGTTGTGGTTATGTTGTGCAGGTATGTTCAAGGTCATTTTATGCATTGACAAGGTATGCACCTTCCTCCCAAGCCCTAGGCTTTCAACTTGCTTCTACCGGGTGCTATTAGGCCTAATTGAGTATCCTTTCTTTGATTGTTTTTTGGTCTTCTTCCCCAAAATTATCTAACAAAACCCATAAATATTTACATATTTAGATACCCATTTGGAAGTTAAATAAGATTACTTATTTTCCCATCTGGGTTTGTCATACAACTAGGGTTACTAAAAATGAGCTATTTTTAAGGGATTTAGGGCTTCTAGGCAGTTTTGGAAGATGTGCTTCAAACTCTCCACTAGTCACAATCACCAACCCAAAAAAAATTGGATTATTTTAGTACACTCATAGACCTTTCCAACACACCATGGGTTGCTAGGGTGTCACTTCTCCATGGCTCTGAAAATGAGCAATCACTGTTGTCCTCACTCACTAGCTACAAGCTTGTGTGTTGTTCATCTCACCCATTCTCCTCCTTGTGGACTGCAAAAACACAAAGAACCTACTCTAAAAATATTTATAGGGCCTATGCAAGCCATCCACTAGATTACAACTTGTGCCATCCATGGATGCTCAGGTAAAATGCATTTTTACAATCAAACCCCCAAGTTTCTAGGGTTTGTGAGCAACTTTTACAAAAACAGTGACAACTTTTGATCCAAGGCACTTTAAGCCTTCATATCACACTTTCTGGAAAGATAAAACAAATTCCTAACTTCCTCTGCTATTATGAGCATTGTACTAGTTCGTACAAGTCGTACAAAAGAAGAAAATCAAAGCAAAATCAGTCCTAACATGAGGAAAAGCATAGGAAAAACTTGGCAAATGAATTGAATGCAAACCAAAAGTTGATTAACCTCTTATTGGAGATTCTTAGAAGGTTTTATACACCATTTTAAGTTGGTTCCAACCTGTTGGGTCTCAAATCAATAGATTGGATAGGTTCTAAGGAAATGCCAACTCCTATGGTCAAACCCTCTAATTGATCTGGCCAACTTATAGAGTGAACATATTTGGTTGCTAGTTCTCTCACTTTAGGCTCTGCAGGACCTAGGTAGGTATACCTACTCACTAGTTGTACCTTCAACTAATGCTTTTTATAGCAGATTTAGTGTCTTGATCTGACTTCCTCCTATCTCAGAATGGTATAAGTTCCTAGAATGGAGATATAGCAGATGAGTTCAAGATTGTTGTTGTAAAAGATGTTTGATCTTTGTGCTTGAAATTTATATATATACACTATTGCTAATTTATTCTAGAAGTCCTACTCAGCTACTCCTATTACTTTTAATGTGAAAGTATGAACTGATGAGTTGTATTTTATAGATGACCAATGCCTTTGCTTGCTGTTTGGGCTATAGAGTCTTTATATTTCTTTAGGACTTATTGTGTAAACTTATGAGACAGTTTTTAAACCCACCCCCTCTCGATGAGTCTATCAGTTACTGTTTCTTATGAGCTCTACTTAAATGTCTATATTGTAAATTGCCTGAATGAATTTAACCCTAACTTTAAGAGACCATCCAAGGAAGAAATACAAGGAACAATTACAATTCGCAAGTAAATCTTTTTTGATCCAAGTCTACAATATGAAACACAAAATTTTACTAGAAGAACATGAATAACCTTATCTCCTTTAGATAATATCATAAGCAACTACCTACAGAAAATGCAGTAATCTGCAACACATACGCAAAGGAAAAATGACTGATTATGTTATATATATTCGCCAAGATAGTACAATAGTAAGCATGAGGCTATAATCTACTCCTTTCCCTCTAATTTTCTTCCATATTACAAAAACTCCCTCCTTTATATGAGAGTATACATTATCACCAAGCGCTGTGGCTTTTCGACACATAACCGTTAGCTAACACTTTTGTTTCAAACATTACTTCGACTGAGTATTTTCTCCTTTCATTAAAATGCTACATTCAGTCATTATAGCCGTCTCCCCATTTGTATATTTCTGATGTCCGTCAGGTTTCATGTCGAAGAGACCTCGAGCTTCGGTGACTTCTTTTATTCTCCCATCGAAACACCCTTTCTATCGACATCACTAGACCCCATTGATAAATGAGTTTGTCATTTCATCGAAGTCTTCTTTACTTTGATGACTTTCTTCCGCTATCATCTTTCATCAATGAGCTCATTAGTAATGTTTCATCGATAAAGTTGTATCGGCAAAATCATGCATATCGGTAACATGCCCTTTAGCTTCCTCGAAACTCATATCTTTATCGATATCTTTTATCGACCTAATCTCCTTTTGTCTGATCAATATCATTCTTTCAATGAGAGTGTTTCTTTTGGTGAGTCTCCTTCCTCCTGCATCGATGGTATTGTTTCTTCGAAAGCCTTTTCTCACCGGTGGGGACCACCTCTACCTTCTTCGATACCTTTTGTCGGTGGAATCATCTCTTTCGGTAAGACTTTTTGCACCGATGGTGTTATATCCTCGAAGACCTTTTCTTGTCGATGAAAACCATCTCCGCTTTCCTCGATATCCTTTATCGATGGAATTACTATCTTCGATGAGTCCTTTCTGAAGTTCATCAGCGTTTGCTTTCTTCGATGCCCCTTTTATATCGATGAGACATCGTTGGGTCTCATCGATACTATTTGAATCTTGGATATTTTGATAGAATACAATTAGACTTGTTCGATAACTTATGGTTATTACAGTATCAATGAAAATGATGATTTCTTCCAAAGAGAGATGGCTTCTATGATTTAATTTCTCAAATAAAGATATTTTACTTAATTCAGATTTGATGCTCAATAGTGGCTCTGACTAGGGATGGGGGTATGCTATGGATACCTTCAAGAATTTAGACTCTTTGGTTTATATAGGGCAAACTTAGAAGAAATGTGGTTTTTACAATGGGGGCGAGACCTAAACTACTGTACATGGAGAACGCTATTTTCAAGAAAAGAAGTTTTTCAAGAATTATCCATGTACTGGCAGTTCCTGAACTTCTCTTGTAGCACTTTGGAGAAAATAAGAATCTTCCCCTTCTTTATCCATTATCGCATATGGTCCAAGCCATAGAGCCTCAAATTTACCATGCTTACCTTTATCTTGGTTCCTGGCATTCCACATTAAAACCAAATCACCAATTTTCAACTTTCTCTCTGTTGTTCTTTTGTCATACAATTTTTTCATATGATTTTGAATTTTAATGTTTTTCTCCTGTGCTTATGTCTTGACTTCATCAAGCTCTAGCAACTGCATCAGCCTCTCCTATAAAGGGTCATCAATCTCTATCCCTTCCTATGCTATGAATTTATGTACAGGTAGGAGGTTATCCAAAGGGAGTTTGGCCCTTTTACCATAGACCAGCTCATACGGGGACCTCCCTGTAGAGTTTTTTACTGTTATTCTATCTGTCCATAATGCTAAATTCCATTTTGAGTCCCATGCCCTTTTATTTTGTCCTAGCACTCTTTTGATAATCTTTAAGATGTTTTTGTTACTAGACTCAACTTGCCCATTACCTTGAGGGTCGTAAGGGGATGAATGAGATATTGTGATGCCATACTCTTCACAAAAGGTATTGAATTCTTCAGACCTGAAAGCCATGCCATTATCAGAGATGATCCTTGCAGGAACACCGAATCTAGTAATGATATTTTCTAGTATGAATTTTATCACTATTTTACTGGTGGCTTGTTTAGTAGGTATTGCTTCCACCCATTTGGTAAAGTAATATATGGCAACCAAAATCCATCTATGTCCTCCACTCGACTTTTTTGATATCTCTCCTATAAATTCTATTCCCCACTATTGAAATGGTTCTTCAACCTACATTGGTCTTAGTGGGAGTGATCCTTGATATTTCATTTTGCCCAAATTTTTTTGACAAGTCTCACAATTCCTAACATAAGCATAAGAATCATTGAAGACTCGTGGCCAAAAATAACCTGCTCTCAATATCTTGTGTGTGGTAGTTTTGGCTAAGAAATGACCACCACAAACCCCTTCATGCATCTCCTGTAGGATCTTCTCTACTTGGTGTTCATCTAAGCACAACAACAATATCCCATCTCTATTTTTCCAATACAAGTCTCCATTGATGATCACATATTTTGTGGATTTCAGTTTTAATGTTGTTTTTTGATTATCAGTCATATCATTTGGACATCTCATATGTTTGAGATAATACATGATATCTACATACCAAGCTGTATTTTCAATACTGAAACTGGCTTCATCTAGTCCAACCTCATTTACCTGAAATTCCTCAACCTCTGCTCCTACCATAAGTTTAGCCAATCCGTGACCTTTAATAAGTTGCGAAATCTTCAACAAAATGTTGAATTCTTGAATCTGGTTGATCCATTTGCATCTTTTCCCTGTGACCTCAGTTTTCCTAAATATGTCCTTCACTGCTGCATTAGGAACATATGCTATAACTTCTGGACCTACCAAATATGGTCTGAATTATTTTACTGCTTTTACCAGGGCATAAGCTTGTTTTTCATTTAGGTCATATTTAATCTCAGATGAATTCAGTGACTTACTAAAATATGCAATAGGTTGTTCACAGTTATCCTGGTTCTTTTGTAACAACACTGTAGCTACTGTATGACAAGATGAAAATGAAAAAATAAAAAAAGGTTTATTAAAATCTGGGGATATCAATACTCATGCCTCAGATATTTCCCTCTTTATATCTATAAATGCATCTAATGCCTCTGCATCCCAATCAATTTTAGATTCCTTTTTCAGCATCTTCACTATAGGTTTTATGATATCTGCAAAATTAAGGATGAACCTTTTGACAAAATTGATTTCTCCCAAAAATGATTGAACAACTTTGATGGTCTTAGGGATAGGTATTTCATTTATTGCAACTACTCTTTCAGGATCAATTTTTATCCCTTCCTTGGACACTATATGTCCCAGGAGCTTTCCTTCTTCAACTGTGAAATGACATTTCTTTAGATTGAGGGAATTATATATTCCAAAGCTTTCTTAAATACTTTCTCAAGGTGATCACAATGGTCTTTAGCCCTTTTTGAATAAGCTGTTAAGTCATCCCAATACACCACCATTATTACATCAATCAACTCTGCGAATGCTACATCCATTGCCCTTTGAAATGTTGCCCCTGCATTCGTTAATCCAAATGGCATTCTTGCATATACATATGTGCCCCATGGTGTTGTAAAGGCTATCTTATACTATTCAACTTCTTTGACTTTTACCTAATTATACCTCGAGAACCCATCCATCATAGATAGTAGATCACATCTGGTTACTCTCTGCAACATATTATCCATTTTTGGCAAAGGAAAATTATCTTTTAATGATGATATGTTCATATTTTTGAAGTCCACACATAGTCTTATGTCCCCATTTTTCTTTCTGACAGGCACCAAATTTGAAACCCAAGTAGAATATCTACAAGGTTTGATTATCCCCGTGTCTTTCATTTTTATTATTTCCTCTTTCATCTTAGGGAGTAAAGTGGGGTTTATAGGCCTTTGCTTTTGTTTGAATGGTTTAGCATCAGGCTTAAGAGGTATCTCATGTTGGAAGAGATCCTCCTTGTATGCTTTGAGGTTATCATAAGACCATGCAAATACGTGCTTATATTTTCTGAGTAACATTACTAATTACTGCTTCATTTTAGGAGTCAATTTATTACCAATAAAAACATGTCTCGGTGATTCTTTGCTTCCCAAATTAATCTGCTCAACATCATTTTCTTTGACTGAGGCTCCTTTGATTTCAACTTTGTCTTGTTTGTTGAAAGCTCTTTCCAGTGCGACTAGTCCTCTAGGTATTTTATTAGATTTTAACTATATGATTTCTTGTCCAAACAGAGTCTCTTTCCCATCTGTCATCTCTACAAAATCATTGAAGTTGATAGCTTGTGCTTGGTAGTGATCCTCATAGTGTATAAATTATCTGGAACAAAAGGCCTGACTTTTATTTCCATCTCTGAGACTCCATTCAGTGTTATATCATTTTCTTTCAAAGCAACATTGGCCAAAAAGTCGGCCATGATATTCTTTGATTTGTCAATCCAACTTATCTGGAAGGCATCAAACAGTTCCATGGTATCCCATACAACATTCCTGTATTGTTTCAACCTAAGATGTTTAGAGGCATACTTTTGTTTAACTTGAGATATTACTAGTTCTAAATCTCCAAAGACACTGAGTAACTTAATTCCATGCTTGGTAGCCACATTAAGTCCAGTGAGTAAAGCTTCGTATTCTGCAATATTATTTGTACATTCAAACATTGGTTTGAAAGAATACTTGAATGTCTCTCCATCTGGTGAAATAAATACAATTCCAGCCCCACTTCCTTCCTTGCTGCATGATCCATCAAAGTACATCTTCCATACTTGATCCTTCTTTTCCTCGACTGTAAATTCAATTGGAGTCAAGCCTCCCATTCTTGTTTTTGTCAACTCTACTTTGAAGTTATCTATATCTGACTGGATGAAACATACTGACTCAATAGGTTGTGCCTCCTTGATAATGTATTCAGAACGAGGTTCTCTCTCAATCCTTACTTCTTGTCCATTTATCGGTATAGTAGCATATGACATGGCCTCCTATCAGATTCGACCATTGTCTGGATAACAACATGCCATAATTAGGAGGGACATCAACCACAGTGATTTCCATTTTATAAGATGCTTCTGGACATGCTGCTAATTTGAATTCAACATCCTTCATTACACAACTACTGGGACAGAGCAGTTATCCATGGTGTAACATTTACCAAAATTTGTGTCCAATGCCATTCCAAGTTCTTTCATGACTCCTACGGGCATAACATTTATAGCAGCTCCTGAGTCAATCATGCAATTTCTTATCATCTTGTTATTTATCATTAGAGTTAAATAAAATGTGTCCACTTGAGAAGGATTTTTTGTTATTGTTGACCCTTAATATATGGTTGGAATAGGGTCATCACTTTTTTGGCGATTTTGTTTATGTTCTTTGGTATTCTCCTCAAATATGCCATTGATCACTTTTAAAGTTTTCTCTTGGTACTCTAGGAACTTCATCATCTCAAGTAATGGGACAGAGACCTTCATCTGTGTCAAAGTGTTGGCAATATCAAATGACGTTGTAGTAGGCAATACTGAAGTGTCCATCGTCCCTTCCTTATCACCCTTTTGCATCCTAGAAACTTGTAAATCCTTCTCCTTAACTAACTTTGTGTTTTCTCCTTGGGTTCTACTCGGTTTAGTTATAGGTTTAGATGTTTTATTGATCTCCTTTATGAACATGCCTGATGGTTTGCCTTGTTCAGGGTTTATAGTTCTATTTCTTAGCATATAAGTCCTTTTGGCTTGTTCAACAATAGCTATAGTAATCCTCTCTCACTCTTCTTTAGTAGGGATCCTCAGCCTGACTTCATCTTCCTCATCTAAGAATACCTGTTGCGTATAATACTATTGATTAATCCGCCTATAATTTACATCACTTCCTTCACTCCCCTCAGATGAGTCACTGTCCTCAAAGGATAGTAAGTTTATCGCATGGTCATCTGCATATTCTTCATATTCTTCCTCCCTTCCCTGCAACTTCATTGCCACTACACACTAGTAAGGAGAATGAGGCATATCACACGCTAAACACCACACATCCTCATCAACCACCTGGTTCACCACTTTCCTCAAAGGATCTGGTATCTGGTAACCTTCTTTTGGGTTCTTATCCACTAGTTTTCCATCTTTTCATTCAGTATTGTAAGGCATATCATGCAATCTGGGCCTATCATGGCGATAAAACTGTAGTTTCTCTATTTTATTCACTCTGACAGACAAATCCTTGAGAACATTCAACACCTTGTCCAACTTGTCATCGTCCTTTGTTTGTTTAGGGGCTTTTGGATTGAACAACCTTGCATCCTCCCTTCTTCTTATAGTTCCGGCTGCCTTTCTATTATTCTCTATAGTTATGGCCACTTTCATGACTCCTTGAAGGGTTGTATGATTCTTTGTTCTGAGCTCATAGTTTGTTTTACTATCAAAAGCATTCATGTAGTACAAAATGCTAACTTCAGGAACCGATTTTATTCTATTAGGGATTTTATTCATAACTCTATTAAATCTCTTATTGAAATCGGCCACTATTTTGTTTGTATCCTTCTTGATTCTTATGATCTCATGTAAGGCAAACTTCGAGCTATTGTGATCTCCGTAGTGTTCAAGAAAAAGTCTCTTGAATTTTGTAAGGCTGTTTACTGAAAAATTCGGTAGTGCTATGAACCAATCTTAGACATCCTCTATTAATGACTGCATGAATAACTTCATCTTGACATCCTCATATGGGAGACAAAAATCCTCCATAATTGTGTCAAAATTCTTGCAATGTGCTTCCCCTGAGATGGCATTACTCCAAGTGAACTTTGGTATTGCAGTCCTAATTTCATTAGGGATAGGGTGAGGATACACCATCATCCCTGAAAAGTTGAATTGCCTGATGCGTTCTGTATTCGTCAGCCTGCATCCACCTTGGAAGAAGTTTCCATAGTTTGGTCTCACATTGTTATTACCAAATGGAAATTGGTTTTGTGTTTGAAAGTGGTTTTGATATGTAGAGCTATTGAATTGGTTATGCTGATACTCAGGAGGTAAATTGGGGTATGAGAAGTTGTTCAAGTGATTGTATTGATGCTCAGGAGGTATATTATTATATGGAAAGTTATTTGGCTTAGAATTGTATAGAAGGTTTTCAAACAAATTGTAAGTATTGTTCTTCGCATTGGTTTTATCTTTATTATTTCTCCCTCTATTTGATCCTTGGGCTGCCTGTTCACACCTTGCCCTGTATCTCTCCAAGTCATGATCAATATCATCTTCATTGATATTTATACCCAATCTAGCACATGATTCTATACATTCTTGTACTCTTCCTTCATGTTTCATTTCAATGGTTGCTTCCATCATTTGCCTCATCAAGTCTGCCATACGATTTGATGCAACCACCTTGCTTGAGCTTGAGGAACTTGAAGCCCCTGTCCTTGAATTTGAACGGTGATTCTCAAAGCTAGGAGGGTATTTCCCTTTTCGCACTCTATCCACAGTTGCAAAATCCTCGTCCCTGGGGTATATGGGAGTTGTATAATTCTGTTTACTAAAGGTTGGACGTGAATGGTTTTAAGAATAGTGATGATTATACTTCCCATTCATAAAGTCATTTTTAGGTTCCATCAGACTGTCTATTGATTTCTCCTCTAGATTTCTTTTACTTCTCTTCTGATCAAAGTTTAACTGGACTATGGGGTGGCCTTTTGTTATTGACCTCCTTCTGTACATAAAATTTCTTATTTTAGGATCGCCACCTTTCTTCTCGAAAGGAATTTGTGTTTTGTATATGAGTTCTTTCCCATAGCAGAGTACTTTTTTTATTTTGAATGCTCCCCAGCAGAGTCGCCAATCTATTGGGTCTCAAATCAACAGATTGGATAGGTTCTAAGGAAATGCCATCTCCTATGCTCAAACCCTCCAATTGATCTGGTAAACTTATAGACTGAACCTATTTGGTTGCTAGCTCTCTCACTTTAGGCTCTGCAGGACCTAGGCGGGTATACCTACTCACTAGTTGTTCCTTCAACTAATGCTTTTTATAGCAGATTTAGTGTCTTGATTTGACTTCCTCCTATCTTAGAATGGCATAAGTTCCTAGAATGGAGATATAGCAGATGAGTTCAAGATTGTTGTTGTACAAGATATTTGATCTTTGTGCTTGAAATTTATATATATACACTATTACTAATTTATTCTAGAAGTCCTACTCAGCTACTCCTATTACTTTTAATGTGAAAGTATGAACTGATGAGTTGTATTTTATAGATGACCAGTTCCTTTCCTTGCTGTTTGGGCTACAGAGTCTTTATATTTCTTTAGGACTTATTGTGTAAACTTATGAGACAGTTGTTAAACCCACCCCCCCTCGATGAGTCTATCAGTTACTGTTTCTTATGAGCTCTACTTCAATGTCTATATGGTAAATCGCCTGAATGAATTTAACCCTAACTTTAAGAGACCATCCAAGGAAGAAATACAAGGAACAATTACAATTCGCAAGTAAATATTTTTTGATCCAAGTCTACAATATGAAACACAAAATTTTACTGGAAGAACACTAATAACCTTATCTCCTTTAGATAATATTATAAGCAACTGCCTACAGAAAATGCAGTAATCCGCAGCACATACGCAAAGGAAAAATGACTGATTATGTTATATATATTTGCCAAGATAGTACAATAGTAAGCTTGAGGCTATAATCTACTCCTTTCCCTCTAATTGTCTTCCATATTACAAAAGCTCCCTCCTTTATATGATAGTATACATTATCACCAAGTGCTATGGCTTTTTGGCACATAACCGTTAACTAACACTTTTGTTTCGAACATTACTTTGATTGGGTATTTTCTCCCTTCAATGAAATGCTCCATTCGGTCATTATAGCCATCTCCCCATCGATATATTTCTGATGTCCGTCGGGTTTCATGTCGAAGAGACCTTGGGCTTCGGTGACTTCTTTTAACCTCCCATCAAAACACCCTTTCTATCGACATCACTAGACCCCATCAATAAATGGGTCTGTCATTTCATCGAAGTCTTCTTTACTTTGATGATTTTCTTCTGCTATCATCTTTCATCGATGAGCTCATTAGTAATGTTTCATCGATAAAGTTGTATCAGCAAAATCATGCATATCAGTAACACACCCTTTAGCTTCCTCAAAACTCATATCTTTATTGATATCTTTTATCGACGTAATCTCCTTTTGTCTGATCGATATCATTCTTTCAATGAGAGTGTTTCTTTCGGTGAGTCTCCTTGCTCTTGCATCGATGGCATTGTTCCTTCGAAAGCCTTTTCTCATCGGTGGGGACCACCTCTGCTTTCTTCGATACCTTTTGTCGGTGGAATCATCTCTTTCGGTGAGTCTTTTTGCACCGATGGTGTTATATCCTCGAAGACCTTTTCTTGTTGATGAAAACCATCTCCGCTTTCCTTGATATCCTTTATCGCTAGGATTACTGTCTTCGATGAGTCCTTTCTGAATTTCATCAGCATTTGCTTTCTTCGATGCCCCTTTTATATCGATGAGACATCATTGGGTCTCATAGATACTATTTGAGTCTTGGATATTTCAATAGAATGCTATTAGACTTGTTCGATAACTTATGGGTTATTACAGTATCAATGAAAATGATGATTTCTTCGAAAGAGAGATGGCGTCTATGATTTAATTTCTCAAATTAAGATATTCTACTTAATTCAGGTTTGATGCTCAACACAACCAACTTCCAATGCCATTTCCTTCATGGAAAACTTTTTCCAAAAGATGCAAAATTTGTCATGACAACTTTGACAACTTTTACCTATGAGTGCAAAAACACACTCCAAGGCTCTCAAGGCCTGAAACATCACTCAAATGGAATCCCACAATGGATTTAAGCCATTTCCAAACATTCTAGCAAGTTTCCAAGCATCCACCTGTTACTAACCGAAAATTGACATTTTGACAACATTTTAGGATAATGACAATTTTGGATCCTTGCCCTAGGGGAGTATGGTGCAGAGCATCTAGCTCAAAGTTGTCTTTTCTTGGATTTTAGAGTTTTTGTGTGATTTCAAGTTATTTTATGTTGTAATAAGGTGGAAGTAATCCTATGATTCTTTTTGAAGCCATATTTTGGTTGTCCACACTTTTGTTGTGCTCAGGATCCAAAATTGTCATTAATAATGTAACTCTTCCACCAGAAATTCAAAGTGAAAATTAGATTCCTATAACTGTGGTATAGACGCCAAGGTGGCCATTGCATCTGCTGCTCTATTTGCTAAAATGATACAAAGGTAAAGTATTTCTTGAGGTCATCCACCATTCTCTTATAAGGCATCAGTTTCTCATCTCTAGTCTAATATATATCATTGATTTGGTTGATGATGAGTTGAGAATCTCCATAGATGTGTAATTCAACAATCTTCCATTCGATGGCTAGTTTGATCCCATTTACCAAAGCTTCATATTCTGCAATATTGTTTGTGCAAGGAAAGATAATCTTGTAAGCTTCTGGGATTGAATATTTTTGAGGAGTAATAAAAAGTATTCCGGCACCAGAACCATGTTGAGTGAAAGACCCATCAAAAAACATCTTCCATGATTGTTGAGTAAGGTACATGATTGATTCATCCAGAAATTCTATATGTAAAGGTTGACTATCTTCAAGTGGAGCATCAACAAGTTGATCTATAATAACCTGTCCTTTGATGGCTTTACGTTCTACATATTCAATATTGTAGCATCCTAAAATTGTGACACTTGCAATTTCGACTGCATTTCGGTCTTCATGATGGTGATGCAACACGAAACCTGAATGGAGACCTTGAAACTTGTCTGCGACATCAAAAACTGCATTTTTCCTACACCCTGGCCTGATCCTCCTTGCACCCTGCTGTCCCGGGAGGTGGGACCAGAGCGCCCAGCCCCTTGGTCCTTCAGGACTAGAGCGCCCAGTGCCCTGGTCCTTCAGGACCAGGGCGCCTAGCGCCTTGGTCCCCCAGGACCAGGGCGCCTAGCGCCTTGGTCCCCCAGGACCAGGGCGCCCAGTGCCCTGGTCCCCCAGGACTAGGGCGCTCAGTGCCTTGGTCCCTGGCCCTATTTTGGGCCCGGTCTCTTTTGGAACCTCGGGTCTTTATGTTTGCAATTCGGGAAATACTATTTCCTGGTTGGCCTAAGGTCAGAAAAATCAGTCTATCAACCCTAATTGACAAGTATATAAACTACATTTCCTCTCCCATTTTGGTAAGATGGAAAAAGGTGGAAACGATACTCAAACATTCAAACATTCAAGTATTCAAGCAATTGATCATTCTAAGTCTCCATTCAAGGCTAAGTGTTGCATTCAAGACAAGGATTCAACCATTGAAGAGGAGATCACATACAACATACAACAAACAACAACATCTACACCTTCGCATGTAAGAATACAAACATTCTTACAACAAGGTCCTAGTACTTGTTTTGCATTACAAACATTTACATTTACAGCATTTCTCATTTCTTGGTTAATTCCAAAACCGGGCTTTGACCTAAGGGCAAAATCCTAATCCCTAACCCCCCAATCATCTTCTCTTTTCTGTCTGTAGGTTGCAGGTACGTGGCTGTAATTGAAGATCTAGAATCCTTGCACAGAGACGAACAAATCCCCCTTCGTTTCGCGGATTTTTCGGAGGACCGTGTGTACGCCGGGCGCCATCGTCCTGTCAACTTTTGCTCAAATTTGCTGGATAGTTCCGTCTCGACATTTTACTGCTAATTCCAGGTCCACAACTTCATCCTATATCCCTATCTCTGTTTATAAGCGACTCTTTCTCACTTTTCATGTATTCCTAGCTTAATTCTTCTATCTACATTCGTTACAAAAGAGGGTAGCCTTGCTATCTTAACCCTTGAAACTCATTTAGAATCCAATCTTGCATTGTGTGGGATTGGATCTTGTGGGTTTCAACCCCTCTTTTGAATGTAAAGTCTCCCCTAAGTGAAAACCGTCAATCCTAGTAACCTCCCTTCTCTCTCCTTGGAGTTGGAAGAGAGGAGAGCAACTAGGGTTCGATTTTCTGCTTTACATTTTGGTGAACCCGACGTGAACATACTTTCTGATTATTCCTGGTTAGATTTGAAAAATTTGCTTCCTTAATTACATTTCCATGTTTGATAATTTGCAAAGTTTAGAGGTTAATTGCATAAAAACCCTAAATTTTCTTTTTAGTAATTAAGCTTGCAAAATGTTTAATTGTTAATGCTTGTTTCAGATCTACCCTTCTGCTGCAAATTATCAAATCATATCTATGCTTTAATTTTGAAAATTAAGTGGTTAAGTGTCAAAACCCTAATTTTTAAAATCTCCTTGATTCAACCTTTGACTGATAATTTCACTGATCAAAACATCTCCAAATCAGCTGTAACTTTGGAATCCACAATAAAATCATAATATCTTTCATCCTTGAAAATTTGGAAAAAAGTTGCGAGGACCGTGTGCACCCCAAGCGCCATCATCCCCGACATTTTTTCCGAAATTTCGAGAGTTAGATCTTGCTGTATTTTTCTGCTAAAATCTAGAATTTTGGCTGATTTTATCAATTACAACACTTTCAAAATTAAAGTCAAAGTTGGTCTAGGGATTGCTTGGATTAAGGCTTCTAATCATTCAAAAATTGGTGAAATTGAAATTTTATGTCAAAATTGTGCTTCTTACTATCCTAAATCTGAAAAGTGTGTTGGCATTCATTCGAAATTTCAGTGCTTTATTCAAATTCTTGCAATTTGTGACTTTTGAAATTAAGTGCTTAATTACACCAACTTTGATTTCCGCTTTCAAAATTGAATTTTGCGTGAAATTGAGTCAACTTTTAAAATTCAAAACTGGCATTGCTCTTAACATTCCCTCTAAAATTATAAAATTCAAAATTTCAGTTTCCCTCTCTTTTTCAAAATTCAAATTTTGCATTTTTCAACAATCTTGGTAGGGTTCAATTTTGAGATTGCAACTTTAATTTGGCCTATCTACAGATCGTAAAATCACTCAATTTTTTCAGATTAGCTTTAAAATCATCATAACTTTCATCCCTACAAATTTTGAAAAAAGTTGCGAGGACCGTGTGCACCCCGAGCGCCATGGTCCCTGACATTTTTTCCGAAATTTTGGGAGATTGTCGTGATTGCATTTAATAGCTTAAATCTAGAAGATTGGCCGATTTTACTGAAATTTGCTACCTCTAAATTCAAAATTTTCTCTCCCTCTCTAGTGCATGAGTTTTACAACAATAAGCCCTACTTACACTATCCCCGTTAGATGAAGCCTTAGAATTAAGTCTTTCCAAGGTTTAATTACTGAGGAGATGGAACCGAATTTGAATAGCCTTTTTAATGAGGACATGGGTAATTCCTCTAATCCTCCTAATGATGAAGAAGCTCTCCATTAGGTTTCTGTAGAACAACTTTCGAAATTGGATAATCAATTTGACGATTTTCGATAATGGATGTCTCAAGAATACCCCGATAGTCAAGCTCTTCCTTTAATTGAGGGTCTAAAACATATGCTTCAAAGTGATAAGAATGGAATTGATATTTTGCATGGTATTGCACACATTGTGGATTCGAATGTGATGCCTATGAAGAGTTGTGCCAAAAAATTAGGTTATACACAACCTCCCACTCAAGTCAATCATTCTGTTCCTTTGACAACTCCTATTGCTAGCATACCTACCTTTACATCAAACATAATGACTACTTCTATATAAGACATTCCGCCTATGATCACAAGTCATGGGGGCATTCCTTCCTCTTCAATCAACCCTCTTCCTTCATTCAATCCAACTTCTTCATTCATTCCTTCAATGAGTGTTCCTATTACATCTCCACAAATGAACATGACACAAGGGGGCAATTCATTCAACCATTCCATTCCTCCTTGTAGTGTTCCTCTTTTCCAATCCTCTCCTATGACTAACTATCATAGTGTCCTGCCATCTTACTCTCAATCAATACCTTCTTTCAATAACATCATACCTCCATCACAATCTAACACGTCTAATATGAATTCTTCGACTGAAGCGACCATTAACAATCTTGCACAAACTGTCTCTTCCTTGCAGCAACAAATTGCCTCTATGAATCAATCTAAGTTTAGTGTGCCCACATTTGATGTTGCGAGCCCACTTTCTCTGGACATTGTTCGAGCTATCCCTCCTAAACATGTTGAAATCCCGCATTTGGAGCTTTATAATGGTAAAGGTGATCCTCTAACACATGTTAAGACTTTTCAAACAATATGTACCGATTTTGCTTATGACCAAAGGTTGCTTGCAAAACTGTTTACTAGAACATTAAGAGATAAAGCCCTACAATGGTATTGCTCGTTGCCTTCTTGTTCTATTACTTCTTTCGAACAACTTGCAAATGCTTTCATTCAACAATTTCAAAACAATATAAGTCCTAAAGTTACTTTGATTGATTTAATGCATTGTAAACAAGGTGTTAAAGAAAAAGTGACTGATTTCATTGGTAGATATAAGCATTTGTATGCTCAAATTTCTTTTCCAGTGCCTGACAATGATATTCAAAGAATCTTTATTTCTAATTTGCAAAAAGATATTCGAGACAAACTCCTGTTTTCTGAGTTTACTTCTTTCCAACAGTTGTGTGCAACTCTTCACAATTATCAACTGACTGTGAGTCAAATGGAACAATCACATCCTATGGCTCCGAGTGATAAGGGTGATAGTAGTCAACAACCATTTGGGAAGTTTAAACCGAACAGAGAGTCCGTTAAATTCAATGAAAACATCATCAACAACAATGTGAATGCAGCATCAGGTGTGCCTCCTATTTCTAAGTTTTTCAAGAAAGAAAGAAAGTTTACTCCTTTGAATGAATCATTGCATAGTATTATGAATAAGTTATTGGAACAAAATGTGCTTACTCTTCCTCCTATAAGGCAAATCGATCCTGCAAAGATTAATTCACCTTATTTTGATAACAAATCTTTTTGTCAATTTCATCGTCAACCTAGGCATGATACTAAAAAATGTTTTGCTTTAAAGGGTAAAATTCAAGATTTGATTGATAATAATACTATCTCTGTTTTTGGAGTGAATGATAAAGGCAACACATCTGTAGCTCCTCCTATCCAAAATCTTCAGATTTTTACTGATCCATTACCTTCTCATACCTCTAATGTGATTGAGACTAATGATTCCTCTTTCTCATCCGATGGTCTTGTGTCTATGACTCCGAATGTGATTAACTTTGTAGAGCAACAAGAAAACCCTAAAGAACCTTCCATCACATTTGATTCTAGTGAAACTATTAGGGCACCTAATGGTCCTTTATAGATAGTTGCAAAAGTCAAGAATACACCTTGCCATGGAGTGCTTATTGATCCTTCGTGCATGGTTAATGTTATTACTGAAGAATTTCTTTTTACTTTGCAATTGAATCAAGTGATCTATGACAAAACAGATGTGGTTGTGAAATTATTTGATGCATTTTCTTCTCTTGCAATTGGTTCTATTACATTACCTATTGAGGTCCATAACAAATCCCTTGATGTAAACTTTTCTATTATTCCTTCATCCGAACAATTTCGTGTGAAGCTTGGCTATCCTTGGCTATCTTCCATGAAAGCTATTGCTTCTCCTATACATAAGTGTTTGAAATTTCCCCACAATGGTGAAGTTGTTACTGTCAATCATAGTCTCTTTAAACCAGCTGAAAGAACTTCTAGCATTCCTATTGATTATTTTTGGCCTAAACAATTCCAATCTCTTCCTCCGCGAAGTGATCATCTTTTCAAATCTTATCAAAAGTGGAAAACATATATGATCCTATCTCTAAGTGAACCTAGAACACCCAAACTTGATATTCCTATCATTCTTGAGAAGGAAGTTCTTCCTTTGAAAGATAAAACTAATGTCTTTCCTCAAGAAGATTCCCAACCCATTCCTATGGATGTGACTATGTCTATGTCTAATAAACTTTCTAAAAGTAGACCTATACCTCCTCGTCATGATGGACTTGGTCTTCTTCCTAAGCCAAATATTCCTCCTTTATATGGAGCAGTTCCTCCTCCTTCCTTTTATAGAGAGAAGAGACCTTCCTCTTCTCCTATTATCCAGCCTAAGAGACCACAACCTAAACACCCAAGTGATAAGGATGAGAACATTCCTCCTCCTCAATCTTCTCAACTTCCTACTAAGACTAGACGAAATCGTTCTGCACGTGAACGCCGATGAAAGCGTCATCTTAGAGCTCAAGCAGCTGCTTCTCAAACTTTGCAATCTCCAAAAACACCTTCAACAAGCATTATTCCATTTTCTCCTCAACCGGAAATTGAGCCAAAATCTCCTTAACATAAGATGCATGATGGTCTTGATCTTGTGCGAGTTAAAGATCCTATTTTTATAAATCTTGATGATGATATAGATGAAAATGTTATTCATGATGAAAATGTTACTTCTCTTGCTTCTGATAGTGAATATGAACTTGTTGATATTGATAATCATTTATCTAACGAATTTTCTAAAGCACTTATCCTAGCTCCTAGACAAGAACAACATGGCTTGAAACATGAACATAGCCCTTGTTTGGATCTTGTGATAGCTCCATCTGCTGTGTTAAATGTTCCTCCTCTAGCGTGTTTCTTGCCTTCCCGAAACATTGATCAACAAGATCGGGGGGTAGATGACGTGTTGGACTAGTTACATTAGCATAGCAGATTCTCTCCTCCTCTCTTTTGTTACTTCTTCTATATGTTATTCTCATTCTTCTATTTGTTGTCCTTAGTGTTGTCTACTTGAGGATGATGCAAAGCATTGAGATCTCTTTTGGTCTCTCTCATGTTGATTCAAAAGACACATGCGTTCCCTTCTTCTAGGTGACCTTCCTTGATTGGGGAATGAAGAACAATTATGCATACATACATATGATATACATGAATTATCATACAGCATACTGACCCCGAGGAAAGCGAAGTCACCTTGTGCTTTGTGTTTTGTATCTATTATCCTTGGGTTTATCTCACACTTGGGGCCTAAATCTTTGTGATAACGTGCTCCTTTCCCTTCTCATTTCTTATGTGTATCACTACCTTAAAGAAATCACCCCCGTTGAGGCGTGTGCGATCGCTTTAATGTAGGGGGGCATACACCCCGTCTATCCCTTCAGGATACTTGAAAATTTCTTGGTGAACTTAGCTTTGCCTTGAAAATTTTGGGTATTTCTCTTGCATGACTCATAGTGAGGGAACCTTACTACTGACAGTCATGGTTCTCCCTCGTGATCTTCCCTTTTACTTTGTCAATTGAAGTCGTAAGATCCTTAGTCCACTGGGGGCTTGGTGTGTCTTGCCTCCTTGACGTGGTGAAAGTCTTTCAATGTTGTTTCCTTGTACTTTACCGGAAGTATGAGCGTATGCTTATACTCCCGCTAAAGTGGGGGCTAAATGTAGCGTCCTAAAATTGTGACACTTGCAATTTTGACTGCATTTCGGTCTTCACGATGGCGACGCAACATGGAACCTGAATGGAGACCCTAAAACTTGTCCGCGACATCAAAAACTGCATTTTTCCTGCACCCTGGCCTGATCCTCCTTGCACCCTGCTGTCCCGGGAGGTGGGACCAGAGCGCCTAGCGCCCTGGTCCTTCAGGACCAAGGTGCCCAGCGCCCTGGTCCCTGGCCCTATTTTGGGCCCGGTCTCTTTTGGGACCTCGGGTCTTTATGTTTGCAATTCGGGAAATATTGTTTCCTGGTCGGCCTAAGGTCAGAAAAATCAGTTTATCAACCCTAATTGACAAGTATATAAACTACATTTCCTCTCCCATTTTGGTAAGATGGAAAAAGGTGGAAACGATACTCAAACATTCAAACATTCAAGCATTCAAGCATTCAAGCATTCCTTCAAGCAATTGATCATTCTAAGTCTCCATTCAAGGCTAAGTGTTGCATTCAAGACAAGGATTCAACCATTAAAGAGGAGATCACATACAACATACAACAAACAACAACATCTACACCTTCGCATGTAAGAATACAAACATTCTTACAACAAGGTACTAGTACTTGTTTTCCATTACAAACATTTACATTTATAGCATTTCTCATTTCTTAGTTAATTCCAAAATCGGGGTTTGACCTAAGGGAAAACCCCTAATCCCTAACCCCCCAATCATCTTTGCTTTTCTGTGTGTAGGTTGTAGGTACGCGGCTGTAATTGAAGATCTGGAATCCTTGCGCAGAGACGAACAGATCCCCCTTCGTTTAGCGGATTTTTCGGAGGACCGTGTGCACGCCGGGCACCATCGTCCTGTCAACTTTCACTCAAATTTGCTGGACAGCGCTGTCTCGACATTTTACTACTAATTCCAGGTCCGCAGCTTCATCCTATATCCCTATCTCTGTTTATAAGCGAATCTTTCTCACTTTTCATGTATTCCTAGCTTAATTCTTCTATCTACATTCTTTACAAAAGAGGGTAGCCTTGCTATCTTAACCCTTGAAACTCATTTAGAATCCAATCTTGCATTGTGTGGGATTGGATCTTGTGGGTTTCAACCCCTCTTTTGAATGTAAAGTCTCCCCTAAGTGAAAACCGTCAATCCTAGTAACCTCCCTTCTCTCTCCTTGGAGTTGGAAGAGGGGAGAGCAACTAGGGTTCGATTTTCCGCTTTACAAATATAAAATTCTGTAAGAACCTTTACCCATTTAGCCAATCTTCCTGTAAGTGTTTCTTTGATGAGAATATATTTGAGTGGGTCAATTTTAGCCACCAGCTTAATAGAATGTGATAACATGTAGTGTCTTAATTTCTATGATGCAAAGACTAGTGCCAAACAAGCCTTTTCTATGATAGTATTGTTCATTTCATAAGACACCAAGGTTTTGCTGATATAATATATAGCTCTTTCCTTTTTATTCTCATCCTGTTGTGCTAGAAGTGCCCCCAGTGATGTATCGGTAGTTGATATGTATAGAATCAATGGTTTACCTTGAATTGGTGGCATCAATATAGGTGGATTAGAAAGATAGTCTTTGATTTATTTTAGATGTTGTTCACAATCTGCATCCTAGTTGTATTGGACTCCTTTCCTTAATAATTTTGTGAAGGGTTGAGCTTTGTCTACTAGCTGAGATATAAATCATCTTATTGATTGGAGACATCCTTGTAAACTTCTTATTTGACTGATATTCTTGGGCAGAGGCATTTCCATTATGGCTTGGACCTTTTCAGGATCAACCTTAATTCCTTTCTTTGAAATTATGTAACCAAGCAATTTCCCCAATGTTACTCCGAATGCACACTTTTTAGGATTTAGCCCGAGCTTGAATCTTTCCATTCTATCTAGTATGAGACCTAGTTGTTGGATATGTGTGTATCTCTTCATAGTTTTTACTAGGGTGTCATCAACATAATCTTCCATATTTTTCTGCATCATATCATGGCAGATAGTGGTTACTGCTCTTTGGTAAGTCGCTCCTGCATTCTGTAGTCCAAATGGCATGACATTCCAATAGAAGGTTCCCCATGCACATGTGAAGGCTATCTTTTCTTGATCCTCAGAAGCTACCTTGATCTGATTATAACCAGAGAATCCAACCATTAATGAGTAAATCTCATATCCAATGGTCATATCTACTATCATATCAATTTTGGGCAATGGAAAATCATCTTTTAGACATGATTCGTTGATATCCCTAAAGTCTATGCAAACCCTAATAGATTTGTCTGCCTTTGATACATGTACTATGTTTGATATCCATTCTGCATAGTCTATAGCTCTAATAAATCTAGCTTTGACTAGTAGTGCCACATAAGGATGCATCTTACAGAGTCTTTGTTTGACTGCTTTAACTCTTGGTGTAATAGAGAGATGATGCATGATGAGATCAGGATCTAGTCCTAACATATCGAAGTATGTCCATGCAAAGTTGATCTTCTTTACTGAAAAGAGGTTGCTGAAATGTTTTAACTCTTCTGTTGATAGTGATTGAGCTAAATGAATGATATGTGGTGTCTCTTGACTTCCAATATTGACTAGTTGAGTTGGTTCAATCAATATTGAAAACCTTTCTTGGAAGTGACTTGGCAACATATCAAGTATCTCACCCTTAGGTGCCTTAGAGAGGTTTTCACCCTTAGGTACGTCCTTTATTTTTACTTTTTTTTTAGTTCTGACACCGCCATAGTGTGGTTTTCATCATCAGAACTTTTATTTTTCTTTGTTTGATTTTTGCGACTGAGATAGTTGATGTCTATCTCAGTCATGTTCTCACTTTGATCACTGGTGGAAGAGTTCATTGGTTCAACTGCATTAAGATAGCAGACTAATGTGTAGTCATTGGCGAAGGTAGGTATATTCAAAGGTTGGTTGTAAAGAGTATAGTCAATCAGCTCAGGATGTATCAAGGATAAAGTTTTAATAGGTTCAAGGGAGTTCATGGTATTATCATCATAACTTCGGACCAACAAGTCGAGTTCCAGAAGACTACCTTGCATAGGTGTCTCGAGACCAGGAAGAGTTAGAATACAATTATCAAAGTGCATGTTAATATTTAGTGGACCTAACCCAACTGACCTACTCCTAGCATCGTCCCCTACTTCAAACTGGACTACATATTGTGGTGTGATAGTAACATGGTCAATAGGTAACATCTCATCATTCATGATGGAGTAGTCATAATATGATGTTGAATAGTTATTGTTATAAATAGAGCTTCTGTCTGAGTTATCAGAGTCATAAGATGAAGTTTCTGACTCGTCTTCAAGTGATTTAGTAAAATTATGTATAGTATCAACACTTACATCTTTGATGCTACAAGTTCCTTCATGATTTGGTTCATTGATCACTTGTATTTGACACACCTATTGACATAACCTTGATGGTTCTGTTAGTCCCTGTCATCTTTTCCATTCAGCTTCTTCTGAACTGATGACTGGTCCTGCTTCTATAGCTTCTAATTCTTCTTTTGTAGATCCATGTACGATTTTCTCTATCTCATTAGAGGGAGAATTTTCTTGTGCTCTTCCTTCTTTCAGCTGTTGTTCATAGTCTTTTTGTCTTTTTAGTCCGATTTCCTCTATTTCCTTTTGCAACTTTAAGCGGATTTCCTCTTGTGCTTCATCTATGATATCACTAGATTCTTTGGGAGTTTCTGTAGTAGGTGTATATGAGAGATGATCTGGACCCCATTCACAATCATTCAGGTCAGTTTCTGAATCATCTACTTGTTGTCTGCCTGTGTATGTAACCGAAATATTTAGTGGTGCAAACAATTCTTTAATTCTTTCTACCTCTTCTCTCATATCCTCTGGGACTTCTACTCCTTGTAGTGTTATTGCTGATATAATTGGAACTTGCATACCAGCTAATTCTTCTCTCTCGATTGTCGATTCTTCTTGTTCATTTTCATACTCTTCCTAAGTTTGCTGAGTATTGATTTCCTGTGATGTTGAAGGTAGTATCTTTTTCCTCCACTTAGGTTGATGGTGAGAACTATGTTTATGATCTAATGACTTTCTTGGATTGTACCTGAGTCCAACTTTATCATTTGCAGACATAGTTTGTAGCTGAATAGGTTCAACAATACCTTTTTAATGCTTTCCCAGAGGATGAGTACTTGAATATCCCATGCATTGAAGCATCTTATAGCCTAGACCATATTGTATCGGGAAAATTTCACAATGTCGTATTTCTTTGTTTGTACTATCTTCTTTGAAAATCCATTTGAGAACAACGTCCTCTTCTATTTCATTTGCAAGGGAAGTAGAGGACTGTATAAAGAGACCATCATAAATTACATTTGGAGTTGAATTTTGTGGCTTCATAAACTCAGATGGTTTTCTCGTCTGTCTTGGTTATGGAGGAAGAGACATTAGTGAGAGTACAGGTTCTATTTTGTATCCATCCATGCCAGTATTTATGATTTTCAATTTCTTCTCTAAATCTTTTAGCAAAGTTTATGAAGTTTCAGCTGCAGAGGCTGCTCTATTATGAGGAACAAAAGCATCAGTACTCCATGTTAATGCATTACAGGTATAGCTTGTATCAGCAGGAACACTGACTTCAACTCTGTTGTAAGGAAATTTCAAGCACTGATGATATGTAGATGGTACTACTTTCATTTCGTGAATCCATGGCCTACCTAGTAAGATGTTGTATGAAAGAGGAAGGTCAAGGACTTGAAAAATAACATCTCTTTCCATAGGTCCTACCCTGATTGGTAATAGTACCAGACCTTTAGAGGTTCTTTCTTCTTCATCATAAGCTTTGATTGTTATTTTCTTTCTTGGATCAATGACATTTTTAGAAAATCCCAGCTGTGTCAGTAGATTGTAGGTACAAATATTCAACCCAGCACATCCATATATCAAAACACGTTTAACTCGATGTTTATGGATCATAGCTTTGATGTGTAATGGTTGGTTATGCGGGTGATTCAGTGAGTTATCATCTTCTTCAGAGAAAGTGAGGTAATTAGGCAAAGTCAGGTGACCCACCATAGATTAAAATTGATCTGCATCTAAATCTTTAGGAATATTAGTAGTGAGCAAATCTTTGTCCAGGATCTCTCTACGAGTAGAAGAGATCTTAAACAATTCTAAAATGGAGATTTGAGCATTAGTTCTTTTCAATTGTTCGACAATCTTATAACCAAGAGAGGATGATGAAGCCAACTGCTTAGATTTAGCTGTGATTGTATCTGTTTGTTTGTTTAAAGAAGGTAGATTTGATGTTGATTGAGAAAAAGTTGAGGAACTAGCTCCTTGGAGAGTAACCTTCTTTTGAGTGCGGGTCACAGCACTGACAGTTTGTGCTTGATTTTGTTTATCTTTGATTATTATCACATTGCAATATTCAGGTTGGGAAGATTCAATCATGTTGATCACGTTGTCATTGTTAGTGTAGGTGTAATTGATTTTAGCACCTCCCTTGGATTTTGTGGAATCATCTTGTTCATAAGAAGGTAAGGGATCTTTAAAAGCCTTGTGATCAGCATTAGTCGTGTGATTTCCAACAACGATTTTGCCAGCATCGATGATATCTTGAATTTCATGTCCAAGATTCATGCAATTGTTTGTGGTATGACCCTTGTTTCGATGGTATTCATAGTATTCTTTTTCTCTCCACCATTTGGGCTTAACTTCTGGATCATATGGTCTAGAATTGTCTAGCAATGTTATCAGGTCATTTGCCAATAAAGTTTTAAAAGCTGATTCATATGATTTGTCTAGAAGAGTAAAATCACGTTTAGGCTTTGAAAGTCAAGGTTTCTCTTTAAACCATTCTTTTAATTTTTTTGGAGGATTTTATGCTGTAGTTTTAGTTGCTTTGAGTGCTTGTGTGCCGTTGACCAGGTCAAATATTGTGGATTTTGATTTTTCTTGAACAGTGTCTACCACTCTGTCATTAACAACGTTTCTATTGTTATCTTTGCCGTATTTCCAGTATTTGTTCTTTTCTTTAGAACTAGAACCTTGCGATATTTCTTTCCAAAGTGATATATCTCATTTCTTTATGAGCACATCTTCCATTCTGATGGCACTATCTACCATTTTGTTGAATGAAGGATAAACTTGCATTTGGATATTATATTTCATTTCAGGGATCAGGTTATTGATGAAGATATCCATCTTCTCAGAATCTGGAATAGGTCGTGAATATCTAGAGAACATCTTTCTCCAACGTTGAAGAAAGGTGAGAAAAGGTTCTTTTGTTTTCTGCTTAGTGTACCAAAGCCGAATCATAGTGACTGGATGATGAATGTTATAGGAGTATTGTTGTAGAAACAATTGGATTAATTCCTCAAAAGTTTTGATTCCCATAGGTAGGCTTGAAAACCATTCCATAGCTTGTCCTCCTAAACTTCTCGAGAAGAGGTATATGAGGTATGTTTGTTCATGCATGAATTCCATACATAAAGCACAAAATTCTCTGACATGGTCTTGAGGATCTGCATTCCCATCATATTTGTCAAACTTGGGAATCTCCACTCTCGAAGGGAATGGAGGCATGTAAAGGTTTTTGTCAAATGGGAATGAGCATATCGTCTCCAGAGAATATTGCTTTGATGTTTTATCCTTGTTTTTCGGTTCTGTGATTTCTGTCTATAATGCTTGTAATTGTTTGTTTACCAGCACTAAAGGTGTCTCTTCCTCTTTAGTGATGAGGGTTTCAATGTCATAATTTATAGGAAGTTTAGCACCTTGCTTTGCTAGCTCTAGAAAATGCTCTTCCTTTTCTCTAGACATGATGATCTTTATCATTTTCCAGAAATGTTTATCATTTAGACATTTATTTATTTATAACAGTTTCTATAGGTTCAGAGGCTACAGATTCATCTGATGAGGAATCATTGTTAGTAGCATGGTTGCTGAGGTTGTCATAAGTATCACATTTAGTAGCTTATCTTTCTTGCCTTTCTCCAGACATGGTGGGAGATAGAGGCTGATAAAAAATTGGTAGATCAAAAATTGGTATTTGTGATGATGAAGGTTTATTTGGGACAAGTTCTTCTACAAAGAATGGATTGTCGTTTGATGAAAAGGATACTCCTTTACCTTTGTTAGCTTTCTTGTGAGAAATTCTGGTTTGAGCATGCATTTACAACCGACGAGACTGAGAGCTAGATGTGGTGCATAAGTCAAGATCAAATTGAAGCTAGTTGTTCATTTAACGTAGTGATTAAGAGAAGTAACTAAGATCTGGTCCGGTTTCAGGTTCGATCTATCTTGTGTAATACATTATCTAAGTGAACTTAGGTTTGATAAGATGTTGATTGAACTAGCTGGAAGATGATCGACAAAATTATGCAACACAACGACAGGGTACACTATCGAGATTGTTTATGCTCAGAATTATGATATCCAATTTTATGCTTGTTGTAAACTGATCTGGGTAATTTTGACTGACAAGATTAGGAATTCATACGATAAAGTTTTTAGGCGCAAATGATAGTTTAGCTATTTGTAGACAATAAAGATAATTTTTCGTACAAGTTGCTACCTGATTTAGTACGACAGTCGGGCAAAATCGAGATGATAATATACTAACTGTGATGTATATTCGTATGATAGACTGTTAAAGACCAGACGACAGTTTTTTCAGATTCATACAATAGGTTTTACAGAGCCAGATGACAAACTGTTAAGATCAATGAAGACTCGTATGACAATAGGTATGTAGCAGGACAACAATTCAACAGACTCATACGAAAAAGGACTAGACAAAGATGAAATTCTGACAGGCAAAGTTTTTTTAACTACTAACGAAGACTAGGTTTTGGACATAGACTGAGTTTATCACTGAGTTGTTGATTTGTTTGATTTGTTTTCTCTAGTTTTAGTATTTTAGTTTTAGTTTTAGTTTTTTAGTTTCAGTTTTAGGGATGAAAACATAGAAAACATGCAAGATATATATAATGACTTCAATCACAGCACACTAACCCTACGAAAGTTGGCTTAGAGAAGAAAACCTTTGCTTGCTAACTTAGGTACACACCCAATAGCTAATCAGAATATGGCCGCTAAGTCTCACACAATGGATTCTCAATGCCGTATTAGCTGAATCAAAATGCTAATGGGGGCATGATATGGCAAGTGTCTTGGGAGAGTTACTATCTCTCTTGCACAAAAATTATCCCCCTTTCGGAGGTGAATCAAGTAGCTTCTATCTTATAGTTCTTTAGTCAAGAATTCCATTTCAAATTACCCCTTGAAGTCATGAAAGAACAATTGAGGCCTATAGCCCGACAAGGTACCAAAACAAGATGTAGTCATGTAAACATGATTGAGACCATGAGGCCCTACAAAATGCTCGATATGAGAGATCTCAAAGAGAAAACTCAAATAATCCTATCCTCTGAGACTTTAATCACTAGAGGCCTATTTATTATAGTGAGTTGGAATGCTTAGGTCTAGCTGTACTCACTTGGGTCATTCTCACAGGGTAATTACTTTTTCCCACTATGACAGGCATGCTAAAGGTATACAAATATCAAAATTTAGAAAAATCTTCGAGGGTCTAGATTTCTGATTGTTTGTAAAAGACAAGAACATACTCTCCTACCTCTCTAATTTTTCTGAAAACACAAAAGACAAGTTTGTTCTTTGAATAGATAGCAATTTAAGTCCCTAAAAATTGAACTTTAAAGAATACACTAAGTTTGGTCGATTTTCTTTAGACAACCTACAAAACTAATGGATCAGTAGACATTTTGTTTTCGATTCTTTGACAGGCGTATGCTTGATTAATAAACTCTCTAACAAGCATTCTGCAAGAAAACTAATTAGGTTGTAAAAACCTAAGGCAAAGAGAAGATAGACCAGGGTTAGCGTCGGCGTTAGCAAAATATAGATTCAATTTACGAAAAACCCTGAAAAGTATATTGTTTTTGAAACAATAAAACAAAAATTTGTATGATAAATTATACCTTTTCACACGAGTATTCTCACAGGCCCGAATGATAAAACACAGTCAAATAATCAGAGCAGAAACTCATACAAGCTCCTTTTCTGATTCACATGATAAAACACGAATCTTGATAGAATGTCGTATGATGAAGGAAGTAGACTCGTACGATATTTAGCAAAGACTGTATGGACGAGAATTGAAAGATTAAAAAAAGAGTGATTTTGAGGCCGAAGGATTGAATTTCGAGCCCCACGTTGGGCGCCAAAAATGTGTGTGAAAAGTGGACTTGTATCTATATCTGAAATACACAACACTTCAATTAAGTCATTAGATGCATGGTTAGTAAATCAATAATCAATGAATAACAAACAATTACAAAGCGAGCTATTGCCTTCTAGTAGATGCGAGTTTAGTCTTGCTCTCAAATTTCATATGCAATACCAGTGACTAGACGACAACTAAATGAAGGATTTTTAATCTATATGAGCATGAATTCAAGCTAAATGAGTGCAAGATTTAAGCTAGATATGCAAGATTTAAGCTAACATGATTTAAGAAATATTAAGCTAGATGATTTAATAAGGATGCAATAACTAATATGTAATATCTCAAATGCACAATCTTAGTGAACCTAGAGCAAAAACAACATAATAACAATATATTCTCTAGGATCCTTGAATGAGAGATGAGAGCCTGAATTTATAGAAAATTCAGAAAGAAACCAATGGCTGAGATCAAATGATGAGGAGCGGTCAAGATTTTCAAAGAGGAAGCACAATTTAGGTGAATTGATGTGATTGGCTGCTTTTCTCAATTTTAAAGGAAATTGAACTAAAATTAAGATAAAATGAGAAAAAACTAATTTATTCTCTATTTCATTCAATTTTGATATTTAAATGTTTTAATTATTTTCTTTGAGATTATTCTTCAATTTGTTTTTCAAGATTATCTCCATTTGATTTCTTTTCTGAAATTTTAATTCTTTTTTTCAATTAATTCATTTTTTGATGATTTAATGACAAATTGATTTATTTAATTAAATAAACTAGGATATTCAATAAAAATAAATAGGATAATTGTTTAAAAATGATTTACTTGCAATGATCAATTGAATAAATAAATATTTAATTAATATTGGTTGATTAATTTGCCATGTGACATTGGTGATTGAAGAAATTAATTGTGTGCTCAAGATTAATTTTTAATTGCCTTTGGTTAGGACCTTGGTGATGTTGTCGAGATTAGGGGCCCATGGTTTAGATGACCATTTTTAGGGTATTAAAATTGGTAGATATGAAGATAGAGAAAGAGATCAAAATATGGAGACTAATAGATAGAGAGAAAGATGTAGTGAGAGAGATAAACACAAAGAGAGATATTGAGAGATAGATATATAGAGGAGGGGGGAGAGGGAGAGATATATAAATATATTAATGGTGAGATAGAGTGATAAAGAGATAGAGATATAAGGAGATATAAAGAGGGGGAAAGATAGACAAAGATAGTGAGATAGATAATTAGAAAGAAGCGGAGACAAACAAATGGATATGAAGTGAGGGAGAGAGAAATTGGAAGGATAGAGAGATAAAGAAATAGAAAGAGATAGAGATAAATGAGAAGATAAAGAGATAAATAGGGAGAGATGGAGATAAATGGAAAGAGAAAGAGAGATAGAGTTATATGTGAAGAGAAAGGGAGAGAGGTATATGTATATGTATATATGTATATATATATATATGTATATGTATATATGTATATGTATATGTATATATATATATATATGTATATGTATATATATATATGTTTATGTATATCTATATATATATATGTATATATATGTATATGTATATATATATATATATGTATATGTATATATGTATACACACACACACACACACACACATATATAAGAGAGAGAGAGAGAGAGAGAGAGAGAGAGAGAGAGAGAGAGAGGTCAATATATAGGAGAAATAACTCGATATATATATATATATATATATATATATATATATATATATAGAGAGAGAGAGAGAGAGAGAGAGAGAGAGAGAGAGAGAGAGAGAGAGAGTTATGGTGTGTGAGTGAGAGAGATATAGAGACAAGGAGGTAGAAGGAGAAACATGGAGACTATGTGTCATTGAGAGAGATATGTAGATAGATTTATTTGATTATCTATCTCTACATTATTTATAATAATTATTAACTAAAAGAAATATCATTTCTATAATTATGAAGTTATTGAAATAAAAACATAATAAAAAACCTGTAAAAAAACTTAAGAACATCAATATTTAACAAAGCAAAAAATGATAAAATATCCAAAATAAAATTTATGAAATATTATATAAATTAAGATAAAAGTTCAAAATATAATTATTGTACAATAATTCAAATTTTAATTAAAGATACATAATTATAATTTGAACTAGTTGTAATAGCTTTTATTTTTATTTCACAAAATAGACAAATAATTATAACAATTTTGAGTTTAAATCTAAAAAGAAAATTAAAATGCAAAGTTAACTAAATGTTAATACAAATAACAATTTCAAATAAACAAAATTAATAATAATTAAAAATAACCTTAATATATAATAAACTTATTAATATACAGAATTAGTTTTCCATGGTCCATGAATTTAAATGCAAGTTTTTTAGGATTAAACTATGTGCAATTTTTAGTTTTGACATTTTCAATCACACCCAGTGATTCATCATTAGGAAGAGGAGAAAGTGAGTAAGAACTCCACTTCTGTGGGTGTGATTGGAAACATACATTCCAAAAATTGAACATCGTTTAATCCCAAAAATCTTGCATTTGGAGCTTATTAATATTAAACAACTGGAATGACATTTTAAATATGAAGGAATCAATATAATACAAACACAGATTATCTATTTATTTTTTTAATTCAACTTATATATGAATAAAAATAATTATGAAAAACTTTATATTAGTTACCTATAGATATATTTTGAAAAATTAAATAATAATAATATTATAATTTCTATATAATATATATTATAATAAAATAATTATTAAAATAAATTTAAATTAAAATTTTAAAATATATAATTTATTATTAAAAATATTTAAATATATGATTCTTAATATACTATATCTATTATTTTAATAATATAATTTAAAAAAAATAAAAATTCAAATTCAAATGTCTCCTACTCGAGATGGATTTTTTGCTTTGCTAGGGTTTGAGGTTGCGTGTTCCGTCCTGTGTGTTTCAAACCGCATTTATTGTGAGATTTTTTGTGTTTATTATGGCTCCAACCAACTTTAGCCCAGCAGTTGATGCTGGTGCTGGAGTTGCTGCAATGGAACCTCATGGCACCACCAAGCAAACACCCTCTCAAGTTTGTCCCGAAAGTATTTCACGAGTTATGTCCTCACCTAATGTTGTACTTCCTGTTCAAGACTTTGACAATGCCTGTGACTATCTTGAAAAATATACTTTGATAGGAAATTTTGTGGGTAGGATCCCTCTTGAAAGCATGCTTCGTGACTGGGTCGCCAAAGCCTGGTCTCCTCATGGAGTTAGGCTTGATGGTGTCCAAAGTCTCACGAAAGGTTTTTTCTTGTTTCTCTTTTCAAACCCTTCCCATGTCGAGGCTATTCTCTCTCATGGTTTGTGGATTGTTAGGTCATCCCTTCTGGTCTTTTAGCGCTAGTCTCACGATTTTTCTGTTTCAGATGACAAAAAATTGCAAGTTTCAGTCTGGGTTGAGTTCCCTGGTCTTCCTTTGCCTTGTTGGCCCTTCATGCAAACCATTGCTCAGTCTGTTGGTAAAGTTGTCTGCCTCGAGCCAGACATTTTTTTAATGCTCACCCTCAAAAGAGGGTATGTGTTGAGGTCGACCTTTCTCGCAACCTAAAAGAAATGATTGATATTCAAGTGGACGGTACCACCTTCACCCAGAAGGTTCTATATTTGTACCTACCCAACACTTGTTATCGATGCCAATCAACAGATCACAAGATCAAGGATTTTCCCTTGGCAACTCTGAAATTAAAACCCCTTGTTAAGGAATCTGGCTCTCGACTAGTGGAGAGAGCCAAGAAGGATGAATGGACCATGGTGGTTCATAAAGGAAAAACCCTTGCAGTTTCGGCCCAAAGACTCTCGTTGGTTCTAGTTCTCAATCGACGATGGATCCTCCTTTGTAGTCTCCATCCTCCCAGGCGGCTCCCACTTTGGTTTCAAACCCTTCTCAACAGGGGAATGATTCTTTTGAGGGTGCTACTCGCCCTCCTTGGGTGTGCACTCCTCAGGTTGTGTCTGCAATTTCTGGTCCACACTCTCTACACCATTCTTGTAGCCCTTCAGAGCATGTTGAGATTCTTGATGGTGGTTCAGAAAAATGATGAGTCATCTCCGGTGGGGAACATGATTTTTTACACAATAGCTTCTCCTCTCTTGGGGTGAAAATGATATGCTGGTTTTGTCATGAATTACATCTCATGGAATGTTTGAGGTCTCAAAGACCTCACCAAAAAGTATTCTATTCGAGATGTTCGTCAATGTATTGTAGGCCTGGATGTTCTTTGCCTCTAGGAAGTTAAAATTGCAGGTTTCATGCTTTATGGTGCATGCCGTGTTATTTGGCTAGATAGCCTTGTTTTTTCATCCCAACATGAAGTTGGTTGAGGGGGATTTGTCACTCTAATTTCACCTCGGTGGTGCTCTGCAGTTATTTCTCATGGGGTTGATCCCATGCAGTGTGTCATCTGGGTTTTTCTTTCTATTGATAATCATTCTATTGGGATCGTTTATGTTTATGCTCCCAAAGATTCAGTTGAAAGATCATACCTCTAGCAATGGATCATGGATAATCTTCCATCTGCCACTTGGGTCATGTGTGGGGACTTCAATATGGTTGAGGTGGCTTCTAATAAGGATGTTTTTTTGCCTTTCTGCTGGACAACAAGAAGCTTGGTACTATATGCACAATAAATTGGGTCTTTTCGATCCCAACACCAACTACCACTATCCTGGTGGGGTCTGGCACACTTGGTTTAATTTCAGAGTTGGCTCTGACAAAATTCTTAAAAGGCTTGATTGTGCTATGACATCTGTGCAATCTTTTTTCTCTTTTTCTAAAGACCTTGATTTGCCCGTCACTCCTCTTGTTGATGTAACGTTGTCAAACCACTACCACATAAAGTTTAGCATTGAATGGCAGACAGCTAAGCAACGTCCTTCCAAAATGCAATTCTACTTCAACACGTCTCTTCTGCACCATCAGTCCATGATGACCCACATTCAAAGAGTGTGGAATCTTGAGCCAAGGCCCCGTCATCACACTGGTTGGATTGAGTGGTGGCATGATGCCATTTCCTGCTCCGTGAGGTTTCTGCACATTTATGGTAGGCAACTTGCCATCTACCACATGTGGTCGTATGATGTGACCACCAAAGCTCTATGTGCCACCATAGAAGCGTTGGCTTTGGATCCCTTTGATTCTACCTCGCAACTCCATTTAGCCTAGCTCCAACATCAGAAGCAAGTTGTTGATAGTCACTCTTCTAGAGGAGCTCAAATCAAAGCCAAATTACATTGGCTTAAGGTGGGCTATAGGGATTATAAGGAATTCTTCCTAGCTCTATGTGCTCATCATACCTTTGTTGGGATTAAGAAAATAAAAGAGGGACAGGCTCTTCTCACCGATCTGCCTGACATATTGCAAACCTTTGTCTGTCATTATGAGAAGGTGTTCACAGCACAGGGAGATTCTCTGGCTAGAACCCAAGCCTTACAAGATTGCTTAGCTATTGTTCCCAAATGGCTCTGTGACTCGCAATAGGCCTTTTGTGATCTCTTACTAACCATTGATGATCTCAAAGAAGCCACTTTTTCTATGGTAGATGATAAAGCCCCAGGTTGTGATGACTTCCCCTATGAATTCTACAAAGCTCTTTGGCCTTGTGTTGGTCTTGACCTTCATAAGGTCTATTGAGAAGATTTTCATTCTCGCTCCTTGGGAAAAATGATTAATTAGGGTAACATCAAGTTTATCCCTAAGGCTGGGGACCCAGAGGACATTTGGAGTTGGCGGCCTATCACCTTTCTTAATGTCTCTTATAAGATCATTGCCAAAGCTTTGGCCCTTAAGATTTGACATCTCCTACCGCTTATTGTCCACCTGGAATAGACTGGATTTATTAAATCTAGGTTTATTTTGGACAATATTATTATTGTTTGGGAAGGTATAGATTGGGCCAGATGCTCTCAACAATGGGCAATCTTTCTTAAGATTGACTTTGCTAAAGCATATGATCGCATTGAATGGCCATTTATCTTGGCTATGCTCAAAGCCCTAGGCTTTGGTCCCCAATTCATCTAGTCTCTGCAGATGTTATTCGGGGATGCCTTGGCTTGCATTACCATTAATGGCTAGTAGTCTGAGGCTTTTGGCCTTTTTAGATCCATTCGCCACGGGTGCCCTCTGGCTCCTTTATATGTTCTTGCAACAAAAGGGTTTGGTTACTTACTTGCTAATTCTATCGTTGTTAGGCTTGTCTGTGGTATCTCCCTACCTGAGTCACCTTCCCAGCTTGTCAATGGCCACTTTGTCGATGATTCCTTTCTCACTCTCATTGAGGATGAAGATAATGTGCAATCCTCTCTTCAGTGTCTTAACACTTTTTGCTTGGCTTCTGGTTCAGCCACTCAGTGGCACAAGACACAATGTTACAAATAGTCCTTTCTTCCTGCTCTGCCTTGGACCCTTCAGTATGATTGGAAATGGCTTTAGCATGGTGAAATATTTCGCTTTCTGGGCATTACTTTGCATTCCAAGCTTTGCCTTCGGATCTCTGGCAGGCAGTCTTAGACAGAATCAAGACAAAGCTTGCCTACTGGATCACCAACCCTCTCTCTTTGGCTAGTAAATTTTAAGTCTATTCCAAAGTGTTGGCCGCCACCCATGTTTACTATTCTTCATGTTGGGCTCCTTCAAAGGCCTCTTACATGAAGTTGGAAAGACTTCTGCGGGCCTTTCTTTGGGCCTCTAAGTTTAACCATCATGGTTTTCACAGGGTTGCTTGGGAGTACTGTTGTCTCCCTAAGGAATCGAGAGGACTCGGCCTTATTTCCACCCAGAACCAAGGGCTGGCCTTATGTGCTAAATGGGTTATCAGATCCTTATCTAGAGATGAGGCCTAGAAAATTCTTTTCCGACATTGCATTTCTTCAGGCTTTCCTTCTAAAAGGCCAGCCTAGAAGGGGATAGGCTTGCAAACCTTTCTCACCATACTTTTGTGGTCAAAGGTATCTGGCATGCTTGGGAAGCTATCAAGCCTTGGCTGCGGTGGGCCGATGATGGCCTATCCATGAATCAGCACAACCTCTGGTGGTCCCCTCTTTTTCAGTTGCCAGGGTTACCTTTGGCCAAAATTCAAGATGTCAGTGCTTTGCGCTTTCACAAGCATGAAATTTGTACCCCTAAGGATCTTTTTTCCAGATCTACTATGAGCCTCCGGTCTTGGGAGGACCTCCAGGTCTAGTTTCACCTATCTCGGCCAGATCGGAAGACTTATGACCTTCTGGTTTTGGCCCTTCCCTCAAATTTGCTTCATAAGCTTGGTATTTAGTCAGTTATACCTTGGTGGAAAGACTAGAAGTGGTATCCTTGGACTCCTTTTACCAACTACAAGCCCAAAATGGGTTATCTCTGGTTGGTTCCTCAATTGCCTATGGCTCATACTCTCAACCAATGGTGGCACTTGCAGTCTTCCCAAACTGCCTGGAGATTCAGGTTTTTGGCTGTCTGGTCTGCCATCACCGAGCCTAAGATTGCTCACTTTGCTTGGTGTGTTCTCTTTCAAGGTCTGCCTTTGGGTTCCAGACTCAAGCATTTGGGAGTGCCTGACCCTTGATGCTCTTTTTGTGGTCACCTAGAAACTTTTATGCACATCTTTTGGTTTTGTAGAAAAGCTCAACAGTATTGGAGGTGGATTCATGACTTTTTTCCACCTTTTTCAGCCTAAGCCATTTTCCTGGGACATGGCTCTTCTCGATGATTTGCCTAGAATCCCCTATAAGTTCTCCCAGATATGGCATGCTTTCAGAATGGAGATCCTTTTTGCTCTTTGGAAGGATAGAAATGTTGTTAGTTTTTCTCACAACTGCTTGGATATTAATGTTTCACTTTATGCTAAAGCTTGCCTTTGTAACAATGTATTAATGCAAATTCAAGTTCAAGCTGACAAGGTGGCCCACCTTTAGGAGCTTCTTCAACACTGAGGTAATGCCCCTTGTGCGCTCGCCTGAGTACTGCCGAACTCTGTCTTTGCTCACCTACTCTACCCTGTGACTACCACCGTGGTCTCAACTCCTCTTCCTGCCACTCTCAGACCCCGCGGTCCCAGTCTCCCCACCACCCCTCGGGTGGGAGAGATGTTGCTTGGCGCCACCACTCAGCTTCCCCACCACAGCATGGGTCCAGTTCGGGGTGGCCCTCTGATGCTTCTGTGGCCTTTGTTCCTCTTGTTGCTGATTCTGGGTGGCCCTCTGCCACCACCTCCAAGTTTCCTCACCTGGCTTTGGCAATCTCGCCTCCCAGAAAGGAGGAAGGAGAAATTGAAAGAGATCCTGAAGATGGGTGGTCTGTGCGAGACCCGACTCCTGGCCCTACTAATGTATGGGGCAAAAAAGATGACCCTGATCCTCCTCCCTCAGTTGCCACTGCTTTGGCTGCCTGAGAAAGTTTTTTGATGAATAGTTTGTTCTTGTTTTCTGTATCCGGCTACTGGCCGAGTGACTCTCGTGGGGTGATCTTGTATCCCCCGACCTTTTTTTGTGAATATGTACTTTAATATTTTTTATTAATAGAGAAGGCCTATTCATCAAAAAAATAATTAAAATTAATAGATAACAAGTCAAAAACAAATTAATATAATTTATTTTTAAAACTCAAAATGTAAATTTTTTTAAAATAATATATATAATTTAAAACTTCTAAAAGCTATTAAAAGTCAAATGAAAATGTGCATTTTCTATGAATGTGAATTTTAATATAGAACTTTCCATGCATTTTTAATTTGTACATAGTTTTAGTACTGCATGTTTTGTAAGCAGTAATCTAAAAATTTTGCACTAAAAATCGTGATGATAGAATGAGCGATGAGTGGGAAAGCTATTAACTGAACTTTATGGGTTTTCTTTTGGAGAAAGCATGCTTTTACGATTTCTATTGAATGGTTTTGAAATCCACGTACGCATCATCCATAAAAATGTGAACGAGGACGATGTCATAAATGTGGGCCGCATTTAATTTTCATGCTAATGGAAATGAACGACTGAGATTAATTACATCGTCTTGCACGTCCTTCTGAAAGTTCACACTATTGATCTTTTCAATTGGAGGTTTTTTTCTCATAAGGAACACCTTCAACGTAATAAAACAATATTTGGTTTACTTATATTATTTAGATTATTTTTATTTCAAATTTATTTAAAATAATATGTTGGCTATATATAAAAGTTATGTTGTGATTTTTAGATACATAGTTATAAGATGACACTCTTTATTATCACTTAGAACACTTCTTTGTATAATTAACAAGTTATTTATTATGTGTGTTGTCTTTTAAATATATTTGGAATAATATTGAAGGATGCGTCTGAATTGTTAAAATATAATCATTTATAATTTATTAATTAAGATTTGGTTCATTTTTTTTTATAAAATTAGGTTTTATATTTAATAACATGCAATATGAAAAAGATTTGAGTACAATTTCTCTTGTAATAAGAAGAAAACTGAAAAAACAAACATGAATACAATCCTTTGAAGTTATTTAGATTTTTTTGGAGTAATAAGGTTGTCTAAACAAAGAAATTAGTTATTGTTGTTAAATTTGAAGGGTGTGATTTCCATACATGGAAAATAAAAACATAGTTACTTTTTATTGAAAAAGATTTATGGGACATTATGAAGTGGAATTTTTCAAAAACCACAAAATCTAGATGAAGCAACAAAATAGATGACTAAGGATTGTAGGGCTACAATATTGATTGCTCTTGCCTTATCTGATGCATATTTGCATCACATTGTTCTAACAAAGGCATCAAAGGAAATATGGGACGGGCTTAATTATTTATTTGGCTCATATGCTTCAAGTGCAAAAATATTCATAAAAGAAAAACTCTTGAAAAAATAATCATGTTTCCATAAACAAGTGGATCTATTTATCAAACTTTGACACATGGATTTTGATTAGATGAAGGAACTTATTTCAAAAATAACAGTTTCGATATGAGTCCATCTTCTTGTTCAGTTTGAGAGGCTTGATATGTTACAATCTATTACAATTGTTCTTAGAAATGTTTTGGGTCCTTCTTATTAGATGTTGGAACAAAAGGTAACAACCTATGTTTTAATATGAGTTGAAATTAACTTGAGTAATTTGTTGCATGAATTTATGGGAGATAAGATTGGATAACGTGTAATGAATTCGACAAATAAAGCATGAATATATCCCCTTTATGTATTTTGTCATGTGTATGGAACTATACAAAGGAACTCTCTTAAGACTCTAAAAGTACCATAGGTTCTATAATGTCGCCTGTAGAGCGAATTTAAGTTTTCCTTACTTCTTTATGATTAAATGTATAAAATTACAAATGAATCAATTATCTCTAAAGAATTGCATTGATTTGTATGAATGGATATATATGAATATCTATATTCGTTATACTAATGAATTAGTAAAGGAGTGATGAATTCAGTCAATATTATTGCCAAATTCTCTTATGATGAGAAGAAATGAGTTTATTATATATTCTACAAATATTCTCCAAGTAAAAATCTTGATATGTTCATTGATTTAAGAAAGGAAGGATGTTTGATATAACTATGAACCAATCCTCCCTTGAATACTATGGAGTAGATTGTGAATGTATATTGGTGTACGAATAGATCTATGTGATGTATATGCAATCATTGTTTCAGAGTGATATCTTTGTAATCATGCAAATATACGTATGTAAGAGACAATGATTTTTGTCTTAAAATTATGCTCATGCAATATCCTCTTGGCACTATGTCTAAATATTGTCCTTGTGTTTGTGTGCCTTAACATTGTAAACAGGGTGGCAAAGTACCACCATTTCCATGGCTATTCTTAAGAACTTCTAAATCAAAACTAAATATAAATAAAAACTAATCTCCATATCCTGATCTTTAGAATGCTCGATCCTCTCCTTAAACAACTTAATTAATTATATCTTTCTCCTAAGCGGGTTTTTAACTAATAATATCACTAATGAATTGATTATCGTTTGATCGAACTTAATGTTCCTTTCTTGGTAGTGATAGATTTGTTTGTAACTTATTGTGATGCCTTGGAACTATAATGCCTCCCTTAAACTTAATCCTTCCTTCTTGATCAACAATAAATTTATTTGATGTATTTCCCATGCCTTGGGCTGAAAGAATTGTTCGCGGTTGACTGGATTTAGGAATCAAATGGGGACATTACAGGTTCCTTCACAAGTTTCTATAACTAATGTCAATGATAAAGAAAATTCACCAATTCTTACCATTATATCTAACTAGACTCAAATGGGTTTTTACTAATGAAATCCTAGAATAAAGGGAAGTATTTGAATCATCAAAAAATAAATAAAACACCTAAAGCTAATTTTGATTATAAATTTAATTTCCTTTAAAATTTAACAATTTTGAATCTTTTATGCACAAGTAAAATTCTTCTAAAAGTTGTTGAACTTCTTGTTTCATCTAATTTATTTGAACTTAAGGAATCTAGTCACATTTTAATAGTATTCATAATTAAATCCTTCTCCCTTCCAATCATATAGAAGAATTTGTTCAGAGTAAAAACTTATTAATGAGATTTGTAGAAGATTACCTTCTAGAAAGATAGATTCTTTTTTGGTTTACCTTGTTGATAATTTCATTGTAGATCTTTCTCCCCTATTATCTAGATCAGTGACATGGAAAAGAAAAGATCGCCTCTTGAGCTGGGTCTATAGAGAAACTATCTTGATAAAGGGAGTTAAGAAAAATATGCATGACTGGAGGAAGTGTGATTAAGAAAAGGTAATGATAATTAGGTAATATTTGGTTGAATCAAGACATTAGAAACTCACTTTATATTCTCACAAATGACAAGGGAGAGAGACTAGTAGTTGTGTAGGCTAACTTTGTCAATATGTAGTCGTTACATAGAATATCACAAAACTTCTATTTTTTATAAACGTAAAACGAATTCTTATCTATCTAGAACTAAGGTTCAAATGTGTGATTCATCATGCAACTTGTCAAAAAAATGTCAATTGTGAAGTGTCCTAAAATGACTTCTTAAAGATTTGACCAAATCTTAATCTAAAAATCCCTAGTAGTTGAATTTAAAAAAATTATTTGTTGTTAGTACAATATCATATTTTTATGTAAAAGATAACTTATATGCAATCTAAATGGACAAAATGCCTATTAGTAACAATAAATATTTGTTATCTCTAGCTTTTGTATCCAACACAAATGGACCAATTGTTGAACACGAAAAACTACTTGTTATAAAAAACACAATGTATATGGTGAAAAGTGGAAACAACAATATTGAAAGACTAAATGAATTCAACCACAAAACCCTAGCCTAACAATCAACAAAGATCCACCATAACATATGAAGATTACCTAAGACAATGCAAATCAAATGAAATCACAAAGATTATACTATCACATGTCCAATAGGGTTTGGATCTCCATTCTTCCTATCTCCATTGATCTTGCTTGATATATTTGCTCTCAGATTTTATGTGTGCACAAGAGCTCAACAAAGAATGTAAATGTGGTTGTAAGTAGGCTTGATTGCATATGCAAGTTCGAAAGCGTAGTCAGGGGTTTGATAATGAAGGAAGCATCTCCTTATATAGAAGACACTATAAGAAATGGAGGGATAAGATTGAGAGGTGTAAAAGAGGTCAGATATGATTAGAGGGTAGGTAAAGAAAATAATAAAATAATGAGAGGGGTAGGTAGTGTATGAATTAAGAGATGAATGACATGTGTCATGGGTAGAAAAGGCTAATGAATTAATTAAATAAATAAAGATACATTTAATTAATAGAGGAAGTGGGATCAATTAAATAAATAAGATATTTATTTAATTTAGGAAAAGGGATAATTTAAATAAATTAATGTATTTATTTAAATGAGAAATAAGGCTAGAAGAGGATAAATGGATTAATTAAATAAATAAAGATATTTATTTAATTAGATTGGACAATTTTAGGTGTCTACACGCAATATTATATTAAAATATATAACTTATATCAAACACAAATGAACAAATAGTTGAACACTATAACCTTTTGACAATCCTTCACATTTCATGCAAAAGTAGGTGTTTGTTGTGCTAACCTTATATATTTGTGATAGGACAAATTATTCATATGAAATACTCCAATGCATGTATAATGCTACCCCAATAGTTGCACACACATGAATAATTATTTTTCACTATGACAACAATACTTGTTTAAATGAGCATCTTATTTTATAAATGATACATATATAGTGGATAGTTATGAAACTATTTGAAACAAAAAATTATTTATTTCACTTGATAATGAATGCATTTATGGTTTTCATATAACATTCATAAGTTCTCATGCATTCAAGTGTGGATAATTTTTGACCAAGATTTGGTTATTTTTTGATTTACATGTGGAATATTTATTTACAATCTATAGAATAAATATGTGCCAAAGTTGGATATTATAACCATAAGTGGATGTACAACAATTGGACTGTATACAACTACTAGCCTATCTACCCTGCAATTCTCTTGGAAATTAAGGGGTTTGAAAATTTCTCTTCATCAAAAAGTTATTTAATATCATATCAAAGATCATAATCTAGATATTATTTTTCTCCACAAACTTAAACTTTCTATGAAGTAAATGGTTTCTTTGTCTTCTTCACTTTGGAAAGGTTGTTAGTGCTAGTGCATCAAGTCAATATTTAATAGATAGAGGGAGATATAGATAGATAAAAAAGGAAAGATAGATATTTAGAGATAGGACTATAAAGGTAGAAACATATGGATAGAAAGAGATAGAGAGAGGAGCATGGGGAAGATAGAGAGAGAGAGATGCAGAGTAGGAGAGATAGAGTGAATGAGAGAGGAAGAGATAATGAGATATGGATAGAGAGGGGGAGGGAAATATGGAGAGATATAAATAGATAAGATAAGAGTGAGATAAAAGGTGATCGAGAAAAGTAATGGAGAGAGGGATAGAGAGATAGAGAGGGGGAAGATATACAGATAGAGATAGATCTATAAGGAGGGAGAAATTGAGTGAGTGTGTATATATATATTTGTGTGTGTGTGTACATACACATACACATACACATATGCATATGCATACGTATATGAATACACATACACATACACATACACATACACATACACATACACATACACATAAAACAAAGTTGCATTGCTTAATCATAATTTTCAATTTTTGCATCCAATTTTCCCTCCTTTGTGCATGAGTTTTGTTACCATTAGTCCTACATACAATATTCCAATGAGAAGAATTTGTAGACTTAAGGCTTCACAAGGTTTAAACACTAAGGATATGGAGCCTCAATTGGATAACTTGTTCCATGAGCATGTTGGTGTTTCCTCTAATCTAACAAATGACATCACTTATCCCCATTCTCCTCATACTTCTTATGATGTGGCTGCATAAATAACTAGGGTTACCATTTCCCAATTGGAGAATATATTTACAATGAATTTGAAAATATTCAACAATGGATGTCAATAATACCTAGAAAGTGAGGCAATCCCCTTGATTGAAGGATTAAAAATAATGATGCAAAGTGATAAGATAGGTGTGGATTTGTTGCGTGGCATTTCTTATATGATTGATACAAATATTAAGCCAATAAAAAGTTGCACCGAAGTCCTTGGATATTCTAAACCCACTATCCAAGTTAATTATTTCATTCCTATGCCTACATCCTTGGCTAGTGTGCCTACATTTACATCTTCTATCATGACTAATTTCACACAAAATGTTAATCCTACACATGTTACTCATTGAAGGAATCCTATTAATCAATATTCTTACATTCCTCCTTTCATGAGTCTTCCATTTGTATTACAACCATCTCCCATACCAACATACCATAATGTTCCACCTCCTTATTCTTAGCCTCCACCTACATACAACAATGTTACTACTTCATCACAATTCAATATGTCCAATTTCAATCCATCCATTGAAGCAACCATCAATAACCTAGCCCAAATGGTTACATCCCTACAACATCAATTGGCTTCCATTACTCAATCCAAGTTCATTGTTCCCACATTTGATGTAGCACGCCCACTATTCGATGAAATTGTCTGCGCGGTTTCTGCTAAACATATGAAAGTCCCTCAATTGGAATTATATAATGGAAAAGGAGACCCCTTGACTTATGTGAAGACATTTCAAACTTTGTGTAGTGATTTTTCCCATGACTAAAGATTTATGGCTAAATTGTTCACTAGAACCTTTAGGGATAAATCTTTGCAATGGCATTGTTCTTTGTCTCCTAATTCTATTACTTCTTTTCAACAATTTTCTAATGCTTTCATTCAACAATTTCAAAATAACATTGGTCTTAAGATCACTTTAACTAATTTGATCACTGTAAGCAAGGAGTTAATAAAAATTGATTGATTTTATTGGTAGTTATAAGCATTTGGATTCTCAAATTTCTTATCAAGTTCCTGATCATGATGTTCAAATAATTTTTGTTGCTAATTTATAAAAAATATTAGAGATACTTGCTTCTATTTTCCAAGTTTACATCCTTTACACAATTCTGTGCAATGCTTCATAATTATCATCTTCAAGTGAGTCAATTTTAATGATCCTCTTCAATGGCTCTATTTGATAAGAATGAGAATGATAAAAAAATATTTTTGAAGTTCAAACCTAACAAAGGTTTCATCAAGCTCAATGACAACATCAACACTCAAGTGGTAGCTACAACATCAGGTGTGACCCCTTTATCCAAATATTTAATAAAATAACTAACTCCTCTTTCCAAGTCTTTGTATAGTATAATGTTGAAATTAACGAATGCTAATGTGTTGCAACTTCCTCCCATCAAAACAATTGACACTTCCAAATAATTTCTACCTTAGCATGATCCCAAAGCTTTTTGTCAATATCAATGTCAACTTGGCCATGATACTGGAAAGTGTTACAAGTTGAGAAATAAGATCCAATAGTTCATTGATAACAATACTATATCCATATATGGTGTCAATGAAAATACAAATAACTACGTAGCTCCTCCTAATCAAAACCTCCAAACCTTTACCAATTCATTGCCTTCTCATTCTACCAATGTTGTTGAGTCCAAGTCTCTTAATTTTTTTCCTAATTCTAGAATCTAATAATGTTGTGAACCTTGTTGATAAACCTACACCTTGAAAAGACATGTATTACTTTTGATCCTAGTGAGACTATTGTTGCACTTGATGGTCCATTATATATCACTATGAAGATCAAAGACAAACTCTCATGAGGGGTGCTCATTGATCCAATGTATATGGTGAATGTGATCACCAATAATATCTTTATATCTTACAAGTGCTTCAAGTCACCTATGATAAATATGATGTTATGGTCAAGTTGTATGATGGTTTATCTTTCCCTACTATTTTGTTCTATTACTCTTCCCATTGAGGTTGGTACTAAGTGCTTGGATGTCACCTTTGCTATTATTCTTAAATTGGATCAATTTTGTGTGAAGTTGGGACATCCTTGGCTCTCTTGGACATGAATTATATCCCTTCTACAATCCATAAATATTTGAAATTCCCTCATAATGGCATTCTCATAACAATTAATCATAGCCTCTACCAATCCGCAGTGAAGGCTGACAATTTCACTCTTGATTAATTTTGGCCTAAACAACCTAGGCCTCTTAAGCCTCGAAATGAAATCCTTTTCTTATCTTATTAGAAATGGAAAAATGAGATGATCATGTCCTTGAGTAAACCTAGAGACCCTACACCCATGAATATACCTCCTCCTCATAACAAAATTGGTATTCTTCCTACTCCTCCTATTCCTCCTATATATGTGTCAATCCCACCTCCTCATTCTTACAAAAAAAAGTGCTTGGCATCAAGTCTCCCTCAACCTATTTGGGTTTCTTCCATACCTCCCCCTATATATTGATCTTAAACCTTCACAAGTTTTGACTAAAACTAAAAGGAATTATTGTGTGAGAGAACATCGACAAAGATGTCGTGCTAAGGCTTGTGAGATTTCTTCCCAAACCATTTCCTCCCCAAAGACATCAAATGTTGACTTGGTCCCATTTTTTCCAACCTTCGCCTAACCCCAGGGAGAAAGTTCACATCAAATTAGGTCTAAAGAAAAAATTCTTAATAAAAATGATGGTTCAACTTCTTTTTGCATTAAAGATCCCATTTTTATCAATTTAGATGATGATAATGTTGTATATATATCAATTGGATAATTATTTGTTTTGCAATATTTCAAAGCTGTTAAGTAATGGTATGTGTTTTGATCTCTTTAGCCATGGAATTATTGCTAATTATCCATTCATATACATCATCTTGTGTAATTATAGTTATTGCATGCATATAAAGGATGATTATATCCTTAGTATTAAAAGAGTTATCGATATGATGTACATTGGAATTGAGTAGTTATCCTTTCATTTAATCATTGGTTTACAAAAGTGATAGTTAAAACTATTTCTTGCTAAAGTAATTTATTCAATAGAAATTAGTATTATAGTTATAGTGATCAACATGATCGCAATGACTATACACATAGCCCTAGTAATTCATGAGTGGTAGTTATAGAAGGGTTCATATTTTTTTATAATTGGTTATTAGCATAGTGAAATTCAATGATATTTTGAGTGTTCTATCATTCTTAATATTGGAGTTTTCACTCTTAAATTTAATTAACAAAAAACAAAAAAAGAACCTCATTTGAATATGTTCAAATGGTTGATTCTTATCTAGGCTTTTGTCTCTATTTCATGTCAGTGGGCGGTAGCCAACGAGGGAACTATCTGGGGAGTCGAGCCCTAGAAAGGGTTGCACATCCACTTACACAATTTTATAATACCTAGAACAAAAAAACATATGATTCTTTAGGATAAGCGTTTTATTTCCTTATTGAGGCATACCTAGCATGGTATGGTTCAATATTACAAACTTGAACTCCGAAGTCTCTGTGCTTTCATGTAGGAAAGGCCATCTACGATGAGGCCTCGATACATTAGGTCTGGTCTTAGGTCTTTCCCTTTTGAGTTTTGATTGACCTTGCCATTCCTTCCCAATCTTATGCATTCCTTGTTTGTCTTTGTAGATTCGGTAGTTTACTCTTGTATGATTGATCTAGTTAAAATAATGATCCAATTTATCATGATGATTGTGTATCTAGTTATCCTCTGACCTTGTGTTGAGCATCTAGAATGTAGACATCTTGTAGGTGCATGATTGGGAGGAAAGGCAAATACATCACAATGGAATGTGAGAGCAACTTGGGTAAGAAAGAGGTACATTCTGTCGTGAACTAAACGAAACATTAAGCTATTGTTTTAACATTTAATCTAGGTTGAAATGGTTGCTTGTTAATTGATACTATTGCTTTTTGTTTTACAAATGCATTAAATTGTGATTCAATTTTTTTTTTATTGCAAAACAACTAAGTTTAGAGTAGCATAAATAGGTTGTATAATGTCCATTAAGCATGTTCTTTTCAAGCATTACATTTACGTAACTCCATATTGTCATAATACATATAATGCTTATTTTTTGAATTTCTCGATCAACACTTTAAACTCAATTTTTAAATATAAATATGCCATTTCAACCATATTTAAATATATTGTACTAATAAATGATCATAAAATAATCCACTGTTAATATGTATGGAATAAAACATTAGACAATTCTATGTTTTTTGAAGATGACATTTATAATTACAACTTATTTAACAAGAGCAAATCAATTCTTATCCAATAGACTACAATTTTTAAATACCTTCAAATATTCTTAAAGTTATATTCGAAACGCACCATACACCACACACCACACATTACAAATAATAGCTAGTATAATTTTTCATACTGAACCCATCAAATGCACCTCTTGGTTAATTTGATGTTTAGTTATAGAGGGAGGAAGCAGCGTGGATGTTCGGTAAGGGGAATAAACAATACTCAGCAACCAAGCTACTAACCATCGCAGTTCTCGCTAGCAATTCCAAGCCTAGACCCTGCGATATCATGCACGATTCGCAAGTTCTGCTGCTGATAGTTCCCAAATATTGACAATACATCGTCCAGCCCGCCCGGAGGAAGAGCGAAAGCAAGGCATAAAACGGAGCCCTCCTCATCCGCGGGGTATAAGGTGCTTTCCACCGGCAGAATCAAGTCCAGGCCATCGTCAAAATGCAACGTGATGTGAGGAAAACCCAGCTCGCTGGACGGTTTGTTGTAGCACGTATCAAAAGGCTCTGTGGAACTAGCCATAGTCAGATTAGAGAGTTGACGGCGGAAAGAATCTCGCATGGCATTGTAAGCGGGCTCCACCAGCCGAGTGATAACTGTTCCCGAGTCTATGATACTCCCTCTTCCCGTCGACTCATCCAAGCTCAATGTCCCCGTTGGAATGGAAACAAGCTCTTCTCCCACAGAGATTCCGTTTGACCCCACATAATAGAAGTAAGGGTTCAACGCGTTGGACAAGAGGGGAGTGAACTTCAAGCCTTGCACAGTCGAAAGAGCCCCTTTCCCCAGCGTGAGATACCCCGTGAAAGCAGAAGAGAAGAGTGAGGGAAGGCAATAAGAAAACGTACTGTCATATAACGTGCCCGTCTGAGAAACGAAGGAGAGAGGATCCTTCCCAAACCCAACCAAACCGGGCGTACTCTGGGTGAGTCCCCTCGCCGCACTCGCACATCCGAAGACAAAATCCTCCACCGGCTGAGAGCCCACAGTTAGCGTCTTAGACGACATGAGCTCGTCCACCTCCGACTTGTCGCCATACCCTTGAGTACGGCTGCAGTTGACATTGTTATCGTTGTTCTCACAGACGCCCAGACTCTGACACTGCTGGGAAGCGCAGGTGAGATACTTATACGTAGACGACTTGGATGGCTCGAATTGCTCACTTGAGCAACCGGAGCAGGGATTGCAGGGAATCCAGGCGATGTAGCTGCCGGTATCGAGGACAGTGTAGAAGCTCTGCACAGGCGTGCCGAAACCCAGCTCGACAATGTAGTTTCCCGTGTTGATGGCATGTCCCGAGGCCAACGGGAGATCCATGTCCTCTTGGGGATTAACAATACTTTTCCCGGCGCTCCATTCCCCTTTCACCATTGCTCAGTAGCGCTGAGTGTCGCCTTTGATTGACTCGGATATCGCCTTCCACCATGATGAATTGGGGAGGCGGAAAGGAGAACACTTGCCCTGAATGCGCATCACACTCAAACTTGATGTTTCCAATCCACCCGGAGAGCAGTTCTTGTTATCCTCAGCATCTTTCCAGGTGAATGATGCAAGATTTACTCTTGCAACCTTGCTGTTTTCTGCGCACACAGAAACGAGTAATAGAAAAGACACTAGGACTGAGCATAGACGCTTTGCCATTGTCGTCTATGAGAAGCACAGGCAATGATGCAAACATTCACAAGATGACCATATTTGTAGATGTGTAATGGAGAAACTATGGCTTAACTTGGCTTCTGGCTATTCTTAATTCTAGTTTATTTGACTGCTATTTATGGACGCAATTTCTGCGTAGTTTCTCCTTTCTTTGTGATTTGACTCCAATTTAGTATTCAATTTGGTTGTCGTCTGTCCTATTTGACTTGACTCTACTACATGGACGCAATTTAGTGACTTGACTATTCTCCAATGGTTATGCTCGCCTTTTCCGCAATCAGAGCTTTCGTTTCTCCTTCCTCCCCAACCAGGTTCCTTTCAATATGAAACTTGGCCGTTTTTGATGCGGACGTTTCTCTTGCTTGGCTCTTGTTTCACACTAGGTACTCACACATTATCTTGTTTAGTTACAATCAATCAATCAATTCATGTACCATCATCAGTTATTGTAACCGTTGAAGTAGGAAATTTTTATTTGATTGTTATTATTACATTGTTTTTATTTTAAAAAGTTTTTTTTTATATTTATCAATATATATAAGCAATTAAGTATAATTAATGTCGAAGGGCATTTGATTTAATGACAAAGTCTTTGTAATAGACATCTAGATGGTGCTGAGTTTAAATCTTCTAGAATACAAAAGAAAAAGAAAAAAAGAGTAATTAATTTATATTAAATTATTTGAATTAATAAAAATATAATGAACAATTAAAGACTTAAATATACTGGATAGATGTACTTAATTTTAGAAATGGTGAATACAAATATAATTTTTATTATATTTATATTTCTTTAGAAAATTAGTTATATATGACATTTTATAAATTGAAGAGAAGAATTTTAATTGTTATGACATTTATTTCAAACAATATCAAATATTGAAAGTATAATAAGATTATGATGAGTACTCCATTAAAAAATTTAAATCATGAATAGCTCTTAACATAGACAAAAGATTTTGAATATTAAAAATAAAAGCATAAAGTAATGTCAAATATTTAAAATGAAAGAAAAGTAGAATCATGTGAATAACTCTTAATATAAAGTAAATTTTATAGAAGATTACTTATTTCAAATGATGGGCTCAATATTTCACTTTTAAACCTATCATCAATGTTGTGTATCACTACATAGGATGATAAATTATCTGTCTTGCAAGATGCTCCTTAAAGTTTTGAATTCTAAGGAGATCATCCATAGTTGAACGATGAGAATGTCCTAGACCTTCGGTACTTGTTTGTGTAGGAAGGTTTATAGGGACTTTAATTCCTTGTTCAAATTTTCCAATTCCTTGTCCTCTAAAGCCTTGTTTTGGTATTATGTTATAACCACTCCTATAAGAATGTTTTAATGAGAAGAATAAGGAGTATTATAATGAATCTCTTTAAAACTTGTAGTGTAAGTGTATTGAGAAGGAACAAAGGGAAAAGTAGATGAAGAAGGGATATCTTGTGTAGGGAGATTTTTCATTTCTATCATCACTCATATCCTCTTTGATAGGTTGGAAAAGAAGATCCTTATCATGTAAGGCCTCATCTTTACCTAATATTATGTGGGATATATATCATGAATGAAATGGATAACATGATCTTCTCTACAAATGTTTTGATGGTTAAGATAGGCTCTAGGAGAATAAGGTGGATCTAGAGAGATTGAAAAACCAATATTTTGATCTTGCCCCCATTACACTAGGGTATGTGTATGAGAAGAAGATTCCACTATGGTAAGCAAAGTCCTAAGATCCCTTTTGCCAGTCTATGCAATAAAGGTTGTTGCTATTCAGGAGCTGAGATCAATAGACAAAACTAAGGTATCCCTAGACTCCATCATTGCAAAGTTGACAGCCTATGAGCTAAATAGTTTTGATGGTAGTGTTCAAAAGACTGAATCAACATTTAAAGCTTCTACTATACCATCCAGAAAAGGAAAAGAAGTAAGCACCAGGGATGGAACAAGACAAGGCAAAGTAATGGATGATGAGGAATTTCTAATGGAATTTGAAGCTCTTCTTGCCAGGAAACTTCCTAAAGGAACCGGTAAATACAGAGGTAAGCTTCCTTTGAAATGTTTTTCTTGCAACTGGATAGGACATATTGTTGTAAACTGTCCTAATGGTGATAACAAGGACAAACCAGAAAGGTTCAAGAAATTCAAAGGAGGAAACTGAAGAAACTGTCTTGTGGCAGTTGATAAAGATGTCACAAATGAGGAATCAGAGGATGAAGAAAATGAAGATATTGTGTTTGTTGTTGTCAAGGAAGATGCATCAGACAAGAAAGCTCTTGTCTCCCGGTTTGATAATTCCAATGAGTGGATCATTAACAGTGGCTGTTCTCACCATATGACTGGTGATCAGAGCAAGTTTCTATCCTTGGAAGAATATGATGGTGGTGTGGTTCGCTTTGGTAATGATGCACCATGCATGGTCAAAGGCAGAGGGTCCATCTTTCTGAATGGAAAGAGTAGTGTTGACAATGTGTATTGGGTTGATGGTCTCAGACACAACCTTCTGAGTGTTACCCAGCTGAATGACAGTGGTCTCACTCTGGAATTCAAGAATGGAGTGTGCAGAATCAAAGGAAAGAATGGTGAACTGGTGGCCACTGGCATGCAGACCAAAGGTAACCTATTTCAGCTGAATGCAAATATAAGTACATGTCTTATGGCTAAATTTGATGATAGCTGGATACGGCATAGGAGACTCTGCCATGTAAACTTTGATAACATTGTGAAGGCTAGTAAGATCAAGGCAGTTAGAGGGTTGTCGGTGCTAAGAAAACCAGATAATACCTTGTGCAGAGAGTGTCAATTGGGGAAAATGTCTTCCTCAACTTTTAAAGGTAAACCTTTCACTGCTGACAATTTTCTTGATCTTGTCCATACTGACTTGTGTGGTCCTATGAAAACTAGAAGTGTGCAGGGTGATAGGTACTTCATGATTCTCACTGATGACTGCTCAAGAATGATGTGGGTCACATTCTTGAAAGATAAGTTTGAAGCTTTTGTAAAGTTCAAAGCTTTCAGAGCATTAGTGGAGAAGGAAAGTGGCAAAAGGATCAAGTGCCTGAGAACTGATCAAGGAGGGGAATTCACTTCCGGTGAATTCAACAAGTACTGTGAAGAACATAGCATCAAGAGGCACCTGTCTACCCCCCGGACTCCACAACAGAAAGGCCTAGCAGAGAGGAATAACTGGGCTGTGGTTGAAGTAGCTAGAACCATGTTGATTTAAGGAAATGTAGCTCACACCTTTTGGAGAGAAGTGATGAGCATTGTAGTCTACACAATGAACTGGGTACTCATCAAGAAAGGTAAGGATAAAACTCCTTATGAGTATTGGACCGGTAAGACACCTGTGGTTAGCTACTTTAGAGTGTTTGGTAGCAAATGTTACATCAAGAGGAGTGAACACCAAAGCAAATTTGATGCGAAATGTGATGAGGGAATATTCCTAGGGTATTCCACCAAGAGCAAAGCTCTCAAGTGTTTCAATAATAGGACTTAGAGAATCATGGAAAGTATCAATGTAAGAGTTGATGAAACCTCTGAGAAAACTAAGGAAACAAGTAGTGAGCAAGCGGTAAATGAACCGGTTGTTAGTCAACCAAGTACTAGTAACAGTGTTCCTACACCAGTAGATGTAGATGCTGATACTGATGGAGATGATGATGAAGATGAAAAGCAAGAGGAATTTGTTAAGACCATTCCTCGGTATGTCAAGTTGAATCATGATCCTAAGCAGATCATAGGAGATAAGAATGTTGGAATCCTTACAAGAAGAAAGGTTAGAGAAAGCTCATGTTTGGTCTCTGAATTTGAGCCTAAGTCATTCAAAGAGGCACATAAAGATGAAGACTCGATCAAGGCAATGGAAGAGGAACTTGACCAGATAGAGAAAAATGGTACATGGTCTTTAGTACCCAGACCGAAGCATAAAAATGTCATTGGTACCAAATGGGTCTTCAGAAATAAGTTGAATGAGGATGGCATAGTGATTAGGAACAAAGCCAGATTGGTGTGCAAAGGATATGCCCAAGAAGAAGGAGAAGACTCTAGAGAAACCTCTTCTCCTATAGCCAGATTGGAAGGACTTCGTATGCTTCTTGCATATGCATCTTTTAAAGGATTCAAAGTATATCAAATGGATGTAAAATCTGCATTCCTAAATGGTGTACTTGAAGAGGAGGTGTATATAGAGCAACCAGATGGATTTTCCCTATCTGAAGATAGTGACATGATGTGTAGGCTACATAAAGCCTTATATGGTCTAAAGCAGGCACCTAGAGCATGCTATGAATGTTTTCACTCCCATCTTGTGAAAATTGGATTTGAGAGAACAAGTGAAGATAGCAATAACTACTTGAAAACTGAAGGAGATCAGATTCTGATATGTGAGGTATTTGTTGATGACATTATCTTTGGTGGAGATGACAAGATGAGTCACGAGTTTGTAGATGAGATGAAGGAGTTTGAGATGTCACTCATAGGGGAGATTAAGTTCTTCATTGGACTGTAGATTCAACAGATGAAAGATGGAATCTTTATCACTCAGTCTAAGTATGTCAAAGAGGTTTTGAAGACCTTTGGCATGGAAGATAGAAAACTGGTTGGTACACCAATGGTGACAGGTTGTAAGCTATCCAAAGAGGATGACTCAACATTTGTTGATGAGAAGGAATACTGATCAATGATTGGTAAGTTGCATTATGTAGTGCATAGTAGATCGGATATTGCTCATGCAGTTGGTATTACTGCAAGGTTCCAGAAAAGTCCAAGAGAATCCCACTTGGTTGCAGTCAAGCGGATTCTTAGGTATCTAAAGGGAATGATTGACTATGGATTGTGGTATCCATATAGCAATGATTTCAAACTGAAAGTATGCACTCATGCTGATTGGGTAGGTAATGTGGACAACCAGAAGAGCACAACCGGTGGTGCATTCTTTCTTGGTGGTAGATTAGTCTCATGCAAGAGTAAGAAGTAGAGCTATATCTCCGAGTCTATAGTGGAAGCGAAGTATGTTGCAGCTTTCATGAATTGCATGCAGACAATCTAGATGAAGCATGTATCTGAACCAGTAAGCATATTCTGTGATAACGCAAGCGCTATCAATATTTCAAAGAATCCAGTTTTACATTCTAGAACCAAGCACTTTGAGCTTAAATATCATTTCTTGAGGGAAAAGGTTCAAAACAAAGAGATTGCACTGGAACATGTTTCCAGCAAGGAACAGTTAGCAAACATATTCACCAAGCCTCTCCTAAAGGCCACATTTACCCACTTGAGAGGTGAACTAAAGGTATGTGCTCCACATCAGCCAGGTATTGCATGGTCAAATCTTTTCAGGATTGATGTGTTGAAGGATGCTACTTCTCAAGGGGAGCAGCATAATGGATTAGGGAAGCTTGTGCCTCCACTTTGGCATTGTTGTCAAAGGGGGAGAAGATGTGAAGTGGAGAAGATGTCTGCAAAAATTTGGGGAGAAGATGTGAAGCAGAGAGATATATTTATATATTCCCATCAATGCCAAAGGGGGAGATTGTTGGCATTATGTGAACCGGTATAAGAACTAGTATGTATGTTGTCATTGATGTCAATATGCTGATGAGGTGAGAACCGACATGTGTGAGAACTAGTATAACACTGAGAACTGACATTTGTGCCAAAGTGAAGCAGTGTGTTTGTTTAAGATGAACCAGCATATGGTTATGGGAACTGGCACATGGAAGCGGTGTATGACTACTGGTTGGTGGTCTCAACTTCAGGGTTTCTGGTTGAAGTGCTTCAAGCCTGTGTGGCTCAACTGGTGACTTTCTATGATGAGTTAGCATGGTAACGAAGAATAGATCATGTTTCAATGTAAGACTTGTGCATGTGAAGGATTTTGCATGAAGAAAATTGTTCCTATCTACCTAGGGAATGTGCGAAGTCTGTAAACGGTGATAACATGTGATGGGTTATTAGCCACCATGAAATTGGTGGAAAATGAATGATGGAGAATGTCTTGAGATTGGATCAAGACTGTTGCATTTAATGAAATGTGCTCAATGGTCAGGATTGAACCGTTTGAATTCCTTTACCTAACGGGTTTAGGGTTTAGGGTTTATGCTACTGACCTATCTATTTTCCTATAAGGTCGATGTTATGTTTCTGTCTGAGGTTGTTGGCAAAAGTTGTGAGTGTGTATCTAAGAGAAGAGATATGTGATTCCTACCAGACCGGAGGAGAGAAGTGATATCTGTAAAGTGTAAGTGCAGAAGGTGAAGAAGAGCTTAAGCGGATCTGCATTGGCATTGAGTGCTATTATCAGGTCATTTTTATACCTATTGATCTTTAACCACTTCAACAGTTGTGAAATCCCTTAACAGGGTAGCCTTAACCGACTTGTTGTAAATCCTTTAATAGGGTAACTTGAAGCTATTGAGTTGTTGAAATCCTTTAGCTATCGAGCTCTTGAAATCCTCTAACAAGGTAACCTTTAATAGGGTTTAACCCTTAACTGGGTATTGTAGCCATCCCTTAATCGGGTGATCTCTAATAGGATCGGTTCCTAACAGAACCTGTTGTATCTATCTTTAACCGGACAAGGCTCCTAACAGAGCGGACATCCAAAGAGTTCAAAAACAAGCTTGTGGGTATTCATCCCCACTATGGTTTTTCCCTTCCAAGTGAAAAATACGTGTGTCAAATGTGATGTCTTCTTCATGTGATGCTATGATTGTTTTCTATTAAGTGGTGATTCATGTTGATCTAGCAGTTATATGTATATCTTTGATGATAGATTACTTGTTCATGTATTAGGGTGAAAAGGAAATGAAGTGTTAGATTATATGAGAAGATAAGTGTCAACCGGTTTATGCTTGTCTCAGTTATTCTGGGTTTTGCCGGTTGTACTCTGTTTAACGATCGGTGTTACTATTTGTCTATCAATACATTATGTCTGCTGACAAACTAGTTTTAGGTTGTGTTTTTGTCTGTACTGATTTACCCCCCCCCTCTTAGTACCAGTTTGGTACTATTCGTTCATCATTGAGTTATCAATTATTACTAGATTGCTTATGCCAACATTTAGATTCCTAATGGTCAAATTTGTTACAATGGAAACATTGAACATGTCTTTTTCTCTAATAGTATCCATGCTTCTATTTCTACTTCTACCTCTATAATTGTTACTTCTTCCTTGGAAACCAGAGCCTTGTCCTTGATCATAGCCCCTGCCTTTGTAATTGTGACTAGAATCACCTTTGTGTTCATATTTGGAATCATTGGCATGATCATAGCCCTTGCCTTTGTAATTGTGACTAGAATCACCTTTATGTTCATATTTGGAATCATTGGCATGATCACAGCCCCTGCCTCTGTAATTGTGACTAGAATCACCTCTATGTTCATGTTTGGAATCATTGGCATAACCATTTTTGTGATAACTAGGTTAGAAAAATTATGCTTTTCTACCTCTTATGTTTACCTTATATGCAAATGTTTTCTCTAAAGATTCTTGATTGCTTTTCATTCATTCTTCTATTTTCAATAATATGTCACTTAACTCATCAATTTTCATCGATATAAGATCTTTTGAAATTTCAATTGTGGAGACATCATTATCAGATTTGGATGGAAAACTTCTTAATATTTTTTCAATCACATTTTGATTGCTTACATCATCTCCTAGAATTCTCATTTGATTTATCATGCCTTCAACTTTTGTAAAAACTCATTAATTGATTTATTTTGATTCATTTTAACATTTAAAAATAAAATTCCTTAAGGTTTGCAACTTAACTATATAAGCACCTTGATATGCATTTACAAGAGTATTCCATGTCTCTTTAGAATGTACACCACCACTTATTCTATGAAAAATTAATTGGCTTATTGCACCTTGAATTAAAAATAAGACTTCATAATCTTTTTATTTATTTTTCTTATGTTCTCTTTGTTGTTGATTAGTCAATTCATGTATATCTTCAGGTTGGTTGTTCATACCCCTTATAGACAAAATCCCACAAATCTTTAGACCTCAACAAAGTTTGCATTCTTATACTCCAATAAGACAAAATTATTCCATAAAAAATAGGAATCAATAACCTTTATGTACATATCAGATTTGCCTTCTCAAACAAACTTAATGCAACAAATTAGTTTTCCAAATAATTAACACCTTTCAATAAAACTTTCTTACAATAAAATTTCAAAACAAATTTTCCTTTATAAATAAACTAGATAATTTGCTACTTCTTTTATATATATTTATTGCTTCTTTTTGTAACAAATACAGAAAATAGAATCTGGAATTTGGATCAGCTTTTCTCTTAACTGCAAAATGAAATCTTTTGCCTTGAGATTGCATCTCGATTTCTATGTACCAATGCCTTGAAACCTCTCTCAAATTCTCCCTTTGCAAATTTTTCTACCTTCCAGGCTGCAAAATTTCTACAGACTTCCTCTTATATTCCCATGCTTAATTGATGGTATTAAACTTTTGCATAAAACAAAACAACTGCAAATAAATCAATAGTAGATCATCGATACAAAATCTCAAGAGTATAAACTCTCCAAAAATCATTTTGATGATTATGAGGATAGATGATTTATTTATATAGGTTCTACTAAAACCGAATTCAATAACTGTTATGTAATTGGATAGCTAATCCCTAACAACAACTGACACAAAATGTTTATTATCTTTCATGTTTTCTGCAATGGAAGGGATCAAATCCTCATGTTTAAGCTGCTCATAAGAGTGGACTTAATGCCGGTGAAGATGTCAAGGAATCAATGCCCTAGAAACTATGATCTACAAGATCACCTACTTGTTTCCAACACTCCAATCATGGTAGTAACTTAGAGGATATTATTGAAGCTTGTGAGTTTGGTGTTATATATGCCAAGTGCATTGGCTCAAGGTACTCATTTTCTTCTTGCTCTAAAATCACTTCTAAAATCATTTCAATGTACTCTTTTCTAAATGTCTATGTCGAATAGTATATACTTGTTGATCAAAGAAAATCTATCATTGATTAGTTATATAAATAACTCACTCATATATATTCTGCCTTAAAGGAACCATCTCAATGGATATATTGTGAATAGTTATTAATTTAGGAAAGATAGGCAGGAAGAATGATGTCATTGGCATTATATATATATATATGAAGTTAATAACTTATTTATAAATCCCAATGACTTTTCATTTACTCTTGTCATTGCCGTTTTAAATGAAGTTATTGTAAAAGTGTTGACAATCTTTAGACTGAACAAGCAACTTTTCCTCTTCATCCGCCTTTTGGATAGAGTTGCTAGTGTTCCAAAAACACTTACTAACTTGGTTGAAAGTGCTAATGAGTATGTATTTTTTATTTGCCATCAATTTTAAATAGCTCTTTACAACTTCATAATTTTTGAAGTTAAAAAAATGAGTTATTGCCAAGGTTCCATTAGAGTTTGAAGCACAACTCATAACTTTTAAAACTTTAAAACTTATTCCTTGTTAAGAAAAATAATCATATAATTTTATTAATTTTATATCAACATTCCAAAGGAGGCTATGAACTTGTATTAATCCAATGATTAAATTAGGCTTCTCTTCATCATTGACTCTCGAGGAGTTGGAAATTTACATCATCAACTTCAAGAGTTTTAAAACTTTTTAACTTCTTGAAAATTAGGTTTCCAGACTTCTCAAACTATCCAATTTCACAAGCTCATCACTAAAATTTAAACTTCATAAAATTTGTCCATTAATCTTGTGATTATAGTGAAGGAGAAAACATGCACAACTTTTTCTTAGGTCATCATTTTATCACAAAAAAATTGTCACATTGTTCATAATATCACTGAGACTGAAACCTTAAAGCCAATTTCATTTAAAGTGAACAAAACCTTTGATTTAGTTTGTATGACTTAATTATTTTTTGTAAATCTCTCAAATTGAAAGGTTCCTTGATTTAATTTTTTTCCATATTGGTTGAAATACTACCAATAATGTTCCATAAAAGGATTTTGCACAAACTTTTATCATTTTTAAGATTTAATTATTTTTGTCAATCTCAAAAATTTGGATGACTATTTCTAGGATTTTGACTGAGAGCATTGATGACCCCACTTTGAAATGGCAAGTGACTAAGTATGTTAGGGTAATCAAGGACCCTTTTAACCTAAAATCAATCTACACAATGATTTGGACACAAAGTTTAAAATTTGCTGAGTTTAAAAATGGGGCTAATGGAATGTGAAATTGAAGATAGTTATACGTAATATTTGAAGATGCAACAAGAAAAAAAGTTGTACTACCCAAAATCTATTTTCTATTGGAGTAAATAGTTTGACCTATTTACATTTATTTAAGTTTCACTTAGGTAACTAGATTTTAATTGCGTAGTTGGAACTAGTTTTAATCCAACTCTCCTTTGAGATTGAGACACGTCCATATCTTATGCTCTTTTCTCCTCCACTCTTGCCTTTATAGGAAAGGCTATTGTACATTATTTTTCACCTCTCATCTCAATGCAATTCATCTCTTGGTGAAATATCATTTCTGTTGTAGGTTCTCTCTTTGTTGTGAAGGATGGTCTACAGATTAGCTCCTAGGGTTGTGTGCAAATTCTAACATGATATCCTTAAGTTTTTGAGAGTTTTCATCAGCTTGTAATTTAAGGTCCAAACTAGTTAGATTTGTATTGGTTTGTGGAGTTTTCATCAGCTTGTAATTTAAGGTCCAAACTAGTCAGATTTGTATTGGTTTGTAGAGTTTTCATCAGCTTGCAACCCGTTTGCTATATTCCATATTTATTCAAAATCATCTTAATCACTCTTTATTGAGATCAACCACTCATCATAAGGCATTGCTTCAGGTCCCCGACTTGAAAACTTCGCTTATTAACAATTTACTCATCGCTTAATTTACACTATGAATTGATGTGGTAGTTATCCATCAGTCCTTGGTCGCATGACTTATATCTCTTTGTACCCCTTTTAGATTGATAGCTTCATCGCTTTTTCTAGACATTGGTTAGCTCGTCATGATGGTGTGGTGATGTTGTAGTGCGTGTGGAAGCTTGTTGATCTGTGGAGTGACTCATGGTATGTGGTACATATGATGGTTCGTGGTTGTGTGTGGGGGCTGGTGTGCAAAGCTACCATTGGTCCCTTCTACTCCATCTCCACCTTGCTCAATCTCTCTAAATCACCTTAGTTGCTCTATTCTTTTGGTGGCCCTTTTGTCAATGTGGGGAATTCTTTTTCTGACTTGTTGAGCTGATGGTTACGTGGTGACCACACTTTAGCCCCCGAGTGTTTAAGAGGGGTAGGCCATTTTTTTATAACCTTTCAGTTCTAATTTGGTGTTTTTTTTTTCAAATAATCATAACTTGGGCAATGATGTCTACTTTTGTCAAATGAGGTATCATCAGAACAATGGTTTCATGCATTATCCATCGGTATAGGTATTTTTCTTCTATTTTTTTTCCCTTATGGATCATTTGAGCATATTTTTTAAACACTTACTCTTGTAGCCAAATTGAGATAAAGTGTCACATCATGTATTTTGCATAAAATGTTGTGCCATATTACTTTACCCTTACTATATTATAAATCATTTGACCATCCTTTTCTCAAGATCATTTGAGCATCCTTTGTTTTGAAACCAGTATAGTGATTTAACAAAGCCTACTGCCTGAAGGAGTGAGGCCCCTACATGTCTAGGCCCTAACTAATTAGAGAGGGAGTAGACAACTAATTCGAGGGAGGGAGTGCTATGGGAAGTTGTGTAGTGCCTTTTTTGTTCATCAATCATATCTTTGTCAAGTGAGCATCCCTCCACAACAACAATAGGATCTTCAAGATTGCGTCTCATGCATGTGTTTAGTTCTGGTGCACACCCTTTATTTAATTGCATGCACTCTATCTTGGTCACTTCAAATATTGTATCATCTCCTTCATGCATTTCTTAGTGACACACAATTTTAGTGGACTTGTTATACTTCTCCCAAGTTAGTATTATGGGGGGTAACATATTGTTTGTGCTAATGCTTCCTTTGTTTCGCTTCGAGTGAGTTGAGATGCTTTTGCATTCCTATTTTATGGAGGCAAATTGCATTCCTTATTTGATCATGGTTCTCTAGACTATTGCACCTATATTTTCAACTTCAATGGTTGAGTAGTGATGATGAGATCACTCATGAAACTTTATTGGTTGAGTAGCATCATTGGGGCCACTTGTACAAATTCATGTGCCTTATATATTTTCAATTAGATTGATCGATGATTTTTGTTGAACTGTTGTCATCTAATCATTGTCCTAGTAGTGTCATTTGGGGCATTCATGTAGATTGTTGTCTTCTTGATCCTAATCATCATGTTTTTCAGAGGAGGTTCTTTAGTTATAGCACCATATCAATCTTCTTTGGATAGTTGTCTACAACTTCTTCATGCTTTGGTGATATTAAATTTATGTTCATTCTTTTAGGACATTATTTTAGAGGCTTCTTAGTTATTCATGTTCTCATTTGGAGAGGAGTTTTCTTCGAATTTTTTTTTCCTACTTTTATCCATTTGTGAGAAATTGCATTGCATTGTAGTTGTACATGAGTACCTAACGTGGCTTTGTTGCCAAGACACATAATGCATCTCAATTTGTATAGTTTTACCCCTTAAGTTGCACTTAAGGGGGGGGGCGGGTGTTGAAATAAATAATTTTTCTTATTTATATTTACTTCATTTTCACTCAGGTAACTAGCATTTAATTGGGTAGTTAGGAGTGGTTGTGATCCACCTACTCTCCTTTGATATTGAGACACATGCGCATATCCTGTGCTCTCTTCTCCTCCACTCTTATCTTTATAAGCAAGGCTATTGTAAATTATTTCCCACCTCTCATATCAATGCAATTCATAGATTAGTGAAATATCATATTTGTTGTTGGTTCTCTCTTGGTTGTGAAGGATGGCATGTATATTGTCTCCTGGGGTTGGGTGCAAACCCTAACACTTTCTAAACTATAATAGTTTTTTTTTGAAAATGGTGAAGATTAATAGAGTAAAAACTGGGTTTACCTAAAAGTGGTCCTATTTTATCAAAAAAATGACGTAGCATTTGGCGTTAACCCCCTAAAATGTTAATATTTTTTTAGTATTTTAAAAATTACTTTGGTGAAAAATTATCTTACACCATGTAGTTTATGTCCATTTTTTTGCTAATTTTTTAATTAATATATTATTTTTTACCAATTTACAAGTGGATACACCCAAAAAAAATGCCTTGAGCATGCTTCCCCCTAATTTTTTTGAAACTAATTAAAAATTAGTTTTTTGAATGTGTGTAGAATGGACTCTATCATCTAAAAATGTGATTTTTTAAAATATATTGAATGAGTAAAAAAAATGAGACCAAATATACCATATATAAGTTTTTGACTAAAAATGGGGACACTATAAAAATAATTTTAAGATCAAAATATTATATTTGAAATGTGAAAAAATTACATGGTTAAAAAGATAAGAGAGAGCTCTATGTAACTATGTCATTTGTTTGACTTGACATTGAAAACATACAAACTTGGTGGATAAAACACTCGACATTGTGTCATTTTAATTTTTTTTGCCAAAAACACATCTTTGGTCCTTGAAATGTTAGTCTAAGCCTTTGGATTGGATAACCAAGATAAGTCCAAACTTAATGTTGTGATTTTTCAAAGCAATATACAATGCGAACGTGTTATATTGCACTTGCATTTTCAGGAACAAAAACTGTTCCCTACCCTTGAAAACATATCTTGATAGGAAAGTGAGCATGTTATAACACACTTGCATTCCTTGAACATGTAACATCCTTTCTCTCTTTATTTATTTCTCTCTATCTTTCTCTCTTTCCCTTCCCGTCTCTCCTTATCTCTCTCACTCTTCCCTCCCTCTCTCTCTCTCTTATACACTCATATTTTTGTAAGGATAAATTCTCTCTAACATGCTCATATTTTTTATAAGAGAAAAATACTCTATCTATCTTTCCTTTCCTCCTCACCATCTTTCTCTTTCCCTCCCTTATTCTCTCTCCTTATCCTTCCTCCTCTCTTGATTCCTCTTTAAACCTTTATCTCTCTCTAGACCAAGGCTTTAATGTTGAGGATTGGCAATATAATATATAGTATTTAGGGTTTTGTATTGAGAGTATAGAATTTAGGGTTAAGGGTAGTATAACATTTAGAGTTAAGGTTTGATAGTATATAACATTTAGGGTTGATAGTTGAGTGTTTACAGTTAAGGTTTGAGAATATAGAATATAGGGTTGAGGGTTGAAAGTATAATATTTAAGGATAAGGTTTGAGAGTATCTAGAATTTAGGGTTGAGGGTTGTGAGTATAGCATTTATTAAGTTTTGAGAGTATAACATCTATGGTTGAGCCCGTATATGATTTAGGGTTGAGGCTATAGGTTCTAGGATTGAGGGTATAGGGTCTAGGGTTGAGGGTACAATTTTAGAGTTGATAATTTGTAGGATTTATGATTGAGGGTTGAGAGTATATCATTTAGGGTTGAGGGTATATTTTTAGTGTTGAATTATTAATGTCAAGGTTTAGGATTTAGTGTATAGGGTTCAATATGCATCTCTTAGTGTTTAGTGTTTAGGGTGTAGGATTTTATGGTTGTTGATAGAAGATTATAGCTCTCTCTCTCTCTCTCTCTCTCTCTCTCTCTCTCTCTCCTTCCTTCCCTATTTTCCTCTCCTTCCCTCGCTACCCCTCTAACTCTTATTCTCTCTATCTTTCTCTATCTTTCTTCTCTCTATCTCACACATAATGTTGGTTCAAAATTTGTGGGTGGATGATAGATTGATTAATGGGGCAGATTGTATGATAAATAAAATAATTTATCATTTTAATCCAATTTATATATTATAGGTATGACATTTCAATTGTATTTAAGTGTATTGCAATAATAAATGAGCTCTAAATATTAAAGAAATAATTCATCTACTAATACATATGCAATAAAACATTAGACAACTCTATGGATTCTTTTAGTTTCTAAATTTAATGTATTTTAAAGATGGATTATTACATCATAAGTATTATTTAAAATTATGCCTTATTTAACAAAACCAAATCAATTCTTATCCAATAGACTACAATTTAAAAATATATTTAAAACAAAACACACCACTCATTGTAGATAATAAATAATACTTGTATAGTTATTCATAGTGAACCCATAGAGGGGTCAATAGTTGTGTAAGATAATTTTGCTAGCATGTTGTAGTAGCATGGAATATCGTAAAAGCTCTATTTGTTTTGAAATGTGAACTAGTCTCTTATCTATTTATAACTAATGTTTGGAGGTGTGGGTCATTGTGCAACTTGTCACATCATCACATTTAATGAGAAGTTTCCTAAAATTGATTTTAATTTAAATATTTGACCTAAACTTAACCATACTAGTCTTCGTAGTTAAACAAAACAATATAATTTATTTTTAGCACAATATCATATTATTTAAAGTATAACTTATATGCAACTTAAATGATCACAATACATTTTGGTAACCATTATTCTTGTTATCTCTAATTTTAATATCCAACACAAATGGATGAATAGTTGAACAAAAACTTTTTGATAGTCCTTCACATTTCATGGAAAAGTACAAGGTATTTTTTGGTCTCACCTTTTATTTTTTTGTATTAAGTATCATAGAATCACAAGGCTCACAACTTAGAAATCCACTTTAAACAACCAATGGAAAACCAAGAGTCACAACTTAGAATTCTACACAATGGTGTCCCTCACGGGAGTTGAACTTGGGTCTCCACATTGAGAACTCAATGCTTTAACCAACTAAGCTCAACCCCTTGGACAAACTATTAATATGAAATACTCCCTTGCATATACATTGCTACCCCAATAATGGTACACATAAAAAAAATACTTTTTTCATTATGACAACAATGCTTGTTTAAATGAAAATCTTATTTATTTTTGTTATAGGACAAACTATTAATATGAAATACTCCCTTGCATATACATTGCTACCCCAATAATGGTACACATAAAAAAAATACTTTTTTCATTATGACAACAATGCTTGTTTAAATGAAAATCTTATTTATAAATGATTCACTTATAGTGGATAGTTATGATATTTTATTTCAAACAAAAAAATGTTTATTTCACTTGTTAAGAAGTATATTTATGCTTTTTAATATAACATTCGTGAGTTGTAATTTTCAAATGAGTCCATCTTGATCAACATTAATTATTTTTGAATTTACATGTGAACTGATTATTTACATATATAATATAAATATATCATCAGATATTATAATAACCACAAATTCTATCAGAATAATTGAAACCTGACCCCTCCTCTAACTATAGCCATCGAATGCACCTCTTAGATAAATTTGATGCTAGTTATGAATGGAGGAAAATGCGACTGTCCTTATTACAACAGTATCTTACAACATTATTCGGGTATTATAGTGAAGCAGAGTGGATGTTGGTTAAGGTATTTTAGGTGATAATACGATGAACAAACTACTAACCATCGCAGTTCTTGCGAGCAATTCCAAGTCTAGACCCCGTGACATCGTGCACAATTCGAAAATTTTGCTGCTGATACAGCGTCTCCCCCGCCCGGAGGAAGAGAGAAAGCAAGGCATAACACAGAGCCGTCCTCATTCCCAGGGTATAAAATGTTATCCAGGGGTGGAGTGAAGTCCAGGCTATCGTCAAAATGCAATGTGATGAGAGGAAACTCCACCTTGCCTGACGGTTTGTTGTAGCACGTATCAAAAGGCGATGAGGGACTAGCCAAAGTCAGATTAGAGAGCTGACGGCGGAAGGAATCTCGCATGGCATTGTAAGCGGGCTCCACCAACCGAGTGATGACTGTTCCCGAGTCTATGATACTCCCTCTTCCTGTCGCCTGATCCAATGTGAACGTCCCCTCTGGCATTGAAACAAGCTCTTCACCCACAGAGATTCCATTTAACCCCACATAATAGAAGTAAGGGTACCTAGCGTTGGACAAGAGGGGCGTGAACTGCAAGCCCGTAGCAGAAAGAGCCCCTTTCCCCAGCAGGAGAGACCCCGTGAAAGCAGAGGAGAAGAGGGAAGGAAGGCAATAAGAGAGCGTACTGTCATATAATGTGTCCGTCTGAGAAACGAAGGAGAGAGGATCCCTCCCAAACCCAACCAAACCGGGCACCAATAAGCGCTGGATGAGTCCGCTCACTGCGTTCGCACATCCGAAGACAAAATCCTCCACCGGCGGAGAGCCCACAGAGAGCGTCTCAGATGACAAGAGCTCGTCCACCTCTGATTGGTCGCCGTAGATCTGACCAAAGCTACAGTTGACATCGTTGCTATTATTCTCACACAAGCCTAGAGACTGACACTCCTGAGAAGCGCAAGTGAAGTATTTATACGTAGATGACTTGGATGGCTTGAACAATTGAAGCCCACTTGAGCAACTGGAGCAGGGGTTGCAGTGAATCCAGGCGATGATGTTGCCGGTACCCAGGACACTGTAAGAGATCTGCACAGGCGTGCCGAAACCGAGCTTGATAATGTAGTTTCCCGTGTTGATGGCCTGTCCCGAGGCCAAAGGAAGGTCCGCGTCCTCTTGGGGATTAACGGTACTCTTGCCGACGCTCCATCCCCCTTTCATCATTGCTCTGTAGCGCTGGTTGTCGCCTTTGATTGACTCGGATATTGCCCTCCACCATGTTGAATTGGGTAAGCGGTAAGGAGAACACTTGCCCTGAATGTGCATCACAGTCGAACTTGATTTTCCCAATTCAAGCGCAGAGCAGTTCTTGTTATCCTTTGCATCTTTCCATTTGAATGATGCAAGGTTTACTCTCCCAACCTTAATGTTTTCTGCCCACACACAAACAAGTAATAAAAAAGACACTAGAATAGAAAATGCACGCTTTGCCATTGTCGAGCCAATGACTTGCTTTAGGATTACGTTTCCTCTCCAGTTCGGCCCCTCCAGTTCTAACTGTAGTTATTTTAATTCCCGTCCTACAACGCAATCCAGGCTTTTTGTTTGGTTCACTTATTTTGAATGGTAATGCCAGCGTCGTACGCAATCCATGTTTGTTTGGTTCTGCCTGCCCCATCCATTCTTGTAAGTGCTAGAACAGCGCCATATATTGGTTGTTTAGATGCAAGATATTTTTCGGTCTTCTTCTTGGTAGGATAATCATTGATCGATTTAATAGATGGAATTATTATAATTTTTCATAAAATTTTAATTGTTTGTCCAAAATATGTTAAAAATTTTATCTTATAAAAATGTCATGTTTTGGTTTATATAATTACAACTTTATTACAGCTTTTAAATTACTTTACATAATTATTATATTTCAATATAAATTTAAGGTTCAAATTCATGTTCATTAGAAATAATATTAAAGAAAATTATATTTTAATAGTTTATAATCTTATTTGAAAGTGTATATATATATATATATATTTCAGTATTAATATTATAGATTATTTTGTGATCTATTATAAAAACGAAAAAACCTTATCCATAAAATAACATTAATAATTAAGTAATAGAATCTCTTATTTAATTTATTTAACTCACACCAAATCCAAAAACTAAAATTTATGCTCTGTGAAGCCTTTATAAATAGTGCATGGTGTGAGGGGTGGACTATATTATTGAATGAATTCTCTAGTTATTTGAGGTTAATATTGTGTATAGTGCAAGGGGATGGAGAATATTATTTATTGAATTATCTAGTAATGTGAGGTGTATATTGCATGTAGGAGTTGATATTTTGTGTGATTTGGTGATGACTACCATGACTAACCGGAAAAATTAGCAAAAGGTTATCATCGTTGGTCTAATATAATCATAGGCATCCACATAGGTATAGCATAACAAGAATACTCCAAATGAGTTTTGTTATGTGGGAGCTCTTATTAGTGAACAATTTGTTGCTTGATATCTAATTTCAATTCTATTGGTACATGTGTCATTTTTACACATTTGTCCATTGTGTCTTCACATATTCATTCAAATTTATAAAGTCAATCCATCCATCAATTGATTATACCTTTGGCTATTTAATAAGATTAAAATCAAAGAGTATTTTTAAATACAATAACTAGCCTAAATCATGTCATTCTTAAAGTTTCCCTTAATTACATATAACACTCAATATAGAAAAATAAATAATGTAACATATTTTTGGGTACACAAATGAGGCCTTAGAAGTTTTGATATTCTTTTAGGTCCAACTTTGAATAGACATATTTGCCATCTAGTATGTTGCTTACAAGAAGCATGACCAAATCTCAAAATATCGAGTTTGTGTAGATAGAACTACAAGACCATGACAACTTGAAATAAATTGTGCTTAGAAACTCTAGCCATGTAGCCAAGGTCAATTGGGATTCATAGCCTCACTATTGAAAACCAAAAAATCAATTACACAATAATAGTTGTATTAAAAATATATAAATTTCTTTACTAACTTGAATTGGAAATAACTTTCTATAATAAAATGATGGCACAATAGTTTACATTGTCATGACATAAGATTTTGTAAAAAAATGGTCTCACATATAAAGCTTTGAAGTTATAAGAACCTAAAATTTACATAATGATTTGACTGTCTTAATCATGACCTACATGACACAAATTATACACCCTCTTAGAATTTTCTATCTAGATTACAATTTTCTCATCTCTCTTAGCATCTTTTCCATCTTGTTTATCCTTTGAGTTGAATTCCAAGTATTTTTTAGCACCAAAAGCCTTTTGTATACCTTTAACTAGAGGGTTTCTTGGGACTATGTTAGGTGACCTATCTTAAGTTGTGGGCTCATCCAAGTGACCACCCTTGGAAAAAGAGGTATTTGAGACCCTAGAAAGGGGAAACCATATTATTTTTGGTATGTACATAAATACTTAGTGGGCAAGTTGGAGGATGAGAGGATTTCTTTCTTGAGATGGTGGACATTCTGAATGTTATTGTAGGTATCATGATAGATAATTAATTTTTTCATGTCCTAGCATCTTCTTGTTTGTGGTATAACCAAGATACACCATCTTTATTAAAATTTTCATATTGTGCAAACAAATATATATAATGAGATAGGTAGTAAGATGTTAATAAACAAATTAACCAAAGATCATCACATATGGACATCAGATGAAGCAATAAAAACGTAACCTACTTGTTTATTACAATTTTTTTCATCAATGAAATAACTCTCTGCATCCTTGTTAAGAGTATAGCCTCATATTTAGTAAAAACCTTGTCACATATATACTCCTTGAGTTATAGCTTATGTGCTGGCAATGTATTGTTTAATTATGTTTCATACTTATACTCCACCAGTCATCTATGGGAAAAATTATGAGTCTCAATAAAGAACCCTATTAATTGGCTTTGCAATCATCAATGGGAAAACCTTGGTTTGGAAATAACGGATTTTGATTGCAATAGAGGGAATGGACAAGCTTTGGACAACAATAACCATACTCCACTATTAATTTGTGGGAAAAATACCATAGAAACAAATGGTCTTTCCTTATGGAAATCAGAGAGCTTATAGCTAGAAAAATTCTGGAAAGAATTGTTAGACTCCCCAATCCAAGGGGATATTTCAATAGGAATCCCTTAGGAGAAGATGTATAGAGGTCCTGAAGGGTAGAAAACAAAATGGTGAAGATCTTGGAATGACTAATTAGGGAAGGAAAAGGAACAGGACATGGTTTTCTCCAGTGACAGGAGAAAACAAAATCCTGATTGGCAAGGTCCAATGGAAAATAAAACAAAGCTTCTAGATGCACTCAAACTTATTGGACAATAAGATCCTAATGGATAAAAGGATCACCCCTAAAATTATAGAAAACATTAGTGGAGAAAAAATGAGGTCTATTAATATCCAAAGTCAATTCCTGAGAGGAGATTTATATAGGTTTCTAAAAAAATGATATGAAAAAAATATTAAGAGACAAGGAATAATTAATGGGAAAATAGACTAGAGTTGGGAAGGAGTCCGGAGGAAGAAAAATATGAGCAGTAAGTTGTTTGTAATGCCATCAGAACTAACAAAACCAATAGTAAGTAGACAGAAATAACCAACACTGATCATCAAATGGAGTGGAGAAGGGGGAATGAATAAGAGATCATAGATTGGTGGAAAAAAACATACCCAAAAAGGTAAGCATTTGTGCCCTACAAAATGACTTTTTTCTAATAGAATGTTTAGATATGAAGTTAAAACATGATATATTATATGGGAGCCCAAGTTTCTTTAAAGGAATCAGTTTTAGTAAATTAAACTGGAATTCAAACTTTTACCCAATGAAATGCAAAATAAATAAATCAGTCAAATGCATGAGTTTGGTGGGATTAAAAACATAATATTGGAGTGAGCAAGTAATTATTAAGATTGGGATCCTTTTTAAGAGTTGATGAAGATTTCCTGAATGGTAAAATAGGGGATGTTGTTAACATCTATTTCGAAATAGATATGGATATAGGAGTTAAAAAAGAGTTACAAATATTTTTAGAAGGGGGAAGATAGAAATAGAAGGTAAGCCCCTTGCAAGGTAGACAATTAGAGCATTTCCTTTTGAAAGAAAAAATACAAGCGGGGTGATGGTCATAACATAACTCCATAGAGAGAATATAGCTAATAATGTATTTGAAACCCCTAGCCCTTCACAGTTAATGTTGAACACCAATGATCAAAGAGAGATAAAGAAGGAGAAAAATACACCTCATAGTAGGGAGACTAAACAAAGCCCTTTCAAGAAAAGAAAGTAAAATACAATAGAAGTAATAATAGGTGTTGGAAGTAAAGGCACAATATAGATATGAGGGGAAATGAATAACACTTCAAGCCAAAATAGGGACAAAGAGGTAGAACTAGTGGTCCTCCCTAAGGATATAGAAGATTTAAGAGAAACTATTTATCAACAATTAGAGGAAGTTAGACAAGAAGACGAGGGTAGAATAAAGAGGGTCACAATGCCTTGGAAGAAAATAAAGATAACAAAAGTGAAGCAAGAATGGAATTTGTGGATGCAACTCACAAGGAAGTTGGTTTTGAGAGTGACAAAAGAGAACCAAAAAGTAATCCACTAGATAATCAAATAAGAAATACAAAGATGGAGGTAGAAACAAGAGGGGAGATAAATCATTTGGTAATAGGAGGAAGTAAGAAAGGAAACATAGATAAGAAACAAGCATGGAAGTAAACAATAAGGAAAACTAAGACTAAAGAGGATTTAGAATCAAAGGATATAGGGGAAGAGGCATAGGAATTAGAATATGATGACGCTGTGATGATAGAAGAAATAATGTTGGAACAAATATAATCAAGAATCAAGGATAATAGAATCTTGGAGAAAATTAAAAGATGAGCAAGTTCAAACAAGTCCAAAATGAATATAGCCTCTTTAGTAGACCACAAAAGGAAGAAAAAGATAAAAAGCTTTGGGAAGGAGCTTAACCTCGACCCTAAACTCAATGAAAATCATAACATAGAATGTTAGGGAATTAATTCCCCTAACAAATGGTACCTAATAAAGAACCAAATTGATCAAACAAAAGTAAATGTTTGTCTTCTTCAAGAAACTAAAGTAAAGAAAGAGGAATGTGAGAAGAGATTACACAATTGGAAACAATGGAGGGGACATTTTTTTGTCTCAAAAGGGGCTTCAGAGGGATTAGGTATGATTTGGAATCTGATTAAGGTTGATGGAGAAATGATAGAAAACAATAAATGGTGGATCATATTAAAATGTAGCATGTTACAAACCAATGATAGGTTATATATTATAAATGTATATGGTCCAACCCAAACAATGCAGAAAAGAGAATTATGGATGCATTTAACAAAAAAAATTGAAGGCTTTAGAGGTGACAAAGGAATTTTAATTAGAGATTTCAATCTTACTTTAAACAACTATGAAAAATTGGGTGGTCAAAGGAAAATATTTGTGGTGCAATCAGACTTCCAAAATTTCGTAGAGAATAATCCTCTTAAGGATCTGTAGGAAAGGAATGGCATTTTTACATGGACAAACTGTAGAAAGGGATTCACCAACATAGTAGAAAGACTAGATATATTATTGAGCATGGGATGTTGGGATAGTCAAATGCAATACTATGATGTAACCATAGAGATATTTTATTTAACTAATATCTTAGAAAGAATTATTTAACTAATAATCATAGAGAGATTTATTTAACTAAAAATCACAAAGAGATTTATTTAACTAAAAAAAAAAATCACAGAGAGATTTTAAAATACTCACAAAGAGAATTAAAATAATCACAGAGAGATTAAAGAATGGGATTCAGATTTCCATTCGAAGAACCAGAGAAATGAATCAGAGAAAAGCAATAATGATTCAAATCACACAGGGAAGAATTTTAATTTCAGAAAAAGAGATTTTAAACAAATAAAGGAATATGATTTTCTTTTGCTAAAATCTTTGAAAGAAAAACAAAAAGCAAGATCATGTGCATGTTTTCTTGAGGGAAATAAAATAAATAAATAACCATCTTTTACATGCACTATATGCAAGCATTATCATTATTATTTATCCCTAAATAAAAGATTTAAATCTAAAAAAAATTTCTTTATATAAAGGAAGATCTATAACTATTTTTTGATAATACGAATTCCTCATAAGTGAATGTGAAATAACAAGTAGAAAACTTGGTTTATCGAGCTTGATGTTGAATCCACTGGTTATCCTTTTGATCCTTCCTTGCAACTTGAGAGAAATCCTTCAAACAACAACTTAAAATTCCTGCAATGAAAAATGAGACTACCAAAGAAGATCTACTTCTAAAACTTGGGGAATTTCCTTCAAAACATAATCAACTCCCTTCTTTGAAACTTGCATATAATTTTATAAGAAAATTCCCTCCCTTCCACTATCTAGAAAATTTAACTAAAAAGGAGATTCTTTCCCAATTTTATACTTCATGCAAATTGATTAGACTTAAGTGGGGGAGTTACATGCAAGGTGGTGGAGAATCCTCTAGAAGCTTCTTATTCTTCCTACAACATGTGTCATAATTGGATTTGGAAAATAAATAAATAAAAATAATGTATATTTTCCATGTGTGTGTATTATTATTTTCATTCTTTTTATAACATTTATTCAATCATTTAAATAGCTTATCCAAAAATATAATAGAATTGTATTTTAAATCCAAAAGTGATAAAAGAGGGTTGTAACAGCGTTGCACACGGGCACAAGCATTAAATGAAGTCTGCTACCCACACCTTTCATGAGACAAAATCCTACCGCGTCGACAATTCAACTAATAGTTTCTGAAATCTACCTAAGAGTAAAAATGAACCAAGCAAAATGAAGCGAACAACTACCACAGAAACTCGAGACGAAATGCAATCCGTTGATTATTTGGCAGTGTGTGCTTTATACATCTATAAATAAGGCCATCTTGTGAATGCTTTCACCAGTGCCTGTGCTGCTCAAAGTCGTATGACAATGACAAAGTATCTATGCTCCGTCCAAGTCTCTTTTTTATTACTTATTTGTGTGTGGACAGAAAACAGTAAGGTTGGGAGAGTAAGTAAACCTTGCATCATTCAAATGGAAGGATGATGCGGAGGATAACAAGAACTGCTCTGCGCTTGAATCGGAAACATCAAGTTTGAGTGTGATGCACATTTAGAGATAGTGTTCTCCTTTGCGCCTCCCCAATCTAACATGGTGGAAAGCGATATCTGAATCTATCGAATGATGCACGACGTCCCAGGATCTAGACCTGGAATCGCTGGTGAAAACTGCAATGGTAAGTAGTATGCTTGTTGAGTGATGGAATAGCCTATAATACCTTTCCCAATATCCACTCTGCTTCGCCATCTCACATGGCGTAACAATGAAATAATGTAGTAAAATGACGACGTAATAAGCACGCTAGCATATATCTGAGAGATGTAAGGTACAGTTTTATTGTTTAAAAGTATACTAGTAATATAGATATATTTATAAAAATTTATTTGGTTTATTTATATTATTTAAATTATTTTTATTTCAAAGTTATTTAAAATAATATGTTGGCTATATATAAAAGTTATGTTGTGATTTTTACATACATAGTTATGAGATGACACTCTTTATTATCACTTAGAACACTTCTTAATTCTTTACTATCACTTAGGACACCTCTTAATTTTTTATTATCACTTAGAACACTTCTTAATATAATTAACAAGTTATTTATTATGTTGTGTTGTCTTTTAATTAAGAATTGATTTATTTTTTTTATAAAATTAGGTTTTATATTTAATAACATGTTGTAGACACCTAAAATTGTCTTGTCTAATTAAATAAATATCTTTATTTATTTAATTATTTGAAGCCTAATTCTTTTATTAATTAAATAAATCTTTATTTATTTAATTAATTCATTTATCCTCTTCTATCCTTATTTCTCATTTAAATCACTACCTTTATTTATTTAAATTCCCCTTTTCCTAAATTAAATAAATAAATACCTTTATTTATTTAATTGATCTCATTTCCTCTATTAATTAAATAAATCTTTATTTATTTAATTAATTCACTAGCCTTTTCTACCTATGACACATGTCATTCATCTCTTAATTCCTACACTACCTATCCTCTTATTATTTTCTTATTTTCTTTACCTACCCTCTAATCATAGCCGACCATTTATCTTTTACACCTCTCAATCTTATCCCTCCATTTCTTATAGTGTCTTCTATACAAGGGATGCTTCCTTCATTATCAACCCTAATTAGCTAATCATTCTATCTAATTGCGCTTTTGAACTTTCATATGCGATCAAGCCTACTTGCAACCACATTTCTATTCTTTGTTAAGCTCTTGTGCACACATAAAATCTGAGAGCAAATATATCAAGCAAGATCAATGGAGATAGGAAGAATGGAGATCCAAATCCTATTGGACATGTGATAGTATAATCTTTGTGATTTTATTTTATTTGCATTTCTCTTAGATAATCATCATATATTATGGTGGATCTTTGTTGTTGTTAGGCTAGAGTTTTGTGGTTGAATTCATTTAGTCTTTCAATATTGTTGTTTCCATTTTCACCATAAACATTTTGGCACACCCCGTGCAACATGGATTTTTGTTAGATCTATGTTTTTTGTAGGTTTTCTAACCATATATTGTTATTTTGTAAAACAATTTGGAGAATAACCTTGTGCAGCTAGGGTTTTGGACACAAAATCAAGATCTTGGAGAGATTTGATCCGATCTCACAAACGGCTTGGAAATTGTGCACCAAATTTTGTTGGTAGGTTGAAGACAGTATAAAGAGATCTCAATCCAGTATTTAAAATTTTTGGAGCATATTTGCATTTTCCATGAATATTTTATGAATTTTCATAAAAAATTAATTTTGAGAAAAAATGAGAATTTTTTTTGGATCTTCTTACATTTTTAGAAATATCTCAGAATTATACACAGGATCTTTTCTTTGTGATTTTAATTTTGATGCAAAATGTTTCCTAAAAAATCAGATCTTTGAACATTAGGGTTTTTCATTATTTTGATCAGATCTCACAAATGGCTTTGCATTTTGGCACAAATATTTTTTTGCAGGTTAAGAAAATGATAGGAAATACTAAATTAAAAAATTAGAGTTTTTGGAGCATATTTGAATTTTCTATGAATTTTTTATGTATTTTCGTAACAAATTAATTTTGAGAGAAAATGAGCAAACTTTTTGAATTTTATTACATTTTTGGAAATATCTCGAAATTATGCATAGGATCTGTTGTTTGTGATTTTAATTTTGAGGCAAAATAATTCCTCAAAATTTGAATCTTTTAAAGTTAGGGTTTTGCATTTTTTTGATCATATCAGACAAATTGCTTGGAAGTTTTGTAAGAAGTTTTTTATGTAGGTTTGGAAGACTATCAGGAGTGTCCGGTAAAAATTTTAGATTTTTGGGATCAATTTTGCATTTTATATGAATTTTTTATTATTTTTCATAAAAAATTAACGTTTGGAGCAAATTAGCAATTTTTTTGGATTTTCTTACATTTCTGAAAATGTCTTGCAATTGTATAGGTTCTCAATTTTTTTTATGATGTAAAATAACTCATGGAAAATCAAATCTTTGAATTTGTCAAAAAACGCTTTGTTGAAGGCCCCCTATTTCATAAAGTCTTTTGGATCACAAAGTAAAGTATTTTGACCGACCTTTTATTTTATTTGAGAAATAATAATTTCAATATAATGAGTACTAAATTATTCAAGTGTTTTCAAATGAGATAATTACTTTGATTAAAACAAGCCCATTTAGTATTCATAATTGCATTGTTCATATATTTATTTGAATGTTATGTCATGAAATGCAACTTATAATTTATTACATAATATAGTCATAATGTATTATATAATAATATAATAATATTATATTTTAATTGTTAACTATTTAATATACATTATAGTCTATTATAATTTATTATAATATTTTATTTCATTTCTTAAATATATATATTTATTATTATCAATTTATAATAATATATATATTTAAGGTAAGTGCTATCAAGTATGGGGATAGCGCCCTCTATTAAATTTTTGGAAAAATACAAATAGCTACGCCACCCACATATGACAAAAGGTGAGTGATTTGAATCATCCAGACATCCTGATGATCTGATATTACAACTAGTAACAACACAAAAAGACCGAACAGAGACAAAGGACAATATAGTCGACACAAGTATATCGAACAAAGACAAAGACCAATCGATTTCCTATGTGATTAGAGCAGTGACCAAGTGCAGGGCAGTTATTCATCTCCCCAAAGTGCTTGGAGAATAAGAGAAGCATATTCACCAAGACTGATGACATTTGTAGTGGAAGCAATTGGGAACCACCATTCCTCAGAATTGGTAACACACCTGAAGGGGTCCATGTTTCCATTCAAAACCGCGCACCTGAATATCTCCTAAGCGTTTTCCATGAAAGTCTTCATTCGCTCCCTTTCCTCAGCCTTCTCCATTCTTCTTCTCGTGGCACTGTGCTTATCGTTGTTCTCAGAGTCTGAGCTATCTTCCTCCTTTGAATTGTTTCCATCCTCACTAGAATCAGAGGGAAAATAGTAATCGGGCTGGAAATATGTTTTTAAGATGCTAACCTTTACATTTTCATCTAGGCCGAGAATAGCATTGGTGACAATATTACCAATGGACGGCTTCACAAAATCGCACATCAACTCGACAGATCGCTCCCTTGAATCAATGATGTCAAGTAAGGGAAGAACAACTACTTCATAAATGAGGTCATTGCACCAATGCATGTCAAAATTTAGAGAAATCCCCATTAGCCCCTGAATTGCCTCATACACATACTCCTCTGTTACAAATAGCTTTCAAATTTGAGCGCTCACATGCTTTTCACAGTTGACACAACTAATCTCCCCAAAGTGTGCCATTATCATAGCTCGTTATATAGGAAACATCATTTTGTGAAGCATTAATCTATATAGAGTCGGATGCCACTAGAAGTTTCCATTCCAAAATCCCCAAAAAGTAGTGTTTTGATGATGCTGCCATATTTGCTCAGAGATAATAATGTGATTGTGCCGCCACTACTACATAAAAATCATACTAGTATCTGCTTTTTGGGATATGGAAGGTAGTAAAATCCTGCCACTATACAATGAGGCTAAACCAGAATCTTATCTAGTGCCACCTCTATCCTGGGCTCAGGTAGTCAGCCATCGAACATACAGATCTCAGCCGATACCATTGCGTGAAGAATCCAATTTGATGTGATTAATGATGTCATTACTTGCAGTGTTGATCAAAGGTAATCTTGTTATCATTACATACCACTCCCAAGTTTGCAAGGAAATCGGCCATATGGTTCCCTTCATGATACACATGCTCAATCTCAAAAGTGTCGATCAATTCCAATAGATGGTTTATATAGGGGAGCTATTTGCTTAACTTCTAGCATTGGAAATTCGATTTGATAATGCCATTTATAATTATTTGAGAATCTCCCTCAATGAGCACCTTGGAGATACCATTTTTAACACAAAGATTTAATCCAACCTCTAATGCTTTGATTTCAGCCTTGTTGTTAGTAGCCATGCCCAATCCACCATAAACCCCGTGTACTATCTTACTAGCATTGTTCCTAATTACGGCTCCAAATCCAACATCTCCCAGGCTACCCTTGCTAGCTCCATCAAAATTTATTTTCACCCAATCCTTCGATGGGGCCATCCATCTAATGTCCATCCTATTAACTCTATTTTTGGTGTTTATGATTAAAGGGTGTTTGAAGAACCAGATCTTTTCCATTCTACGGTCCCAATTGTTATAGGTTTTGATTCTCCTCATGACTGATTTCCCCTTTATATCATTTCCTCTACAACACTTTTGATGTTTTCAATGACTTTATTAACCGGAAGCATGGTTTCTTTGAAGATCCTCCTATTTCTTTCTTTCCAAATGTGCCAAACAATTAATGAAGGTCCGACCAGCCAAAGGTCGCTCCACGTTGAGTTACAGATCCTTGGCTATGAAATAAGGAAGTCCTTGAGTAGCTCACATCTGACGATTTTAAGATTGGTATTTTCAAAGAACCAATTCTAGCAAGCCTCCGCCATGGGACAATTGAAGAGTAAATGATTGGAAGATTATTTGTCTGCTCTGCACATAACACACATGTTGGGTGTGGAGATACCAATTGACTTTAGTCTATCCCTAGTGAGGATCCTATTACGAAAGGCTAGCCAAAGAAATGCCCCCGCTTTAGGGAGAAGCTTATTAATCTAACATAGCTTATGTGGCCAATTTGTGCACGTAACCCTTTGTCTTTATACCTCATATCCCAATTTGATAGAATATTCTCCTGATTTGGCAACACTCTAGAATATCCTATCCTCATCATTAGACAACAGGATACATCTTTTAGAGATTCACATAGAATCGGATTGCCAATGGATATCTATTTCCATACCCTCTTCCCATCCTATTCCATATTCTACTTGAAGTAATCCTTGACAAACACACCATAAGTAGACTTGAAAAGATTAATCCAATCCTGATTAAAACTATCACATAGTTCAGGTGCACCATCCCATGAGTCCCTCCAAAATTTTGCAGATTTGCCATCACCAATGTGCCATGAAATGTGATCCGTTATAATGAGTTTGCAATCCCAAAGAAAGTTCCAGGAGGCAGATCCCCACTCTACATTTTCCATAGTGATAATTCAACAAGGGTTCTCAAAATACAAATATTTCTTCCTGAATATTTTGCACCATAGTTTCTGCGGTTCTGTGTACATCTTCCAAGATAACTTGGCACCCAATGTAATATTTTGTAGTTTCATTTTCCTTAGTCTGACACTGCCATCCTCTTTTAGTAAACACATGGTATCCCAGTTAATGAGTGGTATCTTTTTTGTGTCTTTTGCACCCTCCCAAACAAATTTCCTGAGTAGGTTGTCAATATTCTTACCAGTAGCAAAGGGTATCTTGAAGCATGACATACAGTAAATAGGAATGGCCGATAGGATAGACTTGACCATTGTTAATCTGCTAGCTTGTGTTAGCCATCTATTCTTCCAAAGCTTTGTTTTGGTCGAACAAGATTTTAAAACATCTTCCCAAATCTGAGACTGCCTACATCCTTTCTCAATTTGAACCCCCAAATATTTGATTGGGAGTTCAGAAACTTTTATTCCCAAAAGGTTCAAGATCCTTTGCTAAACCTGCATGTTGGTGTTGAAGAAGAATAGTTGCGACTTGCCTTTATTCATCACCTGCCTAGATTGTTCAGAGTATAAATTCAGTGTGCTCATAATGTTATTAGCTTTGACCAATGAGGACTCCCCAAAGATTATTGTGTCATCAGCAAATTGGGAATGAGTAATAGCATCCAATTGGTTGTGCACTTTCATCTCTTTCCATTTGCTGTCTGCATGTATTTTTTGTATCAATATCCCAAGAAATTCAGCCATAATCACAAAAAGGGTAGGAGATAAAGGGTCTCCCTGACGCAAGCCATTTGTGGCTCTAAAGAAGCCACACATGTTTCCATTGACAATCATCAAAAAATTAACAGTAGAGATGCAAAATTTGATACATTCAATCCATTTGTTAAAAAATCCAAATCTTTTCAGAATGCATATTAAGAAATCCCATACAACCCAATCATATGCTTTGGCAACATGAAGTTTAATGACCATACCTTTTTGTTTCTCTTTGTAAATTGAGTGGACGACTTCTAAGAACAAAATGATGCTATCAACAATCTCTCACCTGGGGGTGGAGCCATTTTGGTTTTTTGAAATGAGTTTTGGTAATATTTTCTTAAGTCTTTCCGCCATGGCTTTGGAGATAATTTTATAAATTGTATTGCATAGTGAGATGAGTTGATAATCCATCATCGATTCATAGTCCTGCTTCTTAGGAATCAATGTTATCAGGGTATGATCAATTTCTTTGACAAATTTCTGTTTTTTCTTAAATTCTTCCACCATCGACCAAATCTCCTGTCCCATGAAATCCCAACAATTCTAAAAGAACTCAACTGTTATACCATCAGGTCCAGGCACCTTATGTGGGTGCAGATAAAAAGTTGCATTTTTATTTTCTTCCAATGTATACTGAGCTTTTAGCATAGCACAATCTTCATCAGTAATGAGTGTTTCAATAACCTCATCAATTATGGAATATGTTGAATTGGTATCAATGTTTCTGCTCCCCAAAAGATCAGTGAAATAACTAATAGCAAATTGCTCAATATCTTTTGACAAAGTACATACATTACCATTGCCATCCATGATGGATCCAATTTTATTGTTTATTCTTCTGGCCTTGGATGAAGCATGAAATTTTTTTGTGTTCAGGTCCCCGTTTGCAATCCATAATTCCCTAGAATTTTCCTTCCAACACAACTCCTCCCTTTTAAGGATATTTGAGTACTGATCTTTTAAGAGCTTTTCAACTTTGAACTCTTTATTTGGCATGCCCATTGCCATCACATGATTACTAATGTCCTCGAATTCTTTCTCAATCTTGGTTTTCTTCGTAAAAATGTTTTTAAAGGATAATTTGTTCATGTTTTGAGCTTATTTTTCAAAAAATACATGCGTTTAGTGAATCTGAAGCTTGGGGATCCAGAAATGATATTACCTTCAAGCCACCATTCCCTGAGATTCTTCAATAGTTCTAGATCACACCACCACATGTTAAGAAATTTGAAATAATTTTTCTTACAAGGGTTATCGTGAGCAATTGAAAGTGAAATAGGGAAGTGATCTGACCCTATTTGGGGTATAATGTTAGATTCCAATGAGAAGTTGCCATTTATCCACCATTCGCCAACCAAGAACCTGTCAAGTCTCTCAGAAATTCTGGAGAAATTAAGTCTTCTATTTGTCCAAGTGAATCTCCCATTTTTGGGAATGATATCAATCAATTTACAGTTGGATATAAAATCCCGAAAATCATCCATTACCTTGGTAGGTTTTCTTAGACCGCCCTCCTTATCATCAATATCCAGGATGGCATTGAAATCACCAGCTATTATCACCTTATCAGATTCTAACAAATTAACCTAAAGGTAAATCTCAATCCAAAGTTTCAGCTTGTCCATAGTTTTAGTTGGTCCATACACATTAAACAAGGGAAATTGAAGATTTGATCTCCTACACTAAATGATACAGGCCATCCAATGATTGCATGAAGCAATTGGAATAACATTGATGAGAGATGGATTCCATAGCAAGCCCAGACCACCAGCCAATCCCCTAGCATCTTGGAAGATTCCTTCCCAACTATAGCAATACTTTACAAATTCCATTGCCTTCTCACCATTAAGCTTTGTCTCTTGCAAAATTACTATTTCCGAATCGAGCTTGGTCAAGGATCTTTTGACCAAGCATTTTTTGTCAGGGGTGAATAAGCCCCTGACATTCCATGAGGATATCTTCATCTTTCTCCAAGAGAGGGGTTCTCTCCCTTGGATACTTTTAATTAATTCAAAACATTGACAATTCCCTTTTCCTTGGCTCTTTGTTCTCTGAACAACCTGTTGCTCTTCGTACCCCTCATTCCTTTGGAATGACCAACGATGATGTTGGTGGATTGGCTAATGCATCTGGGGTCCATTGTATCCATATCCTCCATTTCCTTAAATTGTTCAGAGGTCTCCGAGTAGGAATCCACCAGACCATCCACAATACCATGATCATTGTGTACCAAATCTTTTAGAGGATTCTCCTGAATTGTCCTATCCAAATTGCATGGGGTGTTGTTTTCCACCATATTGGGGATTGGCATCGGATTCTGCTGAAGTGAGATATCATTCATATGTTGTATTGGGGTACAGATCATTTTCAACCTCGCATATGTATACAGATCATTTTCTATAATTTCCTCATCAATTTCCAGAAGTGTACTGAGGGTTCGGCCAATTTTTTCTAGACTCAAGTCACTCCAATATTCAATTGGGAGATTAAATAGTCGGATCTAGACCAGTTCTTCATAAACTACTAAAGGAGTGGGATAAAAGTTTGGGGTCCAAGGTTGGATGTATAGTGGATGATTGCCCAATTACCAGTTTTCCTTTTCCAGGATATGATTCCTTTCGGATTCTTCTGTGAAAACAATGAAGAAGAAGCCTTTTGGAATAAACTTAATTACAATGTGTTTTCCCTAGTTGTTATCAACCCAATTGTTGATGGTTTTCCTGGACATCTTTGGTCCAATAAATCTAGCGATGACCGCTTGTTTCTTAAAAAAGAATCTTTCATCCTCCACCTCCTCTGTTAGGTCAATTTTGATCTTGGATCTTGATCTTTTTGTGTCTTTTTCATCGCAGCATCTGCTTTCAAGGGGTTGATTAATGTTGCTTCCCACCTTAGGAACCTTCTACTCTCTTATTTGATCATCCCAATCAACATCCAAGATTCGCCATTTTAGGGGATTTAGCAACAGTTGTTGCGCCCGTGCAACTCCTCTATGCGCCTACCTACTTGATTTTCATGGTTCGGCTGCACATTCTTGCTCTCCATTTTTTTTTTTTATAATAATATTTTGATTTTAGTTCAATTTTTGTTTTCATTATGTTTAACTATAATATTTTATGTTCTCAATAAACAAGATCTAAATATTTGGTAAATATTTAATCTAATAGAATAATTATAAGAATGGAAATGTTTTATACATAAATTCTTAATATTTGAAATTTTTTTCAATGATTAATTAGTTAAACAATTTTTTCACAAATTCATAGTTTGATTTGTAAAATGTGTTTGAATGTAAATATTTAAATTTTATTTTTTACGTTATTTTTTATATTAGAATTTTATATAATATAAATATTGAAAAATATATAGATAAAATTAGCAAATATGTAAATAAAATATTAATATATAAATTTATGATGTGTATTATTTTAATAGTATTTTAAATTTATATAGTGGATGTTAAAATATAAAATTACTTTTTTACTTTACATTTTAACATCCATTATAAAACAATTTACTAAAAAGGTAATTTTATAACCAATCGCCCCACCCATACCCCAACTCAAAATAAAACTAAATCTAAGGTAAGGTGTGGATGGGTCACAAGGACATCATAAGGGGTGTATGTGTGTGTATGTGTGTGTATGCATATGTATGTATGTATGTATGTATGTATGTATGTATGTATATGTATATGTATTTGTATTTGTATACATATATACACACATATATGTATGTATATATACACATGTATATATATGCATACATATATATACATATATATATATACCACATATATACACATACATATAGACATACATATACACATACACATATACATACACACACATATACATATACATATACATATACATATACATATAATTTACTAAAAAAATTGCATGAATTCGACCAAAACAATACCTTACAATGACAAAAGTGTAAAAAATTCATACCAAAACAAAAAATAATCAATTTCTTTTCTCAATTTCATTTTAAAAGTGAAAGATCAAATACAATAAATAAAATAGCATCTCCCTCAGAACATGGAACTTTGGCTTTCCTATTAAAATTTCAAGCAATCACAAAGAAAGCCTCTTGTTGTAAGAAAATTTAGAGACAAAAAATTTAGTAATATCTGCTATTCATTGTTCAATAATATTTTTCTTAGGCAGATCTTTTTTAATATGTCTCTAATCATTTTTGGAAATGGCTAGATATTTTGTTTTATACATTTTTTTAATAAATAAAATGAAATGAAATGTTATATGTTCTTCTTTGAATGAAAATCTAGATTCTTAAAATCGAGAATTACATAACGCTCATTTTATTTTTAAAAAAGGAAAAATATAGAGTATGTATAAATTAAGAGAGAAAAAAATAATATACATCAATTTATATCTAGTTTCCAACTATCAATAACATAATAATGCCTAACAACAAGGAAATTTCAATAACCTAATATGGACACTACTTATCCCACATAAATAGATGATAATAAACAATCTATTGGGGGATCATGAGGTATCTCTGTCAATCTCACAAGCATGACAAAGATCATTCAGTGTATACTCCCAAACCCTCAAAAATAGACATTTGTCATTAATAGAGTATATTTTTCATCATTTAGTTAAGGTGGTAGAGCTAGCATAATGTTTCTCTTATATCCCATTCTAATCTCTATAGTCATCTTGCAATTAGGTTCTGGGAATGACCACAAACTGTATTCACCAACAAGTTCACTCATAATGGGTTGGTGAAAAGATGTTGTTTCAAAATTCAACATAGTTTCATCACCCAACATTCCTCTGCTTAACATGTCATAGAGTGACCTATAGGCTTGGTCCATACAAAGAGAAATTCTATCCTCAGTACCATAGAAATCAACCTCTTGGACAAACTTACAAAGGGTATGAAAGTGCTTTTTACTCTATTTTCAATATTCTCATTATATTTTGTTTCTCAATCAAGCTATTAATTTTCTCCTACCACATCTAAAGCTCTTTCCCAATCTCATCAAAGTTTAAATTTATGTACAATGATGTACTTATCACCCACATATTTGATATTTGCAAGATTAGTATTATGAGAAAGGGAAGGGGATAGTTGAATTCTAATACTTGAAGTTAAAACCTCAGCAGTAAGGGGTTTTAGTCACTCCTTAATAGATATTTAGTAGCATGAAGTGTACCTAGAGAATAATAATAATCCAAGCTTTGCTAAATTTGTTAACCGTTTCATAGGTCTTATAAGTTTGGGTGGGAGGGGAGTTGATGTTTTCCACTAGAAATTTTAAAATCTCAAGATTTCTAATTTGAAGGAGACAACACAACTTGTTTAAGAAAGGAACTTTAATATATGCTTTTTTCTAAAGTTTTAAGAATTTAGAGTGTTGTATCCTGGAATTTCTTGGGTTTCAAACCATTAGTATTCAAGAATAAATCATGCTACCAAGCAGAGGTAACAAAGCAATGTCATATATGCCACACATTTATTCCATTACAAACTTGGGAAAAGTATGTGTAAAGGGAAGAACATAAACCAATATTAAAGAGTTTAAATTCCATAGGACAAGTCCTAGTTATTTCATAAGAGAATATGTATCAAAGGGGTGAGAACTATTAGTTGTCAATGAGGTCTCTATAGAAAGAAATGTACAACCTTGTTATGAAGAAAAGGATTGAGTTACTAATGAAGTGTTCTCAATTCAAAAATATTAGTCCTGAATGATTACATCATCTAGAGAAGAGGTACACCAACATTGCAGAGAAGTGACAAAAATAATTATATTATATTGCTACAAAATACATGAAGATTTATAACAAGAATAAGACATATTTTAGCCTACTCTTAAATGATTACATCATCTAGAGAAGAGGTACAATGACATTAGAAAGATGCCACAAGAAGTATTATAAGGCAATGTCACAAAATGTAAAGAGATTTACCATAATAGGCCATATTGTAGCAAGAATTTGAATATTTACAAATAATCTCTTGCATATTGAATCGAGATGTAATAGCAATAGAAGAAAATGTGATAGGTTTTTTGTAACATTTTAATCATTCACCATATTCATTTGGTAATTTTCAATAACATTCCAAGGGAGCTAATATATAGTTATTTAGGAAAATGGGTTATAATGATCAACATTACTAAAAAAATTACCTAGGCATCAAAAAATTTCTTGAAGTAAGACCCAAGAATGTTGGTATTGATTGCTTTTTAGAATTTTGTTCCACAACCACAACTCATATTGCAACATCTACAATAAAATAATTTCTTAAACATCACAAGCAATTTGCCCACAAACATGTAGAATATGCACGATCTCATTCCATCAATTACCATTGTTGTGGTAGAAGTGACTGTGAATTTATATTATTTTGAATTTAAATCTTGTGGGAAGAATGTGATAAATGTTATCCCAAAAAACCAAAATTTTAGTTTTCTTTAGTATTTATCTCAAAAAATCCTTCAAGTTAAGATTAGTAAACGATGGTCAAATACTATTTTGAATTTTCTACACTCTACCCCAAAACATTCAACATTGAGGGTTGTATACACATAAAAATGGCTATAAGCGATTAAATAAATATTTTATATATATATTTAATGTTTATTCTTCTATTAAATAGTTAATTTGAAAAGATTAATTTATTTAATTCATTTCATGTCTTTCTATTAATTAATTTAACTGAAATATTTTATTAATTAATTCATCTATCCTATTTCTCTAATTAATTAAATATCTAATATTTAATTATTCTTCTAATCAATTAATTGAAGATCTAATATTTAATTATTTCCTTCAATCATTTGAATATCTAATATCTAATGGTTATTCTTCTTTCCTATAGTCTCAAATATTAAATAATTCTTAATTATTTAATCCCCTTTCCCAACTCACCTTCCATCTCCACTTCATCTTCCCTTTGCCAACTCATCAATCATGTGGCTAAAGATATTAATATTTCTTAAATATTAATTCATCATTTATCTCCAACCTCCAAATTTAATGAAATATTGTGTACGTACACATATTTCTTACATTTTCTTCTATATTCTCTCCAACATCCCTACATCTTAGGAAGGACTTGAGTCCACTTGTCCTTTCATGCCTAAATTTTCTCCAACCATCCCTAGATTCCCTTAGTCAGCAACCTAGTTAAGGTGAGATGAGTGACACTTGTCTTCTCCTTCCCCCTTTCTCTCAACCTTCACCTTTGTTCATAGCCATCCAAATCTGTAGATATGATCATGATCGTTGATCTGGGCCACATCATCTTATCTTCTCAAAGTCTATAAAATCAAGAGTTTGAGTTGAGAAAGAGTTAGTCTCCAAGTTAGTCTTCAAGTGAGTTTTCAAGCTAATCATTTGTGAAAACTTATGCATCCGTGAGTTTTAATCTTGAAGCAAATAGCATAATTATTTAGCATAATCACTTAGCATAGTCATTTAGCATAGTCATTTAGCATTGCATATCATAGTATCAATTAACTATCAGTTATCGGTCCATTCTTAATATGCCAACTTGGAAGCTATCAGTGCTTGTCTGAGAGCACACCATCTGCAACTAGGTTCAGTGGAGTTAGGACACAATGAGACATAAATCATGAAGGTAATAATGGTGTTTTTATTTTATATCAATTTCATGTAGTTTCATTGATTGAGTTTGGATTTCCTGTAGCATTTCCTTTGTATTTTGTGAAACTGATATGTTTTAGGTAGTATTCTGATGATGAAATTGAAGTTGAACTTATCAAATGTGCTAAAACAAAAAACAAAAATGCCAAACATACTTGCTGAAAACAAAAAAATAAAAATATAACCAAAAATGCGCTAAACAAATATGAAAAATCATACGACAAGTTGTGAAAAGTTCAGGATAAGATACATACGACATACCTATACTCAGGAGGTCGTTGATATCATCGAACATGCTCAAATCGATGGTTCTCCAACAGGATCACCATTTTGCCACCTCACCAAGACAATTTCTTCACAAAGCTAACAAGGATGCAAATGAAAATAAAATTAACTTTGGCTAATTTTAAATTTAATATTTGGAAGGGTAATTAATGTTTTTTAATGGGGCAATTATATTTGTTTTTTCATAAATAATTTTAGTTGATGGACCTTTTCAATTATTGTGAGATCAATCACTTATCCAAATTTTACAACAAAATTCAAAATCAATCTCCCAAGGGGGCACACAATTAGGATTTTTTTCTCTATCAGGCACACTGTCGAGACTTGATTTAATCTTTGAAACAATGTTGTCTTGACATCATTTCAAAGAGGGGAAAAATGTATACACATAAAAATGGTTATTCTTCTATTAAATAGTTAATTTGAAAGGATTAATTTATTTAATTCGTTTCGTGTCTTTCTATTAATTAGTTTAATTGAAATATTTTATTAATTAATTCATCTATCCTATTTCTTTAATTAATTAAATATCTAATATTTAATTATTCTTCTAATCAATTAATTGAATATCTAATATTTAATTATTTCCTTCAATCATTTGAATATCTAATATTTAATGGTTATTCTTCTATCCTATAGTTTCAAATATTAAATAATTCTTAATTATTTAATCCCCTTTTCCAACTCACCTTCCATCTCCACTTCATCTTCCCTTTGCCAACTCATCAATCATGTGGCTAAAGATATTAATATTTCTTAAATATTAATTCATCATTTATCTCCAACCTCCAAATTTAATGAAATATTGTGTACGTACACATATTTATTAAATTTTCTTCTATATTCTATCCAACATCCCAACATCTTAGGAAGGACTTGAGTCCACTTGTCCTCTCATGCCTAAATTTTATCCAACCATCCATAGATTCCCTCAGTCAGAAACCCAGTCAAGGTGAGATGAGTGACACTTGTCTTCTCCTTCCCGCTTTCTCTCAACCTTCACCTTTTCTCACAGCCATCCAAATCTACAGATCTGATCATGACCTTTGATCTGGGCCACATCATCTTATCCTCTCAAAGTCTATAAAATCAAGAGTTTGAGTTGAGAAAGAGTTAGTCTTCAAGTTAGTCTTCAAGTGAGTTTTCAAGCTAATCATTTGTGAAAACTTATGCATCCGTGAGTTTTAATCTTGAAGAAAATAGCATAATCATTTAGCGTAGTCATTTAGCATTGCATATCATAGTATCAGTTATCAGTCCATTCTTCATATGCCATCTTGGAAGCTATCAGTGCTTTTTTGAGAGCACACCATTTGCAACCAGGAACAATGGAGTTAGGACACAATGAGACATAAATCATGAAGGTAATAATAGTGTTTTTATTTTATATCAATTTCATGTAGTTTCATTGGTTGAGTTTGGATTTCCTGTAGCATTTCCTTTGTATTTTGTGAAACTAATATGTTGCAGGTAGTATTCTAATGATGAAATTCAAGTTGACACAAGGGTAATGCTTCCTAATGAGAATAAGTGATCTAGAAGCAATTCAACATGTGATGTTTTCTTATGTGTTGGTTTCAACCAAAGATTATTCTATGTAAGTCTTGGGTGTTTAATTATTGGAATAAATAATAAAACACACTAATTTAATGTTCTATTCAATAATTAGATGATTATTACAAAGAGGTCTATCTTCTTATATTAAGATTCAAGAATAAAACTACCTAGATAGATAACAGGTAAGTGCACAAAGATGGGGAATCAAAAGGGGGTTTTAAGTGGCCACTTTTTTATGAAATTAGGAAGGACTGATCTTGGATGTGGTGGTAAATTTTTTTTTACTATAGATTTAAATGTGACTTATCTAATGGGAAATGACAAATGTGCCAATTATTGGAGAGGCTGCAATGAAAACACAATCTTCCTCTATGTTTGAGAGGGGCAACTCCCTCGTATGATGGAGATATTTTTAAATATTTTTGCATACTTTTAACAAGAAGTTACAAAAAGGAGAAATGAAAAAATTAAACTAAAGAAATCTAATTAATTTAAAAAACCCCAAAGATGGACATACGAATACCAAATATGATTTCACAATTGATAACAATTACAAAGTGGGCTTTTATCACAAGATATTTTGTGATGTGCAATGATGATGAAAGAAGGATGACGAATCTCAACATATGAAGAGATATGCTAGTTCAACACATTCATACAAAGATACCAAGATACCAAGTGTTAGTATTTTTGTCGTTACGCCAAAATCTCAAGCTATCAATGAACACCACAAAGACCAAACTTACCCAAATCCATGGGAGGTAGTTAAGCCATGTCACGAATCCTAAGGGAGGTGTTGACCGACTAGCCAACAATCCCCCCCTTAGCACTGTCTGAGGATTGTACAAACTTCTTTTAAGGAGACCACAGGGTGACCTCCAGGAATTCAAACCTGTGACCCAAGGCTCTGATACCAATTGTTGGTATGTTTGTCGTTACACCAAAAGCTCAAGCTATCAATGAATGCCACAAACACTAGACCTAACTAGATCGATGGGAGGCGGTCAAGCCATGCCATGAATCTTGAAGGAGGTGCTCACTGACTAGCCAACACCAAGATATGAGTGTGTTTCATTATACCATTTGCATATATTATTGATGGTTTGCACAAATTACACAAAGGGATAATTGATTTAACATACAAGAAATAAAAAATAATAACATAGGAATACATTTAGAACATTAGAACCAAAATGTATTCTTCATTATCTTTTAAAATATACAATTCCAAAACCCTTTTATACATATTGTCAAACCAATTTCATTAAAATTCTCTCCAAAATGTTCAAAAAAGTTTAGTTTTTTTTCCTCACCTTGTTAAAGTCTCCTTTACACTATGGAATAACTTATATTTATAGACCTTCTTCAATAACTTCCTCATAACTACTTAGCAACCACTTTATAACTACCTCCTAGGTTTTGTTTTTAAAATACAATGGATTTGAAAATAATAATCCTTATTGGGTTATAATTTACATCGTTTTTCTAGAAACAAGCCTCATTTTCTAACTTTCAGTTAAATTAAGTGGCATAGTCACTTTTACAAAAGAGCAACTTGAAATCTATAACTTCAAAGGAAAAACCAAGTTATTAGTTTTGACAAGGCCTTTTTCCATCTCCATCTTCTTTACCTTTGATACCTTTCAACAATGTTCTTGACATTAAGCATTGCCCATCTCGTACTCTTCATGGCATAGTGAAAACTAGTGAATAGTGGGAAATGAATAAAGTATTTAAAATTAAATAATGTTCAATCAAAACCTCATCATCCTACAAGTTCTCATATTGAAGATCCAAACTATATGGTTGTTCAAATGAAAATGAATTCCTTAAAACCATTGACAACTCATCATCCACTCCACTTTGTGATAATTCATCTATTTTTTGATAATTTATCATTCTCAAGGGAACTGCTTTCGAATGAAAACTCATGCATCAACTTGATTGATGCATTTTAGAATTAGAAGTACATGTTATAGATAAGGCCTCTTGTTAGACTGACTAACCCATAAGAATATACATCTACATCTTAGTGCCACCTCTATGATGTCAAAAGTTGATCCCTTTGCATATATTTAAAGGCCCTCTTTAACCAAGTTCTTATTTTTTATAGATCATTCTAGTGTAAACCTTCAGTTAGAATAAATGTTATCAAAGTATTCAAATTTACACTACCTCTACAAATACATTTGAAGGTGTTGAAATACTCTGATTTATAATATTTCCATTGTAGGAAGAAATAGATCCTCGACAAAATCTTGTAACATAATGGGTTTCTATTGTTAGCACAAATGTTGATGCATGACTTGAATTTAGACTTCTTGTTGTAGTTGGTGAATTTATTTTGAACCATGTCATCCTTCTACAATACTTGTGTTATAACGACCTCTTGCATTGACTTATGTTCCACTCCAAGCATTGTGGTCACTTTCAACATGTGCTCACATGTATTGGCTTATAAAGCCCACTTAACCTTCTATGCACCTCGATCCCAATTTTATGCGTTGAAGTCGATTTAGAACCACATTGCATCCCATGAGATGACATTTCTATGAGGAATTTGTTCAAATAATTCAGGTGCTTTGCCTATGATTTCATATTTTGTATGTGCTTTGCCTATGATTTCATATTTTGCATGTGTGTCTAGCAGGGCATTTGTAACTTCAACATGTTCCAACAAAAACATTATTTTCGTTATGCACATTAACATCCCTCCATCCACAACTGACATAACTGTTAAATCCAGAAATACAAAAGGTGAACCATGAGGATCAAGATCAACTCTATTTTGAGGTTCCCATTTAGTGTGGATTAGAAGTTGTTGGTACAAGTTCTTTGGCTTTACACTTACGAAATGCATTTTCTTGAAATTCTCTAAAGAGATTTAAATAAACCCATTTTGTGTATGCCCTGCAATCTAAGTAGTTATAATAACAACTAGGAACAACTCGTACTTTATTCCCAATCGGTGATAAGGAACAAACTACCAACTTCTGTAAAAGATTCAATATAAGTTTTAATCGGTATTCAAGGAGATATTAACAACTAGAATTAAAGTGTCAGTAAGTTCATTCCTTCTATCTTCATGCTAAAGGATGAGTTATTGGGGTTGAGGAAAAATCAACTCTACAGCTCCCAAAGATGATCTGCATGCAAACCTATCACATAAGGAGAGAGCAAAAAAGCTATGGAGGCTAGAATTCAGAGATCCAGAAAAGAGGAGTCATATTGATTATGCAACAAGAATACAATTCAATAATTATAGTTGTTATTAAAATACAAAGAGAGAATCCTTATAAGAGGATACTCGAAACCCTAAAGGTGAAAACTCTAAAGAATTATAAGATTCCTAAGTTTAGCTTAAGCATGGAGTATAATAGACTAATAATTAAATAAATAATTATTAGCTAATAAAAGATAACTCCAACATGAGTTGCCAATCTTGAATCGGCTCTATGAGTGTAGTTTCCAATCTTGATAAGATAACCAATGCATAGTTTGTCAATAGAATTTGCATATCGAATAATTTTGTCAATGTTATTGTTATCACCAATGGATTTAGATGTTAGACTATCGATATGCATCCTCTTATTCATCGCGTATTATGTGCATGTCCAGTGACAGAATAATTATTCTTCACCAGATGAGATGTATACCAATTTGGCCATGGATACTTTCTTTGAGAGTTCCATTTGATATAATATTCATATACCAACATTCATCAAATAAAAATGCAAGTATTTTATAATACTTCTATGATGCACCCATTAAAACAATGCATCTCATTCTTGAATTATTTTCACTCTCTTAGAGATTTTTGATTGGCTTTTTCTAAACTATAATAGATGCCTTCACATAACACAAGAACATCATAAAGGTTACCACGACCTTCTCAAGCCTATTTACAAATAATATTACCACAAGGAAGACAATTTTGTTCGTACAAGCTTAATAGCCATAGGATTTACTAGGTCAGATAACAAGAGAGTCTTTTGCAAAATTTAACAATACAAATAGCTTTAGACATTTTTTGTTTTCTTGACAATGTTCACTTTTCTCTTTGCTTCGAAACATGTTGTTGAACAAACTCTAATATGATCTGCAATTTCAATGTTACCACATCTGGAAAAAAACAAGATTTATTTCTGTACTATGCTTTGATGGTACTAAACTATTACACAAAAGAAAATAACTGAAAACAAATCAATTGTTATGATGGTCAATAGATCATCGATACAAAATCTCAAGAATAAACTCTTCAAAAATCATTTTGTTGATTATGAGGATAGAAGAATTATTTATATAGGTTTTTTAGAAACTAAATTTGATAATTACTATAAAAATAGATAAGTAATTCCTAACAACAATGAACACACAATGTTTCTTACCATTCATTCTTGCCCATAATTAACATTGTGAAAAAATAGAAAAATGTCCATTATCCTTTTTTCCCCCATAATGAACATTGGGAAGAACACCAAGTGAACTCCAAAGTGTGAAAGTGATCATGAGCAAAGAGCTTTGTGAAAATATCAACAAGTTGTGTGGTGATGGGACAATATACAAGTTCAACCAAGCCTTTGTGAACCAACTCACAAATGTTGTGAAGTTTGATGTCAATGTGATTAGTCCTTCCATGAAACACTGGATTTTACTAATCTAGATAGTACTTTGATTGTCGCAATATAACACAATGGGACCAACCTGAATGTGTTGTAGATCCTGCAACATTCTCCTCAATCAAATAGCTTGACAAGTAGCAGAAGTGGCAACTTTGTATTCAACTTCTGTAGTAGAGAGAGATACAGTGGGTTGTTTCTTAGATTTCAAACAATACATAAATAAAAGTAGACTCTCAATCATCTATAAAGCTTTCCCAATCAAAATTAGTATATTCAACCAATTCAATCTCATTGAAATGGTGAAAAGAAATACCATAATGCAATGTTCCTTTAAGATACCTTAGAATCCTTTTAGCAACAACCCAATGTGTTTCCTTGGGTTCAAACATGAACGTTGAAACCAAACTTACAACATGTGTTTACTATATGGTCTAGTGGTGGTCAAATAAAGAAAAATTCCAACTAACTACCTATCGAGAATGGGATTTACATAAGAAGAATCATTAGAAGTAGACAACTTAACACCAACCTCTATAGGTGTGGTCATGGGATTGTAATCCTGCATATGAAACCTTTGAAGAAGATCTGAAACTTGATTTTGTTGAGACAAAAATATACCATTGTTATGTTGCCAAACTTCAAGACCAAGAAAGTAATGCATCTCTCCTAAATCAATCATTTCAAATTCTGAAACCATTGTGGCTCTAAATTCATAAAACAATGAAGTATTGTTGCCATTGTAGATGAGATCATCCACATATAGAATAACAATTAGAACATCTTCGTGCCAAAATGTCCAATATAAATTAGGATCTAACTGACTTTTGACAAACCTTTTTTTAAAGAAGATAAGAATCAATTCTAGAGCACCTTGCTCAAGGTGCTTGATTTTGACCAGATAAAACCTTCTTCAACCTATAAACAAAATTTTCTTTAGACATAACTTCAAAAATTTGAGGTTGAGAAACATAAACTTCCTCATTGATATAACCATTCAAAAAAAAACTTTTAGCACTCATTTGATAAACATTCCATCCATTTTGAGCAACCAAAGCTAGGGCTAGTCTAATAATATCCATCCTACCTACACGAGCAAAAGTTTCAGTATCTGGTCAATACCTTCGTGTTGTGTGTATCCTTTTGCAACTAGTCTAGCTTTGTATTTATCAATAGTCCCATCAAATTTATATCTAGTTTTTTAACTCCACTTTGTACTGATAACATCCTTACTAGGAGGCAATTCAACCAACTCCCAAGTGTCATTTCACTCTATAGATGTTGTTTCACTCTTCATTCCTGTAACCAACTCTTCCTTTACACTGGCTTTTGAGAAATATTTTGCATAATATGAGTCATGAGAGCATAGTTAACTTTTCTATGAGATCTTGTAGTCATTTGATTGAAATTAGTATCTAACATGAGAGATGGGGAATGATTTTTCTTAGTTCTTCTTTGATGTTTCTGACATTGCTCTCCACATTTGAGCATGAAGGTTCTGAATTATCAATTTATGATTCATCAGGCACATGAAAAATAAAATGAGAGTCCTCTTCATCTGCATCATTCACAAGAAGGCTAGATTTAAGTCAATCTCAATATTCTTAGTCTTTTTCATTTGGTGTATAGTCTTCTCTTTCATCAAAGATAACATCTCTACTTATGATTAATTTCTTACTGACAAGATCATATAATGTGTAATCTTTGTTTTCAAAATCACACCTAATAAAAAAGCATTTGATACACTTTTAATTCAACTTAGTTCTATTTTATTTAGGAATATGTGCATAAGAAACACAACCAAACACCTTAAGATGAGCAATAAATAGTGTCAAATTAGACCAAGCTTGTTTGGGATTCATTTGATGAACTGCTTTTGTAGGGCTCCTATTTAACAATTAAACTACTATAATGACTGCCTCTCCCCAAAAACTCTTATCTAGGTTCTTTTCTTTCATCATGTTTTGAGCCATTTCAACAATAGTTCTATTTTTTCTCTCAACAAACTCATTTTGTTGTGGAGTGTAAGAAGTGGTAAACTCTCTTTGAAGCCCATGTCTTCTACAATAATCTAGAAACATCTTTAACCTATACTCTCCCCCATTTTTGATATGATTATCTTAATGAATTGACCACTTTGTTTTTCAATGAATTGTTTGAACTCAACAAATTTATCAAAAACATCTCATTTATTAACCAAACAATAGATCCAAGTTTTATGAGAAAAATCATCAATGAAAGTGAGAAAATACTTTAATTATATAGTGAGGGTGTTTCCATCGGACTACATAAATTAGTGTGAACAACTTCTAGAGGTTTTTCGTGCTCTCCTAGACAAACCAATTAGAAAAGTATTTCTATTTTGTTTTCCAAATAAACATTCTTCACAAATTTTCTGATCATTCTTAAGAAATGACAATCCTCCTACCATATGTTTTTCCTTAAGCAAAAGTAAACCACCAAAATTTAGATGCCCATACCTTTTATGCCATAAATGACTATCATGCACCTTTGTAGTACTCAAGATCTATCCGTGTGAAGAAAAATGAAGAGGAAACATTCGATCGCCTATCATTTATGCTCAGACAACCATTGCATATCTTTGTGACTTATCTTTGATGATACATTCATTCCTATAAAAAAAACTTCATAATTTTGTTCAAGCATCCAACCAACTAATAACAAATTCTTTTTTAGTGCAGGAACTAACAAGGTATCACAAATGTGCTTAATTTTTCCATTCTCATTTGCTACTTCGATGGTTCCTATTCCTTTAGTCCCATGTAATTTATTGTCTCCCAACACAATATTACTATTATATTTTTCATTCAAGTTAACAAAGAGATTTTCATTAGAAGTTATATGTTTGGAGCAACTAGAATCATTATACCACACATGTTTTTCATTAAAACTTGCTTCCAAACAAAAAAGATATAGATTTTTTTAATCTTCTACAACATTATTAGCAGATTGCTTATGCCAACATTTAGACTCCTAATGGTCAATTTTGTTACAATGGAAACATTGAACATGTAATTTTTTTGTAATAGTACCCATGCTTCTATTTCTACTTCTTCCTTGGAAACTAGAACCCTATCCTCAATCATAGCCCTTGCCTTTGTAATTGTGACTAGAATCACCTTATGTTAATATTTGAAATCATTGGCATGAACATAGCCCCTGCCTTTGTAATTGTGACTAGAATAACCTTTATGTTCATATTTGGAATCGTTGGCATGATCATAGCCCCTACCTTTGTAATTGTGACTAAAATCACCTCTATGTTCATGTTTGGAATCATTGGCATAAGAATTTTTGTGATAAGTAGGTTAGAAAAATTATTCTTTTTACCTCTTATGTTACCTTAGATGCAAATGCTTGCTCTAAAGATTCTTGATTGCTTTTCATTCATTCTTCTATTGTCAATAATATGTCACGTAACTCATCAATTTTCATCGATGTAAGATCTTTTGAAATTTCAATTGTGGAGACACCATTACCAGATTTGGATGACAAACTTCTTAATATTTTTTCAATCACATTTTGATTTCTTACATCATCTCCTAGAATTCTCATTTAATTTATCATACCTTCAACTTTTGTAAAAACTCAATAATTGATTTATTTTGATTCATTTTGACATTTTCAAAAAATTTCCTTAATGTTTGCAACTTAACTATATAAGCACCTTGATATGCATTTACAAGAGTATTCCATGTCTCTTTAGAATGTACAACACCACTTATTCTATGAAAAAATAATTGGCTGATTGTACCTTGAATTAAAAATAAGACTTCATAATCTTTTTATTTATTTTGCTTATGTTCTCTTTATTGTTGATTAGTCAATTCATTTATATCTTCGGGTTGGTTCTTCATACCCCTTATAGACAAAATCCCACAAATCTTTAGATCACAACAAAGTTTGCATTCTTATACTCCAATAAGAGAAAATTATTTCATAAAAAATAGGAATTAATAACCTTTACGTGCCAATCAGATTTGCCATCTCAAACAAATTTAATGCAACAAATTAGTTTTCCAAATAATTAACACCTTTCAATAAAACTTTCTTACAATAAAATTTCAAAACAAATTTTCTTGTATAAATAAACTAGATAATTTGCTACTTCTTTTATATATATTTATTGCTACTTCTTCTAACTACAAAATGAAATCTTTTGCTGCAACTTGATTTCTATGTACCAATGCCTCGAAACCTCTCTCAAATTCTCCCTTTGCAAATTTGTCTACCTTCCAGGCTGTAAAATTTCTATAGACTTCCTCTTATATTCCCGTGCTTTGATACCAATTGATGGTATTAAACTTTTACATAAAACAAAACAACTGCAAATAAATCAACAGTAGATCATTGATACAAAATCTCAAGAATATAAACTCTCCAAAAATTTGGTGTAACACCTACTAATTAGATTTTCTTGAAAGTTTCAAAGTCCTTTCAATGAATTGATTTTGTGTATATTCTTGCAAGCATTGCACTTCATGAGAACACATTTCTTTGAAGCATGTTATCAAATAGTTTGAATGTGCCTTCTAGCTCTTTCATTACAGACCTTTGTAATAACTTCTTGTAGGATTGGTTTTTCTACAATGGAAGGGATCAAATCTTCATGTTTAAGCTGTTCACAAGAGTGAACTTAATGCTAGTGAAGATGTCAAGGAATTAAATGTTTTACTAGTTCTTTTCATTGCCCGCATTCTAGGAATCAATACCCTAGAAACTATGATCTACATGATCACCTACTTGGTTCCAACACTCCAATCTTAGCAATGACTTAGAGGATATTGTTGAAGCTTGTGAGTTTGGTGTTATATATGCCAAGTGCATTGGCTTAAGATTTTTAAGAGCAATTTCAACATACTCATTTTCTTCTTCCTCTAAAATCACAATACCATTGTAATGCCCCGCCAGGAAACCCCCATTTTTAAAACAGTCTCATACGGAGACTTTAAAGCATTTTCCCAGCAACCTCAAGTTTTTAAACTAAAATAAAATTTATTGAATAACCTCCCAGAATAGGCAAATTTCTTAACCAGAAAACCATATTTGGGCATAAAGAATTCATTCCTCACAGGTCTATTCCATTAGTCTGCCAATCTACAAATTAATCCCAATAGGAAACTTTAAACTAATATGCATATATTTAAAACCCAAACCCAAATCCAACCAAGAAATCAATCTGGGAGAATTAAACCCAAACAAAACAGGGAGAATACCAAACACAAATCTTTGATTAAGCAAATAATCAAAATGATACACAGATTCCTACCTCTTTTAGCCATCCTAGATGAGATTTGTTGCTGAGCCCAACCTCCAAGCTTCGGATTAAATCTTCTCTTCTAGGAATATTTTTCCCTAAATTTCCTCCAGAGCTTTTTCCAAAATGTCTCTCTGGGAAATATTTTTCCAAAAATTCTCCTCTCCAAAATATTTCCAAACCTAGGGTTAAATAGAAGAATCCCCTAACCTAATCCCTTATTTTAGAATTTTAAAAAATAATAAAATAAATAAATAAAATAATATAAAAGAAAAATCATTCTTTTCAACTATTAAAATAATCTAAACTTGTTGTTCTAATTAAAAATCAAAATGCTTTTCTCCCTCATTTAATTTTAATTTTCTCAATATTAACAAAGCTAATAGTTGTATTTCACAATATTAATGAGGGTAAAATATTTTTAATTAAATTAAATTCTCAAAATCAATCTTACACACTTTATAAAATATATATGAATAAAACTTACTTTTCTAATCAAAATTGATTTTCTTAAATAATTAAAATTAACCTTTCTATTCCAAAAAGAAAAAGGGATTAAATTATTTTTATTTCGAATAATTTAAATCTTCTCTTTCAAAATGCATAACTAAATAAATTCATGATTTAAAATTAACCATTAAATTAAACTTGCTACTAACATGAATAGGACAATTTTTAAATGAATGATTAATTATATAAAAGAAACCTATTTACTTTAGTTTCTTAATTACTAATGTGTAAATGAACACATTAAATCAAAATAACTACTTAGGATTAAATACTCAGTCTTACCACATGCCAAGCACGCAACCCAAGAAAGCCAACCAAACACCTGACCCAAAAACCCAAATGAAAAGGGAATTGACAGACCACAGGTGATGCTCACTTGACCATGACTAGGGTAAACTGAGGGTTTATGACCACCTAACCCAAATTCTAAGGACAAAAGAGGTATACTCAACCCTGCAAATCCGAGTGAAGATGAACCTCGCACCTAGGCGGTACTGTACCTACAATCTCCTGCAACCAAGAGTCACACAAGCATACATACATATATATTTAATGAAGGTGTTAGCTCCAGATTAATAACAAGAATTAGGAGAACAATTAAACTTACATAAGAATCGATGCGAAAGCACATTAACAGGTACACACAATAATCATAATATCTGACTACAACATTACCTCATGGTAATTCAACCATTCAAGAATGCCACATTAAATGGTCAACCAAGGTCAAACCGGTTTTACAAAGCCGACTAGGGTAGGGGCACTACATTCTCCCCCCAGGCTCTGACTTACTCCCGGAAGTTGTAAGGCTAAGCAAAAATCATGTAACACGTATTAGCCCTGAAACTCATTTAACAATTATTAATTTGCACATATAAATATTTTCTCAACAATTGAAACATTATTTCTAAATCCTCTACGAATGTCATTATCCATTGGCAAGATACATCTAAAACAATACATTTCTTAAAATATTCTAGGAATTATCCACAATCATAGTAGAGAAACAAGAATTTTGTTCCTTTCATTACACCAAATTAAAGCATTAAAAGAGGTAAGCAACAATTACTATACTCATCTATCAAACATGACAAGAAAACATGCCATCATGATCAATTTATTTTACCAATACATCTTTTTCATAAAACTTTATCGCATAGAACTAGCTTCAAATATCAAATTCTACAACCAAGTTAACTTTCATGAAATAAGAGCAACATAAATAACTCAATTGTTTACACTTGCCAGGCATATAAAAACCTTTCCAAAGACTATGTCCCATAACATAGTGACAAGTTAACACAATTTACTCCATGATTACACATAATAATCATCCACATAACTGGAATGCACAACACAAAAGGCCACATGTGAGCATGTCTAATGCTTAGTCAAAGATAACATGCATGATCAGCATCTCTATGCCTGATCTCAGAACAATAATATGATCATAAATATCCAACATCTCACGCAAAGGCTTGATGGTGCTAGGGCACACCATAGTGCTGCTACCTTCCATACAAGACCTTCATGAACATCCCTTGTTGAGTAAGGTGGTTAGCCTCCAAGAGATAGTCACCACACATAGGTAGGTAGTGGATCTTAGCTGCACCACAACCTCACATACCCCCATCCTCAAGGTTCCTTACACCTACTTCCTCGTACACACTCAACCAAGACCATCTCATATGTCTTTGGAGAGGAATTTCACATTTCAACACAAGACCAACATATGAAAACAATAAGGATAAATCAGTTTAGCCACCAAAGTACAGAAGAATAAAGATAATAATCATCAATTCCAACAGTAAGGCAAGAAAATAATTCCAGAATTGCAACACCAAATCAAGTAAGCAAAATATCGCAAGGTCGTGGCTAAACCTTCAAGGTCAAAATAAAATAAATTGTTGGTCCCCCCCCCAAAAAAAGAATATTACAATTGCACATAACATCACTATGTGACTAGAATCTAGCCACCAACGAGGAAGGAAGGAACAATCGTCTAGCTATCGCAGTAGCTCATCATGTGGTGTGGCCTAGTCACACATCCGCATGGCATGGCAATGTGCACCTTGACATCACCCCACATCACATCATCGCACAACATGGCTCTACCCTAAACCTATCGATAGGCCGCATGGCAATGTCTACTACATCTCGCATCGTGTCTCAGCATGACATGGCAATACTCCAAGCAGAAAAAGAACGCAATGAATGTATCCCGCATGGCAATGTCTACTACATCCCGCATCATGTCTCAGCATGGTATGGCAATAATCCAAGTGAAAAGGGCATGCAATGGACGTATCCCGCATGGCAATGTACCTTGAGGAAAAGGGCACATGCAAGTCACACCCCGCATAGCGAGGTACCTCTCAGGATACTCACCTTAAGCCAGGGTATACATGGCTAAGGTCCACCCACATGTCTACCAATGCTGGACAATTGGAAGCTCATGTGAAAAATAACATACCTCTCATGAAGACAAGGAAAAATATCCTCCAATAAAACCATCATTCTGCTCAAGAACTGACATCAATATGCTCAAATAAAGGATAGGAATAGGCTAACACACATGAACCTTATAAATCGGTTCATCACAAGGGAAAGTATTGAGTACACCTATAATACAATTTCATTACATAACTATATTTTTCCTCGAAATAGAGAAGCTAAAGTCACTTCGCGTCGACATTACTCGTACGTCATTCCATACTATTCAAGGAATGGTGACTTCTAATACTACCCCTTCACATACTGACCTATCAACAACTCGTAGGTTGGCACTTAGTAAGGAAACAAATAAGCAACATCACATAAACAACATGGTTTCCCATACTCATAAGCAAACATATCCTCCATGGTTGATTACTTCACCATCCCATGGGCACACATAGCAAGCATGTGTTTCTTACAATACACAAGGAATAGCACCATTACTGGTTTAGTCACATTTACAGGGAGTATGCTATCATCTACTCAAGAAAGGTTTTACCTATGCTTTCCACATGAATCACTGAATAAAGTTTACTCTAGATACCAGTACTGAAATTCTTAACAATTCACCATTACATAAGGAAATAACATCATTCCTATATATTTCTCAAATTCCACTAAGCATTCAAATTCACATTACTAACTATGCAATTTTCTTTCTGAAGCTTAAGACTTTCATCTTTCCATAAGCAACCCAAAAGCACACATACAATTACATATGCGTTATATAAAAAAAATCTTTTTAAATCAATGCATTCTTAGTAGCATTTCTAAAAATCTAAAATCTAGGCAAAGAGGAGGAAAAAGAGAGTTTGATAATCAACTATTTCCTACAAAGACACAAGATCAACAAGATCACACTACAAGCTAAAATTTCTCACTATAAGTCTATCATTTATTTGCACAGTTTTCATTTTGCTATCATTTTAGGAGGATGCCAAATAGCCTAACATGACATTTCCAAACATTATGGTTGCAACAAAATGTTCTAGTTTTCCGAACAAGAAATCAAGACAGACAATCCTTCAATCATACAAGACCTCTTGAGAACACTCACTATTCTTAATTCAATACAACCACATATCATAATTTGCAACCTATCATTGAAAATTCAAGGTACGGTAAGAAGGTAAATGAGGAACTTATCAACTAAAAATACATATTACTGTATGCACATCAAACAAGCTTTTCATTTTACACTTTCTAGTCAAGCTAAGTCATTTATATATATTCAAAAGCAAGTTCAATGTAGCAATGTTAAAATAGGTCCTCAATCAAATCGGTATAATGAAACACATAAAACAATCTTTCATGGAACACATTAATACACTCTTAGCCACTATAACATGTTCTCTTTTTATACCTCTTTTACAACTGAAGCAGTTTCACAAAATCAACTATTCGCATATTAATGCACCTTAATTAAGATAGAATTTAATTATATTACTCCTACGAAACACATGGAGAATTATTTAATGTAAACATAAAATTTTTCTCAATATCCAATATGAACTTTCAAACCAAAGCCCTTTTATAATCTAAAAACACATAAGCGTTATAAGGCTCACACAAGGGCTAAAGAAATCGCAACCTTCTCTCGCAAAAAGAAAACTCAAATCAAAGGTAATTACACATATAACAAAAACATTTAATTTCTAGAGAGAGAGAGGAGGAAGGATGATAATTATTCATTTTACTACAAAATAAGCATTCAATATTTACCATACTAGTCCTTCAAGTGGACAACACTAAGCTAGATCATACTCTTAAACACACACATTTCATACTTTTAGATTCAAGACAACACTAACCAACCCAAATGGATTAGTGAAAAGAGTACAACAATTAAAAAGGAAGGTACATTTGACTCTCCTTCGGAATAAGAGAAATCGTAGACCAAGACATCAATAAGCAGACAAAGCACATACGATCACTCCAAAGCACCCACATCAAGAAGGTGAAAACAAGGTGTGAACACACACGTTACACACAAGTTAAGGTCTGCTCAATCACACACATATGAAAAAGAGGACAAACATACACATAAGGTCAATACACAACACACCAACTAAGGGCACAAGCGAAACCAAAGATCCCAATGTTTGCAACATGGGCTCTGATTAATTTTAAGTTTTAATTAATATATTTTATTAATAGTATATTAATTAATAATTACTAATGATGCTTTGCAAAAAGGATTAGAAAATTTGTTTGATGGCAACACACACAAGAGCACAAGAAACAAACGTTAGTGTTAGCAACAAAAGATTATCCTAAACACGCATATCAAGAGAGATACTAAGCATGAAATAGAAAGCATAGAAACATAGAATAGATAAACTATACTCCTCCAAATGCTAATCAAGATGCTCATAGTTGCTCCTCCCTTGCTCCTCTCCTCTCCAAGTTCCACATGAGTGTAGCTCTCAGCTTTTAGCACTAGCCATGGATGCCATATGGAGATTCAGGATGGTTGAATATGATAAGCAAATGCTATTCAAGTGTAGATAGTGATGCTATGAAAAAATTCTATGCTAATACTAGTATAACAACAATACTCTAATGCTTCCTCCTTTGGTTGAGGAGAAGGGTTCTATTTATAGAAGAAATGGGGAAATGAAGGGTTAAGATTGAGAAATCTTAACAAGGGTTAGGATTGAAAGATATTCAATCCATGTGAGACTTTCAACCCAATCCCATGTTGACAAGTGTCACCATGAGGAGGCTTGAGAGGAGAGATAAGGAGCATTAAATGCTTGAGGGGACATGATGGTTACCCTAGGGGGTTGGGTTAGGGTTAGGTTAATGGATATTCCTTTTATCCAAGGGATAAATGAATGTGCAAGGGTTAAATGGTTACCATAGTCAAATAAATATATGCTTTGAGGGGACCCACGAGTCAAAAGGATGGTTAAGTTAGAGGAAAGTCTCTAACCAAAGGTAAAAGGTGAGTTAACCATAAATGGTTATGTAAGAGCCTTTAATGGTTTGGAAGACTTTAGAGGTTAACCATTTGAAGACATAAAGCTTTTAATGTTTATTGAAGACTTTGGAGGTTTTTGAGAAGTGGCTTCCTTTTATTTAGGAATGTGACGATGATTAGGATAGGATTAGGCTAATTAGAAGGAGTTAGAAGAATCTAGAAGGGATTTAGGCATGCAAGTGGATTTTGTAGGAGAATGCAAGTGGGGGGAATTTTGAGATATTTAATTAAAATAAAATCATTTATTTCAATTAAATGGTGTAATTTGCATTTGGATAGATATTTAAATAAATATTAATTTATTTGAATGTGAATGTGAATTTTGGATTTTATTTAAATCTTAATTTATTTACATGAGAAAAAGGAAGATAAAGCATTTAAATGCTTGAAGACTTTGAGGGAAACCTTTAAAGGCTTAAGAAGACTCTGGAAAGAAGCCATTAAGTCTGAAGACTTTAAGGGAAACCATTAAAGTCTTAAGAAGACTTTAAGGGAAGCCATTAAGTTTGAAGACTTTAAGGGAAACCAAATTAAAGGTTTCAAGTGGGTGAGGATAAAGAGGATTTTAAATAAATAATTTATTTAAAATAGTTGTGCAACTTGCATTTGTAGGAAAATACAAGTGGGTGGAGGATAAAGGTGATTTAAATAAATGATTTATTTAAAATAGTTGTGCAACTTGCATTTGTAGGAAAATACAAGTGGGTGGAGGATAAAGGTGATTTAAATAAATGTTAATTTATTTAAATGTGAGAGATGGGATTTTGGGGAATTTAAATAAATATTAATTCATTTAAATGTGAGAGAAGATTTAATTAAACAAATATGATTTATTTATTTAATTAATGGTCTGAATTTGGTTAAGTGAATTAAATCAAATAAATTGAATAATTTATTTAATTAATAGGAGAAGAGGGTTGAGATGAATTAATTAAATATTAATTTAATTAATTATTGATTGATGGTTAAATAATCAAATAAATATTAAATATTCATTTAATTAAGTGGACAAATTTATGTGACTACATTTACCCCTCTTTGAGACGGTGCGGTGTTATCATGTCATTTCAAAGAAAGAAAAATAGGTGTGAAGAAATATGCCCTATAAATGTTAATTTAGTGGGTGGTATGCCCCCTCGAGAGATGGGCCGAAAATTTTGAAAAATCGGGCGATCTCTCGAAAAAGAATGAGAAGTGGAGGGGAGGTAGAATAGAAGAAATTAGAAAGAATGGTGAAAGAATAGATTAAATCGGAGTGAATACAGAGAAACATCAAGCCAGTGAGTACCTTTAGGTCATGCAGGAGATACGACGAAAATGTTGTGGTTGTCTTTTCGATTGATGCTATACAATTGATAAAAAATTTCTTGGACAATCTAGTGTAATCGATTTAATTTCCCTGATCGAGTCAAAGCATGACAGTTGATGCTAGTTGTTTGCTTGGACAAGATAAAGTCTGAGTAAGTGAATCAAAGTGACCTGATGTGACTTAAACAATTGATGTAATTGCCTGATGAAGTCAAGGTATCTGAACCAAAATACTCGTTGAGACTTAGACAATTGATGTAATTGTCCGTTGGATTGTGTTTGATTGGTTGATCAATTGCTAGTGTGTGCATGTGATGGATGGTTGTGGTTAATCATAGCACCCCTGTTGAGACTAAGCCATTATGATAAATACTTGATGTAGTCTAGGATTACCATGATCGATTACTTGTTGAGACCCGAAGATACTTGATCAGAGTATTTATTGATAGTCTAGGTGTGTGTGAGTTGAGGTACCTATGCAGATAGAGTAACTTGCTTGATTGGGTTGATGGGAAATGATGTAGGGTATGTGATGCTAATTATCAAGATGGGGAGGGGGAGGGGGGGTTCGATGTTTAGATAGAAGAAATGGAGGACCTATGACTCATTCTTATGGAAGAAGAGGAAAATAGAGTATGCATTGTCATTACTATGTATGCATGATATGCATCTATTATGAATGTAGGGATGGATGGAATGCAATATATACAGATGAGATGGAATGACAATCCATAGTGCTTTATTTTTCATCATTGAGCTTTAAAATGTTGTAAGAAAATACAAGAAACTTGACATAATGATTCAAGATGCCCTGAGTATTCCTTACATGGATTTTGATATAGCAAGTTAATACAAGCAGCTTGATATAATAGATCAAGTTGACTTGTGTATTGCTTGCAGAATAGATAAGGATTATCTCCTTTCATGCATGACTTGGAACATCCTCCTTGATCTTTTACTGATCATATCCTGAGACAAAGTGCATATCGTAATAAGAGATAAATCATTATCAAGCTTGGATGAGGTAGTAGGAACCAAAGATGGAGCATTGTACCTATAAGCAAGCAACATATATAAAGAATACAGATTATGGACCCTCGATAATGGTTCATGCTCATATGGTCGAGGTATACACTGTAGTTAGCAAGTCGTAGTGATTTATGACTGTATTTTGCATATGATCACATGACTTAGTGAACTTCCCATGTAGACACCATTAGTACATGCCCCAGAACTTCATTGGAATAATTTGCAAAAGACATACAAACAATGTTTAGGAACGATCATGGCCACTCTAATCACTTGTGGATATCCTAGAGTAGTGTAGAAACCTAATATATATAAATGAATGAATAACCTATAAATAAACCAAGTATGTGATAGCTTAACTAGAATTTTCTTGTCAAAGAAAATGTCGTCATTTCTTTGTTTTGGTAAGGAAGGATGCATCCTTGTTAAGACAGTTTGTGTGTTGATGTTGGTTGTTTGGTCGATTTGATAAGTGATCATCATTCGAGTATTACACAATGTTTGTTTGGTATCTGCTCGGATGAGTATGTACAAGGTGTTGCCATGTTTTTATTTGATTTTTGATGGTTTTTTGGATTTTGTGATTTTGAATGTTTTTGGTACTTTGTGATTGTTTTTGAATGTTTTTGGTATTTTGTGAGATTGTTTTGAATGTTTTTGGATTTTGTGAGACTGTTTTGAATGTTTTTGGATTTTGTGAGACTGTTTTGAATGAAGAACCCAACAAATCCCAAGTAATGTAGAATCCAATTCCATTAATAGGTTAAGGGCATTGCCCCCAGTTTTTAGACATGACTATGAAAAAGCGGGATGCAAGACGCATGGAGTACTTTTATTGATTGCAGATCAATAACAAGCCATGATTTGGACAGATGGGTGTGTGTATGTAATGAATGTGATCTCAACAAGTCTAAAAGACAATGGAGCCATAGCCTTTACGAGTGGCACCTGTTTGCTAGGTTTTCACCATCGCACTTACCCAAGGTGCCATTGGAGTGGTTGCTCACCATGATGCATGATTTTTCTTTACTATTTTGATGTTTTTGTATTTTCTTCAGGACATTTTTTTGAATGTTTTTGTTGTTTTTCTAGTATGTATGGGAGCTTGATGCTCTATACATCTTATGTATAAAACCGTTTGAGGTGCATGTTGTTGATTGGATCTACTAGCAGTTCTCCTTCTGAAGTAGCCAACTGATATGCCCCATACCCAAATATAGTAGTGATAACATATGGACCCAGCCAATTCAATTCAAACTTTCCTTGATGTTCTATGTTTGGTTGGTTACGAGGATTTTCTCGGAGAACAAGATCATCTACCTCAAATGTACGAGGTCTAACCCGATGATTATAGCTTCTGCTCATGCACCGTTGATAGGATTTGAGGTGGTTGTATGCAGCTTGTCATTCTTCATCTAGAAGTTCAAGACATGATACTCTGTATGCTTCATCATCTATCAGATTATGCAAGGAAACCCGTAGTGATGGTATCTCGACCTCAATAGGTAAGATAGCTTCTGCACCATAGACCAGTGAGTAAGGAGTTGCGCCTATAGGGGTTTGAATGCTAGTTTGATATGCCCATAGTGCTGGATTTAATTGAACATGCCAATCATGACTGGCATCATTTACTGTCTTCTTTAGGATTCTTAATATGTTCTTGTTTGATGCTTTGGCCTGACTATTTCCTTGTGGATAATAGAGAGTGGAAAAGTGGTGTTGGATGTGAAATTTCTCACATAGTTCACGGACATCTTGATTCTTGAATGGAAGACCATTATCTATGATGATGGACATGGGTACACCATACTGGCAAATGATGTAATTAAGGATGAATGAGGTGATCTGCTTGTCGGTGACTTGGGTAAGTGGAACAACTTCATTCCACTTTGTGAAATATTTGGTGCGGTAATAATGAATTTGTGGTCGTTTGATGAAGATGGATGGATTTTACCCACAAGGTCAAGTCCCCATTGACAAAAAGGCCATGGTGTTGTGATTGGTTGCAGTTCTTGTGCTGGTGCATGTATTAGGTCTCCATGAACTTGGCATTTCTTGCACTTTCTAACAAAGTAGTAGAAGTCCTTTTCCATAGATGGCCAATAGTATCCAATGTGCATGAGTTTCTTGGCTAATGAAGGACCACTTGCATGAGTTCCACAAATCCCTTCATGTACCTCTTCCAAGGCCTTTGTTATCTCATCCTATTCTAAACATTGAAGGAGAGTACCATCAAGACTACGTCGGTATAGGGTTTCAGCAATAATAGTATATCGAGCAGTTTGGTGAATGAAGGTTTTACGTTGGTTATTTGATTGGTTAGGAGGAAGTGTGTGATCATGAAGGTAAGTGTAGAACTCACCGTACCATGGAGATTCAGAACCAACAAGGTGACATATCATCTCGGATTCAGGGATATCATAAGCGGGAATCCAAAGCTGTTCTACCAAGAACTTGTAACGTGTTGAATTCTATGGAAGAGCTAGGAGAGATGTGATGGTAGCCATAGCATCAGCAACTCAATTCTGATCTCTGGGTATCTACTCAAAAGTGATAGTAGTAAATGATGCCTTTAGATTGCCCACCATTTGCTTGTACGGCATGAGTTTGTCATCCTTGGTCTGATATTCATCTGTTACTTGTTGGATGACCAGTTGAGAGTCGCCATATATCTGTAACTATTTTAATTTCCATTATATGGCGAGCCTGAGTCCTGTGATCAAGGCCTCATATTCTGCTATATTATTTGTGCATGGAAATGTGAGCCTGTAAGACTTCGAGATGCTGTCACCTTGAGGGGTGATAAAGAGAATGCCTGCCCCCGAGCCATGTCTAATGTATGAACCATCAAAGTATAACTTCCATGGTTGTGTTTCTGTGATCATGAATAGCTCTTCATCTAGAAAATTGGAAATGAGAGGATGATTGCCTATGAGTGGTGCATCGGCCAACTAATCTACAATAACTTGCCCTTTGATAGCTTTACGGTCCACATACTCAATGTCAAATTCACTTAGAATCATCACCCATTTGGCCAAGTGGCCAGTCAATGCTGCTTTGCTAAGTAAGTACTTTAGTGAATCGATCTTAGAAATGAGTTGAACCTTATGTGTCAATAGATAGTGCCTTAGTTTTTTTGCTGCCAAGATTATTGCTAAGCAAGCTTGCTAAATAGGTGTGTAGTTGAGTTCATAGCCGACCAGTGTGTGAGAGATGTAGTATATAGCACACTCTTTCCCTTTTGCATTGTGTTGAGCCAATAGTACTCCCAATGCTCTAGCAGTAGCTAAAATATAAAGCAATAGAGGCTTACTCGGATCTTTTGGGATCAGCAATGGTGTATTTATGAGATAATCTTTAAGCATCTGGAATGCTTGCTGGCATCTGGCATCCCATTGAAAGTGGATGTTCTTAAGTAACAGATGTGTAAAAGGATGTCACTTATCTGCTAGTTGTGCAATGAATCTTCGGATGGACTATAGCCACCCTTGTAGTGTCCTTAGTTGACTGATGTTCTTTGGAGGTGGCATGTCCATGATTGCTTTGACCTTTGCTGGGTCGACCTCAATGCCTTTGCTGGAGACAATGTATTCGAGAAGTTTCCCTGAGGTTACTCCAAAGACACATTTCTTTGGGTTGAGTCGAACATGATATTGTTCTAGTCTATCAAAGATTTTCTCTAATATGTCCAAATGACCTTCTCTTGTGAGTGATTTTGCTAGTAAGTCATCAACATAATCTTCCATTATGGTATGCATCATATCATGGAAGATAGTGGTCATTTCCTTTTGATAGGTCACTCCTACATTCTTTAGACTGAAAGGAATTACATTCCAGCAGTATGTTCTCCATGGACATGTGAAGGTCGTCTTATGTTGATCCTCTGGTGTGATCTTTATCTGATTGTACCCTGAAAAGCCATCCATGAGTGAAAGCATGGCATGTCCTGCTGTTAGGTCCACTATTATGTCGATGTTGGGTAGGGGGAAGTCATCTTTAGGACATGCCTTGTTCAGATCTCTGAAGTCAGTATAGATATGGATGCCCCCATTTGGCTTGCCGACAGGCACAATGTTGGAGATCCAATCTACATAATCAATTGGTCTAATGAAGCCAACATCCAAAATTTTTTTAAGTTCTGCTTTGACGAGTACTGCAATTTAGGGATGTATCTTACGAAGCTTTTGTTTGATAGGCTTAGCTCCTTCTGCTACTGTGAGGTGATGCATGACTAAATCCGGATCAAGACCAGGCATGTTTGCATATGACCATGTGAAGTTGATCTGGCATTTCTTGAAGAATTCAACAAATTTGGGCTGCTCCTCTAGAGTCAAAAGAGATGCCAGATGTATGTGGTGAGGAGTTTCAGGAGTCCCCACATTGTATTCTTTGGTTTCCTCAATCAGAATCATTGATCTTTCCTGCTATGTACTAGAGGGGAGAATGTCAAACCTTTCATCCTCAGGCGCCTCAGAGAGGTTTTCACCCTTGGATTCACTCTTTCTTTTTACTTTTGTGGGATCAAACAGTGCCACAGTATGGTTTTCACTGGAAGATCCATGTTTAATTGTTATATTTTTGCAGTTAAAAGGTTTGGAATCTGCCCCAAAGTATGCTACGCTATTGAGTTCTATGGAAAATCCAACTTTATGATCCTCACTTGGTATGTTATCCTGCAATTCAAAGAAGTCAATGATCGCCTCATCATTTTGGAAGTGGTCAAGACATGGGGGATTAGGTTGGTTCCATTCGATGAGTTCAGAATGGATAATGGGCATTACCTCATTGATTAGGTTAAGTTTGTGAGATGTTTCAGTGTGGGTTAAGACATTATGGGCAAGGTCATCGATGGTACTCTCCCTATCAGAATCGGGCATAGGATGTGACATAGGGTTTGTGGAAGATGTTTCTAGTTCAGGAACCCAAGAGGTCTGTATCTGTGCTTCTCCATAAATAGGGATGTCTTTGCAGGGTGGAGATAGTGATGTGTCTTCCTCATCTGAAGTTTTAAGCTACATTGAATCAAATTCCCACTCATGTGAGTCAATTTCTGAGTCACTTTCTAGGATCCAATTGCTATAACATACTAGGATATCGTTCGAGTTAAATACTGCAGGTGTGATCGGCTGATGTACCATTGTAGATGTAATGATCGGTGTTGCAGGAAGAATTATGGGGATCAATGAATCTGATATGGGGAGTATCAGTGTTGTTGAGTCAGCTACTTTTGCTAGAATTGTCAGTGTTGTTGATACTGCTGGGAATTCGAATATAGTGGCTGCTGCTAATGTTGCTTTTGATGTTATTTCCACTACCGATGGGGTTGTTGGTTTGATTAGTGGAGTGATGGGTGGTGCTACTTTGATGATCAAAGGTGACCTCTTTGTAATAGGCTAATATAGTGGTTTGCTATGTTTCCCTTTGAATATGAGTTTAGGAAAGATCTCCTTTTGAAAGCCTAAGCCTATGTTATCTTTAGGCTTCATTTATGTCTGCAGTGGCTCATGTCGTCCCTGGTTGCCAAGTCCCAAAGTACTTTGACCATCATAACCCATTCTTTACATAATGAGAAGGCCTTTTCCATATTGATTTGTGGGAAGCTTAGCTTGTGGGATGTCCATGGTGATAGGATCTTTATAGATCCATTCTATTAAGTCCACATCTCTAGTCTCTTCTTCTTGACTCTTTCCAAGGATGAAAGGCATCAAAGTGCATGCTGGTATGACTACTGGTGTATGAAGTACCTGTTGAGGTTTACTATGAGTTCTTGGAGAAGTGGGCATTTGTCCAACACAAAAGAGTTGGCTTAGATTGTACTCTCTAGGACCTTCCTTTGCTATTTTCATCTTGAGCTTCTCTTGCTTGGGTATAGTGGTGTTTGAACTAGAAAGAGAGGCTCGACTTACATATGAGGTGGATGAGATGGCTTCCCTGTTGTTGGGAATGGTAATCTTTGGTTGATGATTTATGTTATGACAATATGCAAAGGGGTTTGCATCTCCCAGGATTGTAATTTCCACACCATTATGTGGGAACTTGATACACTGATGGTAAGTGGATGGAGCAGCTTGCATGGTGTGTATCCAAGGTCTTCCTAGCAACAAATTATATGGCAGAGGAAGGTCCAGAACTTGACATATGATATGCTTCACCACTAGGCCCACTCGGATTGGTAGTACAACAAATCCTTTGGATGAACACTCTCCATCATCATAAGCTTTGATTGTGATCTTCTTGTGCGGATCCATTGATTCAATTGCATAACCCAGTGCTGTGACCAATTGTAGTGTACATATATTTAGACCTTCTCCATTGTCGATCAAGACTCACTTGATCCTATGCTGGTTGATAAACCCTTCAACGTGGAGTGAGGCGTTATGAGGTTGCTAGAGGGATGTGTTGTCATTTTTAGAAAAAAGTGAGACAAGGTGATAATCTTAGACTTCCAAACATGGCTTGGAATTGATCTGTATTCAAATTTGCAAGGACTGACGCTTCTTGGAGAGCTTGATCCAAGATTGTTTTATGAGATGGAGATAGGTGTAATAGCTTTAAGATAGATATTAGTCCAGGCATTTTATCTAATTGATCCACAAGGTTATACTGCTTGGGGATTGATGTAGTACCTTGTGGAGCGGCTTTTATGGTAACCTTGCCACAACATGTAACAACATTGCAATCAGAACTGGGTGGATTTTTGATTGTAATAGTTGCAATTTGTTTACTAGCATCGTACAGGTGATTTACAGTGTAATTATATGCGGCTTGCGTATAATTAGTGTTTCGCCTGGAAGTGGATTTTTGAACATTAGATGGTCATTGTTTATTGTCTTTGGGTTGTGTCCTTCGATTTCAATAACACCTCGATCAATAAGATCTTGAATAAGATCTTTTAATCTGTGACAATTGCTTGTCTTATGCCTTTTCCTTGATGGAAATCACAGTGTTCAGTATCTCTCCACCATGCAGGTTTGACTTGAGGTTCATAATTTGATATTTTGGGTAAGGTTACCAGATTTTGAGAAACCAATTGACGTAACACTATTTTGATGGGTTCCCCTAAGGGAGTGTATGTTCGCTTTGGTTTAAAATTTTGTTGACGTTGTCTGGGTTCATCTTGAGATGTGATGCGGCCTTGATTTGAAGGAGCCACTATTTTATTCTTGGGTGGGGGGTTCTATCCTACAAATCGGACCACAGGTTGTGCACTTTTGATAGTTATAGCATCCACAATCCCGTCATTAATGATATTTTTATTTTTGTTCTAGAAGTTTGGCTTGTCACTATTGAAGCATTGGCGAGGACTATCTTTTGGCTCATTGTAGATTTTGATTAGCCTTTTTTTGATGAGAACCCGTTCACACTTTAAACCTTTTGTGATCATGTCATTGAAGGAATCCGTGTCTTTGAGGTCCAGGTGAAATTCTATTTCGTCGTTTATGTTGGAAATAAATATTTCCACTAATTCTCATTCTAGTAATTGAAGTGAACGTTTGCTAGACATTTGACGCCTTCGTTGCAGAAAGACTGAAAATAGCTCACTTGGTTTTTGTTTAGTATTACATAGATCAGCCATTGTGATATCTCGTTCAATGTTGTGTGAGTAATGTGATAGGAACTTCTGGATTAGTTCTTCAAAGGTCCTAATGCCACTTGGTAATTGGAAAAACCATGATGTGGTTGTTCCTCCCAAACTCTGGGGAAAGAGTCACATTAGGTATGTATCCTTGTATGCCACTTCTAGGCATGTTGAATGGAATTCTCTAACATGATCACGAGGATCTCCTTTTCCTCGATACTTTTCAAACTTGGGTGTTTCAAACCCTCGTGGAAAAGGTGGCATATGAAGATTCCTATCAAAGGGATAGGGACAAATATCATTGAGTGAAAACTGATTAGTTTTCACACCACTATGAAGTTGTTGGGCAAGATTTTTGACTTGTTGCCGTAACATGTCTATGCCATTAGGAGGAGGAGGAGGTGGGGGATTACCTTGATGAAGGTTGTATCTGATGTGATCTCATCCTCTTTCATCCTCATTACGACTTTGGCATTTTGATGCTTGTCTTAGTTGTGCAACATCAAATTCAGAAGGTAATTTGGCTCCCTCTTGAGCAAGTCTCAAAAAGTGAGCATCAACATTGCTCTTGAGTATTTCATCAAAAACTCTATTAAAGAGAGAGTTGTGTTGTGCCCTTTCTATTGTTGCAGGAGTAGGAGTACTTGGATTTTCCTCATTTATGTTTCCTCCAAGAGCTTCTTGGAATTCATTAATGTTTTCCTCCTCTTCTTCCTCAATTTCCATTTGTCTAGTTCTAGATCTGGTTTGAGCAATTTTGTTTACAAGTTTTTGTTGAAGGTGGGTGAAAATGATGATGTGTTGTTGATGAAATGAGAGATTTATGTTTGGTGGAGTTTTTTGCATATGAATCTCTAGCACTAAAGGTAGATATTACCAAATTTCTTTCTTGAATTGCTTGTTGTGTTTGATTGACAAAGTTTGGTGTGATAGGGTTTAGAGGGATCTGAGATGTGTTACAGATTCAACTACCTAGTAATGAGAGGATTCACTCAAAGACTAGTTTTAACATGCGTAGAAATGTCTCTTTAGGATGACTTTATCCTAGATGTCGAGACACTCTAAAAGTGATGTATTGTGTTTGATTCAAGCAATATCTAAAGAGAACTTAGGATAACAACCTGTAGTTGTTTTGAGAGTTTTGAAATGGATGAAATGTTTAACTTTAATAGAAACTTTGTGTTACATAAGGAACAAACTCCTCTTCTTCCCTTTCGGGGGTTGGTGGTTGTTCTCGAGCTACATTGTATGTGATACAAATGTCTGGAAAGAACTCAGGGTTGATCATATAATTTGATACTCTTGCTCTTTGTTTTTTGATCTTTGTTGGTATTTTAAAAAATGTTTATGTTGGATGAATCACTTTGTTTTTGTAACTGATTTTTGGATGTTTCTTTGACAAGAAAACAAAGCAAGCACACAAACACAAGAATGTTGCCTCAAAAGGCACAAGTAAGTGTGGGTCTAGATAAACCCAGTCCTTGGACTTTTATGACCCATTCTTTCAAATGTATTTTAGGTGTTTTTCCAAAGCTTGAAGTTGGCTCAATTTGTATTGGTCTGACACAAAATGAAGACACTTCAAACACTTTTTATCCCTAAGGTCAAATGGCCAGTTGCAATAATTTCAGCCCACATCTTGATATTTCATCAACTTTGGTACTACATACCTTATGAATCCCACCATGGTAGGTAAGGATGTGATATACTAAGTCTTGCACAAGCATAACAAATAGATGATCCCTATGATGGGGGAGTCACCACTTTTATCAGGCTATGAATAACCTTTCAAAAGGCCATGTTTCTACTCAAGGAAATATGTATGGTGAGTATCTTGGGAGCAAAACCATCTATGCTCTTGCACTGAACATTTCACAAATATCCTCAATCAATAGAATAGGTGGGCTACTACTTAAAGGTGTTTAGTAATGTTTGATGTTTTTCGACATAAGTTCATTTTGCAGTGAATCACTTAAGAGCCTTGTAACTCGTGGTGGGGCCCATTTGTCCTTTCGGCAAGTTACACTGTAGGAACAGCTATACCTAAGGCTACAACTTTCACTCTCACCTGATTTCTATAGTGGCTCAAAGGATTTACCATGTGAGGTCGTTCCCAAGAGTGATCGATCCATTGGCAAGCCTCTCTTAAAAAGATAAAATTTGAGTGTTACTAACACTTTTCTCTTGCACCTATGACCACTCGACAAAATTTTTGTACACAAGTGTGCCAAACACAAAATGTACTTGTTCTTTTTAACATGTCATTGCAATGATTTTCTATCTATTTGGAGATGTTGCTCCAACAATCATGGTGTTCTTTTTAACTTTAAAGGCAATATGTTTGAGTAAACTAGAATTTTGAAAATCCTGGTCAACTTAATGAAAAACACGTTTGCATGAAATAAATTATTTTGCAAAATAATACAAATTCATTGTTCTTTTTACTTGCACCAAAAATTGAAGTGTTGATTGTGAGTTTTGCTTTAAGTCTGATGCAATAAAATGAAATTTGTCTTGCCTTTTTTTAAGCACCAAAAATAGAATGTATCCTAACTTGCAAGAAATGAAGTTTGTGTTGTTTAATTTTAGAGCACCAAAACAAGATTGACCCTAACTTGCAAGAAATGAAGTTGTGTTATTCAATTTTAGAGCACTAAATGAAAATTTTAACTTTGAACAACAAAAGGAGTTAGTTAAAAACTTGCACAAGAAATGAATGGTTAGGAAAATTCGAACCTATGGTGGGCTTCTACAAACCTAATTTTATTTTATTTTATCGGTTACATGGCCTTTTTTACAACGTTCTGTTACAATAGCGCTACTCTATGTGCAAATAGAAGCACTACTTTAACACAAACACACCAAACAAAGACAAAAATGCTAAAGTAAAAAATCTAACAACAAAAACAGATGCACTAAAACATGTTCAAAAGCGCTACTTAAGCTTCAAAAGCGCTAAATATGGGCAATAGCGCTAAATTTGAGACAATAGTGCTAAAACGTGATCAAAAGTGCCAAAGCGTGACCTGTGTGTCAAGCTAAACAGTCAAAAAGTTAGTTTTTAAACAAAAATTTGTTGTTGTGTGTTTTGATTCACGTCGGGTTCACCAAATGATGCTTTGCAAAAAGGATTAGAAAATCTGTTTGATGGCAACACACACAAGAGCACAAGAAACAAACGTTAGTGTTAGCAACAAAAGATTATCCTAAATAGGCATATCAAGAGAGATATTAAGCATGAAATAGAAAGCATGCAAACATAGAATAGATAAACTATACTCCTCCAAATGCTAATCAAGATGCTCATAGTTGCTCCTCCCTTGTTCCTCTACTCTCCAAGTTACACATGAGTGTAGCTCTCAGCTTTTAGCACTAGCCATGGATGCCATATGAAGATTCAAGATGGTTGAATATGATAAGCAAATGCTATGCAAGTGTAGATAGTGATGCTATGAAAAAACTCCATGCTAATACCAGTATAACAACAATACTCTAATGCTTCCTCTTTTGCTTGAGGAGAAGGGTTCTATTTATAGAAGAAATGGGGAAATGAAGGGTTAAGATTGAGAAATCTTAACAAGGGTTAGGATTGAAAGATATTCAATCCATGTGAGACTTTCAACCCAATCCCATGTTGACAAGTGTCACCATGAGGAGGCTTGAGAGGAGAGATAAGGAGCATTAAATGCTTGAGGGGACATGATGGTTACTCTAGGGGGTTGGGTTAGGGTTAGGTTAATGGATATTCCTTTTATCCAAGGGATAAATGAATGTGCAAGGCTTAAATGGTTATCTTAGTCAAAGAAATAAATGCTTTGAAGAGACCCATGAGTCAAGAGGATGGTTAAGTTCGAGGAAAGTCTCTAACCAAAGGTAAAAGGTGAGTTAACCATAAATGGTTATGTAAGAGCCTTTAATGGTTTGGAAGACTTTAGAGGTTAACCATTTGAAGACATAAAACCTTTAATGTTTATTGAAGACTTTGAAGGTTTTTGAGAAGTGACTTCCTTTTATTTACGAATGTGACAATGATTAGGATAGGATTAGCCTAAATAGAACGAGTTAGAAGAATCTAGAAGGGATTTAGGCATGCAAGTGGATTTTGTAGGAGAATGCAAGTGGGAGGAATTTTGGGATTTTTAATTAAAATAAAATCATTTATTTCAATTAAATGGTGTAATTTGCATTTGGATAGATATTTAAATAAATATTAATTTATTTAAATGTGAATGTGAATTTTGGATTTTATTTGAATCTTAATTTATTTACATGAGAAAAAGGAAGATAAAGCATTTAAATGCTTGAAGACTTTGAGGGAAACCTTTAAAGGCTTAAGAAGACTCTAGAAAGAAGCCATTAAGTCTGAAGACTTTAAGGGAAGCCATTAAGTTTGAAGACTTTAAGGGAAACCAAATTAAAGGTTTCAAGTGGGTGAGGATAAATAGGATTTTAAATAAATAATTTTTTTTAAATAGTTGTGCAACTTGCATTTGTCGGAAAATACAAGTGGGTGGAGGATAAAGACGATTTAAATAAATGATTTATTTAAAATAATTGTGCAACTTGCATTTGTAGGAAAATACAAGTGGGTGGAGGATAAAGGTGATTTAAATAAATGTTAATTTTTTTAAATGTGAGAGATGGGATTTTGGGGGATTTAAATAAATATTAATTTATTTAAATGTGAGAGAAGATTTAATTAAACAAATATGATTTATTTATTTAATTAATGGTCTGAATTTGGTTAAGTGAATTAAATCAAATAAATTGAATAATTTATTTAATTAATAGGAGAAGATGGTTAAGATGAATTAATTAAATATTAATTTAATTAATTATTGATTGATGGTTAAATAATCAAATAAATATTAAATATTCATTTAATTAAGTGGACAAATTCATGTGACTACAACTAATTAATGTATGACTTTTATATATGTTAATGGAAGTGATTAATAAATTAATAAATATTATTAATCATATATTAATTACTAATTTTTAATTAATGTATATTTTTCTAATATATATTAATTATGGTTGAATTATGGATTTTTGGATTTATCAAAGATATATTTTTATGAATTAATATCCTTAGATGGTGTAATTGTTTTAAATATATGCAAGAGAAATATATTTTATGGGGAAATGTTTATCCAGTTCGATATTTTCTTGTAATGTTTTATTTTTATTTTTATTTTATTTTTGGAAAGTGTATATTTGTGTTGCTAGAGATGAGAATTTATTGCTTTCGACTCAGGATGAAATGATGTTTTATTTGGAAAAATGAATATCATGTGTTAGTTGAATAATTTCAATATTTGACTTTGTATCATTGGGTTTCTTGCATATATATTATTTATGTTAATGTGAACTTGGTTTAAAAACTCATAATGATGTATTTATGTTATGTTTTGATGCAAACGAACTTAGTGAGTTAGAAAACCAAGAATCAACCTGTACCTAGATGAGGTAGATAACTGCAATCTAACTTAGATCATTTAGAAAACTTGATCGACTTTTATGTTTAAATCAATATGGGAAAAGATTGTCTCTACTGATTATTGCCTATGCAAGTTTAATTTCTGTATTCTCTTTTGTTTAAAGTAATGGCAAGGCCTTGATATGTTTGTTTGGACCCTATCATTTGGTTGATTTGGGGTACCTTTTTATGTCTTCGGTCTCTAGTTTGGTTGTTGCCTTTTGATGGTGTTATAACTGGTCTTGTCCTTTATGCGGGTGTTGAGTGTTGATTTGTGGTTGACCATAGCGGGTCAGGTCTCTAGTTAGGGTACTGTTGGGCAATGGACCTTGTATTATATTTGAATATATTTAGTTGGATCCGTTTCTATGTAGGGATCATTTATGTAATTATTGACCGATGTGGTCGGTTGTTTATTGGTATGATTCCCCTTGATGGCAGGAATGTAAATGACATGAAACTTATGTACCCTTAACTTATTTAAATGATCAGAGGGGTCTTGCAATTGAGCAGACTCAGAGATGTAGCCCTTTAGGGGTGAACTCCGATATCAATTTGGTGTTATGTGATGCTTTGTTCTTATGTTTCATGTTTTTAGTGTTAGCATGTATGGATGACTTTTTGATAGAATGTATAAGTGGATTAGATGAGATTTATTGTAAATGCATGTATGTAGTCGTCTCTTAATGCAGTAATGTGGTTCATGAAAGAGTGTAGTTTGATTTGCAGAATGAGTTCTATAATTGTTAATGAAATTAAGTATGCATGAGAAGATCTCACTAGTTATGATGAAATTATAGTACATTTTGGAACAAGATGCATGGCATGTGTTTAATATAAAATTGAATGAAATGAATGGATAACAATTGTTGGATGAACTCGTCATATTACCTAAATTGTAATTCTAATGGATGAACTTCATATTAGCTATATTTTAACCTTAATAAATGAACATCATATTAGCTATTTTTTAACCTTAATGAATGAATTCATATGTTATCTATGTTTTAACTTTAATGGGTAAATTTCCTCATATTAGACTCACCTTCAACCATAATGGATGAGCACGTTCTATTTTCTATAATGATAATTTACTGAACAAATTATATCCTTGTTTAAAGAAATAACATGAAATTAAGTTAACTTGTTTTATTGGGTCAGATGTCGTGAGTTGAGATAGATGTTAAGTTATGTAATCACGTTGGGAGACTCCTTAGGTTTTGTTTAGTCTTCTGCTGTGTTATCTGAACTTTTGATAACTCCTTGTATCATTATGTTGTGTCTTATTTAAAAAAAAAATATTGCACTCCATTCGTGTGTTTTAGCTTTATCCCTTTGGTGTTTCCTGGTGGGGCATTACAACCACTCTCTTCTAAATGTCTCTGTCGAATAGTATATACTTGTTGATCAAAGAAAATCTAACATTGACTAGTTATATAAATAACTCACTCATATATATTTTGCCTTGGAGGAGCCATCTTAATGGATATATTGTGAATAGTTATTAATTTAGGAAAGATAGCCAGTAAGAATGATCTTTCCCTTGTCATTGGCATTATATATGAAGTTAATAACTTATCTATAAATCCCAATGACTTTTCATTTACTCTTGCAATTGCCATTTGTATTGAAGTTATTGTAAAAGTGTTGACAATCTTTAAATTGAGCAAGCAACTTTTCCTCTTCATCCACCTTTTGGATGGAGTTGTTAAGTTACATCAGTGTTCCAAAAACACTTACTAACTTGGTTGAAAGTGCTGATGAGTATGTATTTTTTATTTTTCATCAGTTTTGAATATCTCTTTACAACTTCATAATTTTTGAAGTTAAGAAAATGAGTTATTGCCAAGGCTCCATTAGAGTTTGAAGCACAACTCATAACTTTTAAAACTTTTAAACTTATACCTTGTTAAGAAAAATAATCATATGATTTCATTAATTTTATATCACCATTCCAAAGGAGGCTATGAACTTGTATTGATCCAATGATTATATTAGGCTTCTCTTCATCATTGACTCTTGAGGAGTTGGAAATTTACATCATCAACTTCAACAATTTTAAAACTTGTTAACTTCTTGAAAATCAAACTATCCAATTTCACAAGGTCATCCCTAAAATTTAAACTTCATAAAATTTGTCCATTAATCTTGTGATTATAGTGAAGGAGAAAACATGCACAACTTTTTCTTAGGTCAACATTTTATCACAAAAAAGTTATCACATTGTTCATAATACCACTGGGACTAAAACCTTAAAGACAATTTCATTTAAAGTGAACAAAACCTTTGATTTAGTTCGTATGACTTAATTATTTTTGTAAATCTCTCAAATTGAAAGGTGGCTTGATCTTATTTTTTTCCATATTGGTTGAAATACTACCAATAATGTCTTCATAAAAGGATTTTGCACAAACTTTTATCATTTTCAAGATTTAATTATTTTTGTAAATCTCAACAATTTGGATGACTATTTCTAGGATTTTGACTGAGAGCATTGATGACCCCACTTTGAAATGGCAAGTGAATAAGTATGTTAGGGTAATCAAGGACCCTTTTAACCTAGAATCAATCTACAAATTATTTGGACACAAAGTTTAGAATTTTCCGAGTTTAAAAATGGGGCTAATGGGATATGAAATTGAAGATAGTTATATGCAAAATTTGAAGATGCAACAAGAACAAAAGTTGTATTGCCCAAAATCTATTCTTTATTAGAGTAAATAGTTTGTCCTATTTAATTTACCTAAGTTTCACTTAGGTAACTAGAATTTAATTAGGTAGTTGGGACTAGTTTTAATCCAACTCTCCTTTGAGATTGAGACATGTCCATATCTTGTGCTCTTTTCTCCTCCACTCTTGCCTTTATAAGAAAGACTATTGTATATTATTTTTCACCTCTCATTTCAATGCAATTCATTGATTGGTGAAATATCATCTCTATTGTAGGTTCTCTCTTTATTGTGAAGGATGGTCTACAAATTAGCTCCTGAGGTTGTGTGCAAATTCTAACATGGTATCAAAGCTATCTTTGTTGCAACCCCTTAAGTTTTTGATAGTTTTCATCAGCTTAATTTAAGGTCCAAACTAGTCAGATTTGTACTGGTTTGTAGAGTTTTCATCAGCTTGCAACCCATTTGCTATATTCCATATTTATTCAAAATCATCTTAATCACTCTTTATTGAGACAACCACTCATCATAAGGCATTGCTTGAGGTCCCCGACTTGACAACTTCACTTATTAACAATTTACTCATTGCTTAATTGACACTATGAATTGATGTGGTAGTTATCCGCTAGTCCTTGGTCACACGACTTATATCTCTTTGTACCCCTTTTAGATTGATAGCTTCATTGCTTCTTCTTGACGCATTTGGAGATTGTATTTTTATTTTCTTGGTGGCCCATTTGAGGATTTGCAGTTTCTTTGCCATGTAGAGGCTCATGGGTTGAGGTTTGTCATTTCCATGGCATTGGTTATCTCATCATTGGTGGCCCATTTGCAGTTTCTTTGCCGTGTAGAGGCTCATGGATTGAGGTTTGTTGTTTCAATGGCATTGGTTAGCTCATCATTGGTGGCAAATTTGCAGTTTCTTTTCTGTGTAGAGGCTCATGGGTTGAGGTTTGTCATTTCCATGGTATTGGTTAGCTCATCATTGGTGGCCCGTTTGAGGATTTGCAGTTTCTTTGCCGTGTAGAGGCTCGTGGGTTGAGGTTTGCCATTTCCATGGCATTTGAGGAATTGTAGTTTCTTGGTGGCCCATTTGAGCTTTGTTGTTTCCATGGCATTAGTTTGCCATATGTATTTTCAATTAGATTGATTGATGCTTTTTGTTGTTCTTATTGCTGTCATCTAATCATTGTCCAAGTAGTGTCATTTCCGGCATTCGTACAAATTGTTGTCTTATTGATCCTAATCATCATATTTTTCAAAGGAGGTTCTTTAGTTATAACACCATATCAATCTTCTTTGGATAGTTGTCTACAACTTCTTCATGCTTTGGTGATATTATTCACGTTCATTCTTTTAGGATATTATTTTAGAGGCTTCTTAGTCCTTCGTGTTCTCATCTGGAGAGGAGTTTTCTTTAGCAAATTTTTTTCTACTTTTACCATTTGTGAGAAATTGCATTGCGTTGTAGTTGTACATGAGTACCTAATGTAGCTTTGTTTCCAAGACACATAATGCATCTCAATTTCTATAGTTTTACCCCTTAAATTGCACTTAAGGGGAGTGTTGAAGTAAATAATTTTCCTTATTTATATTTTGTTGACTTTGAATTTTACTTTAGAAATGAACAACCTTATGGGAAATTCAGTGGTGGGGGACTGATTGCACAGGTTCCACTGAATGACCTCCGGGATTGAGAAGCCGACTCTTCCTTGGTGTTTTGAGAAAAGGGGGAGAAAGAAACACCTTAAAAATAGTAAAAACTAGACTATTGAGGCGATACGCCAGATTATTAAAAGGTATGAGCATACAAAACCCAAAAACATATGACTTTCATAAGCTCATTCAACAATCTACAAGTCCGGATTAGGAACATAACCAAGATACAATTAAATTTCTTAGTAACATAAGGAAATAATCATCATGCATTTACTAGATAACAAGTGTGAAACATAGTTTAATCGACAAAATCTTAGACAGATATATTCCCAAAGTTATTGAAATTTTAACAAAATAGCACAGAAAAGACCATCAAAGCATACTGAAAAGAATATCATAAAGACCACAAGCACAATCTAAATAATCCTCTCAGAAAAACAATAATAGTTTTTTTTTTAGGCTAAAATCACTATTTAATAAACTTAACTATTCTTTTTGAAAGTTTCGAACCCCTAGCAATAGGGAAAAAACCAGCATAAATAGAGCACTTGGCTCCTGAAAATAGCCCCCAAAACATGCCAAAAAGGCATAACCTCCCTGAATAGAAAAACATACCGTGTCGCCCTGGAGATCACACCCAGCAAAATGGCCTGTGGAATTCCACTTTTTGCTTGCAACGGTCCGCATACCACCACGAACCACAAAGAATTTACTAACCGCAAATTGACTGCCAGAAAAGATTACAAAAAAGAGAGCAACTACTTTCTTACTATGTTAAAAGGTGGGCCCCATGAAAGAAACTAGTCAACACGCCTTTCCATTTGTCACCCCTGCACTACTCCAAAAACTAGATGCCAAATATGGATCGAGGGAGCAACACCAAGCCGACAATTGTCCCACGTGCCCTGCGCTGCTGGAAAACTAAAGAGGCAAACCAAATAGGGGAAACCAGTGGCAAACCTTAAACTGGGGGGTTTAATGTGAACATTTCTTAGCGACTAACAGGGGATATTTTGCCTATGGAATGGGGGAACCCAAAATTACTGGTTCGCAAACCAGATTTCAAGCCAAAATGGGATAGAGTAGATCAAAAGCCTGCTGCAAAGGCAACCATTCATCCTTAGAGAGTATAGCTTGCACCTCCAAATTATGGAAATACTAATCCAGGAAATTTAATTAATCAATAGGAAGGGGGACAGGCTCGTCTTGGACCTATTTTAAGAGGGGTGAGAGCTGGGCTAGAGGATGAAAAAGGAATTCCACCTCGATCACCGAAATAGGATCTCCTAGGAGCTGCAGGAAAGCTCTATCTTACTGTAAATCTTTGACCTAGCATAATATTTGCTCAATCCGTAGCACAACATCACCTATAGGAAAAGGAGAAGGCAGGCCCAAAGAAACGAACCTCTCTAAATGTTGCTTGATGTCTGGAACTAAAAATTGCAAAGGCGGTAGGGCCTCTGAAGCCTACATGATTATCCTATGACGGTTTACGAAAACATTCGTTCTTTTAATCAATTACTGATGGTCAACAATCCCTTTCTCCCTTAGTTCCTCATCCTGAGCGGAATACAACAACTAAATAAGACCTTGGGCTACTAGGAACTTAGGACCAATGACAAGCATGGAACTGTTAATGAGGGCATTGGCCTTAGCGCAAAGGGATTGCACATCACTAAGGAATCTTAACATAGGCTACAGGGATGGACAGTACTACTTTACCCTTTCCCAATGAGAAACATACAGCTCTATCAACATGGTAGAAAAATCTAGAGAATTCTGCTATGGAGGAGGAATGTTCAGTAACTGCAAAATTTCATTGTCCTTTGCAACCATCTCCTACTGGAGCCAACTGCATTTGCTTTGTTCAATGGCCACTTAATTTTCCAAAGTAAGGATCTTTGCCTCCCTAGTCCTAACATCTTGCTGCAGCTACAATGTACAATCTTGTTCGTGCCACAAAAGAGTCTCCAACTCTGAAATGCACTCACCAGATTGTCCAAGACCAACCTCCCTTGCTTTCAGCTTTGCTTTGAAATTGGTCTTTTCCTCAGATAGTGATACTTGGGCTTCACTCAGTTGATGGGCGTAATCCTCTTTGTGAAGGATTTATTCACGCAGGTGCATCTGGACTTGGGCAACATCTCTAGAGGCAGCCTTTAATTGTTGTATTTCTGCATCCTTCTCTTGTAATTCCTTCAAACCCACATTCCTTGTCACTTCTTGGCGTTTTAGCTGAGAACTCACATTGTTAAAGGCCGACTGCAACTTCCCTTTCTCTGAATTAGCTTGAGCTAACAGACTTTGCAGATGATTGATTTCTGAGCTCTAGGCCTTGTCTTCCTTCCTTTGCTGAGTGAGGGAATCTCGAAGACTAACATTCTCTGCTTGGAGCTTTTCCAAACAATGGCTTTTCTTGATAAAATCTATGGATACTGCTTTTGAAGTCTCCTCCATCATTCCAACCTTGTCAGATGTCGTGGTGCTTTGAAGACTAATGCTGATGGCTTGTAGCGCGTAATCATCTAGTCTCATTTGAGATTCTGGTTTGTTGACTTTAGGAATAAGATTTGCAAAGTAGAGGCAATCCTTTTGCTCATTGAAGTGCATTTGTAAATGGGGGCGGGCTGGATAAGTGCCTTCCTTCTCTTTCTGCTTAGTTGTCTTACTCAGGCTAGCAGTTCTATAATAAATGATCTGCTGCTGGAACTCATCTGGCTGATCGATGGCTTGATCTGCAAATGCTACACCAGGAGGGACTGCAAAGGGGAAATGTGAAATGGGCCCAGTGAAAGTGGTCTGGATGGGGTGGGCTAGGGCTGATGGGGAAAATAACGGGACAAAAGGGGAACCCCCTAATGGGAAAAGACTTGAGGATGTTATACCCATAACCTGGGGTGATGACTCTCCAAAACCTAGCTGACGCGACACATGGGCTGCTGGCGATGGAAATGTTGCGGGTATGAAAGCCATGGCCGGGAAAGGGAGAGAAACTTGTGGGAGCACATCTTGGGGATCAATTGGCGTACCTGCTAGGGCTAGAGTGAGAGCAGTAGGGACAGAGGTCTACATTGCGGTCATGAGGACAACCAAAAGAATATCTTGAGCCATAGATGAGGGAAAAAAGGGATGTACCTAGCCAGAGGAAGGCGACAGCTATTGAAGATCTGAAGATGTTGCTGAAAATTAAGAAGGTGGGTTTCCTCCAGACGCGCTAAGATATGGCTTCTTCTTTGGAGGGCTCTCGAAGGACCGCTTCTCAAACCACTTCTTACTAGCCTACAAATGAGGCTTGCGAGCTGTGCTATCTAAAGGGAGGAGAATTTGTGGTTCCAGGTCCTACCCTTCAATATTTATAACCTCAACCTCCTGCCAAGTGGACACCTTAGGAGATGAGTCTCCATGTGAGGAACTATCACCTGTCTCATCATCAAATTTATTTACTCTACACCATTCTTGCCCAAAATGCTCATCCAGGGATGCATTCTCGATGCTAGCTCTAGGCTGATTTATTTCCTGTCTATAAACCCAAAAATCTTCCCTTTTCTTTCTGGACCAAGCTAAAGTCTTCATGTTTTCCAACAACGCTCGAGGACTAGGCTTCATGGGGTTGAACCTTTGCACAAGAGAATAGAACTTTAGCCATGGGGGGCATTCTAAAACAGAAAAGTCCTCAAGGCCCACATATAGATTCAGGTCATCAACTCGACGGTTCGTGTGCTTTGCCCATAAATTATGAGGCTCATGCCTAACGACATTCTTTCTCTTGCTTAAGCAACCACCGAAATCATAACTCCAAAGACTGTTGCCATCAAGTCCACATGCACAAAACCACCGAAGGACTCATCTAAGGCTAAAGTAATTGACAAAAGTGTTGCCTCTACCAAGCAACCTACCGAGGGTGAACAAGCCTTTGAAGCTATTGTACTGGTTCAACCAATGAAAGCCTCATCCTCTAAGGAAAAGGAAATGAAAAATCATAGTTTCAAGATAGATTTGTCAAAACCAATTGTGTTGCCAAATGTAGACATATCCAAATTAAAAGGGCAAGTACTTATTGAATTCGGTGAACTATGCAAAGCCAAAGATGAACAAGAGAAACAAATGGCTATTTAGAAGAAAAACATAGTACTTAAGAAGGTGAAAGCATTATTAACAGACATGCTACTTGAAGCTTTTGTAATAAAAGATGCAGCCATTCATGTGCAACTGGATGAACTCCTCACCAAATTAGAAGCATCAAGAGTAGATGCATCTGAGTACCTGAGCAAACTAAAGGACAAAGAGCTCACTGCAAAAATGATTGAAGAGGTCTAGAAAGCCATTGCTATTGGTAAAGTTAAGCTCACCAGACTCATTACTGAGTTGTCCCCTCAACTCAAACATATTCTTTATTTATTTCAAAAACTCTGTACATTTTCTTTATTCATTAAAGATATCAAGAATAAAACAAAAGTGATTGAGAAAGAGATCACTGATCTCTCAAATAAATTGACCACTGAGCCAAATTCTATTCAGAATTTCTATACCAAGTTACAAAAGCTCATGGCTCAACAATTGGAACTGAGGAATGAAGAGCACAAAATACAGATGGACATTATGACTTTTCAAACCTTATTCATTCCACACTTGTCCTTCATCCAAGAACAGATCAACCGAGCTACCTATTTATCTACTACACAAGAGGGAAGCACATTAGATGGTTTAATCTCACTGTTAGCTGACATTACAACTCAAAATTCTTTAATGGACAGTGTCAAGGATTCCCTCTCTACCACTCTCACCGATGCCAGTACAATTTATAAATCCATTTTTGACCAGTTGCCTCCACCAAATGGTAACTAGTTTTTGATGTTTGTCAAAAAGGGGGAGTGTAGTATATGAGTACCAAAGGGGGAGTGTAGTATATGAATATACTGAGTATATCAGAGTATCAACTCGTACAGGTAATTTTGACAAGGGGAGCAATGATCAAAGAGAAAAATAACAAATGCAGTAAATACAAAACATTGATCACTGAGCATGCAAAATCAGAATTATGTACAGTATATTGATAAGGGGAGTATATCTGAGTATACTATTTATTGACTATTGTATATACTGTCAGTATAGTCAAATTTTGTAAGTATATAGATTTTGAGTTATGACTTTGAAAGGAGTTTTGTCAAACATTTCAAAACTAATGTCAAAAGGGGAGATTGTTACTATTTACTAAGTTGTCATTAGTTTTCTATCCAAAGTCATTCTATATACTCTAGTTGGTTAATACCACCGAAATATCTAGTCGGTAAGCACAGAGCAGTCAGTTATAGAAGAAAGAAGTCACAGAGTATAGTATTCACTGAGCAGTCTACTGAGTAACATTCTATGTCTACCGAGCATCAAAGATGGTATACCGAGTTACTACACATCAAGTGAAATGTGTTACTAGATTCATTGAACCTAGACACATATGGGAAACATGTTACAAAGATCAAGGAACAAGAAACCGTTATCACATAGGAAATTGCACCTTAAGATTCTGTATGATTTTGAGGACTTCTATCCAATGAAATATTTTGTATGGTTATTCATTCGATGAATCATGTTTGTAAGATTGAAGCATGAACAGATCACTATCATAAGAGATCTATTTATACAACATGAAATGAGGATCAAATGTGTGTATGAGGCAAGACATATGTAAAGAGAAAAATCATGGGAAAGAACTGAATGTTATGACTGTTACGATTGACAGAGATACACATAGGTCATCGAGAAGGATTTCAGAGAATAGTCAAGGAACAGAGTAAATAGGAAGGGTTTACCGAGTTAATTTATGGGTTACCGAGGTATGCTATAAGTAGGTAATCTCATTTTGAGCACATAGAATCTGCTACAACATTTTAGATGTGAAGTTGCAAATATTTGTAAGATTTTGATTGTAATATTTTGAGTTGTAAGAGAAACCTTTAACAGGGTAAAAGACTCTAACAAAGTCTATAAATTGTAAAGCCTTTAACTAGGTACAACATTTAGTATAAGTGTTGTAAAATCCTTTAGCAAGGTAGATCTAAAGATCTTGATACTCCTAACAGGGTAAGCTATCATAAATAGCTAAACATGTAGCTCTAATTGAGCAACCTTTATTATTGCAATAGTGAAGTTGTGGGTGCCATCCCCACCACAGGTTTTCTCTCTAACCAAGAGTTTCTGTGTAACCAAAATATGTGTTATGGAGTGAATCATGTATGATTGTTATTTATTTGTTTTAGCATTATATTATTTTACATCAATATTCAGTTTATGCTTAGCAGTAAAGTTATTGTTCAAGAAAAGTTTTGGAGTACTGATTCACCCCTCCCCTCTTAGTACATTAGCTTTCCATATTGGGCCTAACACTTTCTTCTCCTTGGATGATGATGCCTTCACCAGTTTAATGAGTACAATGGATTTGGAGGCTTGTTCTTCCTCGGTATGCTGCTCGGTGGAGACAACACTTTTGTCAGTTCTTGTAGGCTCTGTTGTATCCTTTGGTGATTCCTTGCTCGAGGTGTCAGTGGCAATAGTTTCAGTGCTTGCAGGTGCTTGGGAAGTTTTCTCACTGATGGCCTAAGAAGTAGATTCACCTTGTGTAGCCTTTTGATTCTCTTTACCTTTATCTGTGTCCTGAGGTTTCTCGGCTAAAACTTGTTGAGTTACTGGAGGATAGAACTTAACTTGTTCCACAACTGATTCACTTGATAGCAGTTTGGCATAGGTAGTTCCTTCTATCATTTCTTCTTTCTGTGCCTTAGTGTCCATGACATCCTCATCTAACTGAATAGTTGAAGCAGGATCTTGCTCAGTGATGTCAACTATTTCCACTTCACCTTTAGATTCTTCAGTTTGAATTTTGAATATTTTCTACCATTTTTCTTTAGTTTCATTCTCTACTTCAAGATAAAGGCCATTCATCATTTTCAAGGCCCTTTGCTTTACTTGAAAATTTGTCTGGTAGTTTTTCAAATGATCTTTTATATCATCTACTAACATATCTAGAAAGAGATATACCAAAACTCTTTCTCTTATCTGCTTCTCCGAGTCCATAGCATATTTCCATCTATTGTCAATATGAGAGTACAATGTTTTTGGGAGAAAATTAGTTACTTCCAATGGAACCACTCGGAACTTGAGAAGTGTACAAGCTACTGACTCTTCTATTTGCCTCTTCTCTTCATCTATTCTGGATTCATACTTTACATATCTGAATGACCCAAATCCACCATATTGTTTCAATTTTGCACAAAAATTATCAACACTGTGTACATCTTCCTTAGTGCTTTTTACAATCTGAAATTTATTTGCATCTTCAGACTCAGTGTCACTAGATTCTTTATTCAAAATTAGTCTTCTGGTCGTCTTTTTATAAGTTTTTGTAACCTTATGCATTTCAACATTTTTCTGCCTCTTACTGGGTGACACAACAGATGATCTAGTGTTCAGTCGCTTTACTGGTAGGGTCGATGATACCTTGGTAGTATCTTGTTTCTTTCTTTTCAGAATTTTGCCCTTTGGCAACTCAATGCTTAGTGTAATTGCTACTTCTTGAGCTTCAGATTCTTCCTCGATTGAAATTTGATCACTCTTGGTAGGAGGGGAGGTAGAACCTTCTCCAAATTTTTCAGTTAAATCCTTGATCATTTTGGTGGCTTTTCTAGTAGCCTTTGGTACCACAATGCTCATTTTTACTTTTTCTCTTACCTCTTCATAGGTGCCATACCTGATCTCGGTAGTATACCTTGGAAGTGCCGAAAAGGCATCTATTTGCTACTAAGCAATGTCAAAATCTATTTCATAACCCATAGGTGGTAAAGATTGAGTCCTGGGTTCTACTGCATTAACATAACAGTAGTTGGTATCCACTTCAAAGCATATAGTATCCTTGTATTTTTCCACTAACTGAGGTGGGATCCTATACCTATTATGCATCTTTTCCTGGGATTAGTTGAAATAGTCATCCATTATCTCATTAAAATTATCACCTAGCTGATTGATGAAATCATTTTTTCTGATGGGTGATTGGTCGGTGTAATTCCCAAATGATGTTACCAACTAAAGGAAATAATTTCTAAAAATAGAAGAACATGCACACTAAGAGTGACCCAAACTTTAGTTCGTTAGCAATATTATTCTTCTTTGGTTTCCTTATTGTGTTGAGATTTTCAAAAAGCTTCTTCAACAACACTTCACATAAATCAATTTTCATACCCTTTTTCACAATTTTATAGGCCAAATCTACAACTACACATGGTACACTATTTTCTCTTGCCAACTAGAAGAAATAATAACCAATAACCCTAATTGCAAAATTAAGTTGTGCATTAGTTACATTGTTCAACTTAAGACCTCTGCAATCAGACTCAACTCTAGTTAATGTTATCAATTCCTTCTGTGAAATCATCTTTTGTGCTCAAGCATGGTCAAATATAGGGTATCCAGTTATTATGTGAATAATCTCCTTGGTGATCTTGAAGGGTTGATCCTCTAACCACATAAAAACATCATGCACTCTGCTCAAGACAAATTTGACCCAATGGGGTTTGAAGACTCGAGGATAGGTTAGGGCTTCAATCAATCCCTTAACTTTGATGTGCTCAAACTTGCTATTTAAGATTCCATCAGTTTACAATTCATCATACATATCCTTAATTTGAGTATGACCTAGTTCTTCAACACAACACTCAGTATAAAATCTGACATTTTCTATTAACAGAACCCTATCCGGAATAAGAGAGAATGCAGTTTTCTCATTGGGTTCGGATGCCACTTTGGGAGGTAAGGTGTATTTTACTGTAGGCTTCACAATGCTCACTACTACAGTGGGTTTCTGTACCTTGGGAGTCATTTCAAACTTGAAAATCTACTTGTGAAATAGCTTAGGGTTTTAGATAACTAGAAAATGCTTCCAACTTAGTAAATACAATGCAAATATTCACAACTGATTTTGATCGGTTAATCTTGCTTGAAAATGCATTTAAATTGTGTGAAATACCTTGAATTCACTTACGGGAATGTTTGATCGCCTTTAATTCTCTTAGCTTTACTGTTTGAAAATTGGTAAGTGAAAAATGACTGCGCAAAGTACTTTAAATACATCCTCTTGACCTTATCAGGCTTCGTGCAGTTAGGCATAATAAGCATTAAATACACTCAGCTCCACTAAATCGACTATCTTCCTTACAAGCTTTTACCGACTAGACAGTTTAATGCATTTACCAACTTCTCTGTTTATTCATAAGACTAGATAATATTTCAAATTTGCTATTGCATCTTAGTTATGCTGATCTTGGAATTATGTACTTGATTAAATAGGAACTGTTAAGATCTAACCTTGTGAGAATGGAGTCCCTCCATACCTTTATTGATTAATTTGAGGTGGATGCACCTAACTCGGTAGGTAAGGTGCTTTCTTCATTAGTTGACCCATTTTCCTTATTTTTCCAAAATGTTTGTAATTTATTTCTTATCTCCTCATTATCTCCTTTGGGTTAATCTCTACAGTCTTTAGCTAAGTGTCCAACTTTGTGACAATGAAAGCATGCCATTCCAGGATTTCTCCATGATCTGCGGTTGTTCATTCCAAACCTTATCATACAATTAGCACTTATATGTCCATATCTTCCACAACATTCACACCATATTCTTTTGTTGTAATCCCATGGTACTAAATTGTATTGATGACTGAGATCTGTGTGATTTCGGTAGCTTCTAGCATTTGCTTGGTGTGGAGACCACATATAGTTTTTCTACTTAAACCAACACTCCTTGGTATTGTGTCCATATCTATTGCAATTTTTGCAAAACCCCTTGAATTTTTCCTTCTAATAATTGTTAACAGATTTTGTTCTACATTGTTTAGATGTGTGACCATACTTATTGCAATTGTAACAATAACCATCAGACCTAGTAACATTCAGTTGCTTACCTTTTCTTATCTGACAAATGTTGATAGTATGACCTTGTTTTCCACAGTAGTTGCAAATAGGTTTCTTGTCCTTCATCTTATCTTTGCTTCCAACCTTCTTTGATGATTCTCCTTTCTCGGTGGTGTTGATCCCTTTCTCAGTAGAGTTGTTTCTTTTATAACCGAGTCCAGTAGATTTGTTGGGTGATCTTATGTTTAGTTGCTCATCCAACATTCTTGACGCTTCATAACTTTTCTTCAGTGTTTCTTTTGACTTCTTTTCTGCTTCAAGTTCATCGGTCAATCTTGATAATTCAAGTTTCAATGCTTGATTCTCATTTTCTTTTAGAGTCGCTTCATGATGTGCATAACCCAATTGATCAGATAGATTATGTTGAATTCCAGTCATCCTTGATATTTCATCATTCTTTTCAGACACCATTGCTTCTAGCTGTTGTTTTTCTCTTTCTATATTTCACATATTATCTTTAGCTATTCTCAATGCATCAAGATTTTCAGTCATCTATGTGCTGAAATACTCATGTTCCCTTCTCATTGCTTTTAGTTGTTCATTCAGTGCTTTGTTCTTTTCTTTCAGTTCTTCAATCATTTCGTCAGACTCTTCTGATATGTTGTTCTCAGATGATCTCTCAATTTGTTCCACCAACTCTTGTGAGTCATGCAAATCATCAAACAATCTTCTTCTAACTTTCAATGATCTTTGCATTTGTCTTTGCATATCTGCAATCACTTGATTAGCATTATCCAATTCTTCTTGAAGATTCACAATTCTGCGAGATTGTTTATAGCCTTCCATTGATAGGATCTTTCTCTTTAGGCTATTAATCCCTTTACCAAGAGTAGTGCTCTGATACCAATTGTTAGGTCCAACTAGGAAAGCTAATGTACTAAGAGGGGAGGGGTGAATCAGTACTTCAAAAATTTTCTTCAAAAACAATTTGACTGATAAACATAAACTGAATACTGCTGATCTCATAATATATAATGTTGAAACATAATCATAGAAAAGACATACATACAAACTTCACTCCATAACACAAAGATTTTGGTTACACAGAAACTCTTTGTTAGAGAGAAAAACTATAGTAGGGATGGCACCCACAACTTCACTACTGCAATAATAAAGATTGCTCGGTTAGAGCTACATGTTTAGCTATTTCTGATAGCTTACCCTGTTAGGAGTATCAAGATCTTTAGATCTACCTTGCTAAAGGATTTTACAAAGACTTTTACAAAATGTTGTACCTAGTTAAAGGCTTTACAATTTATAGACTTTATTAGAGTCTTTTACCCTGTTAAAGGTTTCTAACACAACTTAAATAATTCAATCAAAATCTTTACAAAATATCTACAAATTTACATCCGATATGTTATAGCAGACTCTATGTGCTCAATATGAAATTACCTTGCTCATAGCATTCCTTGATAATTGATAAATCAACTCGGTAACCACTTCTATATACTATGTCCTCTTAAATTGTTCTTTGAAACCTTCTCGGTAACCTGTGATTATCTCTATCAATCATCACATCTTATCTTCTCTTAAGATTTTCATTTTCAACTCATCATTTTTCCTCAGATTAGATAATCAAATCATTCTATTTTTATAGATCTCTGAGACGGTGATTTGATCATGCATTGATCATACGAACATGTTTTTATCGAATGAATAAACATAGAAATTGTTTCATTGGGTAAACTTCCTCAAAATCATACAAAATCTTTCACTGAAATTTCCTATGTAATAACCATTCCATGTTCTCGAATCTGTAACACATTTTATATATGTGTCTAGGTTCATTGAATCTGGTAACACATTTTTAGTCGGTTCAGATTAACTCAGTATGCCTTCTTTGCTACTTGGTATACATAGAACTTTACTTGGTAGACAACTTGGTATGTCTCATCTCGGTGAGTAGCTTTTCTTCTGTAACTGACACCTTAGTAATTACCGACTAGACATTTCGGTAGTATTAACCGACTAGAGTATATAGAATGACTTTGGACATAAAACTAATGACAACTTAGTAAATAGTAATAATATCTATACTTTAGTTGCTCAAACTTTCACCAAAACACAAGGATATCTTAGAGCAAGCTCTTGTCGAAACAACTATTCCAAATGATCTGGATATTGATCGATTACAAGCCATGGTGACCCATATGATGGTGCCACATAACATATCTTTTTCTGGTCACAATGATGTCTCCTTGAGTTATCCGCATAACACCCCACTACATATCCAGGTCTTAGTCTATAAACATCGGGTAAAAAGAGTATTAATAGATGGAGGAGCCGGTCTCAATATATGTACTCTAAAGATTATCCATGCATTGGGCTTCTCTGATCAAGCTATTGATCCCAAAAAGAAAATCACTATCAAAGCCTATGATGATAAAGAAAGATCATCCAAAGGAACTGTGATACTACCCATTTAGGTAGGTCCTATACAAAGAGACATGATGTGCCAAGTCTTGGACAAAGACTTGATATACAATGTACTAGTGGGTCGTCCATGGATCCATGAAATGTAAGTGGTACCTTCCACGTACCATCAATGTCTCAATTTCCCCTACAATGGATAGGAAATTTCAATATATGCAGATACTAACCCTTTTTCAATACTGCAATGCTATGGGGGAAACTCAAGATAGCCTAGTTCGACACAACAGGGAGGCCCAAGCTTCCTCATCATCCAACAATCAAGAAGAACTCAAGTCCCTATCCATAAAATTCAAGAAAAAGAAGAAAATAAAGGACGAAGGCATTGGGGGGTACTCTTTTGAACCCCTGTATCTATCTAAGTTGCCAACTTTAGCAAGGTCTTATGGACAACCTTCCACATCTAGATATTAGGAAGCACATCCCATCACAAAGTTTGATGGTACATTTAAACAGATAGGCACACTGGCTGAAGAATTAGAAGATAAAGACATCCTTAGTTGGCTATACAAGGATGAGAAAGAAATCAGAGTTGCTACCCTAGAAGTAGCCATACCAATAGAACAATATGGAAATGGGTTCTGGATCATCCAACGAATGGGATACAAAGGAAAATGACCTATTGGCAAGCATCAAGAAGGCATCATAGAACCCATACAACCCCGTTCACAATTTGCAAAAGACAAAACAGGACTTGGATATGGACAACATACTCCTTCTGTGCAAAAGCAAGATCACCATCAAAAACCTCAATGGAAAGAAAAGAAAAAACATAATGAAGACTCATGGCAAGAGGCACTACACCAAGCAACAGAAAAGACAAGGAAGGAGAAAAAATGTGAAAAAAATGAGAGGCAACAAGAAGAACTCGCTATCCAAAGGGAGGAATCTTCTTATAAGAATGTACATCATGTACAAGAACCTGATCAAATCAAGGCTGAACCACGGCCTGAGGAAATTTCTACTCAAAAAAAGGAAATGGTGTATAAACAAATTCGAAGAGTACAAACAAGCATCGATCTCAAATTATAACAAATTACCAAATTTGTGTCAATTATTAGTGATCTTTTCTCATCATACAACATACCTGTCTGATTTAGTGAAGCCACCTGGGATAGCAATTTTGAAACAGATTCCAATGAGTATGAGTGGGACACCTATTATAATGTTACTGAATATATTGAGGTGAATACAATCCACACATGCACACCCATTTCTAATGAGGAAAAAGGCTCAAGATCTTGATCATTTGAATTTGGACCACAATATATCTACGAGGCTAGTGAGAACGAGAAACTTTAATATGACCTCACTGATATCCCAAACAACTATGACAATGTCTCCATCATGACACTTACATCAACTGATCTTAACCCACCAAATGACTCCTTACCACTAATATATCCTAACCTCATATACTAGGAAGAACCCAACATTATGATATACCAATATTCCCAAACTATGAGTCAATTATCCAATACCTATGCTTAGTCAACCCGGAAACATGCTCCACTAGTGAACCGCATAATGATATCTATAATCAGGGGAGTGACAAGTCTCTTGGTCAAAAAATAAGGAAAATTAAAAATAGATCTAATGGTGAAAACTATCTAATGGGAATATTAGATCACAAAAACAAAAATGTAAAAATAAAGGACATATCTAAGGGTGAAAACCTCTTTAAGGCACCTAAAGATGGGACACTTGACAATCTTCATGAACATTACTAGGAGATATCACCAATCTTGATTAAGCCAACTCAATCAATAAATATTGGCACTGAAACAACAAACAAAACCATACATTTGGCAGAATCACTAACAGAGAAAGAAAGGTTAGACTACATCCGGTTTTTCAAGGAAAAGCAAATCAACTTTGCTTGGTCTTATGTAGATATGCCAAGAGTTTATCCAAACCTCATTATGCATCACTTATCAATTGTCCTAGGACCAAATCCCATCAAACAAAAGCACAAAAAGATGAAGTCACATGTGGCATTGCTAGTCAAAGACGAATTAAAGAAAATACTGGATATCAGATTTATCTGACCTATAGACTATGTAGAGTGGATCTCAAACATTGTACCTATCTCCAAGTCAGATAAGAGCATTAGGAACTGTACCGATTTCAAAGATCTAAACAAAGCATATCTTAAGGATGACTTTCCTTTACCAAGCATTGATGTTATAGTGGACCTTGTAGCAGGACACACCATGTTATCATTAATGGATGGTTTCTTGGGTTATAATCAAATCAAGATAGCCCTCAAAGATCAAGATAAGACTGCATTCACATGTCCATGGGGAACCTATTACTAGAAAGTCATGCCTTTCGGCCTTAACAATGCATGAGATACCTATCAAAGAGAAATAACCACTACTTTCCATGACATGATGCACATATTCATGGAGGGATATGTGGATGACCTACTAGCTAAATCTTCCACAAGGGAAGACCATATAGCGATATTGGAGAAGATATTCATAGGGTTAGAATAGTTTCATGTCAGATTGAATCCTAAAAAGTGTGTCTTTGGAGTTACCTCAGGCAAATTTTTGGGTTACATAGTATCAGAAAAGGGCATCAAGGTGGATCCAGCAAAGGTGCAAGCTATCATGGAGATGCTACCTCCTAAGAACATTAACCAACTTAGATCTATGCAAGGTCAGTTACAATCCATTCAAAGATTCATAGCTCAATTGGTAGATAAAAGCCTTCTGTTCACATAATTAATACATAAAAATGTACTTTTCAGATGGGAAGACAAATGTGCAGCATCATTCCACTAGCTCAAAAAATATCTGATGAATCCACCAGTTCTGGTACCACCAATAGAAGGAAAGACACTCATCCTTTATATATCATCAATAGAAGTATCATTAGGGGCACTGCTAGTACAAGAAGATCCAGTAGGAAAAGAAAGGGCTATCTATTACATCAATAGGACTTTGAACGGATATGAACTCAATTATACATTCGTCAAAAAGGCTTCCTTAGTAGTGGTGTTTGCTTCTCATAAGTTTTGCCACTATATGTTGGCCCACAAAATCAAGCTAGTAGAAAAGACTGATCCACTCAAGTATCTACTTAGCAAGGCTTCTCTCACAAGAAGATTAGCTAAATGGGTCATGATCCTCAGTGAGTTTGACATTCAGTACACAGAATGATAGGCTATCAAAGGATAAGAAATTGCAGATCAATTGGCAGAAGCACCACTACCAAACCAACACCCACTATAGGTGGAATTTCCAGATATGGATGTGCCCACTATCACACCTAAGCAATGGACCTTGTACTTTGATGGATCTTATACACAACATGGATCAGGTGTCAGCATCCTATTCGTTACTCCAAAAAGGCACACAATTCTGAGATCTTATGGACTAATGTTGCCATGCACCAACAACATTGCTAAATACAAAGCTCTGGTAACAAGAATCAAAGTTGCTATAGAATGGAGAATCACCAAATTGAAAGTCTATGGATATTCTCAATTAGCTATCAATCAAATTAATGATGACTATCAAATGAAAGATGACAAGCTAATGCCCTACAAATGCATGGTGGATGACTTCAAAAAAGTACTTTGTGCACATCACCTTTGAGTAGATTCCAAGATTGGAAAATAGAGTTGCTAATGCAATGGCCACTATCACCTCACTTCTACAAATTCGAGATATATAGAATTATTATGAATTCTTGGTGGAGCAATTGTTTTCTCCTACCTATGACAATTCAACATCCCAAGTCATCTATGCCCTAACTGGTTCTTATTCCCCTCTATACGGGAAGATATATGACTGTCTCAAAAACAATACCCTCTCACTCAGCCTATCTTGCAACCAAAAATGAATCTTCATCTGACAAGTCGCCTACTATACCTTAATCACTGACACACTTTACCACCGAGGTCTACATGGTACTCTTCTTCGATGCCTCAATTGTAATGAATCTAACTCCACCTTACATGAGCTTCACAAAGGTATTTGTGGTACACATTCAAGTGGTCCTACTCTTACCAATAAACTTTTGAGAATGGGATATTAATGGCCAATAATGGAAAGAGAGTCCTATCAATTTGCTAGGAAATGTCTTGAATGCCAAATTCATGGTAACCTCATACATGCACCAGCATAGGAGCTGCAACCATTCACCACATCTTGGCCTTTCTGTAAATAGGGACTTGATTTAGTGGAAAAGATTCATACTTCCTCTTCAAATGCATATAAGTTCATTATCACCACCACAGAGTACTTTACCAAGTGCATCGAAGCAATCCCAATGACCACCATGACTGGAAAGCAAATCTCGTCATTCATCCTCAACTATCTCATTTGTAGATATGGCATCCCTAGCTCCATTATCATGGATAATGGACATCCTTTCAAGAATCAGAATGTACGAGAACTATGTGAGCGATTAAATATCCAACATCACTTTTCCACACCATACTACCCACTATTAGTAAGATGAGAGGGGGGGGGGGTGAATCATAAAATTTCACAATGCAATATATTTATCTGATTCAACCTCGGTAACCTTAGCTGATATGCAACTATGACTATAAATCATTCAAACTCATAAGCAGATACACTTATGACATCATAACACATTTAACACTAGATTTAATGTGGAAACCCAAATAGGGAAAAACCACTGTGGGATTTCAGACCCACTAAGAAATATACCCTTCTAGAGTATGCTTGGTTAAAAGCTAATCCAGTTACAGATTACATACACATTGTTAGATGTGACCTCATTAAGGGATTTTCCTCAGACGTGTTAGAGTCTTGCACTTTGTTAGAAGTGACCTTGTCAAAGGATTTCAAACACTCATTCAGAATGTTACCTTGCTAGAGGGTCTGCAAATAAGACTGTTAAGTATAATCGGTTAAGAGATTTCTTGTCACTTACAAAATAAACAATAGTAATAAAATATATCTACAACTTCACATCTAAAATGCTAAAGTAGATTCTATTTGCTCAAAGCAATCTTGTCATACGACTTATCTTGTCCCTTGTTGGGTTTGTTGGGCTTCTCAATCTGTTCTTCAATCAGATCTTCAAGCTTCTATGCTTGTTAAACATTACTATAGCATCATTGTGCATACATTTGCCCACATTTGTTGTTCATCAACAATTCCTTATTTATAAACAATTTCTAACCGCTTAATCTCCTTGATCACATTTCTCATGATCAATTTTAGCCATTAGATCTTCAAACTTGACTAGGTTCAATGTATCCTTCGATCTGAAAAATGTTTTACCTCACCTTGGAACTTGCATTCCTTCCTTGGAACTTGTGCTAGGTAATTGCGATTCAATCTATGTTGTAGATCTTCCTCTTGATTTTCCATGTCATTGATCCTCAACAAACCTTCTTGCGTGGCATACCAATCATTTATTCATCTCCGGCTCATTAGCATCCTTCATTAAATAATGCTTTTATTCATCCAATGCATTCTATTGTTACTCAGTAAATACTGAACTTCACTCGGTAAACATTCTGGCTTCTTTAACTGATATCGATAACCTTAGGGTTTACTGACTAGGTACCTTAGGGTTTACCGACTAGGTTCTTTTCTCGGTGACATAGTAGAATATCAACAACATATGTAGGATATCAGAACAATCAAAACAACATGATCTCATCATTGTCTAGCTCGGTAAAAGTTTCCCAATGAATAACTTATTACTCCCCTGCATTATTACATTCATTCTGTGTCACTTACCGACATCTTTATACTTGTCAAAACATACTCATTAAGATATGGCAACATCATACTGAATCAAAAAATCAATTGCTTGACATCAATGACAAAATAATATTAGTAATCATCCTTTCTCAGTTATATCAACAATCTCCAACAACCTTCTCAATATCCTCATACCAACAAACTTACAGAAATGCCAACAATCTCCCTTTGTGAAAATGCTAACAATCTCCCCCTTTGGCATTGATGGAAAAACCAACTTAATGTTAATACCAACTTGAATTTATTTCAATTGATTTGGATTCAAATTGTTGTTAATCTTTTCCTGTAAACTTTGAGCTGTAAACTTGTTCTGAAGTCTTCTTCCCCTGTTATTTGTCTTCTCCCTCATTCATTAGTCTTCTCCCCCTTTGACAACAATGCCAAAAGTAAAACTAATTCAAGACTACTTCCTTTGTGAGGTGATTTACTTTCTATTACATATATCATCTCGGTCAGAACATCTTGTCTTTATTCACTATTTCCTACACAACTTTAGGCAACCTCCTAAAGTGTGTAAAGCAACATCAACTCATAAATAGTTATCCTATAGATTCATAGAATTGATGCTTTCACTGAACTCTGTCAGTGAGTACTAGATAGGGGTAGGACCCCTAACTTTCTTCTGAGATACTCAAAAGTGTCCCTTGGCAGTGGCTTTGTGAAGATGTCAGCTATTTGTTCCTTTGTGCTAACATATTCCAGCACAACTTTCTTTTCTTGAGCTTCTTCTCTGAGATAATGATACTTTATAGAAATATGCTTTGTCTTCGAGTGCATCACAGGGTTCTTTGAAATGTTGATAGCACTTGTATTATCATAGAATATAGTTATTGGCTTGATAACTGTCTCATTCATACCTTCCAGCAGTTGTTTGATCCATGCTATGTTGGTACAATTCAATGCTGTTGCGACATATTCAGCTTCAGCTGTTGACTGTGAAATGCATCCTTGTTTCTTGCTAAGCCAACTTATTAGTCTTTCTCCCAAAAAGAAAGCTCCACCACTTGTACTCTTTCTGTCATCAATATTTCCTGCCCAGTCAGCATCAGTATAGACTTTTAAGTCAAAGTCATTACTCTTTTCATATAGTAAACCATAATCTTTAGTTCCTCTCAGGTATCTAAAAATTCTCTTGATTGCTGTCATATGTGTTTCCTTGGGATCTGTAGAAAATCTTGCAACTATACCAACTGCATGTACTATATCAAGTCGGCTATGAAATACATATTGCAACTTTCCAATCATAGATTGGTAAAGTGTCTCATTAACAGATGCAAATTCATCATTCTTTGATAGTTTACAATTAGTAGTCATAGGAGTACTTACAGGTTTAGAATCCTCCATTCCAAATTTCTTCAAGATTTCCTTTATGTACTTGGATTGAGTAATGAAAATCCCATTTTTCATTTGCAGTATTTGTAAAACTATAAAATACTTTATTTCACCGATTAATGACATCTCAAATTCTTTGCACATTTCATTTCCAAAATTCTTGCATAAAGAGTCATTACCACAAAAAATAATATCATCAACAAATATGGCTGAAATTAGTATTCCATCGTCCTTATCATTCTTCATGTACATGTTGCTATTTTCACTTGTTCTCACAAAACCAATCTTGATTAAGTAAGAGTGCAATCTTTCATACCATGCTCTAGGGGCTTGCTTCAGACCATATAAAATTTTGTTCAACTTACATACATGATCTTTATTCTTCTCTTTAATAAATCCTTCAGGCTGTTCAATATAAACTTCTTCTTCTAATATACCATTTAAAAATGTAGATTTAACATCCATTTGATATACCTTGAAATGTTTGTAAGCAGCATATGCCAACAATGTTATTACTCCCTCAAGTCTTGCCATAGGTGCAAAAGTCTCACCATAATCAATTCCTTCTTCTTGAGCATAACCTTTGCAAACTAGCCTTGCTTTATTCCGAATGAGCTCACCTTTTTCATTTAGCTTGTTTCTGAAAATCCATTTTGTACCGATTACATTTTTCTCTTTAGGTCTTGGGACCAGTGTCTATGTTTCATTTTTCTTGATTTGGTCAATCTCTTCTATCATAGCATTCATCCAATCTTCATAGTTCAATGCCTCTTTTACTAACCTCGGTTCAAATTCGGATATCAGACATGTGTTTTCTCTCAGTTTGTTCCTTGTCATTACTGGATCATCCTTATCTCCTATAATTTGACTTGATGTATGATTTCTTCTGACATAATTGGCTAATATAGGCTCGATAGGCTTGGTATGATCTTCTTCATCACTCAGTAACTAACTATTTTCTTCATTTTCTTCATCAACTTTCTCGGTAGGACTTCTCGGTTGCACATATACAAACTCTTCATAATATTCTGGTTCTTTGGAATTTCCTTCATCATTTCTTTCTGCAAATTCATCAATTTTCACATTTGCACTTTCCATTATTTTGTTAGATGATTTGATCAAACATTTAAATGCTTTACTCTTAGAAGAATAACCAAGAAATGTTCCTTCCTCACTTTTCTGATCAAACTTTCCATTTCTGTCATCTTTGTGAACATAACATCTACTCCCAAATATTTTAAAATAACTCACATTAGGTTTCTTGTCATACCAGATTTCATATGGTGTCTTCATAGTTCCTTTCTTCAGTTTTACTCAGTTCAGGGTGTAAATTGTTGTTCTTATTGCTTCCCTCCAGAATGTTTGAGGTACTCTCTTTTCTATCATTAGTGTTCTAGCACAATCTACAATAGATCTATTTCTTCTTTCAGCTATCCCATTTTGCTATGGTGTTCTTGGTGTAGACACTTGTCTCTTTATACCATGATCATTGCAGAATAAGTTAAATTCATCTAAAGTGAACTCTCCTCTTCTATCAAATCTAAGACATTTCAACTATCTTCCTGTTTCTTTTTCAACTCTTGCCTTATACCATTTGAACATTTGAAAAGCTTTTGATTTCTCTTTTAAAAACATAATTGACATCATCCTTGAGTAATCATCCACAAATAATATGAAGTATTTGTCACCGTAATAACTTTGAACTTTCATAGGACCATAGAGATCAGTGTGCACAAGATCTAAAACCTTTAGAAGTGTAGGACTTACTTGTGAAGCTTGATCTTATCATCTTACCTATCTGGCATCCTTGGCATATAGCATTCTTAGGTTTTTCCAAGCTCGGTAGACCTCTTACTCGGTGCTTCTTACTTATTTTGATCAGATTATCAAAATTTACATGACAAAACCTTTTATGCCATAACCAGGTATCTTCTATTTTACCATACAGACATTTGTTCTGAGTTGAGTCAAGATGAAATGTATTACCTTTTGTTTGTGTCCCGATAGCAGCCAGCTTTCCATGTTTGTCATGAACTTTGACACTTCCTTTCTAAAATTCTATTCGGTATCGAGTATTGTTTAGCTATGCTACACTCAACAAATTGTATTTCAAACCTTCAACCCAATATACATCATCACATTTAGCATTGTCAAGAAGTGTTATGGATCCTTCACCTCTTGCTGGACATGGTGCATCATTACCAAATCTTACATAACCTCCATCATAATCTTCTAATTTAACAAACTTGTGTTTATCACCTTGTAGCGTCGTAAATTGTACGCACTTGCCAAGGTGGTACAATTTCACACCTAGTTTAGCACCCGCCTTGGTGCATTTTACATTTTGCATTGCATTTCTCCTTTAGCACTTAATTAATCAAATTAATTAGGTCTAAGGTCCTATTTCACCATTCTCCACATCATAAAGTTGGGCCCTTTTGTTAAAGTGTGCCCTTTTCATTTTATTCCTCCAATACATCATTCAATCAAAAACCCTAATTAAGTCCTATTTTGAACTTGGGGGCTTGGTTTCGGGGGTCAAAACATCTCGAAATCACCTGTAACTTCAGGATTCTCTCTAAAATCATCATATCCGACGGCCCTGAAAATTTGGTGAAAACTTGTCGGGACCGTGGCGCCTGGAGTGCACATGGTCCCGGACGTTTTTCCCGAAATTTTTGGAGCACAATCCAATCATAAAATAAAACTTAACCCCAAGAAATTGGCAGGAAATTCAATCTCTAGGTCGGCCAAAAGATGAAATTACGACCTAGGGTTTCATACATAAGAGCTCTCTTTCTTCATTTGAAGGGATCTGATTTTTGTTTTCAGGAACCTCATATGTAGCAAAAGAGCAGATCTTTGAAGACTTCAACAACATTCAACATCACTCTATCAAGCATTAATCAATTTCATTCATCCATTTAGGGCTTGGAAGACATTGAAGAACAATAGGAGATTACCGACTGAGGATTGGCTTGTACCCCTCCCTTGGGGGTTGGGTATGATTTCATGTTGTTTTCATGTCTTTGCATAAGCTTAAATATATCTTTTATTCATGCTTTAGATCACTTTGCATCTTGATTTAGAGCATTTACATTATCATTTACAAGCAATTAGGGTTTACTTTCTAGGTTGCTCTAGTTTGCTTGCTTGCATTTTAGGATCTTGCACACACACAAGGTCTGCACACACAATACATTTTACAATACAACTTGGCTATTCGTGGAGGTGGAAATCACCAAAGTGGGGGTTTGACTAAGGCAAAACCCTATATAGCCGCCCACACCCTTTTTAGATATAGGTGCAGGTTTCGGGACTCGGACGACGCTGCAGGTTACAGATCCGGGAAAAGCAGGTTGAGACAGCACTCCACACCAAATTGCAGACCAAAAGACCCAGACAGGGGTGTGGGGCACCCTGGTCCTACCAGGACAGGGGTGCTGGGTGCCCTGGTCCCTGGGACAGAGGCGCTAGGCGCCCTGGTCCTCCTGACAGACAGTATTTCCGACAGTTTCCAGAGTGCAAGACAGCAGTTTCAGGTGCAGTTTCTGGCACAGTATCAGGATAGTGGCGCCCGTGCCCCCGTCCTGAACATTTTCAATTAGATTTTGACTCTGGGTACGCATCTACATTCTTATTTCATCCTTGTATTTACAGTTGTTCATTGTTTAATCTCAATTCTGCAATCTTGTTATTAGTTCATACATGCATTTTGGGATTAGGACTTGAACTTGTATCATTTTATCTTTCGATTACAACAAAGGAATAGAAATCCTAATAGGTAGCCCATGGTTCTCTCTTTCACAAAAAGAAGTAGCCAATTGTGTGATACCTCTAGGCTCTTTCGTATTCTGTAATGTGTGTCAAAAGGTAGGATTAGGGCATGTTAACCTAGTCTCGCTTTTTCCCCTACACATTTTGGTGAACCCGACGTGAAATCTATCATTGATTCCTCTTGCATGGCATTTGTTAGATCTAGATCTAGATTTAGTGTGTTTTCATTTCATTTTCATTAAAAAAAAAAAGAGAGTGTGTTTCTTTGCATTGTGTTTTTAAATTTTATGCAACCTTTATTTCAGAATGTCAGATTTTTATTTGCAAAATGTTCATGCTTATGATGATTATTATGAGTATAGCCAAGATGAATTAGATGAAGCTTTAGATGAGTTTTTGAACCCTAAAGATGCCAAACCTTCATTTTACCAAAAACTCATAAACCTTGTTACTATGCCATTTAGGTGTGATGAGAAAGATAAGTCGAATGGTTCCTCTCAAGGGTACATTCCTATCAACTCTTCCACTAAATCTAGTAACATGGTTGTTTTCAACAATCCCCTCTATGAGGAGATGTCTCCTTTCGAATCAAAAGATAAACCTTTTAATCGATATGATCATGCTTTGTTGGATGATGCTCTTGATGACTTTGTGGCTTTATCGAAATCTTTAAACAAGAACAAGACTTCTAAATTGGTTAATATGATAAACTTGAATGAGAATAACAAGCCTCTCTTTGAATTCCAAGGTGCTTATCCTTCTCCCACCTTTCAAGTTCCTAAATCACCTCTCCTTACTATCCAAGGAGGGTATGATCATGATTCCTTTCGTACTCCGAATAAACCAATCATCACTGTGCAAGGAAGAAAACCTATAAGTCCTTATAGTTATGCCAAGCAATTAACTAGAGAGAGTTATCATGCGGTTGCTCATACTTATCACACTAGAAATAATAGGTAGCCTAATCCTCCTCCTGTTATTCTAGTTTCTCTTCCTAATCCTCAACCAATTCTTCCACAAGCTCCCCGTATTTCACAAGTTATGGGTAAGGAATATGATCTCATAGAACAACTTAAAGCTACCCCTGCTAAGATATCCCTCTGGGATTTGATTCAAACTTCTTCTGCTCATCATGGAATGTTACAAGATGCCTTGAAAGATTTGAATGTTCCTCCACCAAATACATCTAGTAATATAGCATCTTTGGTTAACTCTGTGATGAATCCTAAGGCTCAAATTGTGTTTACCCAAGATGAGTTGCCTACTAGTGAAATTCAACATCAATATGATCCCTTGATGATTGTGGTTATCATGAAAGACACTGCTACAAGACGAACACTAGTAGATAATGGCTCTAGCCTTAATGTGTGTAGCATTAATCTATTGCATAAAATGAATGTGGATACATCCCTCATTGAGCCTGACTCTCATCCCATTCAAGGCTTTGACAATGTGGCTAAGACTTCATTAGGTATTATCACCTTACCCCTCACAGTAGGACCTGTCACTTTGCCTACTCCTATCCATGTTATGTCAGGAAATTTAACATATAACTTGTTATTAGGGAGACCTTGGATTCATAGTATGCAAGCTGTCCCCTCTACATTGCATAGACAAGTTAAATTTATTTATAACAATAAGACATATACCTTGATAGGTGATACTAATTTCCAAGCTTGTCTACAAACATCTACTTCCAAAGGGGGTTCTTCTAAGCCATCCTCGTCTAGTGATGACTCTTTAAACAAGATACCTATCGATGAATCCTCTCTGATGATCAAAATTCTTTGGATGAGTCTGGAGCTCCTGAAGAAGATTCTTCTCGACTTGAATCTACACATAAGAAGGATTTTGATCCTGAGAAGGTTCTCGCAGAAGACGATTGGGGATCTCTTGATTTCAATCCCACCTTTGTAGGTGAATATAAGGTTCCTTCTAGAGAGCTTAAAGTTGAAAAGAAGGAAGAAGCTAAAAATTAGTCAATATTACCTGAACCTATGAGTAATAATTTTGTGGCCACTTCTCAAACTTCTTCTCCTCACACCTCTAATTCTAAAGAGTTTGATTCTTTGTCTTATGAAAAACCACCTTCTCTTTCTGAAATGGCTGATCGTTATGGTCGTGGTTTTTGCATTTTTGCTAAGCATGGGTATCATGGAAATGGTTGTGGCACTCACAAACAAGGGATAAAGGTTCCTCTAGAGAATAATTTTCACAATTATGCCTTTGGACTTGGCTATAATCCCTGCAAATGCACTAAAGCTTCTAAAAGACCATGCATTAGTGTTAATGCTATTTCTACATCTCTATCAATGCAACACCCCGAGTATATTGATGGGGATCCTTCGTGTGCCTATGCTTTGGATGTCTTCCCTACCGATGATGCTTTAGCTGAATTCTTGGGAGCATATGACACTCTTCCTCGTTATCATCACAATAGGGGACTTCCTTATTGTTTGAACACTGAAGCCTATTTTGGAAAAGAGATCGATAATGATGAGATTGTGAAAGAATTCCCTCAGTTAAAGGATACTCCTCAACAAAGTAATCTTCTTATAAGTGACACCACTGATGTTAAGATGGATCCTTGTAATAAAGAAAAAGTCATTAAAATTGGAAAATGTTTGGATGAAGAGGAACAAAAACAATATGAAGATTTATTGCACGAATTCCCTGAGATCTTTGCTTGGACATACTCTGACATGCCTGGTATAGATCCTAAGATTGTCACTCATAATATTGTCTTAGTTCCCGATGCTAAGCCCGTGAAACAAAAGATTCAAAAAATGAATCCTAAGGTGGCTCTGGTTGTTAAGGCTGAGATTGAAAAATTATTGGAGGCTGGATTTATTCGCCCTATTGATTATTCCCCATGGATTTCAAATATTGTCACTGTGGCTAAACCAGATAATAAAATAAGAATGTGTACCGATTTTTGAGATTTAAATAGGGCTTCTTTAAAAGATGATTTCTCTCTTCCAAACATTGACATGATAGTTGATTCTACGGTAGGACATGCCTTGTTATCCTTCATGGATGGTTTTTCAAGATACAATCAAATTTTCATTAACCCTCAAGATCAATTCAAAACCGCTTTCACCACTCCTTGGGGTACGTTTTGTTGGATAATGATGCCTTTTGGACTTAAAAATGTCGGTGCAACTTATCAACGAGCGATGACCCTTATCTTTCATGATTATATGCATAAGATTTTAGAGGATTATGTTGATGATATTTTAGCCAAATCCATTCTTTGCATAGATCATATTAAAATCCTTCGTCAAATCTTTGAAAGAGTTCGTAAATATCACATGCGCTTGAATCCCCAAAAATGTGTTTTTGGTGTGGATAGTGGAAAACTATTGGGATTCATAGTTTCGCATCGTGGGATTGAGGTGGACACTAAGAAAATAGATGCTATTGTCAACATGCCACCTCCTAGAAATGTGTCTCAACTTAAAAGCTTACAAGGAAAGATTCAAGCTATTCGTAGGTTTGTATCTCAACTTGCGGATCGTACCTTTCCTTTTACTCAACTTCTCAAAAAGAATATCACTTTTCAATGGAACGGAGATTGTCAGGAAGCATTTGAAGATTTAAAAGTGTATTTGGCTAGTCCTCCTATTCTTCAACCTGTCGAACCTTCTAAACCCTTCCTTCTGTATACAACTGCTTCCTCTCATGCTCTCGCAACATTGTTGGCACAACATGATAAAGATGGTAAGGAATGTCTAGTTTATTACATAAGTCGTACCCTACTCAATTATGAGACCTGATATTCTATGATAGAAAGACAATGCTTGGCCTTGGTGTTTGCAACTCAGAAATTGAGACATTATCTTTTAAATTCAAAAGTCCATGTCATGGTAAAGTTTGATCCTTTGAAGCATCTTTTCTCTAAAACTGATTTATCAGGACACCTAGCTAAGTGGGTTATGATGTTGACTGAATTTGACCTTAAATTTGTTTCACAAAAAGCAATTAAAGGGCAAGCATTGACCGACCACTTAGTTGAGGCCCCTTCACCTTTCTCCTTCCCTAATTTTGAGTCTTTCCCCGATGACTTCATTTTTTCTATAGAAAAAGATGAAACTTGGGAATTATACTTTGATGGTTCTAAGTGTCGTACGGGATCGGGGGCAGGTGTTGTTCTGATTTCTCCTACAAGGAAATCTATTCCCTTATCCTATCGTCTAAATTTCCTGTGTACCAATAACATTGCTGAGTATGAGGCTCTTATAGCGGGAATAAAAGCAGCCTTAGCTCTGAATATAAAGCACATACATATTTATGGAGATTCTCAATTGATTATAAGACAAGTAACAGGACTGTATCAAGCAAAACAAGACAAATTATCACAATATAAAGATCTTGCTATCTCTTTATTACAAAAATTTGATTCTTATACCATGGAACCTGTTCCTCGAAAAGATAATTGACATGCGGACGCAATGGCATGTGTGGCTTCTCTTGTATCTTTAGAGGACCCTGTGGTTGATCTTAAATTTGTTATTCACAACCTTATTTCTCTAGCTATCGTAGATGACTCTAGCTTGGTAACATGTTGTGACTTTATAGACTCAGATGAATGGTATTCACATATCGTAAGATATTTGACCGATGGTACCTTTTCTGATTCCGCCAATAGGAACACTAGGGCTAGAATCCGCAAGTTGTCTGCCAGATATATCATTCTTTCTAATGTCCTTTACCGAAGGGGTTATGACGGTCTTCTCCTTTGCTATCTTAACAAATCAGAAATCCTCGTTGCTCTTGAAGAGGCACATTCAGGTGCCTATGGGGGGCATTTCGAAGGAAAATCCTTGGTTCAAAGATTGCTTCGTATGGGATACTATTGGCAAACTATGCAGAAGGATTCTTTTTCATTTGTTAAGAAATGTCATCAATGTCAACAACACAATAATCTGATTCATGCTCCTGCCCAAGAACTTCGTTCTCAAGTAGCTTCTTGGCCTTTCTTTGCATGGGGTTTGGATCTCATTGGTAAAATCTCTCCTCCTTCATCTCAAGGACACACCTTCATTATAACTGCAACAGATTACTTTACGAAGTGGGTAGAAGCTATTCCCCTTCGCTCTACTACTACTGAAGTGATTTGTCAATTTCTTCTAGAAAACATCATTTCTCGATTCGAGATACCTTCCACTATAATCTCAGATAATGGGACATCATTTAAGAACAAGGACATGAAGAAATTCCTCGAGAAGTATCATATCAAACATCGATTTTCTACACCATACTATCCTCAATCAAATGGTCAAGCCAAATCATCCAATAAGATAATTGAACAAATTCTTCGCAAAACCGTGAATAAGCATGGTAAGGATTGGAGTAATCAGCTAATCTATTCTCTTTGGGCTTACCGAACGAGTGTACGAATTGCTACAGGAACTACTCCTTATAATCTTGTTTATGGTGCTGACGCTATTATGCCTTTAGAGTTAGAGATTCCATCACTTAGGGTTTCTCTCAAAGGTATAGTAGATGATGACTCTTATAGAGAACAATGACTTCAACAACTTGAGATGCTTGATGAACAGCATATAAATGCTCTTGAGCATATTCAAGCGTATCACAAAACTCTACAACAAAGCTATAATGATAAGGTTATTCAACGTTCCTTCTCAGTAGGTGACTTAGTCCTCTATGAGAATTAGCGCAATGTGAATGCCTTACCTATAGAAAAGGGAAAATTTAGTCCTAATTGGCTTGGACCATATATCATTATTGAAGATTATGGATCAAGTGCTTACAAAATAGTGGATGTAGATGGTACGCCTCTTAAAGAACCTATCAATGCTATGCACTTGGGTAGATATTATGCTTAATTCTTCATTCCTTATTTATCTTCTTTTCAGTTCTTCAACATTGGGTAATATGTTAGTATCTCCTAATTAGAGAAAAATAGAATTAAATGTTATGGTGTTTAATCTATATTGCTTCGTTCTTGACAAGCGTGTTTCTTTACTTTATAGTTTGTCTTGAATTCATTTATGTAAATTGTAAAAGATTTACATTTCCATTATGCTAGCATATTTCGCAATGTCTTATGCGTTAAGTACGATCGTATCATGTTGTGTTTAAGTTCAAAATTAAATCACATTAGTTATATGATTCTTAGACTTAATGCATATTTCTTCCCTATCATCAATGTAGTACTTGATTAAATATTTTAATTAAGTCACACATGTATCAATTTAATCATGGAGCATTGAGAAATCAATCACATGGAAATTAAATCCTGAACATACATGTACACCTACCAAATGTATTAGATTTAATCAAAGCAAAATATACATTATTTTAAGCATTAAAGATAACACATTTGAGACAAAAGAGAAGCATGTATATATATATATATATATGTGTGTGTGTGGATCATATACAAATATAGGTCATTATACATCCAAAATATGACCCATCCTACATCATAAAATCATCTCCTATCCCTAGGGCTGGTGGCTGGAGAGTGACGACTAGATGCTCCCTCCTGATCTGGCCGTGCAGGTGGACCCATAGGTGTGTAGCGCGATATAGACCGTGAGTGACTCCGAGAGGAACTCCTACGATCCCTATCCATAAGGATCGCACGATAGGAGGTAGCCTCAGCCTGAGCTGCTGCTAGATCTCGCTGTGCCCGCTGAAGGTTCTCTAATAGAACTCTCTCTCTCTCCCTCCATATGTCTACCTATACTCGGAATGGGGAAAACAGGTCCTAATGCCGACCCGCGTTCCCCTGAGGCCTATAAGCAATCTGTGAGGAACTAGGGATCTGTGCCATCGTGGAAATGTCTATCACTGCTTGCTGAATCAGGGAATGCCACTCCTGCACATTAGTTGTAGCAGTTGAACAGATTTTTGTATTAGTACCATTCTATATCATCAAAACATTAATCAATCAATATAAACCTACTATACCTAGATCTCCCTCACGCCAGTAGGGATCATGATATGGTAGCATCTGTGACTGGGAACTACTAGGCTCCCCACGCTCAAATAATCTATGCATGATGGGTGTAGGCTAGCCCGTACTAGAAAAAGGTCTCCGTATCACCTCGTGTTCCCCTTTTTGGGGAATAAGAGGAGGATCCAGGGCTATGGTATCATCTCCTAAATGATGGGGAGCTGCATCTGACCCCTCCTCATCATCTCTATCCTCCTCCTCCTCATCGTCCTCATCCTCATCCTCATCCTCATCCTCGTCCGCATCCTCACCTGCATCCTCATTCTCCTCATCTCTATCCGTGTCCTCCTCCTCCTCCTCCTCAGCACTAGGCTGATCTCCTATGGGTGGATCAGGATCTCCTGCCTCCTCATGACCCTCTCCCTCCTCTGGCTCCTCCGACCTGGATCCCTGGTCCTCATCTTGGTCTCCATGTGTCCATGGGCTTGGATGGCCTATCGGGTGATCTGGTGGAAAGATAGGCCCTAGGTATGATCTCATAAACCATGAGACATACCTGCGCTGTGCTCCAGGCTCTGCAGAGTAATTGGTAACCACATCCTGGTCAGATCCCTCTATATCTGTAGTCTCGATGTCATCTATCGTCAGTCTCGCTACTGCTCTAGGTCTGGGAAGGACTCGTGAGTGTCGAGTATAGATGGGTACATCGGATGGAACGCACTACTCTAGCCCAAACTGCCTCTGTACTCGATCGAAGTAGAATGGGACTATGATATGTGAATATCATCCCCGCAGTAGGCGGTTCCTCTATAGGCATGCTAACTGTCTCTCCATCCCATCCCATCTATGCATCTGCAGATAGGGTCTCCATATGGTCACCTCGACTGTCAATCTATCAAAAATCACTCTCTAATATAGCATATCTCCAAATCTCCACTCGCTGGTAAGTGGATAAGCAAACACCCTAGGTCGCTCACTAGCCGTACTCATTGGAAAGCCGACAGGCCTGGTGCATGTGAAGTGCTCAAATATCCACACCTGTAGAAGTGTGCATGTCATCAAGCTGCAACCCTGTCCAAACACATACTCCTCAAGGTCATGATAGAGATGTGCAAGCATACTCTGACCCCAAGCATATACTCTCCTGTGTCTCTCCATAGCTTTGATGCACCATGTGAGACCCCCATGCATGTGCGTACCTCGCCCATTAGGGTAGATGGCTAGTGCTATGATGGCGATCATAAGATGTCGCACAAGGGGCACCTCTCCTATAGGATGTAAGAGCCAGCTGACCATGATGCGACCTCTCGTCTCGCTCGGCATGACTCTCCCTATGCAATATACCTGCTCCCTCTGATGGTCCTCCGCAGACCGATCGGTCGCGTATGTCACAGTAGCTCCTCTGATAGGAAGACAAAGTATGCGATACACATCCTCAAGTGTAACCGTCAGCTCTCCTACTGGAAGATGGAATGTGCATGTGTCAGGATCCCATCGCTCCATCGGTGCCATCAGCATCACAGGATGGAACCGAATGGCTGGCATGAGGATCGCATACCATAAACCCACGATAGACAATGTGTCTCTCTCTGCCTGAGTCAGCCGGGGAATCTGATCTCACAAACTGCAAAGAATCTGTCCCGCCGTATGCTCTCTCATGTATGGGAGACCCTGCAACACAAAAACATAACTATAATCAGTACTCAATCATCAAAATCATTCATGCAAACTGTCGAACATCGTATGCTAACCCTGAAATCTCTCGCCAAGTCCTGATTGGGACCATGGCGCCCTGTCAGGGACCATGGTGCCCTGTCAGGGACCATGGCGCCCTGAAGGGACCATGGCACCCTGAAGGGACCATGGTGCTCTGTCAGGGACCATGGCACCCCACAAGGATCATGGCGCCCTGGGTGGGACCCAGGGTCAGATTCCAGGGCCCGCAAATGATCATAGAAGGTCAAATGCAGAAAATCAAAAGTCAACGTTCAGTCAACTCACCTCGTCCAGTGGCTCGTCGTTGATCACGGCCTGTCGCAGGATCTCAATCCTCCTGGGACGCTCCGATCATCGTGAAGGCATGATGATGGCTATGTGGGCTCCACTACAATGAACAATACTTAGAAATCAACAAAGTGACAAATGCAAATGTCACTTTCAAGGTATATACTTTCATTCCTTTACCTTTACCTTCAAAACCCTAATTTTCCTCTATCACTCATTTCATCATAACTTGAGTTTGGGAGATGCGATTTTTGAACCATTTGTTGCGTAAGAATTGTATTTTCATTCCCCTACTCTCGGGATGTTCCAAGAAGTGCTCTGATGAAGCCTATTCAGTGAACATTCCTCATCAATACTCTCTTACACAATTTGTCGTAAGTAAACATGCTACCCTGTTTCAGCTCCTTAAAAAGCAAGTCGAAACAGTGGGGGCATATAGCTACTCACAAATTTCATCACTTTCCTTAGTAAGCATTAGGTGATTTTGTGATCTAACGTGTGTTTTTTAGGGTGCGGTTCCTAACTGTGTACTACAGATACCGCTGGGGGCTTCGTCCGACAACTTATGGATATATCCTTTTTCAAATAATGTTTACTTTTCTGTACTTTATCTTGCATATGCATGTAGTACTCATATGACCGCTAAAGTGGGGGCTAAATGTAGCGTCGTAAATTGTACACACTTACTAGGGTGGTACAATTTCACACCTAGTTTAGCACCCGCCTTGGTGCATTTTACATTTTGCATTGCATTTCTCCTTTAGCACTTAATTAATCAAATTAATTAGGTCTAAGGTCCTATTTCACCATTCTCCACATCATAGAGTTGGGCCCTTTTGTTAAAGTGTGCCCTTTTCATTTTATTCCTCCAATACATCATTCAATCAAAAACCCTAATTAAGTCCTATTTTGAACTTGGGGGCTTGGTTTCGGGGGTCAAAACATCTCGAAATCACCTGTAACTTCAGGATTCTCTCTAAAATCATCATATCCAACGGCCCTAAAAATTTGTTGAAAAGTTGTCGGGACCGTGGCGCCCGAAGTGCACATGGTCTCGGACATTTTTCCCAAAATTTTCAGAGCACAATCCAATCATAAAATAAAACTTAACCCCAAGAAATTGGCAGGAAATTCAATCTCTAGGTCGGCCAAAAGACGAAATTACGACCTAGGGTTTCATACATAAGAGCTCTCTTTCTTCATTTGAAGGGATCCGATTTTTGTTTTCAGGAACCTCATATGTAGCGAAAGAGCAGATCTTTGAATACTTCAACAACATTCAACATCCCTCTATCAAGCATTAATCAATTTCATTCATCCATTTAGGGCTTGGAAGACATTGAAGAATAATAGGAGATTACCGACTGAGGATTGGCTTGTACCCATCCCTTGGGGGTTGGGTATGATTTCATGTTGTTTTCATGTCTTTACATAAGCTTCAATATATCCTTTATTCATGCTTTAGATCACTTTGCATCTTGATTTAGAGCATTTACATTATCATTTACAAGCAATTAGGGTTTACTTTCTAGGTTGCTCTAGTTTGCTTGCTTGCATTTTAGGATCTTGCACACAGACAAGGTCTGCACACACAATACATTTTACAATACAACTTGGCTATTCGTGGAGGTGGAAATCACCGAAGCAGGGGTTTGACTAAGGTAAAACTCTATATAGCCACCCACACCCTTTTCAGATATAAGTGCAGGTTTCGGGACTCAGACAGCGCCGCAGGTTATAGATCCGGGAAAAGCAGGTCGAGACAGCACTCCACACCAAATTGTAGAGGAAAAGACCTGGACAGGGGTGTGGGGCGCCCTGGTCCTTCTAGGACAGGGGCGCTGGGCGCGCTGGTCCCTAGGACAGAGGTGCTGGGCGCCCTGGTCCTCCTGACAGACAGCATTTCTGACAGTTTCCAGAGTGCAAGACAGTAGTTTCAGGTGCAGTTTCCGGCACAGTATCAGGACAGTGGCGCCCACGCCCCCATCCCGAACATTTTCAATTAGATTTTGACTCCGGGTACGCATCTGCATTCTTATTTTGTCCTTGTATTTACATCTGTTCATTGCTTAATCTCAATTCTGCAATCTTGTTATTAGTTCATACATGCATTTTGGGATTAGGACTTGAACTTGTATCATTTTATCTTTTGATTACAACAAAGGAATAGAAATCCTAATAGGTAGCCCGTGGCTCTCTCTTTCACAAAAAGAAGTAGCCAATTGTGTGATACCTCTAGGCTCTTTCATATTCCTTAATGTGTGTCAAAAGGTAGGATTAGGGCATGTTAACCTAGTCTCGCTTTTTCCCCTACACACACCTGTCATGTGATGTGAGCATCCACTATCTATGATCCAAGAATCATTTTTATTTATATGAGATATTAGGGATTTTTGCTCATACCTTTCTTCATCTGATCCATCTTTGATAGCCACATAAACAACTTCCTCTATCTCATTGCCATTAGATTTATCATTATTGGATTCCTCATTAGCTACTAGGCATGTCTTTTTATCTTTCCTTCTGAAGTCTCGGTGTCCTCTGTATTGATTGTCTTTCTATCTGTCATCTCGGTAGTCTCTCTTTTCACTAGATTCCTTGTCAGGATAGTTAGAAGCCATATGTCCTATTCTATCACAGTTAAAACATTTTAAAGGTAGCTTTCCTTTATACTTACCTTTGCCTCTCGGTAACCTTCTGGCTAATAGTGCTTCAAACTCTTCTTGTTTTTTGATTTCCTCATGTAGTTTGTGTACCTCTTCCATGTTTTTGTGAAATCTTTCACTTATACATTCTATCATTGTAATCATCAGATTCACCAATATGAAAAGAACTAAATGCAGATTCAACTTTATTTATCGAAGACCCACTGTTATTAAAATTACTTAACTCAAATTCATGTAGCTTACCGATAGTAGCATCCAAAGAAACTGGCATGTTTGGTACAGACCTTAGTTCATTGATTGCAGAGACTCGAATGGCATAAGCAGGTAGAAGTGTTCTAAGCAACTTGCTTGTCACATCCTTTTCTTCAATAGTTCCTCCTGCTCCTTTGATTTGATTGTCAATCTCCTTCAACCTTGTACTGTATTGGGTTATTTTCTCACCTTCATTCATTCTCATGGATTCAAGTTGTCCTCTTAAACTATCTACTTTTTCTCTCTGAACATGTTCGTCACCACCATACACAAATATGAGCTTGTTCCACATTGCTTTGGCATCATTGCAACCTTCTAGGTCATTAAACTCTGAGTCAGTTAATGCTGATGTTATTTCAATCATTGCTTGAATATGTTCTTGCTTTTCTCTTATCTCTTCCATTGTCAATGGGTAGGTGTTGGGTGCAATGTAATCATTCTCCAAATAATATGTTTCATATTCTCCAATTCCTGATAAATGCAGCTTCATCCTTTTCTGCCATGTGGAGAAACTTGACTTGTTTAGCTTCGGTGCATCCCTCTTATAAATCTTTGGATCTTGCCTCAAGTTCCTTTAAACTTTTCTTTCAAAGTTCTTAGCTCTAATACCAATTGTTAGTAAGATGAGAGGGGGTGAGTGAATCATAAAATTTCACAATGCAATATATTTATCTGATTCAACCTCGATAACCTTAGCTGATATGCAACTATGACTATAAATCATTCAAACTCATAAACAGATACACTTATGACATCATAACACATTTAACACCAAATTTAATGTGGAAACCCAAATAGGGAAAAACCACTGTGGGATTTCAGACCCACTAAGAAATATACCCTTCTAGAGTATGCTCGGTTAAAAGTTAATCTAGTTACAGATTACATACACATTGTTAGATGTGACCCGGTTAAGGGATTTTCCTTAGACTCAAGTTAGAGTCTCGCACTTTGTTAGAAGTGACCTTGTCAAAGGATTTCAAACACTCATTCAGAATGTTACCTTGCTAGAGGGTTTACAAATAAGACCGTTAAGTCTACTCGGTTAAGAGATTTCCTATCACTTACAAAATAAACAATAGTAATAAAATATGTCTACAACTTCACATTTGAAATGTTAAAGCAGATTCTATTTGTTCAAAGTAATCTTGTCATACGACTTATCTTGTGCCTTGTTGGGCTTGCTGAGTTTCTCAATCTGTTCTTCAATAAGATCTTCAAGCTTCTATGCTCGGTAAACATTACTGTAGCATCATTATGCATACATTTTCCCACATTTGTTGTTCATCAACAATTCCTTATTTATAAACAATTTCTAACTGCTTAATCTCCTTGATCACATTTCCCATGATCAATTTTAGCCATCAGATCTTCAAACTTGACTAGGTTCAATGTATCCTTCGATCTGAAAAATGTTTTACCTCACCTTGGAACTTGCATTCCTTCCTTGGAACTTGTGCTAGGTAATTGCGGTTCAATCTGTGTTGTAGATCTTCCTCTTGATTTTCCATGTCGTCGATCCTCAACAAATCTTCTTGCGTGACATACAAATCATTTATTCATCTCCAGCTCATTAGCATCCTTCATTAAATAATGCTTTTATTCATCTAATGCATTCTATTGTTACTCGGTAAATATTGAACTTCACTCGATAAACATTCTGCCTTCTTTAACTGATATCAATAACCTTAGGGTTACCGACTAGGTTCTTTGCTCGGTGACATAATATAGTATCAACAACATATGTAGGATATCAAAACAATCAAAACAACATGATCTCATCATTGTCTAACTCAGTAAAAGTTGCCCATTGAATAACTTATTACTGCCCTTCATTATTACATTCATTATGTGTCACTTACCGACATCTTTATACTTGTCAAAACATACTCATTAAGATATGGCAACATCATACTGAATCAGAAAATCAATTGCTTGACATCAATGACAAAATAATATTAGTGATGCCCTCCTAAATGGCACAAGGTTAGTCTATGATCAAAGAACACAAAACACACAAAACATTAGTGTTAGTCAATCAAAAACTAATCTACAAAAGGCATACCAAGAGAGACACTAAAAACATGCTAATGTATCTAACTAAAGAAGTAAAGATAATGAGACATCTCCAACTGTCTCTTAGCATGATATTAGCTCCTTTCTCCCTTGTTCCTCTCCTCTCCAAGTTCCAAAATAGTGTAGCTCTCAGCAGCTTTTTGCACTATGGATGCTTATGGAGGATTGAGATTGTAGTATAGCTCTAAATGTGAAATAAAAAGCTAATACTAATGCTAAAATGATTGATTTTACCAAAAAGACAAGATTTCAATTATTCTATGCTAAATGCTCTCTAAAATGTCTATAGCTTAGATGCATACAAGTTTTCAGGATCTGGATTATGAAGGAATGGGCTCTATTTATAGGAAAAATGGAGCAATGGATGGCCAGGATTGAAAGGTTTAATCAAGGGTCAAGCTTGAAAGTTGGGAATCCATGTGCACAATTTGCACCAATGAAATGGTGACAAATGTCAACATAGGGTTGGGTTGAAAGAAGAAGTTGGAGGCATTAAAGGCCTGAGAAGACCTCATGGTTATCTAAAGGCTAAGGGTCAAGCCTAAATTAGGATTACCCACTGGATTAGGAGTTAATCCAAGGATAAACCTTTGTGCAAATGATTTAAGAGATAATCATGGTCAAAGCATTAAAAGCTTGATGAGACCCTTGGGTTGGGTAGAGGTTGAGTCAAAACAAATGTTTTAACCATGTGGAAGGGTTTGGGTTAACCATTAATGGTTTTTGGAGACTTTGGGGATTAAGTGGTTGAAAGTTGGAAGCCTTCAATGGTTATCAAAGACTTTGAGGAATTAAGTGGTTGAAGGTTGAAAGCCTTTAATGGTTATCAAAGACTTTTAGACTTTGAGAAGTGACTCCATTTTGCTTAGGAATGTGACAATATTTAGGGGATGGATTAGGCTAATTAGGAAGGGGTTAGAAGAATCTAGAAGGGGATTAGATTTTGCAAGTGGATTTGGTGGGTGAGGGAAAATAGGATTTTATTTAAAATAAAATTCATTTATTTCAATAAATATGTGCAAGTTGCATTTGTAGGAAAATGCAAGTGGGGTGGGGATAATGATTTAAATAAATGTTTTATTTAATTTATTTAAAAGAGGAAAAGGGGATTTAATTAAATAAATTGATTTTATTTATTTAATTGATTGGAATTTGATTTTAACGAATTAATTAAAATAAATTGAATAATTTATTTAATTAATATAAGAATGTTTGGAGACGAATTAATTAAATCTTAATTTAATTAATTGATGGCTAGTGGATTTTTAATCAAATAAATACGAAATATTCATTTAATTAAAATGGACAGATTTATGTGACTACAATTAGTAATCATCATTTCTCAGTTATATCAACAATCTCAAACAACCTTCTCAATATCCTCATACCAACAAACTTATAGAAATGCCAACAATCTCCCTTTGTGAAAATGCTAACATCCACAAGGGAATGGCCAAGTAGAAGCATCAAACAAAACAATCCTAAAAATCCTTAAGAAAATAGTAAATGATGTTGGCCAAGATTGGCATGTACAACTCAATCCAGCACTTTGGGCATACAGAACGAGTATCCGCATAGCTACTGGGGCTACACCATATTCAATGGTGTATGGTTCATATGCAATTATTCCACTTGAGGTAGAAATACCATCTCTCTGAGTATCTTTGAAAGGCCTCATTCCAAATGAGTATTGATTCAACAAGCTACAAGAGCTAGAACTTCTTGATGAGAAATGACAGCGTGCCTATGACCATCTCAAGGCATATCAGCAACGCATGTGAAAAAGCTATAATCACAAAGTCATCCCAAGGGCTTTCAAAACTGGTGATCTAGTCCTCAAAGAAAATCCTAGAAATCAACAAGACTGAGAAAAGAAAGGGAAATTTGAACCCAATTGGTTGGGACCCTTTGTCATCATATCTACCTATGGATTAGGAGCATATCAGTTGTCAACCTCAGAAGGGGATGTGTTTGAAGAGCCAACCAATAGTGTTCGTCTGAAGAATTTCTACACTTGAGTCGTCCAATGCATGGATCGAGCAAAAAATTCAAAAAGAAAAAAAACTTATAAAAAGGTATCAAAATTTTTTCACTAAAGTGAAAACCTAGCAAATAGGCACTTTATGACAGAAAAAAAACAAATTTAAAAACAAATCAAAGAGTGCAATAGAAAGGAAGTGGTGAAAACTTGGCAAGAGGCACTCTTTGTGAAAGATCGGCTCTTCCATCTATATATACTCATTTCAAGCCTATGGCCATCATGCCTTTGCTCACAAGTGCCAATCAGCATTCGGGACATACTTAGCGTAGTCATTGTCCCTACTTCTCTAAGTTAGTTATCTTAATCATATCCCACCATGGCTTGGTGATTGCTATATATATCCATAATAAAAGGTTGCATCAACACTGGGGGCAAAATCTTGATCTCAGTAAGTGCAAATCCATTTTAGGTTCCATCACACAGACAACTAGCAATAAAGCAAAACACGTCAAAACAAGAATCAAAACACATCTCGAATAACAAAAAAAAGGTCAACCATCAAAATCCACATCAATCTTAGGATTGAGCTCATCGATATCAACTATCCAAATAAGTGCAAAACAAGAACACAATGGATGTTTTTTTTCTGAATAGTGACTTGTTTACATGTAGCATAAAGTTTGGAGAATTATTAGATCTCCTATGCTACTCAAGGATGCACTAAGCTAGAGAAGCAATGAAGGAATCTGATATTTTTTGTATCTGTTATTTGTGAGTCAATCATTCATATTGTGTAAATTTGTCTTAAGACATGATTGGAAATATATCATTGAATACATTTGCTACTTTATACATACAGATGATTTACTCGTCTTTTTTGCACAAGCAACACTCAGGTTGTGGGTAAGTGCACAAAGATGGTGGGAGGTATAAGTGGACATGTTTTTTTTGAAATCAGGTGAACCTGAACTTAGAGACAAAATTTGAAAGTCATCCACTCAAGATATGAAGATAATCAAAGAACAAATATTGGAGTACTCTAAATCTAGTTTCCAAACTACTAAACTTTTTCAAAATTGGATAAGATTAAGGGGGTCAAATCCTTCACGCACAAAAAATAGACCCTGATTTTTTCAAAAAAACGTAACATAGTGTCCGACGTGCACATCAAAAAAGTCATACTTAGATTTAGTATTTTGACAAATCCTTTGGCAGAAAGATAGTTAAGAGTGAGCACTAGAAGATGTGTATTTTTTTTGTAATTTTTTGTTGCGTTTTTTTTTTTAATGATTTTTCCAATCGAGCACATCCCGAAAATTAGGTACCTGTTCGTGTGCGAAACATAATGTGCACTAAAAAAAAATAAAAAAAAAGCAATTTTCTTTTTCTAAAATTGTAAGGAATCAAGTTCACTACAATAATATATAATTTTTTTAAAATTTGGATAAGTATATCAAAAGTTATTAAAAAAATGGTGCACGTATGTCTGTGAGAACTATGGAGACACTGGTAAAAGAAATTCAATAATAATATGTTATTGTTGTTCAAATTTAAAAAAAATTATATGGTTAGAAATCTTAGAAGATGGGTGAAAATATGGTGGAAATTTTAGAAATACCCACTTGATGAATTGTAAACTTGATGATGACAAAGTCGAGAAACCAAGTTGATAAAATAAAACACACCAAAAAGGAGGGAAATCAAACTTCCAAACTGTAGCTTTGTCATCCAGGCCTATTTCCAAGCCTAAGCAGTCAAAAGCGCGTATGGGGTACTTATGGTGTAAGAAGGGCGTACACTCTATCTCCCTCTCCCTCTCTCTCCTTCTCCCTTCCTCCATATCCCATCTCTCTCTCTATCTCTCTCTCTCTCTCCCATTCTTTATCTCTAAAGTCTCTCCCTCTCATCCTCTTTCTCTCTATCTCACTCTCTCCTTCTCTCAGGTGTATCTCTCTCTCATTCTCTCCCTCTCCCCTTCCCCTCCCTCTCTCCCTTTCTCATTACCTCTCTTTCTCACTCTATCCCTCTCTCCCTCTCTTCTCACTTCTCTCTCTAGTCTCTTGTAATATCCTTCCATCCCTTCCTCCCTCTCACTTAGACTCTCTCTATCTCTCACCCTCTATTTCTCTCTCTCTCTCACCTTTCCTCCCTCCACCTCTTAGGTCTCTCTTTCTCTCCCAATCCCTCTATCCACCTCTTAGATCTCTCTCTCTCTCTCTCTCTCTCTCTCTCTCTCTCTCTCTCTCTCTTTCTCTCTCTCTCTCTCTCTTACTCTCCCTCCAATATATCTTCTTTTTGTTTGCATATATATAAGGTGATAAGAAGATTGACAAAGTGGTCGGTTTTTTTTTTTTTTTATAAAGAAGATAGGATATAAAGTATAACGTTTGAAGAAAATGAATTTATTGGTTGGATAATCTTTATGGGTCATATGGTGTCTTATGACCCCTTAGGTATCGTTATGGGTCATATGGTGTCCTAAGGGGTCATATGGTGGTCTATGATGCCTTAGGATTCCATATGGTGTCGTTATGGGTTGTATGGTGTCCTAAAGGGTCATATAGTGTTCTATGACCCCTTAGGACACCATATTATCCCTTAGGTGTCATTAGAGGTCATATTGTTTCCTAAGAGGTCATATGGTGCCCTATGACCCCTTATGACACCATACGACCCATAATGACACCATATGGTGCCCTAAGGGGTCATAGGATGCCATATGACCCCTCAGGACACCATACAACCCATAACAACACCATATGGTGTCCTAAAGGGTCATATGGTGTCATTATAGGTCCTATGGTGTGCTAAGGGATCATATAGTGTCCTATGACCCCTTAGATGTTGTTAGGGGTCATATTGTGTTCTAAGGGTCATATGGTGTCCTATGACCCATTAGGATACCATATGTTGTCGTTATGTGTCTTATGGTGGCGTATGACCCCTAGGACACCTTATTACCACTTAAGACACCATATGGTGTCATTAGGGGCCATATGGTGTCCTAAGGGGTCATATGGTCTCCTACAACCCCTTAGGACACTATTTGACCCCTTAGAACTCCATATGGTGTCGTTATGGGTCACATGGTGTCCTAAGAGGTCATATCATGTTTTATGACCCCTTAGGACACCATTTGGTGTCATTATGAGTCGTATGGTGTGCTAAGGGGTCATATAGTGTCTTATGACCCCTTAGGACTCCATATGACGTCTTATGTTTCGTTATGGGTCATATGGTGTCATATGACCCCTTAGGATACATGCATGGATCCCTAGGATACCATATGACCCCTAAGAATACCATATGACCCCTAATAATACCATATGACATGAAAAACCACAAAATGTTGTCCTCCAAGTTTGGGTTCTCCTACGACCCCTTAGGACACCATTTAACCCCTTAAGACTCCATATGGTGTCATTATGGGTTGTATGGTGTCCAAAGAGGTCATATAGTGTTCTATAACCCCTTAGGACACTATTTGGTGTCATTATGGGTCATATGGTGTGCTAAGGTGTCATATGGTTTTCTATGACCCCTTAGGACTCCATATGACCTCTTATGTGTTGTTATGGGTCATATGGTGTCCTAAGGAGTCATATGGTGTCCTATGACCCCTTAGGACACATGCATGGATCCCTAGGATACCATATGACCCCTAAGAATACCATTTGACCCTAGAGTGGGAGAGAGGGGGAGGAGAGGGAGGGAATGGGAGAGAGATACACCTAAGAGAGGATGAGAGTGAGATAGAGACTAAGAGAGAGAGTTAAGAGATAAATGAAACAGAGAGAGGGGGAGAGAGAGATGGAGAGAGAGAGATGGAGAGAGAGAGGCAAATAGAGGGAGAGATAGAGATAGAGAGCGACATAGAGAAGGGGACTCAGAGAGAGAGAGAGAGACCTAAGAGGTGGAGGGAGGAAAGGTGAGAGAGAGAGAGAGAAAGGAAGAGGGGGTGAGAGATAGAGAGAGTCTGAGTGATAGGGAGGAAGGGATGGAAGGATATTAAAAGAGAATAGAGAGAGAGAGGTTCGAAGAGAGGGAGAGAGGGAGAGAGGGAGAGAGTGAGAAAGGGAGGTAATGAGAAAGGGAGAGAGGAAGGGGGAGGGGAGAGGGAGACAATGACTGAGAGAGACACCTGAGAGGAGGAGAGAATGAGATAGAGAGAAAGAGGATAAGAGGGAGAGACTTCAAAGATAAAGAATGGGGGAGAGGGAGAGAGAGGGAGAGAGAGGGAGAGAGAGAGAGAGAGAGAGAGAGAGAGAGAGAGAGAGAGAGAGAGAGAGAGAGAGAGAGAGAGAGAGAGAGAGTTAAGTGAAAAAAAGAAAGGGAGGGGGGGAGGTAGGGAGAGAGTGGGAAAGAGATACACTTGATAGAGGAGGAGAGTGAGATAGAGAGATAGAGGTAGAGAGGGAGAGAGACTTAAGAGAGAAATAATGGGAGAGAGAGAGAGAGAGAGAGAGAGAGAGAGAGAGAGAGAGAGAGAGACTGACTTGAGAGAAAGAGAAATGGAGTGAGAGGGGGAGAGAGTAAGAGAGTTAGAGGGAAAGAAATACTTGACAAAGGAAGAGAAACAGAGGGGGAGGGAGAGGGAGAGAATGAGAGACAGAGACACTTAGAGAGTGGGAGAGAGTGAGAGATAGAGATATGTGAGAGAGGGAGAGAAAGAGAGGGATAGATGAAAGAGAGAAAGAGGGTGAGGGAGATGAGAAAGAGAGGGAGAAATACTTGAGAGAGGGAAGAAAGTAGAGAGGGAGATGCCTAAGAGACAAAAAGGTAGGGGTTAAGGAAGAGAGAGGGGGAATGTAGGGAAGAGAAAAGAGAGATAATGCTGATATGAGCATGTTGATTACTAAAATTTGACTAAGTCTGAAATTTATAAGAATACTCAAAAAACTAGAATTTGCATTATAACTCTTAGAGATCTGGAACCACTCTCAAACATTCTGACAATATATACATAAAATATAACTTAAAGTATACTTATACTTAAATGTTATATTTTATGTATATATTCTATTGAAAAACCTAATCGAATGCTAAATAAATTGCATTTTATTGACAGACAAATGCGTACGTGGTTTACAAACTAAAACCGTGTACGAGGGTTTTTAGTTTCTCAACCGCGTATGGGTTTTAGTTTTTAAACCGCATACGTGGATAGTATGATTTAAGCCCTGTATGTGGTTTACCTTTGTTTAGGCTCAGCAAAATGAACCTAAATGCATACGGGGCTCTTTAAATTTGAAATACCCCATGCACGTTTTGTTGTTTTTCATGTTTTTTTTTGGTGTGTCCACTTTTCTGACCACCATCTTTGTGCACTTACCCTTGTCTTGGTTCAATTATACCTCGATACTTGTGTCATCTTACAATATCAAAATCCATGTAAGTTATACTCAGGTCGTTATGGTTCAATTATACCATGATGCTTGTATTAACTTTCAACATATCAAACGCTCAATGATGATAAACAAAGCACAACAAGTGACTAACAAGAATGAAAATGACAGAAATAAAGCAATCATTTAATTGTATATCATATTAACCTTGCATTTAGTTGCATATCATGTTAAATTTGCATTTAGTTGCATACCATATTAACCTTGCATGTAGTTGCATATCATTTTAGCTTGCATTAGTTATCATCATGATCTTTTACATCTCACATCATTATCATTATCATTTATATTTCATTTTCAAGATACATATCAATAAAACATCATTGCATTATCAACACACATGTATATCCAAAATACCATCACAAACCAAGCATCATAAACATCATCATATATATGTCTAGGCATCTAATCAATCTCATCAGCATCATCATATTTGTATAAACATCAATCATCATCATTACACATCACAAGTGGATCAAGAAAATTTATTTTCATATATCATATATCAAAAAGGTCACAAATGTACATCTTAGTCTCATGTCTATAAGTATAAAAAATGATCAACGTCAAAGAATCAAGTGTGGCTATCTCTTGAGGCAGTCGATCTCACAACAAACATCCCTACTCCTAGATCACGTTGCACTAGTCCTATCACCCCTCTACTCTTTGTCTGTGAATGACTACCCCAAAGAGCGAGTAGACGCCATTGCAGCATAACTCAGAGCTTTGTGCTCTCACAAGTTCATATCCTCATATAAACACCTATAATACTCAGCCTCCTTGGCCAAGTACTGGATCTCTCTTAGCATGTATTAGAGTGAACCACCTGTAGCTTCTCTATCCATTCTGTCCATGAGGGCCTCCGCACATCCTTGCTACTCAATGACTGTATCCCTCTCAACCTGTAGTTGTGTGATTTGTCACTGCTATGCTAATACCTATGCCTACAACTGCTAGACCAAAACCTATATCTCTCTAATCTATGTGTCTTATTGATGGGATGATACCCTAATCTTAATGGGAACCTATGTCATGACCCTCAATGCATCTATCCCTGCCCTCAGTGATGGTGGAGGTAGAACAATTGATCTCCTCCTCTATGCAGGCTACTACCAACCTCATCACCACCACCCACCCCTCTCACAAGAGCTAAAACTGAACAAATAGCCACACAAAAAATGAGGCCACCCTCCTACTACCCCCTCCTCTCCCATCTTTACCTCTTCCATATCCTCCATCACCACCTCCTCCACCACCCCCAACATCTCCATCTCCACCATCTCCTCCTCCACCATCTCCTCTATCACCTCCTCCTCCATCCCCACTCCTCTCCCTCATCCTCCCCTCTCCACCTCGATCCAACTTGCCTCTAGGAATTCTCTTCCTCATCATCATAAAAAGTAGGAAACGCCTCTGCTAGATTTGATATTCGTGCCACTACATGTGCCATGAAATAGGTTGAGAACTCCTTCGTCATACCTGCATCCACAACCTCAACTCTGTAATCCCAGATCCATCTTGCCAAGGTCATGAACTTATCCACAGTTGTTGTGCAATCTAGCATAGGCCCCTACTCTGGCACATCCTCTCACCAATGTGCATACAAACAAGCTCCATGTGGCATCCCCTATTGTCTCTCATACTGCCTCTAGACCTGACTGTGTAGATACCTCTAGATAATAAAGGGTGTCCACCCAATCAGGCACCCCAACATCTATACATAGGGCATCTCTAGCCCATCCTCCACCCATACCTCGCAATCCCTATATGGTCTCCAAATGATCGTATCGATGTCATCCAAAGCCCTGCACTAGTGCTCTAGTTTGCCCATCTTACATTGGACAAATATACCTATATAACCATAAGCATATGCTCGACCAACTAGTCTATTCCTATTTGCAAGAGGTTGAGTCAGGGATAGGTTCTCCCAAGCCTAGAACTGTAATAGGGTAACCTCAGTTGATAGACTCGTGTATCCTAGATACACTACCTAGTGAAGCTCCTTGTATAGATGGGCCAATATACAAGAGCCCCATGCAAACCCACATCCCTGAATCACCATGTCCTCTAGGACCAATCCCCATCCGATAGCTAGTCCCTTCGACCTATGGTCAAGACATAGGAAACCACCAATGAAACTTGCTAGTACTAATGGCAGAGGAGTGTAACCTAAATCCAAAAAATCCTTCTATGGGATCTCACAACCACTAATGTGCTTATCCTAGAACACTCATCGAAGAGCCTCTGTGCCACCCTCCTCGGTCTACTCATATGGTAGCAAATATCCTACCATAGGAATCCGTAGAATCCAATAACAGTCCTCTAGTGTAACTATCATCTCACCAGTCGCCAAATGAAAGGTGTTTGTGTCACTATGCCACCTCTTTGCCAAAGTTGTCAATAGACCCCGGTTAATGGCATACTGGGACATATCTAGTAAGTATGATAAACCACATCTCTCTATCACATCTCTGTTAATCTGTGATAAGCACGGGATAAGTGTCCATGGCTTCAGGAATTGTTCCCAACACTGTAACACACCAACGTCTACCTGCCAATCAAAACATATCCATCATCAGTTCTTGATTCAATCAAATTTATCAAAAAAAAATCATATCAGAAAGAAGCATATCAATATCATATTAGTGAACCATATAAGTGCATCATATCAAGACTCATCAATCAATTAGTGAATCATATCAATGCATTACATCAAGACTCATCAATCAATCAATGAACCATATTAGTGCATCATATCAAGCCTCATCAATCCATCAGTGAACCATATCAGAGCATTAAGAACCATATCGAACCAATGCATCATATTGATGAAATCAATTAGAGTACCATATCAAAGCAATCCATATCAACATCATATCATTGTAACACAAGCAGGACTCATAACGAAATCAGGACCCATATCAACAATCAAGACCCATATCGAATCAAACATCATAACATAATCCAGACTCATAACAAAATCAAGACCCATATCGAATCAAGACTCATAATGAAATCAAGATCCATATCAACTCAGGACTCATAACAAAATCATGACTAATATCGAAATGACTCATATCAAAAAAATGATCCATATCGCAAACTTGATCCATATCGACAAATGACCCATATCGACAACTTGACTAATATAAAAAATCACACTCATATCAACAACTTGACTCATATCAAAAAGTGACTCATATAGAAACAAGACCCATATCGACCACAAACTCATGATATCGCAATCCAGCAGCATATCAGAATCACGCATCATAACAAAATAGGACTCACATCGAATCACGACCCATATCAGACAAACAATGACATCTACACAACCTATCCAATTCATTGGAATCATGATGTATTTTCAAAAACATTTTTTTCCAACTTTTTCACCCTACGTGCTAAACCAGGGCTCCAATGCGCTAAGCTGCCACTTATGTGCTAATATTTTTCATGTATGCGCTATCAAACAAACCTTATGCACTATTTTTCTATCACGTGCTACAAAATGACTTCAATGCACTATACTATTTTTCCTATACGCTATTTTACCCTACATGCTAACTATACTACCTTTTGCGCTAAAGGATGCACTCTATGTGCTAAAATGCACTACACACTAACCTACACCTCGAAAGCACTAGGATTTGTCACCTGGACACTAAACTTACCTAGGGTTTGCTATGCACTAACCTAGGGACCCGACGCGCTAAACCAGCAAAATCCAACACACAAAAATAAAAACATGGTAAAAATCAATGACATTAATCAAAACAGATAGGGATTCTAGTCACTTACTAGTGGGCCATATGCGGTGAGTCTCTGGTATTGTCTGACATGCTCGAATCGGTGAGCAAAATATGGAATCGACACTGTGGTCAAAGATCCAAATGTCACAATCACACGAAGACAAGTATGCAAATGAATTTTCCAAATAACTTTTTTCCTTTTTACAAGGGTTAAAAGTAGGGTTAATAAGTGGGGCATATATTTTCACACCACTTTTCCAATTATTAACCTTATCCATTGGTGCAGGAGCACCTAGTTTTAAGTGCATTTTCTAGATTTTGGTGTGTTCGTCTTTGTTTTGGTTTAGGTTTGTGAATAATGGACTACTCATAGATCCACATGTGTGTTGGATATGTATTTGAAGGATGAATGTCAACTAGATCATGTATCTACTCAAATTTGGCTTATGAGCCCTTGTAAGCCTAAAATGGCATAAACTTGTACTTTGGTGTAAAATGTCTTGTAACACCTCATTTGGAATTTACACATGTCATTTTATTATTCGTAAGTCATTATAGGAGGTTTAGGATGAATGTAAATGCATGAAGTGTAAAAATGCACATTTTAGCAAAAGTTGTCATTGTTGCTCAACAACATTTTGCAACTTTTGAGCAACTTTTTGCATTTTTGAGCACATCGGTGGTTAGGAAACTGATGAAGAGTTGGTTAGGATCTAGATGGAATATAAAATCTCTTAGAAGGAATGTATATAGGTTGGAAAATGTCTTGTGTACGTTTGAATACATTGTGAAGAGATTTTCCGGATTTAACCTTGCATTTTCTTAATTTTTGAGCAACAGTCCGTACTTAATGGATTGATTTCATTACTGTTATTTCATTATTGCTTTGTGCATGCCATTTTAGTTTAGAAGGCGCTTTTAATATTTTTTAGTTCAGGTTTGAAGTTTGTTAGTGATTTTATATTACTCTTGGCCTGAGCAAGGGTTTAAGAGCCCAATTATGGTTCTAGCTTGAAATCCCTTGAGTTTGCTCAATAACCCTTGGGAATCGAGCCATGGAACCCTTGTACAATGTAAATAAGTTTTTTTTTGTCTTGGAAGTCATTGAAAGGTAATTTGGCATCATTTCCTAGGCAAGCTCAGTCATAGCCCGGTTAGGAAAATGATTGAAAAGTTGCATGTGCTTGCAGGGATGACTAGTTATGAAGATGCTAAGTGTTTGGCATGAGTAAATAAAGTGTGGAAGATTCTATGTCGAATTTTGGAGGTTTGACAAAACAGGGAAGACAATAAACCCTTTGAAGAAGACAACAAAGTCCCAAAACCCTTCATAAATGCCATTTTTGGGTTTCGTACAAGTACGAATAGACTTGACTATCTCACCTGATTGATTCAAAAGTTCATCCAAAAGGGTATCCAGATCAAAAAATATTTTTCCAAGTTCTTTGATTATTTTTTGAACAATTCCCCAAAAACCGATTAGGTATGGCTAATTGGGGCTCTAGGGCTACTAGACCTAGAAAATAGGAGAAAGAGGGAGCTATGAAGAAATTAAGGAAAGACATTTGTAAAACTAGTTGATTGGCATGGAAATACCTTAAGAACACCTACTAAAACCCTTGCAAGTATATGTTAGAAGATTGCATAGCTTTGAGGTTGGATTTACCCTTGTGAATCTCAACCATGCCTGAGCAACTATTGAGCACAATTTGATAGGGAGAACTCCTAGAGAGTTTGAGTGTTTTGGTTTGTTGAAAGACTAGTGTAGAGTGAAAGGAGCCCACTAACATATCACTCAACTTCTTATTGAGAAAGGTGAGACTATCTTTGAGAACCCCTCTCCATCAAAGTGGTATTAGAGAAACTAAGATTTGGGAGGAAGCCAGTTCATGTCAGACACTAAGTCAGTAGGAGAAAATAGTCTAAGGATGGTGATTAATGCAGATTTATCCAAGAAGGTAGAAGATCGAGAGGAAGAGAATAGACTCCTCACAATAAGACTACAATGGTTGGAGAGCAAACTAGACACAGTTGAAGACAAGACTGAGAAAGTGGCAATCAAGGTCAATGAAGGGAAGGGTAAAGAAGTAGTAGAAGAGGATAGCACACCTGAACCAAATCCTATTCTACCTAAAGAACCTTTCTTTAGAGCCATCAAAGCCTTAGGAGGAAAATCCTTAGGAGGAGTGCCACTTTTTTGTGGAAAAATGGAACCAAAAGTAGTCATGAAATGGATTGAAGGATTGGATAATCACTTTGAATGTGATGGGATCAGTGAGGCACAAAAGGTGAAGGTAACCAAATCTAGATTGAGAGGAGCAACCTTGACTTGGTGGAAGTTCATCCAAGAGGAGAGGCAAAAGGAGGGTAAGAACCCAATAGCCACTTGGAAAGGAATGCTAGCCAAGGTGAAAGAAGCATATATCCCTAAAGATTATGAAATCCAATTGCACAAGAGGAGACAAAACTTGAGACAAAGAGACTTTATAGATGTGAGTAGCTGCACTGAGGAATTTCAAAAGTTGTGTCTGAGATCCAAGGTGGTGGAAGATGAAAGTATTAAGGTAGCCAGATACTTGAATGGCTTGAGATGGAATATTCCAGAAGAGTTTATTTTGTTATGTCCCAGTATTGTTCACAAGTGCAATCAATTGGCACTCAAGGTGGAAGAGAAGAGAAAAAATAAACAAGAGCGAAGCAATAGAGGCAGAGGTAGGGGAAGAGATGGTAGAGGTCAGAGAGGTAGCCTTGGTAGAAGTGTAGACCAAAGATCCCAAGGGGAATCCAAGTTGGTAGAGAAAAGTGGGGATTCAAATAGAAAGAGAAGATATAGAGGAAGGGGGTCTAGCAACTCTAGTATAGGAAGGTCTAGTGGATCAAGAAGAGGGTCCTATTTCGCCACAATGAAGTGCTACAATTGCCATCAACTTGGACACCTAGCCTATAGATGTCCTGAGAAGTATTCTTCATCCCAAGGAGGTGAGTGGAGACTAAATTATGCTCAAGAAGATGCAGCAAACATGAAGGCAAAAAAAGTGAATCTAGATTTAGAGGTTAGAGAGAATCTCATGATAAGGAGAGTGTTGATTAAAGAATGGGTTAAGGAGGAACCTAGCCAAAGGAGATCCTTGTTTAGGATAAAATGCAAGATTATGGGAAAGGTATGTAGAGTGGTGGTGCATTCAGGGTCCACAGATAACATAGTGTTAGAGGAAGAAGTGAGTAAGCTCAACCTACAAAGAATACCACATAGTGATCCTTATAGGGTTACTTGGCTCAACAAGGGGCAGCAAGTTCTTGTGAATGAACAAAATTGGGTGGAGTTCACTATAGGAGGCTAAAAGGAGAGAATATTGTGTGACATCTTGCCAATGGATGCTTGCCACCTACTCCTAGGCAAGCCATGGCAGTTTGACAGAAAAGCAATACACCATGGAGAGAAGAATGCCTATACTTTTCAAAAGGATGGAATCGCCTATAAAATTCAGTCCATAGGAGACCAAGAAGAGGGAAGATCAAAGGGTCCTAATGTGCTGCTAGTTGGTGAGAAGGAGTTCATTAATACACTCAAGGAAGGAGGAGTGGGGTTTGGAATTGTTGTAAAACCAAAAGAAGAAAGCAAGGAGAAGAAAGTATGCATTCCCAATGAAGTGCAATAGGTCCTAAATTAGTTTAAGGAGATTATCAATGATCAAAAACCAGCAACTTTTTTTCCTCAACATGCCATAAGTCACCAAATTGACTTCATACCCACAACCTCATTGCCTAATAATGCAGCCTATAAAATGACACCAGATTAGAACGAGGAGATAGCTAAGAAAATACAAGAATTCTTAGGCAATGGTCTGATAAGGAAGAGCATCAGTCCATGTGCAGCACCCACCATTTTGGCCCCAAAGAAGGGAGGTACTTGGAGACTTTGCATTGATTCTAGAGCCATAAACCGAATTATAATCAGGTATAGATTTCCCATTCCAAGGATTGAAGATTTGATGGATTGTTTAGGAGGTGTTGAATACTTCACCAAGATAGACCTCAAGAGTGGTTACCAACAAATTAGAATCAAGGAGGGTGATGAATGGAAGACAACCTTCAAGACTACAGAAGGACTTTATGAATGGCTTGTTATGCCATTTGGACTCACAAATGCTCCAAGCACATTCATGAGACTCATGAATGAAGTACTCAAAGACTAGATTGGTAAATTTGTTGTTTTTTAATTTAGATGACATCTTCATTTTAGCAAGTTTAAAGATGAACATCTTAAGCATATAGAGATTGTATTGAAGAAACTATGTGAGGAGCAACTAACCATCAATTTAGAGAAATGTGAGTTTATGAAACAAGAATTGATATATCTTGGGTTTGTAATCTCAAGAGGTTATTTTAAGATGGATGCCACTAAAGTGGAAGACATAATCAGTTGTCCTACACCTAAGACAACAAGTGAAGTAATAATTTTTCATGTCTTGGCACAATTCTATAGGAAGTTCATCAGAGGGTTTAGTGAGATATGTGCACCCATGCTTGACACAATCAAAGGAGGTGTGAAAATAAAGTTCCAATGGACAAAGAAAGCACAAATAGGATTTGATCTCTTGAAGACAAAGGTGGCTACTCAACCAGTACTAATTCTTCCAAGCTTGGACAAGCTCTTCACCATTGAATTTGATTCAAGCAACATAGTGATTGGAGTAGTTTTAAGCCAAGATAATAGACCAGTTGTATTTTTCAGTGAGAAGCTCAATGATGCCAAGAAAAGGTATTCCTCTTATGATTTGGAGTTGTATTTACTTATTCAATCTCTTAGGAAATGGAAGCATTATTTTTTGCCTAAAGAATTTGTGGTTTATACTGATAATCAAACTCTTAGCTTTCTCAATTCACAAAAAAAGTTGAATCATAGGCATATTAAATGGGTAGAGTATTTGCACTCATATACCTTTAAAATTTAAACACAAGAAGGGACAATGTAATAAAGTAGCTGATGCATTAAGTAGAAGGTTGCTAACAGTGCAAGAAGTGCAGCTCAAAAGGATTGTGGTTTCAAGGGTTTATATTAAGATGATGAAAACTTTGTTGCTGCCTATAAGGTTTGTCAAGAGTTTAGAAACCATTTTCATAGTGAATATGAAGATTACACCTTACAAGATGGTCTTTTGTTTAAGGGAGGACAACTATGTATACCTAAAGGGTCTATGAGAGAAAATTTGTTGCAACAGAAGCATAATGGATGCCTAAGTGGACATTTTGGCTTGAACAAGATTTCGGAACTTGTCCAAAGATTCCACTATTGGCCTAAGATGAAAAGAGATATCAGAAAATGTGTGGACCAATGTGTGATTTGCCAAAGATCTAAGGTTACCTCTTCCAATTCTAGTATTTATCTTCCTTTACCTATTCCAAACCAGCCATGGGAGTGTGTAAGTATGGATTTTGTTGTTGGTTAGCCTGAAACCAAATCAAGTTTTGATAACATCTATGTGGTGGTAGAAAGGTTTAGAAAGATGGCCCATTTTATTCCATGTAAGTGTTACTACTTACCAAGTTTCCATTAGTCTTATGTTCAAAGTTATTCTAGTCGGTTACTACTACCAAAATATTCAGTTGGTAAGCACAGTGCAGTCAGTTATAGAAGAAAGTAGTCACAGAGCTTAGTATTCACCAAGTACTCTACCGAGTAATGTTCTATGACTACCGAGCAACAAGAATGATACACCAAGTTGATATACACTGGGTGAAACGTGTTACCAGATTCATTGAACCTGGACATATATGGGAAACATGTTACAAAGATCAAGGAACATGTAACCGTTATCACATTGGAAATTACACTTAAAAGATTGTGTATGATTTTGAGGTCATCTAACCAATGAAATATTTTGCATGGTTATTCATTTGAGAAATCATGTTTGTAAGATCGAAGCAATGAACTAGATCACCGACATAAGAGATCTATTTATACAACGTGAATTCAAGATTAGACATAAGTGTGCATGTGTGTATGAAGCAAGACTTATATGAAAAAGAAAAAGCACTAAGAGTTACGACTGTTACAGAGACACAAAGGTCACCGAGAAGGATTTCAGAGAACAATCAAAGAACAAAGTAAATAGAAGGGTTTACTGAGTTACTTTATGAGTTACTGAGGTATGCCATAGGCAAGGTAATCTTATTTTGATCACATAGAATCTACTATAACATTCCAGATGTAAAGTTGTAGATAGTTGTAAAGATTTGATTGTAATATTTTGAGTTGTAAGAGAAACCTTTAATAGGGTTAAAGACTCTAACCAAGTCTATAAATTGTAAAACCTTTAACCAGGTGCAACTTTTAGATTAAGTGTTGTAAAATCCTTTAGCAAGGTAGATCTAACAGATCTTGATACTCCTAACAGGGTAAGCTATCAGAAATAGCTAAACATGTAGCTCGAATCGAGCAACCTTTATTATTGCAGTAGTGAAGTTGTGGGTGTCATTCCCACTGCAGTTTTTCTCTCTAACCAAGAGTTTCTACGTAACCAAAATATATGTGTTATGGAGTGAATCATGTATGATTGTTATTTATTTGTTTTAGCCTTATGTTATGTTACAACAGTTTTTGGTTTATGCTTAACAGTAAAGATATTGTTGATAAAAGGATTTGAAGTACTGATTCACCCCTCCCCTCTCAGTACATTAGCTTTCCATATTGGGCCTAACAATTGGTATCAAAGCTTGAATCTTGAAAAAGGGTTTAACTACCTAAAGAGAAAGATCTTATCAATGGAAGGCTACAAACAATCTCAGAGGATTGTGTATCTTTAAGAAGAACTAGATCATGCTAATCAAGTGATTGAAGACATGCAAAGGCAAATGCAAAAATCTCTAAAAGTTAGAAGAATATTGTCTAATGATTTGCAGGACTCTCAAGAGCTGGTGGAACAAATTGAGACATCATCTGAGAATAGTATGTCTGAAGAGACTGAAGAAATGATTGGAGTACTAAAAGAAAAGAACAAAGCACTGAGTGAACAGCTAAAAGAAATGAAAAGAGAACATGAACATTTCAGCACATAGATGACTGAAAATCTTGATGCATTGAGGACAACCGAGGATAAAGTAAGAGATCTAGAAAGAGAGAAACAAAAACTTGAAGCATTAGTAGCTGATAAGAATGATGAAATCACAAGGTTGACTGGAATTCAACAAAATCTATCAGATCAATTGGGTTATGCACATCATGAATCAAATCTCAAAGATAATGAGAATCAAGCATTGAAACTTGAAGTATCAAGGTTGACCAATGAACTTGAAATAGAGAAGAAATCCAAGGAAACAATGGAGAAGAGTTATGAAGCATCAAAGATGTTGGATGAGCAACCGAATATAAGAAGACCAAACAAAATTGCAGGACTCGGTTACAAAGGAAAAGACTCTACTGAGAAGGGAATCTGCGCTACCAAGAGAGGAGAATCATCAAAGCAAGCTGGAAACAAGAATAACATCAGAGGAAAGAAGCCTAATTGCAACTACTATGGAAATCAAGGTCATACTGCTAACATGTGCCAAATCAGAAAAGGTAAGCAACCGAATGTCACTAAGTCCAATGGTTATTGTTACAATTGCAATAAGTATGGTCACACATCTACTCAGTATAGGACAAAGTCTGTTAACAATTATCAGAAGGCAAAATTCAAAGGATTTTGTAAAAACTGCAATAGATATGGACATAGTACCGAGAAGTGTTGGTTTAAGCAAAAGAACTATATGGGGTCTGCACACCAAGAAAATACTGGAAGCTACTGAACCCACAGAAATCTTAACCGACAATATGCTGCAGTACCATGGGATTATAGTACAAGGATATGGTGTGAATGTTGTGGAAGATATGGACATATAAGTGCCAATTTATTTATAAGGTTTGGAATGAACAACCGAAGATCATGGAGAAATCCTGGTATGGCATGTTTTCATTGTCACAAAGTTGGACACTTGGCTGGAGATTGAAAAGATCAACCTAGAAGAGACACTAAGGAAATAAAAGGCAAATTACAGATGATTTAGAGAAAGAAGGAAATTGTGCCAAATGAAGAAAGCACCTTACCTATCGAGTTAGGTGAACCTATTCCAAATTAATCGGTAAAGGTATTAAGGGACTGCATTCTATCAAGGTTAAATCTTAACAGTTCCTATTTTAGTATGTCCTTAATTCAAAATCTGCATAGCTAAGATGTATTATTAAGCTTGAAATTCTATCAAAGTCTTTTTGAAGCACTATAAAGGAAGTCTTCCAAGTTGGGTAGTTTGTCAATTCAGTAAATGAAGGAAGTCTGGTTACTCGGTTAAAGCGCAAAAAGGAAAGAAAGTTTAGTGGAACCGAGTGCACTTAATGTTTTTGACCTAACCTGCATGAAGCCTGATAAGGTTTATTGTGTACTTAAAGCATTTATGCGGTCATTTTCACTTACCAAGTTTTCAAGAAAGCAGAGAAAAGCGAATCAAAGGCGATCAAACCTCCTCCAAAGCAAAATTCAAGGTATTTATATCAATCTCAATGCATTGTTAAGCTGGTTTATTGATCATATCAAGTTGTTATTATCTGCTAAGTGTGAAGCATCTGCCGTTTGAAAGTCTCTAAACCCTAAGGATCTTTTGATTATTTTTATCTGAAATCTACAATGGCACCTAAAATCCAAGAGCCCATTGTCGTCAAAAATGTTGAAAAGCCCTCACTAAAATACTCTCTTACTCCCAAAGTAGCATCTGAACCGGATAAAAAACCCACATTTTCACTCATCCCGGATAGAGTTTTATTAGTCGAGGATGTGAGATTCTTCACCAAATGTCGAGTTGAAGAACTAGGTCACATTGAAATCAAAGACACATATGATGAATTGTGCACCGATGGTAAAATGGATAGCAAGTATGAGCACATTAAGATCAAGGGATTGACTGAAGCCCTAACCTATCCATGTGTCTTCAAACCCCAGTGGGTCATGTTTGTTCTGAGAAGAGTTCATGATGACTTCATGTGGCTAGAAGAGCAACCGTTTAAGATCACTAAGGAAATCATTCATTTGATCACCAGTTACCCTATTTATGATCATGCCTGAGCTCAGAAAATGATATCACAGAAGGAATTGGTCAGTTTAACCGGAGTAGAATCAGATTGCAGAGGACTAAAATTGAACAATGTCATTGATGCAGAACTAAAGTTTTCCATTAGAGTAATAGGTTACTGTTTCTTCCAATCGGCAAGGGAAAACAGTGTACCCTATGCAGCAATAGACTTAGAATATAAAATTGTGAAGAAAGGCATGAAAATTAATTTATGTGAGTTGTTGCTGAAAAACCTGTTTGAGAATCTGAACACCATTAGGGAGCCAAAGAAGAAGAACTCGGCTAATACACTGAAGTTCGGATCACTACTAGTATGCATGTTTTTCTATTTTGAAAAATTCTCTCCAATAGTCGGTAAAGTTGTTTGGGAACTACACCGACCAATCACCCATCAAATCAATGACTTCATCAAGAAGCTAGGTGATAATTTTAATGATATTATGGATGATTACTCTAGTAAGTTTCAAGAAAAGATGCATAACAGGTGTAGAATTCCACCCCAACTAGTGGATAAATACAAGGATGAGATACGTTTTGAAGTGGACACTGATTACTATTATGTGAATGTTGTGGAACCGAGAACTCAATCTTTGCCACCTATGGGTTACGAGATTGATTTTGACCTCACACAATAGCAAATTGATGCATTTCTTACACTAACAAGGCATGCTACCGAGCTAAGGTATGGAACATATGAAGAAGTGAAGGAAAAAGTAAAAATGAGCATTGTAGTACCCAAAGCTACAAGGAAGGCAACAAAGATGATAAAGGCATTAACGGAGAAATTTAGAGAAGATTCTTCCTCCACACCTATCAAAGGCACTATAGCCACTACTGAAGAATCAGAAGCCCAAGAGGCAGGTATAACACTGAGCACCAAATTGCCCGAAGGCAAAAAATTGAAGAGAAAGAAACAGGATACATCAAAGGCCTCACCGACTCCTCTAGCAAAACAACCTAACACAAGAGCATCTGCAGCTTCACCGAGTAAGAAACCAAAGAATGTTACTGTTCCAAAGGTAACCAAAACTTACAAGAAATCTACTTGGAGACTCATTTTGTCAAAAGAATCTAGTGACACCGAATCTAAAGATACAAGCAAATTTTAGATTGTCAAGAGAAAGAAGGTAAATGTACATAGTGTTGAAAATTTTTATGCTAATCTGAAACAATATGGTGGATTTGGAGGATTCAGAAATGTCAAGTATGAATCCAGATCCAATGATGAAAAGAGACAAATAGAAGAAGCTGTCATCTGCACACTTCTGAAATTCCGATTGGCCCCATTGGAAGTATCTAACTCTCTTCCAAAAGAATTATATGCACATATTGATAACAGGTGGCAATATGCTTTGGACTCAAAAAAATAGACCAGAGAAAGAAGTCTGGTACATCTCTTTCCTGACATGTCGGTAGATGAAATCAAGGAACATCTAAAAAACTGCCAAACCAAATTCTTAGTCAAGCAAAAGGCCTTGAAATTAATGAATGGCCTATATATTGAAGTGGAGAAGGAAACAAAAGAACATTGGTAGGAAATCTTTCGACTCAAGGATGCTGGTGAGCAAGCTACAGTTGAAATAGTTGATGTCACCAAGGAAGATCTTGATGTCACCGAGAAAGACCCTGCTGACACCATACAAATAGATGAAGATATCATGGATACAGAGGCACCTAAATAGGAAATTATAGAAGGGAACACTTATGCCCAACTTGTATCCAGTGAATTAGTTTTGGAACAAGTTTAGCCCTATCCTTCGGTCAATCAACCTGTCTCAACCAAGGCACCTCAGAATACAAAACAAGGCACCAAAGGTCACAAGTCTATAGCAGGAGAAGGTACTTCTCAAGAACAAACCTCACAAGCACCTTCTAGCACTAAAAATTTTGCAACCGAGACACCAAGTATCGAGACACTAAAGGACACTATAGAGGCTAAAGAAATTGACCAAAGTGTTGCCTCTATCGAGCAACCTACCGAGGGTCATCAAGCCTCACAAGCTATTGTATTGGTTCAACCAGCCAAATCTAAAGAAAAGAAGATGAAAAAGCATAGTTTCAAAGTAGATTTATCAAAACCAATAGTGTTTCCCAATATTGATATATCCAAATTAAAGGGGCAAGCACTCACTGATTTTGGTGAACTATGCAAAGCAAAGGCCGAACAGGAAAAATAAATGGCCATACAAAAGAAAAATAAAGTACTTCAGTAGGTAAAGACACTATTAACAGATATGCTACCTACAGCTATAGTGTCAACAAATGCAGCCATCCATATTCAACTGGATGAACTCCTTAATCAGATAGAGACATTTGGAGTCGATGCATCTGAATATTTGAAAAAGTTAAAGGACAAAGAGCTCACTGCAAAAATGATTGAAGAGGTACAGAAATCCATTGCTGTTGGCAAAGTAAAACTTGTCAAATTTATTGCTGAGTTGTCCCCTCAACTCAAGAACATTCTTTATTTATTTCAACAACTCTGTACATTCTCTTTATTTATTAAAGACATCAAGAATAAAACAGAAGCAATTGAGAAAAAGATCACCAATCTCTCAAATAAGTTGACCACTAAGCCAAATTCTGTTCAGAATTTTTATTCAAAGTTACAAAAGTTCATGGCTCAACAATTGGAACTCAGGAATGAAGAGCACACAATAAGGATGGACATTATGACTCTTCAAACCTTATTCATTCCACACTTGTCCTCCGTTCAAGAACAGATAAACCAAACCACATATTTATCTACTACACAAGAGGGAAGCACACTAGATGGTTTAATTTCCCTATTAGCTGATATTCAAGCACAAAATTCTTTAATGGACAGTGTAAAGGATGCCCTCTCTATCGCACTCACTGACGCAAAGACAAAGTATAAATCCATTTTTGACCTGTTGCCTCCACCGGATGGTAACTAAATTTTGATGTTTGTAAAAAAGGGGGAGTGATATAGTATTCAAAGTATCAAACAATAGGAGTGTAGTATACAGGAGGAGTATACCGAGTAGAGAATCCAGGAGCAGTGAACAGAGCAAAGAACAGTGATTACAGAATATTGATCACTAAGAATGCAAAATCAAAATTATGTACAAGTATAATGACAAGGGGAGTATATATTTGAATATATTATTTCATTGACAAATGTATATTCTGTTAGTTTAGTCAAATTTTGTAAGTATATAGATTTTTGAGTTATAACTTTGAAAGTAGTTTTGTCAAACATCTCAACTCTCAACTAATGTCAAAACGGGAGATTGTTACTATTTACCAAGTTGCCATTAGTCTTATGTTCAAAGTTATTCTAGTCGGTTACTACTACCAAAATATTTAGTCGGTAAGCACAGTGCAGTCGGTTATAGAAGAAAGTAGTCACAGAGCTTAGTATTCACTGAGTACTCTACCGAGTAATGTTCTATGACTATTGAGCAGCAAGAATGATACACTGAGTTGATATACACCGAGTGAAATGTGTTACCAAATTCATTGAACCTGGACATATATGGGAAACATGTTACAAAGATCAAGGAACATGTAACCGTTATCACATTGGAAATTGCACTTAAAGATTGTGTATGATTTTGAGGTCATCTAACCAATGAAATATTTTGCATGGTTATTCATTTGAGAAATCATGTTTGTAAGATCGAAGCAATGAACCAGATCACCGACATAAGAGATCTATTTATACAACATGAATTCAGGATTAGATATAAGTGTGCATGTGTGTATGAAGCAAGACTTATACGAAAAAAGAAAAAACACTAAGTGTTATGACTATTATGGAGACACAGAGGTCACCGAGAAGGATTTCAGAGAACACTCAAAGAACAAAGTAAACAGAAGGGTTTACCGAGTTACTTTATGAGTTACTGAGGTATGCTATAGGCAAGGTAATCTTATTTTGATCACATAGAATCTGCTATAACATTCTAGATGTAAAGTTGCAGATAGTTGTAAAGATTTGATTGTAATATTTTGAGTTGTAAGAGAAACCTTTAATAGGGTTAAAGACTCTAATTAAGTTTATAAATTGTAAAGCCTTTAACCAGGTGCAGCTTTTATATTAAGTTTTGTAAAATCCTTTAGCAAGGTAGATCTAATAGATCTTGATACTCCTAACAGGGTAAGCTATCAGAAATAGCTAAGCATGTAGCTCTAACCAAGCAACCTTTATTATTGCAGTAGTGAAGTTTTGGGTGTCATCCCCACCGCAGTTTTTCTCTCTAACCAAGAGTTTCTGTGTAACCAAAATATAGGTGTTATGGAGTGAATCATGTATGATTGTTATTTATTTGTTTTAGCCTTATGTTATGTTACAACAGTTTTTGGTTTATTCTTAATAGTAAAGATATTATTGATAAAAGGATTTGAAGTACTGATTCACCCCTCGTCTCTCAGTACATTAGCTTTCCATATTGGGCCTAATAGTAAGGTCACTCATGATGCTAGTCATATTCCTCATTTGTTTTTCAAAGAAGTTATTATAATTCATGGTTTACCTATCAACATTGTATCAGATAGAGATGCAAAGTTTATTGGTCATTTTTGGAAGACTTTATGGCAGAGATTGGGTACTAACTTGTCTTTCAGTTTGGCCTATCATCTCCAAATGGATTTCCAAATAGAGGTGGTCAATAGAACACTTGGAAACCTTCTTAGATGTTTGACAAAATTTATGGACAAGCTTGGGATCAGATCATCCATCAAGCTGAGTTTTCCTATAATGACAGTGTGAATAGATCAACCGGTAAAAGCCCTTTTGAGATTGTGTATGGCCTTCATCCTAGAGGTGTTTTAGAGCTCAGAGATGTTGGAAAGATGGGATAGCAGATTGGACATGTTATGGACATGGATCAATCCATCCAAGATATTCGTGAGTAGGTTAGGACAACCTTGCTAGATACCTCTGAAAGAATCAAAGAAAAAGTAGATGAGAAAAGAAAGGATATACAATTTGTTGTTGGGGACTTGGTCATGGTCCATTTGAAAAAAGAAAGACTTTAGAAAGGTGTCCTTAGTAAACTTTAGATGAGGAGGATTGGACCTTGTCAAATCTTGGCAAAGTATGGTAACAATCCTTACAAACTAGACCTACCTGGAGATGTGGCTTTATCTCCCATCTTCAATGTTGCAGATTTGGTGTGGTATAAAGGCATAATTCCAGAGGAAGGTAGTAGGGTCTAAGAGGTCTCTCAAGAACTTTCAAACCTGCCCTTACCACCTGCAACCATGCCACAAGCCGAGAGGGTGTTAGACTCTAGAGTTCTCAAGAAGATGAGGCATACCGTCTATATGGAGCACTTGATCAAATGGTAGGACCTTCCATAATCTGAGGCTACTTGGGTACCTGAGGTAGAGTTTTCTAATCTTGGAGTTCCCCTTTCTTTGTTGCCTAAAGGAGTCACTTGACTTCTTTCTCGTGGGGGGAGTATGGTGTAGGAGCACCTAGTTTTGAGTGCATTTTCTAGATTTTGGTGTGTTAGTCTTTGTGTTGGTTTATGTTTATGAATAATGGACTACTCATAGGTCCACATATTTGTTGGCTATGCATTTGAAGGATGAATGTCAACTAGATCATGTATTTACTCAAATTTGGCTTATGAGCCCTTGTAAGCCTAAAATGGCATACACTTGCATTTTGGTGTAAAATATCTTGTAACACCTCATTTGACATTTAGACATGTAATTTTAGTGATTTTAAGTCATTATAGAAGGTTTAGGATCAATGGCAATGCATGAAGTGTAAAAATGCATATTTTGGCAAAAGTTGTCATTGTTGCTGGACAACATTTTGCAACTTTTGAGCAACTTTTTGCATTTTTTAGCACATCGGTGGTTAGGGAACTGATGAAGAGTTGGTTAGGATTCAGATGGCATATAAAATTCTCTAAGAAGGAATGTAAATAGGTTGGAAAAAGTCTTAAGTATGTTTGAATACATTGTGAAGAGATTTTCTAGATTTTACCTTGCATTTTCTTAATTTTTTAGCAGCAATCCGTACTTAATGGATTGATTTCATTACTATTCTTTCATGATTTCTTTTTACATTCCATTATAGTGATTATAAGGTGCTTTTATTATTTTTTAGTGCAGGTTTGAATTGTGTTAGTGATTTTGTATTACTCTCAGCCTGAGCAAGGGTTTAAGAGCCCAATTATGGTTCCAACTTGAAATCTAGTGAGTTTGCTCAATGACCCTTGGGGCTCAAGCCATGGAACCATTCTATAGTGTAAATAAGTTTTTTTTGGCTTGGAATTCATTGAAAGGCAATTTGGCATCATTTCCTAGGTGAGCTCAGTCATAGCCCGGTTAGGAAAATGATTGAAAAGTTGAATGTGCTTGCAGGGATGACCAGTTATGAAGATTCCAAGTGCTTGGAATGAGTAAATAAGGTGTGGCATAGTCTATGTGGAAGGTTGGAGGTGTGACAAAGCAGGGAAGACAATAAACCCTTTGAAGAAGACAACAAAGTACCAAAACCCTTTATAAATGCCACTTTTGGGTTCCGTACCTGTACAGACAGGCCTGACTATCTCACCTGATGGATTCAAAAGTTCATCTAAAAGAGTATCTAGATCACAAAATATTTTTCCAGGTTCTTCGAGTAGTTTTTGAACAATTCCCCAAAAACCGGTTAGGTAGGGCTAATTGGGGCTCTAGGGCTTCTAGGCCTAGAAAATTGGAGAAAGAGGGAGTGATGAAGAAATGAAGGAAAGCCAATTGTAAAACTAGTTGATTGGAATGGAAATATCTTAAGAACACCTACTGAAACCCCTGCAAGTATATGTTAGAAGAATGTATAGCTTTAAGGTTGGATTTACCCTTGTGAATCTCAACCATGCTTGAGAAATTATTGAGCACAATTTGATAGGGAGTACTCCTAGAGAGTTTGAGTATTTTGGTTTGTTGAAAGACAACTGCAGAGTGAAAGGAGCCCACTAACATATCACTCAAATTTTTATTGAGCAAGGTGAGACTCTCTTTTAAAACCCCTCCCCATGATCCACATTTTTTTTTTCGGGAGATGAATCAGATTGTGCATCCGACATTATCCTATCGCAATCAACTCGACAGATCCTCAATTCTCCCAATTTTTCACAAATACTCTTGATTCATCTCCCAAGGGAGCATCATCATATTAGTTTCATATCAATATTAGTTCCATATCGACATCTCATATAGAATCAACATTTGGGGCATGATATCGATCAAATTTTGGCAGCATATCTAGTGATTTTATTTGAATCAACATGTGCACACACGTCACTTCAAAGAGGGGAAAATTGTAGACGTATAAATCTGATAACCTTCCTAAATAAATATTTAGTATTTGTTTAAACCATATCCCCTTATTAATTAAATTTTATTTCACTAATTTCTTCGCATTCATCTATTTGATTAAATAAATTACTCAATTTATTTAATTAAATTCACATAAACCTTTTCTAGCCTTTAATTAAATAAATAACTTTATTTACTTAAATCCCCTTTCACCCTTTTTAATTAAATTTATATTTAATTAAATTGATCCTTGCACATAAATAAATTTAATTTATATATTAAAATCTTTTCACTTGTATTAATGCAAGTTGCAACTAATAATTGAAATAAATCAATTTTATTTTAATTAAATCCTATTTTCCCTCATCCACTTGTATTTTCCTACATCTCCCACTTGCCTCTTTAACCTCTTCTAGAGCCTTCTATATTCTTGTAAACCATCTTAATTAGCCTTAATTAATCTTAATCCTATCATTTCCCTAAGTTTGAGGCTCAAAATTTTAGGAAATTCTTCTAAAAGAAATAAAGGCTTTATCCATTCAACAAGCTAACTTGTTGAGTTCCCCCAAATTTTGAAGGACTCTTACAAATTTGTCCCCAAAGTTTTCCTAACCCTTAATGGTTAACTCAACCTTCCCACATGGTTAGAGACTTTCTCTCTACCTTAACCTTCATCTAACTCAAGGGTCTCATCAAGCACTCATGGCTTTGACCCTATTTATCCTATTAACCCTTGCACAAGAGTTTATCCCTTGGGTAAATTATTTATCCATTGGTTATCCACTAACTTAACCTTAACCTTACCTCCTAAGGTAACCACCATGTCTCCTCGGGCATTTAATGCCTCTTGAATCTCCTCTCAAGCAGCCTCTTGTTGACAATTGTCACCATTTCAATGGTGAAAATTGTAAACATAGATTGATAACTTTCAATCCTAACCCTTGTTGAGATTACTCAATCTCAACCATCCATTACCCTATTTTCCCATAAATAGAACTCTCATTCCTCATTCTCCATATCCAAGTTTTATGCATCTACATTATAGTCTAATTTACTAAGCATTTTAGCCTCTCTTTGTTAAGATATCATCATGGCATTTAAAAGCATTTATCCATATCATAGAATACTCATACTAGGTTAGTATATCATGTTAGGATAAGTTGTTAAATCTTTTATTATATCATTATCTCCATCTTAGCTTAATCATCATAGTTTTAACACATCATATAGATCTTAGAATGCATTCGTGCATATAGATCACAATATCACTCATTCTTGGAGTTGTCATTCCTAAGTCATTTTCTCAATAATCTGATAGCAAAACATTGGCTTTAGTGATCCTGTGAGATAGAGAACAATGGGACACACCTTGAGAAATTAAACTAGTCTAATTTAGTTTATACTTGCACCAAAAGTCTCATTTGTATGTAGGTTTTTGTATCTCAATTTATTCGTTTTGATCACCACACTTTCCTACGTACAATTAGTACTTGTTGTTAGGCTAGTAGTATTGCAATCAATTGTCATTGTTCTCTGTTAACTCAATATTATTCAACTGTTTCTCCACCAATTATAACTATGAGTTTTTTCTTTTGATATATGTTTTTTTAATTTTTATAAAGTTAAGATACATGATTTTTAAGTTTTTAAATTAGAGAAATTATTTTTCTCCATTCTAATTGGTTTGGAAAATTTACATCTTATTAGTGGATTTCCAGGATCCACTATCTGAGTGAATTTTTTGGGGCAATTTTTTAGGTAAGTTAAAATAATATTTAACATGTTTAAATTTTTTATCAAATTTATTTTACACATTCACCAAACAAATATTTAACAAACATACATATAATATATAAAAAAATATAAATGAATATTATAGTAATAATATTTATAATAATTAATTAATAAAAAACAACATAGTAATAATTATACAATAATATTATAATATAATTATAATAATTAAAATATAATTATAATAATTAAAATATAATATTATAAGAACCCTAATGTTCATCTATGTGACTCTAACCCTAACTTAATCTTAAGTCTAATCTAATCATATTTGTAAATGAACTTTAACTTATTTAACTTAAGCCTATAAATAAGCCTAACCTGACACAACTTTGAACATAACTCTAACTTAACCATAATCCAAACTTAATTTTTGAATTGTATTCAATATATCGTGTATTTATTAGTATATAATTAACATATATTAATAATATAATAATTAGAATTAAACAATATTATAATATATCTTATTATTTCTAATACAATCTAATTTTCTAAAATCAAAATTAAAATCAAATTACACTAGATATGATTTTGACTAACAATACATATATTACTAAGTTTCAATTATAATTCAAACGAGATTGATTATTTCTACTTTTAAATTATGTAAATCAAATCAGTTAATTCAAACAACCAAATATAATTACATAGAATTAAAATCTTATATATATTTATTTTATTACAAACAACAAAATATAATTACATAGAATTAAAATCTTATATATATTTATTTTATTACATTTATTATTTTATTACAACGACAGGTACTGACTAATACGTGACACTTTTATTACATGTTCGATGTGCGATAGCGAAGCAGAGTACATGTTGGCAAAGGTAGTATAGGCGATGATTCAGCGAATAAACGTCACTAAGCAAGCATACTACTTACCATTGCAGTTCTCGCCAGCGATTCCAAGTCTAGACCCTGGGACGTCGTGCACCATTCGAAGATTCTGCTGCTGATAGTTCCCAAATATGGAAAGTACAGCGTCTCCATCGCCCGGAGGAAGAGAGAAAGCAAGGCATAACACGGAGCCATCCTCATTCCCGGGGAATAAACTGTTTTCCATGGGCAGACTCAAGTCCTGACTATCGTCAAAATGCAACGTAGTGACAGGAAAGTCCATACTATCACCGGACGGTTTGTTGTAGCACGTATCAAAAATCGATATAGGACTCGCCATGGTTAGATTCGAGAGCTGACGACTGAAAGAATCTCTCATAGCATTGTAAGCGGGCTCCACCAGTCGAGTGATAACTGTTCCCGAATCTATGATAGTCCCCCTTCCCGTCGAGTTGTTGAAGGTGAAGGTCCCCTCTGGGATGGAAACAGACTCTTCTCCCACAGAGATTCCGTTCAACCCCACATAATAGAAGTAAGGGTACTTAGCGTTGGATAAGAGGGGCGTGAACTTCAAGCCCTGTGCAGAAAGAGACCCTTTCCCCAGCAGGAGAGATCCCGTGAAAGCAGAGGAGAAGAGGGAGGGAAGGCAATAAGAGAACGTACTGTCATATAACGTGGCCGTCTGAGAAACGAAGGAGACAGGATCCCTCCCAAACCCAACCAAACCAGGCGTTCTCTCGGTGAGTCCCCTCGCCGCACTCGCACATCCGAAGACAAAATCCTCCACCGGCTGAGAGTCCACAGTTAGCGTCTCAGACGACATGAGCTCGTCCACCTCCGACTGATCGCCGTACCTTTGAGTACGGGTACACTTGACATTGTTATCGTCGTTCGAACAGGCGCCGCCCAGACTCTGACACTGCTGAGAAGCGCAGGTGAGATACTTATACGTAGACGACTTGGATGGCTCGAATTACTCACTTGAGCAATCAGAGCAGGGGTTGCAAGGAATCCAGGCGACGTAGCTGCCAGTATCGAGGACAGTGAAGAAGCTCTGCGCAGGCGTGCCGAAACCCAGCTTGACTATGTAGTTTCCCGTGTTGATGGCCTGCCCCGAGGCCAAGGGGATGCTTGTGTCCTCTTGGGGATTAACCATACTCTTGCCGGCCCTCCATCCCCCCTTCATCATTGCTCTGTAACGCTGGGTGTCGCCTTTGATAGAGTCAGATATCGCCCTCCACCATGTTGAATTGGGAACGCGGAAGGGAGAACACTTGCCCTGAATGTGTATCATACTCAAACTTGATGTTTCCGATTCAAGCGCAGAGCAGTTCTTGTTATCCTCTGCATCTTTCCATTTGAATGATGCAAGGTTTACTCTGGCAACCTTACTGTTTTCTGCCCACACACAAACAAGTAATAAAAAATACACCAGGACTGAACATAGACACTTTGCCATTGTCGTCCTTGAGAAGCACGGGCACTGGTGAAAACATTTCTTTATAGATGTATAAAGCACAAACTACCAAATAATCGACGGTTTGCATTTGGTCTCGAGTATCTGTGGTAGTTGTTTGCTTCATTTTACTTGGTTCACTTTTATTCTTATCTAGATATCAGAAACTGTTAGTTGAATTGTCGACACGATAGGATTTCGTCTCACGGAAAGGAAACTCTGAAAGGTGTGGGTAGCAGACTCCATTTAACTCTTGTGCCCGTCTTCCACGCAATTTATTTGGTCCACTTAATTTCAATACTTATGACCGCGTCATGTGGAATCAGAAATTTCTTTGCTTCTTGGTCGCCAACCACTTATCATTAGGTTTTATTCAAATATCACCGGTAGAATCAACAGTTGATATAATTCATTGGGAAAGAATATATCATTTTATATAATTAATTAAAGTTAATTAAATCATTTAAGTACAAGTAAATGTATAATAATTGAATGAATGTGATACTAGCATAAAAATATATTTCTTAATGTATATAATTTTTTTTAGATATTTATTCATGTAAAGAAATTGATCAGTTTTGAGTTCTTTTTATGTTACGCTAACTTCTTAGCATGGACACTCCGCAAAAACTTACAAAATAAAGAAAAGAGTTACAATGAATCACTTCGATCAAACAAGTGAGACACACATGAATAAGAAGTTGCTTCAATTGTTGATGAAAAATGGAAGTAGAAAAAATAAAAGGTTACAAAGTTTTCCTATATGAAAAATGATATAGGGATACTCCATTTAATGAAAAACTATAATATGGTACATTTAGTATTACATTGTAATGTGAAACCATATGATTGTGGAAGAAAACACAATATGACACACTTTGTACAACCATGTAGTGTGATTACAGACAAAGTGAAAATTTGTGATAAATTGGTATACATGACACAAGATTTTTACTTCTTTATATCCAATCTTAAGAGTTCGTGTGAGATATTCCAAAGTATAAAATAATATTTCATTAGTCATTTTGAAAGGAATTCATAATTGAGCATACGAGAGTGAATTTATATAATTAAAAATTTAATAATTTTTTATTTATTCATGTTGTATTTATTAGTAGGATTAGTAAATACTTTTTTAACGATTGTGTTTCATATCTTACAAATAACCTATCCTATTTTTAATGTTATTTGTATCTTAATTCAAATTGAATTATTCTTTTAATTTCTATTTATATTTTTCAATTATATAACATAAATTTGAAACTTAAAATTTCTTTATCATTGAAAAGAATCTATGCTAGTTAAGTACACTTACACACATGAAATACTAAAGGATAATTTACTCTTAGTTTTAACATAAAATGTATCTATTTCCTCTCATTTGTTGAATTCAATATAGAGTACAAAATTTAGTTTCTATTTTTTCTTTTTTAATGAAAATAGAAAAATGATATACTTAGTATTTAGGGGAGACAATCTAGTATTTGTGCAAGATCCAATTGTTGTACAACCCCTTTTACATATAATAACGAGTATTGACACATTTTTATATTATACATTGTAAATAAATACTCCACTTGTAAATTAAAAAATAACCAAATGTTGGTCCAAATGGACCCATGCTTGAGCACATGAAAACATGAATGTTATATAAAAAAGCACATATACATACATACATACATACAAATATAACTATAACTTTTTGTTTCAACTAAAACATCATAACTATCCATTTTATGTGTGTCATTTATAGATTAAGTTTTGGTTGAATCTATTAAAAAGTCATTTTTAGGAAACTTTGCAATAAAAATATTATTTTGATGGGTTGTATGATGAATCACACCTAAAAACCTTAGTTGTAGATAGATAAGTGTCCATTTTACATTTCTTAAAAAATGGAGGTCTTAGAATATTCCATGTAATGGCTATATGTTGACAAAGTTAGCTCACATGATTACAAATCCCTCTTCTCTAGAATAGTTGAGAAAGTTTTGAATTTTTCCTTTAATAGGGTAAATGTATAAATTAGGAATTTCATAAATTCTTGTTATTAGGGTTTGACCTTCTACTAAAATTTTTTGTACTTTCTTGTCTAATTGTTTGATATTAACTCTCCTTAGATATTAACAGTGTATCTTTTATCGCTCACCATATTTTATGAATATTGTATTATTATTTTTATATGAAAACTAATAAAAAATATATTTGTCATATATATCTATATATTTATTTATCTAATAGTAATACTATTATTTGAAGAAATACCATTGAAGATAGATTAAATCAACATATCAATAAATTGAAAACAAAAGGCCCATTAATAAGAAAGGTTAGAAAGCAATGAAGTTCTTGCCAAAGAAATGAAGGATGGTTTTGTTTTTGTCTTTTGTCTTTGTGTGTTTTATATGCCATGTAATTGTTATGAATTTTTCATGCTTCTTTCAAGTTGTATAATGTAATTGTCCTTTGTTGAATAAAAGGTACAATCAAGCATCTTATTATATTATGATGTTAATTAGATTCATTTCTATAGTTGGCATGATGATTTATTGATGTGAACTAGTACTTATGATGCATCACTATCAAAATAAATTGACTATAACTTGGTTGAAGATTGAGTTGGCCAATGGTAACATGTCCTCACCTATCTCAAAAAGTAATTTTGTGAAGGTACTCTCAAGCATATTATGATGTTGATCAAATTCACTGATATAGTTAGCATAATGATTAATTGATGTGAATTAGTACTTATGATGCATCACTAATATATGATTCATGATCTAAATTAATTGACTGTAACTTGGTTAACTAAGATGACAGGTGTATATGGTGAAAAATAATGATGATAAACTATTGTAAAACCATAAAGATCCAACCAAAAACAATCTAGGTCCTACAATGAAACATTCACCAATACCAATAGAGATATTTAAGATCATGCAAATCAACAAAATAAAGCAATATTACCATTCACATGTCAAGTAGGGTTTCAATATCCATTGTCTTCTATCTCCATTGATCTTGTTTGATATATTTTCTCTCAGATTTTATGTGTGCACAAGAGCTCAACAAATAATAGAAATGTGGTTCATAGCTTGATAGCAAGAAGGCTTAATTGAAGTAGTTGTTAGCTAGCTGGATTGATTAGATGGATTGATTATGGTTGAAAAGGAAGAGGGCATCCTCTTATATAGAGAACACTATAAGAAATGGCAAGATAAGATTAAGAGGTGTAAAGATAAATGGTTGACTAGGATTAAAGGGTAGGTAGAGGAAATAATTAAATGATAAAAGGGGTAGGTAAGAGAAGAATTAAGAGATGAATGGCATGTGTTATGGGTAGAAAAAGCTAATGAATTAATTAAATAAATAAAGATTTATTCAATTAATAGAGGAAGTGGGATCAATTGATATTTAATTTAGGAAGAAAGACAATTTAAATAAATAAATGTATTTATTTAAATGAAGAAAGGCTTAGGAGGGGATAAATTAATTAATTAAATAAATAAAGATTTATTTAATTAATATAAGACTTAAGATAAAATAATTAAATAAATAAATATATCTATTTAATTAGACAAAACAATTTTAGGTGTCTACACTTTGCCCCTCTTTGAGATAATTTAGCTTGTTGCATTGGCTCAAAGAAGATAAAATAAATTGATACAAAGTTTCCCCATGACGAGAATGATATGCCCCCTCAAGAGATTAGATGAAAATGTTTGAAAAGATCAGATACAATCTCTTTATAAGAAGAAAAGGATAGAAAGGATTGACAAGATAGGGTGACAAGGTCATGTAGGAAAAAGATTGAATCAAGAGGAATCAACAAAATCATGTCTATGTCCTAAAAGTCCAAAATTGATAGTTTTGTGATGAACATGCGCTATCAATTTGATAATTTGTTGAGAGAATTGACTCAAACAGGTGCCCTAGGGAAGACTAACTGAAAACAAGGCTAGAATTGACAATTCTATGATAAACATGCATTGCTAATTGGATAATTTGCTAAGAGGATTCACTCAAATAGGTGCCCTCAAAAATTAAAACTGGAAAGAAGGCTAGAATTGATAATTTTGTGATAAATATACGTTACCAATAGGATAAGATGTTGAGAGGATTCACTCATATAGGTACCCTAAAATAGGTAGGTTTTATAAGCCGAGTATAGGATAAGTCGTTGAATAAATAAAATCCAGTGACTGCTCTAGCAAGAATAGGATATAGTGCAATGTGACAAACATATACACTAGGATGCAACACCATGTGATAGACAAGTACTAGGATAGAGCCTAATGAGCATCACCATGTGATAGACATAGGTACCACTAGGCTAGGATAGGATATTATAAGAACCACTATGTGATGAACATGAGTACCACTAGAATTGACACGATTGATTTTATTGGATGCAAGAGTACTTATCCCAGATTGAGTCTAGAGAGTGATTCTTGATGACACAAAGGTTACAAATAGATTTGACTGTTGAGGACCACATCGTAATCAAGGAGATGGGATTGAGACAAATTATATATATGCCTGTGACTTGGGCAAACACGAGACTATTAACTGCTTTTGTGAAAATATGGTCATGTAGGGTCTACAAGAGGGGACAGATGAGATGATCCAAGGGCTGGTCCTTTGGGAGATTAGATTCCTTCGAGGCCAGCTAGCTCCGAGGGAAGATCTTCATCATAGCTCTCTTGGATCCCATTTTGTATCAGTTTGTGTATGATGATATAGACACCTTGGGTGATTTTGTAGCCCTATGATATTTTTACATCATTGTATCATGACACTTTATTATTTTGATCTATATGAGATGATCCATCCTTATAGTAGCTATATGAATGTTTTCCTATGTGATGTTCTATATGCTTTATGATGATTTTATGATGCTTATGATATGGATGAAAATATGTACATGATCAAATGCAAAATATTTTTGTTCCTTTATAATTTTCATTATGTAAATGTGAATGTACTAAATGCATATGGATGTATGATAATGATATGATATGATTATTTACTGGATGAGATGCATGATTTTTTATTATTTTGGCATTTTATGTTTTATATGAGAATGCAGATACTAACCAATGATCTATGCAAGATGTGATGTGATTGTGATATCTAAATGCATGTGTGAAATGAGATATATGCTAACATGTGATGATGCAAGTGCAAACTACATGAAATGTAGATATTTTTAGTGTGTCATTGTAGTCAGTCATGTGATAGAAGGCTACATGAACTCAGGGAAGGACAATGGAGGTCAACCAAGAAAGGGGGATGGAAGGTAGAAGATATGGAAGTGAAAGAGCTTCTTGTGCTTTATCATCATTGATATTTATTATGGCGAATAGGTTATGACAATCAAGGTATAGGTTCAACCTAGAAAGTCATTGTACCCGGTTGCATGGAGATCACTCAATCGCAAATAAGGAATGCCCCAGTTCACACTAGACTCATAGTGTCCTTATATCCTTGAACAAGCCATGGCATTACTAAGAGACAATCCACAGACAACAAAATAATAGGTGAAGATATCCCATCCTCACCTTTCTAATCAAAGATATCCTAGAGATATAATCTCTAGTCAGAGACATCCCAAAAAAGCTAAAAGACATGTCACCAAAATATTAAAAGAAAACCAAGAATTGACACCAACACAATGAAATCTTAAAGTTATTTATGTTTCTTGCCACATATGTTAACATGTTTGATTTGGTCACAATGTTGTCATCTTGATAAAGGACAGATCATGTTGAAAACCATGTTGTTGCCAAAGTCTACTGAAAGATTTGATTTATTGAAAGCTCATTGCTACTTGTGTCTCATCTGAAACTGATTGAATCCATGAAACTGATACTTTATTGCAAAGAAGATCAAAATTTTATTGTGGATTGGCAATGCAAGTGATTTTTTATTGTGGATTAGCGATGCAAGTGACCTTTTATTGTGGATTGTGCGTGAAAAGGAGGAATGAAAAGATGATGCTCCTCAAAACATGTGATTCTCAGGGTACCACTTCCATCACTAGATTTAGGATTTTGCCCCAATTATAGATTGGACCCAATTTATTATGGATGGAAAATGTGAAAAGAGAGGTTTATTATGGATATTTAACCAATCTTAGGTAGATCAATATCAAGCCATGATGGGAATAGGTAAATTTATTATGGATGGATAGGTTGTGAGTGTGTGCAAAGTGAAGGGATTTGATTGAATCATGAAGGAGTGAGGAGCAATGTCTCTACACATGGTGTTGGTAATCTGGTTTTCACCATGGTACTTGTCTAGGGCATCATCAGAGTTATTTTCACCATTGGATGGATTTATTTCTCTTTACTTTTTTTCAAATTTTTCAATTTTTTTGTGTGTCACAAGATGCCAATTTACCAAGTTTTCACCAAGTAACGATTTTTTTTATTTTTATAATTTTTTTTGTATTTTTGACAGTGGGATATTCTAAAAAACTATGTAAAACTTGCGAAGGTGCATGTTGTTGATAGGATCTCACAAAGGTTCTTCATTTAGTGTTGAGAGCTAATATGCACCTGATCCATAGATTGTTGTGATGACGTAAGGACCAAGCCAATTTGGTTCAAACTTGCCCCTCTTCTCTCTGTCTTGATGATTTTTAGGATTTTCTCTAAGAACTAAGTCACCCACCTCAAATGTGTGAGGCTTTACCTTATGATTGTAGTTGTGGCATTTCTTGACTAAATGATATGTTTCTCCTTTGATTGTCTTCCTTGATGAAGGAACTAAGGTACAATTACTAATGTGTGGACTACGTAGGCCCATATACATGTCACCTAAAGAAGTTTGGGCATCTCCGACAACAAATTCCTTCGAGGAATTTCCATTAAAGATCCATTGATGTGATCTATCTCTAAAAGAGGATGGATATGTGGAACAAGTGGATGAGTTATGAAGGCTTATGATTGAGAAAAGAAGTGAAAGTAGTGTAGATGCCTAAAAATGTCTCATCGATCATACACTAATTATTCATCTATTTAATTAAGTAATTCTTTAATTATTTGATTAAACTAACTATTTCTTCTTATCATCACATTCAACATTTCTAATTATTCAATTTCTATTCTCAAATCAATTTAATCAATTGACCCTCTTCTACATATTAATTAAATATTAATTATTTAATTAATTGCAATATTTTCCTTAGTTAAATAATCTTTATTATTTAATTAAATTTCATTTCTAATGTTAAATAATTTTATTTAAATTATTTAAATTAATTAATTATTCTTCTAATTCTCCAAATTCTAATTCTAATTAATTTCATTTCACATTTTCCCCAAATTCGAATTTCATGTCATTTCACTCAATTTCATTTCTTCCAAATTAACATTTCACTAAATATGGATTTCAGTTAATTTCATGTACATTTCAGCATTCGAAAATCCAAATTGAAAATGAAAATCAAATTCAATTTAAAAATTCTACAACACATGTTGAAATTAGAACTAATTGATCAAATTGATTGACTAATTAGTTAACTCAGTTAACTCTTCAATCATCCATTTTCACTCAAAATCTGCTTTTTTTGACTAATCAATCAATTCAATCTTCTAATCCATCTAATCAGTCATCTCTCAATCAATTTAGTCAACTGACTAATCTATTTAGTTCACTATCCAATCAATCTAGTTGACTCCCCAATCAAATGAGTTAACAAATCAATCAAATGAGTTAACAAACCAATCTATTGAGTTCACTGATCAATCAAAATCAGATATCTATCAGTCAATACTTGAGTTCAAATCCTCACCCCTTCTATGTTGAAAATCTATAAATTTAAACTCATTTCTCATTTTCAAGCTAGATCATAGTCTTCAAAATAGTTGTTAATCTATGCAATAAATCTTGGTGTAATACCTGAGAGCCATCAAAAAGTTAATTGGAGAAGAACAATGGAAGCAAAATCTAGAATAGGGAGGTTCTTAATTTATTTTAATTGCTTCTATTTCCATTAAGATTTGTTATTTTCATTGCACATGTTTGTATCTTTTGATTAGATAGATTCATGATCGTCTTTCCTCTATACAATATTCAACACATTTTAAAGCATGGAAACAATGGTGAACCTGACGTGAAAGATCTGATCTAACCTTCATTTCTTATTTTATGTGATTTTGCAGGCCCATACAAGCCCAAAAAATGCAGGTCCGCAATTGACATTGCATAAATTTGCACTTGCCAATATTAATTTGAAATTAATGTTAAAATCTCACGCAATTGCAATTAAAATCTCTTGCAATTGCTAAAAAGCCACTACAATTGCCAGAAAGGGCCAAAAATCAATTTTTATTTGACATTTGTTAATTAATTGGTCTTGTGCACCTAACCCATAAATTTTTTAAATTCTAGAAAACTCATCTTTTTTGCATAAAATGTGTCTAATCTGATGGCAGGAAATGCCTCTACACATGGTGTTGGTAACCTGGTTTTCACCATTGTACTTGTCCAGGGTACCACCGGAGTGATTTTCACCATTGGATGGATTTATTTCTCTTTACTTTTTTCAATTTTTTCATTTTTTTTTGTGTCACAAGATGCCAGTTTGCTAGGTTTTCACCAAGTAATGATTTTTTTAATTTTTATAAAAAAGTTTGTATTTTTGACAATGGGATATTCTAAAAAACTATGTAAAACCTGCAAAGGTGCATGTTGTTGATAGGATCTCACAAAGGTTCTTCATTTAGTGTTGAGAGTTCATATGCACCTGATCCATAGAATGTTGTGATGACGTAATGACCAAGCCAATTTGGTTCGAACTTGCCCTTTTTCTCTCTGTCTTGATGATTTTTAGGATTTTCTCTAAGAAATATGTCACCCACCTCAAATGTGTGAGGCTTTACCTTATGATTGTAGCTGGGTCATTTCTTGACTGAATGATATGTTTCTACCTTGATTTTCTTCCTTGATGAAGGAACTAAGGCACAATTACTAATGTGTGGACTACGTAGGCCCATATACATGTCACCTAAAGAAGTTTGGGCATCCCCGACAACAAAGTCCTTCGAGGAAGTTCCATTAAAGATCCACTGATGTGATCTATCTCTAAAAGAGGATGGATGTGTGGAACAAGTGGATGAGTTATAAAGGCTTATGATTGCGAAAAGAAGTGAAAGTAGTGTAGATGCCTAAAAATGTCTCATCGATCATACACTAATTATTCATCTATTTAATTAAGTAATTCTTTAATTATTTGATTAAACTAACTATTTCTTCTGATCATCACATTCAACATTTTTAATTATTCAATTTCTATTCTCAAATCAATTTAATCAGTTAACCCTCTTCTACATATTAATTGAATATTAATTATTTAATTAATTGTGACATTTTCCTTAGTTAAATAATCTTTATTATTTAATTAAATTTCATTTCTAATGTTAAATAATTTTATTTAAATTATTTAAATTAATTAATTATTCTTCTAATTCCCCAAATTCTAATTCTAATTAATTTCATCTAATTTCATTTCACATTTTCCCCAAATTCGACTTTCATGTCATTTCACTTAATTTCATTTCTTCCAAATTAACATTTCTAAATATGGATTTCAGATAATTTCATGTGCATTTCAGCATTCGGAAATCCAAATTCAAATCCAAATTGAAAATGAAAATGAAATTCAATTTCAAAATTCTACAACACATGTTGAAATCAGGACTAATTGACCAAATCAGTTGACTAATTAGTTAACTCGGTTAACTCTTCAATCATCCATTTTCACTCAAAATCTTCTTTTTCTGACTAATCAATCAATTCAATCTTCTAATCCATCTAATCAGTCATCTCTCAATCAATTTAGTCAACTGACTAATCTATTTAGTTCACTATCCAATCAATCTAGTTGACTCCCCAATTAAATGAGTTAACAAATCAATCAAATGAGTTAACAAACCAATCTATTGCGTTCACTGATCAATCAAAATCAGATATCTATCAATCAATACTTGAGTTCAAATCCTCACCCCTTCTATGTTGAAAATATATAAATTTAACCTCATTCATCATTTTCAAGCTAGATCATAGTCTTCAAAATAGTTGTTAATCTATGCAAGAAATACCAGTGTAATACTTGAGAGCCATGAAAAAGTGAATTGGAGAAGAAAAATGGAAGCAAAATCTAGAATAGGGAGTTTCTTAATTTATTTTAATTGCTTCTATTTCTGTTAAGATTTGTTATTTTCATTGTACATGTTTGTATCTTTTGATTAGATAGATTCATGATCGTCTTTCCTCTAATCAATATTCAACACATTTTAAAGCATGGAAACAATGGTGAACCTAACGTGAAAGATCAAATCTAACCTTCATTTCTTATTTTATGTGATTTTGCAAGTCCATACAAGCCAAAAAAATGCAGGTCTGCAATTGACAGTGCATAAATTTGCACTTGCCAATATTAATTTGAAATTAATGTTAAAATCTCACACAATTGCAATTAAAATCTCTTGCAATTTCTAAAAAGCCATCACAATTGCCAGAAAGGGCCAAAAATCAATTTTTATTTGTCATTTCTTAATTAATTGGTCTTGTGCACCTAACCCATAAAATTTTTAAATTCTGGAAAACTCATCTTTTTTGCATAAAATGTGTCTAATCTGATGGCTGGAAAGGTGACTTTCAAAATTCTAGGTGCCAAGAGGGTAAGACATCTTAGAAGAGAACAAAGAACATACCAAAGGCTTTTGAAGGCAGAAAGAGAACTTCGGGCAATTGAGGAAAGAGAGGCAAACACTCAATACCACATAAATATTCATCGATTCCTTGCAAAATTTAACTTTTATGATGGCATTGAAGTGATGGCTCGTGTGATCTGGAATGACATCACCATAGACTAATCTTCTCTCTTCTATCTTATACTGCTATCTAAATTAAACTCTGCCTATTAACTAATCTACAATTGACATGACAGTGATATGCAATTGCTCAGAGATCAGTTCACAATTAATAGCACAGTAATTCGCAATTGACATCACAGTATTTCACACTTGATCAGTAGGTAATTCGCATTTGATTAGTAGTTAATTCACAATTGCCATTTAAATCTTTATGCATTTTATCTTTCATATTTGCTGATTTTTGTCAGAATTACTCTCTGATTGTAAAAAGACAAATTTCTGTAACTGAGGGAAAGATAGGCTAGATAACCCACCATGTATCCACTAACATCATTTTCATGTGCAATGTTAGAGTAGAAAATTTTTTTATTGATGCTTTTAAAAAGAACAAAACAAACTCTTTCCTTTACTTCACAAATTATTATGAGGATTAAAAATGAGCACCATGCTTGTGTGTAGCAACATCTCCACTTAGAGTAAAAATCATTGCAATTTGAGGATAAAAAGGGCTATATTTTACATGTCTTTGAAGTGATAGGTATTATGCTCTCCACTTCAATGGGTGATCAGAAAACTAGACTCTCTTCTTTTTCACTTTCATTTAATTTCTATACTTATATCCTTTAGAGGGCCTGGTTTCCCAAGTTTCCTTGAGGGGGCCAATGTGAAGGGAACGACCTAAGTGAGTACGGCTAAAGCCAAGTACTCTAACTCACTATAATCAAATTGCCTTTTGAGATGAAAATCTCAGGGGATGGAGCATATTTGAGTTTATCTCATATCGAGCACTTTGTAGGGCCTTGAGGTCTCAATCATGCTTGTGTGACTATATCTTGCTTGGTACTTTGTTGGGCTATAGGCCTCAATCGCGCTTGTGCAACTTCAAAGGGTATCTTCAAATAGAAGCCTTTACTAAAAACCATAGCAATAGAGGCCAAACCGAGTCAGTAACCAGACACTTGGATTATCATAGTGCAAAGGTGAGGAAGAATTGCCCCAAGACACTCACCATATATCTCCTAGGATAACGGGCCAATTGAGGAGCAATCTTCTTTGGTCTAATTTCTAGAAAAGGCAGAAAAATGGGTGTACCCTAGGGTGTGACAGGGTTGTTTGAGCTGACAGAGTATCAAACTGTGAGATGTGGTAATACTTGTGACCTTTTGACCTTAGGAGAGTCTTCTTGATGTGCTATCGAATTGCCAAAATACTATCGAAAACAAAATGGGGTCTTGAAAAAGATCAAGCAACATTCATGGCGATTTGAAAAATTCCTTCAAACAAGTGCTCTCTTTGATTAAGATTGTTTCTTTGCTTTCTACTGTGTCCTTGCAAATATCAAAGTTCAACAAGGTCTACATATCAACAAAGTCAAGTATCAATATCAAACCAAAGATTTTGTAAAATTCAAACATGAAAAACATGGCATTTTCAAGTGATCTTAACTCCTAGACATCTAGTTCATGCATAGTCCTTCATCATATTACACAAAGTCCTTACACAAGTCCTCAAATCAAGAAAGTGTAGTCTTCAATCAAGTTTGCATCCACCCATATAGAATTAAGTATTGCATTAGAGTCTAAGAAGCATACCTAATTTCATGGGTCTAAAAGGAGACAGTGAATTTCCATTTGAGCAACCCAATCTTGGGCCAAACAATGACGAATTAGAAATAATTGATAGTTTGGAAAACCTCACTTGGAAATTAAAAGTTAATCGTTCCTAGTACAACATAGTTGAAACTGTCATAGACAATGAGATCCAAAAATATGTTCATCTTGATGAAAAATTGAGGAAAAAGATAAAAAAAAGGTAGCTCAAAAGGAAGCCATCAAACAATTGGTCAAAAAGACCATAGCAGAGTTTCTAAATCCTCGTTGGAGTTCTTAAAGCAAAGTGTCAATCATTCCTAGGTTCTACATAGTCTGCATTGTAGTCTTTAATATATGAGTCTGAAAGGAGATGGTAAATTCCCATTTGACCAATCCAATCTTAGGCCAAACAACATTCAATTAGAAATAATTGATGGTTTGAATATTCTTGTTGAGGAGTTGATAGCTGATCAAGACCAATACAACATAGTTCAGGTTGTCATAGATGATGAAGTTTGAAAGTCAGTATAAACTGATATAAACCTCGAAAATCAAATCAAAGAAGAAGTAGAACTAGAAGCATTTTGGCAATATGCTAAAAGCCTTGTGTTTGAATTTTGAAATCCTTGGTAGCTAGTCTTCATTCATAGATTGCATTTTATAGTCTTTGAAGCATACCTAGCTGTATGGGTTTGAAAAGAGATGGTTAGTTTCCATTCGAACAACTTCAATAGTGCATCTTTATAGGACCTTGCATTTGCATTTTAGAGTCTTAAAGAGTCAAGATAACTTTGGAATAACATTCATGCCATGAACACATGCTCAAAAGGCAAAACATCAGATGGATCCTAACAATGACCCTTCGTTTAACCCCACATGGAACATGAATCTATCCACAAATCAAAAAATGCAAGGTCAGAGACCTGCAACCTTATCAACAAATATAAACATGATGCCTTCCATTAATGAGATACACCATAATCTGACAAAAGAAGAATTGGAGTCAACCCAACAAGATCTAGCAACACTTATGATCCTCAATGCCCTCATCAACAATCATAGGGATAGATATCTTGCACTTTTAGTCCAAAATGGGGTCAAGTTACCTCCAGGGGTGGACATTTCTGCAATATTGTCATTAGGTGTGACATTGAGTCAAAATGTTCCTCAAGTGCCTATTGTTACACAAACTCAAGCAATATTTGCTACATCAACCCAGAGTGTATCTCAAAATACTCAAGTTGGCATCAGCAAGTACTAATGTTACATCCTAGACAATGTCGAGTGTAATAATGCAAGCTAACATAGCTCAAAACACTACTTCATCAAGTATAACTCAACCTTCAGTTTCAGTTGGATCCACTTACAGTAACAAAAATGTGAATCAAGGGACAACTAGCTTAGCTCAACCGAATATCAATACACAATTTTCATACTTTATACCACTTGGTAGGACTTATGGTACAAAATTACATGGTCAGTCCACATTTTAGCAAGCTCCAAGATACTCCAACACTATCCCTTTTGTGGGAAACACTTATCAAATCAGTATACCATTGACTCAAACATAGATCCTAACTCAACAAATGGAGAATTTCCAAAAGCAAATGACCAATATGCAAACAATTAATGATAAAAAAGAGCTATATAATGGAGGACCTTCATCCATATCCTTTTGACATAAATTTATACATTTCACCATTTCCTCTACATTTTGAAACTCCAAGGTTCGACAAGTATAGAGGGAAAGGTGATCCACGAGATCATGTCAGGGAACTATTCACAACATGTATTGAGGTAGCCCACAAAGATACATACTTAATGAGACTATTTTCCAAAAGTCTTGGAGGGACAACATTGGAATGGTTTTCACACCTTCCACCCAAGATTGCTTCATGGGGAGAACTGGCTGAGTTATTCATATCAAACTTTTGCATTCAATATAGATAATCTAGTTACCTCGATGGATTTATCTATGACAAAGCAAAAGGAAGGAGAAACCTTCGCTACATTCTTGAAAAGATGGAGGGGCCTATACCACAGATGTCTTAGTCACATCCTTGAAGCTGATCAAGTAAACACTTTTAATGAAAATCTTGTGCCTCAAATTAAGTATCCATTGCAAATGCATTGCCTAAGCACTTTTAAGGACATCATGGAGAAAGGCATCAAGTGTGAAAGAGGTTTATTAGAGCAAGGGATAGTGAAACACCACAAAGATAATGGGCCAGCCACAAGTACAAATAATGAAAGGCCAAAGTTTTAGCCTAGGAACAAAAGCATCACAAGTGACGGAGTTGTTGATGCCTGTGTTGTAAATAGATCTCAACCAGTAGTATCTCTATAGGGACCAATTGATTCAACCAATAAGAATCAAACTCAGATAAACAACGCCAATGCAATGTAGTCGAGCGATCCAAGACCATGAAGGGTAGGTGCACCCAGAAGAAACTTTACACCTCTTGGTTAACCTATTGAATCGACACTCAAAAAGTTGAACCGGGTCCATTCAAGCCTGTTTGGTGGAATGAAAATGATTTCTATGAATATAACTACAATAAAGGTCACAAGACAACAAGTTGCTACAAGCTAAAGAACCTCATACAAGATCTCATTGATCAAGGTGAAATTAGTGTGGATGCCAATAAAACACCAAAAATAGATCATACCATCTTCAAGGATCCTTTTGTAAGGCATGACAAAGGAAAGGCTTCTAGTTCCAATGCACAAAACAATACTGCCAACTATACCAATGTCACATTTGATTATGATGTAAACACACTTAGTGCAAGAGATGCAATAGTGGCTACAATCACAATAAATCCCAAAAGAAGAGATTGTGATGTCATCACTAGAAGATCAAAGGTCACATTACAAGGGGTACCATCAAATCCACCTCCAACAACTAGCAATAACAATATGGTGGATCAGTTGAAATGAACTCTAGCTCAAATTTCATTATTTGAGTTACTTTGCATCTCGCCAGCTCATAAGGCAGTCCTTGACAAAGCATTACAAGATTCAGTTGTTGCTGGAGATATTGATGAGAAAACATTCAAGTCCATGGTTGGAAACTTGGTTTCTTCAAAGGTCGCATTCACTAAACAAGATGTACCTACAGAACGACCCATGTATAATGATCCCTTACACTTAGAAGCTTTGATTCACCGAAAGAAGTTTTGAAGAGTACTTATAGATGGTGGAGTTGGCCTTAACATATGCATATTGCATTTGATTAAAGCTTTAGGATATTCCGAACATCATATTGATCCTACCAAGCGAATCAATATCAAAGCTTATGATGATGAGGAATGCCCTTCTAAGGGTATTGTGACTTTGTCAGTACAAGTGGGACTATTTACGATAGATATCACCTTTCAGGTCCTAAATAGAGAATTGGGATACAACATGTTTTTAGGTCACTCGTGGATACATACCATGCAGGTAGTACCATCAAATTTCATGAATGTGTTAAGTTCCCATACAATGGCATTGAGATCAATGTTCATGGCAACACAAACCCTTTTCAACACTGCAATTATTTAAGGGCAAGCACAGATAATCAAGTACCAAAAAATTAGGCAGCTCCACTTCACTTACAAATGGAATCCCTAAAGGTTGCAGAAACATCAACATTAACACCTTGCACACCCACAACACCTCCTCTTCAAATCAAGGATGAAGGGTGTGGTGAGTACTCATGTTTCAGGACATTACCAGTAGGGCAGCTATCTCCCTGATCCTTCTGGAGAACATTACCACAATCAACAAGCAAAGACAAAGGAAAAGAAGTCATCTAGTTTTCTAATAATTGCTCCTTCATCCGGTGGGGAGAACTCAATGAAGAATATTTCGAAGAATATATAAGTGGATGGTTGTATAGAGAAGAAAGTGATACTCCAAATGTCCAACTCCCTTTAGAACAATATGGTCATGGTTTCAAAATGTTAAAATGCCATGGTTATGATGGAACCATGGGCTTGGGGGCACATACACAAGGCATCTTTGAACCCATACTGCCTATAGAAAATCCTAAGAATTGGGGTTTGGGATACACTGGATCTACAAGGCAGAGAAAAATATCCCTACAAGATTCCCCAACAATTCAAATTTTGACAACAACAAAAGGAAATCAGAATGCTCAATCATCAAGCAACACATTGCAAACAGTTTTTAAACCAGCTTACCATGTAAATACAGTAATGCAAATAGGGGTTGCACTAGTGATGGAAATGGGGATCGCACTAGCATCAGATATATCTATATCATCATCAGTATCAATAAGAGCCTCAATAGAAACAAATATAGAACCAACAAGAGATGGTAATTCCATATTACCCCTATCTCTCATTCAAGCACTTAATGAGGTCTCTATCATGGAAGAGAAAGATACAAATCAGACTACTCTCCCAGATATCATCAACACAAATGAAACTCCTCTATCTCCAATTAAGGAAATTGATGAAGAGGAATTTGACAAAGAAACCTATGTAGAAAGTGTAACTACCGATTCACATGATTCTGAATTCCTATCTACCCATAGTTGTAGACATATTTAGTCTTCAGAGCTTATGATAACCAACCAGACCAAGATGATGGCATTGAATATGAATATATACCAATCTATCCACCATTCATCAAATATGTCTACGACAATAATAGAATTTGTATGCTCTCGACAACATCTCCTCCAACAAAAGAATGAGATCTTTGTCTTATGTATCCTCACTTAATAGATTGGGGGCAAAAGGAAAAACCACAATTAGAATGGTTTCAATCAAAATGATGAAGCCATAGCTGAATTCTTGGGTGCAAGGAACGGACTCCCTTATGATGATCACAAGGCTGGATTTGCAATAGATTTGGATAGAACTGCATATTTTGGAGAAGCAAGCTCCTCTTCCAATCAAGACAATGATAACGAAGCAAAACACATCACTCATAACCGAATGGACACTCTTCCCATTGATAAAGAATAATCAACATTATTGGTAGAAGAAACCGAAGAAATTAAAATTGGTGATGTTGCAAATGTTTGTAATATACACCTAGCAAAGTCCTTAAATCCAATAAAAAAAGAGAAGTTTATCCTATTATTTAAACAAAGACCAATCAATTTTGCATGGTCTTATGCACATATGCCAAGGTTAGATCTTGAATTGGTCTTACATCATTTACCATTACTACCAAGAGAAAAACCATATAAGGAGAAACTCAAGAAGATGCACCCTCACATAGCTTTTTTAGTCAAAATTGAGTTACAAAAATTATTGAAAGTGGGTTTCATTAGACCCATATACTATGCTGAGTGGATTTCAAATCTAGTCATAGTAACCAAGCATACTGGAAGTATCAGGATCTGTGCCGACTTCAAAGATCTCAACAAGGCTTTCCCAAAGGATGATTTTCCACTCCCTAACATAGACATGATAACTTAGACTTGACAGCTAGAAATGAAATGCTATCACTCATGGATGGTTTTTGTAGTTGTAATCAAATCAGAATTGCACCAGAAGACCAGCCTAAGACAACATTCACTTGTCCATGGGGAACATACTATTGGAATGTGATGTCGTTCAACCTAAAAAATGCAGGCACTACTTATCAAAGGGCAATGACCACTTTATTCCATGACATTATACACACAATCATGGAAGACTATGTAGATGATTTTCTAGCAAAATCCAATACAAGAGATGATCATATAAACATATTGGCTAAAATCTTTGATAGACTTGAGCAATACAATGTACGGCTCAATCCAAAAAAATGTGTTTTCGGAGTTACATCTGGAAAACTCTTGGGATTCATTATATCCAATCACGACATTGAAATAGATCCAAAGAAATTAAAATCGATTCTAGACATGCCATAACTCACTACACTCAAGCAACTCAGAAGCCTGCAGGGAAGATTACAGTCCATAAGGTGCTTCATCGCCCAATTAGCAGAAAAGTGTCAACCATTTCAACATATTTTAAAGAAAGGTGTCACATTCAAATGGACACAATAATTCCAAGAGGCATTTCAGACACTAAAAGAATATCTTTTGTCTACACCAGTCTTGGTTCCACCCATACACGGGAAACCATTACTCATGTATATAGCTACAACAAATTCATCCTTAGGTGCCCTTCTAGAGCAACATCATGAACAAGAGAAAGAAAGAGTTGTCTACTTCATCAGTAGAACACTAATTGGATATGAACTCAATTACACACCAATAGAAAGAGAATGTCTTGTTGTATTTTTTGCATCACAAAAACTAAGACACTATATCTTGAGTCATAAAGTCCAACTCACTGCACACTTCAATCCACTCAAATACTTGATGATCCTAGCAGCATTAATCAGAAGGCTTGCCAAGTGGGTCATGATACTTAGTGAATTCGACATTGAATATGTCAACAAAAAAGCCATCAAGGGGAAAATCATAGCAGATCAGCTTGTAGAGACACTCCTACAAGACAGTCATCCTATGGTGGTAGATTTTCTAGATGAATTAGTATTTGCATTGTCAACACAAACAAACTAGAAACTATAACTTGATGGGTCTCACACAAATCATGGAGCAAGAGCAGGAATTCTATTGATATTTCCTCAAGGAGATTCCATTCCCAAATCATTCGGGATCAACCTCCCTTGCACCAATAACATATTGAATATGAAGCCCTGGTGATAGGACTTCGTACAACACTATAGTGGAAAATCATGGAACTACAAGTCTTCGGATACTCATGGCTTATTATTAACCAAGTCAATGATGATTACAATACAAAATATGATAAGCTAGCAGCCTACAAACAATTGGTGGATGAATACAAACAACACTTCACCAATGTAACATTTGAAGAAATACCAAGAGCGCAAAACAAGGCAATCGATGCAATGGAAATAGTAGGCTCTCTCTTGGATATGCCTAACAATGGGACTCACTTTAACTTTCAAGTGGAACAACTCATTGTGCTAGCTTATGAAATACCATCCACTAAATATGTATGTATGATAGTAGGACTTGAGTCCCCATGGTATAGAGATATATATGCATACCTTCATGATCAATATATATCTCCTAATCTTTCATGAAATCAAAGAAAATCACTCATCCAACAATCGACAAGACATTAAACAATTGTTGACACCTTATACATAATGAGTGTCAAAGGTAGTTTACTTAGATGCCTCAATGTTGAAGAGGCACAAATCACCCTAAAAGAAGTCCATGATGGCATATGTGGGGCACATTCTTCTGGACCATCTCTAGCAAAAACATAGTTATGAATAGGTTATTATTGGCCTACAATGAAAAAGGACGCTTACAAGTATGTCCAAAGATGCAAGCAATCCCAAATACATGGAAACCTGATCCATGCACCTGCTCAAGATCTTCAACCAATAACATCACCATGGTCATTTTCATAGTGGGGATTGGATCTTGTGGGTAAAATACACCCTACCTCCTCCAATGGACATAAGTTTATACTCATAGCTACTGAGTACTTTACCAAATGGGTTGAATCAATCTTGTTGACCTTCACAACAAGAAAGCAAATATCTAAGTTCCTTTTGAATTACATCATTTGTAGATATAGAGTCCCCATGTGCATTTTAACTAACAATGGGTGACCCTTCAAAAATCAAGAAGTGAGTGAACTTTGTGAACAATTTCAAATCTAGCAACGTTTTGCAATGCCCTACAATCCCCAAAGCAATGATCAAGCAGAGACAACAAATAAGACTATTTTGAAAATTTTGAGGAAAGTTGTCAATAACACTAGATGAGATTGGCATCTTTAGCTAAATCCAGCTCTCGGGGCCTATCGAACTGGTGTCCGCATAGCCACTGGTGCCACACCTTACTCTTTGGTTTATGGTTCAGAAGCTATTTTTCCTATCAAGGTAGAATTGCCATCACTAAGAGTCTCTCTGAAATACATTATATCAGAAGAAGACTACAGAGTAGCACATTTGCAAGAACTAGAATTCCTAGATGGAAAATGGCAAAGCACATTGAATCATTTACAAGGATATCAAAAGAGAATGAGAAGAAGCTACAACAAAAGAGTAAACCCATGTTGCTTCGAAGTAGGAGACATCATTCTTAAAGAAAATAAAAGGAATCTCATTGAACATAAAAAACCAGGAAAGTTCAAGCCTAACTAGTTAGGTCCTTTTGTCATAACCAAAGTAGTTGGAAATAGCACCTATCATTTGCAAACAATGGAGGGAGATCCACTCCCCAATCCCATTAACAACATGCACCTAAAAAGATATTACATCTAAAGGGTTGGGTTTTAATTAGAATTTACTTTCTGTACGTGCATATCATTTTGAAAGCATTGCATCTCATATAGTTACATTGTATTCATAACATAAAGTTGCATCAAGAACAAAGGATGATTGTCTAAATTATTCATCTGTATACACCAAAAGGAAAGAAGGTGGTCTCTTTTCCTAGATATTTGATCATGAAGTCCTTAGAGACCTTTAGTCATTCATTTTCAACATTGCCTTGTCATTGAGCTTTATCTATGGTTGTGTAGAGGTTTCACTATTGAACCTTGTTACCCAAAATCTATCAATTTCTATATCTCACACAATAATCAAATACTCTAAGTCATTACATATACCTAGTTGGTCATGTGGCTAGTGAAAAATCCAAAATTCTACTTCAGTGTCACTATGATTGTCATACCCAAGTAGGTTTCATTACTTACAAGTCAAGGCAAGAAAATGAAGAAAAGAAAGGAAAAATACTATGTTAATATCCATGTCAAGGTAAAATAAACAATGAAATATTATTGAAATATCACGCATACAAGTGCGATAATAAAATCTTGACTATGGGAACATACAAATAACTCCATCAGGGCTATGGACGCCTGCTGGAAATGGAGCAATATTTGAGAGATTACAGTGCATAACCTCATTGGAGCCCTATAATCTTGTTGGCAGCGAGGCTCTATCTAGGATGGTTTTGAAGTTAGAATAACTCACGTAGCTAGGAACATAGGATTCCAAGGATCTTTGATGGTTATAAGTTAGAACGAATTCAAATGCACACACATTGGCAAAAGAATATCAAAGTTTCAAGAATCGATGGAGAAGTTTTTTGCGCCTCCATTCATAAATCTTGGCTACACAATGTGTTATATTGGATGGACTAAAGTCTTTTGAGAATGGATTGAACTCCTGTCTCTAAAATGTTTCACACCTTCAATTCAATCAGTGCATTTCAGAATGAAGGGCACACACATTCATCCTTGTTTGAATACGTATTGCATCTTCATTTCGCATACTACATTATCATAACTCATATACAAAATTCATTGTCTCCATGTGCATTGCCTAGATCATCATATCATACAAGTTTGCATACTTGGGGGCATAACTGAAAAAATCCTAAAAATCGTAAAAAGTCTTGAAAAAAATCCCAAAAATACTAAAAATTCCTAAAAAAATTCTAAAAATCATAAAAGTCTAAAAAAATCCTTAAAAAGTCCTAAAAAAATCAACCCTAAACATTCAAATACAATCCTGAAAAAATCAATCAAAAACATTCAGATAAAGTCCTAAAAAAAAAATCACTCCAAAAACATTCAAATATCAATCCACAAAATACAAAAACATTAAAAAACCAATTAAAAACTTGCAATAAATTGTCTCACAAGAATCAAACACCCTAGCAAATATCTAGCAAACACTTCACACAAAGTTAAACAACTGATCAACTATCTAATCTATCGAATCACTATTGAACTATCAACGTGATCAACATCTTGTCTTAAATAGAATTGGTACACTCAAAACCCGATAGGTCAGTCTTAAACGGGGTCCAAAACTTCTGAAACCAGACATTATCAAAATCACATCAAACATATCAAAGCAAAGACATAGTCAGAACAATTGCTAAGTTTTGTCTATTTTGGTTGAAACTTTTTTATCAAATTGGTGAGATCATTGCTTTTAGCTACTCAAGGATGTTCAAAAAGTGACTAGAGGAGTCATGATGGGCGTGATTATTTTATTTGTTTTTTGTTTGTGGTTTGAACTGATGAAGTTTCAGCATAATTGTGTTGTGGGTGTCTTTGATAAGTACATTCACTCTATGAATGCCGCACATACCTTGACTCCCAACATAATTTATGAAATGGAGGGTTCATTCCTTGTTTGCTACTTGTTTGTTTCTTGCAATGAAATACCTATACATCTTGGTTCCTCATACCCTAGTGTAATAAGCTCCATTGTTACATAATAAGGCTCAACGATGATAATGTATTGCACTACGAATAAAGAAACAAGGACTTTCTCATCAACATTTTATCAATCAGGATGTTCTTGTTAAATCTACTTCTGGAATAAATAAAGTTTGGTTCAATTTATTTATCATTTCATATCATAACTCCTTATCTATTTTCCATCTAACAACTAACATTTCTTCCAAATTCACGAATTTCAACACCTATTTTGACACAACAAAAATTCACATTGCATTTTCATTTCACATAATGTTGCATTAGGTCATTTGTTGCACATTCACATTTTTTTTAATTTTATAATAGTTGCATTATCACAAGAATTTCACTTAGTCAATTTTAGATCATCATCACACATAGATTCATACATCACAAAAATAAAGGCACATCACATAGACTGCATCATATCACATTCACATTAATTGCATCATCAAGTAAGCATATAATAAAAGCAAAAACATTATATCATATAAAATAAGGCATAACCCATTGCCAAAAATGCATGTCATATATCTCATCAATGTGTCAAAATTACATCATATCTATGATACATTGTCAATAATAAAGCATCTCAACTGATGCCGCCTCTATCTCCAAGTGGATCCTGCCCTAGGATGTCCTGAAGATGTCTGAGGTGGACCCATAACACCACCACTACTGGTCCTTCACGTAGAAGACCTACTAGAACTAGTTTGGCCTCTAAACTCACTAAAACTAGGAGCTCTTTATGCCTCAGGTACAACATCATGGTAGAATTGTCTATAATACAAGGCCCCCTTGTGCAGCGTAGTAAATTCCATCAGAATGTCTACATACATCAGTACCAAAAGCAAAATGTTGGTCATAAATGGCTTGAACCAAATGCATACGCCTCACTGCATCATCTCTCTCCCTCTAGAGATGATCCGTCTCTGTAGTAAGATCCTTCATCATCCATTGATACTGATCTCTATCCTCCATCCGCTGCTGTCGCTGCCGCAAGGTAGCAACCAATCCCTCCAAACTCCTAACCTGAGCCATCAATCCCTCCTCATCATCTCCCTCCTCATCACCTCCCTCCACATCTCCTCTCTCCATGGCTTAGGGCATATCAATATCATGTCCACCATCCCCATCACTACTCGATGAGCCTAATACCGACTCATCGCTCTCACTCTCACTCCCATCAGAACTTCTCATAGATGTGGTGTCTCCACCGATATCCACATCCTCCTCTCCACTCCCACTTGCTCTACAACTATTGCTATCAAATCTAATTGACCCCTATCCCATCCTCCTCGACCTCCATCTCTCCCTCCTCTATCCCGTTCTCCACCATCTCTCCCTCATCCTCTCCCTCTCCCACTCGGACCCCTATTGTGCCTAATCTATTGAGATGCAATCAGAACTATTGGATTTGTTAAAGGTATGTGCATATTCTATATCCACCATACACCATATTGTGGTGTGGTCCCTGGATTTGCAATACCAACTACCCAACCCCACTGAACACTCGCTCCAAGGATGCCGAAAGAGCTAAAATCTCAAAGGAACTCCTACAAAGCAAATGAGTGCAAATGAGCTAAAACCAAAATCAATTTTCAATTTATAGCTCAAAATTAGGGTTTTTGCCACCCTAACGGTCGTGATCCCCTCTAACTTCAATGTAGTTGTAGCCATATCAAATGAGATCTAAACCTGACCAAACTTCACATTATAGATTACTAGCATATTTTAAAAAAAATGGTCTAAATTTCATAATTTTTTGACCACTTTTTCCGAGGGGGCATATTTACACCCTAAGTGTCACTAGGGCATACTGGGGCAAATTTTTCTTATTTTCTTTGAAACAACATCTTTCTGACATTGTGTTAAAGAGGGGCAAATGTAGACACCTAAAAATGTCTCATCGATCATACACTAATTATTCGTCTATTTAATTAAGTAATTCTTTAATTATTTGATTAAACTAACTATTTCTTCTGATCATCACATTCAACATTTCTAATTATTCAATTTCTATTCTCAAATCAATTTAATCAGTTAACCCTCTTCTACATATTAATTAAATATTAATTATTTAATTAATTGTGACATTTTCCTTAGTTAAATAATCTTTATTATTTAAATAAATTTCATTTCCAATGTTAAATAATTTCATTTAAATTATTTAAATTAATTAATTATTCTTCTAATTCCCTTAATTCTAATTAATTTCATCTAATTTCATTTTACATTTTCCCCAAATTCGAATTTCATTTCATTTCATTTCTTCCAAATTAATATTTCACTAAATGTGAATTTCAATTAATTTCATGTGCATTTCAGCATTTGAAAGTCCAAATTCAAATCCAAATTGAAAATGAAAATGAAATTCAATTTCAAAATCCTACAGCACATGTTAAAATCAGAATTGATTGATCAAATCAATTGACTAATTAGTTAACTTAGTTAACTCTTCAACCACCCATTTTCACTCAAAATTAGCTTTTTCTGACTAATCAATCAATTTAGTCATCTAATCCATCTAATCGGTCATCTCTCAATCAATTTAGTCAACTGACTAATCTATTCAGTTCACTAGCCAATTATCAATCTAGTTGACTTTCTAATCAAATCAGTTAACAAATCAATCAAATTAGTTAACAAACCAATCTATTGAGTTCACTGATCAATCAAAATCAGTTATCTATCAATCAACACTTGAGTTCAAATCCACACCCCTTCTATGTTGAAAATATATAAATTCAACCTCATTTCTCATTTTCAAGCTAGATCACAGTCTTCAAAATAGTTGCTAATCTATGTAGGAAATCCTGGTGTAATACCTGAGAGCCATCAAAAAGCGACTTGGAGAAGAACAATGGAAGCAAAATCTGGAATAGGGATTTTCTTAATTTATTTTAATTGCTTCTATTTCCGCTAAGATATGTTATTTTTATTTCACATGTTTGTATGTTTTGATTAGATAGATCCATGATCCTCTTTCCTCTAATCTATATTCAACACATTTTCAAGCATGGAAACAAGTAGGATAGCATGATGGAGACTTAGGATCAACAAGTATTATTTTTAACTTAAAATTTTAGAACTTTTTCCCCTAGCTATTTTGATATTAGGGGAGATCAACTCTTGTTCTTTTTTCTTCATAGTATTTTTATCCTTGACTTTGATTTTTACAGAGTCCAATAGCTTTTGGTTTTTATTTGGACTAAACAACTTCTCTTTATTTTTTACTTTTAGATTTTTCTTTCTAAAGCTTTATTTTTTATCCCCAATAAATAAGGGCTTTTGTAATTCTTGTTGATCCAAGCCTAGGAGTGGAGTGGAAATGGAATGAGTGGATGAAATGGTAAGGCTATATGATTTCTCAAGAGGGCTGGCAATATATTCAATAGATTCTTTGTTGGAACCACTCTTAGGACTATTGATATCAAGAGTTTCTTGCACCACTAGAGGAGATTTGTATTTAGACTTAGTAGCCACAACATTAGGTGTTTCATACCCAATTCCTTGCCATTTCACATTGTTTGTAGGTTGTTCCTATCAACTAAATGTCTTAGGAGATAGGGGGATTTGATCAACATGAAAGATATACTCACCACATCCTATGTCTTTAACCTTGAATTTTTCTTTAAGATCACCTTGTTTTGATGTTGAAGGTTTTAATGATTCTAGATCAACATATGTTGATGATGGAGTTTCTTCTCTATTAATTGGAATTATTATCTCTGATCTTGGTCCCAGTTTATTGTAATATATGAATGGATTTGGATCACCTTTTATTGTTACTTCAACTCCATTGTAAGGGAATTTGACACATTGATGATATGTTGATGGTACTTCTCTCATCTCATGAATCCATGGATGTCCCAAGAGTATATTATATGTGAGCTCTAAATAAGGACTTGACATATCACATCCTTCATATCTAGCCCAACTCTGAGAGGTAAGGTGACTATGCCATTGGATGAGCACTCTTCGTCATCATATGCCTTAATGGTGATTGCATGTGTAGAATTCACAACCTTTTTAGAATATCCCAATTGCTTAATAAAGTTCAATGTACAAATATTTAGACCTGCTCCTCCATCTATCAAGACTCATTTTATATAGTTTTTATGGAGAAAGGCTTCAATATGTAAAGGTGAATTATGAGGCAGGTTTACGGATGCATCATCAACTTTTGTAAATGTAAGGCTATGCGGAATAGAAAGGTATCCTGCCATGGCTTGAAATTGGTCCACATTTAGATAACTAGGTACAAAATTTTCTCTCAATACTTTATCAAGGATGGCCTTGTGTGAAGGGGATATGTGTAAAATATCAAGGATGGAAATGAGGGCAGGTGTTTTCCCTAACTGATCTATAAGGTCATACTCATCCTTGGTGGATGATGAGGTTGTGCTCTTGGATGGAATGCATTGCAAGGTGACTTTACCTCGACAGGTTGTGACATTGCATTCAAATGTTGTTACTACTTACCAGGTTGCCATTAGTCTTATGTTCAAAGTTATTCTAGTCAGTTACTACTACCGAAATATTCAGTCGGTATGCACAGTCCAGTCAATTATAGAAGAAAGTAGTTACAGAGTCCAATATGCACCGAGTTGTCTACCGAGTATCATTCATGTCTACTAAGCAGCAAAGATGATACACCGAGTTGATATACACCGAGTGAAACATGTTACCAGATTCTTTGAACCTGGACACACATATGAAAATGTGTTACAAGATCGAGTAACATAGAACAGTTATCACATTGGAAATTGCACTTATAGATTGTGTATGATTTTGAGGTCATCTAACCAATGAAATATTTTGCATGGTTATTTATTTGAGAAATCATGTTTGTAAGATCGAAGCAATGAATCAGATCACCGACATAAGAGATCTATTTATATAGCATGGGTTAAAGATAAAAGTGTGAGAGATGGATATACATAAGTGTATGAAGCAAGACATGTGTGATGCATGAGAAAGCACTAAGTGTTATGACTGTTACAGAGACATAGAGATCACCGAGAAGGATTTCAGAGAACAATCAAAGAACAAAGTAAACAGAAGGGTTTACCGAGTTACTTTATAGGTTATTGAGGTATGCTATAGGCAAGGTAATCTTATTTTGACCACATAGAATCTGCTACAGCATTTTAGATGTAAAGTTGCAGATAGTTGTAAAGATTTTATTGAAAATTTTGAAGTTGTAAGAGAAACCTTTAACAGGTACCTAAATGACTCTAATCAAGTCTATAAATTGTAAAACCTTTAACCAGGTGCAACATTTAGATTAAGTGTTGTAAAATCCTTTAGCAAGGTAGATCTAATAGATCTTGATACTTGCAATAGGGTAAGCTATTAGAAATAGCTAAACATGTAGCTCTAACCGAGCAACCTTTATTATTGCAGTAGTGAAGTTGTGGGTGCCATCCCCACCCCAGTTTTTCTCTCTAACCAAGAGTTTCTGCATAACCAAAATATATGTGTTATGGAGTGAATCATGTATGATTGTTACTTATCTGTTTTAGCTTTATGTTATGTTACAACAATTTTTGGTTTATGCATAACAGTAAAGATATTGTGGATAAAAGGATTTGAAGTACTGATTCACCCCTCCCCTCTCAGTACATTAGCTTTCCATATTGGGCCTAACAACTGGTATTAGAGCTTGAATCTTGAAAAAGGGTTTAATTGCCTAAAGAAAAGATCTTATCAATGGAAGGCTACAAACAATATTGGAGGATTGTGTATTTGCAAGAAAAATTGGATCATGCTAATCAAGTGATTGTAGACATGCAAAGGCAAATGCAAAAATCTCTAAAAGTTAGAAAAAGATTGTTTGATGATTTGTAGGACTCTCAAGAGCTGGTGGAACAAATTGAGACATCATCTAAGAATAGTATATCTGAAGAGACTGAAGAAATGATTGGAGTATTGAAAGAAAAGAACAAAGCACTGGCTGATCAACTAAAAGCAATGAAAAGAGAACATGAACATTTCAGCACACAGATGATTGAAAATCTTGATGCATTGAGGACAACCGAGGATAAAGTAAGAGATCTAGAAAGAGAGAAGCAACAACTTGAAGCTTTAGTATCTGATAAGAATGACGAAATCATAAGGTTGACTAGGAATCAACAAAATCTGTCAGATCAACTAGGTTATGCTCATCATGAAGCAAATCTGAAAGATAATGAGAATCACGAATTGAAACTTGAAGTATCAAGGTTGACCAATGAACTTGAAATAGAGAAGAAATCCAAGGAAACACTAGAGAAGAGTTATGAAGCATCAAAGATGTTGGATGAGCAACTGAATATAAGAAGACGAAACAAAGTTGCAGGACTCGGTTACAAAGGAAAAGACTCTATCGAGAAGGAAATTTGCACTACCGAGAGAGGAGAATCATCAAAGCAAGCTAGAATCAAGAAGATCATCAAAGGAAAGAAGCCTAATTGCGACTACTATGGAAATCAAGGTCATACTGCTAACATGTGCAAAATCAGAAAAGGTAAGCAACTGAATGTCACTAAGTCCAATGGTTATTGTTACAATTGCAATAAATATGGTCACACATCTAATTAATGTAGGCCAAAGTCTGTTAACAATTATCAGAACGCAAAATTCAAAGGGTTTTATAAAAACTGGAATAGATATGGACATAGTACCGAGAAGTGTTGGTTTAAGAAAAAGAACTATATGTGGTCTGCACACTGAGCAAATACTAGAGGTTACCAAACTCACACAGATCCTTACTGACAATATTTTGCAGTACCATGGGATTACAATACAAGGATATGGTGTGAATGTTGTGGAAGATATGGACATATAAGTGCCAACTTCTTTATAAGGTTTGGGATGAACAACCGAAGATCATGGAGAAATCCTGGTATGGCATGTTTTCATTGTCACAAAGTTGGACACTTGGCTGGAGATTGCAGAGATCAACCTAGAGGAGATATTGAAGAAATAAAAGAGAAATTAAAGATGATTTGGAAAAAGAAGGAAATTGTGCCAAATAAAGAAAGAACCTTACCTACTGAGTTAGGTGCTCCTATTCCAAATTAATCGGTAAAGGTATGAAGGGACTGCATTCTCTCAAAGTTAAATCTTAACAGTTCCTATTTTAGTATGTACTTAATTCAAAATCTGCATAGCTAAGGTGTATTAGTAAGTTTGAAAGTCTATCAAAGTCTTTTGGAGCACTATACAGTTTGAAAGTCTATCAAAGTCTTTTGGAGCACTATACAGGAAACCTGTCAAGTCAGTAAATACTAGAAGCCTATCAAGTCGATAAATGAAGGAAGTCTGGCTACTCGATTAAAGTGCAAAAAGGAAAGAAATCTTAGTGAAACCAAGTGCATTTAATATTTTTAACCTAACCTGCATGGAGCCCGATAAGGTATATTGTGTACTTAAAGCACTTACACAGTCATTTTCACTCACCAAGTTTTCAAGAGAGCAGATCAAAGCAAATCAAGGCAATCAAACCTCCTACAAAGCAAAATTCAAGGTATTTACAACAATCTCAACACATTGTTAAGCCGGTTTATCGATCTTATCAAGTTGCTATTATCTATTAAGTGTGAACCGTCTGCTGTTTGAAAATCTTCAAACCCTAAGTATCTTTTGTTAGCTTTTATCTGAAATCTACAAATCACACCTAAGATCTACGATCCCATTGTTGTCAAGAATGTTGAAAAGCCCTCACTAAAATACTCTTTAACTCCCAAAGTTGCATCTGAACAAGATGACAAAACCGCATTTTCACTCATCCCAGATAGAGTGTTGTTAGTTGAGGATGTGAGATTCTTCACCAAATGCCGTGTTGAAAAACTAGGTCATGTTGAAATCAAAGACACCTATGATGAATTGTGCACCGATGGTAAAATGGATAGCAAATATGAGCACATTAAGATCAAGAGATTGACTGAAGCCCTAACCTATCCCTGTGTGTTCAAACCCTAGTGGGTCAAGTTTGTTTTGAGCAGAGTTCATGATGACTTCATGTGGCTAGAAGAGAAACCATTTAAGATCACCAAGGAAATCATTCATTTGATCACCGGTTACCCTTTTTATGATCATGCTCGAGCTTAGAAAATGATATCACAGAAGGAATTGATCAGTTTAACCGGATTAGAATCAGATTGCAGAGGACTGAAACTGAACAATTTCATTGATGCAGAACTAAAGTTTGCCATTAGAGTAATAGGTTATTATTTCTTCCAATCAGCAAGGGAAAACAGTGTACCCTGTGCAGCAGTAGACTTAGCATATAAAATTGTGAAGAAAGGCATGAAAATTGATTTATGTGAGGTGTTACTGAAAACCTTGTTTGAGAATCTAAACACAATAAGGAAGCCGAAGAAGAACAACTTGGCTAATACACTGAAGTTTGGATCACTACTTGTATGCATGTTTTTCTATTTTGAAAACTTCTTTCCAACAGTCGGTAAAGTTGTTTGGGAACTACACCGACCAATCACCCATCAAATCAATGACTTCATTAAGAAGCTAGGTGATAATTTTAATGATATTATGGATGATTACTTTAGTAAGTTTCAAGAGAAAATGCATAACAGGTACCGGATTCCACCCAAACTAGTGGAGAAATACAAGGATGAGATATGTTTTGAAGTAGAAACTGATTACTGTTATGTGAATGTCATGGAACCAAGAACTCAATATTTACCACCTATGGGTTATGAGATTGATTTTGACCTCACACAACAGAAAATTGATGCATTTCTTACATTACCAGGGCACGCTACCGAGCTGAGGTATGGAACATATGAAGAAGTGAAGGAAAAAGAAAAAATGAGCATTGTAGTACCCAAAGCTACAAGGAAGGCAACAAAGATGATAAAGGAATTAACATAGAAATTTAGAGAAGATTCTTCCTCCACACCTGTCAAAGGCACTATAGCCATTACCGAAGATGAATCTGAAGCTCAAGAGGCAACTATAACATTGAGCACCGAATTGCCTAAGGGAAAAGTGTTGAAAAGAAAGAAACAGGACACATCAACGACCTCACCGACTCCTCCAACAAAGCGACCTAACACAAGAGCATCTGCAACTTCACCGAGTAAGAAACCAAAGAATGTTACTATTCCAAAGGTAACCAAAACTTACAAGAAATCTACTCAGAGACTCATTTTGTCAAAAGAGTCTAGTGACACCGAATCTGAAGATGCAAGCAAATTTCAGATTGTCAAGAGCAAGAAGGTAAATGTACATAGTGTTGAAACTTTTTGTGCTAATCTGAAACAATATGGTGGATTTGGAGGATTCAGATATGTTAAGTATGAATCCAGATCCAATGATGAAAAGAGACAAATTGAAGAAGCTATCATCTGCACAGTTCTGACATTCTGATTGGCCCCATTGGAAGTGTCTAACTCTCTTCCAAAAGAATTATATGCACATATTGATAACAGGTGGCAATATGCTCTAGACTCGGAGAAACATATTAGAGAAAGAAGTCTGGTACATCTCTTTCCTGACATGTTGCTAGATGAAATCAAGGAACATCTAAAAACCTGCTAGACCAAATTCTTAGTCAAGCAAAAGGCCTTGAAACTGATGAATGGCCTATATATTGAAGTGGAGAAGGAAACAAAAGAACAGTGGCAGGAAATCTTTCGAATCAAGGATGCTAGTGAGCAATCTGTAGTTGAAATAATTGATGTCACTGACCAAGATCCTGACGTCACCGAGCAAGACCCTACTGACACCATACAAATAGATGAAGATATCATGGATACAGAGGCACCTGAATAGGAAATGATAGAAGGCAATGCATATGCAAAAATTGTATCCAGTGAATTAGTTTTGGAACAAGTTCAGCTTTATCCACCAGTCAATCAACCAGTTTCAACCGAAGCCCCTCAGGATACAGATCAAGGCACTGAAGGTCACAAGTCTAAAACAGAAGGTACTTCTCAAGAAAAGACCTCTCAAGCACCCTCTAGCACGAACAATGTTGCAACTGAGACACCAAAGGACACTACAGAGGCTAAAGCAATTGACCAAAGTGTTGCCTCTATCGAGCAACCTACCCAGGGTCATCAAGCCTCCCAAGCTATTGTATTGGTTCAACTGGCTAAATCCAAAGAAAAGAAGATGAAAAAGCATAGTTTCAAAATAGATTTGTCAAAACCAATAGTGTTGCCCAATGTAGACATCTCCAAATTAAAAGGGCAAGAACTCACTGAATTCGGTGAACTATGCAAAGCAAAGGCTAAATAGGAGAAGCAAATGGCCATACAAAAGAAAAATAAAGTACTTCAGAAGGTAAAGACACTATTATCAGATATGCTACCTACAGCTACAGTGTCAACAGATGTCGCCATCCATATTCAACTGGATGAACTCCTCAATCAAATCAAGACATCTGGAGTCGATGCATCTGAATATTTGAGCAAGCTAAAAGACAAGGAGCTCACTGCTAAAATGATAGAAGAGGTACAAAAATCCATTGCTGTTGGCAAAGTAAAACTTATCAAATTTATTGTTGAGTTGTCTCCTCAACTCAAGCACATTCTTTATTTATTTCAGAAACTCTGTACATTCTCTTTATTTATTAAAGACATCAAAAATAAAATAGAAGCAATTGAGAAAGAGATCACCGATCTCTCAAAAAGGTTGACCCAAAAGCCCAATTCAGTTTAAAATTTTTATACCAAGCTACAACAACTCATGGCTCAACAATTGGAACTAAGGAATGAAGAACACAAGATCAGGATGGACATAATGACACTTCAGACATTATTCCTTCCTCATCTTTCCTCCATCCAAGAACAGATCAACCGAGCCACATATTTATCTACTACACAAGAGGGAAGCACTTTAGATGGCTTAATATCACTATTAGCTGATATTCAAGCACAAAATTCTTTAATGGACAATGTAAAGGATGCCCTCTCTATATCTCACTCACCAAAGCCAAGACAAAATATAAATCTATTTTTGACCAGTTGCCTCCACCGGATGGTAACTAAATTTTGATGTTTGTCGAAAACGGGGAGTGATATAGTATTCAATAGTATTCAAAGTATCAAACAACAAGAGTGTAGTATATAGGGGGAGTATACCAAGCAAAGTATCTAGGAGTAGTGAATAGAGCAAAGAACAATGATTACAGAATATTGATCACCGAGCATGCAAAATCAGAATTATGTACAATATACTGACAAGGGGAGTATATATCTGAATATACTATTTCATTGACAAATGTATATACTATCAGTTTAGTCAAATTTTGTAAGTATATAGATTTTTGAGTTATAACTTTGAAAGTAGTTTTGTCAAACATCTCAACTAATGTCAAAAGGGGAGATTGTTACTACTTACCAAGTTGCCATTAGTCTTATGTTCAAAGTTATTTTAGTCGGTTACTACTACCGAAATATTCAGTCGGTATGCACAGTCCAGTTGGTTATAGAAGAAAGTAGTTATAGAGCCCAGTATGCACCGAGCTATCTACCAAGTATCATTCATGTCTACTGAGCAACAAAGATGATACACCAAGTTGATATACACCGAGTGAAACATGTTACTAGATTCTTTGAACTTGGACACACATATGAAAACGTGTTACAAGATCAAGAAACATAGAACCATTATCACATTGGAAATTGTACTTATAGATTGTGTATGATTTTGAGGTCATCTAACCAATGAAATATTTTGCATGGTTATTTATTTGAGAAATCATGTTTGTAAGATCGAAGCAATGAATCAGATCACCGACATAAGAGATCTATTTATATAGCATAGATTAAAGATAAAAGTGTGAGAGATGGATATACATAAGTGTATGAAGCAAGACATGTGTGATGCATGAGAAAGCACTAAGTGTTATGACTGTTACAGAGACATAGAGATCACCGAGAAGGATTTCAGAGAACAATCAAAGAACAAAGTAAACAGAAGGGTTTACCGAGTTACTTTATAGGTTATCGAGGTATGCTATAGGCAAGGTAATCTTATTTTGACCACATAGAATCTGCTACAGCATTTCAGATGTAAAGTTGCAGATAGTTGTAAAGATTTTATTGAAAATTTTGAAGTTGTAAGAGAAACCTTTAACAGGTACCTAAATGACTCTAATCAAGTCTATAAATTGTAAAACCTTTAACCAGGTGCAACATTTAGATTAAGTGTTGTAAAATCCTTTAGCAAGGTAGATCTAATAGATATTGATACTCGCAATAGGTAAGCTATTAGAAATAGCTAAACATGTAGCTCTAACTGAGCAACCTTTATTATTGCAGTAGTGAAGTTGTGGGTGCCATCCCCACCACAGTTTTTCTCTCTAACGAAGGGTTTCTGCGTAACCAAAATATATGTGTTATGGAGTGAATCATGTATGATTGTTACTTATCTGTTTTAGCTTTATGTTATGTTACAACAATTTTTGGTTTATGCATAACAGTAAAGATATTATGGATAAAAGGATTTGAAGTACTGATTCACCCCTCCCCTCTCAGTACATTAGCTTTCCATATTGGGCCTAACAAAGATTTCATTTTTAAAGGATGAGAAAGATGGTCCAATGCCTTTCAAAAAGACTTTACTCCTTTTGGTAGAGCTTCAAGAGCTTTGTCCTTTATGATGATGGTTGAAACATAATTATCCACTGAAATGTGATTAGTAGTAGAATCATAATCATAGGGTGTCTTGGTATAATTAGCTTGATTATATATAGTTTTGGATTTTCCTTTGTCATGTTTAGGAAATGGCTCCTTAAACATCGCATGCACTTCATTGGAGGTGTGACCATCAACTTCTAGTCACCTCTATCAATGAGATCATGTATGATACTCTTCAATCTATGACAATTTCTAGTTAAATGCCTTTTACTCTTGTGATATTCACAATATTCATCATCATTCCACCAATTTGGTTTTACTTTTGGCTCATATGGTAGATTATCTGGTAGTGCTATGAGAATGTTTGCCACTAACTTCTTAAATGTTGTTTCAAGTGGCTCTCCCAATGGAGTGTATTTTCTTTGAGGCTTTAATGGTATTTGAGTGTTCACTTGATTTATTGTATTGGATGAACTTGCACTAGGAAATGTTATCTTAGGTTTCACAAAATTTGCATCTAGTACCCCGTCATTGACTATGTTCTTATTCTTGTTCCAAAAGCAGGGTTTGTCTTTCCCATTTGATTCCTCTTTGTTCTCTTTGAATATCTTAATGACATCATTTGATAAGGACTTTTTCTATAGTCATTCCTTTCTCAATAACCTCTTTGAAGGTAGACAAACAAGCTTTTCTTAGCTCATATCCAATATCCTTACCAAGATCTAGAGGCAATGGAAAGCACAAATAAGAGAGAACAAAATAGATGATAGAAATAAATTGTATTCTATCAAGATGAAAAATATGATCAATTGGATCATTACAAGATGTTCAATGATTGCCCACACAAACAATGTAGATGAGCCTGCTTATATAGGCAAGGCTTATGGATATGTGAGCACACAAACATGACATGTGGCTCAATAAGAAACAAGGGTAGGTAGGAAATAGGTGTGGTAGGTAGGAGAAACAATATAATATTCCACATGAGGTGGAATGTAACAACAAGATAAGATCAACACCATAAAAGGTGGAAATTCTCATACACACACTATCCCAATGTGGCACAAACACCCAAGTGTCTCATACTCAAACTACTATTAAATGCATTTACCTAATTAAACTTAAGTAAGGTGTAATAGTATCCAAGATGAATAATTATTTACACCAACAAAGACCTCTCCATCGCTATAAAAATGAAGAGAAAGATTCCTCATTTTAATGTTTAGTATTGCATAAGGTAGTTACTGACACATTTATTTCAATATTATATGAGAAGTGTTGTATGAAAGTCTCTGCTAAATCACCCCATGACTTACTTCCAAGTGGAATTTTAGAGAACCATTCCATTGCTTGTCCACGTAAGCTATGTGGAAACAATCTCATCAAGTATGTTGCTTCTCCTTCTACCTCAATCCAAGTTGTGAAAAACTATCTTAAATGTGCCTTAGGGTCCCCTTTACCTTTGAACTTATCAAATTTTGGTGTCACAAAATGTGGAGGGAATGGAAGCATTGGAATGCTTCTATCAAATGGGTAAGGACATATGCCCTTCATTATATACTATTGCTTTGGTGTATTCATGATCGCCATTTGCTTTTGCAAATCCTTGATTTGTTGTTGCAAGTCATTCTTGGGTAGTGTCTTTTCTATTTGAGCTAGTCCCATGCCTGAGCCACTGGTTAGAGGAGGAGGGATATAATGCATGTATGGATGGTATTGATAGTAGATGTGTTCATATGCAGGAGGAACATAGTTATATCTTATATATGGACCACTTGGTATGGTGTTGTAATGAGGAGCACTAGGACGAGGTCGATACATGGCATGACCATGAAGATGGGAGGTATCATAAGAGTGATCTTGAGTATTGTCCCCAAATCAGACATGAGATCTCCTCGTGTCATGATTTTGAATATTCGCTTGAGTGTAATTGTATGAATTGGTATGATCTTGGGTATCATCATGAGCATGTGTGGTGGTAGTTCATCTTCGTGGGAAAGGATGACTGTGGGGTTGTTCATGAGAGTTCCTAGTAAAAATGACATGAGAATGAGTGTATGTGTTTGTATTTTAGGTTTTTGAAATAGGGAGGAAGGTGACTCAAGCATGAGACACTCTCTCCTATTACCACCATTATTGGGCCTCCTAAGCCTTGTTTTAGCTAGATTTGCTTGATTTGGATCATCCTCCAAAATTTGTGACATATCAAAATTATGGGGTAATCTTGATCCACTTTATGCCATAACTTGTAGGAAATATTGTCTATCCCTCTTCATGATTTCTTGAACCAATTTATTAAAATGAGGATTCGTGATAGTTTCCTCAACTTATATAGAATCCATAGATGCATTGTCATTGTCATTATCATTTCCATTGTTGTTCTTAGTGTTGCCATTTTCATGATCTGGTATATTACTGTGATTGTCAAATGGATTGTAAAATTCATATCCTTCAAACTCATAAGTAGTCATGTTTAAAAACCTTAAAGTTTCTTCGGATTCCCTTTTAGACCTTTGTGAATGGGTTTCAACCATGAACTAAAGTCTTGACAAAAATGAAAGGTATAATGAAAATGCAAAGACTATAGAAGACCAAGAGGTGTATGAAGTGTAGATGAATCTAAGGTAAACTTGCAATGTCCAAGAGTGTAATACCAAAGTATGTGTGTTTTTAGAGTAAGGTGTGGCTTCCAAAGAGATGATGGATCTCTTGATGAGGTAAGTTGACCTTGACTCAAGAAGACCAAATGAGATCCTAAGATGATAGATCTTGATACAGGAATTGCCTAGTGTTGTGTTGTAGTATATTTGCAGAGTTTGATGAGGATAAGAAAAGTAATCTTTTGACTCAAATTTGGAAAATATGTATGAGGGTAATGCAAGTGAAGGACAATGATTGAATATACATGTGACCAAGACAGGTTGACTGAATAATGAAGCCCTATAGGAAGCAACCTTAGAAGCTCTTTGAATATGAAAACTTAAGTCCTTTTTCTCTTGAAAAATCTTTTGCAATTTCTTAGTTTTGAACATAGACATAGTTTAAGTAAACCCAAACATGATTTTGAAAATGTTTTGCAATTTTGTCCAATTGTGAAGTTGTTGAATGTGACCAAATCTCAATGTTTTGACTTTTAGTGACAAGAAACCACACCAAACAATGAAGACACAATGTCTGAAGGTGTTTGTCTGATTTGAAATAAAAACATGCAAGCACAAGTCCTAAGGCTGCCCAGGACAATAGTTGTTAGATCTTACTTGGATTCCCAACTACGCTTATTCAAAGTGGATACTTAGATGCTTGACCCCACTAGCTCTACTTTATGGCACTCACTTCTCTAGGGTAGCCAAGCACCAATCCCCATGAAAACTCCTCGTGGAAAAATTTGTATCTCTACTAAGAACCATAAGAATGTGAGACGGCATCAGAGGTCCATCCTCCTGTACCAACAACTAGAAGGTTTTTGGCTTCTAACACAATAATATGTCTAGTAAGGGCATCTTTTCGGGTGGTTATAATTTATAGCATGTTACGCCCTGTTAAATGGAAGGCCTCCTAACCTATTGAGGTTGCTCTCTATTAGGTTTATGGGGAGTCATAATGTCATTATAGTAGCATGTAACACCCATTGCTTGCAACTTTCATCACAAACACTTTTATTTATAGTGGCTTGGAAGAGTTTGTCTTTAGTCCATCACCACTTGGGTCATTCCCTCTCACTTGGCCTTATGGGCTACTTGGGAGGCAGACCCTCTAAAAGGTAAAACAAAAAGAGCCTATTTCTCAAGACACAAAAGACACTTGTTAATTTTAGAGCACCAATTGAAGTGTTTTGCTAGACTAAAGAAGATAAAGTAGCCAATTTCAAAATAAAATATTTTCCAAAGGTCTTGCACCAAACTTGTTATTAGTTGTGAAATAATACCCCTCCTACAAACACACAAGTTAGGTAAATTTTTAGAAATCCCAAATGACTTTGTGAAATAGGGGTCTTTGATAATACATTTTTCGACAAATCCAAATATCTAATTTTCCACAAGTTCTTTTGTATCAAAATTAAATGAATAAATAAACAACCACCTATATAATTTCAAGACATTTCTAGAAATGTAAGAAAATCTAAAAAAAATGCTAATTTGCTCCCAAAATCATAAAAAAATTCATAAAAATTTCCAAATTGATCCTAGAAATCTAAATTTTGTACTGGAAACTCTTGATACCATTACCAACCTTCAAAAAACCATTCCTACAAAAATTCCAAGTAGTTTGTGAGATATGATCAAAACATTGCAAAACCCTAATTTTTAAAGACTTGCTTTTTCATGAACTATTTTTCACCAAAATTAAACTCACAAAGAATAGATCCCCTGTAGAATTTTGAGAAATTTCCAGAAATGTAAGAAAATCCAAAAAAATTGCTAATTTTCTCCAAATTTTTTTTTTTATGAAAAAGCATAAAAAATTCAAATATGATCCAAAAAAATCTGAATTTTGGATTGAACACACTTGATACTATCCCCAACCTACAAACAATATTTGATGCAAAAATTCCAAGCCGTTTGTGAGATCTAATCAAATCTCTCAAAAATCTTAATCTTGTGTCCAAAACCCTAGTTGCACAAGGTTATTCTCCAAATTGTTTTACATAATAGCAATATACATTTAGAAAAACCTACAAAAAAAAGTATAGATCTAACAAAAATCCATGTCCCACCGGGCGTGCCAAAATGTATATGGTGAAAAGTGATGATGATAAACTATTGTAAAACCATAAAGATCTAACCACAAACAATCTAGGTCCTATAATGAAACATTCACCAATACCAATAGAGATACCTAAGATCATGTAAATGAATAAAATAAAGAAATATTACCATTCACATGTCAAGTAGGGTTTCAATCTCCATTGATCTTGTTTGATATATTTTCTCTTAGATTTTATGTGTGCACAAAAGCTCAACAAAGAATGAAAATATGGTTGATAGCTTGATCGCAAGAAGGCTTAATTGAAGCAATTGTTAGCTAGCTGGATTGATTGAATGCATTGATTAGGGTTGTAAAGAAAGAGGGCATCCTCTTATATAGAGAACACTGAAAGAAATGGAAGAATAAGATTAAGAAGTGTAAAGATAAATGTTTGGCTAGGATTAAAGGGTAGGTAGAGGAAATAATTAAATGATAAAGGGGGTAGGTAAGAGAAGAATTAAGAGATGAATGACACATGTCATGGGTAGAAAAAGATAATGAATTAATTAAATAAATAAATATTTATTTAATTAATAGAGGAAGTGGAATCAATTAATATTTAATTTAGGAAGAAAGACAATTTAAATAAATAAAATTATTTATTTTAATGAGGAAATACTTAGAAGGGGATAAATGAATTAATTAAATAAATAAAAACTATTTATTTAATTAGTATGGACAATTTTAGGTGTCTACAGCAGGTATATAGGAATTTGATCTTATTGTAATGGGAATAAACAAAGGTTGTCCTTCAGTTAGAAAAGAGCTACTAGCAGACAAAACACTTAAAGGAAATATGTTTAAAGCTTCTACACCCATTTTCAAAATTTGATGTGATCAAAAAATACTTCTAAACTTTTTAAAATTACAAGGTGTTTTCAAATAAATTTAAATAAAAACGCTCTTAAAAATTTTCCCTTGTAATAAATTCTTTGAAACTTAAATAAAGGCTCTACAATTTTTTTGTGTTGATGAAACCCCCATAAGAATCTTCCAAAGATTGAGGCATAATAAAGGTACCATGTGGCTAGACCCCTGAAAGGGGAGACATAAAAGCACATGTCAAGATTTTCATTGACATTAACATGTTTAGAGATAGACATATCAAATTAACAATGAATAGAAGAGTACTCATACCCTAAGTAAGAATCTCCATGATGAGGTTATTGTAGAAGTTCATAAGATAGTAGTGATCCACAACAACATCTAGAATGCCTTTGTCCATGGTATTCAATACATTTCTCAAATTATGGGTCCATGGCCATATTTGTATACAAAAAAAGGAAAAGGAATGACATGTATTATATTGACTGTGTAAGGAATGAAAGTGAAACAAAGAAAAATTCAATATGTATTAATAATAAGCCTTACACGAGATGGAAAAATTTTAGCCATCTACTCCCTTTGTGAAATTGGATAAATCTTCCTTTGCATTACAAATATATTGCAATTTATAGAATAGAATGATAACCATCACAAATGAAATATTTAAAAACAGAACTATTTTTTTTTGTGTATATAGAAAAAGAATATTAAGGTTGATCGATTTTCCATGCTAGCTAGTTAAAATAGTGCTCACCTTGTAATGATGGTATAACTTGTTTCAATTTGATCTATCCATAGAATAGACATTCAAATTGTGAGATTATCCATGCCAATTGAAAGTGGGATTAGTATTGGTACTCCTAATTGTGTTGCATGAATACACATCATTAATTCCCTAATAAATGGATCCATGGTAGAAGAGCCAGTACAACCTTTGCAAAATATGTTCCATACCAATAAGGTAGATCTAAATTGAGTTTTAATAATGCCCCAAAAGACAACCCAGGTATTAAAGGAGGAGTGGGCCTCATTATGGATAGTGAAGGTAAAGCCCTCAGCATTTATTTCTTCAAAATCCCAATAGACATTGATAACATCACGGAAGCTCAAGGTTTGATAGAAAAATTAAACTTTAGCCTTTCATTTTGGCACAATGGGAATAGAGATAGAAGAAGGCTCACTCCTTACTGTCAAAGGAATGTAAGCGAAAGATTATATAATATTAGAACACACAAGTATAGTATTAGCTCTAATCATAGACATTACTTTTGTATATTATTATAATAGGCAATTTCAAACTAGCTCAACTCTTTTTCTCTTGAGGCATCATTCAAAGCAATCTAATGTAAACCAAAACCTCATTTTAATGGACACTATACATAATAATATAAATTATAGTCTTTTAAGTGCAATAAATGACTCTAGCTAATGAGGAGCCTATTAGCACTAGAGTCTAGCCTGGATATATCATGATTTTGCAAGATGAATATTCCAAAACCTTTTTTAAGATTATTATGCTAATCTATGGTTATATATGAAACAAGGATTTATACATTTCTCTTTGTTATGCAGGCATTGTATAAGATTCACTTCTTCAAATCAGCCAACATTTCTACAAGCTCATTATGACTGTAGGAATTAAAAAAGATTCAGGGAAACGTGTTAAGATTACTGAAATTGTGTTTGAGAATTGTTTTGTGGATTCCAAAGACCCATTAAACATTTTTTATTATTTTATCCTAGACTGGCCCAATTGTTAATATAGGAAGAGATTATAAGTTTTCCAAGTCATCTTGACCTATAGAAATAAAGAAATAATATCAATATTCATGGCTGACCATGGACAGCCTCTAGGACTGTAAACGTACCAATGAAAGTAGAAGTAGAAATTGTAAGGTGATACTCAGAAACACTTCCTCACATAAGACACAAATAGTAATAAACTTTAATATAGAAATAAAAGTTCAATCTTACCAAGTTAACTCAGTAAACTTATTAAAGAAGAAAAATAATTACAAAAGTATATGACCCAAGCTACAAACCACCTAGAGGGTACATAAGAGAAGCCACTTGGAGTGCCTTGAGAAGTTTCACTTTTAGAATAACCAAACAATGAATAGTTGCTAGTACAGAGCTTGATAATATCTAGATCTAGTTTCATCCCCAAAAAAAAATTAGACAAGTGGTGGATTTTTCAATTGCTAAAGAAATTTTACCAAATTTTTTAAGTTCCATATTTCTCAGACAAATTAAATTTTTCAAACTTTGTAATTATGAACTAGATTGTGAAGAGAAAATGAAATTATCTTGGGAGGTCCCAAGTGACTCCATAATCTTCTAACCTCCAAAGCCAATGATATGGAAGAGGTCATCAAAACTGCTATATGGGCCTATCTGTCGAATGAATACAACAAGATTAAATAGTCCCATTACCAATTTATAGGCTCTATTGTTATTCATAATGAATTACAAAATTTGAATTCATACTTCATAGTCATGTTTGGTGAGGATAAAATTTGATTAAACCAATGGAAAAAAGGGCCAAAGATTTGCAGGTAGAGTAAGATTTGGGTATTTTTTAAAATTGTAAACCATAACATAATTAAAAATTATGTAGATCACCTTTTTGAAAAATCTGCACTATATTATATAAGGAATAAGTTAATAACTAATATTTTTGGCCGATCACTTATGTTATCACAATGTGAGCATTTCTAAATCCAATAAGGCTAATCATAGCTAATAATGTATTCAAGTATGAACTTGATTAGATTCTCAAGTAAATTTATTCTTATACCTAAACCTATATTGTATAATATTAAGACCTAAATCTTTGATATAAATTATATGCAATAACTCTAATATTTTAAAATTATTACATTATGTAGTAATTTTTTAAAATAACAGCTATAGGGTGTAAGTTATTCAAATTCAAATTATTTTTTTTAATATTTTTTATTAGTTATTATAAGTTGACTTGGTACATATTTTTGTGAGTTATTATTATGTTTTTGTATTTAAAGATACTAATGTGTCATTAATTTACGTGGAAAATAAATGTGAAAAATAAATGTAGAAAATATGGTTGAATAAGGAGAAATTAGTATTAAGCACGTTTCATTTTTCAAGGGACAAAGAGTCATCATCTACATCATTTATCTTGATACATTTACACATTTTTTAATGTTGGCATTAGATATTCACTGAATGTTGTGAAGTTGACTGTACTCCACCCAATGTGTTGACTTAGAAGAAGTTGACCATATAAATCTTGTGATTTCATCAAAGGTGTTTGTAAACACCACTTTGACATATTTAGACATATGAAAGGCAAAGGAAAGAAACATTTGTGCACATTTTCTATCAATTCCTTCCCATGCAATTAAGTTTATTCTCATACATCAAATCAAAGACATGATGCTCAAGTTCAAACTCATGAGACATAGATTTAAACTACAATAATTTTCAAGTTATATAAAGATTACTTGATATAATTTTGATTAAAAATATTAATCTCTATAATTTTTACAAATGATTTTAACATGATATCATTGACTTTTTTGCATCATTATTTCCAAACTTAAATGAATCTATTCTCTCTATTCAGTTTTTAAGTATTCAGTACATATTTATTGACCCAACTAATTTAATCTAAAGATATTTTTTAAATAAAATTGATATAATAATAAACTAAAAACATTTTCTATAATCTAAGATAATGACTAATGTTTTAGTAGCTAGTGTGAAATGAAAATGGTTGTCCAGATGCACCAGTACATAATATTTTATGTAGGAAAATAATTTATGTATTGATATATCCTACAAGGTGGATAGCCATTTCCGTGTGAAATATTTTCCAAGCTCTAACATCAGAAACGGCTAAGTCAAATATTGAAAAGAACGTCGTTGGTGAGGAAGGAATGGAAAAAAACTGAAGCGAACAAATTGCGTCCATATATTGAAGTAAAGCCATTTAAGGAGCAGAGACGACGACTCAATTGCGTACATAAATTGAAGTTCCTGGTACGAGAGACTACGCCTAAATTGCGTACGTAAATTGAAGTCTATATGGAGTCAAGTCAACTAGAAGGGGATACGGAAGCCAATGGGATCGACAAGTTGAGCTATAGTTTCACGCATACACGTCTATAAATACGGCCATCTTGATGATATTTTCATCTGAGCCTCTGCTTCCCAAAGACGACAATGGCAAAGCGTCTATGCTCAGTCCTACTGTCTTTTCTATTAGTTGTTTGTGTGTGGGCAGAAAACAGTAAGGTTGCTAGGGTAAACCTTTCATCATTCAAATGAACAGATGCAGAGGATAACAAGAACTGCTCTGCGCTTGAATCGGAAACATCAAGTTTGAGTGTGATGCACATTCAAGGCAAGTGTTCTCCATTCCGCCTCACCAATTTAACATGGTGGACAGCGATATCCAAGTAAATCAAAGGCGATGCCCAGCGCTACAGAGCAATGGTGAAAGGGGGATGGAGCGCCGGCAAGAGTATGGTTAATCTCCAAGAGGACGCGGACCTCCCGTTGGCCTCGGGACAGGCCATCAACACGGGAAACTACATTATCAAGCTCGGTTTCGGCACGCCTGTGCAGAGCTTCTACAGTGTCCTCGATACCGGCAGCTACAGCACCTGGATTCCCTGCAATCCATGCTCCGGTTGTTCAAGTGGGCTCCAATTGTTCGAGCCCGGCAAGTCGTCTACCTATAAGTATCGGTTCGAACAACGATAATAATGTTAACTGTAGCCTTCCTCTGCGCTACTGCGACCAATCAGAGCTGGACAAGATCTTGTCCTCTGAGACACTCTGTGGGCTCTCAGACAGTTCAGGATTTTGTCTTCGGATGTGCGAATTGTTGGAAGTAATTTCTCCCGCCGCTAGACTTCAGTTTGCCGGTAGTTCCACGTTAACCCCTGAACATGCAGTTCCACCGTTATAACCAGTTACAGCCAATTTGCCATGCACTGCCATGCACCGCCATGCATCTCATTCACCGCATGCTACAGCTTGCCTGCAATAGTTTTAACAATTAGTTTTCATTAGTTAATAGTTGATAGTCATGTTTAACTGCCAATCTTCATGCTACAGGAATAATGCATGCAATGCATACCTAGTTTTAGTTTGCAATCTCTATAAAAACTGCCTATTGTAATATTTGATATACAGTCTGCAAAAATGTAGTCCATTACAGAATTTGAGTTAATAAATTTATTTTTAATTCTATGTTGCATTTATTTTTATTTTATGTGTTTCTAGATTCTACACGAATGCGGTTAGTGGAGTCATCCAGAGCTTGTCGTTTCCCGGTTTTGTTGGGTTTGGGAAGGAACCTCTCTCCTTCGTTTCTCAGACGGCCACGTTATATGACAGTACGTTCTCTTATTGCTTTCCCTCACTCTTCTCCTCTGCTTTCACGGGGTCTCTCCTGCTGGGGAAAGGGGCTGTTTCTGCGTCGGGCTTGAAGTTCACGCCCCTCTTGTCCAACGCTAGGTACCCTTACTTCTATTATGTGGGGTTAAACGGAATCTCTGTGGGAGATGAGCTTGTTTCCATCCCTGAGGGGACCTTGACATTGGATGAGTCGATGGGAAGAGGAACAATCATTGATTCGGGAACAGTTATCACTCGACTAGTGGAGCCTGCTTACAATGCGATGCGAGATTCTTTCCGCCGTCGCTTTCTAGTCTGACTTTGGCTAGTCCCACAGATCTTTTTGATACGTGCTACAACAAACCGTCAGGCGAGGTGGAGTTTCCTGTCATCACGTTGCATCTTGATGATAGTCTGGACATGGCTCTGCCCGGACGGCTCCGTGCTATGCCTTGCTTTTGCTCTTCATCCGGGCTGGGAAGACGCTGTATTTTACATATTTGGGAACTATCAGCAGCAGAAGTTTCGAATTGTGCACGATGTCGCAGGGTCTAGACTTGGAATCGCTAGTGAAAATTGCGGTGCTTAGTAGTTTGTTTGCTTTACCACTCTGCTTTACTCACGGTATTATCACTTATAATATCCACTCTGCTTTACAATAATACCGTAATAATGTAGTACAATTACGGTGTTATTTCAACCTTAACTAGCGCATATATCTTAATTTTAATTTATATATAAAATATCTTTACATATATTTTTTTAGGCATCTATTTAATTTGTCTAAGATAGTAATGTAGGTGTGTTGTATCTCTTAATTATTTGCGAATCAAACAAACATTCTTTTATCTTCTTGTGATAGTTGATATTTTTTTCTATCATAAAAAAGTGCTATTGTATAGAGGAATCTATAAATGTGTGATATCATATTAGTCGTTTTATTTTATATTTTTTGTAGATTATGAGATATTGATGGTTTAATTTGCAAGAATTATATTAATGATCATTCCATATCCCATAATTACATGATATAAATGATGGAAATCTATTTCATTATGATTTGGTTTATGAAAATTCTAATGTTATTATACATCATTTTGTGCTTTGTCATGTGCTTTCATACATGATTCTAGAATATTTTTGTCTCATGATGGTTTGCTTTTACTTTAAGGTAGCCCTTCCTTAACCAATCTGATGGGCATATTTATGCATATAATGATTATGCACTGCTTGTAGATGCCCATACAAAATATATTTTAGATCATTTATGATTTTCTATTATGTTCATTTTACATAATTATAGTGTGTATCTTTATCGCAATGTTCCTTTTACATGATTATGTTGGCAACTCATCCTTCGGCATCGAAGATAGAGGAATGAACTTATTGATGATTTAATTGCAGTTATTAATGTCCCCTTGAAAACAGATTAAAACTATTATCGAATCTTTTACAGAAGTTGGTAATCTGTTCCTTATCACAGATTGGGAGTAAAGTATGAGTTCATAATTCTATGCATGTCTCTGATTAAGGAAGGTTGTGGATAACTTTTGAGAAGTTAAATGTAGTTGTTATTACTACTTATATTGCAAGGCATCCACAAAACGGGTTTATTTAAATCTCTTTAAAAAAATTCGAGTAAATATATTTGGTAGGTGTAAAGTCAAAGAAGAGTTGGATGATTTAAATTATATTAAGCTTTGATTTTTAGAATTAAAAGTGTTAAACACTTAAAATTGACTGACATTCTCTAAACTTAACATGTTACTTAGTGTACCAACAATTTTTAATCCACACGAAATCACAACTTCAAAATCACAACTTCAAAGTAAGGTTGATCTTGATCCTTATGGTTCACCTTTTGTTTTCTGGACTTAAAACAATTCTGTTAGTTGTGGATGGGAGGATGTTAATGTGCACAACAACTAATATGGTTGTTCTTTGCGTCGACGATGAGGGGGTTTGCTATTATCCTACTTGTGAAAAGCATTGCCATGGAGATGGCTTTGAGAATTATTCGTGATTGTATTGAGAGCCATGTTGATCGATACAAATGAAATTCAAGTAAATTTTTACATTCGTGTTTTCGTAATTGTATTCACTTATGCAAATGCAAGCAGCAGGTCTATAGCCGTATTCCTCAGCCGCTGCCACCATCCTCCCAACCTCACTAAAGTGGGAGCTTTTGATGAGCGTAGCGACATCCATCAAAGCATAACACAATGAATATTTTTGTTAGAATATGTTGTAGTTACGAATGTCGTGCTAGACACAGATGCAAAATATAAAATTATAGTCAAAGCACCTGAATTATTTGACAAAATTCCTCGTAGAAATGTCATCTCATGGGATGCAATGTGGTTCTGAATCAATTTTGGCACCTATAATTGGGATCAAGGTGCATAGAAGCTTAAGTGGGCTTTGTGAGCCAATACATGTGAGCACATGTTGAAAGTGACCACAATGCTTGGAGTGGCGGATATGTCAATGCGAGAGCTCGTTATACCACAAGTGTTGCTCAGTATTTGTGCTAACAATAGAAACCCATTATGTTACAAGATTTCATCAAGGGTCTATTTCTTCCTACAATGGAAATATTATAAACCAGAAGATTGCAACACCTTCAAATGTATTTGAAGAGGTAGTGTAAATTTGAATCTGATAACATTTATTCATGACTCAAGGTTTACACTAGAATGATCTATTAGAAATAAGAACTTGGTTAAAGACGGCTTTTAAATATATGGAAAGGGGTCAACTTTTGGAATCATAGAGGTGGCACTAAGATGTTGATGTATATTCTTACGGGTCACTCAGTCTAACAAGAGGCCTCATCTATAACATGTATTTCTTATTTTAAAATGCATTAGCCAAATTGATGTAGAGGCCTCATCTATAACATGTACTTCTAATTTTAAATTGCATTAGTCAAATTGATGCACAAGATTTCATTTTAAAGCAGTTCCCTTGAGCACGATATAATGTGAAAAGAAATAGATGAATTACCAAAGAGCGGAGTGGATGGTGAGTTGTCAATGGTTTAAAAGGATTTGTTTTCATTTGAACAACCATATAGTTTGGATCTTCAATATGAGAACTTGTGGGGTGATGAGGCTTTAAAAGAAGAATATTTAATTTTAAATACTTTATTCATTTCCCACTATTCACTAGTTCTCACTATGCCTTGAAGAGGACAAGATAGGAAATGCTTAATGTTACGAATATTTTTGAAAGGTGTCAAAGGTAAAGCAGATAGATATGGAAAAAGGCCCCGTCGAAACTAATAACTTAGTTTTTCTTTCAAGTTATAGATTTCAAGTTGCTCTTCTGTAAAAGTGACTATATCACTTAATGTAATTAGAAGTTAGAAAATGAGGCTTGTTCCTAGAAATACAATGTAAATATTGATCCAATAAGGAATATTATTTTCAAATCCATTGTATTTTAAAAAGGCAACTAGGAGGTAGTTATAAAGTGGTTGTTGAATAGTTACGAGGAAGTTATTGAATAAGACCTATAAATATAAGCTATAATTCCATATTGTAAAGGAGACTTTAACAGAGGAGAAAAAAAACTTTTTTGAACTTTTTGGAGAGAATTTTAATGATGTTGGGTTTAACCATTTACATATAAAAGGGTTTTGGAATTATATAATTTTAAAAGATAATGAAGAATGCATTTTGGTTCTAGTGTTCTAAATGTATTCACATGTCCTTTTTTATCATTATTTGAGTATTTTATTAATATAATAAAATTCTAATACATAAAATATTTCAAAATTAAGGTTTAACCCCTATATCTTGTCTCTACTCACAGAAAACTACTTCTACATACCATAAAAACTACACCAAAATTTGCCTTACTATGTAATCTATGGTCTAAACGCAATAATTTTTCAAGCTCTTCTCTATACCCATTACATAAAATAAACAACACCAAAATGTGGCTTTAACCACCCCTTCACTATAAAAAGTACCATCTAAAAAACACAAACCTTGATTATTAAACCAACCAAATGAACATAACCATAAACAAAAACAATTACAATTTCTTCTTCTTTTTACCCGAACCGTTCACCCAAAAATCTTCCAACTCAAGCTTCATCTTTTTTTTGTGCATCTTTTATCTTTACCACCTTTGCCAACCGCTTCTCCACTTCTTTGTAATGAAAAAATCCCTTCAGTACGTCCCAACCCACATGCGCCTTATCCATTTGAGCGGCTTTGTAAATATGTCAGCAATCTTGTAAAGACGTAAATTAATCTATAAGACATAATCTACTCTTTATTCATAAATAAACTCATAGGTCAATTAAGAAGTCTATTTCATACATAATATAAGGAAATATAAATAAGTTGATAAAACAATCATAGATATACAATTTTCATGTAAAATGAAAGATACAAATTTCTCAATCTATATATCTTTATCCCTACTTAGGCTTTCATATTGCCTTAAGTAATATACAAATAGAAAGAAGGTGAGATACATCCGTCGATCTCCATTCTGAGTCGCTCCCTTTTAGTCCTTTGAAGGAAGATGGGAACAAGATTCAAGCACTTTTTCTGCCCAACCTTGAAGCTTACGCTTCCCCAAAATTATTGGTCAATCAAGAATACCCGACCCTACATGAATTGTTTTAACCAAAGAATTCGAAAGGTAAGAGGGAATTTGGTGCATGCCTAGATGATACAAGCATTTTCATTTTTCTAATTCTTTTAAGAAACAAGCATTCATTATCAATCAAGGATATGGTAGAGAGCATAAAATAAAAAATTCCACCTATTTCTATGCATAATTCAAATCATTACTTAGCCGAGTATAATGCCATGCATAGCAAAAATAAATAGTTGGAAAAAACAACTATCCTCTCTAAGATTCCACATTCGGCACCCGTCCCGGAAGGTAACTTTCTATACACAAGCCTATCCTTACCTTGGTTCCCACAAACAAGAATAAATTTTAAGAATACAATCTTTTGACTAATTGAAATGACATCTTCCCTATTACTTTCGTAAAATAAAAACTATTTCATCTCTTTCACCTAATTGAATACAATCTTTCAAAATTTGAAAAGCAATATAATTTCAAAAGCAATATAACTTCGTCAACAATTTTCAAATAGATACAAGGAAAAAGAAGGTGTAACACAAGTATGATTTTCTTTCATATAAAGGAATACAATATGAGAACACATTATTTAATTAAAAATCTAACCTAATCACTTTGACAATAATCACTACTTTAAGCAATTAAATTAACTATCCTAATTATTTCATCATATATTTCTCCTAATGATTTCCTCGTTCATCTTTTCAAAGAATAATAACACATATTCAATAAAACAAATAACGTATGGAAAATCATAAAAGAAATCTTATACTATATATAAAGCTTTTATTTTCTAACTTCCTTATTGCAAATATAACCAAAATAAAATAGGATTCCGACCTCTTTATGCTTGAAACTGGTTTGAAAGATCTTTGTCGTGCCTCCTCTAAATAGATCTACATCTTCCTTGATTGCTCGAAATCTATCGTCGATCTTTTATCCTTCTTCTAACTCTGTTCTAAAACAACTCTCTCTCTTTCTCTCTCTCTGCAATACTTTCTGAATATCTTTTCTATCTGCTCTACTATTTTCTATCTCTTTTCTTCCTCTCTCCTAGTGTCTCCATCTATCTATCCTATGTCTCTATTTATTCTAAATTCCCCTATGATATCTCCTAAATTTGAGGCTCGGTTAGGGTTATTAAATTGAAGTCTTCTCCTACATTATGATAGGTCTTCAACTTAACTCTCTCAAGTTTTCATTGTGCTATCAGTTTATCTTTATCTCCAGTCTACACGTCTTGGAGAGATGGCAGTTTTTATTTACATCTTCTGCAGTTTGGAGTAGATGAGTCGACCATGCATTGAGGAGTTTGCAGCTTCCTCACGTCTGCATTTCAAACTCTATGGCACCACGTGCCTGCTAATTCATCCCTCCGGGATTACATGCAAAAGTTTGTGGCTGATCGCTTGCTTGGTGGGGAGGTCGGTCACATTAAATCCCGCTATAAACACTTAAGTGTTTGTTATGTACAGTTTTACCGCATTTGTTGCCAAGTCTCCTGCCATGGTTATCCACGTTGATGACCTACCAAACACTAAGTCTGCGTTTACTGTTAGTCTACGTGCCTAGTCGGCCACCTTCATCGACTTCCTAACTAACATGCGACACAGTCGCTATCTTTTGTCTAATTCTAAAACCCACCACCTTTGCATATATATATATATATATATATATATATATATATATATATATATATATATATATATATATATAATAAATGACTATATTATATATTGTTCATGATTATATTAAAGAAAGTCTATACTTAAAACAGTTTTAGAATCAAATATATAATCATAATTTTGTATATGTATATTCATAAATGCATTATTATGAATAGTCATGTTTATATAATAAGATAATAATCACATAAGCATAATTCAATATTCACCTCTGTGTGTGTGTGTGTGTGTGTGTGTGTGTGTGTGTGTGTGTGTGTGTATGTACATATATACATACATACATATATATACATATATATATATATATGTATGTACATACATACATACATACATACATATATATATATGTATGTATGTATATATGTACATACATATATATATGTATATGTATATATATATATATATGTATATATATATGTATGTATATATATGTACATACATATATATATGTATGTATGTGTGTATATATATATATATATATATATATATATATATATATATATATATATATATATATGTATGTATGTATATGTATGTACGATTAAATCGTAGTTATCTAACTACCATGCATATAAAATTTGTATCATTGTAATCAAAACAATCATTAATAAAATTACATTTTCTTATACAAGGAACATTAAATCATTCTATATAAGGAATGTTAAATCGTTAAATCACTAGCTCTTTTCCAAAATATTTAACTTATAAATAATCATCGAATTTATATGCATATGAAATTTATACAATTACCTAATCGATGAGACCATAAAACTTATTTCTCAACGCACAAAATAATCAACTTCATACCATTGAAATCATGTCAACTTAAAGTTCGCATTCCAAATCAAATTTAATAAAAATGTTAACTGGCTAATTAATTAACCCTAATTTTTAACTATTGAATGTTTTCAAATATGCAATTAACATAACGACTAATTTTTACTTAGCTCATTTCAATTTAACATAAGCATCGACAAAGTCACAATTCAAACAATAATGCTTTAACAAAGTCATATTTCCACAAACAATTTCCTATTGTGGTGTATGAGATTCCCCTAGTCTACCAAAGTCATTAGTTAAAAACAACTTTATCTGAGACATGTTCTCACCTTCAACTTCGTTCACCTATCCTTGCATCACTTGCACTCAATAATTCATCAGCATTAACAATGCCCAATTAAAATAATACTAGTTATCGAATTACATATTGCATGAATAAAATGCATACATCATTTCCTTACAATTGAATTATCATAAAAATGAATGCTCAAATCTGTTTCAATTTCAATGCATGAATAAAAACCTACATTACATCTCTTAAGTACACATTATCAAGAATATGATTCATGACATGCTTCCCCTCTTTGAAGAGACATCGTCTCGATGTCTTACTACTCAAACAATAATCACATAACAATTATATCTAATAAAAATGTCAACCACACATCAAATTTCAAATAATAACAATAGCATACATGCTATCCAAGTTTACATCATAGAATTAAAAATCATTGTTTCAAGATATCCCAAATAATAAGCAACTATTTCCTAAGAAAGCAAATGAGGAAAATGGTGGTCAATCATCTCAGCATCCTCCCATGTAGCACTATCCTCAAAATATTGGTCCCACTGAACCTTATACTAAGTGAAATATCTGCTACATAGCTTCATGCTACGTTGATCTAGGATTCGGATGGGCTCCACTAGCACCACCCTTGGATCCCGTACCTGTAAAGATTGTCAATCAAGAATATGAGATGCATCAGCATGATAAGGTTTCAATAAAGAAACATGAAACACATTGTGGATTCAAGCTAGAACAGGAGGTAAAGCTAATCTATAAGAAACTAGATTGATAACCTCCAGTACATCAAAGGGTCCCACATATCTTGGTGCCAATTTTGATGATTTTCCAAACTAGATAGAGCTCTTATGAGGTTTGACTCTCAAAAAGACTTTATCTCCTTCAGCAAATTGTCTAAAAGTCCTATTTCAGTCTGCATAACTCTTCTGTCGGTCAGTTGCTTCCTTCAACCTACTCTTTATCAGCACCATTTGCTCATCCATTTCCTTAAGTAAATCAGGACCAATAATGATCCTATCCTCTAGTCTATCCCAACTGATAGGTGTGCGACACTTTTGACCATAGAGTGCTTCAAAAGGTGTCATCCCTAATGATGCATGAAAGGAGTTGTTATAAGCAAATTCAACTAAAGGCAAGTACTCCTCCCTTTTGTAGTGTTGATCCATGCAGTACATCCGCAAAAGATCTTCCACTACCTGATTAACCCTTTCTGTTTGGTCATCTGTCTGAGGATGATATGCTGAGCTAAAGTTTAGTCTTGTTCCTAATGCTGCATTCAATATTGTCCAAAATCTGGAAGTCATCCTAGTATCCCTATTAGATATTATGGTTTCTAGAACACCATGTAACCGAAAAATTTCTTGCACAAATTTCTTGGCAAGAACAATTGATCCATCCTTGAGATTCCTAGGTATGAAATGTGCAACTTTAGTCAACTTATCCACCACTACTAAGATAGTGTCATGTTTATTCTTGCTCATTGGTAATCCTTGGATAGAATCCATACTGATTACCTACCACTTGTATTCTGGTATCATGTTGGAATAAAAGTCCTACTAGATGAACATGTTCAGCTTTCACTCTTTGACATTCCAAACATTGTGCTACATACTCAACCACTTCTTTTCTGAGTTTAGGCCAGAAATACAAAGATTTCAAATCAGCTACCATCTTTGTTATTCCAGGGTGTCCTGAATAAGATGTATTGTGCATCTCATGCAATATTAACTTCCTCAACTGTCCCCCTTTAGGTATGTACATCCTTCCTTGGTACCTCAAAGTACCCTCAGGTTCTATCCCATATCCATCATAACAATGATCTGAAGAATCTCTTTCCAAGGCTTGTTTAACCCTTAGGTAATGTTCATCTTCTGGAAGGTTCTGTAACACTTATTGTTTCAAGTTTGTCTTTGTTGTAACCATAGCAGATAGGTGTCTTCTTCTACCGAGAGCATCAGCTACTCTATTTTCCTTCCCTTTGATATATTCAATACCAAAGTCATACTCACTTAGAAATTCAAGCCACCTTCTCTGTCTTGCATTAAGGTTAGGTTGTGTAAAGATATACTTCAATCCTAAATGATCCATTTTTAGCTCAAAAGGCTTCCCTAAAAGGTAATGCATCCACATTTGTAATGCATGTATAATAGCTAGAAGTTATAAATCATGCGGTGCATAATTCATCTCATATTGCATTAGCTTCCATGATTCAAATGCAACCACCTTTCCTTCCTGCATCAACACTACTTCCACACCTTCACCCGAGGCATCTGTAATTACTAAAAAATGTCCATTGGGATCTGGTATAGTTAATACTGGTGCTGTTGTCAATTTCTACTTTAGGAGTTGAAATGATTACTCACACTTCTCAGTCCATTCAAACCTTTTTTCCTTTTTCTGAACTGAAGTAATAGGTGTTGCTATCCTGGAAAATCCTTCCACATATTTTCTATAATATCCTGCAAGTCCCATAAAACTCCAAACTTCTGAAACATTCTGAGGTGTTGGCCAATCTACTATTGCTTCTATCTTTGCAGGATATATGACATGACCTAAGTAATGCACCTTTTCCTGAAAGAAGGCACACTTAGAGAATTTCCCATAAAGCTTACAATCTCTCAACCATTACAAAAATATCCTCAAGTGCTTCTTATGTTCTTCTTCATTCTTAGAATATATCAAAATGTCATCAATGAAGATTAGAACAAAATCATCCAAGTATTCTCTAAAAATATTGTTCATGAGGTTCATGAATGTTGTTGTGGCATTGGTTAAACCAAATGGTACAACTATGAATTCATAGTGCCCATACTGTGTTTGGAATGCAGTCTTAGGAATGTCCTCGTTCTTAATCCTTAACTGGTGATATCCTGATCGAAGATCAATCTTGGAGAATACCAATGCACCTTTCATTTGATCAAATAATTCATCTATCCTTGGTAGAGGATATCTATTTTTGATAGTTACTTTGTTCAACATCCTATAATCAATGCATAACCTCAAAGTACCATCTTTATTCTTTACGAAGATCACTAGTGCACCCCACGGGGATACACTTGGTCTAATAAAACCTTGCCTAAGAAACTCTTGCAATTGAGCCTTAAGATCATACAGTTTTGTTGTTGTCATTTTATATGGAGCCTTAGATTGCGGCTCTATTCTAGGTAAGAGTTCTATAGAAAAATCAAACTCTCTCTTAGGTGGTAACTTGGTAAGATCTTCTGGAAAGACATCTAGGAACTCTGCAAAGACAGGATAATCCTTAGAACTTTTCTCAACATTATTCAAATCATTTACCATGATAGAAATAATGGAACATTGTTTTCTTTGGGCCTTCTTGAGTTGCATTGCCGAAATGTGTCTCAATTCAAGAGGCTTTTGAGACCCGAAAATTTCAATGGAATTCCCAAAATCATCAATGCAACTGATGAACTTATTTTCACAGTTCACTATGGCTTTATGCTCATTCAACCGGTTGATACCTAAGATCACATCATATGATCCTAATGGTGCAACATAAAGTTTAACCTAGATTTGGAAACTGGAAAGTTCTAATTCACTGCAAAATAGACAAGTATCTACCCTCCATTCTCTTCGATTTCCATATGGAACGATCGATGCATTTGAAATATAACTAGGTCTAACAGATATTATAGAAACTACTTTAGGATCAATAAAGCATTCAGTAGCTCGTGTATCTATTAAAATAGAAACGTCCAAAAAGCTTACCCGTCATCTGAATAGATGAGGCTTGGAAATCAGCTTGACAGTTGTCGACTACAACGTGAATCTGATGTTGAGGGGCTCCTTGCTGATTTTCTCCTCTTTGTGCAGGGGTATGTTGCGGACAATTCAAGGCGTAATGACTCCCTCCACAATTGTAACACTTGTCCCTAGGTCCAGAATGGCCACCTGACCTTCCTCTGTCCATATTCTATCGAGCATTGGTGTTATTGTTTTCTTTCTTGTTACCATCCTGATTCACTCTTCCTCTTTCCTAAGTGTTGGGTCCCCTCTTTAGATTTATTATCTGTTGATTGTTTCCATTGTCGTTCCTTTGGAAGTTCCTATTTCCAAAATTTTGTCAGTTATTCACATTTTTACGGAATTACCCCAACTACTGCAACTTCTGCTCTTGCTTGATCGCTTTCTCAAATACCTCTTCCATAGTTAGTGGATTATGAATATCCACTTCTTCTCCTATATGGGTTCTCAAACCCAAAATGAACTTCCGGATGTGGAATCGTTCATCCATCTGATATTGCGGAACATACTTAAGGAGGTTGGTAAACTTCTCCCAGTATTGAGTTACCGACATGCCACCTTGAGTTAGGTTCTGAAATTTAGTCATCTTCTTATCGAAGAATAACTGAGGAAGCCACCTCTTCCTAAAGGATTGAAAGAACCATTCCCAAGTGATATATCTTGGTTGCAATTTCCTTTCGGACTTTTCATTATCCCACCAAGTAGGAGCTTCGCCAGAAAGCTGATAAGTAGCCCAAACTGCCTTGGTTTCATTGGACATGTTGCGGAGACCAAAATATTTTTCCATTTCTATCACCCATGCCTCTGCACCATCACCAATAGTTTTTCCATCAAACTTTGGTGGGGCTATTCTTTTCAAATCCTTTGCCAGCTCTTCTTCAATCCTTGCTTGGTTATTTGGCTACTCTTCAACCCTTGGAGATTCCTGTCGGACTTCTCTGACCCTTCGAACCTCCTATTTGAGTTCATTCATTCTGGAACTCTACTAGTTCAGTAAATCAAGAATTTGATCTAGCCTTTCATTCCCATTACTAGACCCAGCCCTTGTTGTCCTTGAGGCCATTGTTATTCAACAATTTCTGCATCAGGGAAATGTTGATATTTCTTAGCAAAAAAAAAAAAGAATATTTGCAAAGTTATGACTTTCGTAACTTCTATCAATGCTCCCTAACATCTATCCTTACAATATAACTATAGAGATTAATACCCATATTTACTACTAGAAGGAAATAATATAGAACTATAATAAGGCATAGTTAGATAGTTTACAAATCTATTTCATTCAAGTTTATAATATAAGTTAAGGTCAAAATACGTATTTATCATCATAGGAATCATACATAACATTCAACTCAAATTTATTATAGAAAGAAAGAAATCTTTATTTATTGATAATAAAAGTGTTATTACACAATACATCACTCTTCTAGAGGAGTCATGGGAGTATATCCTTCAGACTCACTAGAACTTAGGGGGCTATAACCTTTAGATTCATTATCACTCAGTGGGGTATATCCCTTAGATTCATTATCACTCAATGGAGAATATTCCTCGGACTCATCGGAGCTTATCACAATTGGCCTAATTGGAGAGTATTCTAACTCAGGCTCTTCTTCCTCTATAGGAATAGTCTTTTCAGTAAAGGATTCAGTAGGGTCTATTACTATCTCAACACTTTCTTTCTCTTCAGAAACTGGTTTCACTTCGGGAGGAACATTTTCCTCTTCACTGATCCATCCTCCACTTGGATGGTTATCCCTAATAGGCATGACAATAGATATAGGATCCTTCTTGACCCTCAGATAGTGAGCATACCCAGCTACTGACTTACGAGTTATCTGCTTAGTATGCACCATCTCTATAAGTTTCAACAAAAAACTATTATTCTCCAAATTCAACTTGCGAAGTGACTTATAGGTCCTAGTGTTATAAAACCTAGGCTCTGATACCAAAATGTAAAGACATAAATTAATCTATAAGACATAATCTACTCTTTATTCATAAATAAACTCATAGGTCAATTAAGAAGTCTATTTCATACATAATATAAGGAAATATAAATAAGTTGATAAAACAATCATAGATATACAATTTTCATGTAAAATGAAAGATACAAATTTCTCAATATATATATCTTTATCCCTACTTAGGATTTCATATTGCCCTAAGTCCTTTGAACGAAGACGATAACAAGATTCAAGCACTTTTCTCACCCAACCTTGAAGCTTACGCTTCCCCGAAATTCTTGGTAAATCAAGAATACCCGACCCTGCATGAATTGTTTTAACCAAAGAATTCGAAAGGCAAGAGGGAATCTGGTGCGTGCCTAGATGATACAAGCATTTTCATTTTTCTAATTCTTTTAAGAAACAACCATTCATTATCAATCAAGGATATGGTAGAGAGCATAAAATAAAGAATTCCATCTATTTCTATGGATAATTTAAATCATTACTCGGCCGAGTATAATGCCATGCATAGCAAAAATAAATAATTGGAAAAAACAACTATTCTCTCTAAGATTCCACATTAGACACTCGTCCCGAGAGGTAACTTTCTATACACAAGCCTATCCTTAGCTTGGTTCCAACAAACAAGAATACATTTTAAGAATACAATATTTTGACTAATAGAAATAATATCTTCCCTATTACTTTCGTAAAATAAACACTATTTCATCTATTTCACCTAATTGAATACAATCTTTCAAAATTTGAAAAGCAATATAATTTCATCAACAATTTTTGAATAGATACAAGGTAAAAGAAGGTGTAACACAAGTATGATTTTCTTTCATATAAAGGAATACAATATGAGAACACATTCTTTAATTGAAAATCTAACCTAATCACTTTGACAATAATCACTACTTTAAGCAATTAAATTAACTATCTTAATTATTTCATCATATATTTCTCCTAATGATTTCGTCCTTCATCTTTTCAAAGAATAATAATAGATATTCAATAAAACAAATAACGTATGGAAAATCATAAAAGAAATCCTACACTATATATAAATCTTTTATTTTCTAACTTCCTTATTTCAAATATAACAAAAATAAAATAGGATTCCGACCTCTTTATGCTTGAAACTGGTTTGAAAGATCTTTGTCGTGCCTCCTCTAAATAGATCTACATCTTCCTTGATTGCTTGAAAACCTATCGCCGATCTTTTATCCTTCTTCTAACTCTGTTCTAAAACAACTCTCTCTCTTTCTCTCTCTCTGCAATACTTTCTAAATATCTTTTCTATCTGCTCTACTATTTTCTATCTCTTTTCTTCCTCTCTCCCAATGTCTCCATCTATCTATCCTATGTCTCTATTTATTCTAAATTCCCCTATGATATCTCCTAAATTTGAGGCTTGGTTAGGGTTATTAAATTGAAGTCTTCTCCTACATTACGATAGGTCTTCAACTTAACTCTCTCAACTCTTCATTGTGCTATCAGTTTATCTTTATCTCCAGTCTACACGTCTTGGAGAGATGGCAGTTTTTATTTACATCTTCTGCAGTTTGGAGTAGATGAGTCAACCATGCATCGAGGAGTTTGCAGCTTCCCAACGTATGCATTTCAAACTCTATGGCACCAGGTGCCTGCTAATTCATCCCTCCACGGTACATGCCAAAGATTGTGGCTGATCGCTTTCTTGGTGGGGAGTTCGCTACCGTTAAATCCTACTACAAACACTTAAGTGTTTGTTATGTACAATTTTATCGCATTCGTTGCCAAGTCTCCTACCATGGTTATCCACGTTGATGACTTGCCAAACACTAACTCTGCGTTTACTGTTAGTCTACGTGCCTAGTCGGCCACCTTCATCGACTTCCTAACTAACATGTGATATAGTCACTGTCTTTTGTCTAATTCTAAAACCCACCACCTTTGCATATATATCTATATATATATATATATCTATATATATATATATATATATATCTATATATATATATATATCTATATATATATATATATATCTATATATATATATATATATATATCTATATATATATATATATATATATATATATATATATAAAATAAATGACTATATTATATATTGTTCATGATTATATTAAAGAAAGTCTATACTTAAAATGGTTTTAGAAGCAAATATATAATCATAATTTTGTATATGTATATTCATAAATACATTATTATGAATAGTCATGTTTATATTATTAGGTTAATAATCACATAAGCATAATTTAATATTCATGCATAATTCATATTCACCTCTCTCTCTCTCTCTCTCTCTCTCTCTCTCTCTCTCTCTCTCTCTCTCTCTCTCTCTCTCTCTCTCTCTCTCTCTCTCTCTCTATATATATATATATATATATATATATATATATGTATGCATGTATATGTATGTACGATTAAATCATAGTTATCTAACTACCATACATATAAAATTTGTATCATTGTAATCAAAACAATCATTAATAAAATTACATTTTCTTATGCAAGGAACATTAAATCATTCTATATAAGGAACGTTAAATCGTTAAATCACTAACTCTTTTCCAAAATATTTAACTTATAAATAATCATCAAATTTATTTGCATATGAAATTTATACAATTACCTAATCGATGAGATCATAAAACTCATTTCTCAATGATCAAAATAATCAACTTCATACCATTGAAATCATGTCAACCTAAAGTTTGCATTCCAAATCAGATTTAATAAAAATGTTAACTCGCTAACTAATTAACCCTAATTTTCAACTATTGAACATTTTCAAATATGCAATTAACGTAATGACTAATTTTTACTTAAATCATTTCAATTTAACATAAGCATCGACAAAGTCACAATTCAAACAATAATGCTTTAACAAAGTGATATTTGCACAAACAATTTCCTATTGTGGTGTGTGAGATTCCACTAGTCTACCAAAGTCATTTGTTAAAAACAACTCTACCTGAGTCATGTTCTCGCCTTCAACTTCGTTCACCTATCCCTGCATCACTTGCACTCAATATTTCGTCAGCATTGACAATCCCCAATTAAAATAATACTAGTTATCGAATTACATATTGCACGAATAAAATGCATACATCATTTCCTTACAACTGAATTATCATAAAAATGAATGCTCAAATCTGTTTCAATTTCAATGCATGAATGAAAACCTACATTACATCTCTTAAATACACATTATCAAGAATACGTTTCATGACAAATCTGCTCACCAGTTGGAACATATTCAACTATGACCTCCTTGTCTACTACCTTCTCCCTCAAGAAATGATACTTGATTGCAATGTGTTTTTTTATTGAGTGCATTAATGGATTCTTGGAGATGTTGATTGCACTTGAGTTATCACACCGGATTGGAATATGATCCGGTATTTCCACTTGTATGTCCTTCAATGTCTGCTTCATCCATAGTACTTATGAGCAACATGTAGCAGTAGCTATATATTCGGCCTCAGGAGTGGATAATGACACCAAGTACTGCTTCTTGTTGTGCCATGATACTAACTAGTCTCCTAAGAAGAAAGCACCTCCACTTGTACTTTTTTGGTGATCAATAATTCCTACCCAATCTGCATCAATATAAGCTTGCAAAGAGAAGTCTCCTTTCTTTGGATACCACAGGCCATAGCTGATAGTTCCTTGTAGATACTTGAAGATTCTTCTGATAGCATTTAAATGAGACTGTTTAGGAGTAGCTTGGAATCTTGCTACCATGCAAACCACTTGTACAATATCTGGTCTAGATGTTGTTAAATATAATAGACTACCAATCATAGACCTATACCATGTTTTCTCAACTTCCAGTGACTTATCTAGTTTGATCAACTTACAACCAGTGACCATGGGAGTACTTACCGGTTTGTTGTCCTCCATTCAAAATTTCTTCAGCATGTCTTTCACATACTTGGTTTGGGAGATGAAAATTCCTTTCTCCTACTGTGAGATCTGCAAACCAAGAAAATAGGACAACTAACCCAGCATAGACATCTCAAATTATGTCTTCATCTGATCTACAAATTCTTTGCACATGATGTCCTTGTCTCCACCAAAGATAATATCATCCACATATACAACCACTATAATCATGTGATCTTCATTTACCTTGACATACAATTTACTATCTGCATTGCCTTTGTAGAATCCTTTCTCCTTCAAGTATTTATCCAACCGGGAATACCATGCTCTAGGAGCCTACTTCAAACCATACAAGGCTTTCTTCAACCAACATACAAAACTCTCATCATCACGTAGAAGATAACCCTTAAGTTGTTAAATATATACCTCTTCTTCAAGGTTACCATTCAAAAAAGTGGATTTGACATCCATTTGGTAGACCTTGTAACCTTTATAGGCAGAGAAAACTAAAAACATTCTTATTGCCTCTAACCTAACAACCGATGCAAAGGTTTCTTCAAAGTCAATACCTTTCACTTGAGCATATCCTTTGTAAACTAACCTTGCTTTATGCCGAATTATCTTGCCTTCTTCATTCATCTTATTCCGGTAGACCCACTTGGTACCTATGACATTCTTGTCTGTCGGTCTGGGAACAAGTTCCCATGTTTGATTCTTCTCAATTTGTGTCAACTCTTCATCCATGGCATCTACCCATTTCTTATTTTTGCTAGATTCATCAAAAGTTTTGGGTTCAAGTTCTTTCATGAGGCAAAAATTTACCTACTCATCTTTTCGGGCTAGTCTTCTTCTATTTTGCACTCCTTCATTTTTATCTCCTATGATCTATTCTTCGACATGATTCTTCTACACATACCAGTTGAAGTTCTTTCTTGGTGCTTCCTCTATTGGTCCATTTTCAGATTGGTCTTCATGCTCATCATATGAAACATCAATATAGGGTGCTGGTGCAGATTCTTTCTTATGTAGATCTTCATCTATTCTCACATTTATGCTATCAACCATTTTTCTCAAGTTCTTGTTGTAGCATTTGTAGGATTTTCTCTTGGTTGAGTAACCCAAGAAGATTCCTTCATCACTTCTGGAATCAAAACTTCCTAATCCATCTGCATCTCTCTTGATGAAGCACTTAGTTCCAAACACCCTAAAATGAATGAGTGATGGTTTTCAGTTGTACCATAACTCATAGGGAGTCATTTTACTGTTTACTCTTAGTTGTACCTGGTTTAATGTATAGACAGTAGTATGAATTGCTTCTTTACAATATGTATCCGGTATACTAGCCTCATTTAACATTGTTCTGGTCATTTCCTTTATTGTCCTATTCTTCCTTTCTGCCACACCATTCTATTGTGGTGTTCTTGTTGTTGAATACTATCTCTAGATTCCATGTTTCTCACAATAGTCAATAAACTCACTTGAAGAATATTCTCCACCCCGGTCTGATCTTAAACACTTTAACCGATGTCCACTATCATTTTCAACCATCCTTCTAAAAATATTGAATCTTTCAAATGCCTATGATTTTTTATGCAGAAACGTCACCCAAGTTGAGTAGTCATCAATGAATAGCACATGAATTATCATTCACTGGTCAAAGCCCTTGTCCTTGATGGTCCACACAATCTAAAGAGATGTCTTGTAAAATGTCTTCAAGGAAGAATGATCATGGATGCCATCTTGAATGCATAACTTGACTTTACTTCTGCTCCAATGCTTGATGAATTACTAATTTCTTGCTCACTTGAATTGAATTAGGATCATAGTTTTTGCCTCTTGAAAAATGTAGGTTTCAAATGAGAGGGTTATACCTCATTTTATACTTGAATACCCAAAAATTAGTTGAATTTTTGGAATAGGACAACACGGGGTAAATTTTCCCACTCACTTGAAGTGACCATTGTGGGAACACAAAATGGGTCTTGATTAAGAGGACCAATGTGCCCAATGCCTTGGTCTTGAGAACCAGGACTCTAGCATGAGGGGGAGAGAGTAAAGGTGATGAAAACATGATGTTAATAAGCAGTCTGAGAAGAATCAAGACAAACATCAAGCATTAGACACCAAAGAACCAAAGTGAGGTCTAGGTGAGGATGAAATTGTATGTGGATACAATTTACGATGTTGGATTTAGCCCCCACTTTAGTTGTCCAGAGTGTGAGACTAAGCATACTCATGGTAAAGTACAAAGTCACATCGAAAAAATTTCACCAAGATATCCAAGAGACAATATACACCAAGCCCCCAAGAACTTTAGGATATTACTACTCTAATATCAAGATAAAAGGGACAACACATGAAAGGGAGAGAGAGAGAGAGAGAGAGCATGATTGTAATTGTCCTTGTAATATTTGCTTACTATGAGTCATAAAAAAAAGAATACCAAATTACAAAGCATAAGGCTCAGTATGAAAAGTAAATTGAGTATCAAAAACATGTCATGGTGTGTACATAATGTGTAACATTAAGTAGAGTGTATGCATCCCCCACATTAAAGTGATTGCATATGCCTTATCGGGAGAAATTTATGTAAGGTAGCATGTTATCATAATGAGATCCCCCAAGAAGGGACTAGTCAAGGGATAATGGTCACAAAACATATAGTAAAAAGGACATAAGAGATCCACTAACTCTGGGGTCAATATGCTCTTATGATAAATAGTATACATCAAGAATATTTGTATTGAATTGACCTCATTCCCCAAAGGTAGTGAGACTACAAACACAATGGAAGAAGAGAACAAGTGTCTTTTTGAGTCAACATGAAAGAGACCAAAAATAGATCTCAATGCTTTACATCGTCCTCAAGTAGACAACATAATGGACAACATATAAAGAATTGAGATACAAATAGAAGAATATCACATTATTTGGCCTCTTTATTACCTTGCACCAATGGATTAAAAAGGGTCATCCAAAGAGAATCTTACATAACACAAAAACATGTCAGGAAACACATCATTGGGGAAGCACATTACGAACAAGGAAACACACAAAAGAGGATACACAACATGAATGAAGTTAGTCAAGAAAATCATCTACCTCCCAATATTGTTGAAAATCACTGATAGATGTTGGACAAGGTGCAAGAGGAGCCACTTTGAGAATGGAAGATGGAGCTACTGCAAGTTCGAAACAAGGACCATGCTCTAATGATGAGTCACTTTGTTTGTCACTAGGAGCTAGGATTAATGTTTTTGAAAAATGTGTTCAGATAACTCATGATTAATCTCAACAAGCTCATACATATAATCAAAATCATTAGAAGCAACATTGTAAACATTCAAAACATTATCATCATCTAAATTAATAAAAATATGATCTTTAATGCAAAAAGAAGTTGAACCATCATTGTTCTTAAGAATTTTTACTTTAGTTAATTTGATGTGAACTTCCTCCCTAGGGTTAGGCGAAGGTTGGAAAAAATGGGACCAAGTCAACATTTGGTGTCCTTGGGGAGGAAATGGTTTTGGAAGAAATCTCATGAACCTTAGCACGACGTCTTTGTGGGTGTTCTCTCATAGAACAATTCCTTTTAGTTTTAGTGAAAACTTGTGAAGGTTTAAGATCAATGGACATGGGCTTCTTTTCTTCCCTTATAGGGGGAGGTACATGGAAGAAATCCCAATAGGTTGAGGGAGACTTGATGCCAAACAATTTCCTTTGTAAGAATGAGGAGGTGGGGCTAACGCATATATAGGAGGAATAGAAGGAGTAGGAAGAATACCAGGTCTGTTATGAGGAGGAGGGATATTCACGGGTGTAGGTTCTCTAGGTTTACTCAAGGACATGATCATCTCATTTTTCCATTTCTAATAAGATAAGAAAAGGATTTCATTTTGAGGCTTAAGAGGCTCCGGTTGTTTAGGCCAAAAGTAATCAAGACTGAAATTGTCAGGCTTCACCGTGGGTTGGTAGAGGCTATGATTAATTATTATGAGAATATCATTAAGAGGGAATTTCAAATATTTATGGATTATAGAAGGGATATATTTCATGGAAGAGAGCCAAGGATGTCCCAACTTCACACGAAATTGATCCAATTTAAGAATAATATAAAATTTGACATCCAAGAACTTAGTACCAACCTCAATAGGAAGAATAATAGAACCAATAGTAGGGAAAGAGAAACCATCATACACCTTGACCATAACATCAGATTTATCATAGGTAACTTGAAGCACTTGTAAGATATAAAGATATTATTGGTTATCACATTCACCATACACACTGGATCAATGAGCACCCCTCGTGAGAGTTTGTCTTTGATCTTCATAGTGATATATAATGGGACATCAGGTGTAACAATAGTCTCACTAGGATCAAAAGTAATACATGTCTTTTCAAGGTGTAGGTCTATCAACAAGGTTCACAACAATACTAGATTCTAGACCAGGGTCATTAGGAGGAAAATTAAGAGACTTGGACTCAACAACATTGGTAGAGTGAGAAGGCAATGGATTGGAAAAGGTTTGGAGGTTTCGATTATGAGGAGCTACATATTTATTCTCTTTTTCATTGACACCAGCTATGCATATAGTATTGTTATCAATGAAGTCTTTGATCTTATTTCTCAGCTTGTAACACTTTCCAGTATCATGGCCAAGTTGACAGTGATATTGACAAAAAAATTTGGGATCATGGTAAGGTGGAATTATTTGGAAGTGTCAATTTTTTTATGGCAGGAAGTTGCAACACATTAGCATTCATTAATTTCAAAATCATACTATACAAAGACTCAAAAAGAGGAGTTAGTTATTTTCTAAAATATTTGGATAAAGGGGCCACACCTGATGTTGTAGCTACCACTTTAGTGTTTATGTTGTCATTGAGCTTGATGAAACCTTTGTTAGGTTTGAACTTCACAAAAAAAAATTTAGTAGTCTCATTCTTATCAAACAGAGCCATTGAAGAGGATGATTCAAATTGACTCACTTGAATCTGATAATTATGAAGCATTGCACACAATTATGTAAAGGAAGTAAACTCATAAAATAGAAGCAAGTATCTCTAATATCTTTTTATATTAATCAATGAAAATTCTTTGAACATCATGATCAGGCACTTGATAAGAAATTTGAGAATACAAATGCTTATAACTACCAATAAAATCAATCACTTTTTATTAACTCCTTGCTTGCAGTGAAAAAAATCAACTAAAGTAATCTTAAGACGAATGTTATTTTGAAATTGTTGAATGAAAGCATTAGAAAATTGTTGAAAAGAAGTAATAGAATTAGGAGACAAAGAAAAATACCATTGCAAATATTTGTCCCTAAAGGTTCTAGTGAACAATTTAGCCATAAATCTTTAGTCATGAGAAAATTCACTACACGAAGTTTGAAATGTCTTCACATAAGTCAAGGGGTCTCCTTTTCCATTATACAATTCCAATTGAGGGCCTTCCATATGTTTAGGAGGAACCGCCTGGACAATTTCATCGAATAGTGGGCTTGGTACATCAAATGTGGGAACAATGAACTTGGATTGAGTAATGGAAGCCAATTGATGTTGTAGGGATGTAATCGTTTGGGCTAGGTTGTTGATGGTTGCTTCAATGGATGGATTGAAATTGGACATATTGAATTGTGATGAAGGAGTAATATTGTTGTATGTAAGTGGAGGTTGAGAATAAGGAGGTGGAATATTATGGTAGGTTGGTATGGGAGATGGTTGTGACACAAATGGAAGACTCATGAAAGGAGAAATGTAAGAATATTGATTAATAGGATTTCCCCAATGAGTAACATGTGTAGGATTAATATTTTGTGTGAAATTAGTCGTGATAGAAGATGTAAATGTAGGCACACTATCCAAGGATGTAGGCATAGGAATAGAATAATTAACTTGGATAGTGAGTTGAGAATATCCAAGGACTTCGGTGCAACTTTTGATTGGCTTAATATTAGTATCAACCGTATGAGAAAGGCCCCGCAAAAAATCCACACGTATCTTATCACTTTGCACCATTCTTTTTAATCCTTCAATCAAGGGGATTGCCTCACTTTCTGGGTATTGTTGACATCCATTGTTGAATATTTTCAAATTCATTGTAAATATACTCCAATTGGGCAATGGTAACCCTAGTTAGTTATGCATCCACATCATAACAAGTATGAGGAGAATGGTTATAAGTGATGTCATTTGTTAGATTAAAGGAAACATCAACATTCTCATGAAACAAGTTATCCAACTAAGGCTCCATATCCTTAGTGTTTAAACCTTTGGAAGTCTTAAGTCTACAACTTATTCTCATTGGAATATTGTATGTTCCTACTAATGGTAACAAAACTCATGCACAAAGGAGGGAAAATTGGATGCAAAAATTGAAAACTATGGTTAAGCAATGTAACTTTGTTTTAAAAATGATTGATAAACCAATTAATTAAGCAATTTGAATTATGATATTTATTATTAGATGCCTCTAAATATGAACATAATATGTCATAATAATTAGATTTGATATTGATAGATACACACACACACACACACACACACACATAGATGTATGTACATATGTGTGTGTTTGTACATATACATGTGTATGTGTCTGTGTATGTGTATGTCTATGTACACACACACACACACACATGTATGTATATGTATATGTGTACACACACACACACACACACATATCTGTGTGTTGGTGTAAATAATTATTCATCATGGATATTATTACACTATACTTAATTTTACTTAGGTACATGCATTTAATAGTAGTTTGGGTATGAGACACTTGGGTGTTTGTGTCACATTGGGATAGTGTGTGTAGGAGAATTTCCACCTTTCATGGTGTTGATCTTATCTTGTTGTTACATTCCACCTCATGTGGAATATTTTATTGTTTCTCCTACTTACCCACATGTATTTCCTACCTACTCTTGTTTCTTATTGACCCACATGTCATGTTTGTGTGCTCACATATCCATATAGCCTTGCCTATATAAGCAGGCTCATCTACATTGTACGGACATTCATTGAACATCTTGTAATGATCCAGTTGATCATATTTTGCATCTTGATAGAATATAGTTTATTCCTATCATATATTTTGTCTCTCTTATTTGTGCTTTCCATTGCCTCTAGATCTTGGCAAATTATCACAATATGTATATATATGTATATGTATATACATGTACATACATATGTATACGTATATATATGTGTATATATATATATGTATATGTATATATGTATGTATATGTATATATATGTATATATATGTATATGTATGTACATGTGTGTGTGTGTGTGTGTGTGTGTGTGTGTGTGTGTGTGTGTGTGTGTGTGTATATATACTCTCAATTTCTCCCTCCCTATAGATCTATCTCTATCTATGTATCTTCCCCCTCTCTTGATTACTTTTCTCGATCACCTTTTTTCTCACTCTTATCTTATCTATTTCTATCTCCCCAAATTTCCCTCCCCCTCTCTATCCATGTCTCATTATCTCTTCCTCTCTCATTCACTCTATCTCTCCTACTCTACATCTCTATCTCTCTATCTTCCCCACACTCCTCTCTCTATCTCTTTCTATCCATATGTTTCTACCTTTACAGTCCTATCTCTAAGTATCTCTCTTTCCTTTTTTATCTCTACATATCTCGCTCTATCTATTCAATATCGACTCAATGCACTAGCACTGACAACCTTTCCAAAGTGAAGAAGAAAAAGAAACCATTTACTTCATAGAAAGTTTAAGTTTGTGGAGAAAAATAATAACTAGATTATGATCTTTGATAAGATATTAAATAAATTTTTGATGAAGAGAAATTTTCAAACTCCTTAATTTCCAAGAGAATTGTAGGGTAGAGAGGCTAGTAGTTGTATATGGTCCAATTATTGTACATCCACTTGTTATAATATCCAATTTTGGCACATATTTATTCTATAAATTGTAAATAAATAGTCCACAAGTAAATAAAGAAGTTAACCAAATCTTGGTCAAAATGTATCCACACTTGAATGCATGAGAACTTATGAATGTTATATGAAAACCATAAATACATTCATTATCAAGTGAAATAAATAATTTTTTGTTTCAAATAGTTTCATAACTACCCACTATATTTGTATCATTTATTTATTAAAATAAGATGCTCATTTAAACAAGTATTGTTGTCATAGTGAAAATAAGTATTCTTGTGTGTACAACTATTGGGGTAGCATTATACATGCAATGGAGTATTTCATATTAATAATTTGTCTTATCACAAATTTAAAAGGTTACCACAACAAACACCTACTTTTGCATGAAATGTGAAGGATTGTCAAAAGGTTTTAGTGTTCAACTATTTTTCCATTTGTGTTGGATATAAGTTATATATTTTAATATAATATTGTGTTTTTTATAGCAAGTAGTTTTTCGTGTTCAACAATTGGTCCATTTTTGTTGGATACAAAAGCTAGAGATAAGAAATATATTTGTTGTTACTAATAGGCATTTGGTCCGTTTAGATTGCATATAAGTTATATTTTACATAAAAATATGATATTCTACTAACAACAAATGATTTGTTTAATTCGACTACTAGGGTTTTTTAGATTAAGATTTGGTCAAATCTTTTAAAAGTCATTTTAGGACACTTCGCAATTGACATGTTTTTTTTGATAAGTTGCATGATGAATCACACCTTTGAACCTTGGTTCTAGATAGATAAGCGTTCATTTTACATTTATAAAAAATAGAAGTTTTGTGATATTCTATGTAACGACTACATATTGACAAAGTTAGCCTACACAACTACTAGTCCCTCTCACCTATAATTTGTGAGAATATAAAGCGAGTTTCTAATGTTTTGATTCAACCAAATATTACCTAATTATCTTTACCTTTTCTTAATCACACTTCCTCCAGTCATACATATTTTTCTAAACTCCCTTTATCAAAATAGTTTTTCTATAGACCCAACTCAAGAGGAGATCTTTTCTTTTCCACATCACTAATCTAGATAATAGGGGAGAAAGATCCACAATGAAATTATCAACAAGGTCAACCAAAAAAGAATCTATCTTTGTAGAAGGTAATCTTCTACAAATCTCATTAATAAGTTTTTACTCTGAACAAATTCCTCTATATGATTGGAAGGGAGAAGGATTTAATTATGAGTACTATTAAAATGTGACTAGATTCCTTAAGTTCAAAAAAATTCGATGAAACAAGAAGTTCAAATAAATTAGATGAGACAAGAAGTTCAACAACTTTTAGAAGAATTTTACTTGTGCACAAAAGATTCAAGATTGTTACAATTTTAAAGGAAATTAAATTTATTATCAAAATTAGCTTTAGGTGTTTTGTTTTGTTTTTATGATTCGAATACTTCCCTTTATTCTAGGATTTCATTGGTAAGAACCCATTTGAATCTAGTTAGATATAATGGTAAGAATTGGTGAATTTTCTTTATCGTTGACATTAGTTATAGAAACTTGTGAAGGAACCTGTAATGTCCCCATTCAATTCCTAAATCCAGTCAACCGCGAACAATTCTTTCAGCCCAAGGCATGGGAAATACATCAAATAAATTTATTGTTGATCAAGAAGGAAGGATTAAGTTTAAGGGAGACATCATAGTTCCAAGGCATCACAATAAGTTACAAACAAATCTATCACTGCCAAGAAAGGAATATTAAGTTCGATCAAACGATAATCAATTCATTAGTGATATTATTAGTTAAAAACCCGCTTAGGAGAAAGATATAATTAATTAAGTTGTTTGTAAAGACATGGATACATAGGAGATACAACTCCTCGCATCATGCCTCTTTAAGAAGTTTAAGGAGAGGATCGAGGATTCTAAAGATCGGGATATGGAGATTAGTTTTTATTCTCTTAAGACAGAAACCATTGTCTCTTACATACGTATATTTGCATGATTACAAAGATATCACTCTGAAACAATGATTGCATATACATCACATACATCTATTCGTACACCAATATACATTCACAATCTACTCCATAGTATTCAAGAGAGGATTGGTTCATAGTTATATCAAACATTCTTCCTTTCTTAAATCAATGAACATATCAAACTTTTTACTTGGAGCATATTTGTAGAATCTATAATAAACTCAATTCTTGTCATCATAAGAGAATTTGGCAATAATATTCACTGAATTCATCACTCCTTTACTAATTCATTGGTATAACAAATATAGATATTCATATATATCCATTCATACAAATCAATGCAATTCTTTGGAGATAATTGATTCATTTGTAATTTGATACATTTAATCATAAAGAAGTAAGGAAAACTTAAATTAGCTCTACAAGGGACATTATATAACCTATGGTACTTTTAGAGTCTTAAGAGAGTTCCTTTGTATAATTCCATACACATGACAAAATACATAAAGGGGATATATTCATGTTTTATTTGTCGAATTCATTACATGTTATCCAATCTTATCTCCCATAAATTCATGCAACAAATTACTCAAATTAATTTCAACTCGTATTAAAACTTAGGTTGTTACCTTTTGTTCCAACAACTAATAAGAAGGACCCAAAACATTTCTAAGAACAACTGTAATAGATTGTAACATATCAAGCCTCTCAAACTAAACAAGAAGATGGAGTCATATTGAAACTGTTATTTTTGAAATAAGTTCCTTCATCTAATCAAAATCCATGTGTCAAGGTTTGATAAATAGATCCACTTGATTATGGAAACATGATTATTTTTTCAAGAGTTTTTCTTTTATGAATATTTTAGCACTTGAAGCATATGAGCCAAATAAAGAAATAAGCCCATCCCATATTTCCTTTGATGCCTTTGTTAGAACAATGTGATGCAAATATGCATCAGATAAGGCAAGAGCAATCAATATTGTAGCCCTACAATCCTTAGTCATCTATTTTGTTGCTTCATCTAGATTTTATGGTTTTTGAAAAATTCCACTTCATAATGTCCCATAAATCTTTTACAACAAAAAGTAACTATGTTTTTATTTTCCATGTATGGAAATCACACCCTTCAAATTTAACAACAATAACTAATTTCTTTGTTTAGACAATCTTATTACTCCAAAAAAATCTAAATAACTTCAAAGGATTGTATTCATGTTTGTTTTTTCGGTTTTCTTCCTATTACAAGAGAAATTGTACTCAAATCTTTTTCAATATTACATGTTATTAAATATAAAACCTAATTTTATAAAAAAAAATGAACCAATTCTTAATTAATAAATTATAAATAATTATATTTTAACAATTTAGAAGCATCCTTCAATATTATTCCAAATATATTTAAAAGACAACACACATAATAAATAACTTGTTAATTATACAAAGAAGTGTTCTAAGTGATAATAAAGAGTGTCATCTTATAACTATGTATCTAAAAATTACAACATAACTTTTACATATAGCCAACATATTATTTTAAATAACTTTGAAATAAAAATAATTTAAATAATATAAGTAAACCAAATATTGTTTTATTACGTCGAAGGCGTCTCCTTCTATGAAATGGATGACCTCAAAAATTAAATCGATGGTGTACATTTCACTAGAGATGTGCAAGATGATTGAAAATGTTTCAGCCGTTGATCACTCTTCCCCCTATTTCGCCATCTGCATACGATGCCGCGTGAATGAATGAAGGACTCCCTTCTTTTCACCGGTTTCTTTAACTTCCTTCTGACACAAAAAAAATACTCAAAAAGCTATGCTAACAATGACGCATCTTTATTGCCTCGATTCCTTTTAAAACGAATGAACTGGGAAGTATTTATAGGTGATTTGACAATCATTATCAAACTCCATTGCCCTGCCACGTAGTAAATTTCCTGATACACACTTAAATCTTTTAAGCATGTTAAGATGGAAATAAATTTTTATATGGCATCTACTCGAAAATTCCAAGCATCTTACACCTTTTTAATTAAAGTAAAATAAAGTTCCAGAAATGAAAATTGACGGTAGGTTTTAGTTTGCTTTGTTGTCTGGTAAATATTGGGAAAAGTCTATGAGATTCTTAATAAATGAATTTAAACAACTCATGTAAGACGATTCAAAACATTTCAACTATCTGATGCCGATAGGACTCATTTTTTTAAGCCTGTGATTAATTGGACAACATCCAGTGTGTACTCCTTGCAGTTCTTGAACCTTTTTAAAATCCATATTGTAGAGTTGTGGGACCACTATTTTAGATTTGCTTGAGATTGAGAAATCATAATTATTACCACGATCTGTATGATAAATACACAGCAAAGCTCAAAGAAATATGTACCTTTTTAACATTTACCTATGATTAATGGTTATCTTTTTATGAGTAAAATGTCTGAAAAGGAAAGCTGTTATATTGCCATAAGTGATCTATATATGTTTGTTTTGAATTTTTTGATATATCATTTTATTTTATTCATTAGGGTAATATTTTTTTTTCATTTTTTAATTTAGAATCTACTTTACAAATTATTTATAATAAAAAGATTTAATTAAATGAGATCAAGATAAATATCAGTTCAGTTAGATTTCATTTTCACTACCATAATTATAGATCATTGTAGATATGCTTTCTAACCATTTCTATTTTTTGTCTTTCACTTATTTAAATGTCTAAACATCACTTTGACCTTTTCTATTTATAGATATTTATTTAAATAATTAGTGATGATTAAATTAGAGTATTATATTTAAAATACAAATTAATAATAAATATTATTTACATTATATCTAATATTATATGATAATTTATAGATTATTAACATTTTTTTTTAATAATTGTAAAAATAAATTTAAGTTCTTAAATTTAATATTACATAACAAATAACAAATAATAAATTAATTTAATATTATTTTATAATTATTTATTTATAAATTTAATTATATGTTATAAATATAATAGTAATAGTTATTTCAATTAATAATTTAATTTGTATACTATAGAGATATAATAAAATAAATTAGATTATATTATATTTAATAAGATTATAGAAGTAAATTTGTTATTAAATTTAATACTATAGAATAAATAGTAAATTAATTTAATATTAATTTATATTTATTTATAAATTTATTAAGATGTTATAAATATAAAAATAAGAGTTTCTTAGTTAATAATTAAATTTGTATAATATAGAGATATAATAAAATGAATTAGATTAAATTAAATTTAATATGATTATTGAATAGAAAATCAAAGCTAATGTTAATTTATTTTAAAATGTTATTATCAACACATAAAATTCATTAGAAGGTATGAAGTTGCATGGGCTTAAGAGGAATTGAACTCATAATGTATATCTTTGCTTTCTTGTCTCCTCCCCTATCTCTAAACATGTCTCCATCTCCCTATCTATTCATCTCTCTTCCTAGACCTCTATATCTACATCTATTTACCTCTATATTTCAACATATTGCTTCCTCCATCTCTCCCTCTATCTCTACCTCATTATCTCTCCATATCTTTCTACCTCTATATATATTTCTATCCCTCACTCTCACATTCTCTCCCTATCTCTCCCTCTCTATATATTTATCTCTTCCAGTTGTATCTATCCCTCTCTCTTGATCTCTCCCTCTCCTCTCCATATCCCTCTCCCTCTCCCTCTCCCTCTCCATCTCTATTTATATCTTCCTCTATATCTATCTCCTTACTTGTCTCTCTCTCCCTCTCACCCTCTCTCTCCCCCTATTGCAAACATAACATCAGGTTATTAGTAATGGACCCTGATTGTCTCCTTCATTCAGAGATTTTGTTTTAGTCTTGTTTAAATCCTTATAAATAGATGCATATTTGATTTAACCCTAATAATTATCCATTGAGATCTTTTATATGTCTCTATATATCCCTTTATATATCACCCCCTCTTTTCTTCTTTATTCATGGAGGTCCCTCTCTCTATATCCATATATATTTATATATCTCTCTCTATCCACCCTCCTCTTCTTCTTCTCCTCTCTCTCTACCTGTCTCTCCCCCTCTCTCACCCCTATTCTCTCTCCTTCCTCTACTTATTTCTCTCCCCCTCGCTGAGCCTCTTCTATCTCCCCTCTTATCTCTCCCTCCCTCTATCCCCACCCCTTTTCTCCCTCCCATATTTATGCATCTCTACCTCTTTCTCTCTCCTTCTCTATAATCTATCTCTCCATCTCTATCTATATATCTCTACTTTCTATTTCTATGTCTCTCCATCTATCTCTCTGTCTCTATTTCCCTCTCCCTCCCTCTCTCTATATCTTCTTGTATTTCCTCATATCTTTTACTCTCTATCACTCTATCTCATAATCTAGATATCTATATCTATATCCATCTCTCCCTCTTCCTCTCCCTCTATATCTCTTTATCTCTCTATCTCTCCCTATCTATCTCCTTACATCAATCTACCTTACCTCTCCCTCTATCTCTCTCTTGACCCCTCTTCCTAGACCTCTATATCTACATGTTTTTGCCTCTATATCTCTATCTCTCCATATCACTCTACTCATATATTCTTCCTCTCTCTATTCCTCTCCTTATATAACTTCCTATCATGATCCATCTCTTTCCATCTCTCCCTCTCTCTCCCTCTCATTATACTTATCTCTTCTAGGTCTATGTCTCTTTGTCTTATCTCTTTCTTTATCTCTCCCTCTCATTTTCTCTATATCCCTCTTTACACCTCTATCTCTCCCTCATTCCTCCTCTCTCCTTGTTGCAAGCATAACATGACCTTGTTGGTAATTGACCCTAATTATCTTCCTAATTCAAACATTATTTCAATCATGTTTAGATCCTTGTAAGTGGATGCATAATTGATTTGTAGCTATCACTTCTCCATTTATACCTATGCTGGACAAACAACATTACTTGCTTAATGGTCAACCAATTGACCTTACCTACTACACAAATGTAGGCAAAAAAAATTCAAAATTTACTCTAATTGTCCTTTTATGCTTATTCGGTGTACCCATTGCACACCAAGGTGCAATTGCTAGTCACGTCGAAGGTGTTCCTTATGAGAAAAAAAGCTCCAATTGAAAAGATCAACGGTGTGAACTTTTAGAAGGACGTGCAAGACGATGTAATTAATCCCACTCGTTCATTTCCATTAGCACGAAAATTAAATGCGGCCCACATTTATGATATCATCCTCATTCACATTTTTATAGATGATGCGTATGTGGATTTCAAAACCATTCAACAGAAATCGTAAAAGCATGCTTTCTCTGAAAGAAAACCCATAAAGTTTAGTTAATAGCTTTCCCGCTCATTGCTCATTCTATCATCACGATTTTTAGTGCAAAATTTTTAGATTACTGCTTACAAAACATGCAGTACTAAAATTATGTGCAAATTAAAAATGCATGGAAAGTTCTATATTAAAATTCACATTCATAGAAAACACACATTTTCATTTGACTTTTAATAGCTTTTGAAGCTTTAAATTATATATATTATTTTTTTAAAAATTACATTTTGAGTTTTAAAAATAAATTATATTAATTTGTTTTTGACTTGTTATCTATTAATTTTAATTATTTTTTTGATGAATAGGCCTTCTCTATTAATAAAATATATTAAAGTACATATTCACAAAAAAAGGTCGGGGGATACAAGATCACCCCGTGAGAGTCACTCGGCCAACAGCTGGATACAAAAAAAAACAACAAACTATTCATCAAAAAACTTCCTCATGTAGCCAAAGCAGTGGCAACTGAGGGAGGAGGATCAGGGTCATCATTTTTGCCCCATACATTAGCGGGGCCAGGAGTCGGGTCTGGCATAGACCACCCATCTTCAGGATCTCTTTCAATTTCTCCTTCCTCCTTCCTAGGAGGCGAGATCACCAAAGCCAGGTGAGGAAACTTGGAGGTGGTGGCAGAGGGCCACCCAAAATCAGCAGGAAGAGGAGCAAAGGCCACAGAAGCATCAGAGGGCCACCCCGAGTTGGAGCCACGCCGCGGTGGGGAAGTCGAGCGACGGTGCCAAGAAACATCTCTCCCACCTGAGGGGTGGTGGGGAGGCTGGGACCGCAGGGTCTGAGAGCGGCGGGAAGAGGAGTTGCGACCACAGTGGCAGCCATGGGGTGGAGTAGGTCAGCAAAGATAGAGTTCGGTGGTACTCAGGCAATCACACAAGGGGCATTACCCTAGTGTTGAAGAAGCTCCTAAAGGTGGGCCACCTCAAGGGCCACCTTGTCATCTTGAACCTGAATCTGCATTAATACATTGTTACAAATGCAAGCTTTAGCATAAAGTGAAACATTAATATCCAAGCAGTTGTGAGAAAAAATAACAACATTTCTATCCTAACAACATTTCTATCCTTCCAAAGAGTGAAAAGGATCTCCATTCTGAAAGCATGCCATATCTGGGAGAACTTATAGGGGATTCTAGGCAAATCACCTAGAAGAGCCATGTGCCAAGAAAATGGCTTAGGTTGAAAAAGGCAGAAAAAGTCATGAATCTAGCTCCAATACTATTGAGCTCATCTACACAACCAAAAGATGTGCATAAAAGTTTCTGGGTGACCACAAAAAGGGCATCGAGGGTAGGCACTCCCAAATGCTTGAGTTTGGAACCAAAAGGCAGACCTTGAAAGAGAACACACCAAGAAAAGTGAGCAATCTTAGGCTCGGTGATGGCGGACCAGACAACCAAAAACCTAAATCTTTAGGCAATTTGGGAAGACTGCAAGTGCCACCACTGGTTGAGAGTATGAACCATAGACAAGTGAGGAACCAACCAGAGATAACCCATTTTGGGTTTGTAGTTGGTAAAAGGAGTCCAAGGATACCACTTCCAGTCTTTCCACCAAGGTCTAACAGACTAAATACCAAGCTTATGAAGCAAATTTGAGGGAAGGGCCAAAACTAGAAGGTCATAAGTCTACCGATCTGGCCGAGATAGGCGAAACTGGACCTAGAGGTCCTCCCAAGATCGGAGGCTCATAGTAGATCTAGAAAAAAGATCCTTAGGGGTACAAATGTCGCACTTGTGAAAGCGCAGAGCACTGACATCTCGAATTTTGGCCAAAGGTAACCCTAGCAACTGAAAAAGAGGGGACCACTAGAGGTTGTGCTGATTCATGGATAAGCCATCCTAAAAGCCATCGTTGGCCCACCGCAACCAAGGCTTGATAGCTTCCCAAGCACGCCAGATACCTTTGACCACAAAAGTATGGTGAGAAAGGTTTGCAAGCCTATCCCCTTCTAGGCTGGCCTTTAAGAAGGAAAGCATGAAGAAATGCAATGTCAGAGAAGAATTTTCTAGGCCTCGTCTCCAGATAAGGCTCTAAGAACCCATTTAGCACATAAGGCCAGCCCTTGGTTCTGGGTGGAAATAAGGCTGAGTCCTTTGGATTCCTTAGGGAGACAACAGTACTCCTAAGCAACCCTGTGAAAACCATGATGGTTAGACTCAGAGGCCCAAAGAAAGGCCCACAGAAGTCTTTCCAACTTCATGTAAGAGGCCTTTGAAGGAGCCCAACATGAAGAATAGTAAACATGGGTGGCGGCCAAAAATTTGGAATAGACTTGGAATTTACTAGCCAAAGAGAGACGCTTGGTGATCTAGTAGGCAAGCTTTGTCTTGATTTTGTCTAAGACCACCTGCCAGAGATCCGAAGGCGAAGCTTGGAATGCAAAGTAATGCCTAGAAAGTGAAATATTTCGCCATGCTGAAGCCATTTCCAGTCATACTGAAGGATCCAAGGCGGAGCAAGAAGAAAGGACTAACTATAACATTGCATCTTGTGCCACTGAGTGGCTGAACCAGAAGCCAAGCAAAAAGTGTTAAGACACTGAAGAGAGGACTGCACATTATCTTCATCCTCAATGAGAGTAAGAAAGGAATCATCGGCAAAGTGGCCATTCACAAGTTGGGAAGGTGACTTGGGTAGGGAGATACCATGGACACGCCTAACAGTGATAGCATTCGCAAGTAAGTAACCAAACCCTTCTGCTGCAAGAACATATAAAGAAGGAGCCAGAGGGCACCCCTGGTGAATGGATCTAAAAAGGCCAAAAGCCTCAGACTACCAGCCATTAATGGTAATGCAAGCTTTGGCATCCCCGAATAACATCTACATAGACTAGGTGAACCGAGGACCAAAGCCTAGGGCTTTGAGCATAGCCAAGATAAAAGGCCATTCAATGCAATCATACACTTTAGAAAAGTCAATCTTAAGAAAGATTGCCCATTGTTGAGAGCGTCTGGCCCAATCCATACCTTCCCAAACAACAATAATATTGTCCAAAATAAACCTAGATTTAATAAATCCAATCTATTCCAGGTGGACAATAAGCAGTAGGAGATGTTGAATCTTAAGGGCCAAATCTTTGGCAATGATCTTATAAGAGACATTAAGCAAGGTGATAGGATGCCAATTGCAAATGTCCTCTGGGTCCCCAGCCTTAGGGATAAACTTGATGTTACCCTGATTAATCATTTTTCCCAAGGAGCGGGAATGAAAAGCTTCTCGATAGACCTTATGAAGGTCAGGACCAACACAAGGCCAAAGAGCTTTGTGGAATTCATAGGGGAAGCCATCATAGCCCAAGGCTTTGTCATTTACCATAGAAAAGGTGGCTTCTTTGAGATCATCAATGGTCAGTAAGAGATCACAAAAGACCTATTGCGAGTTAGAGAGCCATTTGGGAGCAACAGCTAAGCAATCTTGTAAGGCTTGGGTTCTGGCCAGAGAATCTCCTTGCACTGTGAACACCTTCTCATAATGACAAACAAAGGATTGCAATATGTCAGGCAGATCCGTGAGAAGAGCATGTCCCTCTTTTATTTTCTTAATCCTAACAAAGGTGCAATGAGCACATAGAGCCAGGAAGAATTCCTTAAAATCCCTATAGCCCACCTTAAGCCAGTGTAATCTAGCTTTGATTTGAGCTCCTCTGGAAGAGTGACTATCAACAACTTGCTTCTGATGTTGGAGCTGGGCTAAATGGAGTTGTGAGGTAGAATCAAAGGGATTCAAAGCCAAAGCTTCTATGGTGGCACATAGAGCTTTGGTGCTCACATCATACGACCACATGTGGTAGATGGCAAGTTGCCTACCATAAATGCGCAAAAACCTCGTAGAGCGGGAAATGGCATCATGCCACCACTCAATCCAACCAGTGTGATGATGGGGCCTTGGCTCAAGATTCCACACTCTTTGAATGTGGGCCATAGCGGACTGATGGTGCAGAAGAGACGTGTTGAGGTAGAATTGCATTTTGGAAGGATGCTGCTTAGCTGTCTGCCATTCAATGCTAAACTTTATGGGGAAGTGGTATGACAGCATCACATCAACAAGAGGAGTGACGGGCAGATCAAGGTCTTTAGAAAAAGAGAAAAAAGATTGCGCAGATATCATAGCACAATCAAGCCTTTTAAGAATTCTATTAGAGCCAGCTCTAAAATTAAACCAAGTGTGCCAGACCCCACTAGGATGGTGGCAGTTGGTGTTGGGATCAAAAAGACCCAATTTATTGTGCATATAGTACCAGGCTTCTTGTTGTCCAGTGGAAAGGCAAAAAATCGTCCTTATCAGAAGCCACCTCAACCATATTGAAGTCCCCACACATGACCCAAGTGGTAGATGGAAGATTATTCATGATCCATTGCCAAAGGTATGATCTTTCAACCGAGTCATTGGGAGCATAAAAATTAATGATCCCAATAGAATGGTTATCAATAGAAAGAAAAACCCAGACAACGCGTTGCATGGGATCAACCCCATGAGAAATAATTGCAGAGCACCACCGAGGTGAAATTAGAGTGACAACTCCCCCTCGACCAACTTCATGCTGGGACGAAAAAACAAGGCTATCTAGCCAAATAACACGACATGCACCATAAAGCATGAAACCTACAATTTTAACTTCCTGGAGGCAACGAACATCCAGGCCTACAATATGTTGACAAACATCTCGAATAGAATACTTTCTAGTGAGGTCTTTGAGACCTCAAACATTCCATGAGATGTAATTCATGACAAAACCAGCATATCATTTTCATCCCCAAGAGAGGAGAAGCTATTGTGTAAAAAATCATGTTCCCCACTAGAGATGACTCGTCATTTTTCTGAACCACCATCAATAGTCTCAGCATGCTCTGAAGGGCTACAAGAATGGTGTAGAGATTGTGGACCAGGAATTGCAGACATAGCCTGAGGAGTGCGCACCCAAGGAGGGAGAGCAGCACCCTCAGAAGAAGCATTCCCCTATTGAGAAGGGTTTGAAACCAAAGTGGGAGCCGCTTGGGAGGATGGAGACTACAAAGGAGGATCTGTCGTCAGTTGAGAACTAGAACCGACAAGAGTCTTTTGGGCCAAAACCACAAGGGTTTTTCCTTTACGAACCATCGTGGTCCATTCATCCTTCTTGGCTCCCTCCACTGGTTGAGAGCGAGATTCCTTAACAAGGGGTTTTAATTTCGGAGTTGCCAAGGGATAATCCTTGATCTTGTGATCTGTCAATTGGCATCGATAACAAGTGTTGGGTAGGTTCAAATATAGAAGCTTGTGGGTGAAGGTGGTACCGTCCAATTGAATATCAATCATTTCTTTTAGGTCACGAGAAAGTTCGACCTCAACACATACCCTCTTTTGAGGGTGAGCATTAAAAAAATGGTTTGGCTCGAGGTAGACAACTTTTCCAACAGACTGAGCAATGGTTTGCATGAAGGGCCAACAAGGCAAAGGAAGACCAGGGAACTCAACCCAGACTGAAACTTGCAATTTTTTGTCATCTGAAACAGAAAAATCGCGAGACTAGCACTGGAAGACCAGAAGGGATGACCTGACAATCCACGGACCATGAGATAGAATAGCCTCGACATGGGAAGGGTTTGAAAAGCGAAACAAGAAAAAACCTTTCATGAGACTTTGGACACCATCAAGCCTAACTCCATGAGGAGACTAGGCTTTGGCGACCCAGTCACGAAGCATGCTTTCAGGAGGGATCCTACCCACAAAATATCCTATCAAAGTACATTTTTCAAGACAATCACAGGCATTGTCAAAGTCTTGAATAGGAAGTACAACATCAGGCGAGGACATAACTCGTGAAATACTTTCGGGACAAACTTGTGAGGGCGTTTGCTCGGTGGTGCCATGAGGTTCCGTTGCATCAACTCTAGCACTAGCATAAACTACTGGGCTAAAGTTGGTCTGAGCCATAATAAACACAAAAAATCTCACAATAAATATGGTTTGAAACACACAGGATGGAACACGCAACCTCAAACCCTAGCAGAGCAAAAAATCCATCTCGAGTAGGAGACATTTGAAATTTTTTTTTTTTAAATTATATTATTAAAATAATAGATATAGTATATTAAGAATCATATATTTAAATATTTTTAATAATAAATTATATATTTTAAAATTTTAATTTAAATTTATTTTAATAATTATTTTATTATAATATATATTATATAGAAATTATAATAATATTATTATTTATTTTTTCAAAATATATCTATAGGTAACTAATATTAAGTTTTTCATAATTATTTTTATTCATATATAAGTTGAAGTAAACAAATAAATAGATAATTTGTGTTTGTATTATATCGATTCCTTCATATTTAAAATGTCATTCCAGTCGTTTAATATTAATAAGCTCCAAATGCAAGATTTTTGGGATTAAACTATGTTCCATTTATGGAATGTATGTTTCCAATCACACCCACAGAAGAGGAGTTCTTACTCAGTTTCTCCTCTTCCAATGATGAATCACTGGGTGTGATTGAAAATGTCAGTTCTAAAAATTGCACATAGTTTAATCCTAAAAAACTTGCATTTAAATTCATGGACCGTGGAAAACTAATTCTGTATATTAATAAGTTTATTATATATTAAGGTTATTTTTAATTATTATTAATTTTATTTATTTGAAATTGTTATTTGTATTAGCATTTAGTTAACTTTGCATTTTAATTTTCTTTTTAGATTTAAACTCGAAATTGTTATAATTATTTGTCTATTTTGTGAAGTAAAAATAAAAGCTATTACAATTAGTTCAAATTATAATTATGTATCTTTAATTAAAATTTGAATTATTGTACAATAATTATATTTTGAACTTTTATCTTAATTTATATAATATTTCATAAATTTTATTTTGGACATTTTATCATTTTTTACTTTGTTAAATATTGATGTTCTTAAGTTTTTTTACAGGTTTTTTATTATGTTTTTATTCAATAATTTCATAATTATAGAAATGATATTTCTTTTAGTTAATAATTATTATAAATAATGTAGAGATAGATAATCAAATAAATCTATCTACATATCTCTCTCAATGACACATAGTCTCCATGTTTCTCCCTCTCCCTCCTTGTCTCTATCTCTCTCTCACTCACACACCATAACTCTCTCTCTCTCTCTCTCTCTCTCTCTCTCTCTCTCTCTCTATATATATATATATATATATATATATATATATATATATATGTATGTAAATATATATGTATATGTGTATATATATATATATATATGTATGTATATAAATATATATGTATATGTGTATATATATATATATATATGTATATATATATATGTGTATATATGTATGTATATATATATATATCAAGTTATTTCTCCTATATATTGACCTATCTCTCTACCTCTACCTCTCTCCCTTTCTCTTCACATATAACTCTATCTCTCTTTCTCTTTCCATTTATCTCCATCTCTCCCTATTTATCTCTTTATCTTCTCATTTATCTCTATCTCTCTCTATTTCTTTATCTCTCTATCCTTCCAATTTCTCTCTCCCTCGCTTCATATCCATTTGTTTGTCTCCGCTTCTTTCTAATTATCTATCTCACTATCTTTGTCTATCTTTCCCCCTCTTTATATCTCCTTATATCTCTATCTCTTTATCACTCTATCTCACCATTAATATATTTATATATCTCTCCCTCTCCCTCCTCCTCTATATATCTATCTCTCAATATCTCTCTTTGTGTTTATCTCTCTCACTACATCTTTCTCTCTATCTATTAGTCTCCATATTTTGATCTCTTTCTCTATCTTCATATCTACCTCTTTTAATACCCTAAAAATGGTCATCTAAACCATGGGCCCCTAATCTCGACAACATCACCAAGGTCCTAACCAAAGGCAATTAAAAATTAATCTTGAGCACACAATTAATTTCTTAAATCACCAATGTCACATGGCAAATTAATCAACCAACATTAATTAAATATTTATTTAATTAATTGATCATTGCAAGTAAATCATTTTTAAACAATTATCCTATTTGTTTTTATTGAATATCCTAGTATATTTAATTAAATAAATCAATTTGTCATTATATCATTAAAAAATGAATTAATTGAAAAAAAGAATTAAAATTTGAGAAAAGAAATCAAATGGAGATAATCTTGAAAAACAAATTGAAGAATAATCTCAAAGAAAATAATTAAAATATTTAAATATCAAAATTGAATGAAATAGAGAATAAATTAGTTTTTTCTGATTTTATCTTAATTTTAGTTCAATTTCCTTTAAAATTGAGAAAAGCAGCTAATCACATCAATTCACTTGGATTGTGCTTCCTCTTTGAAAATCTTGACCGCTCATCATCATTTGATCTCAGCCATTGGTTTCTTTCTGAATTTTCTATAAATTCAGGCTCTCATCTCTCATTCGAGGATCCTAGAGAATATATTGTTATTATGTTGTTTTTGCTCTAGGTTCACTAAGATTGTGCATTGAGATATTACATATTAGTTATTGCATCCCTATTAAATCATCTAGCTTAATATTTCTTAAATAATGTTAGCTTAAATCTTGCACATCTAGCTTAAATTTTGCATTCATTTAGCTCGAAGTCATGCTCATATAGATTAAAAATCCTTTGTTTAGGTGTCGTCTAGTCACTGGTATTGCATATGAAATCTGAGGGCAAGACTAAACTCGCATCTACTAGAAGGCAATAGGTCGCTTTGTAATGGTTTATTATTCATTGATTATTGATTTACTAACCATGCATCTAATGACTTAATTGAAGTGTTGTGTATTTCAGATACAAATACAAGTCCACTTTTCACACACATTTTTGGTGCCCACTGTGGGGCTCGAAATTCAATCCTTTGGCATCAAAATCACTCTTTTTTAAATCTTTCAAGTCTCATCCATATAGTCTCTATTAAATATCGTACGAGTCTACTTCCTTCATCGTACGATATTCTATCAAGACCTGTGTTTTATCGTGTGAATCAGAAAAGGAGCTCGTACAAGTTTCTGCTCTGATTATTTGACTGTGTTTTATCATCCAAGCCTATGAGAATACTCGTGTGAAAAGGTATAATTTATCATTTCAAAAATAGTATACTTTTTAGGGTTTTCCATAAATTGAATGCAGATTTTGCTAACACTGACGCTAACCCTGGTCTGTCTTCTCTTTGCCTAAGGTTTTTACAATCTAACTAGTTTTCTTGCAGAATGCTTATTAGAGAGTTTATCAATCAAGCATACGCCTATCAAAGAATCAAAAACAAAATGACTACTGATCCATTAGTTTTGTAGGTTGCCTAAAGAAAATCGACCAAACTTAGTGTATTCTTTAAAGTTCAATTTTTAGGCACTTAAATTGCTATCTGTTCAAAGAACAAACCTTTCTTTTGTGTTTTCAGAAAAATTAGAGAGGTAGGAGAGTATTCTCTTGTCTTTTATAGATAATTGGAAATCTAGACCCTCAAAGCTTTTTCTAAATTTTGAGATTTGTATACCTTTAGCGGGCCTGTCACAGTGGGAAAAAGTAATCACCCTATGAGAACGACCCAAGTGAGTACAGCTGGACCTAAGCATTCCAACTCACTATAATAAATAGGCCTCTGGTGATTAAAGTCTCAGAGGATGGGATTATTTGAGTTTTCTCTTTGAGATCTCTCATATCGAGCATTTTGTAGAGCCTCGCAGTCTCAATCATGTTTACATGACTACGACTTGTTTTGGTACCTTGTCGGACTATAGGCCTCAATCATTCTTGCGTGACTTCAAGGGGTAATTTCGAATAGAATTTCTGACTAGAGAACTATAAGATAGAAGCTACTTGATTCACCTCCGAAAGGGGGATAATTTTTGTGCAAGAGAGATAGTAACTCTCCCAAGACACTTGCCATATTGTGCCCCCATTAGCATTTGGATTCGGCTAATACGGCATTGAGAATCCATTGTGTGAGACTTAGTAGCCATATTCTAATTAGCTATTGGGTGTGTACCTAAGTTAGCAAGCAAAGGTTTTCTTCTCTAAGCCAACTTTCGTAGGGTTAGTGTGTTGTGATTGAAGTCATTATATATATCTTGCGTGTTTTCTGTGTTTTCATCCCTAAAAATGAAACTAAAACTGAAATACTGAAACTGGAGAAAACAAATCAAACAAATCAACAACTCAGTGATGAACTCAGTCCATGTCCAAAACCTAGTCTTCGTCAGCCGTTAAAAAAACTTTGCTTGTCATAATTTCATCTTTGTCTAGTCCTGTGTCATATGAGTCTTCTGAATTGTCATCCTACTACATACCTATTGTCATACGAGTCTTCATTGATCTTAACAGTTTGTCATCTGGCTCTGTAAAACCTATTGTACAAATTTGAAAAAACTGTTGTCTGGTCTTTGACAGTTTGTCGTACAAATATACATCACAACCAGTATATTATTGTTTGGAGTTTGCCCAACTGTTGTACGAAATTAGGTAGCAACTCGTATGAAAAATTATCTTTATTGTCTGCAAATAGCTAAACTGTCATCTGGGTCTGAAAACTTTATTGTACGAATTCCTAATCTTGTCAGTCAAAATAGTCAAAATTGCCCAGATCAATTTACATCAAGCATAAAATTGGTTATCATAATTTTGAGCATAAACAATCTTGATAGTGTACCCTATCATTTTGTTGCACGATTTTGTCGATCATCTTCCAGCTAGTTCAATCAACATCTTATCAAACCTAAGTTAACTTAGATAATGTATTACACAAGACAGATCAAACTTGAAACCAGACCAAATCTTAGTTACTTCTCTTAATCACTACGTTAAACAAACAACTAGCTTCAATTTGATCTTGACTTATGCGCCACATCTAGCTCTTGGTCTCGTCAGTTGTAAATGCCTGCTCAAACTAGAAGTTCTCGCAAGAAAGCTGACAAAGGTAAAGGAGTATCCTTTTCATCAAACAACAATCCATTCTTTGTAGAAGAACTCATCCCAAATAAACCTTCATCGTCACAAATACCAATTTTTTATCAGCCTCTATCTCCCACCATGTTTGGAGAAAGGCAAGAAAGACAAGCTACTAAATGCGATACTTATGACAACTTCAGCAACCATGCTACTAATAGTGATTCCTCATCAGATGAATCTGTAGTCTCTGAACCTATAGAAACTGTTATAAATAAATGTCTAAATGATAAACATTTCCGGAAAATGATAAAGATCATCATGTCTAGAGAAAAGGAAGAGCATTTTCTAGAGCTAGCAAAGCAAGGTGCTAAACTTCCTATAAATTATGACATTGAAACCCTCATCAATAAAGAGTAAGAGACACCTTTAGTGCTGGTAAACAAACAATTACAAGTGTTACAGACAGAAATCATAGAACCAAAAAACAAGGATAAAACATCAAATCAATATTCTCTGGAGATGATATGCTTGTTTCCATTTGACAAAAACATTTACATGCCTCCATTCCCTTCAAGAGTGGAGATTCCCAAGTTTGACAAATATGATGGGAATGCAGATCCTTAGGACCATGTAAGAGAATTTTATGCTTTATGTATGGAATTCATGCACAAACAAACATACCTCATATACCTCTTCCCTGATAGTTATGATACTTAATATAAGTACAGATCCAATAGCCAACAAGATGGGGGGGGGGGGGGGGGGGGGTGAATCATACAAACTTAATCATCCATAAAAACATCAGATTCAACCTCGGTAACATATATATCAGTCATATAACCAAAAACTGTCAAACATGCAAACTCAAAAGCATATGAACAATATAAACCTCATAACACTAGATTTAACATGGAAACCCAAATAGGGAAAAACCACTGTGGGATTTTGGACCCACTAAGAAATATACTCTTCTAAAGTATGCTCAGTTAAAAGCAAATCTAGTTAAAGATTACAAACACATTTGCTAGATGTGACCCGGTTAAGGGATTTCCCTCAGATCTATTAGGATCTTCACTTTGTTAGAAGTGACCTTGTCAAAGGATTTCAAACACTCGATCAGAATGTCACCTTGTTAGAGGATTTACATATAAGACTGTTAAGTCCACTCGGTTAAGAGATTTCCTATCACTTTCACAAAATAACAGTAATACAATCTGTCTACAACTTCACATCTAAAATGCTAAAGCAGATTCCTATTTGTTCAATACAATCTAGACATAGAACTAATCTTGTCTATCTGATGGGCATCAATACTCTGTTATTCTAACAGGTCTTCAAGCTTCTGTGCTCAGTAATCACTATGTAGCATCCCTGTGCATACACTTGCCCACATACATTATTTATCAACAGTTTCCTATTTATAAACAATCTTCTAACCACTTAACCTCATTGATCACATTTCCCATGATCAATCATAGCCATCAGATCTTCAATCTTGTCCAGGTTTATTGTATCTTTCAATCTAAAAACGTTTTACCTCGCCTTGGAACTTGCACATTCACCTTGGAACTTGTGTTAGGGTAATGCGGTTCAATCTGAACTGTAGATCTTCTTGCCAACTTTCCATTGCCTTAGATTCACCTAACAAACTTCTTCCATGGCTTACCAATCATTGATCCATTCCAGCTCATTAGCTTCTTTCATTAAATATCACATGTAAACATTTAATGCATTTTGTTATAGCTCGGTTACAACTCGGTGAATACTAAACTTCACTCGGTAGACATTCTATCTTCATTAACCGACTGCGATAACCTTAGGGTTTACCGACTATGTTCCTTAGGGTTTACCAACTAGGTTTTTTACTTGATAACATAGTATAGTATTAACCTTTACATTTTACAACATATGTATGATGTTAAAACAATCTAAAACATCAAGATCTCATCATTGTCTAACTTGGTAGTAGTTGCCCATTGAATAACTTATCCCCTTATTCATCATATTCTTTCCTGTGTCTTTATCAACTTCTTTATAATCTTCATATCATACTTCTCAAGATATGGCAACATCATACTGAATTAGAAAATCAATTTCTTGACATCAATGACAAAATAATAATATCAAGATAGTAAAACATCTTGAATTAGTTATGTCCATAATCATCAACAACCTTCTCAATATCCTTATAATGTAATATTGCTAACAATCTCCCCCTTTGGCATTGATGAAAAAACCAATTGATTTGACCTTTAAAAGATTCGGATTGTTGTGATTCTGAAATGCTTGAAATGCTCTCCACCATTCATTAGACTTCTTTTCTGTTTTCGGTCTTTATTTCAATCTGTAGTCTTCTAGTCTTCTCTCAGTGTTCTCCCATATATTCTCAGTCTTCTCCTCCTTAGGTCTTCTCTCCCTTAGGTAGGTCTTCTCCCCTTGGGTAGGTCTTCTCCCCTTTTGACAACAATGCCAAAAAGAAAAAAAAAGAAAAAAAGAAAATTTGTTTCTATAAGAAGTTATTGCCTACTGTTGTGTATCAACTGAGTCTTGGTCAAAGCATTTGTTTACAATTCCTATTCCCTGTATCATTCTCTGTATTATTCCAGTATTAATTCTAGTACACTTTTAGAAAAACATTCTAAAGTGTATCACTCCAACATCAACTCCCCAAAAGATATTCAATAGTCATCGAAGTGATGCTTTCACCGAACTTGGTCAGTGAGTAAAAGATAGTGGTAGGACCCCTAACTTACTTCTGAGATATTCAAAAGTGTCCTTTGGTAGTGGCTTGGTGAAGATATTAGCTATTTTCTCCTTTGCGTTAACATATTCCAACACCACTTTCTTCTCTTGAGCTTCTTCTCTAAGATAATGATATTTGATAGAGATGTGCTTTATCTTAGAGTGCATAACAGGATTATTTGAAATATTAATGGCACTAGTATTGTCACAAAATATAGTTACTGGCTCAGTAACTTTCTCATTTATTCCTTCCAACAGTTGTTTGATCCATGCAATGTTGGTACAGTTCAGTGTTGCTGCAACATATTCAGCTTCGGTTGTTGACTGAGAAACACATCCTTGTTTCTTGCTAAGCCAACTCACTAGTCTTTCTCCTAAGAAGAAAGCTCCTCCACTTGTGCTTTCTTTGTCATCAATGTTGCCTACCCAATCAACATCAATATAAACTTTTAAATCAAAATGATTTCCTTTCTAATATACTAAGCCATAATCTTCAGTGCCTTTTAAGTATCTAAAAATTCTTTTGATTGTCGTCATGTGTATCTCCTTAGGATCTGCAGAGAATCTTGCAACAATACCTACTGCATGTGCTATATCTGGCCTGTTGTGAACAACATATTGTAGTTTTCCAATCATGGATCAGTAGAGTGTCTCATCAACAGATGTAGATTCATCATTCTTTGATAGTTTACAGTTGGTAGTCATAGGAGTCCTTACTGGTTTTGAATCCTCCATTCCAAATTTCTTCAAGATTTCCTTTATGTACTTGGATTGAGTAATGAAAATCTCATTTTTCATTTGCAATATCTGTAAGCCTATAAAATACTTTATCTCACTGATTAATGACATCTCAAATTCTTTGCTCATTTCATTTCCAAAGTTCTTGCAAAAAGAGTCATTTCCACAAAATATAATATCATCAACAAATATGGCTGAGATTAGTATTCCATTTTCATCATTCTTCATGTAAATGTTGTTGTTCTCACTTGTCCTTATAAAACCAATCTTAATCAAATAAGAGTGCAATCTTTCATACCATGCTCTAGGTGCTTGTTTCAGACCATATAAAGCTTTGTTCAATTTACATACCTGATCTTTATTATTGTCTTCAACAAATCCTTCAGGGTGTTCAATGAAAACTTCTTCTTCTAATATTCCATTCAGAAATGTAGATTTGACATCCATTTGATATACCTTGAAGTTCTTGAAAGCAGCATATGCCAACAATGTTCTTACTCCTTCAAGTCTACCAACAGGTGCAAAAGTCTCACCATAATCAATTCCTTCTTCTTGGGCATAACCTTTACAAACTAATCTTGCTTTGTTCTGAATGACCTCACCTTTTTCATTTAGCTTGTTTCTGAAGATCCACTTTGTACTGATTACATTTTTGTCCTTTGATCTTGGGACCAATGTCCATGTGTCATTCTTCTTGATTTGATCAATCTCTTATGTCATAACATTTATCCAATCTTCACTATTAAATGCCTCTTTCACTATTCGTGGTTCAAATTCAGATATCAAACATGTGTTCTATCTCAGTTTGTTCCTTATCATCATTGGATCATCCTTATCTCCTATAATCAGACTTGGTGCATGGTGCCTTCTGACATACTTGGCTAATACAGGCTCGGTAGGCTCTGTATGATCTTCTTCATCACTCGGTAACTGGATATTTTCTTCATTTTCTTCAATAGTTATCTCGGTAGGACTTCTCGGTTGCACATAGACAAATTCATCATAGTCTTTTGGTTCTTTGGAATTTCCTTCATCATTTCTTTCTACAAATTCATCAATTTTCACATTTGCACTTTCTACTATTTTGTTAGATGATTTGATCAAACATTTAAATGCTTTGCTTCTAGACGAATATCCTAGAAATGTTCCTTCTTCACTTTTCTGATCAAACTTGCCATTTCTATCATCTTTATGAACACATCATTTACTTCCAAAGATCTTAAAATAACTTACATTAGGTTTTTTGCCATACTAGATTTCATAAGGTGTCTTCAAAGTACCTTTCTTCAATTGAACTCGGTTCAAGGTGTAAACAGTTGTGCTTATTGCTTCTCTTCAAAATGTTTGTGGAACCTTCTTCTCAATCATCAGTGTTCTAGCACAATCCACAATAGATCTATTTCTTCTTTCAGCTATTCCATTCGGCTGTGGAGTTCTCAGTGCAAAGACTTGTCTTTTTATACCATGATCATTGCAAAATAGGTTGAACTCATCAGATGTAAACTCCCCTCCTCTATCTGATCTAAGACATTTCAGTTGTCTTCCTGTTTCATTTTCAACTCTTTCCTTGTACCATTTAAACATTTGAAAAGCTTTTGATTTTTCTTTTAAAAACATTACTGACATCATCCTTGAATAATTGTCCACAAATAATATGAAATACTTATCACCATAATAACTTTGAACTTTCATAGGACCACAAAGATCAGTGTGCACAAGATCTAAAATTCCTTTAGAAGTGTAGGACTTACTTATAAAGCTTGATCTTGTCATCTTACCCATTTGGCATCCTCGGCACATAGCATTCTTAGGTTTTTCAAGACTTGGTAGACCTCTTACTCAGTGCTTCTTACTTATTTTGATCAGATTATCAAAATTGAAATGACAAAACCTTTTATGCCATAACCAAGTATTATCAATCTTTGCATGCAAACACTTATTGTGAGTTGAGTCAAGGTGAAATGTATTACCTTTTGTTTGTGTCCCGATAGCAGATAACTTTCCATTCTTGTCATGAACTTTGACAATTCCTTTCTGAAATTCTATTTGGTAACCTGTGTTGTTTAGCTGTGCTACACTCAACAAATTATATTTCAAACCGTCAACCCAATAAACATCATTGCATCTTGCATTATCAAGAAGTGTTATGGATCCTTTACCTCTTACCGGACATGGTGCATCATTACCAAATCTAACATAGCCTCCATCATAATCTTCTAACATAACAAACTTGTGTTTATCTCTTGTCATATGATGTGAGCATCCACTATCTATAATCCAAGAATCATTAGTGTTTATGTGAGATATTAGGGCTTTTTCTTCATACCTTTCTTCATCTGATCCATCCTTGATAGCCACATAAACAGCTTCCTCTGTATCAGTCTCATCTGATTTATCATTGTCAGATTCCTCATCAGCAATTAAGCATGTCTTTCTATCTCTTCTTCTGAATTCTTGGTGTCCTCTGTAATGGTTATCTTTTTGTTTGTCATCTTAGTAATCTCTCTTTCTAGTAAAATCTTTGTCAGGACAATTAGAAGCCATATGTCCAATCTTATCACAATTAAAACATTTCAAAGGTAGTTTTCCTTTATACTTACCTTTGCCTCTCGGTAACCTTTTGGCCAATAGTGCTTCAAACTCTTCTTTCTTTCAGATTTCTTCATATAGTTTGTGTACCTCTTCCATGTTCTTCCGAAATCTTTCACTTGCTCCACTGTGATCACCTTTAGAGTACTTATACTTTCTTTCATTGTAATCATTAGATTTATTTAGATGAAAAGAACTAAATGCAGATTCAACTTTATTTACCGATGACCCACTGTTATCAAAATTACTTAACTCAAATGCATGTAGCTTACCAATAGTAGCATCCAAGGAAACTGGCATATTAGGTACAAACCTCAATTCATTGATTGCAAAGACTTAGATTGCATAGGCAGGTAGAAGGGTTCTTAACAACTTACTTGTTACATCCTTTTCTTCAATAGTTCCTCCTACTCCTTTTATTTGATTTACAATCTCCTTTAGTCTTGTATTGTACTGGGTTATGTTCTCACCTTCATTCATCCTCATAGATTCAAGTTGTCCTCTTAAAACTATCTACTTTTTCTCTTTGAACATGTTCATCTCCTCCATATACAGATATGAGCTTAGTCCACATTGCCTTTGCATCATTGCAACCTTCTAGATCATTAAACTCAGAATCCGTCAATGCAGATGTTATTTCAATCATTTCTTGAATATGTTCTTGCTTCGCCTTTATCTCTTCCATAGTCAATGGATAGGTGCTCGGTGCAACAAAATCATTCTGTAGATAGTATATAGCATATTAACCAACTCCTGATAGATGTAGCTTCATCCTTTTCTGCCATGTAGAGAAACTTGACTTATTCAGCTTAGGTGCATCCCTCTTATACATCTTTGGATCTTTAACTCAAGTGCCTTTAAACTTTCCTTTCGGAGTCCAAAGCTCTGATACCAATTGAGAGTTATGATACTTAATATAAGTACAGATCCAATAGCCAACAAGATGAAGGGGGGGGGTGAATCATACAAACTTAATCATCCATAAAAACATCAAATTCAACCTTGGTAACATATATATCAGTCATATAAACAAAAACTATCAAACATGCAAACTCAAAAGCATATAAACAATATAAACCTCATAACACCAGATTTAACATGGAAACCCAAATAGGGAAAAACCACTGTGGGATTTCAGACCCACTAAGAAATATACTCTTCTAGAGTATGCTCGGTTAAAAGCAAATCCTGTTAAAGATTACAAACACATTTGCTAGATGTGACTCGGTTAAGGGATTTCCCTCAGATCTGTTAGGATCTTCACTTTGTTAGAAGTGACCTTGTCAAAGGATTTCAAACACTCAATCAGAATGTCACCTTGTTAGAGGATTTACATATAAGATAGTTAAGTCCACTTGGTTAAGAGATTTTCTGTCACTTTCACAAAATAACAGTAATACAATCTGTTTGCAACTTCACATCTAAAATGCTAAAGCATATTCCTATTTGTTCAATACAATCTAGACATAGAACTAATCTTGTCTATCTGCTGGGCATCAATACTCTGTTATTCTAATAGGTCTTCAAGCTTCTGTGCTCGGTAATCACTATGTAGCATCCCTGTGCATACACTTGCCCGCATATATTGTTTATCAATAGTTTCCTATTTATAAACAATCTTCTAGCCACTTAATCTCATTGATCACATTTCCCATGATCAATCATAGCCATCAGATCTTCAATCTTGTCTTGGTTCATTGTATCTTTCAATCTAAAAATGTTTTACCCCACCTTGGAACTTGTGTTAGGGTAATGCGGTTCAATCTGAACTATAGATCTTCTTGCTGACTTTTCATTGCCTTAGATTCGTTTAACAAACTTCTTCCATGGCTTACCAATCATTGATCCGCTCCATCTCATCAGCTTCTTTCATTAAATATCACATGTAAACATTTAATGCATTCTGTTATAGCTCAGTTACAACTCGGTGAATACTAAACTTCACTCGGTAGACATTCTGTCTTCATTAACCGACTGCGATAACCTTAGGGTTTACCGACTATGTTCCTTAGCATTTATCGACTAGGTTCTTTGCTTGATAACATAGTATAGTATTAACCTTTACATTTTACAACATATGTATGATGTTAAAACAATCCAAAACATCAAGATCTCATCACTGTCTAACTCAGTAGTAGTTGCCCATTGAATAACTTATCCCCTTATTCATCATATTCTTTCCTGTATCTTTACCGACTTCTTTATAATCTTCATATCATACTTCTCAAGATATGGCAACATCATACTGAATTAGAATATCAATTTCTTGACATCAATGACAAAATAATAATATCAAGATAGTAAAATATCTTTAATCAGTTATGTCCATAATCATCAACAACCTTCTTAATTTCCTTATAATGTAATATTGCCAACATTCCCGAGAAGTTTAGGAGGACAAGCTATGGAATAGTTTTCAAGCCTACCTATGGGAATCAAAACTTTTGAGGAATTAATCCAATTGTTTCTACAACAATACTCCAATAACATTCATCTTCCAGTCATTATGATTCAGCTTTGCAACACTAAACAAAAAACAAAAGAACCTTTTCTCACCTTTCTTCAACGTTGGAGAAAGATGTTCTCTAGATATTCACGACCTATTCCTGATTCTGAGAAGATGGATATCTTCATCAATAACTTGATCCCTGAATTGAAATATAATATCCAAATGCAATTTTATCCTTCATTCAGCAAAATGGTAGATAGTGCCATCAGAATTGAAGATGTGCTCATAAAGAAAGGAGATATATCACTCTAGAAAGAAACATCACAAGGTTCTAGTTCTAAAGAAAAGAACAAATACTATAAATACGACAAAGATAACAACAGAAATGTTGTTAATGACGAAGTGGTAGAAACTATTCAAGCAAAATCAAAATCCACAATATTTAACCTAGTCAACGGCACACAAGCACTCAAAGCAGCTAAAAATGGAGCAGAAAATCCTCCAAAAAAATCAAAAGAATGGTTTAAAGAGAAACCTTGACTTTCAAAGCCTAAACGTGATTTTACTCCTCTAGACGAGTCATATGAATCAGCATTTAAACTTTATTGGCAAATGACCTGATAACATTGCCAGACAATTCTAGACCATATGATCCAGAAGTTAAACCCAAATGGTGGAGAGAAAACGAATATTGTGAATACCATCGAAACAAGGGTCATACCACAAACAACTGCATGAATCTCAGACATGAAATTCAAGATATCATCGATGCTGGCAAAATCATTGTTGGAAATCACACGACTAATGTTGATCACAAGGCTTTTAAAGATCCCTTACCTGCTTATGAACAAGATGATTCCTCAAAATCCAAGGGAGGTGCTAAAATCAATTACACCTACACTGACAATGACAACGTGATCAACATGATTGAATCTTCCCAACCTGAATATTGCAATGTGATAATAATCAAAGATAAACAAAATCAAGCACAAACTATCAATGCTGTGACCCGCGCTCAAAAGAAGGTTACTCTCCAAGGAGCTAGTTCCTCAACTTCTGTTCAAACAACATCAAATCTAACTTCTTTAAACAAACAAACAGATATAATCACAGCTAAATCTAAGCAGTTGGCTTCATCATCCTCTCTTGGTTATAGGATTGTCGAACAATTAAAAAGAACTAACGCTCAAATCTCCATTTTAGAATTGTTTAAGATCTCTTATGCTCGTAGAGAGATCCTGGACAAAGATTTGCTCACTACTAATGCTCCTAAAGATTTAGATGTAGATTGATTTTAATCGATGGTGGGTCACCTGACTTCGCCTCATTACCTCACTTTCTCTAAAGAAGATGATAACTCACTGAATCACCCGCATAACTAGCCATTACACATCTAAGCTATGATCCATAAACACCAAGTTAAACATGTTTTGATACATGGATGTGCTGGGTTGAATATTTGTACCTACAATCTACTGACACAACTGGGATTTTCTGAAAATGTCATTGATCCAAGAAAGAAAATAATGATCAAAGCTTATGGTGAAGAAGAAGGAACCTCTAAAGGTCTGGTACTATTACCAATTAGGGTAGGACCTATGGAAAGAGATGTTATTTTTCAAGTCCTTGACCTTCCTCTTTCATACAACATCTTACTAGGTAGGCCATGGATTCACGAAATGAATGCAGTAACATCTACATATCATCAGTGCTTGAAATTTCCTTACAACAAAGTTGAAGTCAGTGTTCCTGTTGATACAAGCTATACCTGTAATGCATTAACATGGATTACTGATGCTTTTGTTCCTCATAATAGAGCAGCCTCTACAGCTGAAAGTTCAGAAACTTTGCTGAAAGATTTAGAGAAGAAATTGAAAATCACAAATACTCGCATGGATGGATACAAAATAGAACCTGTACTCTCACTAATGTCTCTTCCTCCATCACCAAGACAGTCGAGAAAATCATTTGAGGTTATGAAGCCACAAAATTCAACTCCAAATGTTATTTATGATGGTCTCTTTATACAGTCCTCTACTTCCCTTGCAAATGAAATAGAAGAGGACGTTGTTCTCAAATGGATTTTCAAAGAAGATAGTACAAACAAAGAAATATGACATTGTGAAATTTCCCTGATACAATATGGTCCAAGCTATAAGATGCTTCAACGCATGGGATATTCAAGTACCGATCCTCTAGGCAAGCGTTAAAAAGGTATTGTTGAACCTATTCAGCTACAAACTAAGTCTGCAAATGATAAAGCTGGACTTGGGTACAATCCAAGAAAGTCATCAGATCATAAACATATTTCTCACCATCAACCTAAGTGGAGGAAAAAGATACTACCTTCAACATCACAGGAAATCAATAATCAACAAACTCAGGAAGAGTATGAAAATGAACAAGAAGAATCGGCAATCAGGAGAGAAGAATCAGTTGGTATGCAAGTTCCAATTATATCAGCAATAACACTACAAGGAGTAGAAGTCCCAGAGGATATGAGAGAAGAGGTAGAAAGAATTAAAGAATTGTTTGCACCACTGAATATTTTAGTTACATACACAGGTAGACAACAAGTAGATGATTCAGAAACTGACTTGAATGAGTATGAATGGGATCCAGATCATCTCTCATATACACCTACTACAGAAACTCCCAAAGAATCTAGTGATATCATAGATGAAGCACAAGAGGAAATCCGCTTAAAGTTGCAAAAGGAAATAGAGGAAATCAGACTAAAAAGACAAAAAGACTATGAACAACAACTGAAAGAAGGAAGAGCACAAGCAAATTCTCATTGTAATGAGATAGAGAAAATCAAATATGGAACTACAAAAGGAGAATTAGAAGCTATAGAACTAGGACCAGTCATCAGTTCAGAAGAAGCTGAATGGAAAAGATGACAGGGACTAACAAAACCATCAAGATTATGTCAATAGGTGTGTCAAATACAAGTGATCAATGAACCAAATCACAAAGGAACTTGTAGCATCAAAGATGTAAGTATTGATACTATACATACTTTTACTAAATCACTTGAAGATGAGTCAAAAACTTCATCTTATGACTCTGATAACTCAGATAGAAGCTCTATTTATAACAATAACTATTCAACATCATATTATGACTACTTCATCATGAATGATGAGATGTTGCCTATTGACCCTGTTACTATCACACCACAATATGTGGTCTAGTTTGAAGTAGGGGGAAATTCTAGGAATAGGTCAGTTGGGTTAGGTCCACTAAATATTAACATACACTTCGATAATTGTATTGTAACTCTTCCTGGTCTCGAGACACCTATGCAAGGTAGTCTTCTGGAACTCAACTTGTCGGTCCGAAGTTATGATGATAATACCGTGAACTCCCTTGAACCTGTTAAAAATTTATCCTTGATACATCCTGAATTGATTGACTATACTCTTTACAACCAACCTTTGAATATACCTACCTTTGCCAATGACTACACATTAGTCTGCTATCTTAATGCAGTTGAACCAATGAACTCTTCCACCAGTGATCAAAGTGAGAACATGACTGAGACAGACATCAACTATCTCAGTCACAAAAATCAAACAAAGAAAAATAAAAGTTCTGATGATGAAAACCACACTATGGCGGTGTCAGAACAAAAAAAAAGTAAAAATAAAGGACGTACCTAAGGGTGAAAACCTCTCTGAGGCACCTAAGGGTGAGATACTTGATATGTTGCCAAGTCACTTCCAAGAAAGGTTTTCAATATTGATTGAACCAACTCAACTAGTTAATATTGGAAGTCAAGAGATGCCACATATCATTCATTTAGCTCAATCACTATCAGTAGAAGAGTTAAAAGATTTCAGCAACCTCTTTTCAGAAAAGAAGATCAACTTTGCATGGACATACTTCAATATGCCAGGACTAGATCCTGATCTCATCATGCATCATCTCTCTATTACACCAAGAGTTAAAGCAGTCAAACAAAGACTCTATAAGATGCATCCTTATGTGGCACTACTAGTCAAAGCTAGATTTATTAGAGCTATAGGCTATGCAAAATGGATATCAAACATAGTAACTATATCAAAGGTAGACAAATCTATTAGGGTTTGTATAGACTTTAGGGATCTCAATGAATCATGTCTGAAAGACGATTTTCCATTGCCCAATATTGATATGATAGTAGATATTACCGCTAGATATGAGATGTACTCATTAATGGATGGATTCTCTGGTTATAATCAAATCAAGGTAGCTTCTGAGGATCAAGAAAAGATAGCCTTCACATGTGCATGGCGAACCTTCTGTTGGAATGTGATGCCATTTGGACTAAAGAATGTAGAAGCGACTTACCAAAGAGTAGTAACCACTATCTTCCACGATATGATGCAGAAAAACATGGAAGATTATGTTGATGACACCCTAGTAAAAACTATGAAGAGATCCACACATATCCAACAACTAGGTCTCATACTAGATAGAATGGAAAGATTCAAGCTCCGGCTAAATCCTAAAAAGTGTGCATTTGGAGTAACATCAGGGAAATTGCTTGGTTACATAATTTTAAAGAGAGGAATTGAGGTTGATCCTTAAAAGGTCCAAGCCATAATGGAAATGCCTCCACCCAAGAATATCAATCAAATAAGAAGTTTACAAGGACGTCTCTAATCAATAAGATGATTTATATCTCAGCTAGCAGACAAAGCTCAACCCTTCATAAAAGTATTAAGGAAAGGAGTCCAATACAATTGGGATGAAGATTGTGAACAACATCTAAAACAAATCAAAGACTATCTTTCTAATCCACCCATATTGATGCCACCAATTCAAGGTAAACCATTGATTCTATGCATATCAACTATCGATACATCACTGGGGGCACTTTTGGCACAATAGGATGAGAATAAAAAGGAAAGAGCTATATATTATATCAGTAAAATCTTGGTGTCTTATGAAATGAACTATACTATCATAGAAAAGGCTTGTTTGGCACTAGTCTTTGCATCATAGAAATTGAGACACTACATGTTATCACATTCTATTAAGCTGGTGGCTATAATTGACCCACTCAAATATATTCTTAGCAAAGAAACACTTATAGGAAGATTGGCTAAATGGGTCATGGTTCTTACGGAATCTTATATTGAATATGTAGAATGTAAAGCCATCAAAGGACAGGTTATTGCAAATCAACTTGTTGATGCTCCACTTGAAGATAGTCAACCTTTGCATATAGAATTTCTGGATGAATCAATCATGCACCTTACTCAATGATCATGGAAGATGTTTTTTGATGGGTCTTTCAGTCAACATGGTTCTGGTGCCGGAATACTTTTTATTACTCCTCAAAAATATTCAATCCCAAAAGCTTACAAGATTATCTTCCCTTGTACAAATAATATTGCAGAATATGAAGCTTTGGTAAATGGGATCAAACTAGCCATCGAATGGAAGATTGTTGAATTACACATCTATGGAGATTCTCAACTCATCATCAACCAAATCAATGATATATATCAGACTAGAGATGAGAAACTGATGCCTTATAAGAGAATGGTGGATGACCTCAAGAAATACTTTACCTTTGTATCATTTCAGTAGATCCTGAGATCAACAAATAGAGTAGTAGATGCAATGGCCACCTTGGCGTCTATACCACAGTTACAGGAATCTAATTTTTGCTTTGAATTTCTAGTGGAAGAGTTACATTATTAATGACAATTTTGGATCCTAAGCACAACAAAAGTGTGGAAAACCAAAATATGGCTTCAAAAAGCATCATAGGATTACTTCCACCTTATTACAACATAAAATAACTTGAAATCACACAAAAACTCTAAAATCTAAGAAAAGACAATTTTGAGCTAGGTGCTCTGCACCATACTCCCCTAGGGCAAGGATCTAAAATTGTCATTATCCTGAAATGTTGTTAAAATGTCAATTTTTAGTTTGTAATAGGTGGATGCCTAGAAACTTGCTAGAATGTTTGGAAATGGCTTAAATCCATTGTGGGATGCCATTTGAGTGATGTTTCAGGCCTTGAGAGCCTTGGAGTGTGTTTTTGCACTCATAGGTAGAAGTTGTCAAAGTTGTCATGACAACTTTTGCATCTTTTGGCAAAAGTTTTCCATGAAGGAAATGGCATTGGAAGTTGGTTGTGTTCAGCATCAAATCTGAATTAAGTAAAATATCTTAATTTGAGAAATTAAATCATAGAATCCATCTCTCTTTGGAAGAAATCATTATTTTCATTGATACCGTAATAACCCATAAGTTATCGAACAAGTCTAATAGCATTCTATCGAAATATCCAAGATTCAAATAGTATCGATGAAACCCAACGATGTCTCATTGATATAAAAGTGACATCGAAGAAAGCAAACGCCAATGAACTTCAAAAAGGACTCATCGAAGACAGTAATTCCATCGATAAAGGATATCGAGGAAAGTGGAGATGGTTTTCATCGACAAGAAAAGGTCTTCGAGGAGATAACACCATTGATGCAAAATGACTCATCGAAAAAGATGATTCCATCGACAAAAGGTATCGAAGAAAGCAGAGGTGGTCCCCACCAATGAGAAAAGGCTTTCGAAGAAACAATACCATCGATGCAAGAGCAAGGAGACTCACTGAAAGAAACACTCTCATCGAAAGAATGATATCAATCAGACAAAAGGAGATTACGTTGATAAAAGATATTGATAAAGATATGAGTTTCGAGGAAGATAAAGGGCATGTTACGGATATGCATGATTTTGCTGATACAACTTTATCAATGAAACATTACTAATGAGCTCATCGATGAAAGATGATAGTAGAAGCAAGTCATCAAAGTAAAGAACACTTCAATGAAACGACAAACCCATTTATCGATGGGGACTATTGATGTCGATAGAAAGCGTGTTTTGATGGGAGGATAAAAGAAGTCACCGAAGCCCAAGGTCTCTTCGACATGAAACCTGATGGACATCAAAAATATATCGATGGGGAGACGGATATAATGACCAAATGTAGCATTTTGATGAAGGGAGAAAATACCCAATCGAAGTAAGTTTGAAACAAAAGTGTTAGTTGACGGTTATGTGTCAAAAAGCCACAACGCTTGGTGATAATGTATGCTCTCATATAAAGCAGCGAGATTTTGTAATATAAAAGACAATTAGAGGGAAAGGAGTAGATTATAGCCTCAAGCTTACTATTGTACTATCTTGGCGAATATATATAACATAATCAATCGTTTTTCCTTTGCATATGTGTTGCAGATTATTACATTTTCTGCAGGTAGTTGCTTATGATATTATCTAAAGGAGATAAGGTTATTTGTGTTCTTCCAGTAAAATTTTGTGTTTCATATTGTAGACTTGGATCAAAAAAGATTTACTTGCGAATTTTAATTGTTCCTTGTATTTCTTCCTTGGATGGTCTCTTAAAGTTAGGGTTAAATTCATTTAGGTGATTTACAATATAGACATTGAAGTAGAGCTCATAAGAAATAGTAACTGATAGACTCATCAAGAGGGGGTGGGTTTAAAAACTATCTCATAAGTTTACACAATAAGTCCTAAAGAAATATAAAGACTTTGTAGCCCAAATAGTAAGGAAAGTCACTGGTCATCTATAAAATACAACTCATCAGTTCATACTTTCACATTAAAAGTAATAGGAGTAGCTGAGTAGGACTTCTAGAATAAATTAGCAATAGTGTATATATATAAATTTCAAGCACAAAGATCAAATATCTTTTACAACAACAATCTTGAACTCATCTGCTATATCTCCATTCTAGGAACTTGTGCCATTCTGAGATAGGAGGAAGTCAGATCAAGACACTAAATCTACTATAAAAAGCATTAGTTGAAGGAACAACTAGTGAGTAGGTATACCCACCTAGTTCCTACAAAGCCTAAAGTGAGAGAGCTAGCAACCAAATAGGTTCACTCTATAAGTTGACCAGATCAATTGGAGGGTTTGAGAATAGGATCATTTCCTTAGAACCTATCCAATCTGTTGATTTGAGACCCAACAGATTGGTGACTCTGCTAGGGAGCATTCAAAAAGAAAAAGTACTCTGCTATGGGAAAGAACTCATATACAAAATACAAATTCCTTTCGAGAAGAAAGGTGGCAACTCTGAAATAAGAAATTTTATGTACGGAAGGAGGTCAATAACACAAGGCCACCCCATAGTCCAATTAAACTTTGATCAGAAGAGAAGTAAAAGAAATCCAAAGGAGAAATCAATAGACAGTCTGATGGAACCTAAAAATGACTTTATGAATGGGAAGTATAATCAACACTATTCTGAAAACCATTCAAGTCCAACCTTGAGTAAAAAAAATTATATAGTTCCCATATACCCCAGGGATGAGGATTTGACAGCTGTGGATAGAGCACAGAAAGGGAAATACCCTCCTAGCTTTGAGAATCACCATTCAAATTCAAGGATAGGGGCTTCAAGTTCCTCAGGCTCAAGCAAGGTGGATGCATCAGATCGTATGGCAGACTTGATGAAGCAAATGATGGAAGCAGCCATTGAAATGAAAGATGAAGGAAGAGTACAAGAATGTATAGAATCATGTGCTAGATTGGGTATAAATATCAATGAAGATGATATTGATCATGACTTGGAGAGATATAGGGCAAGGTGTGAACAGGCAGCCCAAGGATCAAATAGAGGGAGAAACAATATAGATAAAACCAATGGGAAGAACAATACTTACAGGGTTTTTGAAAACCCTCTATACAATTCTAAGCCAAATAACTTTCCATATAATAATATACCTCCTGAGCATCAATACAATCACTTCAACAACTTCTCATACCCCAATTTACATCCTGAGTATCAGCATAACCAATTCAATAGCTTTACATATCAAAACCACTTTCAAACACAAAACCAATTTCCATTTGGTAATAACAATGTGAGACCGAACTATGGAAAATTCTTCCAAGGTGGATGCAAGCTAATGAATATAGAACGCATCAAGCAATTCAACTTTTCAGGGATGATGGTGTATCCTCACCCTATCCCTAATGAAATTAGGACTGCAATACCAAAGTTCACTAGGAGTAATGCCATCTTAGGGGAAGCACATTGCAAAGCTTTTGACACAGTTATGGAGGATTTTTGTCTCCCATATGAGGATGTCAAGATGAAGTTGTTCATGCAGTCATTAATAGAGGATGCCCGAGATTGGTTTAGAGCACTGCCGGATTTTTCAGTAAACAGCCTTACAGAATTCAAGAGACTTTTTCTTGAACAGTATGGAGATCACAATAGCCCGGAATTTGCCTTACATGAGATCATAAGCATCAAGAAGGATACAAATGAAATAGTGGTCAATTTCAATAAGAGATTTAATAGAGTTATGAATAAAATCCCTAATAGAATAAAACGAGTTCCTGAAGTCAGCATTTTGTACTACATGAATGCTTTTGACAGTAAAACAAACTATGAGCTCAGAACAAAGAATCATACAACCCTTCAAGGAGTCATGAAAGCAACCATAACTATAGAGAATAATAGAAAGGTAGCCATAAGTATAGGAAGAAGGGAGGATGCAAGGTTGTTCAACCCAAAAGCCCCTAAACAAACAAAGGACGATGACAAGTTGGACAAGGTGTTGAATATTCTCAAGGATTTGTCTGTCAGAGTGAATAAAACAAAGAAATAGCAGTTTTATCACCATGATAGCCCAGATTGCATGATATTCCTTACAATATTGCATGTAAAGATGAAAAACCAGTGGGCAAGAACCCGAAAGAAGGTAACCAAATACCAGATCCTTTGAAGAAAGTGGTGAACCAGGTGGTTGATGAGGAAGTGTGGTGTTTAGTGTGTGATATGCCTCATTCTCCTTACCAGTGCACGGTGGCAATGAAGTTGCAAGCAAGGGAGGAAGAATATGAAGAATATGCAGATGACCATGCGATAAACTTACTATCCTTTGAGGACAGTGACTCATCTGAGGGGAGTGAATGAAGTGATGTAAATTATAGGTAGATTAATTAGCAGTGTTGTATGCAATAGGTATTCTCAGATGAGGAAGATGAAGTCAAGCTGAGGATCCCTACTAAAGAAGAGTGAGAGAGGATTACTACAGTTGCTGTTGAACAAGCCAAAAGGACTTATATGCTAAGAAACAGAACAATAAACCCTAAACAAGGCAAACCATCAGGCATGTTCATAAAGGAGATCAATAAAACATCTAAACCTATAACTAAACCGAATAGAACCCAGGGAGAAAACACAAAGTTAGTTAAGGAGAAGGATTTACAAGTTTCTAGGATGCAAAAGGGTGATAAAGAAGGGACAATGGACACTTTAGTATTGCCTACTACAACGTCATTTGATATTGCCAACACCTTGACACAGATGAAGGTCTCTATCCCATTAATTGAGATGATGAAGTTCCCAGAGTACCGAGAGAAAACTTTAAAAGTGATCAATGGCATATTTGAGGAGAATACCAAAGAACATAAACATAATGGCCAAAAAAGTGATGACCCTGTTCCAACCATATATTTAGGGTCAACAATAACAAAAAATCCTTCTCAAGTGGACCCATTTTATTTAACTCTGATGATAAATAACAAGATGATAAGAAATTGCATGATTGACTCAGGAGCTGCTATAAATGTTATGCCTGTAGGAGTCATGAAAGAACTTGCAATGGCAGTGGACACAAATTTTGGTAAATGTTATGCCATGGATAATCGCTCCATTCTAGTAGTTGGTGTAATGAAGGATGTTGAATTCAAATTAGCAGCATTTCTAGAAGCATCTTATAAAATGGACATCACTGTGGTTGATGTCCATCCTAATTATGGCATGTTGTTATCCAGGCAATGGTCGAATCTGATAGGAGGCAATGTCTAGTTAGACCTATCATATGCTACTATACCAGTAAATGGACAGGAAGTAAGGATTGAGAGAGAACCTCGTTCTGAATACATTATGGAGGAGGCAGAACCTATTGAGTCGGTATGTTTCATCCAGTCAGATATAGATAGCTTCAAAGTAGAGCTGACAAAAACAAGAATGGGAGGCTTGACTCCAATTGAATTTGCAGTCGAGGAAAATAACGATCAAGTATGGAAGATGTACTTTGATGGATCATGTAGCAAGGAAGGAAGTGGGTCTGGAATTATATTTATTTCACCAGATGGAGAGACATTCAAGTATTCTTTCAAACTGATGTTTGAATGTACAAATAATATTGCAGAATACGAAGCTTTACTCATTGGACTTAATGTGGCTACCAAGCATGGAATTAAGTTACTCAGTGTCTTTGGAGATTCAAAACTAGTAATATCTCAAGTTAAACAAAAGTATGCCTCTAAACATCTCAGGTTGAAACAATACAAGAATGTTGTATGGGATACCATGGAACTATTTGATGCCTTCCAAATAAGTTGGATTGACAAATCAAAGAATATCATGTCCGACTTTTTGGCCAATGTTGATTTGAAAGAAAATAATATAACACTGAATGGAGTCTCAGAGATGGAAATAAAAGTCAAGCCCTCTATTCCAGATAATTTATACAACTGGCAAGTTTTTCATGATGACAATGATTTGTTAAAATTTCTACACTATGAGGATCACTACCAAGCACAAGCTATCAACTTCAATGATTTTTTAGAGATGACAGATGGGAAAGGGACTCTATTTGGACAAGAAATCATATAGTTAAAATCTAATAAAATACCTAGAGGACTAGTCGCACTGGAAAGAGCTTTCAACATACAAGACAAAGTTGAAATCAAAGGAGTCTCAGTCAAAGAAAATGATGTTGAGCAGATTAATTTGGGAAGCAAAGAATCACCAAGACATGTTTTTATTGGTAATAAATTGACTCCTAAAATGAAGTAGCAATTAGTAATGTTACTCAGAAAATATAAGCACGTATTTGCATGGTCTTATGATGACCTCAAAGCATACAAAGAGGATCTCTTCCAACATGAGATACCTCTTAAGCTTGATTCTAAACCATTCATACAAAAGCAAAGGCCTATAAACCCCACTTTACTCCCTAATATGAAAGAGGAAATAATAAAAATGAAAGACACGGGGATAATCAAACCTTGTAGATATTCTACTTGGGTTTCAAATTTGGTGCCTGCCAGAAAGAAAAATGGGGACATAAGACTATGTGTGGACTTCAGAAATCTGAACATATCATCATTAAAAGATAATTATCCTTTGCCAAACATGGATAATATGTTGTAGAGAGTAACCAGATGTGATCTACTATCCATGATGGATGGGTTCTCGGGGTATAATAAGGTAAAAGTCAAAGAAGCTGAATAGTATAAGACAACCTTTACAACACCATGGGGCACATATGTATATGAAAGAATGCCATTTGGATTAACGAATGCAGGGGGAACATTTCAAAGGGCAATGGATGTAGCATTCGCAGAGTTGATTGATGTAATAATGGTGGTGTATCAAGATGACTTAACAGCTTATTCAAAAAGGGTTGAAGACCATTGCGATCACCTTGAGAAAGTATTTAAGAAAGCTCTAGAATATGGAATTTTCCTCAATCCGAAGAACTTGTCATTTCATAGTTGAAGAAGGAAAGCTCCTGGGACATATAGTGTCCAAGGAAGGGGTAAAAATTGATCTTGAAAGAGTAGTTGCAATAAATGAAATACCTATCCCTAAGACCATCAAAGTTGTTCAATCATTTTTGGGACAAATCAATTTTGTCAGAAGGTTCATCATTAATTTTGCAGATATCATAAAACCTATAATAAAGATGTTGAAAAAGGAAGCTAAAATTGATTGGAATGTAGAGGCATTAGATGCATTTATAGATATAAAGAGGGAAATATCTGAGGCACCAGTATTGATATCCCCAGATTTTAATAAACCTTTTTTGATTTTTTCATTTGCATCTTGTCATACGATAGCTGCAGTGTTGTTACAAAAGAACCGGGATAACTGTGAACAGCCTATTGCATATTCAGTAAGTCACTAAATTCATCTGAGATTAAATATGACCTAAATGAAAAACAAGCTTATGCCTTGGTAAAAGCAGTAAAACAATTCAGACCATATTTGGTAGGTGTAGAGGTTATAGCATATGTTCCTAATGCAGCATTGAAGGACATATTTAGGTAGACTGAGGTCATAGGGAAAAGATGCAAATGGATCAACCAGATTCAAGAATTCAACATTGAGCTCAAGATTTCGCAAGTTGTGAAAGGTTAGGGATTGGGTAAACTTATGGCAGGAGCAGAGGCTAAGGAATTTCAGGTAAATGAGGTTGGACTAGATGAAGCCAATTTCAGTATTGAAAATACAGCTTGGTATGTAGATATCATGTATTATCTCAAACACATGAGATGTCCAGATGATATGACTGATAATCAAAAAACAACATTAAAACTGAAATCTGTGAAATATGTCATCATCAATGGAGACTTGTATTGGAAAAATAGAGATGGGGTATTGTTGTTGTGCTTAGATGAACACCAAGCAAAGAAGATCCTACAGGAGATGCATGAAGGGGTTTACGGTGGTCATTTCTCAGCCAAAATTGCTGCACACAAGATATTGAGAGCAGGTTATTTTTGGCCAATAGTCTTCAATGATTCTTATGCTTATGTTAGGAAGTGTGAGGCTTGTCAAAAATTTTCGGGCAAAATGAAATATCAAGGATCACTCCCACTAAGACCAATGCAGGTTGAAGAACCATTTCAATAGTGGGGAATAGACTTTATAGGAGAGATATCAGAAAATTCGAGTGGAGGACACAGATGGATTTTGGTTGCCACAGATTACTTTACCAAATGGGTGGAAGAAATACCTACTAAATAGGCCACCAGTAAAATAGTGATAAAATCCATACTGGAAAATATCATTACTAGATTCGGTGTTCCTACAAGGATCATCTCTAATAACGGCATGGCTTTCAGGTCTGAAGAATTCAATACCTTTTGTGAAGAGTATGGCATCATAATATCTCATTCATCCCCTTAACACCCTCAAGGTAATGGGCAAGCTGAGTCTAGTAACAAAAACATCTTAAAGATTATCAAAAGAGTGCTTGGACAAAATAAAAGGGCGTGGGACTCAAAACTAAATTTAGCATTATGGGTAGATAGAATAATAGTAAAAAAATCTATAGGGAGGTCCCTGTATGAGCTGGTCTATGGTAAAAGGGCTAGACTCTCTTTGGATAACCTCCTACTTGTACATAAATTCATAGCATAGGAAGGGATAGAGATTGATGACCCTTTACAGGAGACGCCGATGTAGTTGGTAGAGCTTGATGAAGTCAGGACAAAAGCACAAGAGCAAAATATTAAAATTCAGAATCAGATGAAAAAATTGTATGACAAAAGAACAACAGAGAGAAAGTTTAAAATTGGTGATTTGGTTTTAATGTGGAATGCCATGAGCCAAGATAAAGGTAAGCATGGTAAATTTGAGGATCTATGGCTTGGACCATATGCGATAATGGATAAAGAAGGGGAAGATTCTTATTTTCTCCAAAGTGCTACAAGAGAAGTTCAGGAACTGCCAGTACATGGACAATTCTTGAAAAACTTCTTTTCTTGAAAATAGCCTTCTCCGTGTATAGTAGTTTAGGTCTCGCCACCATTGTAAAAACCACATTTCTTCTGATTTTGCCCTATATAAACCAGAGAGTCTAGATTCTTGAAGCTATCTGTAGCACACCCCCATTCCCAATCAGAGCCACTATTGAGCATCAAATCTGAATTAAGTAAAATATCTTTATTTGAGAAATTAAATCATAGAAGCCATCTCTCTTTGGAAGAAATCATCATTTTCATTGATACCGTAATAACCCATAAGTTATTGAACAAGTCTAATAGTATTCTATCAAAATATCCAAGATTCAAATAGTATCAATGGGACCCAACGATGTCTCATCGATATAAAAGGGGCATCAAAGATAGAAAATGTTGATGAACTTCAGAAAGGACTCATCGAAAACAGTAATTCTATCGATAAAGGATATCAAGGAAAGCGGAGATGGTTTTCATTGACAAGAAAAGATCTTCGAGGATATAACACCATTGGTGCAAAAAGACTCACTGAAAGAAATGATTCCACCAACAAAAGGTATTGAAGAAAGCAGAGGTGGTCCCCACCAATGAGAAAAGGTTTTCGAAGAAACAATACCATCGATGCAAGAGGAAGGAGACTCACCAAAAGAAACACTCTCATTGAAAGAATGATATCAATCAGACAAAAGGAGATTATGTTGATAAAGGATATCGATAAAGATATGAGTTTCGAGGAAGCTAAAGGGCATGTTACCAATATGCATGATTTTCCTGATACAACTTTATCGATGAAACATTAATAATGAGCTCATCAATGAAAGATGATAGTAGAAGCAAGTCATCAAAGTAAAGAAGACTTCGATGAAATGATAGACCCATTTATTAATGGGGTCTAGTGATGTCGATAGAAAGGGTGTTTCGAAGGGAGGATAAAAGAAGTCACTGAATGCCAAGGTCTCTTCGAGATGAAACCTGATGGAAATCAGAAATATATCGATGGGGAGACGACTATAATGACCGAATGCAGTATTTCCATGAAGGGAGAAAATACCCAGTCGAAGTAATGTTCGAAACAAAAGTGTTAGTTGACAGTTATGTGTCGAAAAGCCACAACACTTGGTGATAATGTACACTCTCATATAAAGGAGGGAGCTTTTGTAATATGGAAGACAATTAGAGGGAAAGGAGTAGATTATAGCCTCAGGCTTACTATTGTACTATCTTGGCGAATATATATAACATAATCAGTCATTTTTCCTTTGCGTATGTGTTGCGGATTACTGCATTTTCTGCAGGAAGTTGCTTATGATATTACCTAAAGGAGATAAGGTTATTCATGTTCTTCTAGTAAAATTTTGTGTTTCATATTGTAGACTTGGATCAAAAAGATTTACTTGCGAATTGTAATTGTTCCTTGTATTTCTTCCTTGGATGGTCTCTTAAAGTTAGGGTTAAATTAATTCAGGCAATTTACAATATAGACATTGAAGTAGAGCTCATAAGAAACAATAACTGATAGACTCATCGAGAGGGGGTGGGTTTAAAAACTATCTCATAAGTTTACACAATAAGTCCTAAAGAAATATAAAGACTTTGTAGCCCAAATAGTAAGGAAAGGCACTGGTCATCTATAAAATACAACTCATCAGTTCATACTTTCACATTAAAAGTAATAGGAGTAGCTGAGTAGGACTTCTAGAATAAATTAGCAATAGTGTATATATATAAATTTCAAGCACAAAGATCAAATATCTTTTACAACAACAATCTTGAACTCATCAGCTATATCTCCATTCTAGGAACTTATGCCATTCTGAGATAGGAGAAGTCAGATCAAGACACTAAATCTACCATAAAAAGCATTAGTTGAAGGAACAACTAGTGAGTAGGTATACCCGTCTAGGTCCTGCAGAGCCTAAAGTGAGAGAGCTAGCAACCAAATAGGTTCACTCTATAAGTTCGCTAGATCAATTGGAGGGTTTGAGCATAGGAGCTTGCATTTCCTTAGAACCTATCCAATCTATTGATTTGAGACCCAACAGGTTGGAACCAAATTAAAATGGTGTATAAAACCTTCTAAGAATCTCCAATAACAGGTTAATCAACTTTTGGTTTGCATTCAATTCATTTGCCAAGTGTTTCCTATGCTTTTACTCATGTTAGGATTGATTTTGCTTTGATTTTCTACTTTTGTATGGCCTGTACGGTCTGGTACGATGCTCGTAATAGCAGAGGAAGTTAGGAATTTGTTTTATCTTTCAAGAAAGTGTGATATGAAGGCTTGAAGTGCCTTGGATCAAAAGTTGTCACTATTTTTATAAAAGTTGCTCACAAACCCTAGAAACTTGGGGGTTTGATTGTAAAAATACATTTTACTTGAGCATCCACGGATGGCACAAGTTGTAATCCAGTGGATGGCTTGCGTAGGCTTTGTAAATAGTTTTAGAGTAGGTTCTTTATGTTTTTGCAGGCCACAAGGAGAATGGGTGAGACGAACAACACACAAGCTTGTAGCTAGTGAGTGAGGACAACAGTGATTGCTCATTTTCAGAGCCATGGAGAAGTGACACCCTAGCAACCTATAGTGTTTTGGAAAGGTCTATGACTGTACTAAAATAATCCAATTTTGTTTGGGTTGGTGATTGTGACTAGTGGAGAGTTTGGAGCACATCTTCCAAAACTGCCTAGAAGCCCTAAATCCCTTAAAAATGGCTCCTTTTCAGTAACCCTAGTTGTATGACAAACCCAGATGGGAAACTGAGTAATCTTATTTAACTTCTAAATGGGTATCTGAATATGTAAAGATTTATGGGGTTTTTTAGAGAATTTTGGGGAAGAAGACCAAGAAACAGTCAAAGAAAGGATACTCAATTAGGCCTAACAGCACCCAGTAGAAGCAAGTTGAAAGCTTAGGGCTTGGGAGGAAGGTGCATACCTTGTCAATGCATAACATGACCTTGAACATGCTGTTAGAGTGAATATCCTTGGTGGAGGTGTTTGGAGCCTAGTTGGAGCTTTGGGAACCTAGTAGGAGGCCATCTCAAAATCAGAGATTTGGGTCAAAACCGACAAGAAACCTCAAGAGGCTATACCTAGGAGGCAAGCCAGTAGAGTTTAGGCCTTGGAGGTCTAAGGAGAGTACCCTAACAAGTTACCTTGGAGGAGCTTGAGTAGAAGGGTGAGTTGAGGAGTTGGGGTGAGTAAGGGTGAATTGGAGACTAGGCACAAGACCTCTACATCAATTATCCTACCTATCAATGAAAATTTTAAGAAACTCCCTCTCCAAAAATTGTATAAAATCTTGGCGAATATTTAACTTTTTTAAAGAAAATAATAATTTTTATTGGTGAATCCTTCCTTTTTTTAATGATATGTATTAATTTTATTGGCAAATTTTTTTATATCAATTTTTTTTTGTAGAAAATATTGGCAAATATTAGAAAATAATAAGAGTATGGATTAATTACTATTCCATTTTTATATTAATATTGGTGAATTTTTTTATATCATTTTTTTTTATAGAAAAGTAGAGGCGTGAAGGTGGAAAACATTAATGAGTTTAAGACCCATAGACTCTATTTAGTTTCTACCATTAATTTAAAATAATCTAATAGCCCTCTTTGTATTTTGTGAGATAAAATGTACCAACAATTTTCATTGAGGTCAACAATTCGAAAGAAATTTCAACTCCCACATACATTACAACTTGTAGGTACAATTTACCTCATAGAATACAATGAAGGTTACTAGATTATATTTTAAATCAATGGTGGTAACTAAAGATTATTGATATAACCCTAGAAAAAACTAATAATTATGATATATTATTGGTGAAATAATTTAGATTTCTACAATAAATTATAAATTGTTGGCGAATCTGATCCAATCATGTATTGAATATTCTTAGGCGATTTAAATGACACTAAAATAAAAATTTGTAAAAATGTGGCGATTCAAGTCACCTTAAAAGTTGAGCTTATTAGCCAAATTTTGATTCCAAAATTTTTTAAAATAGCCAATTGGCGAATATTAGCCACTAAAATTTTCACTACTGCCTATGATTCTCTTGAGTCCAAGATGGTTTGTTCTGTAATTGGACATGACTCATCTCGCTATAGCCACATTTACTCTTACCTACGTGACCAAGTTATCCCTGCTAATCTTTCCCGTAATGAGAAAAGGAACCTAATCCAAAATGCTTCATGGTACATCATCATCGCTAATGACCTATTTAGGCAAGGTTTGGATAGTACTTTGCTTAGGTGTCTAAAAAGTAAAGAGTCCCAACGCACATTATTCAAGGTTCATGAAGGTGTTTATTGATCCCATTCAAACGGTCTAACTTTAGCATGGAAACTACTAAGTGTTGGCTACTACTGGCTAGACATGGCACTAATACATTTGGCCTAAAATTCCGATTGAGATTTCTGACGGAGAAGGTATATTGTGATCAAATTTGATTTCTTTTTGAAAAAATGCCCGATTTCGTCAGAATTCCGATGATAATGCAACATTTGGTTTTGATAGAGAAGGAATTGGCAATGGCATTTTGGTTTTTTTAGAAAAAGTGCCCGCATTCGTCGAAATTCCGACGACTAGGTGCATTACTTCAAAAAAAAAAAAAAAGACCAAGTCATTTCATAAATCCCGCATCTTCGTCTGGTCGACCTTTGCCATTACTTTGTCCCGCCTCTTACTCCCACCTCTACAGGGAACCAGCCGTGAAATGAAGTGGTGTTGCAGGAGTAGCTATACCAGGATACCAGGTGATGGGAAACTTTCCAGCTTCATGGTAGGAATTTTGTTATGTTTTTGTTTTTGTGTTTTGTTAGGAATTTTCAAGTCTGGGCTGCATTACTTAATGTAATAAGGGCATGTTTTGGGCCCATTTGCAAGTCATTTGGCATTTTGTTAGGGTGAGAGCTAGGTCAATCGAATGATGGGTGGGTGGTATACTGCATCCTGGCGAAACTAGCACGCACGTCCCTTCCCTCCCGAAAATTTACTCCCTATAATCTCTCCCACTGCCATACTATGCCCCCCACCCCGCAAGTAATCTAACCAGGCCCGGGCAAGATACTCGTCTGCAATCATTAGTTCGAGATCACATATAGTGGTTGGTATTAGTTCGTTCAAGAATGAGTTGGAAAATAAAAATATATCTCGAAAACTCATGATTAGTAGCAGCGCTAGTTTCGGATACTCCCTCTGCAAATCTTGGAACAAAACTTATTGGAATGCATGGAGATGCCAGAACAGTGGGCTATGGTTCTTGAAATGGAATGGATGTTTAGCTTGACTAGTGGTGGTTAAACAATAAATGGTGCTGGTTAATCCTCCAGTTTTAGAACCAGGAGCAAAGCCCGCTCAATATGTACATACTACTAGCTTTTCCAAACATTTTGACCATCTCATGAAAGCATCTGAACTAGGTGCAACCCCTACACATGGAAACATGAGCGTATCCCTCGGCTTACCAAGAACACTCGGTCAAGAAAGAGGGAAGTTTCTAATTCAACACATGGTGGATTCCTACTATAAAACCTCTCTCTACACACAAGATCACCCCACTACAAGGCAACTCACCCGCGCTTAGCCCCTATGCATGGGTTTAGGATTTAAATCGATAACGAGGGAGAACAATCCAGTGGGGTAACGAAATAGAATTAAGTGGGCTTCCCTAAGAGCCTCCCTCCCTTCAACTAAACTGTCGAGAACCTAACTTCCTCAACTAGGGTGAACTACCCCCATCCTTTGGACCAACTTCAATCTCTCTTCCTCAGGATGGATTCCCCAAGATGGAGCATAACAACTGTGGATCGATCCTCTGACCAGAAAAAAAATTAGATGCAATAGATCTTCTTCCACCATAGAATAGTAGGTGCATACAATAGTAGGGGCCCCAACATAACCCCTCTCTCCATTTACCATTGTTCTCGCAGACATGACTGTAGAAGTGACCAATGTCCATTTAGCTAATAAACCATCGATCAATTGATCATTTTTCTCGAAGACATGACTGGTGAAGTGACCAAAATCAATGACCCTAACCTACACCGCACATCTGGAGAGGTGTTAGTTGTTCCTCACTACTTCCCTTCATCCGACAGAGGCAACAAAGAAAGCAACCTCGGTGATAGATCCATCTTGTGATCTTGTGGGCGACTACTACTATAGTTGTCCTTCACTACTCTATGCTCCGATATCTGCTACTACTCAAATTGAGCTAAATATGTACAAATTGAGGTGATATCCCTACTGCAAAACCGTGAGAGCACTGTGTAGTGATCGAGTGCTATTTTTTGTCGGTGTTTTGGAAGGGAGCATAAGTGTACCGTTAGGAAGGTGGTATAAAATGGTGAAAGATGATAAGATATGGAGGTAAGATAGGGAGGTAAGTGATGAAGGATGTAATGGTGAAAGAGTAAGTTAGGATATGTTAGGGGTTTGGAAGGTAGGGAAGTGAATGGGGGGAGATAAATTAAGGATGTGAAGGATGGAATGGGGTTAGGTAGGTGAAGTAAAAGTAAGTGTGTATGAGGTTAAGGTTTAGGATAGGATGTAGGAAAGTGGAGGAGGTTAAGATAGGGGATATGAAAGGTAGATGGAAGGTAATAATGATAGGAAGTGAGGTAAAGGTTATGAGGTGTGGGTTATAAAATAGGGTGTAGGAAATGGAAGGAAGGGTCATATCACTTTGAGAGTTTTCACCAAGATGAGTAGCCCGAGTATGGACCTCAAATCTTATAAGCCATGAGGATCCACTTGTAGTAGAGGAGCATATACTTGCATCTTGGGAGCTTATTAGGAGTTTGCCTTGAATTTGGGAAATACACATAGAGGAGATAGAATATTGATCAATACACATTACCTAGCCTCATCATGCATAAATACAAGAGGTATAGACTATAGCAAGCACATATCATGAGCTAAAGGATCATATTCGAGAGTTGCTTCATCTACAATCCTCTACATTTTTAAGATCCACAAATGGGGTTGAGGTTAAGTCTTGGTTACTTAGCTTGGACTTATGCTTTGGGTTGCATCTATATGTGAGAAACTTCAAGGCATCATTTTCAATGCAATTTTTGAGATTCCACCTTGTGGTACTGGGAGGATAAAATGCACCAACTCACATTGGAAACCCTCTCCAGATACCAATATTTTAGAGTGCTTCAAAGTGTGTTCTATTTCAAAATATTTTTGATAGAGATGCATAGATGAGTTTCACAATTTACATAATAAGATTTCATAGTGGCTCAACATGAGAGTTAGTTTTTGGAGTTCTTGTAGTTTGTATATTACATTCAAGACAAGTTACTAGTCAATTATTTCATTAGGGGTGGAAAGCCCAAAATTTTCAGTTTTCCTACACATGACCAATCCAAATGACTTTAGGGTTGCTATGACAAAGTCTCTTATGGAAAAGGAGATACATGGGAGGACACAAGAGGCATGAGAGAAGTTTGTAACCAGCTATGGCAAAGTCTCTCATTTTAGGTATGAGAGACTATAGGGCTATCAAGCTAGGCCTTCTATGACTCAACAACCTTTTAGGGGAGAATGTAGTGTTTTTAGTAATTAGGATCTTCTAATTAGGGTGGGGCCTAGCCAACATAGGGTTATATGAGAGGCACATGTGGTGTATATGTTAGTATCAGATAGAGGTTTTACAGTAGGTGGACACCATCCTAGGATGTCAAAGTAGATAGTTGATATGTGGGTCTTTACCCTCCCAACCACTCAACATATACCACCATGGGTCTTTACCCTCCCAAACACACAAAGGTCAAAGGAAGATTCACTACTACAAAACTCACTTTTTGTGACAGTCTCAAGCACTTAGGACAATCACTCCTTTCGTGGCCATTCTTCTTCACACAACACTCTCTAACATTAATTATGATGATAGTGTACCTCCTTAAACCTTCCACCAACACCTAACTCAATACCAAACTCTTTCCCAATCTCTCTAATGGACTAATTAAATCAACTCACTATGAAACTGTGATGGTCAATGCAAGGTTTAGGACAGTAGTAATTAGGATCTTCTAATTATTGTGGGGCCTAGCCAACATAGGGTTATATGAGAGAGGGGTGTGTTCAATAGTGATTTCTCCTTCAATTCTTTTACAATTAATTTATTTAGAGTGTTTAGTTCCATTTTAATCCTTTCTTTTACAATTAAATATTATTAAAAATTGTATTATTGTTCCAAATTTTGTGGATATTTAGGAGACACAAATAAAATATAAATGTAATCATTCCATATTTTTGTAGGAGATATTGGAATGAGATTTCACATGCTACTACATGACTAGATTGAAGAGAAACTAGAGTCAAATCATTTAGCTTGGCCATGACACAAAGTCTTTGAATAGATTCCAATCTTGGTGAATGGAATGAAAATCCCAAACAATTAATGAATGGTGAGACAAGTAGAGGCATCTATAAATTTTGTTTTGAATAAAATAAAGAAAAAATGGGACTAAAACCAAGGGAAATGCACATGGAAAAGATAAAGGGTTATTTATATGAATACTCATCCCACTCCATGCCTTCTTAGATATGAATAATATTTTTAATGGAATTATGGATTTTAATGAATCCTATTTTCTTTGGTTTAATAATAAATTGAAATAAATGATAGATATGGAATGCAAAAACCTTGGTTATGATTTTGAGTGATTTAGGAGTACAAAATTTTTACTATACCATGCATCTTGGTACTTCTTACTTTTAGAAGCTCACTCCTCTAATGTTTGATAAGATAGATATGAATGATTGACCTTAAACTACATGTTTTTAAAGATGAAGGTACATTTGGGGTTTAGATGATCTTCCAATCTCTTAACTATTTTTCTCAAACCTAGCATTTTGTTTGCCCATGTGAGTGCTCCATTCCTAGAACTAATAAATAAAGAGTGTATTCATGTAGATAAATAAATTAAAATCAATTTGTGATAGTAAACATTCATGGAGCATGTATAATTAATTTATTTATGATGGACTTTTAAATGTAATAAATTATCTCCTATAGTTATCTCCTAAAGGTGGGGCAATTAGGTCCATATATGATGAAAATCAAAATAAATAGTTTGAAGATAATATTAGTTACCTAAAGGATATTCCACTTGATTATTTGGTATATCATAACTATTTTGACAAATTTTGAAACCATTAGAGGTACCTTTTGCTTCTATAGATGAGGCATTCATTCATGTCTATACTTCCACATTTTCCAAACATGTCAAACAGAGCATTTCCAACCATAAGCATCTGATATTAATTGCCCTTACCTTCTGCTTTGATAGAAGCTTATACTCTATTCCAAAGCTCCCATTTTGGCACAAGTAGAGAGTACGTTGGCAAATAAAACTGATTGAAATGGAAATCTATTTGTTCCTTACCTTCAAAAGTCTTTAATGGCTTCATTGAGTCCTTTCGTCTTCCAAATGCACCTGCACGAACTTGAATTCTCCTTCAATGCTTGATTGCCTGTTCACTTGGAATTGAATTGATTTTATAATTAAGAGATCACTTGAATTGTAGGTAGACCCCTTCAAATGATAGGGTAGGCTTCCTTTTATACCTAATATATGTCTTGAAAGGATTTTATCCTGATGGCTTTAAATGAAAGTACTTTCTCTTCTATCTGGTATTGGTGGAGCAGAGGTTGCATTGCATCATCCTAGGATACATATTTATGCAGATACAACACAAGTTAAATTTATCCCAGGTCAATGCAAAGCAACCTCTGCTCTAGAGATCACCAGAAAATAAAGAAAGAACTTTAAGTTAATGCCATCAGGATAAAAGTCTTTAACCAAGACAGATAAATGGTAGGCAACTAGATCTATTTGGAATGCATTACCCAAACACCACAATCGATCAGTCACCTTTGAAAAGAAAGTGGTATGATGAAATATTTAGGCATGAAATAGATGAAATGCACTCTATACTACTGCTACACAATATTTTGGTCGATGATATTTTTAAAATAGTAAAGGAAGGTGTATGGAACAACCAAATTCTTATCATTATAAACAATGAATATTTTAAGATCCTTTTATGATGTGTAAGTTGAGAATATTTTATGAAAGGTCCCTAAATGAACACTTTAAATTGATTTTAATATACCTTGAAGTGTGCAATATGGAAGGTTTGTATTTGTTGGTGTAAATAATTATTCATCATGGATATTATTACACTTACTTAAGTTTACTTAGGATAATGCATTTCATAGTAGTTTGGATATGAGACACTTGGGTGTTTGTGCCACATTGGGATAGTGTGTGTAGGAGAAATTCCACCTTTTATGGTGTTGATTTTGTTGTTACACTCCACTCTTATTGTTACACTCCACCTTTGGTGGGTGATCCACCTCATGTGGAATATTATATTATTTCTCCTACCTACCCACACCTATTTCCTACCTACCCTTGTTTCTTATTGAGCCACATGTCATATTTGTGTGCTCATACATATCCCTAGCCTTGCCTATATAAGCAGGCTCATCTACATTGTAAACAACTATTGAACAGCTATGTTATTGATCATTTCTATTGATGAGAATACAGTTTATTCTTGTCCCATATTATGTCTCTATTTTGAACATTTCATTGAGCTCTTGATCTTGGCAAAATCCAACATGGTATTAGAGCTATTGGGGCTTCATTGATTCGTCTTGAAGAGGCATTATTGCGACGTCAAGAGGCAGATCTGAGGAGCAACATCTTTTGGAGGCGTCCTAGACTAGATCCGACCCCGCCATTGCGTCGAGAAGGCCGTTTCCATAAATTTTGGTTATAAATTCGGCCTATTTTGGTGAGAAATTTTTTTTCCCCAATTTTGCTATAATCGTACAGATTTTCGGAATATTATTATATTTTTCGAAAAAGAATAATTTATTTTTCTAAAAATATTTTTCAAAAATTGAAAAAATAAAAAAAATTCGAAAAAAAAATTGATTGAAAAATAAAATAAAATCAAAAAAAAAAATTGTTTTTTGGGGGGTCCGCAGACCCCCCCCCCCCGTACCCGTACCTGGCAGGTGTGTACGTCGCCTGACGCAGAGCCCATACCCGACACTACTGCGACCGCTGCCACGCCAGAAACCTCCCGCCACCGTCCGAGCCAAGCGCCCAGTGCCTCCCGAGCCACGACGCCACCGCTGCCACGCCGCCTCCTCCCGCCGACCGCCCGCGTCCCGCTCCGCCTCCCTGTCATCGTCTGCCACGACGTCGCCGCTGCCACGCCGGCTCCTCCCTGCAACACTCCGAACTTCGCCGTAGACTGCTTCTTGGCCGCACCTCCTGGCACCACCAGTGTCGCTGGCAAAGAGCCCTCTGCCAACTGCCGCCTCCAACTCCTTCGCCACGCGGACACAGGCCAACCAAAACCGGCGAACCCGTGCCCGCCACGTGGTAGGCGGCCACTGGCCCACGAACCTTTCGTATAGTGACACGCAGGCCATCCGTACCCACAGTCATCTGCCACATGTTTTATCCAGTCAGCGAATCCGTACAGTACGGTCAGCACAGTCACGTGGCCACGTCATCTGTCCGTACAGTACGGACGCCCAGTCAGTAGGGGGTGAAGTTTTTGCTACGGTCATACAGCCATCAAATTTAACCCAGTGACTTGCTGACATCAGTGCCACATCAACAGGGTTTGAAAATTTTTGGACCCCCTCTCATTTGCATTTTTGATTTTGCAGTTCAATTTCAAATGGCCATAACTTACTCATTTTTGCTCCTTTTTGGTGCAATTTTTTTTTAAATGGGCTATAATTTCGTGCTCTCCACAGTGGTGAAGAAATTTTTTGCTTTTGATGCATGGATTTTTCAGAAAATGCAGTTTTTGGTGACTGTACCTGAGTAATCCCAGTTTTTGCAACTTCAGAGGCTTCGTTTGGGGTCATACGACCTCCTTTTCAGGTGCCGTTTTTTTTTAACGTGCATATTATTTTTTCTACTTTCACATGATGCTATCAGATTGATGCCATTGTAAGTAGAAATTGTACTTTTAGATTTTGGCCATTTTTGGCTCTTTTGGTACTTGTATATTTGCTTGAATCTTAGTTAGATTAATTGCACTATTGATTGAAGTCTCTTGTATCTCATTTGAGAAGTTGTAAAATTTTCATCATAATCCCACTTTGCCTTGTTTTGCAAGTGGCTCATTGTAATCGCACTAAGTATAAAGTGCCAAAATCATCACTTTAGGGGGGGTACTTTGATTGAGTGAATTTGGGGGGGTGTCTCTTGTGCTTTTGTGCTCTTTTGTTCCTTCCTTTTTTCTGTTATGGGTTCTTCTAAGTTTCCTCTCTTAACTCCACATAATTATGCTACTTGGAAAATTGATGCATGGAGTAAACTTATGGAAAAAGGACTCACTCATTACATTGATGGAACTATTGTTGCTCTAGCTGATCCTAAGACTGATCCAATTGGTCACTTAGATTGGCTCACTTAAAATATCATGGCAATTGGTACCTTAAGAAAGTATGTATCAAAGGATCTCATTTTTCATATTGAGAAATGTACTCTAATCAAGGATGCTTGGCAAAAGTTTCAAGACTTGTATGGTCAAGTTGATGAGATTAGGGGATATCAAATTAATAGTGATCTCACCATGTTAGATCCCAAGAACTTTGATACTATACAAGATTATGTCACTAAGGCAAATGAGTTGAGGGCACAAATCAAAGATTGTGGCATTGATAAGAAGGATACTCAATTGATATTCAACTTGATAGGCAAGCTTCCACAAGAATATGCAGCATTTGTTTCTAGTTTCCAAACCCATAGGATGACAATGGGTTCAAGCTACACAATGCCTACATTTGATGCTTTCAATGAAATGTTGATGATGGAACAAACTAAGTTGATAAGCATGGGCATTCTTAAGGCTTCTAAGTCTCAAGCCTTAGTGGCAAATCAAGGGAACAAAGGAAATCAAGGAAAGGACAACTCAAACAAGAAGAAATGGCAATCAAAGCCTAAAGAAAAAGCACCATCTTCTCCACAACAAGGAGATTCATTCTCTTCCAAGAAAGATAATTCACCAAAGAGAGAGAGACCTACTTGTGCTTATTGTAAAAAGATTGGTCATGAGGAACATCGTTGCCATTCTAAGAAGATTGATTAGCTTACACATATCATCAAAAAGCATCACATTGATTTGCCTAAAGTCTACAAGAAGGATGATTCATCAACTTTCACTTCCTCACATTCAAAAGGAAAAGGGCAAGCATTCATGGCTTCTACAAGTGGAAAGACTCACTCTTTTGGAACAAGAAAAGGAAAAGCCCTATGTGCTACTATCAGTCATGATTCAGAGAGATGACTTCTAGATTCAGGGGCTTCTCATCATATGGCATCTTCGCAGTCTATGTTCTCTACATTTGAGCCTTGCACCATGCCACAGATTTTGATGGGCAATCATACATACATGGATGTGATTGGGAAAGGATCTATTGACATTGGGGATAACTCCTTCAATGATGTGTTGTGTGTACCCCACTTGACAAACAATCTCCTTTCTATCTATCAAATCACACATGGCGCAACTAAGAGAGTTGTGGAGTTCACACCTGACTCAGTTTTTATTAGAGACATGGAGACTAGAGATATCATTGCAACTGGGGTGGTTGATCATGCATCTCGGTTATACTCCTTTTCAGATTTTGTTGATGATGATGATTTCACATTTGATGATTCTACATATGATGATCACACTTATTGTGATGGTTCAGATTTTGAGGAGAACTTTGGACACTTGAACATGGGGATTCTCACATGTGACCCCATTCTTGAGTCTTGTATTTCATCTCCTCATATTGATATCACATCACCTATTGTACCTGATTATGTGGATAGTGCGACAGTTTTGCCTTCATGTGATTCAGTGCAGCAGGATATTCATTGTCTTCCAGCTTCAGATTCATGGGATGATTACTTGACAGACATTGCAGGTTTGTTTATGGAATCCTACATTGCAGATTTGGGAGACATCATTGATGACATTCATCTTCTCTTTGATGAAGATGATCCTTCTTCGATTGTTGTGAGGGCACACTCTGACCCTCTTGTTCATTCTCTACATGATCATTCTTTAGAGGTTGACATGATTGTAGATAGTTATGTACAGTAGTTGGAGGAGGTCTCTTTATGTTTTGAGGAGACATGTGAGTCTTTGGGACATGTTCTACATCCATCTCCACTAGATCTTGGAGTGCCTTTTTTAGCAGTGTGGCACAATTTACCACCTTTGGAAGGGGTATCTTTCAGCATCGACATGGGGACACTTGAGCAGTTTTCAGAGATTCCTTTCATCATGAGTATTCTTCATACATCTTCCCTTCATGATTGGGGAGACTTCATGGATACACCTTTGGTTTTGTTTCTTCCTAAGGGGAGGAATGTTGTTCGACGTTCGTGGAGCAATTTCTTCATACACCGAGCTTCTTCCATTGAGGGGGGGTCACAGTTTGATTTCTCTTCTTCTCTCATATGGGGGGGACTTTTTCCTCACATGGGGTTTTGTTCCTCACATTCTTCTATGAGAGTTCTATTGTATGTTTTCATCTCTCTTTTTGGGGGAGGTTTTTTTCCCATTGGGTTTTTCTCTCTTTCCCCACTTTGTGAGAGATTTCATTGCATTGGTTTTCTTGCATGCGCATTTGTACATGGGTACCTAACATGGCCCCGTAGCCGGGACCCATCTTGCATTGCATTAGTTGCATTGTAGACTTAAGTGCATTCCCCTAAGTTGCACTTAAGGGGGGGTGTTGGTGTAAATAGTTATTCATCATGGATATTATTACACTTACTTAAGTTTACTTAGGATAATGCATTTCATAGTATTTTGGATATGAGACACTTGGGTGTTTGTGCCACATTGGGATAGTGTGTGTAGGAGAAATTCCACCTTTTATGGTGTTGATTTTGTTGTTACACTCCACTCTTGTTGTTACACTCCACCTTCGGTGGGTGATCCACCTCATGTGGAATATTATATTATTTCTCCTACCTACCCACACCTATTTCCTACCTACCCTTGTTTCTTAGTGAGCCACATGTCATATTTGTGTGCTCATACATATCCCTAGCCTTGCCTATATAAGTAGGCTCATCTACATTGTAAACAACTATTGAACAACTATGTTATTGATCATTTCTATTTATGAGAATACAGTTTATTCTTGTCCCATATTATGTCTCTATTTTGTACATTTCATTGAGCTCTTGATCTTGGCAAAATCCAACAGTATTCTTAATCTCCTACCCATTTCTTAATGTAAAAGATGATATCTTTATTAAATATCTCCTCTATTGAATATCTTTATTAACTTGATTTCTCCTTCAATTCTTGATGGATGCTTGATTTCCTGTTCACTTGGAATTGAATTGATTTTATAATTAAGAGATCACTTGAATTGTAGGTAAACCCCTTCAAATGATAGAGTAGGCTTCCTTTTATACCTAATATATGTCTTGAAAGCATTTTATCCTGATGGCTTTAAATTAAAGTACTTTCTCTTCTATCTGGTATTGGTGGAGCAGAGGTTGCATTGCATCATCCTAGGATACATATTTCCGCAGATACAACACAAGTTAAATGTATCCCAGGTCGATGCAAAGCAACCTCTGCTCCAAAGATCACCAGAAAATAAAGAAAGAACTTTAATTTAATTCCATCAAGATAAAAGTCTTTAATCAAGATAGATAAAAGTTGAGTTTGATTGTCATCATTTACTTTGCCAAATTATTCACATGTAACTCTTGAATCAATTTCCTACTCACAAGAATTTTATTATGTCTCAAATATAGGGAAATGAAAGGCTTCAAATAGAAAACTTGTACATGCAACTAAATCCATTGACTAATCAGAAGAACAAAATTAAGAAATGGTTTGATCATCTGAGAGATGTTGTAGACTTGCAACTCACCAGCTACTTAGTTTTTGCAGGTAAGAATTTGTTTTGTTTTGGTTATGGTTGCGGTGTTTATAGGGAGACATTTAAAAATTTATATCTATTTTCACTATTTAATGGTTTATGGGTTTGTAATGCTAATTGAATTTTCTTTCATATTTTTGTATATATTCTTTATAATAGCCTATTATATTGATTTGTTCTATTATGCATAATGGTGTGGGTCAGATGGCTTTGTCGTTGGTGCATGAAAGCATTGAATGAGTTCTACTTTTAAAAATTACATGAAACATTTTTAATTTATTTGATTCAGTGTTATTTGCAAAAAATGATTATCAATGTTGTTTCCTTTCTCCAAGAATTGTCTAGGATCTTTCCGTCAGATAATATGTAACATCGAATGACTAAATCTTTTCATTACAAATGCTTATTTTATTTAATTATTATCTAAGCATGAATTAAAATTTATATCTGTACGGAAGCAGAACATAAAAGCTAAAGAGTCATGTGCAAGCAAATTTCCTCAAAGAAAACAAGCAAGCATTATCTTGAATGACATGGAAACAAGCTTATCAGCTGCCTAGAAGAGAGCAATTGGAGAATGGCAGAGGAAAGTGTTTAAGGGTGATAAATAGATAGAGAGTATGCAATACAAACAAACAATGTCTAGAGTGTCTGATGTGATGTCTCTAATTTATGTCCGGAGGGACTAACTGGTTTTGGAGTTCCTACGAAACCTATTGGGCCACACTTGGAGGAAATCAATGTGTTCATGCAAGGAGCACCTTTTTTCTATTATGAGAATGATGCTTTTGCACCGAGGGATATTTGGAAGTCAATATCCAAAAATTTCTATAGTGTGGAACCAGAGTTGTCAGACTCGAAGTAATTTTCAGCTTTCAAAAGACCAAGAGGTTATGTACACAATCTCCCAATAGAAGGGCAATTTCAAGCATTACCTCTCCCCCCCATGACTATTAAAGAAGCACTTCCTCAAACAAAGGACTATTGGCCTCCATGGGATCAAAGAAAAAAATTGAAGCATAGACACTAGACGATGTGGTGGTGTCCTTCATGAAGAACTCATTCGTGTGCGAGTGATCGATTGCGGTATTTGGTAATGCATTCCAAATAGATACAGTTGCATGCCATTAGGATACAAGTATTTAATCAAGACATTACCCATTTGGAATGCAACTGTATCTATTTGGAATGTATTACCCAAACACCGCAATCGATCACTCGCACACGAAGTTCCATGAGTGTGATCTTTTTCAAATCCTAATATGATTTCTATCTTGTCAACCTCTAGAGGAGCCACCTAACTTGGCCCCACCCAAACCAAGATCCATTCTTCCCACTTTTCAAGATTGTATTTCTCTTCACTATCTTGCAGTTTCCCTCGTGAATTTTCAATTATAGTGCAGAGTTCTTCATGAAGGACACCACCACATCGTCTAGAGTCTATGCTTCAATTTTTTTCTTTGATCCCATGGAGGCCAATAGTCCTTTGTTTGAGGAAGTGCTTCCTGAATAGTCATGGGGGGGGAGAGGTAATGCTTGAAATCGCCCTTCTATTGGGAGATTGTGTACATAACCTCTTGGTCTTCTGAAAGTTGACAATTACTTCGAGCCCGCCAACTCTGGTTCCACACTATAGAAATTTTTGGATATTGACTTCCAAATATCCTTCGGTGCAAAAGCATCATTCTCATAATAGAAAAAAGGTGCTCCTTGCATGAACACATTGATTTCCTCCAAAGCGTGGCCCAATAGGTTTCGTAGGAACTCCAAAACTAGTTAGTCCCTCCAAACATAAATTAGAGACGTCACATCAGATACTCCAGACATTATTTGTTTTTATTGCATACTCTCTATCTATTTATCACCCTTTAACACTTTCCTCTGCTTTTCTCCAATTGCTCTCTTCTAGGCAGCTGATGAGCTTGTTTCCATGTCATTCAAGATAATGCCTGCTTGCTTTCTTATAGGAAATTTGCTTGCACATGACTCTAAAGCTTGTATGTTCTACTTCCATACAGATATAAGTTTTAATTCATGCTCAGATAATAATTAAATAAAATAAGCATTTGTAATGAAAAGATTTAGTCATTTGATGTTACATATTATCTAACGGAAAGATCCTAGACAATTCTTGGAGAAAGGAAACATCATTGATAATCATTTTTTGCAAATAACACTGAATCAAATAAATTAAAAATGTTTAATGCAATTTTTAAAAATAGAACTCGTTCAATGCTTTCATTCACCAACGGCAAAGCCGTTTGACCCACATCATCTCTCGTCATCGGAATTCCGACAACAGCTAATGGAACGTCCGACAAGGATGCTGTACATCCGATGTCACTTCCATGTCGGACAGTCGTTAAGGAGCAATCATAATATCCATTAGAAATCTGACGAAAATATGCCAATATTTTGTGGTGAGGGGTGCAAATATAGCCGCCATCGGAGGAGTTCATAACAATGTCGGATGACCGACGCAAATGGCATCGTCGAATAGCCCGACGATGAGTTTTCGACGGTAAAGTTTGTCAGAAGTCCGACGTTTGGTCATTGCAAATCCAACAATTAGCCATCGGAAATTAGGCCCAAATCTACTAGTGTGGAGAAAGAGGCTATAAAATTTGCTAAAGCTTGTGAGAAGTGTCAGCTACATGGGAACCTTATACATGCTCTAGCAAGGGATCGCATACCCTTTGTTACACATTGGCCTTTTCAACAATGGGTGTTTGATCTCATTGGCCAAATATATCCCGCATCATCTAATGGACACAAGTTTATTATAACTGCCACTGAGTACTTCACTAAGCAGGGAGACATGTATTTATCCCCATATATATATTTATCCCTCTCTCATCTCTCTATTTTTATCTCAAGCCCTCTATTTTTCTCCATATAATTTTTCTTCTCCATCTCTATCATTATAATCTATTTCTCTATCCCTCTCTAACTTTCCCTCTCTATATTTCCTCTATCTTCATCTCTACATCCATCTTCTTCTCTTCCCCTCTATCTCTAGACATGTCTCTAACTCTCTACCTATCCCATCTCTCTTTGTCTCCCTATCTCTCTTCCATATTTAGAGGTATTTTCCAATCTTCCTCTCTATCTATATCTCCTTAGTCCCAACCTCTCTCTATCTCTCTCAATCTTCCCCCTCTATTTCTCCCTCTTTTTATCTGTATTTCTCACTCATTGTTACTCTTTCATTGTTGCAAATACAACATGATCTCATTCATAATGGATCCTAATTAACCTCCTAATTTAGAGGTTTTTTAGGATTATGTTTGGATCCTTGTAAGTGGATGCATAATTGATTTAAAGTTATTTCTTCTCCATTAAGACCTTTGTTGAACAAACAACATCATTTTCTAAATGCCTTGCCAATTGACCTCATGTAATACACCAATATATGCAAAAAAAATAGACCAAATGTTTCCTAATTTGACATTCCACACCTCTTCGACGTACCCATTGCACACCAAATTACAATTGCTAGTAAATATTTTTAATATATCTATATTACTAGTATACTTTAAAACAATAAAACTGTACCTTACACCTCTCGGATATATGCGAGCGTGCTTATTACAACGTCATTTTACTACATTATTACAGCGTTACAGCATGTGAGATGGCGAAGCAGAGTGGATATTGGGAAAGGTATTATAGGCGATGATACGGTGAATAAACATCACTCAACAAGCATACTACTTACCATTGCAGTTCTCTCTAGCGATTCCAAGTCTGGATCCTGGGACGTCGTGCACCATTCGAAAATTCTGCTGCTGATAGTTCCCAAATATTGGCAATACATCGCCATACCCATCCAGAGGGAGAGCGAAAGCAAGGCATAACACGGAGCCATCCTCATTCCCGGGGTATAAACTGTTTTCCATGGGAAGACTCATGTCCAGACTATCGTCAAAATGCAACGTAATGACAGGAAAGTTCATACTATCGCCGGATGGTTTGTTGTAGCACGTATCAAAGAAATCTGTGGGACTAGCCCGAGTCAGATTGGAGAGCTGACGGCGGAAAGAATCTCTCATGGCATTGTAAGCGGGCTCCACTAGCCGAGTGATAACTGTTCCCGAATCTATGATAGTCCCTCTTCCCGTTGAGTTGTCGAAGGTGAAGGTCCCCTCTGGGATGGAAACAGGCTCTCCTCCCACAGAGATTCCGTTTAGCCCCACATAATAGAAGGAAGGGTACCTAGCGTTGGACAAGAGGGGCGTGAACTGCATGCCCTGCACAGATAGAGCCCCTTTCCCCAGCATGAGAGATCCCGTGAAAGCAGAGGAGCCAAGGGAAGGAAGGCAATAAGAGAACGTACTGTCATATAACGTGGCCGTCTGAGAAACGAAAGAGACAGGGTCCCTCCCAAACCCAACCAAACCGGGCGAGCTCTGGATGATTCCACTCGCCGAACTCGCACATCCGAAGACAAAATCCTCCACCGGCTGAGAGCCTACAGTTAGCGTCTCAGACGAAATGAGCTCCTCCACCTTTGACTTGTCGCCGTACCCTTGAGTACGACGACAGTTGACATTGTTATCATTGTTCGAACAGACGCCTAGACTCTGACACTGCTGAGAAGCGCAGGTGAGATACTTATACGTGGACGACTTGGATGGCTCGAATTGCTCACTTGAGCAACCGGAGCAGGGATTGCAGGGTATTCAGGCGACATCGCTGCCAGTATCGAGGACAGTGTAGAAGCTCTGCGCAGGCGTGCCGAAACCCAGCTTGATAATGTAGTTTCCCGTGTTGATGGCCTGCCCCGAGGCCAACGGGATGTTTGCGTCTTCTTGGGGATTAACCATACTCTTGCCGGCGCTCCATCACCCTTTCACCATTGCTCTGTAGCGCTGGGTGTCGCCTTTGATTAACTCAGATATCGCCGTCCACCATGATGAATTGGGGAGGCGGAATGGAGAACACTTGCCGTGAATGTGCATCACACTCAAGCTTGATGTTTCCGATTCAAGCGCAGAGCAGTTCTTGTTATCCTCTGCATCTTTCCATTTGAATGACGCAAGGTTTACTCTGGCAACCTTACTGCTTTCTGCCCACACACAAACAAGTAATAGAAAAGACACTAGGACTGAGCATATACGCTTTGCCATTGTCGTCTTTGGCAAGCACAGGTCTCAGATGAAAATATCATCAAGATGGCCGTATTTATAGACGTGTAATAAACTATCGCTTAACTTGTCGATCCCATTGGCTTCCGCGTCCCCTTCTAGTTGACTTGACTCCTCCATATAGACTTCAATTTATGTACGCAATTGAGTCGTCGTCTCTGCTTCTTAAATGACTTGACTTCAATATATGGACGCAATTTGTTCGCTTCACAATTTTCCACAAGTTATGCCCGCATTTCGCGCAATTAGAATTTTAGTTTTCCTTCCTCGCCAACCACTTTCCTTTCAATATTTGACTTAAGCCGTTTCTGACATAAGGGCTGGGGAGATATTTCACACAGAAATGGCTATCCACCTTCTAGGATATATCAATATATAAATTACTTTTCATACATAATATTTTATGTATTGGTGCATCTTAGCATGTGAACAATCATTTTCATTTCACACTAGTTACTAAATTATTAGACATTATCACTCAATCAACCAATCAATTCATTACTATTAATTATAATTTAGATTATGAAAAAAGTTTTAATTGTTTATTATTATATTAATTTTATTTAAAGAATATTTTTATATTAAATTAGTTGAGTCAATAAATATGTAATGAATACTTAAAAATTGAATAGAGAGGATAGATATATTAATGTTTGAAAGCAATGATGCAAAAAATTCAATATCATGTTAGAATCATTTGCAAAAAATACTTTCAACAAAAAATATGTTAAGTAATCTTTATACAATCTTAAAAATTATTGTAATTTAAATCTTTGTCTCATGAGTTGGAACTTGAGCATCATGTCTTTGATTTGATGCATGAGAATAAACATAGTTGAATGGAAAGGAATTGACAGAATGTGTGCACAAAGGTTTCTCACCTTTGCTGTCCATATGTCTTAATATGTCAAAGTGGTGTTTACAAACACATTTGATGAAATCACAAGACTTATACGTTCAACTTCTTCTAAGTCAACACATTAGGTGGAGTATGGTCAGCTTTACATCATTCAGTGAATATCTAATGTCAATATTCAAAAATGTGTAAATGGATTAATATAAATGATATGGATGAAGATTTGTTGTCCTTTAGAAAATGAAGCATGCTTAATAGCAATTTCTCCTTATTCAACCATATTTTCTACATTTATTTTCCATGTGAATTAATGACACATTAGTATGTTTAAATAGAATAATATAATAATAACTCACAAAAATATGTACCAAGTCAACTTATGATAACTAATACAAAAAATATGAAAAAAATAAAATTTAAATTAGAATGTTAATTTCTTTTTATTCAAACTTACATGCCTCAAATTACAAATCTAGTGAACATAATAGGCCTCATAGAAGACTGCAAAGGAAAAGGAAACATCTTTAGTGAACATAATAGGCCTCATAGAAGACTACAAAGGAAAAGGAAACATAGAAACAAAAGATGAAATTAGGAAGGTTAATAGCAAGCAAAGGAGAAGGACACATAGAAACACAATATGAAATTAGTAAGGTTAATAGTAAGTGAATATTTTATGATTTTTTTAATTATCCTTTAGAGATGTAGTTGTACGAACATTCATTTTACGATCATGATCCATTATTTATTAATGAGGCTTTTTGTTTTCAATTTATTGATAGGTTAATCGAATCTATCTTGAATGGCATCCCTTCACATAGTAGAATTAGTATTTTTTTTTTATCAACAAGGGGCTGAAGCCTTCGAGAATTTATATTATACTATAAAAGAGTGATACAATATGCATAGGAGTATAGTAGTGTTCTGGATAACTGCTAATAACATTTAAAAACTTCAAACTAACCCCGACATCCAGACTGGTAAATATACATAATTTACCACCCGCAAGACCAACCTAATTAGACACCCAAAATTCTATACAAAAGGCCTTTGTCTAGCTATATCCCATAAGTAAATATAAAACTATCTAAGGAATTATATATATATATATATAGGGGCCAAAGAGGACTACTCCCCTACTATTCGAAATGCATTTTGAAAAATATAAAAAACATCAAAGCATGCTAATTCATGACCATTTTTTTGTCCTTGTCACCTGGGAGATGAAAGTTAGGGTGTGCCACATCCATGTTGCTTGGTCTTAGTCCTTTCTCCTAAAAAATTGACGTAATACCATCCACCTTTATCTCAGACTGTTCTTCCTCATTGTTAGTATTGATCCCATCCACTCTCATGTAGTTGTGAATCCAATGATCCCTTTCATTGTTCCTCATTCAGTAGAGCTTCATCAAGAAGATCACATTGCATTTGATACCCGCTTTCCTAGCTTCAAAGGCCCTTGCATCCTCAATCACCAAAATGGGAAGGTGTGGCACTGTCTTCCCATCTCAGATGATGACCTTATAATCCTTAGGGTAAGGAATTGTCATTTCATCACTAATGTTGTCCATGACCTTGTCCAAGTTTCCAAGAATCTCCTTTTTGAAGATTTTCTGACATGACAATGCATCACGACATCCTTGGACTCACCCACATGAAGGAGCGTAGCTAAAAACACTGTAGGAATTTTTGTGTTGACTCTATATTTGTGGGAAGTGAAGATGAACTCCCCACCCAGAATCCTCATTATTGGTTGCGCCACCAGACTATGAGAATGAATCAACACCTCTTTCATTCTTCTATCCTTGATTTCTCCAATGAATGCCATTTGCCTCTTACTCACAATCATATGAATGGGAAGCTCCATTGAAATTGCCCTTTGCTTCTCCTCACACCTCAAATATTTAACCTCCCAACTTGATGTCTTTGGCTATCACACCAATATATTTATAGAAAGGTTGTGGATTCGCCCAATTTTTTGCGTACATAATTGTATTAGTATTAAATAAATAAATATATAATTGAATATATGACAAATATACTTTTAATTAGTTTTCATATAAAAAATAATAATACACTATTCATAAAATATGGTGAGTAGTAAAAGATACAATTTGAATACAAAGTGTTTAAAGAGAGTTAATATCAAACAATTAGACAAGAAAGTACACAAAAATTTAGTAGGAAGTCAAAGTCAAATTGAAACTCAAACAACAAGAATTTATAAAATTCATAATTTATACAATTACACTTTTAAAGGAAAAATTCAAAACTTTTTCAATTATTCTAGGGGAGCGGGACTTATAGTCATGTGAGCTAACTTCACCAACATATAGCTATTACATGGAATATCGTAAGACCTCCATTTAAAAAAAATAAAAAATGGACACTTATCTATCCACAAGTTTTTTTAATCACGGAATACATACACACACACACTTTTTTAATATAATATTCTTATATTTATGTGTTCAACTATGAGTCTATTTTGACCAATATTTATAATGCAAGACTACTTAACTAGTATAGATTCTTTTTCATGTGTAAGCCTACTTAACTAGTATAGATTCTTTTCAATGATAAATAAATTTCAAATTTCAAATTTATGTTAAATATAGTTCAAAATATAGATACAAATTAAAAAAATAATTCAATTTTAATTAAAGTACAAATGATATTAAAAATATAATGGATTATTTGTAAGATATGAAACATAATCATTTACTAATCCTAATAATAAGTACAATATATATAAATAAGAAAATATTAAATTTATAATTATATAAATTCACTCTCATATGCTAATTATGAATTTATTTCAAAAATGACTAATGAAATATTAATTCATACTATGGAATATCTCACATTATATCTTAAGATTGGATATAAAGAAGTAAATATCTTGTGTCATGTCATCCAAGCTTCATATAAGTTCCACGCAAGCTATTGGGTGGATTTTAGTGGGAACATATGAATGGTATAGCTTTTATTGTTTATCATTATATAAAGTATGTTCATGGAGGTAGTGTTGTAATATTTAGAAGAGATTAATATGAACCATTCATGCATTTGAGTTATTTCAATTTGGACAGTTATCTTCTTGCTTGCAAGGAACTTCCTTACGATAGGGAAAAATATTTATGTCATCTATAGATAAAATTATTACAACAAAGAAAGAAAAAGGGAAAGATAAGAGGTAAGTTTGTATTTCGTAAATTTAGACATGCATCACTATCAAATTCATCAAGAAAAAAAAAATGTTTATTATACCAAACTTTGGAGGAAGATATGATAGAAAAATTGGGAAGAGGATGATTCTTTGGAGGATGATCCTCTAAGATTTGTTCTGTGATTCATTAACATTCTTGTACATTCTATATTTATAATTTTTTGTTTGTATTTTTTTTTTCATAAATTTTTTATTACATTTTGACAAAAATTTTTCTACCTTGTTTTTTGTGATCTCACTTCAACTTTTATATTGAGATAAATAATTTTTTTTCCTTAATGTGGGAGCTTAATTTATATGTCATTTTTGTTTTTTTAACCTATTCTTTCTTTATGTGTCAAGTATTTTACTTTTATATTCTACTTATTAGTTTCTAAGCATACTTGGTTTGTATTCTTTCTGTGTTTATGTTTCATCTTTCCCACTTTTTAATGTTCTCCTATTTAACTTATTTACATATAATTTTTGAAACTATGATCTTAAAATTTCATATAGTTATTTCTTCTATATAACATGTTTATGTCTTTATGCTTATGATCCTTAGTCATTTTGATTCTTTATCAGTGCATGTAAATTTATGTAATTATCTTACTTATTTGTGTTTATATGACTATATTTTCATTTGATTGCATTCTTTATACACTTATATGATTTATAATTAACTTTTAGAGCTATGTTTTTCCTTTAAGAGTTTTTCATTTAGAGTGCAATTGTTCCTTGATAATCATTGACATCCTATGTGTTTTCATGCTTACATACTTTGTGTTCTTACATGACTAGTATTTAAAACTTATTATTTTCTTGCATGTGATTGTAATCATTACATATTTTCACATGGCTTATCATGCATCATTTCCCTTTTCCTCTAGTTTCTTGCATACTATGAATGTAAGTAAAGAGATAGGGATGTATTATCATTAATGTACTTGTGATATATCCCACAATTAAGTAGAGCTCAATCACACATTTTCACATTGTTTGCAATCACACTACATGGTTGTACAAAGTGTGTCATATTGTGTTTTCTTTCACAATTGTATGGTTTCACATTACAATGTAATACTAAATGTGGCATATTATAGTTTTTCATTAAGTGGAGTATCACTATATCATTTTTTATATAAGAAAACTTTGTAACCTCTTGTTTTTTCTACTTTCATTTTTCATAGACAATTGAAGCAACTTCATATTTATGTGCATTTCACCTGTTTGATATAAGCTACTCAGTGTAAGTCTTTTCTTTATTTTATAGGTTGTTATAGAGTGTCCATGCTAAGAAGTTAGTGTAACATAAAAAAAATTAAAGAATGATTAATTTCTTTATATGAATAAATATCTAAATATTATTGTTTCTATTGATTGCATATATATATATATGCTAGTATCACATTCATTTCAATTATTATACATTAACTTGTATTTAGATAATTAATTAGCTAAAATGATATATTTTTTCCTAATGAATATATCTTATTTAATTTTGTATTAATAAAAAATAATAATACAATATGAAAAAAAGAATAGAAGAAGAGGTACACCTAAGAGTAGAACCGAAAAAACAATAGGATCAACGGTTGATTCTACCGGTGATATTTGAAAAAAACCTAATGATGAAGTGGTTGGCGACCAAGAAAAAGAAATTTCTGATTCCACATGACGCGGAAGACGGACACAAGCATTAAATTCAGTCTTCTACCAACACCTTTCAGAGTTTCCTTTACGTGAGACGAAATCCTACCGCGCCGACAATTCAACTAATAGTTTCTGAAATCTACCTAAGAGTAAAAGTGAACCAAGCAAAATGAAGCGAACAACTACCACAGAAACTCGAGACGAAATGCAATCCGTCGATTGTTTGGTAGTTTGTGCTTTATACATCTATAAATAAGGCCATCTTGTGAATGCTTTCACCAGTGCCTGTGCTGCTCAAAGTCGTATGACAATGACAAAGTATCTATGCTCCGTCCAAGTGTCTTTTTTATTACTTGTTTGTGTGTGGGCAGAAAACAGTAAGGCTGGGAGAGTAAACCTTGCATCATTCAAATGGAAGGAAGAAGAGGATAACAAGAACTGCTCTGCGCTTGAATCGGAAACATCAAGCTTGAGTGTGATGCACATTCACGGCAAGTGTTCTCCATTCCGCCTCCCCAATTCATCATGGTGGACGGCGATATCTGAGTCAATCAAAGGCGACACCCAGCGCTACAGAGCAATGGTGAAAGGGGGATGGAGCGCCGGCAAGAGTATGGTTAATCCCCAAGAGGACGCGGACCTCCCTTTGGCGTCGGGGCATGCCATCAACACGGGAAACTACATTATCAAGCTGGGTTTCGGCATGCCTGCGCAGACCTTCTACACTGTCCTCGATACCGGCAGCTACATCACCTGGATTCCCTGCAACCCCTGCTCAAGTTGCTCAAGTGGGCTCCAATTGTTCGAGCCAGGCAAGTCGTCAACGTATAAGTATCTCACCTGCGCTTCTCAGCAGTGTCAAAGTCCGGACTTCTGTTCGAACAACGATAATAATGTTAACTGTAGCCTTCCTCTGCGCTACGGCGACCAATCAGAGGTGGACGAGATATTGTCCTCTGAGACGCTGTCTGTGGGCTCTCAGACGGTTGAGGATTTTGTCTTCGGATGTGCGAATGCGGTGAGCGGAGTCATCCAGAGCTTGTCGTTTCCCGGTTTGGTTGGGTTTGGGAAGGAATCTCTCTCCTTCATTTCTCAGACGGCCACGTTATATGACAGTACGTTCTCTTATTGCCTTCCCTCACTCTTCTCCTCTGCTTTCACGGGGTCTCTCCTGCTGGGGAAAGGGGCTCTTTCTGCTTCGGGCTTGAAGTTCACGCCCCTCTTGTCCAACGCTAGGTACCCTTACTTTTATTATGTGGGGTTAAACGGAATCTCTGTGGGAGATGAGCTTGTTTCCATCCCAGCAGGAACCTTGACATTGGATCAGTCGACGGGAAGAGGAACAATCATTGATTCGGGAACAGTTATCACTCGACTAGTGGAGCCCGCTTACAATGCGATGCGAGATTCTTTCCGCCGTCAGCTTTCTAGTCTGAGTTTGGCTAGTCCCACAGAGAGTTTTGATACGTGCTACAACAAACCGTCAGGCGAGGTGGAGTTTCCTGTCATCACGTTGCACTTTGACGATGGTCTGGACTTGGCTCTGCCGTTGGAAAACACGTTATGGCCTGGGAATGAGGACGGCTCCGTGCTATGCCTTGCTTTCGCCCTCCCTCCGGGCGGGGAAGACGATGTACTTTCCATATTTGGGAACTATCAGCAGCAGAAGTTTCGAATTGTGCACGATGTCGCAGGGTCTAGACTTGGAATCGCTAGTGAAAACTGCGGTGCTTAGTAGTTTGTTTGCTGAGTTGTGTTTATTCACGGTATTATCGCCTGTAATATCCACTCTGCTCTACTATAATACTGTAATAATGTAGTACAAGTACGGTGTTATTTCAACCTTAACTACCGCATATATCTTAATTTTAATTTATATATAAAATATCTTTACAGATATTTTTCATGAGGCATTTATTTAAATTGTCTAAGATAGTAATGTAGGTGTGTTGTCTCTCTTAATTATTTGCTAACCAAACAAGCACTCTTTTATCTTCTTGTGATAGTTGATATTTTTCTCTATCATAAACAAATGCTATTGTATAGAGGAATCTATAAATGTGTGACAACATATTAGTAGTCTTATTTTATATTTTTTTTTTAGATTATGGGATATTGATGATTTAATTTACAAAAATTATATTAATATCATTTCATATCTCATAATTACATGATATATATGATGGATATCAATTTCATTATGCTTTGGTTTATGAAATTTCTAATGTTCATCTTTTTATAAAATTTATGATACAATAAAAATAGAATATAAGATCGTGATGTTTTTTGTTAGATCATTTTATTTTTATATTTTTAAAACATAAATGATGATGACATATTAATTAATGCATTATTGGTTTTGGTAGATAAAAAAGTTAGTAAGCTTATTATCCATCATTTTGTGCTTTGTCATGTGCTTTCATATATGGTCCTAGAATATTTTTATCTCATAACATGGTTGCGTTTTACTTTAGAGTAGTCCTTCCTTAACCAATATAATGGTCATATCTATGCATATAATGATTATGCGCCCCTTTTGGGTGCCCATGCAAAATATCTTTTGGATCATTTATGATTTTCTATTATGTTCCTTTTACATAATTATAGAGTGTATCTTTATCGCAATGTATCATATACATATGATATTGAAGAAACATGTAGCTTAAAAACACCTAAACATTAAGAACATAATGATGTATTATAATTTTTATAATTATTATTTGACAACAATATATAAATATAATGATCAATATTTTATACCTTCTGCGTTCACTACACATGATATTCATATGAATAAAGATATTGAATATGTTGAAGATGATATTTCATGCCAATTTTGAACCATTATGAGCAAGTAACAAAATGTAAAAGTTTGAGTCACTAATTTATAAAAAATTGAAGAGAAGGATTATGATAGTAAGATAGTACATAGTTCTTTGGGAATTAAAATTTTAGTTTATACTTCACTAAATAGATTCATGAGACCTTAATTTTTCTAGTGCATGATGATTATAGAGGTGATTTGTTACTTGACACCTTACATTTGCTACTAGAGTTCTCTACCAAGTGAGCTATTGGCCCCTATTCAGAAAACTCATCATCAATTCGAGTGTGGCTTATTTACAACACTCCCCTTTAAGCCACATTGTAGGTGCTTGGGCTCCTAACCTAGCTCTGACACTGCATGTTGAGCTAAAACTCATATGGACTAACTAGGACTCAAACCTAGGACCTTCCATTTTCTTTTATAGTTCTCTACCAACTAAGCTACTACCCCTCTTTGGCTAGGTCATCATTGATCCATTTGTGGCTTCTTGTCAACATAATACTTTTATAAGGACAATTCATTAGATTGTTTCACCCGAGACTAACATGTTCACAACACTTTATATTGGTGGTTGTTAAAACATCCTCTCTTGGTGAGAGGAAGGTCCAAAAAGAAAGGGGATCTTAAATGAGGGCATGAAATATTGAAATCCAAATGTAAGTCTCCTAACAAATTTCAAAATTGAAATCTTTGAATTGTAATAAAAGGGGCATTTCAAAAAATAAAATAGACTTAAGAAGCATCACAAGGATTTAGAGAGATTTTTTTTATAATTAAATTACTGGAAAGGCCAACACCCATTTTGATAAAAGAGAATTTAAAACATTATCTATAGATACTTCATATTTAAAGCATAATATCAAAGTTTAAAGCCCTTTTGTATTCATAAGTAGAACTCTAATATTCCATATATGCTTTATAATTACATAATAGTCTATGAAAAAACTTCAAAGTAGATCACCAAAAAAGAATGCGCTTCTTATACGAGATTAACTATCCTGATAAAATTCTATTTCAAAGCTATCTATATATTAGATATGACTCAAACCCTCACAAAAAAACCTTATAACCTCTTTCCTTGCCTATCATCTCATCATCATCTGAGGAGATCACAAATTCTGACTCATCCACCTGTATCTACTCCTATAGACCTTCTAGTCGAATATATGTAGAAATCTAATTTGGGTTCTCATTTTCTTTTATTTTCATCCAATTATTTAAAAATTCCAAACTTTTGAAAGCCACTAGCCTATTTTCCAAGTATTTCTCCTCATCTTGTTGTTATATGGAGCCTAATCAGACTCGGAGTTTAATTTTTCATAATTTTATCGATACAGTTTCTCCCCAAATTATTCAACAGGGGTTTCAGGACAACACCCCCAAATTGAGGTCAAGGTGCAGTGCCCCTTGCAGGGTCACAGGGCGGGGTGAAGGGTAGTACCTTGCGGGGGTTTTGGGGGGGCAGCACCCACGAAAGATAAACTAATTTTACTATTTTATAGGCTTTGATATTTATTTCTGTATTGGTTGACATGTTCTAACCTTGATTTTGTAACGGATATAAGTCTTGATAAAAAGGCTAAGGGTTAGGGTTTTATGAAGCATTTTATAGCGATGTTGAGTTGCAAGAGATTGTTGGTTGTAATCAGTTCGATTTAGTGGATAATAATATCAGACTCTCTATTAGGTAGATGTATCTTGACTTTGGGTGAACCACATTAAAATTGTCTGCTCTCTGTTATTATTTATGTGTTTTTCATTCCTTTGTTTAATATTTATTTACATATAATTGATATTTTCTGCATGCAATTCCTAACACATTTTCCATCAAAATAATTGGGAGTTTTGGCAATTCTTCATTCATTTTGTCATAATCCTTAGGAAAAGGAATCCAGAAATTATCATAATTACTTAAAGCATCATCTAACCCTACTAGCACCTATTCCTTGAAAACCAACTTGCATAGCCTTTTTTCCTTATCTTTTCTCATACCTAAATCTAATGAGATAGCTAAAAACATTGAAGAGATGTTCGTATTAACATAATACCTATGGTTTGTCATTAAGAATTCCTCCCTAGCATATATTTCATTGCATACAAAACTATTTGGTGCTTATACCTCATAATAATGCTAAGTCTCTTTTCTCCAATTTCTCCTATGAAGGCCATCTATCTTCTAGTCACCATCAGTCATATTGGAGTTTCCATACCACTATTTGCAGAAAAACTATTACCAAAGCAAAGGAGTTAAATCAATTTTTGTCTTACAAAATAAAGATATTCTAGATGTTTCCAAAAATCAATTTTGATTTTTTAATTCTACAAATCCATCCTTCTTCCTTTATTCAAGAAGGTTATCTATCATTTCCTAGCTTTGTTTATTGAAATCTCTCATTCATATCATTTAAACATGTTTTCTCTTCCTTCAAATCCCAAGAACGACCCATGATAGATCATACCCACCACACTGGCAATCCTTCATTAATGGTTTTTCGCCAAATTTTCCCATTTAAATTTAGATATTCTATCTCCACCAAACAATACGCCAAACCTCTACCTTCTATTTCTTTAGCCTATTCTTCAGTGTCTCCATCTTCCTAAAAATATTACTCTACTCTTCATGGCCCTTTTTGAATTAATGATATCCTATCTTTCAAAGATCATCTCAAGAATAATTATGAAAACCAATCCCTTTTTGGAATCTGTCACATCAACTCTGTGTTGGCAACAAGGCAGAAAACTAAGAGGGGGGGGGGGTGAATCAGTTCTCTCAAAATATCTTCTTAACTCAAACATAATTTTAGATCTAATAATTAACAATGAAAGCATAAATCAACACCACATCAATAACACACATAACGCCAAGTTTTTTGACATGGAAAACCCGATCAAGGGAAAAACCACAGTGGGAACCTACCCATAATATGATGATACCCTATTAGAAGTATATGAAATATTACAATGAGGAATGCACATGCATTCAGGAACACTACCTAGAGCTCACTGCTCAAAAACAACAAAGGGCTACAACCCTGGGAAGACTCACTATCTTACAAAAACATTCGGATCACATCCAGAAGATCATGAACTAAGAAAATAGCATCTCCGCATGCTTGGTTATAGTTCTGGTTAAGCACATGACACATACTACTCTTGGCACTTCTTCACACTTCTTAGCACTACTTCACTACTTTCAAAAAATCAAAGCATTATTCGCACACACATATACTTCTCTCACATTAGTATTACATTTATTTATACATATCATCAACTTATCTTTCAAGGTTGGCTCAACACATAGCACAAATTACAAAGATATAACCATACCCACTACAATATTATATGCGGACCAAAACAATGTTGGCTAAGACAGAGTATGGACCTAAATCAACACTTCAAACATGAAACACCTCCAAGAATTATGCCTCAAACATCCGCAACATGATACATGCATCATGTTGGCGAAAAACATGAAGAACACCACTAGATCAAGGAAAATCATTAACAACAAGCACAACGATCAATGCAAACCACCAACACAAATAGCACACGATCTAGAAACATCCACAAGAATCATGAATTACCACACCAACACCACTTACTAGAATATTCATCATCATTATAATGAACTTCAAGAACACTAACGGTAATGACTTTCAAACTAAAAGATTCACCTGCGGACCTCCAAATCATGAACCATCTGAATTGAGGACACACCGGAACATCCCAAACACTTTTCCAAATCCACAAACAAAGATATTACAATGCACAGTAAAATATAGAACATTGATCAACACCAAACAATTGAAAAACCAACCGCAAAACCAAATCTCATAACTCGATCAAATCACCATGCGAACCACTGAAACTTGAGCTGAATCAACTATAGATACTTATCTCAAAACCCTTTAATCCACAACAACTCACTTAATCTGACTACAACACTGGAATACATAGAGGAATATGTTGACAACACATAACTCAAGCAATCCAAACACATATTTTCACATTATCCCAACACACTGACTTGGAGAACCTTCCTATCCTTACTCAGGTATGATTCATAGATTTTATTTCACACATTTAAAATCTTTCATTTTAAAATTTAAATGGTGATCTTTTTATCATTATGTCCAAACAAGTTGTAATTCCGCTATCCTAAACATCTCTAAGCTTAACATTTAATTCCATGGATTCATTTATGTCTTCCATTAAATTCTAACTACATTTTTAGCCAATTTGTCTGTCGTATTGTTCCCTTCTCTATAAATATGGCGTACTTTGAAAACATCAAGTTTTTAATTATTTCCTAGATTGGCTTAAGCCATCTTGCATCAACCAATTAGGCGAACTATTTTTTTGAATAACATTGATGACTACTAGGGATTCACCTTCCAAATGGATCTTCCTAACTCCTATTTTAAATCCAACCTATAATCCAAGCAAAGTTGCTCTGATTTCTGATATATTATTAGTAGTTTCTCCTAAAGCTATTGATTCTTCTACTATCATTTTTCATTCTTCATCCCTAGAAATACACCCCATACCACCTTGACCTAGATTTCCTTTCACTGCTCCATCAAAATTGATTTTTATCCATCCTTTATGTAAAAGTATCCATTTGACTTTGTCTCTAGTCATCAAAAAGTGTATATTCTTTCTTCCTCCCTAATTCTTGGGATAATTAAACCTCTAAACTACCTATTCATTTCACCATCCCATTAATTGAATAAATTATCCTTTAACACTTGATACCTTATTGCTACATTGACCAATTCCACAATTTGATCTTGAATTTTTTGTATGATATTTTTCTCTAATATCTCTTTATCTTGAAATATTATGTGGTTTATTTCCTTCCATATTTCCCAAACTACTATTGAGGGTATTACTTTCCACAAACTATCATACCTTTATTTCTCATTCCTTCCTAGATTTTGAAAAAACCCAATAATTTTTGTGGTTTGGGGCATTGAAAGTTCAGCTTGTCCAAAAAATGGTCCCAACATTTCTTTGCATAGGGGCGACCCAATAGGATATGGTATGTTACTTCATTTTGTATTTTGTATAATACACATCTACTAGCCCCTTGGATGCCCACTTTTTCCATTTGATCCTATGTGATCACCTTTCCTTGGATTGTCAACCATGCAAATACCCCTACCTTTGGAAGACAATATTTGTTCCTGCAATGGTAAAAAATTAGGGTTTCCACCATTAGATGTATGAAAACCACTAATTTTTACTTAAGGACAATCACATTCAAAAGAGGGTTCCAATGCAATAGATATAGTCACAAACTAGCAAGGATTTCGACTGAGAATTATGATTAGATTGGGTTTTTTGATGATTTGAATTAATTACACCTCTTTTATAAATTGAATTGCTGAAATTGGGGTAAATATATTGAAATAAAGATGAAAAATACAAAAATAGTATGTTACAGTCATCAGATTGAGCCATGAACCTAGATCTAAGAAATGTAAGGAAATTTAGACCTCTTCCCCAAAAGAGCTTCCAAAATTTTAAGACCATGGTGCCAGTCACCCTAGTCCTCCAAACTTTTCTCACTCCAATGGGAGATCAATTCATCACTGTAAATAATGCTTACTCTAAATATCGCAACTTTGTAGTTGTTTCCTACACACAGAAAGAAGGGGAAATAGGTTAGGAATAGGGATTTGCCTAAGTCAAAGCCTGATTTAGGAATTAACCTTGAATGAAATGTTGCAAATATAAAAATAAATAGTGAAAAGATATACCTCAGATTTGCAATGACTGGTAATGATGCTTTGTTTCTTGAACGTAACCCCATATGTTTTATGAAATGACATGAACATGACAAAACCCTAATCACACACACATGCTTGCATATGAATAATGTAATGTTGCTCCACAATGGATGAATGAAGAGTATGCAGCCTTGAAGATCTCTAGAAATGCTTGATGATGAATCTTTCAATGCTTGAATGATAGACTGCTTGAATAAGGATTGATTGGATGCCTTATGATTCTCCTATGATGATGAAATGAGAGGGATGAACCTCCTTTTATACTTGCCTGTCAAAAAACATCTTAATTTTTTTTACATAAGCCGACATGAAGATCACATTCCCTCTAGATCATTGTGACCATTAAGGGGGGCCAAAATTAAGGTCCCAATTAAGAGGACCAAGGTGCCACACCCTGGTCCCATTAAGGACTAGGGTGCATGCTCTGGTCCTACCCCATTTAAGGGTCACAACCAAGAGGTCATGTGATGTGTAAAGTGGAAATAAGGCTAGAATTGAATGGTATGAGCAAAATTAGGTCCTAATCCAGCTTCGAGACATCAACGCTAAGATGAGGGCCCAAATGTGAACCAAATTGTAAGGGAGTACAATTTAGGATGCTATAGTTCTATAATAATTTACATGGTCATTCTTCTTTAACTATAACTACTTCTTTAATTTTGTATCCTAACTCTACTTTGTAGGAGCCTATTTGAGATCCACACCATCTAATCCTATCCATTTCCCTAGTTGGCACCACACTTCTTTATTTTAGGAGAACTTTCAGAAATGCTTTTTGATGTCTTGGATCCTATATGTCTTCTAGTGATTCTCATTTCTATAAAATAGTCCCATCTTGTAAAATTATTGTCCTACAGTCTCTCACTTTAGTCCTCCACATCTAGGAAGTTTCCCTTTCAATTTCCTCCATGTTGGGATAATTTTCCAAAGTTACACAATTATTCCATGAGTCAGTACAGAAGGAGGCACTACGTCCATCTCCAATTTCCCATGTTACATGATTCGATATTATATCCCTGCATTCTAGTATGTGGTTCCAAATAGTCAATCCTCTTGGGGGATCTCTTATAGTCAATATTCTAATGGGATCATCATTGTCTAAATATTTTCTTCTCAGGAACCTAACCCCTTTTTATCCCCTTTATTATTCAACTACCAAACTAGTTTTTCCCCCTCTGCAATATTGAATACTACTAATTTCCTCATGCATGTTCCTCTTGCTACCTTTGGAGCACAAATTTTGTCCCAAGCAATTAGTGGGACTTTATTTTGGTACTTTTTTCCATTCTATAAGAATCTTCTCATGATTTTGATCAATTCCTCCTCTACTACCTTCGGTATCTTTAGACATGACATAGAATAAACATGCATTGCTAATAATATTGATTTAATCATTAATAATATCCTAGCTAACAAAAGCCATCTACCTCTCCATGATCCCATCTTGTCTGCATATCTATTAATTAAATTTTCCCAGTAAACTTTTTTATTTATTCCATTAAAAACTAGTGTTCCTAAGAACTTCCCAAGGAAATTAACAACTTTCAGATTTAGGATTCTGTGCAATACCCTTTGATGACTAGGTTGAGTACTTACAAAGAAAAACTCAAATTCATTCCAATTGATTTATTTTCCGAAAGCATTGCAATACATATTAAGGAGACATTTTATTTTCTTAGCTCTTTACCCCTACATGATTGCCCAAATAGGATTATATCATCCACAAATTGTTGGTTATTCACAAGTTCCAAAACCGTCACTACATTTACACCTCGCCAATCTCCATTACATCTGACGTTATTAATGAGTCTCCCTAACAATCCTGTTATTATAATGAATAGAAAAGGGAAGATCGGATCACCTTGCCTAATGCCTCTTTATGTGCTAAAGAAACCATGAGCAGCTCCATTCATAAGTACTAAAAATTTTGGGGATGAGATATGGCTATTGATCCATTATATCCAATCTCTATTAAATCCAAAAATTTGTAAGACTTCATATAAGAATCCTATGTCCGCCAAGTTGTCTACCTTATGAACATCTAATTTTAAGATCATACTTGTTTGTCTAGTTTTCCTCAGGAAATGAATTTCTTCATGAGGATTTATTATGCCTTCAACAATTGATCTACATGGAGCAAAGACACTTTGTTCTCCCAAAATGATCGAATTTAAAACTAATTTTAATTCATTTGCAATAATTTTGGAGATTATCTTGTACATTGTATTGCATAGGGAAATTGGTCTAAAGTCGCTCATGGCTTAAACTTCCTTCATTTTAGGGATCAAAGCTAAAAATGTGTTTTTTATTGCCCCGAGTATGGTTTTTTAATTTCTTGACTCCTCCATGACCTTATAAATGTCATCTCCTACTATTTCCTAAAACTACTAGAAAAAACTTGTTGGAAAAGCATTTGGGCCTGGAGCCTTATCTAGGTTCATTTGGAATACTGCTTCTCTGACTTCATCTTTATTTATCTTTTTATAAAGCTCTTTGTTATGGTCCTTTGTAACAATCTATGGAATGGCCTCCAAAAATTGCTCTTTGACCTCCCTATTCAATTGTACTTCCTTATTTAGGGTATCTTCAAAAAAATTTAGTACTTCCTTATTAACCTCCTCTAATGTTTGAGTCTTCGTCCCATATTTTTTATATATGTCTATGAATCTATTTCTTTGCTTATTAGCCATTGATATTTTATGGAAGAATTTAGTATTTATGTCTCCTTCCTTAAGCCATATCTCACAAGATTTTTGTCTGTAATGACATTCTTCACTTGCCATTTTTTCATTCATCTTTTACTTTAGTAATTTATCTATTTCAAATTCCTCTACTCCCATTCCCTTTTCAATTATAATCCCATTGAGATTTGATAGTTCTTTTTCTACTCTAGATTTCTCTTGGAATGTGTTTTTAAAATGATTTTTGTTCCATTCTTTTAATTTCACTTTGATATATTTAATATTTGTTTAGTTGATATATATATATATATATATATATATATACAATTGATCTCCATTCTTTATATCGTGCCATTATATATATATATATATATATATATATATATATATATATATATATATATATATATATATATATATATATATATATATATATATATATATATATATATATATATATATATATATATATATATATATATATATATATATATATATATATAATTGATCTCCATTCTTTATATCGTGCCATTATTTTTCTATTAGTTCTTTCAAACTTGAAAGGAATGCTTGTTGTGTGATCATCCTATTTTGTTGATAACTATACTAGATAATGACCTTTGATCCTATGTATGGAAGCATTATTACCTCATACTATTGCATTTGATTATCCCAACATCCCATGCTCAATAATCTATCCAGTCTTTCTACTATGTTGGTGAATCTCTTTCTACGGTTTTTCCATATAAAAATGTCATTCCTTTCTTGCAGATCCTTGAGAGGATTATTGTCTATGAAAGTTTGGAAGTCTAATTGGACCACAAATATTTTCCTTTGACCACCCAATTTTTCCTACTTGTTTAAAGTAACATTGAAATCTCTAGCTATAATTCCTTTCTCACCCTTGAAGCCTTCAATTATTTTTGTTAAATGCAACCATAATTCTCTTTTCTGCATTGTTTGCATTGGACCATATACATTTATAATATATAACCTATCATTGGTTTGTAACATTCTACATTTTAATATGATCCACCATCTATTGTCTTCTATCATTTCTCCATCAACCTTGATCGGATTCCAAATCATACCTAATCCCCCTGAAGCCCACTTTGAGACAAAAAAATGTCCCCTCCATTGTTTCCAATTGTGTAATCTCTTCTCACATTCCTCTTTCTTTAGTTTAGTTTCTTGAAGAAGACAAACATCTACTTTTGTTTGATCAATTTGGTGCTTGATTAGGTACCATTTTCTAGGGGAATTAATGCCCATAACATTCTATGTTATGATTTTCTTTGACTTTAGGGTCGAGGTTAAGCTCCTTCCCAAACCTTGATATCTTTTTCTTCGTTTTCTGGTCTACTAAAGAGGCTATAGTCATTTTGGACTTGTTTGAACTTGCTCATCTTTTACTTTTCTCCAAGATTATAGGACCCTTGATTCTTGATTAGATTTGTTCCAACATTTTTTATTCTATCATCACAGCTTCATCATATTCTAATTCTTACGCCTCTTCCTCTATATCCTCTGATTCTAATTCTTACGCCTCTTCCTCTATATCCTCTGATTCTAATTCTTACGCCTCTTCCTCTATATCCTCTGATTCTAATTCTTACGCCTCTTCCTCTATATCCTCTGATTCTAAATCCTCTTTAGTCTTAGTTTTCCTTATTGTTTCCTTCCATGCTTGTTTTTTATTTATGTTTCCTTGCTTACTTCCTCCTATTACCAAATGATATATCTCCCCCCTTGTTTCTACCTCCATCTTTGTATTTCTTATTCGATTATCCAGTGGGTTACTTTTTGGTTCTCTTTTGTCACTCTCAGAACCAACTTCCTTGTGAGTTGCATCCACAAATTTCATTCTTGATTCACTTTTTTATCTTTATTTTCTTCCAAGTCATTACATGACCCTCTTTATTTCTACCCTCAACTTCTTGTCTGACTTCCTCTAATTGTTGATAAATAGTTTCTCTTAAATCTTCTATATACTTAGGGAGAACCACTAGTTCTACCTCTTTGTCCCTATTTTGGCTTGAAGTGTGATTCATTTCCCCTCCCATCTGTATTGTGCCTTTACTTCCAACTCCTATTATTAGTTGTTTGTGTGTGGTCAGAAAACAGTAAGGTTAGGAGAGTAAACCTTGCATTATTCAAACGGAAAGATGCAAAGGATAACAAGAATTGCTCTGTGCTTGAATTGGAGAATCAAGTTTGAGTGTGATGCACATTCAGGGCAAGTGTTCTCCTTACCGCTTATCCAATTCAACATGGTGGAGGGCAATATTGGAGTCATATGAATAAGATTTTCATTTAAACAAGTATTGTTGCAATAATGAAAAAAGTATTTTTTTTATGTGTACAACTATTGGGGTAGCAATGTATATGCAAGGAAGTATTTCATATTAATAGTTTGTCCTATCACAAAAATAAAAGATGAGAACAAAAAATACCTTGTATTTTTCCATGAAATGTGAAGGATAGTCAAAAAGTTTGTATTCAACTATTCATCCATTTGTGTTGGATATAAAAATCAAAGATAACAAGAATAATGGTTACCAAAATGTATTGTGATCATTTAAGTTGCATGTAAGTTATACTTTAAATAGTATGATATTGTGCTAAAAACAAATTATATTGTTTTGTTTAACTACCAAGACTAGTATGATTAAGTTTAGGTCAAATATTTAAATTAAAATGAATTTTAGGAAACTTCTCATTAAATGTGATGATGTGGCAAGTTGCGCAATGACCCACACCTCCAAACATTAGTTATAAATAGATAAGATACTCATTCACATTTCAAAACAAATAGAGCTTTTACAATATTCCATGCTACTACAACATGCTAGGAAATTTAGCTTACACAACTATTGGCCCCTCTACGAGTTCACTATGAATAACTATACAAGTATTATTTATTATGTATAATGAGTGGTGTGTTTTGTTTTAAATATATTTTTAAATTGTAGTCTATTGGATAAGAATTGATTTGGTTTTGTTAAATAAGGTATAATTTTAAAGAATACTTCTGATGTAATAATCCATCTTTAAAATACATTAAATTTAGAAATTAAAAGAATCCATGGAGTTGTCTAATGTTTTATTGCATATGTATTAGTAGATGAATTATTTCTTTAATATTTAGAGCTCATTTATTATTACAATACACCTAAATACGATTGAAATGTCATACCTATAATATATAAACTAGATTAAAATGATAAATTGTTTTATTTATAGTACAATTTGCCCCAATAACCAATCTATCATCCACCCACAAATTTTGGACCAACATTATGTGTGAGATAGAGAGAAGAAAGATAGAGAAAGATAGAGAGAATAAGAGTTAGAGGGGTAGAGAGAGAGAGAGAGAGAGAGAGAGAGAGAGAGAGAGAGAGAGAGAGAGAGAGAGATGAATGTGGTAGGTAGACCCTTAATCTTCTATCAACAACCATAAAATCCTACACCCTAAACACTAAACACTAAGAGATGCATATTGAACCCTATACACTAAATCCTAAACCTTGACATTAATAATTTAACACTAAAAATATACCCTCAACCCTAAATGATATACTCTCAACCCTCAATCATAAACCCTACACCATCAACTCTAAAAAATGTACCCTTAACCTTAGACCCTATACCCTCAACCCTAGAACCTATAGCCTCAACCCTAAATCATATACGGGCTCAACCCTAGATGTTATAATCTCAAAACTTAATAAATGCTATACTCTCAACCCTCAACCCTAAATTCTAGATACTCTCAAACCTTATCCTTAAATATTACTTTCAACCCTCAACCCTATATTCTTTATATTCTCAAACCTTAACCATAAATGCTCAACTATCAACCCTAAATGTTATATACTATCAAACCTTAACTTTAAATGTTATATTATCAACCCTTAACCCTAAATTCTATACTCTCAATAAAAAACCCTAAATACTAAATATTATATTCTCAATCCTCAATAGAAAAGCCTTGGTCTAGAGAGAGATAAAGGTTTAAAGAGGAATTAAGAGAGCAGGAAGGATAAGGAGAGAGAATAAGGGAGGGAAAGAGAAAGATAGTGAGGAGGAAAGGAAAGAGAGATTGTTTTTCTCTTATGAAAAATATGAGCATGCTAGAGAGAATTTCTCCTTACAAAAATATGAGTGTATAATAGAGAGAGAGAGAGAGAGAGAGAGAGAGAGAGAGAGAGAGAGAGAGAGAGAGAGAGAGAGAGAGAGAGAGAGAGAGAGAGAGAGAGAGAGAGAGAGAGAGAGAGAGAGAGATGAAGGGAAAGAGAGAAAGCTAAGGAGGAAGGATGTTACATCTTCAAGGAATGCAAGTGTGTTATAACATGCTCACTTTCCTATCAGGGTATGTTTTCAAGGGTAGGGAACAGTTTTTGTTCCCAAAAATGCAAGTGTAATATAACACGTTCGCATTGTATATTGCTTTGGAAAATTAAAACATTAAGTTTGGACTTATCTTAGTTATCCAAGCCAAAGACTTAGACTAATGTTTCAAGGACCAAGGATGTGTTTTTGACAAATTTTTTTAAAATGACACAATGTCAAGTGTTTTATCCACCAAGTTTGTATGTTTTTCAATGTCAAGTCAAACAAATGACATAGTTACATAGAGTTCTCTCTTATCTTTCTAACCATGTAATTTTTTCACATTTCAAATATAATATTTTGATCTTAAAATTATTTTTATAGTGTCCCCATTTTTAGTCAAAAACTTATATATGGTATATTTGGTCTCATTTTTTTTACTCATTCAATATATTTTTAAAAAAACACATTTTTAGAAGATAGAGTCCATTCTACACACATTCAAAAAAATATTTTTCAATTAGTTTCAAAAAGATTAGGGGGAAGCATGCTCAAGGCATTGTTTTTGGGATGTATCCACTTTTAAAATTGGTAAAAAATAATATATTAATTATAAAATTAGCAAAAAAAAATGGACATAATTTTTCACCAAAGTAATTTTTGAAATACTAAAAAAATTAACATTTTAGGGGGTTAACGCCAAATGCTATGACTTTTTTTTGATAAAATAGGACCACTTTTTGGTAAACCCTTTTTTGAACCTATTAATCTTCACCATTTTCAAAAAAAATATTATAGTTTAGAAAGTGTTAGGGTTTGCACCCAACCCCAGGAGACAATATATAGGCCATCCTTCACAACCAAGAGAGAACCAACAATAAATATGATATTTCACTAATCAATGAATTGCATTGATATGAGAGGTGGGAAATTATTTACAATAGTCTTGCTTATAAAGGTAAGAGTGGAGGAGAAGAGAGCACAAGATATGGACATGTGTCTCAATATCAAAGGAGAGTAGGTGGATTACAACCACTCCCAACTACCCAATTAAATACTAGTTACCTAAGTGAAAATTAAGTAAATATGTTCACATTAAACCCCCCTAGTTTAAGGTTTGCTGCTAGTTTCCCCTGTTTGGTTTGCCTCTTTAGTTTTCCAGCAGTGTAGGGCATGTAGGACAATTGTCGGCTCGGCATTGCTCCCTCGGTTCGTATTTGGCATCTAGTTTTTGGAGCAGCGTGGGGGTGACAAATGGAAAGGCGTGCTGACTAGTTTCTTTCACGGGGCCCACCTTTTAACGCAGTAAGCAAGTGGTTGCCCTCTTTTTTGTAATCTTTTCTGGCAACCGGTCTGCAGTTAGTAAAATCTTTGCGGTTTGTGGCAGTATGCGAACCGTTGCAAGTGAAAAGTGGAATTCTAGGGGCCATTTTGCTGGGTGCGATCTCCAGGGTGACACAACATGTTTTTCTATTCAGGGAGGTTATGCCTTTTTGGCGTGTTTTGGGGGCTGTTTTCAGAAGCCGAGTGCTCTATTTATGCTAGTTTTTTCCCTGTTGCTAGGGGTTCGGAACTTTCAAAAAGAACAATTAAGTTTATTAAGTAGTGATTTTAGCCTTAAAAAAAACTATTATTGTTTGTCTAAGAGGATTATTCAGATTGTGTCTACGGCCTTTATGATATTCTTTTCAGTATGCTTTGATGGTCTTTTTTGTGCTATTCTGTTAAAATTTCAATAACTTTGGGAATATATATGTCTAAGATTTTGTCGATTAAACTATGTTTCACACTTGTTATTTGGTAAATGCATGATGAGTATTTCCTTATGTTACTAAGAAATTTAATTGTATCTTGGTTATGTTTCTGATCCAGACTTGTAGATTGTTGAATGAGCTTATGAAAGTCATATTTTTTGGGGTTTTGTATGCTCATGCCTTCTAATGATCTGGCGTATCACCTCAGTAGTCTAGTTTTTACTGTTTTTAAGGTGTTTCTTTCTCCCCCTTTTCCCAAAACACCAAGGAAGAGTCGGCTTCTCAATCTCTGAGGTCATTCAGTGGAACCTGTGCAATTGGTCCCCCACCACTAAATTTCTCATAAGGTTGTTCATTTCTAAAGTAAAATTCAGAGTCAACAGTTCTTTTTCTGGCACGCCTAGTGGGACCAATTTTTGGAACATATATTTCTGAGCTAGTTTATGATTCATAGGCCTATCACCGGGAGTCAGACAGCTTTAAACCCTCACCTTCTTTTTCCTCTATTGGTGACCATCCATTCAGCCACAGTTTCACCTTCTCAAGGTTTTCCCACAATCATACACGCTGTGATGGCACAAGTCCCTCCCAGAAATTTTGTGACTTGGGATAATGGTAGCCCCCTCATTCCCCCAATTCCACCCGTGGTTTGGGGAGCCATCCCAGAAGCCACTCTTAAGGTCGTTCCTAAGTTCACAGGAGAATGTCACAAAACCCCTGGGGAGCATCTACAAGATGTAGCTACTGTCTGCACTATCCATGGTATCACTGAGTAGAACGTAGCTCTGAGGTTGCTCGTAGCATCTTTCAAAGGAAAAGCTTTGGACTAGTCCAGATCCTTAGGCCCCAGCACTATAGGAGATTGGGATCAGCTTGGAGATCATTTCTTTTAGAGATTCTTAGATAAAGCTAAAAGATCATCCTTAATGCACCAACTCATTACAATAAAGAGAGCTCTAACCAAAGCATTAATCGATTTTAATCTGAGGTTCCAATGAACCTAGCAGAGGATACCATTGTCTGCTTGTCCTCTGATGGATATGGCTTTTATATTTTACCTAAAAGCTTTCAATTCTGACATATCAGTGATGATTCAATCTTTAGGAGGTAATACTCTTCCGCAAGCATTTGATATAGCAGTTCAAGCTGGAAATAACCTTATTGATGTTAGGAAGCTAGCCCCTCGCCCTATAATGCTAGAATTCCCTTAAATATCTACCCAAGTTGTGGAAGAGGCCTCTCCCAGCGCATCAGCTCCGTAGTCTATGTATTCATTCCCTACTCCCCAAACTACGTCTTTGGCTGCTGAAGTTAGTGACATGAAAAATCTCCTGAGATCCTTCTCCAATGAAATTGTTAACCTAAAAAGAGCCCACGTCTCGCCCGCCAAGCCCCCTTTTCAGCAAAATTTCTAGGGGAATTGTCCTCCATACCAACATACAAATCATCGTGCTGAGAAACCTCTTCTGCCAAATGGCCAAATAGTCCCAGTCCCTAATCCGTTGTAGGTTGTCTACCCGACCGTCGGTAGAGAACTGACAATGGGTCAAAATAACTTGGTAGATGACACCAACTCTTGGTGTTTCTCGTGTAAAAATGCTCATACTCCAAGGAATTGCCCACGGGGGAATTTGAAGCAGAAGGTTGCAGAACAAAGGATCTCAGGCATGACGCTGGATGAATCTGCATATGTGTCCCTAGGCATGGACAATGCGGCTTTTGTCACTCAAATGCAAGGGATGTCATTACAACAAGAAGCGGAGATAACCCCTGATCATGTGCTTTTTTCATGGATGGAGGACGAGGGCACGGTACTGACCAATGGCGTAATCACCCCAAAGGATGGAGCCCCTCTTGTGCACTTAGATTATAATCTTTACTCTAAAAGGAGTTTGACTAGGGAAGACACCGACAATATGAGATCAATGCCCGTGGACAAGTCCCTGAAACCACCAATCATCAATTCTACCTATCCAAGGAAAGAATTCATCCCTTATAAACCAAAAGAGCCAAAGGTTCTCATGCTTTAGGTGTTGGATGTAGTTGAATAGTTGAAGAAAGCCCTGACTCATGTCTCTTTGTGGGATCTCCTCAGTATCCTGGAACAAAAGAGTAGACTAAGAGAGGCATTGTCTCATGACCAAAAGGATGCAAGTACATTAGCCTCACAATCTTTTTAGACCAACAGAATGGGTACCCAACCAACAACGGGTAAAGCACACTCTTCGGCCATATTGATAAATGAAATCTCACCCCTCGCTGCCCAAGGAGAATGTAAGCCTAAGCCTAATCCTTTTTATCTTACCTTTATAGTTGGATATAAACTTTTGCACAACTCCATGATAGATTTTGGGGCTAGCACTACTGCCATGCCTAAGCAAATTGTTGAGGTGTTAAGAATCAGGTATGATCCTTTGAATAAAGGAGTCATGCAACTCGATGGGAATAGGGTCCAGATGGTAGGTCTCATCAAAAGCCTTCCCCTAACATTATTTGCATGTCCAAGTGTAACAATGTCCCAAGAAGTAGTAGTCATCGATATCCCTCTTGTCTTTGGACTCTATCTTTCTCAAGATTTTATTGCTAAAATAGGAGGCTATATGTCCCTAGATTGGTCCCATCTTATCCTCCGCACCTGACATTGCACCAATATGAAAATCCTTTCAGAACCCCTCCACGCTGAGCACATAGTTGACCAAGCCTTGATTAATTTCGAGCCTACCCACACCTATATATCTAATGATGAACAAAAGGTGGTAGAGCTTTTAGAAGATGAAGAAGTAACGGTAGAGATTCCACCTGAGCAGGAAGCTTTCCTAAATGAGTTCATAGATTCAGATCCCTTTTCTAATTACCATGCCACCGACCTAGATACCTATTGCATTTTTGAAGAATATTAGATCATCTCGAGGCTCACCAAGGATCCATTCTCTGAAGATCAGTTGTCATCGGCACAATGGACCCTACACTTCGACGGCACTAAATGCAAAATGGGCTCCAGAGCCAGAGTTTGTCTCACTCCCCCTTTGGGAGATCAAATCCGGAAGCCTTTCCAATTGCAGTTTGTATGCTCAAATAATGAAGCAGAGTATGAAGGACTGATCCAAGGTTTGAACATGGCAGAAAAAATGGGCATTAAAAAATTGAAAGTCCTTGGCAATTCAGAGCTAGTAGTTCATCAAGTTCAAGGGATATCAAGTGCTAAACATGTCTGCATGAGGTTTTACCATGCCAAAGTGTGGGATATAATAGAAAGTTTCAATGCTTTCAATATCATAAGCATTCCCCAGAAACTAAATACCATAGCAGATCACATCGCCACCATAGGAGAACATTTTGATCCTGCTACAAACTTCCTATCTGGCTCCCAAGCAATCAGCATGGTGGTCCACCCGGCTATTCCCGACAATGATGCATATTGGCAAGTGTTCGAAAGTGATGAACAAATCGCTTTGTTCATCCAAAGCTCGGGAGAATTTGCCGACCAGCTGTAGCCTAAGATAAAAGAAGCTTACGGGAATCAAGTCATTCAGTTAAAGTCCAATAAGCTCCCTAATGGCTTGATCACCTTAGAGAACCTATTTGACCATGAGGATGCTAAAAAGGATAAGTGAAAGCTCACATCAAATAAAGAAGATTATGTTGAGATGTCAGTCGGTAGTGGAAGAATTCTCAAGGTAGGAAAAGGTGTTTCCTCTGAAGACAAAAAGAAGTTGGCCCGATACTATGATGAATATGAAGGTTTCATGGATTGGTCTTATGATGATTTAGGGGGTTACGATCCTAACATCATCTAGCATACCATAGAGCTCACAAACGAGGCTAGGCCAGTCTGACAGAAGCAAAGACCAGTTAACCCAAAAATTGAATCCCTCATGGCTCAAGAGTTGAAGAAGTTGATTGAGTCAAGGATTATTTGCCCCATAAAGCACAGTACATGGGTGTGAAATTTGGTCCCTGTTAGGAAGAAAAATGGAGATATTCAGCTCTGTGTGGACTTCTGTGATCTGAATCGAGCGTCGCTCAAAGACCACTATCCCCTGCCATCCATGGAACAATTACTGAGCACAGTGGCCAGATTAGAAATGTTCTCAATGCTCGACGGTTTCTCAGGATATAATCAGGGAAGTGTGAAAGTGGAGGACGAGCACAAGACAACGTTCACTACTAAGTGGGGAATGTTTGCATACCAGAAGATGCCTTTCGGCTTGTCAAATGCCAGAGTAACTTTTCAAAGGGCCATGGATTTAGCTTTCAAAGAGCTAATTAATAAGATCATCTTAATATACTTAGATGACCTAATTGTGTTTTCTAAACACTAGGAAGATCATTTTGATCATCTCGAGTTAGTCCTCCAAAAATGTCTTGAGTTTGGGATCTCCTTAAACCCAAAAAAATGTATCTTTGGGGTTCCTCAAGGAAAATTGCTTGGGCATATAGTTTCAAAAGAAGGTGTCTCCATTGATCCAGACCGGATCAAGGCCATAAAAGACCTTCCCCTTTTGGTCAACAAAAAAGGAGTCCAATCTTTTCTAGGAAAGGTCAATTTTGTTAGCCGTTTCATCTCTAACTTTGTCAGAATAATAAGACCCATTACTCTCATGCTTAAAAAAGATATACATTTCACATAGAATGCTGAAGCCAAAAAAATTTTTGATGAAATAAAAAATGCCATCTATTCTGCTCTCGTATTGTCTAACCCAGACATGTCTAAGGATTTCATAATGTACGTATATTTTGGTCAGCATAGCATTGTCATGGTTCTAACCCAAAAAGACGCCCAAGAAGGAGGAGAGCGTCCCATAGCTTTCCATTTGAAAACTCTCAAGGATTATGAGGTCCGATACAACTGTGTCGAAAAGAAGGCCTTAGCCACTGTAAAAGGACTAAAGAAATTCAAGAATTTTATTGTCTTTAATAAAATCACGGTGTTTGTAACCCATCCCGTAGTAAGGGAATACATCATGGAGGGCAACATCACTAAAAAGAGGGCAAACTGGATCACTAAGATTCTAGAATATGATGTCGATATCAAGCCAACAAAGCTTGTTCATGGGAGAGGCTTGTGTGAATATATAGTGCAAGGTTGTGAACCCTGTGGTGATGAAGCGACCACAGAGGAAACGGTTATGTTTGTGTTGGATCTTCCCAGTGATAGCTGGATTGACCAAAGGAAGCATTTTATGAAGACTGGGATTTTCCCCGAAAATCCTCCTCCAGCTAAGAAGAGGTTCTACAGACTCCAAAATAGCGGTTTCCACTTATAGATGGAACCCTCTTCAAAACAAATTTTGATGGATTTCTACTCCATTGTGTAGATTGGAACCAAGCTGATAAAATCCTCCACGCGTTTCACTACGGCTCCTCGGGAGGCCACTTCTCCGCACCTACAACCTCTATCAAGATTACTCAAGCTGGATATTTTTGCCATCCATGTTCAAAGATACACATACTTTGGTAAGGGGATGCAAAGAGTGCCAATATTACACAGGAAGAAGTAAGAAAGCCACAATACCACTTAGGCCTGTGTCAGTGGAAGAGCCTTTCGCTCAATGGGGCCTTGATTTTATCAGAATGATCAACCCCCCAAGTTCAGCCGGACATAAGTGGATCCTGATTGCTATTGATTATTTCACCAGATCGTCAGAAGTCATTCCTTTATGGAATTCATCAAAAAGTAAGGTGTTGGCTTTCCTAGAGGAACTGATGTGTCGATACAGTCCCCCCAAAATAGTTATATCAGATAATGCATCTGCATTCATAGGCTTGCGAATTACCCAATTCGCCCTCAGCAGAGGTACTTATCTCAAAACCTCTTTGAACTACTATCCCCAAGGGAATGGACTTGTTGAATCTACTAACAAGAACCCAATTAGACTTATCAAAAAGATAGGTTCTAAATACAAGAGGGAGTGGCACCACCACCTAAGAAGTGCGCTATGGGCAAACCGCATAATGCCTAAACAGATTCTAAAAAACTCCCAGTACAAACTGGTATATGGAAAAGATGCACTTTTCCCCACATCACTAGAGATCCCGACATTGCAATTGCTAAAAGCAATGGACGTTGTCGAAAATGGTCCCATGGCCATAAGGTTGGTAGACATTATGGAGCTAGAATAAGCGAGGGAGGCAGCTTTCATGGCTCTCCAAGGCAGGCAGGAAATTGCCAAAAGATGGTTTGACAGTAAAAAGAGTTCAAATCTGATTTTCGCCCTCAGAGACCTCGTATTGAAATATAACGAGAGGATGGTGAAACCCGACCAACACGCCAAGTTTGACGGCCTATGGGAGGGACCTTTCCATATTATAGGTTGCAAAGGTTTCAATGCTTTCGAGTTAGAAGACATGAATGGGGACCCCCTCCCTATCCCTGTTAATGGTTTCCACCTCAAACCTTTTCATTAAGGGTTCCCTACCCTTTTTAAGGTATATAATGTATATCATGTTCATAATGTATATAATGCCTATTTATCTTATTTATTTCCAGTTAGAATCAAGCAGGTAGATGGAGAAAAGAGCAGATAGATAAAGGAGAAGAGCAAAAACAAAAGAAATCGATTATATTAAGAGCTTCTTATATTTTCGTTACAAAATGAGCAGGCTCTTGGCCTTTCCTTTTTCTACAATCTTTTGGTTCAAGCCCAGGTCTACGGTTTCTCACTGCTTCAGTGCCTCTCCTCAGTCTCTCCTTCGTTAGTATCAAAGTCTTCTTCTTCCCCTAGCCACTCCGAGTTGGAGGCGTGCTTAGGCTCCCCATGCATGAAAATGACAAAAAGGTTTGGTTGTTGATCTAGCACTAAAATTATTCAGAAGATGTAGTCTCTGAATCCAGTATACCAACTCATGCCTTCTGGACTTGGGATTATCAAATGGAGGCACAGAAGAAATTTTGCGGCAAGCTCAGCGTGATATCGATGAGAAGATAGTGTCATGGTTTTCAACTCACCGATGAGCAGATGCCAAGCCACTTCTTCATTGAGCGTGATGAATCTCTCCAAGTTAGGCACCATAAGGAGCCCTCGGAAGGGTACATAGTATGCAACTACATTCTCCAGTCCACCTATGTAATCCTTAGGAAAAAGAGCCTGAGTCAACTACGTCGCTAGCACCCCAGGCTGACCACAATCCAGTAGAGAGGTTATGAATTATGAACAGATGTCCTTATTCACGTGATATCGGTATGAATTACCAACAAAATCCTCTCCGAGTATCCATTTAATGGCGGCTATTATTAAAGGATTCTTCCTACACGTCATCCCCTGCAATCTCCGGTCTAAAATATTTCCAAAGAAAGTGACCTGTGCTTTCTTGCTAATGAGCCTAACAAGAGTATCCATTTCTACAAAAGCTCTACCATTAAAGCTTGCAATATGGTAAAATAATGTCTGAAAAGACATACTTATAGCAAAATTTTGACAAAAGGATGTCCAATGCTCGTAGCTCAAGCTTTCCTAAATTCCAATGTCTCTATCATGTCTCCATTAATTCGTGTCATGTGAATGGGATTGCCTTCAGTATGCCGGGGGTCCTGTCAGTTACCTCGAGGAGAGAGGTGGGCAGAAGCAAAGAGCCATGTGTACTTTCAGGTATATTGTAGCCCGCACAATCATTACTTCTGACCAAATCTCTCAATCAAAGAGAAAATTTGCCTAAGGAACTTCCCCTAAGTAATGTTGAATTAGCCAAAAGTATTCCAAGGAAGTGGGAATGATGATGCCCTTCATTCGCGTGGGTTTATTGCATTAGCAACTTGAGCTGGCGCGCGTGTAAGCAGGACCTCGCCATTAACACACTTGACTTTCACAAAAATCCAGGTGCGTTATGCATGCATTTAAGGCTTGAGGTTTTTCCCTCCTATCAGTCTATTTTGTTTTGAAATGCGGAAGGAAAAAGAGAGTGAGTGAAATTTTATCTCCCATCTCTAGTTTTGCCAGGAAAAAGAAGTGAAGTTTCTATCTATAATGGATTCTGAGGCCGCATCCGTAAGTGCTGTCCCCAAAGGTTTCCGGGTTAATGTTTTCAAAGAGCTATCTTATTCTGCGCAAGCCATCCCTCCAAGGAAGGAGTATCCAAAGACGAAGGCCAAGGCTAAAATGACGACCTAGAATGCGTTGGTTGTTCTGGATTCTTTGGAAAATATTTTTGAGTTCAAGATCTGTAAGTAGCCCAAGAACCTTAGAGAGGCTGCTTGCTCAAGGATGCTGCATCACAAAAATGATCCTCAATCCATGGCGGTGCATTTTTGGAAAAATGGTGCTCCCCAATCCTTGGTTCCCACAGTCCCGTACTGCCCTGAGCTCATAGCAGCTTGTGTGGAGCTTTTTGATCCCACCTCATGCTCTGTTAGTAGCTCCATCCTGAGATTGGTCATATCTCCAGAAGCCATTAGGGAGATGATCTTTCCAATTCTTGAAGCAACAAAAGTTTTCTTAGTGAGATCAATGGAGGAGTTTTGGAGCACCAGGAGAGATGCTTTGACTTTCTATCAAAATACCCTCAATCGAAGTCTGTCGGTGGGACTTCTGAAGTTCCCTTTATCCTACAATGACCTAAAGCAAGACGACCTCAAAGATATCTCCTTTACCTGAACCTCAGAATTTATGGGCATGATAGTGATTGGGATATCACGGCTTCCATGATGGGTTTTTTTTTCAAATGTAGGAAGTAAAGAGAGCCTTTTCACTTTGACTTCTTTGTAACTATTGCTAGAGCCATCATTAAGCAATTGTCCGAGTTCCAGCAGTTGTGACGCTTCAGATTCTCTTTGATATTGGTGCACCTACTTTTGCACCAAAATGAAACCTTCTTCTCATAATTCATGTGCTTGGCCACTTACGATGAGTCGAGAAATGTAATGTCAGTGTCCTACTGGACACCCCTGCTATTGGCCTCCTATGATTCCTATCAGTTTGCATACCTATTTATGGCTCCCGTACTCAAGGACTTTGGAGTGATCTCTAATGAGCCACTAGCCTGTTTCTCTCAGATTTAGATGAACTAGATGCAAAATGAGCGTCCTCCTTGCGACTGGTTCATGGACCCTGATTTTTCTTTCATCCGCGTGCATGGGTTCTCCGAAGAACCTTTCCAGCTACCCAGTTACGTAACTGACCGAAACCCTGGCCCTTGAAATGGTAAGGTAGTTGGTGAGCATCGAGTAGGCCATCGGTGCTGGAAAGCATGATGCCTATCACCGAAGATAACAAGGCCATTGGCCCAATCACTCTAGTAAGAAGAAAAGTTGCTGAGCAAACCCTGATGTCAAAAATGGTGTAGCTTGGTTAACCAAATAAATACGAAATATTCATTTAATTAAAATGGACAGATTTATGTGACTACATTTGCCCCTCTTTGAGACGGTGCGGTTTGTCGCATCATTTCAAAGAAAGAAAAATAGGTGTGAAGAAATGCCCCATAAAATATAAATTTAATGGGTGGTATGCCCCCTCGAGAGATGGGCCAAAAAATTTCAAAAAATCGGGCGATCTCTCGAAAAAGAATGAAAATTGGTAGGGTGATAGAAGAGAAGAAGTTATGTATACTGGTGAAAAATAGAAGAAATTGGGGGAAACATGGAGAAATGGGGGGCTCGGGAAGTTCACGGGGACCACGGCGATGGGCGAGGCAAAGTTACGGTGATGGCGGGGGGTATAAATGGGGTGAAATGGGTGAAAATAGGATCATTTGTGACCGCGACCAGTTGAAAACGAGAGCTCTGATAGTGACATTTGGAAGAGCAAGGAGGAGCTACTATGCCGATTCCGATCACCGAGCACAGATTCGAGCGAGTCCGACGGTTCCAGCGCTCAAACGACTATGGACCAGCGGTACGCAAATTTGAAAATTTAATTTTCATGCATTTTTGATAGGTTTTTAGCTGAGTCCAAGTCAAGTCAGAGCAAAAGCGCTGGAACTCTGGTTTTGGTGCTTTTGCTCCATAAACTAGCGCTTTTGCCATGCATTAGCACTATTGTATGTAAGTTTTAGCGCTATTGACTAAGTAACGCTATTGGACGGTGAATTGAGCGCTATTGTTTTTAAAGAGCGCTATTGTATAGCTGTTTTAGCGCTTTTGAAGTTGTAGCGCGTCCGTAGGGCTTTTTGAGCGTTTTTGTCATGGTAATAGCGCTATTGTGTAAAACTAGCGCTTTTGTAGGTAAAATAGCGCTTTTGTCTTAGGATAAAGAGATGCCCCAGTGTTGGACAAAACAAATCTCTTGATGCCAATGATTGATGGATGGCGAGGTGAAGTGGGAGTTGTTTTGAACCATAGCAGCCCGATGAGACTTAGGTCATTTGTTAGGATAAATGCCCGTTGAAATCTAGGTGGCCATGATTGCTTACCTGTTGAGACCCGAAGATACTTGATCAAAGTATCTGATGATAGTCTAGGTTTAAACTTAAGAAAGTTTGAAAACAAAACAATTGATAGTGATGGATGAATGTCTTATGTGCAGGAGGATCTGCACGTGTTGCAGTTACGCAAGCGTCATCCTGCGACATAGGGGTTGCGGAACCGATTGAATCAAACTGAGATAGATTGTATTGCAGCGATTGGTCTCTACGAGGTGATGCACATGCCCGTGATTCGGATGAATCATGGCTTGATCACAGCATTGGCAGAGCGATGGCACAGTGAGACATGCACGTTTCATTTGGCACAGGGAGAGATGACTGTGACCTTGGAGGACGTGTGGCGCATCCTTTGGATTCCGATTCGAGGAGAGCTGGTCACATATGACAGATCCTGGGGGACCGTGTCATGTCAGAGGATTTTTGATGATGATGTATATATTGACGATGGCTCAATCGCATGGGAGGATATAGCGGCACTATATGAGCCCCTTCCAGCAGTGTTGTCAGGGATTGTGGGAGGACTACTGTGTCCAGATAGGTGGTCACATGGATTGACAGTGGGATGGGGACAGGTGATAGAGATGATGATGACCGAGGGGACCTGATTTGCATGGGGGCCGTGCGTGCTAGCGCACATGTATCAAGAGCTCCATGAGGTAGTGTACCGAGGGAGGGGTTCTCTAGCAGTGGGCATGACGCTGCTACATGTTTGGGCATGGGAGCACCTACCAGTGACTCAACCAGTGAGTCTCAAATTCCGAGCCGTGGACTAGCCATACATGTTTATGTATAGTGGCATGATGAGTCAGCCCCACTTAGGGAAGTTAGAGTGGTAGCAGTGAGTATTGGATGACTTGGATGCAGTGATATGGTGACCATACTTGGAGTGTGAGCCATGGGATGATGACGCAGAGGCACTGTCGTATGTGTTCATGACCCAATTCCTCATTGGGAGGACCTCCTATCATGTAGAGAGGCAGGTGCCGGGATGAGTGATGAGGCAGTTTGGATGGCAGCAGGGACTGCCTAGTGGATCAGGGGAGTATGCACGGGTGATTCGGGAGAGGTATGCATGGGGTCCAGTGCTACCTTATGATCAGGCACTGGCAGAGTTTTGGACACTGCAGGCGAGGCCATGGGACCTACGACCGAGGGTCGTTGATGCAGGGGTGACAGCGGAGTATACACAGTACCGAGTGGCACACTCAATCCGACGGATATCAGACCCGGCAGAGCTGAGCCCATCTTTTGAGGATGAGAGAGGACGGGGATGAGGACGGAGAGTAGGAGGTCAAGGTGGAGGAGGAGGAGGTGGAGGTGGAGGAGATGGAGGTGGCGGAGGAGGGGGAGGAGAAGGATTTGGAGGAGGTGGGTTGGGGATGCTGAGGCAGCGGAGAGGGAGAGGTGGACTACCTCTGCAGATATCACAGGGACTTTTGATGCAAGGCGGAGTGCAGCTGAGTGGGAGGGGGATGGAGAGAGAGATCCCGATGGATACAGGTGCAGGGGAGGGTGGTGCAGGGGAGGGACCTACTGGAGGGGGTGATACAGGTGAGGCAGACATGGACATAGGAGAGGGAGCTACTGGAGATCTGTGGGATCATATGATAGGTTATTTGCAGACCCAGATAGAGAGATTAGAGGAGGAGGTAGCAGCTAGGGATGTGCAGCTATTTGCATGTGAGTCAGAGCTGATGGTGGTGCTACGGGAGAGAGATACTGTGGTGGAGAGATTAGCGGAGCTGTAGGAGAGAGTTCGAGCGGGAGTAGGAGCACAAGGTCCTACAGGGGAGGTTATGAGGCAGTTTGGGCGAGCACAGGCTGAGATAGAGTACTGGTGAAGTTTATATGAGCAGGTGGTGCCACTTAGTCAGCGAGCTCTCAGTTATACCCAGATGCAGTAGACGAGATCAGAGCGATCACAGAGGATGCAGAGTAGTGGGGGAGTGATGGGTCCTTTGAGGCGGGAGAGATCAGGAGATGCAGGAGGGAGTGGAGGTTCGATGAGGCCTCCACGGAGAGATGGATCAGGTGGTGCAGGTACTAGTGGTGGAGCAGGTAGGGGTGGTGGTGGTGGTACAGCATCTGGCCAGAGTGGCATTTGAGAGAGCATTTTTGCATATATGTATTGTATCATTGTCTATTTATGGACTGTATCTTGGATGGCTCTTGGTAGCTGATTTTGTAGACTTCATTGTACTCTGATATATGAGAGGAGATATATATATGAGGAGATCCCATATTGTGGTGATATGCATTTGATTATGTATGGATGTTTATGCATGATTATGATTTATTGCTTAGATGGATATGTGTACATGTTTCTTTTATGCATGTTTTTATGATGATCTATGATGTGAGATACTGACATATGAATGCAGGTTTATATATGTATGATTTATTTGTTGATTTTTGATGTAATGCTTTATGTATGTAATGCCATAATGATATATGCTTATGCTTGATGTATGAATAGGATTTTGGTGTTTCCTATTGCGATGTAATGATGAGATAACATTAATACAATGGTGGAATGAATGATGTTATGTATGAGTATGCATCTAGATGTGTTTAGATGAATGTAATATGGATAAACAAAATGTAAAGTACAAATGTTTATATGATAATGCCTAAATGAAATGCATATGTAAAATGGATATATGAAATGGTATGAACCAATGATTTGTAAACAAATGGACTTATGAATCTAAATGCGTAAATATGAGAGTGTGATGATACTATAACTAATATTTTTGATAACTGCACGTTAATGCAATTAAAAAGAGGATAATGAATGCGATGTGAAATGAATTCTAAAATGACCATAATAAAATACTTTAATAACTAGATGAACGAATGCACTGTTTCATTTATAAATGAACGTGATGCAATGATAAATGATAAAGGATAATGAAATGATGATGAATAATTGACACTATACGAATGCTTTAGTAAATGATTTAAAACAATCAAAGACAATTTGATCCTATGAATAAATCAACTTATTTTATGATTAATGCAATGATGCAAAATGATTGATGAAAACTTAATGTCCAAAATGAACTATATGCAATATTAAGTTTTAAAAAAATGACATGAATGTTTTAATGCAAGATATAACTAAATGTTTAATGCAAGATGCAACTAAATATTTAATGCAAGATGCAACTAAATGTGAGGATGATATGATCATGAGGAATGCAAGGTTTGTAAGACTTTGCGTGATGCATTGATGATGTATCAGAGTACTCGATCATGATTGTATCCAAGACTAGCTTTATTTAGTCATTTTTGCATGTAAATCCTACATTTGAATGAATGAATGGATGGGTGATATGCAACAGAATGCAAGATATAAACAGATGAGGTGAGATGACGATCCATAGTGCTCTATTTTCATCATTGAGCTTTAAAATGTTGGAAGAGAATACAAGCATCTTGACATAAAGATTCAAGATGACCTGAGTATTTCTTACATGGATTTTGATATAGCAAGTTAATACAAGCAACTTGATATAATGGATCAAGTTGACCTGAGTATTGCTTGCGGAACAGACAAGGATTATCTCCTTTCATGCATGACTTGGATTGTCCTCCTTGATCTTAGGCTGATCAGATCCTAAGACAAGTGCATACCGTACTAAGAAAATAAAACCTTTATCCAAATTGGATGAGGAGGAACCAAAGAATGAGCATTGTACCTGTAAACAAATAGTATATACATAAAGAATAAAGAATATGGATCCTTGGTAATGGTTCATGTCCATATGGTCGAGGTATATGCTATAGTCAGCAAGCTGTAATGATCTAGGACTGCATTTTTGCCTATGATCACGTAGCTTGGTGAACTTCCCACGTAGACACCATTAGTACATGCCCCAGAACTTCATCGGAAATAATGCGCAAATGATACAAAACAAGGCTGAAAGATCCCGATACAGATAAACAAATGAATTACTCATGAATCAACCAAGTTTTTGATAGCTTAACATAATTTTCTAGTCAAAGAAAATGTCACTTTTGTCTTTGTTTTGGGTAAGGAAGGATGCATCCTTTTTTAAAGACAGTTTGGATTGTTGATGTCGATTGTTTTGGTCGATTGATAAGTGGTCATTGTGTGAGTGTTTGTGTTAATGTTGGTTTTGCATCTGCTCAAATGAATATGTACAAGGTGTTGCCATGTTTTTGTTTTGATTTTCGATGGTTTTTCGTTGTTTTTTGGTTTTTTGTATTGTTTTTGAATGTTTTTGGATTTTGATGATTATTTGAATGTTTTTAGATTTTGTGAGACATTTTTTAATGTTTTTGCCAATGAATCATAAGTAATGTAGAATCCACTTCCATCATCTAGATTGTAAGGGTATTGCCCCCAAGTTTAGACATGACTATGAAAAAGTGGGATGCAAGACGCATGAAGTACTATCTCTTTATTGCAAATCAAATAACAAGCCATGGTTAGATGGATGGATGTTGTGTATGCATGACTGTGATCGCAACGAGCCTAAAAGATACTAGAGCCATTGTCTTTATGAGTGGCACCTATTTGCCAGGTTTTTACCATTGCACTTACCCAAGGTGCCACCGGAGTGGTTGTTCACCATTTGGATGCATGATTTTTCTTTACTTTTTTTGAATGTTTTTGTATTTCTTCAGGACATTTTTCTGAATGTTTTTGGTATTTTTTGGTATGCAGGGGAGCTTGATGCTTTGTTCAGCTTAGGTATAAAACCGTTTGAGGTGCATGCTGTTGATTGGATCTGCAAGTGGTTCTCCTTCTGATGTAGCCAACTGATATGCCCCGGACCCGAATACAGCAGTGACAACATATGGGCCCAGCCAGTTTGATTCAAACTTGCCCTGATGTTCTTTGTTTGGTTGGTTGCGAGGATTCACTCGTAGAACAAGATAACCTACCTCAAATGTATGAGATCTAACTCGGTGATTGTAGCTTCTACTCATGCACTGCTGATAGGCTTTGAGGTGATTGTATGCAGCTTGTCGCTTTTCATCAAGTAACTCCAAGTCCTGAAGACGAGATACTCTGTATGCTTCATCATCGATGAGATTGTGTGATGAAACCCGTAAGGATGGTATCTCGACCTCAATAGGTAAGATAGCTTCTACACCATAGACCAATGAATAAGGAGTTGCACCTGTAGGGGTTCAAATGCTAGTTCGATATGCCCATAATGCTGGATTCAATTGAACATGCCAATCACGACCGGCATCATTGACTGTCTTCTTTAGGATCCTCAATATGTTTTTAGTGGATGCTTCGGCCTGACCATTGCCTTGTGGGTAATAGGGAGTGGAAAAGCGGTGCTGGATATGAAATTTCTCACAAAGCTCACGGACATCCTGATTTTTGAAAGGAAGACCATTATCTATGATGATGGACATGGGTACACCATACCGGCAGATGATGTAGTTGAGGATGAATGAGGCGATCTACTTGCCGGTGACTTGGGTAAGTGGAACAGCTTCGATCCACTTGGTGAAATATTCGGTGGCGGTAATAATAAATTTATGGCCATTGGATGAAGATGGATGAATCTTACCCACAAGGTCAAGGCCCCATTGACAGAAAGGCCATGGTGTCGTGATTGGTTGGAGTTCCTGGGTCGGTGCATGTATCAAGTCACCATGAATTTGACATTTCTTGCATTTTCTAACAAAGTAGTAAGAATCTTTTTCCATAGATGGCCAATAGTATCCAGCTCGCATGATCTTTTTGGCTAGTGATGGACCGCTTGCATGAGTCCCGCAAATTCCTTCATGTACCTCTTCCAAAGACTTTGTTATCTCATCTTGTTCCAGACATCGAAGGAGAGTACCATCAAGACTACGTCGGTATAGGGTTTCGGCAATAATGGTATATCGAGCAGTTTGGCGAATGAAGGTTTTTCGTTGGTTATTTGATTGGTTGGGAGGAAGGGTATGATCGTGGAGATAGGTGTAGAACTCACCGTACCATGGGGATTCGGAACCAACAAGGTGACATATCATTTCAAATTCAGGGATATCATAAGTAGGGATCCAAAGCTGTTCTACCAAGAACTCGTAGTGTGTTGAATTCTGTGGAAGATCTAGTAGAGATGCGATGGTAGCCATGGCGTCAGCAGCTCGATTCTGATCTCTTGGTATCTGCTCAAAAGTGATAGTAGTAAATGATGTCTTTAGAGTGTCCACCATTTGCTTGTATGGCATGAGTTTATCATCCTTGGTCTGATACTCATCTGTGGCTTGTCGAATGACCAGTTGGGAGTCACCATATACTTGTAGTTCTTGTAATTTCCATTGTATGGCTAATCTGAGTCCCGTGATTAAGGCCTCATACTCTGATATGTTGTTGGTGCATGGAAATGTGAGCCTGTAAGACTTCGGGATGCTGTCACCTTGAGGTGTGATAAATAGAATGCCTGCCCCCGAGTCGTGCCTAGTGTATAAACCATCAAAATATAATTTCCATGGTTGTGCTATTGTGATCATGAATATCTCTTCATCTGGAAAATTGGAAATGAGAGGATGATCGCCTATGAGTGGTGCATCGGCCAACTGATCTGCAATAACTTGACCTTTGATAGCTTTACGATCTACATACTCAATGTCAAATTCACTTAGAATCATCACCCATTTGGCCAAGCGGCCTGTCAATGCTGCTTTGCTGAGTAAATACTTGAGTGGATCAATCTTTGCGATGAGTTGTACCTTGTGTGTTAATAGATAGTGCCTCAGTTTAGTGGCTGCTAAGATTACTGCTAGGCAAGCTCGCTCAATAGGTGTGTAATTGAGTTCATAGCCAACCAGTGCACAAGAGATGTAGTATACAACACACTCTTTGCCTTCTGCATTATGTTGTGCCAGTAGTACACCCAATGCTATACTTGTTGCTGAGATATAAAGTAACAACGGTCTACTTGAATCTGGTGGCATCAGCAATGGTGGATTCATGAGATAGTCTTTAAGCGTCTGAAATGCTTGCTGGCATCGGGCATCCCACTGAAAGTGGATGTTCTTGTGTAGCAGATGTGTAAATGGGTGACACTTATCAGCCAATTGTGCAATGAATCTTTGGATGGATTGAAGCCGTCCTTGTAGTGTTCTTAGCTGACTGATATTCCTTGGAGGTGGCATGTCCATGATTGCTTTAACCTTTGCTGGATCGATCTCAATGCCTTTGCTTGAGACAATGTATCCTAGAAGCTTCCCGGAGGTTACTCCAAAGACACATTTCTTGGGGTTGAGTCGAACATGGTATTGTTCTAGTCTATCAAAGATTTTATCTAAGATGTGGAGATGCCCATCTCTAGTGAGTGATTTTGCTAGTAAGTCATCCACATAATCTTCCATCATAGTATGCATCATGTCATGGAAGATGGTGGTCATTGCTCTTTGATAGGTTGCTCCTGCATTCTTTAGACCAAAAGGCATTACATTCCAGCAGTATGTCCCCCATGGACATGTGAAGGCTGTCTTATGTTGATCTTCTGGTGCGATCTTTACTTGATTATATCTTGAAAAGCCATCCATGAGTGAAAGCATGGCATGTCCTGCTGTCAAATCCACTATGATGTCGATATTTGGTAGGGGGAAGTCATCCTTAGGACATGCTTTATTCAGATCTCTGAAGTCAGTACAAATGCGGATGCCCCCTTTTGGTTTGCCAACTGGCACAATGTTGGAGATCCATTCTGCATAATCAATTGGTCTAATGAAACTAACATCTAGGAGTTTCTTGAGTTCTATTTTTACTAGCACTGCAATCTGGGGATGCATCTTACGAAGCTTCTGCTTGACAGGTTTGGCTCCTTCTGCTACTGTGAGATGATGCATAACTAAATCAGGATCAAGCCCAGGCATGTCTGCATGTGACCATGCAAAGTTGATCTGACATTGCTGGAAGAACTCTATAAATTTAGGTTGTTCCTCTGGAGTGAGAAGAGATGCCAGATGTATAATATGAGGATTTTCAGGATTCCCCACATTGTATTCTTTGGTTTCCTCGATAAGAATCGTTGATCGTTCCTGTTGTGTACCTTCAGGGAGAATGTCAAACCCTTCATCCTCAGGTGCCTCAGAGAGGTTTTCACCATTGGATACGCTCTTTCTTTTTACTTTTGTCGGATCAAACAGTGCCATAGTGTGGTTTTCACTGGAAGATCCATGTTTTATTGTTATATTTTTGCAGCTGAAAGGTTTGGCATCCGCCCCAAAGTATGTTGCGCTATTAAGTTCAATGGTGAATCCAACTTTGTGATCCCCGCTTGGTAGATTATCCCTTAATTCCAAAAAGTCAATGATAGCCTCATCATTTTGGAAGAGGTCAAGACATGGTGGATTTGATTGGTTCCATTTGATGAGTTCAGGGTGGATAATGGGCATTACTTCATCGATTAGGTTAAGTACGTTAGATGTATCAGTGAGGGTTAAGACAGTGTGGTGAAGGTCGTTGATGGTACTCTCCCTATCAGAATCAGGTGTAGGATGAGACGTAGGGTCTGTGGAAGATGTTTCCAGCTCAGGAACCCAAGTGGTCTTTATCTGTGCTTCTCCGTAAACAGGGATGTCTTTGCATGGTGGTGGTGGTGACGTGTCTTCCTCATCTGAAGTATTAAGCTATACAGAATCAAATTCCCACTCATGTGAGTCGGTCTCCGAATCACTTTCCAGCATCCGATTGCTATACCATACTGGGATGTCGCGGGAGTTGAATACTACTGGTGTGATTGGTTTATGTATCTTTGTAGTAATTGGTGTTGCAGGAATTTTGATGGGGATTAAAGGATTTGTCACTGGAAGTATCGGTAGTGTTGATTTAGTGGCTTCTATTGGAACGGCTAGTGCCATAGATGTTGCTACAGGTCCTGATACAGTTGCTTCTACAAATGGTGTTGCGGATGGGATTACTGGTTTGTTTGGTGGGATGGTTGGTATTGTAGATGGTTGCGGTGGGTTTGTGAGCCTCGATGGGGCAGTGGGGATAGTGCTTGATGGTGCTTTGATTATGAAAGGTGTCCTCTTTGCAGTAGGTGGGCAAAATGGTTTGCTGGGTTTTCCTTTGAACTTGAGTTTAGGAAGGATCTCTTTTTCAAAGCCCAAGCCTGTATTACCTTTGGTCTTAAATTCTGGTAGTAGAGGTTCATGTCATCCTTGTTTGCAGTATCCCAAAGCACTCTGACCATCATATCCCATTCTTTGCATAATGAGGAGGCCTTTGCCATACTGTTCTGTAGGAAGTGTAACTTGCGGTTTATCAATGGTGAGGGGATCTTTATAGATCCATTCCGCTAGGTCCTCATCTTGTGTCTCTTCCTCTTGACTCTTTCCAAGGACGAAAGGCGTCAAGGCACATGTTGGCGTGATTAATGGTTGCGGAAGTGACTGCTGTGGTTTACCATGTGTTCTAGGAGAAGTGGGCATTTGTCCCACACAAAAGAGTTGACTCAAGTTGTATTCTCTAGGACCTTCCTCTACTACTTTCATCTTAAGCTTTTCTTGCTTGGGTATCAATGCCTCACCGGGAAGTGGAAGGACCCCTTTGATCTTGTGATGGAAGTGGATTCTTGAACATCAGATGATCATTATTGGTCGTTTTTGGGTCATGTCCTTCAATTTCAATTTCTCCTCAATCAATAAGATCCTGAATGAGATCTTTCAATCAGTGACAATTACTTGTCTTGTGTCCTCTTCCTTGATGGAACTCATAGTGTTCAGTATCTCTCCACCATGCCGGTTTGACCTGAGGCTCATAGTTTGATAGCTTAGGTAGAGTGATCAAATTTTGAGAAATGAGTTGTCGCAACACTGTTTCAATGGGTTCCCCTAAGGGAGTGTATGTGCATTTTTGTTTTTGCTGATGAGGTCTAGGTTCATCGTGAGATGTGATGCGACCTTGATTAGAAGGAACATTTGTGTTGTTCTGAGGTGGAGGATTTTGTCCTACAAACTAAACCACGGGTTGTGCATTTTGGATAGTTCGAGCATCCACAACCCCATCGTTGACGATATTCTTATTCTTGTTCCAGAAGTTTGGTTTATCACTATTGAAGCGCGGGCGAGGACCATCTTTTGGTTCATTAAAGATTTTGATGAGTCCTTTCTTGATGAGTGCCCTTTCACATTTTAAACCCTTGGTGATCATATCGTTAAAAGAGTCTGTGTCTTTGACATCCAGGTGAAATTCCATTTCTTCATTTAAGTTGGAAATGAAAATTTCCACTAGTTCTCGTTCAGGTAACTAAAGAGAACGTCTGCTAGACATTTGGCGCCATCGTTGCAGGAATACTGAGAATAGTTCACCTGGTTTTTGTTTGGTATTGCACAGATCAGCCATGGTGATGTCGCATTCAATATTATAAGAGTAATGAGATAGGAACTTCTGGATGAGTTCCTCAAATGTTCTAATGCCACCTAGTAGTCGGGAAAACCATGATGTGGTTGTTCCTCCCAATCTTTGGGGAAAAAGGCACATTAGGTATGTGTCTTCATATGCCACTTCAAGACAAGCGGAATGAAATTCTCAGACATGATCGCGGGGATCCCCCTTTCCTCTATATTTTTCAAATTTGGGTGTTTCGAATCCTCGTGGAAATGGTGGCATGTAAAGATTCCTATCAAAAGGATAGGGACAGATGTCATTGAGTGAGAATTGGTTAGTCTTGACACCACTATGAAGCTGTTGGGCGAGATTCTCGACTTGTTGCCACAGCATCTCCATTTCATTTGGAGGAGGAGGTGGTGGGTTACCTTGAGGAATGTTATATCTGATGGGATCTCTACCTCTTTCCTCTTCATGGTGACTTTGTCTTTCTGATTCTTGTCTTAATTGGGCAAGATCAAAGTCAGAGGGGAGTTTTGCTCCTTCTTGAGCGAGTCTTAAGAAGTGAGCATCTGCATTGCTCCTGAGTATTTCGTCAAAAAGTCTGTTAAAGAGAGGGTTATGTTGAGCCCTTTCTATTGTTGCAGGAGTGGGAGTACTTGGGTTTTCATCATCTGCATTTCCTCCAAGTGCTTCTTGAAATTCATTGAGATTTTCCTCTTCTCCTTCTTCCCTTTCTATTTCTCGTTGCTTGGACTGTGATCGGGTTTGAGCCATTTTGCTTTATGAGTCTTTGTTGAAGTTGTGTGAAAATGATGATGAGTTTGTTGATGAAATGAAAGATGGATGGTTGGTGTTTTTGTGTTTTTTGTGGATCTCTAGCACCTTAAAGGTAGATGTAACCAAAATTCCTTCTTTGAATTGCTTGCTTGTTTTGATAAGTTTTGATGTGATAAGGTGTAGAGAAATCTGAGATGTGTTACAGATTGAACTACCTAGTAATGAGAGGATTCACTCATAAACTAGTTTTAACCTGCGTAGATGTGTCTCTTAGGATGAGCTTATCCTAGATGTAGAAACAATCTAAAAAGTGATGTGATGTGTTTGATTCAAGCAATATTTAAAAAGGAATCTTGGGACAAGAACCTCATAATGTTTTGAGAGTTTTGGGATGGATTGATGATGGAATAATGATGTATGAATGAGATGATGGATGTTTTGTTTTCAACTTCAATAAAAAATTTGTGTTACAAATGGAACAAACTCTACTTCTTCCCTTTCAGGCGTTGGTGGCACTTCTCGAGCTATGTTGTAGGTGATACAGATGTTTGGGAAGAAGTTGGGATTAATCTTTCCTCTTTGATTTTTGTGATAACTCAGAGCTCTATATTGCATAAAAGCTCTGTGGTTCAATGATTCTGAATCAAACTCGTTTGTTTTACCTTGAAGGTATAGACGCATGCGATGTAGAAAGATTCTATGTGAGACAAAAATTTGTCTATTGAGATAGAAGAATTTCCTCCTTTTGATCAAAGCCTTTGAGCTTAATGGTCTCCTTTTCAAGTTGATATTCTGATGACACTTCTTCTTTCGCAAGATGTGAAGAATGGTCATAAAAATTTTGATTCTTTGTTGTTTGCACTTTGTTTTTGATATTTTTGGTTGTTTTTGAGAAATGTTGGATGAATACTATGTTTTTGGGATTGATTTTCTGATTTTTCTTTGACAAGAAAACAAAGCAAGCACACAAACACAAGAATGTTGCCCCCAAAGGCACAAATGAGTATGGGTCTAGATCAACCCAATCCTTGGACTTGTATATGACCCTTCTTTTAGATGTATTTTAAGATGTATTTCCAAAGCCTGAAGTCGGCTCAATTTGCACTAGGTCTGTAAAATGAACACACTTCAAACACTTTTTATCCCTAAGGTCAAATGGCCAGTTGTGATAAATTTAGCCCACATCTTGATATTTCTTCGACTTTGGTACTACATACCTTATGAATCCCGTCGTGGCAGGTAAGGATGTGATATACTAAGTCTTGCACGAGTATAACAAATAGATGATCCCTATGATGGGGGAGTCACCACTTTTATCAAGCCACAAGTGACTTTTCAAAAAGCTATGTTTCTACTCAAGGAAATATGTATGGTGAGTAACTTGGGAGCAAAACCTTCTATGCTCTTGCACTAAATTATACCTCAAATATCCTCAATCAATAGAATGGGTGGGCTACTATTTAAAGGTGTTTAGTCATGTTTGATTTTTTTGGACATAAGTTCATTCTGCAGTGACTCACTTAAGAGCCTTGTAACTGGTGGTGGGGCCCATTTGTCCTTTCGGCCAGTTACACTGTAGGAACAGCTATACCCAAGGCTACAGCTTTCGCTCTCACCTGATTTCTATAGCGGCTCGAAGGATTTACCGCTCGAGGTCGTTCCCAAGAGTATCGATCCCTTGGCAGGCCTCTCTTAAAAAGATAAAATTTTGAGTGTTACTAACACTTTTCTCTTGCACCTAGGACCACGAGAGCCAAGGGAGAGGATAGTGTGTGTTAGAGGTAGGACCACTCGACTGACCTTTGTGCACAAGCATGCCAAACACAAAATTCACTTGTTCTTTTTAATCCATTATTGCAAATATGATCTAACTATTTGGAGATGTTGCTCCAACAGCCATGGTGTTCTTTTTAACTTCAAAAGAAATGTGTTTTGTAATCTAGAATTTGAAAATCCTAGTCAACTCAATGGAAAACACGTTTGCTTTGAAGTAAAATTTGTTTTTGCAAAAAAAAATCAAAACAAGTGGTTTGTAAGTTTTTAACTGCACCAAAATTTGAAGTGTGGCTTGTGATTTTTAGATTTGATGCAAGGAAAGAAACTTTGTTTGGTTGATTTTAAACACCCAAAATAAAGATGAATCCTAACTAGAAAACAATGAAAATTTGTTGTTTTGTGTTTTTCAATGTTCTTTTTAAGCACCAAATGACAAATGTGTGATTTTTATGGTGAGTTGTTAACCTGCATGAACAAAAACAAGTTAGTAAAAATCGATATTCAAGGGGGGCTTCCACAAGCCTAAGATGTTCAATTTTTTGGTTACAAAGCGACTTGGACAACACTCTATCGCAATAGCGCTAGTCTGTGTTTTGGACAGAAGTGCTAATTTATACAATAGCGCTAGTCTGCGTTTACAGAAGTGCTACTTTACACAGTAGCGCTTAAAGAACTGGAGAGACAGAAAAGACAGAAGCGCTAGAATTTTCCCAATAGCGCTAGAATAATCTCAAAAGCGCTTAAATAGTTTCAAAAGCGCCAAAAATTTTTCAATAGCGCTATTTTAAGGACAATAGCGCTGAAAGAAAAAGTATCGGTAGCGCTAGAACGTGTTCAAGAGCGCCGAAGCGCGACCTGTGTGGCACTTTCAACAATCAAACATGTTAGTAAAAAAAAATGAGATGTTTTTGGTGGTTCGATTCACGTCGGGTTCACCAAATGATGCCCTCCTAAATGGCACAAGGTTAGTCTATGATCAAAGAACACAAAACACACAAAAAATTAGTGTTAGTCAATCTAAAACTAATCTATGAAGGCATACCAAAAGAGACACTAAAAAGCATGATAATATATCTAATAAGTAAAACAAAGATTATGAGGCATCTCCAACTGCCTCTTAGCATGGCCTTAGCTTCTTCTCCCTTGTTCCTCTCCTCTCCAAGTTCCAAAATAGTGTAGCTCTCAGCAGCTTTTTGCACTATGGATGCTTATGGAGGATTGAGATTGTAGTAGAGCTCTAAATGTGAAATGAAATGCTAATACTATGCTAAAATGATGTATTTTAACCAAAATAACAAGATATGAGATTGCTTATACTAAAATGCTCTCTAAAATGTCTATAGCTTAGATGCATACAAGTTTTCAAGATCTGGATTATGAAAGAATGGGCTCTATTTATAGGAAAAATGGAGCAATGGATGGCCAGGATTGAAAGGTTTAATCAAGGGTCAAGCTTGAAAGTTGGGGATCCATGTGCACAATTTGCACCAATAAAATGGTGACAAGTGTCAACACAGGATTGGGTTGAGAGAAGAGGTTGGAGGCATTAAAGGCCTGAGAAGACTTCATGGTTATCTAAAGGCTAAGGGTCAAGTCTAAATTAAGATTATCCACTGGATTAAGAGTTAATCCAAGGATAAACCTTTGTGCAAATGATTAAGAGATAATCATGGTCAAAGCATTAAAGGCTTGATGAGACCCTTGGGTTGGGTAGAGGTTGAGTCAAAACAAATGTTTTAACCATGTGAAAGGGTTTGGGTTAACCATTAATGGTTTTTGGAGACTTTGGGGATTAAATGGTTGAAAGTTGGAAGCCTTCAATGGTTATCAAAGACTTTGAGGAATTAAGTGGTTGAAGGTTGAAAGCCTTTAATGGTTATCAAAGACTTTTAGGCTTTGAGAAGTGACTCCATTTTGCTTAGGAATGTGACAATAATTAGGGAATGGATTAGGCTAATTAGGAAGGGGTTAGAAGAATCTAGAAAGGGATTAGATTTTTGCAAGTGGATTTGGTGGGTGAGGGAAAATAGGATTTTATTAAAATAAAAATTCATTTATTTCAATAAATGTGTGCAAGTTGCATTTGTAGGAAAATGCAAGTGGGGGGATAATGATTTAAATAAATGTTTGATTTAATTTATCTAAAAGAGGAAAAGGGGATTTAATTAAATAATTGATTTTATTTATTTAATTGATTAAAATTTGATTTAATGAATTAATTAAAATAAATTGAATAATTTATTTAATTAATAGAAGAATGTTTGGGGATGAATTAATTAAATATTAATTTAATTAATTGATGGCTAGTGGATTTTTAACCAAATAAATACGAAATATTCATTTAATTAAAATGGAGAGATTTATGTGACTACACTTATAATAATGAGAAATAAAAGAGACTGGTATCTAAAGGAACTTAAGACTCTACTCACATCACAAGTGGACATATTATAGAGAGCCTACTCCAATGCAGAAGCTACCTTAGCAACTCCAAAAACCTGTACACTGGATTCAATGGAAGAGTTCCATTCACAGATAATGTCTACACTAGAATATACTGAGAACATGCTGGAGTCATGGACAAATGCTTTATCACAGTTGAAGAGGAACTTCAATGTTCATTTCATGAGAATTGCTTATGCATGAACTTTAATTTAGTTTTTCAAGTTATTATTGTATATTCTAAACACTTGGATACAAATTTTCTATATATATATATATATATATATATATTGCTTTTTCAATTTGGCATTGTTGTCAAAGGGGGAGTATAAATATGTACATGTATTTTTGAAAATTTTGTATGATGTATGCATTAAGGGGGAGCATGTGTATATGTGTAAATTTGTTTTGTATGCACACTTAGCGGTATTATTATAAAATTTTCTAAGTGTTGCCATCAATGCCAAAGGGGGAGATTGTTGGCTTGATGATGATTGTAATATATTCATCATATGTTGTCATTGATGAAACACACACATACACATATGTTCATATTTTGTACCGATGTAACTTCAAGTTGTTTACACTACAACTGATATACTAAGGGATTTATCTCTAACTGATACTTTGTGACAACCGGTATATGCATAAAAGACAACTAGTGGATATACATTAGTCAACATCAAGATGAAGATCAAGCAAAGATTATTGCAAGAGAATCAAGGATAATGGTTTATATATTTAACTCCAACCAGTATCGATTGTTCCAACTAATATTCATTGATTGTGTCACGAGTTATCACAAATCGTGATGAGTTGTCCCACTGATAAATTTTGGTAGTATTTTTGTTATGATTCCTTTAGGCCGACATGAAATCTAAATGTCTATATATTGACATCATAGTGAATTATTTTATATGATGAGCAAAAGTGATTTTTTGTGTGTGAGAGACAAAGTGCTAAGTTGCAAAGTATGTTGAATAGCAGTGTTGAATATGTTTAGAAGAATCTGATCAAGCAAGTATTGTGCTACTTAGACAGATCAAACCATTCCTATTGTCTTCTAACAATTACAACATAAGTCAAATCCCCTAACTGGGTAAGCTCTAGCTGGCTTCAATGTAAAAATCCTCTAACAGGGTGATCCATTAGTTTGGATTCATAAATCCTCCACCGAGGTTACTCCTAATAGGGTACTACCTTTTATAGGGTATAAGCTTCTAATCAAGCTTTGGGATCTCTAACAAGATTGGCTCCTAGCAAAGCACTTTGTAGACCCTAACCGGTCAGTTATCTATTCCTGCAGGTAGTTAACTTGTGAGTTCCATCTCACTGTGGTTTTTAACTATTTGGGTTTTCCACATATAAATATTTGTGCTATGGTGGATGTTTTACTTATTGTGGATGCTATTATATCATTTTGGATTACATGCATTGTGTTCAATAAACTTATTAAGTTCATCTACTAGTTACTAGCTGAAGTAGTATCATTTTTGGTGTCACTGATTCACCCCCCCTCTCGGTGCTTTTCAAGTCCATCATAAAAAAACCAACAACGAGTTTTAATTTGCATATTTATATGCAAAATTTTGTATATATAAACAGTAATGAGCTTGATCATCTATATTAGATGCCAAATTTTATATATAAAAGTACTCATGTTTGCAAATTTTGAGAGCCCAAATTTGTACCATTTGTAATAAATTTTTACCATCTCTAATAGGGAAATGTTATAATTTTCACTTGAAACTGATTTGAAGGTTTAATCAATTCATTTTGTGTACATATTGTTGATTGTCCTGGATTCTACCATTTTGACAATTTTGTGAAGGTTTTGAGGGTCACAATGTTAAAATGTCCCATTCCACCTTGTGTACTTGTTTTTTTCTCATGGAATGGGTCTAGAAAAATGTATCATAGCCTCTCATATTGGTTTAAATGCAAGGAAGAGTGAAATGAAGGAGTGGTGAACACAAATTGTTGAAAAGTTGTCATTTGAAGAGTGCATACTCGGTGCCATGTATAGGTCTGAGTGTTTTCATTGAACAAGGGTATCATTTTATGTTAGATTATGTCTATCCATGTTGAATAGGTGGTGTTTAACCTTTTGGTTGGGTCTGGAAGTTTTTGGAAGTGGGATTTTGAGGAAGCCCTAAGTTTTGGGTCCTAAAAGTGAGGGTTTGGTGTTTGGATGAGTAGATGAGCATGAAGCCACTTGAAACCTTGAAAATAGATTTTTTTTGCATCCTAAATCAATACTATTTTTTGGTTTGGGATTGAGGAGTGAAGTTTGTGATAGGGTTGCTTTGTAAACGTGGCCTAATTAGGCCTAATCCTAGTAGGACAGGGTGTTGGTTTAGAAATTTGGTCCAAAATAGCTGTGTTTGATTCCACCATATGCTAAATAAATTGTAGATGGGTATCTGAGTATTCAGTTTTTTTTGAAGTATTTTGGGAAATTTTTGAGTTATTCTTGAATTACTTGATTTGAAGGGCTATTAGGAATAAGCCTCCTAAGTGCAGTTTTGTGTATTGGGAAGTGAACTAGTCAACTTGGGCAAGTGGAACCTTGTGTCAGGGTGTCATAGGTGTTTTAAACCACTAATTTATGTTTGGTTAAGCCGTTGAAGTTGAAAACCACATTTGAGTGGTTGGGTGATGCCTTGAGAGTGCATTGAGACAAGGTGTGAAAAGGTGAGAAACCTAGTATTGGATGATTGGATTTTGATTCTTTTTAGGTCAATTGAGTGTTATTAGAAGAAGGCACAAGTCTCTGCATCAATGAGGGCCATGGTCTCTAAGTTACGTGATGTCAAAGTTCAACTATTTTTTCCACTTTGAGTGCTCAAGGGAAAGCGTCGCTACGAGGTGGCTTGGAATGATCAGATGTCTTGGGGAGAGAGACAAGCACACACCTAGCTTAAAACTGGCCACTTGTACATGCTAGCACTGATGGTTTGTTCCCACAATGAGAAAAATGAAAGATGCACTATTTTGCCACCTTTCACTGATAGTTTTTTACGGTTTTTTGATGTGATAGAAAAAATCTCACCACAAGAAAATGGAATTGAGTTGTCCCAAATAGAGAGAGGATTTTTTAGGAAGAGATAACATGACCCCATAGGTTCAAATGGCTCATCCATAAGTGTCATGGTCTTTGAGTTACGCGATGTCAAATTTTGACCATTTTTTCCACTTTGGATGCTCAAGGGAAAGCATCACTATGAGGTGGCTTAGAATGATCAGACATCTTGGATACTGAGACAAGGAAATACTTAGCATAAAATTGACCTCCCAAATGTGCTCATGCTAATGGCTCTTTCCCATGATGAGCAGAATGAAAGATGCACTATTTTGCCACCTCTCATTGATGGTTTTTGACGCGACAGAAAAAATACCACCACAAGAAAATTGAATCGAGTTGTCCAAAACTGAGAGAGGATTTTTTAGGCAGCGACAACATGACCCCATAGGTTTAAATGAATCATCCATAACTGCCATGGTATTTGAGGTATGTGATATCAAAGTTTGACTATTTTTTCCACTTTGAGTGCTCAAGGGAAAGCATCACTACGAGGTGGCTCAAAATGATCGAACATCTTGGGGACTAAGACAAGGGCACACCTAGCATAAACCAAACCACTTGGATGCACTCACATTGACTATTCATTCCCATGATGAGCAGAACGAAAGATGCACCATTTTGCCACCTTTCATTGACGGTTTTTGATGCGATAGAAAAAATCTCACCACAAGAAAATGGAATCAATTTGTCCAAAACTAAGAGAGGCTTTTTTAGGCAGTGACAACATGAAACCATAAGTTCCAAGGTCTCCACGTTACATGATGTCAAAGTTTGATCATTTTTCCACTTTGAGCACTTAAGGGAAAATGTCACTATGAGGTGGCTCAGAATGATTGGACATCTTAAGGACCAAGACAAGGGAACACCTAGCATAAAATTCACCACCCAGATGTTCTTGCACTGATGGTTCATCCCCATGATCATCCATAAGTTCCATTGTCTCCAAGTTACATGATGTCAAAGTTTGATCATTTTTCCACTTTGAGTGCTTCAGAGAAAACATCACTATGAGGTGGCTCAGAATGATTGGACGTCTTAGGGACCAAGACAAGGGAACACCTAGCGTAAAATTGGCCACCCATATGTGCTTGCACTGATGGTTCATCCCCATGATGAGCAGAATGAAAGATGCACTATTTTGCCACCTCTCCTAGATGGTTTTTGACGTGGCAAAAAAAATATCACCACAAGAAAAAGGAATCAATTTGTCTGAAACTGAGAGAGAATTTTTTAAAAAGTGACAACATGACCCTGTAGGTTCAAACATCTCATCCATAAGTGCCATGGTCTCTAAGCTACATGATGTCAAAGTTTAACTATTTTTTCCACTTTGAGCACTCAAGGAAAAGCATCGCTATGAGGTGGCTCAGAATGATTGAATGTCTTGGGGACTGAGACAAGGGAACAACTAGCATAAACCTAGCCACTCAGATGTGCTCGCATTGACGGTTCGTTCCCACAAAGAGAAAAATGAAAGATGCACTATTTTGCCACCTTTCACTAATGTTTTTTTTATGGTTATTGATGCGACAGAAAAAATCTCACCACAAGAAAACAAAATCGAGTTGTCCAAAACCGAGAGAGGCTTTTTTAGGTAGCAACAACATGACCCTGTAGTTTTGAGTGACTTGTCCATAAGTGCCATGGTCTCAGAGTTACACGACATCAAAGTTTGACCATTTTTTCCACTTTGCGCACTCAAGGGAAAGTGTTGCTATGAGGTGGCTCAAAACGATCAAACGTCTTGGGGACTGAGACAAGGGAACACCTAGCATAAACCTAGCCACCCGGATGTACTCATGTTGATGGTTCATTTTCATGATGAGCATAATGAAAGATGCCACCCTAAGGCCGACTTGTTATGGAATAAAATTTAAATGAAAACCTTACCTAAGCTGGCTCATCCTTAGATAAATTTCAAATTTTCTTTGGGTGCTCAAGTCTTGTCTTAATTAATTCTTGAAATGATGAACTTCGCTCCATAATATCAACTCCTGAAGTTATCTTGTTTTCTCTCAACTCATGAAGTAATAAAACTTTGCTCTCCTTGTTCAATACATTAAAACTTCACTCTGAAGCATGAGTTTATGAAATAATAACTTCACTCCAATATCTTCATGCACAAATTTTGCTCCTTATCTCAAACACATGAAGTAATAACATCACTTTAAATCATGATATGTGAAGTAGCAATTTTACTTTAAAATTTCAATTCATGAAGTTTTCATTTCGCTCTTAATTGTTTGAACTCAAAGTTCGCTCATATCACCTCAAAGTTGAAGTTCACTCTTATCATCTCAAAGTTGAAGTTCGCTCATTCTTCTTTGAAAACAAAGTACACACTTCACTCCTTTCCTTTATCACATGAAGTTGATTCAATGTTATCCTCAAGATTGCTTTACCTTACTAAATCATGAACTTTGCTCATCTCTCTTCCAATACAAAGATCGCTCATCTCCTCTTGAACATGAAGTTTGCTCATCTCCTCTTGAAGTTGAAGTTCGCTCATCTCCTCTTGAAGTTGAAGTTCACTCATTTCCTCTTGAACATGAAGTTCTCTCATCTCCTCTTGAATTTGAAGTTTGCTCATCTCCTCTTGAACATGAAGTTTGCTCATCTCCTCTACAACATGAAGTTTGCTCATTGTGCTCAAAGGTGAAGATGAAGTTCACTCTAATGTGTTTGAAAATAAAGTTGAAACTTCTCTCCTCACACTCAAATAATGAAGTAGATTCCTTCACTCCTATTCCCAAATATATGAAGCATAACTTTGCTTCATTTCCCCAATTCATGAAGCAACAATTTCATTCCTCCTTAGCAACCCTTGAAGTGAATGATTTTGCTCCTCTTAGGTCAAACATGAAGTAAAGAATTTCATTTTAAGCTTGCAGCTCTTAAAATTATCAACTTCACTCATAAACATTGATTCATGAAGCAAGAAACTTCACTCAACTCTTTTGATACCTAAGATATGCATTTCGCTCCTAGTTGCTTGAAGCCGAAGTTCACTGCTAAACTCTCACACTTGAATTTCGCTCCAAAGGTGAAGTCATGAAGTAAAAATTTGAAATAAAAGATAGACTTAGAGGTGAGGCAAATTATGAAAGAGCTAAAGATTACTTATTCCACATTCAAATGTTCAAACTCATGCAACTTACTTTCATCAATCCTCAAAAGGACTCAAAGAAAATTCACTCAATCAAAATACAAAATATGAGCATTATCATTTTCAGTACTTTGGTACATAGGTATACACAATATGAGAAACCTAATTTAAAAGTATACGCCATATGAGTTACATGTAATGAACAAATTGGATCACATTTCAAGACATATACACAATGAACAAGTTTGATCACTTTTCAATAGCAAATATCTAAGTTTCAAGAAAATCAAGTTTTATATATATCAAAATGGATCAAATATCAAGTATCATATATATCAAAATGAACAATAATTGTGTACATATCAAAAAATGGCATAGATGCCAAATCAATAATAGTTACAAAAAAGTGGCACATGTCATGTCTTTCAAAGTCGATATATACATATACAAATGTCGAATATATAAAAAAATTGGTCCTTCAATGACCACAACTGCAACTATATGTTTCTATAATTATCTATGATTGTAGTGGATCATCAAAATCGAGCCTCTTTGAAGCAGTTCATGGCTCTGCAGGTGGCTGCACAAGGATAATTCAAATGTCGAATCAAATATATTTTGTCAATATAAAATCAAAATAACTAAATACTGAACTCTAAATTGTTTGAAGTTGAAATGTTGATTACCTCATCTTTATCTTTTGGAATTTGGTGAGGCTGAGGATCCGTGGGAAGTCCTAAAGGGGGTTGTAACTAGTAAAACAACATTAATACAAGTTAATAATATATATCTCAAATAACATATAATAACTAAAACTGAATAGACTAAAAAACTAAGGCATATTGATGCCTTAGATGGATGTGCTATGGTCATAGGAGGCAAAGTCACTGATGAATAAGTTACGATCATTTCCTTTATCCATGGTAAGTGATCCAAAAGGAGTTAACAAGAGGGTTTCAACTCCATTGTGCACTTAGTGAAAATGAGTTGATCTAAGACAAACATACCTGTATATGGTAAAAATGGATACAAGAGCAATAATAATATTGAAAGACTAAATGAATTCAACCATAAAACCCTAGCCTAACAACAACAAAGATCCACCATAGCCTATGAAGATTACCTAAGACAATGCAAATCAAATGAAATCACAAATATTATACCATCACATGTCCAATAGGGTTTGAATCTCCATTCTTCCTATCTCCATTTATCTTGCTTGATATATTTGCTCTCAGATTTTATGTTTGCACAAGAGCTCAACAAAGAACGGAAATGTGGTTGCAAGTAGACTTGATTACATATGAAAGCTTGAGTGTTAGAGTGCTTGATTTGAATGCATAGTTAGGGTTGATAATGAAGCATCTCCTTATATAGAAGACACAATAGAAAATGGAGGGATAAGATTGAGAGGTGTAAAAGAGGTCGGCTATGATTAGAGGGTAGGTAAAGAAAATAATAAAATAATGAGAGGGGTAGTTAATGTATGAATTAAGAGATGAATGACATGTGTCATAGGTAGAAAAGGCTAATGAATTAATTAAATAAATAAAGATTCATTTAATTAATAGAGGAAGTGGGATCAATTAAATAAATAAGATATTTATTTAATTTAGGAAAAAGGGTAATTTAAATAAATAAATGTATTTATTTAAATGAGAAATAAGGCTAGAAGAGGATAAATAAATTAATTAAATAAATAAAGATTTATTTAATTAATAGAAGAATTAGGCTAAAATAATTAAATAAATAAAGATATTTATTTAATTAGATTGGACAATTTTAGGTGTCTACATTTTGCCCCTGTTTGAGACAATGCAGCTTGTCGCGTTGTTTCAAAGAAGATGATATGAACTGATACAAAGTTGCCCCAATATGGGAATGATATGCCCCATCAAGAGATTGGATGAAAATGTCTAAAAAGATCACAGACAATCTCTCGATAAGAAAGAAAGGGTAGAATGGACTGACTGGATAAAGTGATAGAGTCACGGGATAAAGAAGACTAACACGAGAGACGAAGGCTAGGGCTAGGGCTAGGGTAGTCTATAAGATAGATCACAAGGGGAATACATCCTCATTGTCATCCACACATCCAAGAGATTAGAGTGCAGAGAGAGAAAAGAGCAGCAATAGTCAGCAGTGATGGCAATGGTGCATATATTTGATCGCGTTCGTCAATTTTAGAGGCCAACAGATGCAGGAGAGCCAGTAAGTACCGTAAAACCTCCTTGTACTTTGTCGCAATAAATATTGTCATTAATGCATGCTAGGTAGGGTAATAATTGTGCTCTAGGATAATGTCAAAAAATGCCAAAAACATGTAGGCGTGTCTGCGTTGGTGCTAGGCACGTCTGGGTTGGCTAGGCGCGTCTAGGTTTGTGCCAGGTGCTTCTATGCTAGGAAAAGCATCTGTGCAAAATGCGAGCGCATATGTGTATTGCAGTCGCGCTTGTGAAATGTGGGCACGTCTGTGCAGGATAGGCACGTTTGTGTAGAGCAAAGGCACATTTGTGTATTTCAAGCATGTCTATGCAGAGCAGATGCATTTATGCAATATGTAAGTGTGTGTATGTCATGAAAGTGCATTTATGTCTTCTAGGCCAAATCGGCAGCTCTGTGATGAACATACACTATTGATTGGATAAGCTACTGAGAGGATACACTCAAGTAGGTCCTCTAGGGAAGACTAGGATAGTAGATAGGGCTCGGATTGACAATTCTGTGATAGAACATATGTTGCCAATTAGGAAACTACTCAAGAGGATACACTCAAGCAGAGGCCCTAGGATAGGATAAATCAAGGCACTTTGTGATGAACAGGGAGTACCAAGACATAGTACTTTGTGATGAATAGGGAGTACTAATATGAGCAGCACTTTGTGATGGATAGGGAGTGCAAAAATGTAGTACTTTGTGATGAATAGGGAGTACCACTAGGATAAAAAGCAACACTTTGTGATGAACAATGAGTGTCACTAGGATACAAGCAACACTTTGTGATGAACAATGAGTGTCACTAGGATACAAGCAACACTTTGTGATGAACAATGAGTGTCACTTTGACTAACATGATTGATTTGCTTGACTGCAGGAGTACTTGATTATGCTAGAGTCATGGGAGAGAGTCCCATTGACTCAGAGGTTACGACTAGAGCTAAAATTTGAGGACAGAGCTGCTATTGAGATTATGCACTTACGCCACATTCTATATGCGCCTGAGTTTCGGGTGAACATGGGTTTGCTGATTGTGCTTGCCGAGAGATGGCACTCAGAGACATGTAGTTTTCATTTGCCGATGGGTGAGATGACAGTCACCTTGGAGGACGTATACAAGATTTTGAGGATACTGATCGATGGGGAGTTGATACCCTACGATCGAGATGGAGATAGGGAGGCCCTGAGATGAGTGTTCCAGGATCCGGCATTGGAGATGAGGGAAGGACATGTTGCTTGGGATACTATGACAGCGACATGATTAGTGCTACCAACGGTACTAGGAGGAGTGATCAGTGGGATCTTGTGTCTGGATAGGGTGACGCAAGGGTTGGCTGTGGGCTGGGGAGGTGCACTGGAGACACTGGTTACATAGTACACTAGATATGCCTGGGGACCGTGCATGCTGGCACACTTATATTATGAGCTGCATCAGTTTGTTTACCATAGATCTGTCGGATTGGGCTGCGGAGTCACATTGGCATATGATCATCTATCGATTACTCGATCGATACACTTCAGAGGCAGGGGCCATGGATGCAGTTTTGTGCACTTGTATGATATCGCAATTTTGTGCATTTATTACACTATGGTATGGAGGCCATACCGAGAGTGTGAGGTGTGGGAGGATGACACAGCAGAGCTACCATATACTTTTAGGAGCAGATATCTAATTGGGTGGACACCCTATGTACTAGAGAGGCAGTTGGTGGACTGAGTTGGTAGGCAGTTCGGCAGGATTCAACGGATGCCATGAGGTTCCAGGATGTATGCTCGGATAGTGAGAGATCAGGTACACTTTGGGCCATTACTATCATATGATCATGCAGTGACTCAGATGGTAGAGAGGATTCCCTTGCCCTGGGATATGTGGCCAGAGATCGAGGATGTGAGGATGGATGTAGAGTATACTGCATATTGGACAGAGCATCCAGTTGCATGATTGACAGATCCTGGAGAGCTGGTAGAGGGGGATGGAGGAGGGGATGAGGATGATGATGGTGGGGGTAGAGGCCGATGGAGGTAGTAGGGTGCAGTTGGAGAGAGGAGAGTGGCTCCATGGAGAGAGGGTGGAGAGGAGAGATAGGCTCAGGTGGTGAGGGGTTGAGGTGGGTTGCCATTACGGGTGTCAGCAGCATAGGGTCCTAGATAGGTGCAGGTATAGAGACAGGTACAAGTACAGGCAGAGGCACAGGCACATCCACCAGTACAGGGAGAGCCACAGACATAGGGGGCTGAGGAGGAGGAGGATGAGCTATTAGAGTTGAGGGAGATCTGCCAGGGATAGGTAGATGAGATCCAAGAGCTGGAGAGGGAGAGGGATCAACTCAGGAGGTAGCTCAAGGACACTAAGCGGGAGCAAGACCAGGCTATCCAACGGTATACTAAGGCTGAGATAACATTGAGGGCTGGGAGGCAGGCGGCAAAGGACACAGGGGCTAGATATGCCTATGTTTTACGGGCAGGAGAGGAGATAGGGTACTGTTGAGACCTGTACTATGCCGCAGTGCCACCAAATCAGAGAGCCAGGAGCTATCGTAGACCATTGCGGACAGCGACGACCACTGGAGGGAGTCATAGGAGACTGACGTCTAGCAGTGGGGTTATGGGTCCTCCACCACCACCAGATAGAGGGGACAGGAGAGATGATCCTGGGGTGGGCCCTTCCAGGGCACAGACTCCATCGAGGCCAGGCGGCTCTGAGTGAGGGAGTTCGTCATAGCCTTAGAGGGCTCCCTATGTATCAGTTTTGTACCATTTTGTATGATGACACCTTCGGGTGATTGCAGCCATATGATTTTTTGAGATCATTGTATCATGACACTTATGTTTTTGATATATATATGAGATTCATCGTAGCGGCAGCTATATGCATGTGTACCTATGTGATGCTTATGATATGATTTATGATGATGATTGTATGATATGGATGCAAATATGTACATGATGTAATGCAATATTTTTGTTCTTTTATGTTTTTAAATGTTATGCATATGCAAATGTAAATGTGTGAAATGCAGATGAATATGATAATGCAAATGATTATTTACATGATGAAATGAAAAATGTGCTAACATGTGTTGTGTGTAGGATGTGATGCATTTTGATATCTATATGCATGTATGAAATGCTAATATGTGGTAATGCATGTGCAACTACATGAAATGCAAATGTTTTTGGTGTGTCATTATACTCAGTCATGTGATAATGGGCTACACAGACTCAAGAAGGATGATGAAGGTCAATCAAGAAAGGGGGATGAAAGACAAGATATGAAAGTGAAAGAGCTTCTTGTGCATTATCATCATTGAGCTTTATATGACAATCTAGGAATATGTTTGACCTAGAAAATCATTGTACCCATTTGCATGGAGATCAGACAGTTACAAACAAGGAATGCCCCAGTTCACACTAGACTCTTAGTGTCCTCATATCCTTGGACAAGTCATAGCATTACTAAGAGACAATCCACAGACATCAAAGAAAGATAGGTGATGATACCCCATCCCCGCCTTTCTAGTCAAAGACATCCTAGAGATAAAATCTCTAGTCAGAGACATCCTGGAAAAGCTAAAAGACATGTCACCAAAGAAAAATAAAATTCAAAGAAAACCAAGACTCAACACCAACATTCACTGTAGTCCTCAAATTTAGTGTCTCTTGTCACTTGTATAAGTCTATTTGATTGTGGTCACATTGTTTACTTTCACAAAAGGATAGATAGCACTGAACCATAATGTTGTCTAAGTCTATTGAAATATTTGATTTGTTGAAGCCCATTGTTGCTATTGTGTCTCATCTAAAACTGACTGAATCCATGAAACTGATACTTTATTGCGGAGAAGACGAAACTTTATTGCGGATTGTGCATGGATATACTGAAGAAAATTTGAAGAAACTATACTCCTCAAAACATGTGATGCTCTCAGTTCCACACCCATCACTAGACATAGATTTGCCTTAGCCATAGATAGGAGTTGGTTTATTATGGATGGAAAGGGGTGAAAATGAAGGTTTATTATGAATGGCTAACCAATCTTGGGTAGATCAATAACAAGCCATGATGGGGAATGGGTAATTTTATTATGAATGGATAGACAGGCTGTGAGTGTGTGCAAAATGAAAGGATGAGATGGAATCCTAAAGGAGGGAGGAGCAATGTCTCTACAAATGGCACTGGTGACCTAGTTTTCACCATGGTACTTGCCCAGGGCGCCACCGAAGTGGTTTTCACTGTTGGACAAAATGTTTTTCTTTACTTTTTTGTTTTTTTCAAAAAAAATTTGTGTCACAAGGTGCCTGTTTGCCAGGTTTTCACCAAGTAATGATTTTTATGTTTTATGATTTTTTTTGTATTTTTTTATTTTTTTATTTTTTTATTTTTTATTTTTATTTTTTAATATTGGGATACTCTGAAGAGCTATGTGTAAAACCTGCGAAGGTGCATGTTGTTGATAGGACCCTCTAAAGGGTCACCCTCTATGGTTGAGAGTTGATATGCACTAGATCCATATGCTATTGTGATGATGTAAGGACCAAGCCAATTTGGTTCGAATTTGCCCTTTTTCTCTCTGTCTTGCTGATTTTTAGGATTTTCTCTGAGAACTAAGTCACCTACCTCAAATGTGCGAGGCTTGAATTTATGATTGTAGTTGCGACTCATTCATTTTTGATAAGCCTTGAGATTATTAAAAGCAGTTTGTCTTCATTCATCCAATAGTTCAAGTTCTTGTAAGCGAGAGACCCTGTAGTCTTCATCACTGATAATGTTTTGCAAAGAGACTCTTAAAGAGGGTAACTTGACCTCAATAGGAAAGATAGCTTCAGTGTCATAAACAAGTGAATAAGGGGTAGCTCCTATAGGTGTGCGAATGCTTGTGCGGTAGGCCCAAAGTGCGGGATTTAGTTAGATATGCCAATTGCGGCCAGCATCGTCAATTGTCTTTTTTAGGATTTTAAGGATAGTTTTATTAGACGCCTCAGCTTGACCGTTACCTTGGGAGTAATAAGGTGTGGAGAAACGATGAGTAATATGGAAGTAGTCACAGAGTTCATGAACATCCTGATTTGTGAAGGGACGCTCGTTATTAGTTTTGATGGAAACATGAATACCGTATCAACAAATGATATAGTTGAGAATGAATGTAGCAATTTGTTTTCTAGTGACCTATGTAAGAGGCACTGCTTTGATCCATTTTGTGAAATACTCTATGGCAATGATGATGAATTTATGACCATTGGAGGAAGGAGGGTGAATCTTGCCTATGAGATTGAGTCCCCACTAACAAAAAGGCCAAGGAGTCGAAATTGGTTGTAGTTCTTGTGCTGGTGCATGAATTAGGTCTCCATGAAGTTGACACTACTTACATTTCTTAACAAACTGATATGAGCCTTTTTCCATATTGGGCTAGTAATATCCAATTCTGATGAGTTTCTTGGCTAAGGTAGGACCACTAGAATGCGGACCACATATCCCTTCATGAACTTCATGTAATGCAACCTGAGCTTCGTCCCTTTCTAAACATCTAAGAAGAGTGCCATCTAGACCTTGATGATATAGGGTATTGGCTAAAATGACGTATCGAGAAGATTAGCGGATGAAAGTGCAATGTTGGTTGTTGGATAAGTCAAGAGGAAGGATATTGTCGCGAAGATATGTGAAAATGAAACCATATAACTGGGAATCAAGACCGATGACACATATCATTTCAGTAGGAGTGATCTTTTATGAGGGAACCAAAAGGTTATCCACCAAGAACTCATAGCAGTTTTCATTCTATGGTAGATCGATTAGTGAAGCAATAGTAGCCATGGCATCCGTAGCTCGATTTTGCTCTCTTGGTATCTACTCAAAGTCTAACTTAGTGAAATGTTGCTTCAGGTCATCCACCATTCTTTTGTAAGGCATTAATTTGTCATCCTTTGTTTGATAGTCATCAGTTACTTGAGGAATTACAAGTTGAGAGTCCCCAAAAACATGAAGTTCCTGGATCTTCCATTGAACTGCAATCGTTAATCTAGTTGTTAATGCCTCATATTCTGCTATGTTATTAGTGAAAGGAAATGATAGTCGATATGATTTTGGTATGAAATCCCCTTGAGGTGTGATGAAGAGGATGCTGACTTCTACCCCATGCTTTGTGTATGAGCCATCAAAGTATAGCTGCCAAGGCTTTGTGTGTGATACTGTCAAGATGGATTCATCTAGAAATTTTGAAGTTAGAGGAACATCATCTATCATGGGAGCATCTGCTAATTGATCTGCGATAGCTTATCCTTTTATTGCCTTTCTGTCCACATATTCAATGTCAAATTCACTCAGGAGCATCACCCATTTTGGCGAGTCAACCAGTAAGTGTTGCTTTGTTGAGGAGGTATTTCAATGGATCAATCCTTGTGACCAACTTGGTTTTGTGAGTTAGCATGTAGTGTCATAATTTCTATGAAGAAAAGACCACAGTGAGACATGCATTCTCAATTGGTGTGTAATTTAGCTCATATCCCACCAATGTGCGACTGATATACTAAACTACCTTTTCCTTGCCCTCAGCATTTTGTTGTGCTAAGAGTGCCCCCGGTGCTGTTGAAGTAGCGGATATGTATAGTAATAGGGGTTGATCTGGAACTGGTGGCATTAAGACTGGTGGATTCAAAAGATAATCCTTGAGCATCTGGAAAGCTTGTTGGCAGTTATCATCCCATTTGAATTTGATGTTTTTGTGTAGCAAGTGCTAAAAAGGATGACATTTATCTACAAGTTGTGCTATGAATCTTTGTATGGATTGGACTCTCCCTTGCAAAGATCAAAGTTGACTGATATTTCTTGGTGGTTGCATCTCTAAGATGGCCTTGACTTTTGCTGGATCGGCTTTGATTCTTCTTTTTGAGACAATGAATCCTAGGAGCTTCCCGGAGGTTACTCCAAAGACACATTTCTTGGGATTTAATCTTACTTTATACTTTTCCAACTGATCAAAGATGACTGAAAGTATGTCTAAATGTGTATCTATGTCTATTGATTTGCCCAAGAGGTCATCAACATAATCTTCCACAGTAACATGCATGAGATCATGAAAGATAGTGGTCATGGCTCTTTGATATGTAGCACCTGCATTTTTTAGCCCAAAGGGCATGACATTCCAGTAGAAAGTTCCCCAAGGACAAGTAAATGTTGTTTTATGTTGATCTTCAGGTGTGATTTTTATTTGATTATAACCAGAGAATCCATCCATCAAAGATAACATCGTGTGACCTGCTGTGAGATCTACGATTAAATCAATATTCGGTAAGGGAAAGTCATCCTTAGGACAAGTTTTGTTGATGTCTCTGAAATCTGTGCATATTCTAACGCTACGATTTGGTTTACTGATAGGTACTAGGTTGGAGATCCATTCAGGATAATCAATGGGACATATGAATCTGACATCCAATAATTTTTCAAGCTCTGCTTTGACTAATAATGCCACTTGTGGATGGATTTTTCTTAACTTTTGTTTGATTGGTTTTACCCCTGGTTTAACTATCAAATGATGCATTACTAAATCCGGATCCAATCTAGGCATATCAGCATATGACCATGCAAAATTGATTTGTCATTCTGTGAAGAAACTTATGAACTTTGATCTTTCCATCTCTGTGAGAGATTGTGCCAGAAATATGTTATGTGGAACTTCTTCTATACCAATATTTGTTTTGATAGTCTCCTCTACCAACATGGATGACTTTTCCTCATATGATGCGGGGAGAATGTCAAGCCTTCTATCTTCGAGTGCCTCAAAGAGGTTTTCACCCTCAGATACATCCTTTCTTTTTACTTTTTTAGGGTTAGATAGCGCCACAATGTGGTTTTCACCATAAGACCCTTGATTTGCGTTTATTTTTATATTTTTGCGACTAGAAGGCCCGACACCCTCACCAAAATATGCCACGCTGTTGAGTTCTATAGTGTACCCCACTTTATGGTCCCTAGGGGGAAGATCATCTCGTATGCCAAGATAGTCAATAAAAGATTCATCATTTTGGAATGCGTCAAACTGTGCAAGTCCTTCATGGTCCCAATCAATAAGTTGGTGGTGAACAAGGGGAAGACCTTAGATGTCTTCAAAGTTAGCGGGACTAAGGGTGAAGATGCAGTTATATTCAGGTATGTCAAGGCAATCATTGAGGTCATCATTGGCACTCTCCTCATCAGTCTCGATCGTGAACGAATCCAAATTATCATCACTAGTAGTGCATTCTGGGATAGGTGTTCTCATTCTATGTGATTTCGACATAGAACCTAGAGGCAAGGACTATATGGGATCCTTCGGGGTTGTTTCTTGACCAAATTGGAATTTTTTATAAAATTCCTCTTCTTCTGTGGGTTCACCTAGTTCTCTGAATGTCACGGTGAGCTCATAGTCACTGGCGAATTTGTCTGAACCCCATTCCCATTCATTGGAGTCTGTGGAATAGTGATTCTCTTGTTGAATTTTGGCATCTTTGATTTGTAATGCTTCTCCTGTCTTTTGAGTGTAGACCTTGGAAGTTATGAAACCAAGTCCCTTTGAGCGCTCCTTTTTGAATGTCAATTCAGGTTGTAAAGGTTCAATGATGCCTTCCTTTCTTAAGCCAATAGGGCTTTTGCCATCATACCCAATTTTTTGTAGGATCTTGAACCCTTTGCCATATTTCTCACATGGTATACTAATGTGATCTTGTGTACCATTTTCAAGGTCTTTGTAAAGCATTTTGTATAAGTCCTCTTCTTCCACTCCACCCCATTTTTGGAAGATTCTAGGATCCCATTTAAGTGTAATGATAGATACCCATTTAGTAGGATGTGGTCATCCATATTCTTTTAGTGAATTCATGACTTGTTGTAAGTACATGGTCTAAAGCAAAGTGTATTCACCCATGCCCTTGTCCTGGAATTTCCCTTTAATCTCACCTTGTTTTCATGTTGAAGGTTTTAATGATTTAGGATCAATGTATGCATAAGAAGGAATAACTTCTCGATTGCTGGGAATGATCGTCTCAGTTTTTGGTCTCAAGTTATTGCAGTATATGAATGGATTAGGATCACCATTAACTGTTATCTCGACTCCGTTGTGAGGAAACTTGATGCATTGGTGATATGTAGATGGGACTACCCTCATTTCATGAATCCATGGACGTCCCAAAAGTATGTTGTATGTGAGATCTAAATCAAGGACTTGACAAACCACATCCTTTGTAACTGGCCCAACTCTGAGAGGTAAAATGACTGTGCCTTAGGATGAACGCTCTTCATCATCATATGCTTTAATGGTGATTTTGTTTGTAGAATTCACAACTTTGTCTGAATATCCCAATTGTATTATGGTACTCAATGTACAAATGTTTAGACCAGCTCCTCCATCTATCAGGACTCGTTTTATTCGGCATTTGTGTAGGAAAGCTTCAATATGTAAAGGTGCATTATGTGGTTGGCTCATGAAGGCATCATCAGCTTCTGTGAATGTGAGAGAATGTGGAATGAAAAGATATCCCACCATGGCTTGAAACTAGTCCACATTCAAATCAGTAGGGATGGCAGTGTCTCTCAAGATTTTGTCAAGAATAGCTTTATGTGCGGGGGATATACGTAAGAGCTCAAGGATTGAGATAAGTGCAGGTGTCTTCCCTAATTGTTCTACAAGGTCATACTTATGTTTGGTTGATGAAGAAGTGGTGTTTTTAGTTGGAGCACCTTGAAAAGTGAATTTACCTTGATGAGTTGTGGCATTACATTCAGAGGTTGGTTCGAAAGAAGATCCTATGCCTTTTAGGACAATCTTAGGTCTTTGGGTAGAATTCTCAGGCATTTTGTCCTTGATGATAATGGCAGAGACATAATTATCCATTGAAATGTGATTTATGGTTGAATCATAGTTATAGGATGCTTGAGTATAGTTGGTTTGGTCATCTGTGGCTTTAGCTTTTCCCTTGTCATGTTTTGGGAATGGTTCTTTAAACATTTCATGTTCTTGGTTGGATGAGTGTCCTTCAATCTCAATGTCACCTCTATCAATAAGATCTTGTATGATGTTCTTCAGCCAATGACAATTTCTTGTCTTATGACCTTTGCTCTTATGAAATTCATAATACTCATCATCATTCCACCAATTTGGTTTTACCTTTGGCTCATATGGAGGCAGATCTAGAATTGTTATTATTTTGTTTGCCACTAGCTTTTTGAAAACTAACTCAAGTGGTTCGCCCAATGGAGTGTACTTCCTTCATGACTTGGAAGTTGTTTGAGTATTCAATTGATTGTTTGTAGAGCTTGATCCATAAAAAATGATTATGGGTCTTACTATATTGCCAATCATGACTATATTGATTGTATTTTCCTTTAAAGTCCTCTTTGTTTGCTCTGAAGATTTTGATGACTCCTTGTTCAATTAGGACCTTTTCTATCGCTAAGCCTTTTTCAATGACGTCCTTGAAGGTGGACAAACAAGCTTTTCTTAGGTCATAACCAATGTCTTTGTTAACATTTGGGTGAACATCTCTACCATTTTTTTTTGTGGAATTTCACAAGAGCATCTACTGGATAGATTCCTCCATCTTTGTAAAAATGATGAAAAAGACTCTCCATCCTTTTTCTTGGTGTTGCACAAAGTAGTGATTGATATGTCTGTCTCTATGTTGTATGAGAAGTGTTGGATAAATGCCTCTGCTAAATCATCCCATGACTTAATTCTAGGTGGGAGTTGGGAGAACCATTCCATAGCTTGATCACCTAAGCTCTATGGGAATAATCTCATCAAATATGTCTCTTTTGCTGCTACCTCAATGCAAGCTGTGAAAAACTATCTTATATGTGCCTTAGGATCTCCTCTGCCTCTGTACTAATCAAACTTTGGTGTCACAAAGTGTGTAGGAAATGGAGGCATTGGAATGCTCTTGTCAAATGGATAGGGACATATGTCTCTGATTGTGTAAGTTGGCTTTGGTGTATTTATGTCCTCCATTTTCTTTTGTAAGTCCTTGATTTGCTATTCCAAATTGTACTTAGGTGGAGATCAACTTCTTGGACCATACCCCATGCCTGAACCAGCGGGTGGAGGAGGAGCATACTGTGTATATGGATGATATTGATCATACACATGTTCATATGGAGGAGGTCTATAATGATGTTGTGTATATGGACCACTTGGTCTAGAGTCATGATGAGGAATAGAATATCTACTTTGTCCATGTATATCATACTCTACAGGCATTTCATGATTTTGTTCTAATGTGTTGTCCCCAAATTTGACACGGGGTTTCCTTGTGTCCAAAGTTTGATCATGCCTTTGAATATCCAATTGCTTTTGTGGTGGGTCCTTAGCATTGGTATGTGATTGAGTATATTTTCCTGCATAAGATTTCCATAATGGTCTGTGAAGATTTGTATCATATGCTTGATCATGTGTATGTGGGACCTCCAGTTTTTGAAACAAATATGATGGTGATTCAGGCACCATATGTGGTCCTCTATTACCTCTACTATTAGGCCTAATTTGATCCATGTTGGGGTGAGGTTGTCCCAAAGGTCGATTTTCCATTATTTGAGACATGTCAAAATCATGAGGGATCTTGGCTCCACTTTGTACCATCACTTGTAAGAAGTATTGTCTATCTCTCCTCATTATTTCCTCAACTAATCGATTGAAATGAGGATTCATAATGGTGTCTTCCACTTCTGCTAAATGTATGGAAAAGTTGTCCATATTGTCATTGTGTGTATCATCATTGTTTGTAGTGTCCATGTTCTCAACATTTGGAATGTTTCTATAGGCATCCATGTCTGGTAATGTAGTGTGATCAGAATTGAAGAAGATATCATTGTCATCCTCATAGGAACTCATGTTTGCGGACTCTTGAGCCTCTTTAGCTTCTCTCCTAGATTTTTGTGAATGGGTTTCAACCATGAACTAGGTATTGACCAAGATGTGTTAGACTAGATGAAAATGGGAAGAGTATGGAAGACCAAGAGTTGGATGGAATGTAAATGAATCTGAAGTGTACTTGCAATGTCCAAAAGTGTAAGACCAAGTATGTATGTAGTAGAGTAGGCGTGGCTTCCAAAGAGATGATAGTTTCTCTTGATGAGGTAAGTTGACCTTGACTCTAAGTAAAACCAAATGAGACCCAAAGTTGATAGACCTTGATGAGGGACCACTCAACAATATGTTGTTGTATGTAGTGTGTTGACAAAGTATGATGAGGACAAGCAAGTGACTTTTTGATTCAAGTTTAGACAAATGTGAGTGTAATGTAAGGTGTAAAGCAATGATAGACTTTTTGAGACCCAAAGACAGGTTGAATGCTAGATGAAACCCTAGAGAAATAACCTAGGAAGCTCAAGAATTCTGAAACTGACTATTCTTGTTTGTGGAATTATGAAAGTTTTCAATCCTGAACACAGACGTGCCTGTATACTTCATAGATGCACCTAAATGACACAGACGCATTTCTAAAATGTTGCAAATGCCATGTTGCTCAAGAGAAAATAGACACATTTCTACCCTTCATAGACATGGTTAGATCACATAGCCGCTATTCTGTCAGACACAGACGGATTTCTGCAAACTAAGTGCAATTTTTCCAATCTATAAAGTTGTTTTGTTGTGACCAAATCTGAATGTTTGACTGTTTTTTCGTGACAAGAGGACATAGTGTTGATGATGACTCAATGTTTGCAAATTTTTAGACTCAAAATGACTCCAAAAAAGTGTGTTGTTTGATGTAAAATTGTTTTGCATACACTTGAAGACACAAAAGACACAATGTTTTGATGTTTGGTCTTGAATGTTTGATTGTTCAAAATAAGTCAAGCACAATTCTTATGGCTGGCCAAGACAATAGTTGTTGATCCCACATGGAGTTTCTCCCAAGGCTACGCTATTCAGAGCGGATACTTAGATGCTTGACCCCATTGGCTCCACCCTTGACACTCACTTCTTAGGGCAGCCAAGCATCAGTCCCCACGAAAACTCCTCGTGGTGAACTTTCTATCTCTACTAAGAACCGTATGTGTGTGGGCCGCTACCAGAGGTCCAACCTCCTACCCCAACAACTAGAAGGATTTTGGTTTCTAAAACAAAAAGGTGCTAGTAAGGGCATCCACTCGTGTGGCCATACATGCAGCACTTTCAGCTCTATAAATACAGAAGGCTCCCAGCCGGTAGGGGTTACGCCCTACAAATGATCAAATAAATTTGATCAAATGGGTTTATGGGGAGACATAGTGTCGGTATGAACTAATCAGCACATGTTATTCATAGTTTTCACCATGAATATAGTTATTTATAGTGGTTTGGAAGACGATGGCTTTTCTTTTGCTACCACTTGGGTCGTTCTCTCCTCACTAGTAGTTCTAATGACCACACGGGGAGACAGACCCTCTAAAGATGAAACAAAAAGAGCCTATTGCTCAAGACACAAAAGACACTGGTTCAATTTTAGTGCACCAATTGAAGTGTTTGATAATCTATGAAAACAAGGCACACAATAAAAATCAAAAACCCTTGCCAAGGTCCTACAACAAAGATCTATTAGTAGTTTGGATTGTTTCAAATGATCACCCCTTCCTGCAAGCATGCAAGTTAGGTAAATTTTAGATCCAAAAGACTTTGTGAAATGACAAAACGATTTGGCTTTCAAGACAAGCTACACCAATTTTGTTAGCTACATCTGAAAATGTTAGCTCAATATAAACCAGATCTGAAAGCCAAATGATGAAAAACTGAATCAATGAAATTGAAATGCAACAAAGATGAACACAGACATGGTTATCAGAAACACAAACGCTATATAAACACACAAACAAGCCTATATCTAACATAAACGCAGCTCCAGAACGTAGATGTGGTCCAAAAACATAGACACACCTGGATGCCTCACAGACGTGATTAGGGAACACAGACGTGTTTCCTGGAATCTACAAAAAATAAAATATTGTCGAAGGCATAGACGTGATTCCAGATGTCACAGATGCAGCAGAAAACCAAAAATGTGATCTGAAAGTGCGCAGACGCGAAAATGTCAAAATACTATCAGAAATGTCAAATCTGCAACTTCAAAAGCATAAAATATACAACAAAAGATGTTAAATGCAAAAGGGACAAGAGTCCCACCAAGCGTGCCAAAATGTATATGGTGAAAATGGATACAAGAGCAGTAATAATATTGAAAGACTAAATGAATTGAACCACAAAACCCTAGCCTAACAACAACAAAGATCCACCATAACATATGAAGATTACCTAAGACAATGCAAATCAAATGAAATCACAAAGATTATACCATCACATGTCCAATAGGGTTTGAATCTCCATTCTTCCTATCTCCATTGATCTTGCTTGATATATTTGCTTTCAGATTTTATGTGTGCACAAAAGCTCAACAAAGAACGGAAATGTGGTTTCAAGTAGACTTGATTGCATATGAAAGCTTGAGTGTTAGAGTGCTTGATTCGAATGCATACTTAGGGTTGATAATGAAGGAAGAATCTCCTTATATAGAAGACACAATAGAAAATGGAGGGATAAGATTGAGAGGTGTAAAAGAGGTCAGCTATGATTAGAGGGTAGGTAAAGAAAATAATAAAATAATGAGAGGGGTAGGTAATGTATGAATTAAGAGATGAATGACATGTGTCATAGGTAGAAAAGGCTAATGAATTAATTAAATAAATACAGATTCATTTAATTAATAGAGGAAGTGGGATCAATTAAATAAATAAGATATTTATTTAATTTAGGAAAAAGGGTAATTTAAATAAATAAATGTATTTATTTAAATGAGAAATAAGGCTAGAAGAGGATAAATGAATTAATTAAATAAATAAAAATTTATTTAATTAATAGAAGAATTAGGCTAAAATAATTAAATAAATAAAGATATTTATTTAATTATATTGGACAATTTTAGGTGTCTACAATACCTTTTCCCTTTTTTGTGTTGGATCCCATATTATACGTGTAGGACTTCTAATGAAATGGAATGGTAGAACATCAGTAGGAAGTTTGGAAGGGGGATGTAATAGGTTAAAGACAATTATACAAGTTAATAACCCAAAGTTGTTGACAAACTAGATAGAACAAATATTTTTAACTTATGTAGAATAAATGCACACCGAAGCCTCGTATAGCTCTCCTATAACCTTAGGAGGCCTAGTTGAATTTGATGCAGCTATTACCATTTCCTATATGAAAAATGATAACATTTGATATAGACATAAAAGGTTTTAGTTATTTCAAACAAGCAAGAATGCAATCCAAAGTGAATACGAAGATATCACCTCTTCCCTTTGCCGAACCTCATCAACATCAAGTGCATTCATTAATTCTGTAAACCCCATATGTTTTTGTATATAGAACACATAAATTAAGTGCATTTATCAATATCTACATATACATGTTTAAACATAATACATTTCAAAAAATAAATTTAAATTGTACTTAATTACCTTTTGTCATTTGGGTGTTTGGGAGGATATCTTTTTTTGCCTTGGAGTGCAAGAGGATGGATTTCTCACATGAGATGTCCTTGAGGCAGGTGGGGTAAACTAACAAAAAAAAATTAACATAAGGGAAAAGAGCATGTATTTAATATATCACCTAAGTAAAAATATATAAATATAAATGGTACCGCATAGCTATCTAGGCCAAAGTCAATGGTCGAAAGCGTGATAACATCAAGTTGGGACATCTCAGCCCCTGATAAACCCTATAAAACACCAAGTAATGATACATATATATTAATAAAATATATTTTGAAACCAATTTATTATTGTATTTTTAACAAATTTATAAATCTTTACCTCCAATGGCGAAGCTACTCATGACCGTGGAGTCGACTGAAAAGTATGTGGTGTACTCCCAACACTTGTTGCACCCTATAATGTATTTTATTTATATGTCACTTTAAATTCTTCTAAAAATTAAAACTCATTTCTTTTTATAAGATTTAGTGACTTAATTGATAACATGTCATAAAAAGAATTAAATGCACCTGTGTCTAATAGGGAGGGAACAACATATTCATCAGGTCGTCGGTGAGGGCCACATCCTTTTTAGTGGAAGCATGACATATAATCCCACAACATGTACATGAATGAGATATCAAACCATCCTCATCCGCGCCAGTGTCTATACCAAAACATACACCTTGGCAGGTGGCACACATATGCTGAATGGGCTGGTCTGTGCCAAATGATGAAGGAGTTGCAACTAATGAAGGAGGTGCTGCAGGTACTGGTAAACCCTCTGCTCCAATAAATTGTGTGTCATGATGAACAATGACATCAGTCAATGATGCAACTGCCTGAAGAGTCTGTAATTTCATAGACTCCTTCAAGGATATAGGGACATTGAGATGAACCATGGGTTTAGGAGTTGTATGCCTCCTATGCTATGGCTATACCACCCCATGGGCCCCAAGTCTATCCTGCATAGAGCCTCTCCCTCTACCCTGAAATTGTCGGACATCATTTGAAGTAATTCAACTTCTTGCCAAGGATAAACTCACAATACAAATTTCTCAAAAAATATAGAGGCACCTCCCAATTATTACAAGGTGGTTGGTCAAAGACCATATACCACCTATCCCAAAAAGCTTCATCAGCCTAGCATGAATGCACCAATGTATAGGAAATTGAGTCATATTTAGTTCTAGGTTGTTACTGGTAATAGGATCGGTGAAAAGAGCACATATGTCAACTTTAAGTTTGCCCTTTTTTTCACTTGATCATATGACAACCCATCCGCATAAAATGCTCGACATCTATACCTCCATGAACCCCATTTCGTAACCTCCCTAGATACCTTATTTGCACTATTGGCCATTGTTTCTAGTATTGTGGTGAGGGTTGAGTGGTGCTCAAGACTAGAGGACCTCAACCTGTTCACCAATATAGAAATTTGGAAACTATTTTGTGTAAGGCAATTGATGAGATCCTCTTGTGTGGCATCTACACGATCTAATGGAGGATGTGGAGGGTTTCAAGGTGGCGGTGGTTGTTGAGGAGAAGCATTTTGAGGATTTTGTGGTTGTGGAGAAACGTCTTAAGGGTTTTCTTGTTTCTAATGTGCAATGTTTACAGGGTTTCCTTGTGTTACTTGTGCAGAAGGAGGTCTTTGTTGTCTATTTCATTTTTTAGGATTGCTTGAAGAATCTAACATCAAATTAATAAAAACAAAACTTAAATCAATTAAAAAACCCTACTTCAATTAAAATGAAAACAAAAATAATCAAACCAATCAAATCTTACCTGTTCGACGGGGTGCCATTGATGAAAATTGCTCTTAATGCTGGAAAAATCCAAAATGATTGCAAACCCATGCAGGTTTTGTGGTTTTTTGGCTTCCTTTTGCTACTGTTCCATGGGTTTTGGTGTTGAAAATGGCCAAAACCCATGGGCCACCAAAAAATATAATGTTCCTCAAAACCTATATGGGTTTTGAGGAACTTTTGATTTTTTATTAAAAAACATAATGTTCCTCAAAATCCATATAGGTTTTGAGGAACTTTTTGTTTTTTAAATTATTTTTGGCTACACCAAGCCTAGCACATTTTTGAATTTTCAAAACTCGTATGGGTTATGAAAAAATTGGTTTTTTTTTTTGCATGTGGCCACTTTTTTGTTCACCATCTTGGTGCACTTACCCGCGATGTGATTTAAAGAGTTGATGATTGATGTAGAGAAATTTAATCCTCTTGATAAGATCCTTAGAACTAGGTTGTCTTTTCTTCAACTTAGTCTTTTGATGAAGACTTCTTCTTCTCAAAATATGGGGAGTGGTCATACAAAAATGATCAAAGTTGATGTTGATGCTGGATATGGATACTTTATTTTGGATACTCAAGCCTACTTGTCAAGTAGAAGTTTAGTTTGATTCACATCTATGACAAAGTGTGTCAAATGATATGATTTAAGTTTCACAATGTAGAAACTTAATTTGACAACTTGAAAACCTAACTAGGTATTGTTTTGATAAGACTTGTTGGATGATGGAAACTTTGATCACTCAAATGGAAAATCCTTAATTTTGTTGGATTAAATCTTATCCTAAGATAGTTGAAGATCTAATACCCTTTTCTAAAATTTCTTAGTTCGATTGGGAAATTTATTTACTTATGATGCAATTTTTTCTTTCTATGTCAGATTTATCAGAGAACCTAAAAGGGTATCCGAAACTATTGATGAAAAATTCACAAGGTTGCTAGTTTGCTCTCTATTTTTTTGCTATTTTGATCATGCGCTAAAACAAAGACTGTATGTGCTAAAATATGACCCCAAAGTGCTACAAAAAATTCCAGATGCCCCAGGTTGTCCTTCAAATGCATCGTTTCTCACTGTCTGTTGTCTCAAATGGTAAAAAGGGTATGCGCTAAAATGTCACTTGGAAGCACTAATGTTTGGTCTCAAAGCACTAAAATATGGTTTAAATGTGCTAGGTTGATGCTGAAATGCGTTAAAATGATGTTGGCACGCACTATCTAAGTTTTCACCAATTTAAAATTCTTATGTGCTAATGTGGGTGATAAAAGCGCTAATATTTGGTTGAAATGCATTATCTAATGGTTTTGATGTGCTAGACTATTTCTCGTACACGCTAAGTGTCCTGATAACTTTGTTTTGATGATTTTGTCGAGATGTTGAAAAATGATTTATGTGTTTGATAGATGATTTTCTAAAAAATGACTTGAAAACACAGTAGATAAAACAGTAATAATTTTCCTATGCTAACAAATGGTGTATGTTCTTTTGAGGATGTTTTCAAATCCATGATGTTTTTACTGGCTTGGATACAAATAAGACAAATCAAGCAGACTCTTTATTCAAAGGTCATTAACAACATCATAGCCCACTAGTGTTGATACTTCGTCAGCTCAAACAACCTTGTCACCCCCTAGAGGGCACCCAATTTTTTGCCTTTATCCATAAATTAACTCAAAGTGAATTTCTTCACAATTAGGTAGTTATCTTGGGAGATATATAGCGAGTAATCTTGGGGGCAGATTCTTCCCCACCCTTGCACTATGATATTGCCAATATTTGGTAACTTACTAGGCTCAAAGCTTCTACTTCTATGGTTTTTAATTAGGATTTCGTTCGGTCTTCAATGATAAACTCCCTCGGGAGGCTTCCCAAACTTTAGAAAAAAGGCTTTACGTATCTTAAAGATACTAGGGAAAGACTAATCATTGAGAAAAACCATTGGAGGGGATTTTCATCAACCTCCACATTTGATTATAGTGGGTTGGAATACTTGGCGATAAAATCATTTCCCACTTAGGTTGTTTCCCTCTCACCGACCTTAATGGTGCCCTAAGAGAAACTTGGGAGGGCAGGCCTTCTAAATTTTGTAAATGCTTAAAGTAAAGAAAGCTTTTAAAGAGTGGGTTTGGCTTTTTGATCACCCAATTAAGGGGAGAGTATATGCTTACCACTTTCGAGACACGAAGTACACATTCTTTTTATCCCATATTGTAGTTGTTTTCTACACGTTATTTAGAAGACATGTGGTTCTTTTTATCCCAATATAGCAATGTGTGGAAATAGCAAACCTTTAAAGAAACCCAGGTCAACCAAAGTAAATTCGTCAAATGAATAGCAATGGTTTTGCAATCTTGAAAGTTTTTTTTTGAAAAGAAGTGAAGGTTCTTTTTAAACTCCCAAATGAAAAATGAGGTTCATTTTAATCAACACCAAAGGAAAATGATGTTCAATTTTAACCCTTTGTAGAAATTGGAAAGTTTATTTTGTTCTTTTTAGACCCCAAAGGAATGTGATTCCTAACTTGCATAAAAGAAAGATTTGAGTTTGTTGTTCTTTTTAATCCTGCAAGAAAGAAAAATGAAGCCTATTTTAGGCAGCAAAAGGAAATGATGAAATTCTTTTTAAGCATCCAAAAGAAAGATGAGAGTCATTTTAGACCTTTGAAATAAGAGAAAATGAGTTCTATTTACCAACTTAAAAAAAGTAAATAAACTAATTAAATCCTCCTTTTCCTGCATTGAAAAATTGTTAGAACCTGCACATAGTTAGTCAAAAATGCAATTCTGATGGTGAAATTCACAAGCCTAAATTTTCTAACTCTGTTACAAATTTTTACTTTTGTCAGAGCTATGCGCTAATATTTGGCGTAGGTGCACTAAAATGCAGTGCATAAGTGCTAAAATACAATACCGATGCACTACTCTGAGGCCTAGATGCACTAATCTAGGGCTCCTATGCGTTGAAAAAGTAGAGAGGAGTATGTGCCAGAAAGGGATTCAAATGTGCTAAGGTATGGTTTATAAGCACTAAAGTGTGCAATGGAAGCACTAAAGTTCAAAATAGATGCGCTAAAAGAAGTCCCATGTGCATTATTATGATATTTTGGTGTGATTGCTATCTTCTACCTACACACAAAATGATGTTATTTTTGGGGACTTGCCCCACCGTGGGCACCCAAGATGTATCCAGTAAAATGTGGCGATCAAAACGAATAAATTGACATATAGAAACCTACATACCAATGAGACTTTTGGTGCAAGTATAAACTAAATTAGACTAGTTTAATTTCTCAAGGTGTGTCCCATTGTTTTGTATCTCATAGGAACCCTAAAGCCAATGTTTTTCTCTCAGTTCATTGAGCAAATGACTTAGGAATGACAACTCCAAGAACGAGTGATATTGTGATCTATATACATGAATGCATTCTAAGATCTATATGATGTTTTAAAATTATGATGATTAAGCTAAGATGAAGATAATGATATAATAAAAGATTTATCAAATTATCCTAACATGATGCACTAACCTAGCATGAGTATTCTATGATATGGAAAAATGCTTCTAAATTATATGATGATATCTTAACAAAGAGAGGTTGGAATGCTTAGTAAATTAGACTATAATGTGGATGCATAAAAATTGGATATGGAGAATTAGGAAAGAGAGCTCTATTTATAGGGAAAATAGGGCAATGGATGGTTGTTGAGATTGGTTAAGATTGAAAATTATCAATCCATGTTTACAATTTTCACCAATTAAATGGTTACAATTGTCAACAAGAGGCTACTTGAGAGGAGATGCAAGAGGCATTAAATTCCTAAGGAGACATGGTGGTTACCTTAGGAGGTAAGGTTAAGTTTAGGTTAGTGGATAACCAATGGATAAAGCCTTTACCCAAGGGATAAACTCTTGTGCAAGGGTTAATAGGATAACTAGGGTCAAAGCCATGAGTGCTTGATAATACCCTTGAGTTAGATAAAGGTTAAGTTAGAGAGAAAGTCTCTAACCATCTGGGAAGGTTGAGTTAACCATTAATGGTTAGGAAGACTTTGGGGACAAATTTGTAAGTGTCCTTCCAAATTTGGGGAAACTCAACAAGTTAGCTTGTTGAATGGATAAAAGCCTTTATTGCTTTTAGAAGTCTTTCCTCCAATTTTGAGAAGTGACTTCCTCAAACTTAGGGAAATGATAGGATTAAGGTTAATTAAGGCTAATTAAGATGGTTTAGAAGAATCTAGAAGTCTCTATAAGCGATTAAGGAGACAAGTGGTAGATGTAGGAAAATGCAAGTGGGTGAGGGAAAATAAGATTTAATTAAAATAAAATTGATTTATTTCAATTATTGGTTGCAACTTGCATTAATACAAGTGGAAGGATTTTATAAATAAACTAGATTTATTTATGTGCAAGGACCAATTTAATTAAAAAGGGAGAAAGGGGATTTAATTAAATAAAGTGATTTATTTAATTAAAGGCTAGAAAAGGTTTATTTGAATTTAATTAGATAAATTGAGTAATTTATTTAATCAAATAGATGAATGCAAAGAAATTAATTAAATAAAATTTAATTAATAAGGGGATATGGTTTAAATAAATATTAAATATTTATTTAGGAAGGTGGTCAGATTTATACGTCTACACTAATAATATCATTCGCTTATGACCCTTATAACTAAACATCAAGTTCTTTGAGTGGTGTATCCTATGGTATAGTTTTATTATGTAAAAGTATATTATCAAAATTTTTAGTTATTTTATGTTTTTTATTAGGATAAAATAGGTTTTGAAGGGGGCCCTGAAACCCTTTACAACCATAGAGCTGCCATAAAAAAATAGACTAGACTACCTAGCAGCAAACCACAAGTTTTATAAAGGACCTGAAACCTTCTAGACTTTCAAGCACCCAAAACCCAAAACCAAAGACTGCACAAATCTTAAACACAAGATCAAAGTAGGCACCATCAGCTAGACTCCAGCCAAAAGTCAGCAATAAAGCATTTAAAATTAGGCTGGTCCAAATAGAGGAGAAGATTTAGCAAACAAAAGTCCTCAAAATAAACAATGAGGGATTTAACAGGCACCCTCAGCCAACAAGATGGGTTCTCCCAGGCTCCATAACCTATGATAGAAATTTTGGGCCACAAGCCCCCAAACTAGAACCTAACCAAACACAAACACTGAATAGACTAGGCCCATGAAAACTACCAACATCTAGCCTGTCCCTGAGAAAAACAAAAAACGTAGATTTTTTCCAGGCTCCCTCAACCTTGAAAGGGGGTTTATTAGGGCTTCCACAAATAGACACAATGGGTTTTTTAATGGCTCCCATAACCTTGAACTTAAAAGAGAACAAAGATGAACACAAAAAACTCTCCAAGATCACCACCTCAATAGATGAAAAAAGAGAGAAGCCAAGAAAAAAACTAAACTCTGTTTCCATACAACCAAGAAATAGGGTACCATCAATCTTCTTGAGTAGCACTGAGAAAAAAAAATCCTCCACTATCCCCACCTCAATAGAAGAGAAAGGGGAAAAAACCATTGATAGGCCCAACTCAAGCTCCAAGAAAGCAAGAGACAAGACACCTTCTGCTTCCCAGAAGCATTTCCCAGCATCATCCACAACAAACATCTTTGCCTCAATAGAAGACAGGTCATCTCTAGTACCATCCATCTTCATTTATAAATAGGATAGAGCCACCTCTATAGGAAAAATTGGGGAGAACCAAAGATGTTGAGAACGAAGCCAAAAAATACAAGGGAAGCCAACCGAAGGGCTAAGAAAGATAGGAAAATATCGCACAAACCATAGATAGAGAGATTCAAACACCCATAGGGATGCCAAACCACTCAACCCACCTCTCAAAAGGGGAAATCTACAACAACAGGAGGCCTCTAAAGAAAAATAGAGAGCAACAAAAACCCCCACACTGCAAAAAACATCACCAGCCAACCCTATCACCATCACACAAAGAAACAAGATCTCCATGAAAGGATGGCCAGGAGCCCAAACTAAGGCAATCTTCACCACAAAAAGAAATAGACCCAGAAACCTCAATGAACACCGAATCGAAGCTCGAAGTAGCAAAAAAATCCCAAACCCCACCCCACCACTTTGCACACACTGGATCCAAACAACATCATCCAAAGCAAAGGCCATGAATAAGGTAGGAGGGGGGCAAGGAGAGGAACAACTACCTCAGGGAAAACCCTATCCACACTGACCCTAATGTAGCAACCTGAGAAGACCCTTGCTCCAATGGAAGGAGACCACAACAATGCCCAATAAAATAACACATCCAAGGGAGCAAAGGCCAGATCATAAGCAAGATCATCATCACCTCCTCCAAAGATTTCTTCATTTCAATTTTGCACTCCCCCATGCTTCCTGCTCGCCCCTCCACTCTTCCCGCTCATTGTTGCATCCGATCTTTCAGTTATTTTATGTTATTTAACTTAAAATATACAAATTTAAATTTTTTGTTAAGAAGTACTTGATTTGATTTTTATTTGAAAAATCATTTTTATATGAATATTTCTTATGTAATTGAATACGATTGAGAAATAGTATAACATTCAAAAAAGGAGTGTGATAAAAATATACATTTATGAGTCTAAATAAAATGATCTATTTCTAAAACATAATTATGTTGTTGTGGCTATGCTAGACAAAAGATGATTTTGACGTTTAGATTTCTCACAAACATTACTAGTGGTGGAGTCATCAATTGATTTCCATCTAGTAAGCTAAACAACAAAATTATGTTTGTTATACTTTTTATTTGGTAGCTTATTTATATCAATTTTATCGTGGTTTTTAAATACATATGTAGTTATGATGTGAAACTCCTTACTATCACTTAGAACACCTCCTAACATAATTAACAAGTTATTTATTATGCATGTTGTGTGTTATGTTTGAAATATATTTGTAACAATATTTGAGGATACTTTTGAATAGAAAAAGTATAGTATATTTATAGTTTATTAGTTAAGAATTGATTTAGTTTAATTAAATAAGGTCTAATATTAAATATCATGTGAAACTGAAAATTATTTGAGTAATGATTTATTTTTTAATATAGAAAAAAGTGAGAAAACTTGAATTATTATTATGTTCAACAACACACAAACTCAAATATAAAATTTCATTATCATATCTTAAATAATCTATACATTATTGACAAACAATATAATTTATATTGCTAAATTCTTGACTAACCCGAAGATGGTGAAAAGGAGTGTGAGGTGGATTAAATAGTAAACATGCAAATCAAACATGAAAACACATGAAACCAAAAGACATAATTTAAATCACATGAAAAACATGAATAAGATGCATATACCTCACAACCTTTTTACCTTCTCCTTTGAATGGAACTTAAATGGAGTTGAAGTGCACCCAATGTGCCTCCAACTTGATGTCGATTTGCTCCTAGATTGCTTGATGTGGACGACTCTCCAATATTGTGCACAAATGGATAAAAATGGATCTTGAGGAATGATATGGATGATATGACTAAGTGTGGATGAGGGATGATTTTGGCATGGTAAGGATGCAATGGTAATTTTCTAGGCTCAAACTAACAACATAAGCTTACTAAACTTGGAGATGATGAATGAAGGGATGGAGTCCTCAATTTATAGGAAGAGGAGAGGAAAAATGAAGGGCTAAGATTGACCCAAGATGGAGGGTCAAGATTTCTTGTGAGATCACACAAGGCCCAAGAGAGGGTGTGGAGACCAAGAGATATGCCTTAAAGGCATTTCTTGTCTCCACACTCCTCAAGGTACATTGGGAAGACTTCCCAATGTGCCTTGACAAGAGCAAGGGATGAGACATTCCTTGAAGAATGGAGGAAGAATTTAAAATTCTTCAAAAAGGGATGATCATGGGGATTGGAGGAATAAGAAGGATAAAAATTCCTTGGAAGATGAGATGCCTATAGGAAACATTCACCTAGGGAAAAAGCATTTAAGGATAGTGGTTGGATGGAAGGGACAAGGAGTTGAATTTGTGGCTAATCATGATGATTAGCCACTAGCAACTCATTAGGAGGGGGATTAGAGGAAAGGTTAGGTGGGATAAGATTTGTAGGATGATTTGACTAGGAGAGAGAATGAGTGGGAGGAATTAAAAATTAGAAGAATAATATTAAGTGAGCTTAGGGAGTTTCTAGAAGAATTTATTAGGTTAATGGTGGATTAGGAAAAGACAATTTGTAGGAACCATGTAGGTTAACCAATTAATTGAAATTAATTAGTTCAAAGGGGGATTTGAGAAGATAAAAAGAGGGTTTGATTTATTAAATAAATCAATCACAGAGTATAGTGACAATATTAATTATAATTAATTAATATTGAGGAGAATTAGAATTTGCATAATTAATAAATTAATTATGTGAGGAATTAAAAATAATTAAAATAATTATTTTTAAGTGTCTATATTTTGCCCCTTTTTCACATAGCGGCAAATTTGGCAATGGGTAGAAGATAGAAGAAGAAGAAGAATCGGATGCCCCAGCGTAAAGTGTGGGAGGTGTATGCCCCCTCAAGAATTTTTTTGGAAAAAAAAAATGAAAAATTCTCAAAAATAAAGAAAGAAGAATTTGAGTGGAAGAGATAAGTGAGGAAGAAAGATGAAGTAGACAAGAAAAAATTAGAAGGAAGAATAGAAGATACGAGACCACAGAGGAAAGGGGGCCCTCACGGGGGCCCATATAAGCCACAATGGGCCTAATGAGGAGTCATTGCTACACACAAGCCTTAGAGCTACTCAGAGTGAAGAAGAAGAGAATGAAAGATGGACCGCATTCCTATCCATGATCATCACACTGAGAGGATCCGTCAATTCGACCGACCGACCGGCTATGGACCACTGGTATGTAGGACTATCCCACCTTTTTGAGTTTTTAAATTTTGGTAGAATTTAGGGCTAAAATGGGGGTCTAGGTTTGGCAAGGCGCACGCGCTGATCATTGTTTCAGTGTGCATGCCCCTAGGTTAGCATGAGCACTAGCGAGTAGTGCAGATGCTTGTTGTAGGGACAGGTAGAATAGGGGTTTTTGGGGATATGGGGGGACTAGTGAAGCGCGAGCAGTTGCGCTTCGACGTGAGCACTCACATTTCAACGCAGGCGCCCAAGGGATTTCGTGGGTGCTTGCACGGAAGTGCGAGTGCTCATGCTGAGGAGTACTAGAAGGGGGGTTGAGTAGGTTAGGAGTCTCTATTGGCGCGAGTGCCTACCAATTGGTGCAAGCATCATGACTTTGGCGCGAGCATTGGATAGATCAGTGTGTGCGCTTGGGAAGGGATAAATTAGGTGTTGGCTTAGAATTTTTGGAATAGGGGGAGGGTATGGTTGGTTCTGGGGGGGTAAGAGAGAATTTTGGGGCATGTAAGTAATGATTTGGTCTGATGGATGCAGGTGGAGATGGAGTTGTTGGCTTCGAGGGAGCATTGGCTCACTACGATGAGCTTATATCATGAGTTAGGCTGCAATGAGCTGGAGGTGATAGCCGTTCTGGGGTTATATTATTTGGGCAGGTGGCCGACGATACGAGTGCATACTGCTATGATGATGATGCTAGTGGAGAGGTGGGATAGTCGGTATAACACTTTTCGTTTGCTTACTCGGGAGGCCACAATGACTCTTTTGGATGTTTGGAGGATCTTGAAGATCCTTGTTCGTGGTGTTATCCCTGAGTATTAGTTAGATGCAGCTAATTTTTATCTCCGGGAGGTGTGAGAGTATGAGACTCCACCAATGTTGGATAGGAGCAGGATGCATTTGGGTCGGGCGATTGGTGTTTGGTGGATTCCTTGGCTGGTTTTGGTTATTTGTGGATTCTTGAATCAGTAGATCATTCTAGATTTGGGTGGATATGGATTTCCTCTAGGATGGAGCAGGTGTGTATACTTTATGGTTCATGATGGTGTGTAGTATGCGTGGGGCACAACGATGCTAGCCTAGCTATATCTTGATATTCATCTAGTTGTGTACAAGGAGTACGCCAGTCTATCTACAGAAGTTACACTTCTATACATCTGGGCTTGGGAGCATATTGCAGTCACTCGGCCACTAGGGGTACAGGACAGGCGGGCTCGATAGCCATATGTGGATAGGTACAGGGGACTACTACACTATACACAGACAACATGTGTATGGTTCTGACAGAGTATTTTGGATGAGCTAACACAGTTTACATGGAGGCCATTTTTGGGATGTGAGAGGTGGAGGGATGACTGGCAGCTGCATTGGGTGGGAGTGGAGATGTGGATATTTGGGGGGTTTGTATATATTATGGAGTACTATGCTCCATTCAGGGTGGCCAGACAACTTGGGAAGGTACAGGACATAGTGAGGGATATCCTAGTGTATCCTCGGATTACACGGGAGGTCAGGTATTGGGGCCCGATAGCGAGTCCCTTGGAGGGAAGGACCAGCTTCCAGATGACATTTCACTTGGTTTGGGATGAGTGGATGGGGGCAAGGGAGGATCCAGGATACATAGGTGGATACAAAATTTGGTGGGAGGGACACTTTCCAGTGCGACGTACCATTCCTAGAGTTTTGGAGGATGAGGAGTTGCATTTAGGGGTAGACCAGGTGGTTGGTGGGGAGGATGATGTCCCAGGAGAGAGAGTTGTGGTTGGTGTAGGGCATGGTGAGGGCGGACATCAAAGGAGAGTCTGGGTGGTATGGAGGAGGGAGAGGGAGAGGGAGAGGGAGAGGATTCCCCAGTAGGAGAGGTCGCAGAGGCTGTGGTTAGCGGGGGAGAGGAGGTTGTACCTATGGATGCTCCTGAGGCACAAGCGGAGGAGAGGGGAGGGGTGACATAGGCTGATTTTGACCGGTTATAGTAGGAGCGAGATACTATTAGAGGAAGGCTTCATTCTATTAAGGATGAGATACAAGTAGAGAGGTCTCAGAGGGAGAGTATGGGGGCAGAGGTGGAGCAGTTGAAATGGGAGATATCCAATTTGATGGAGAGCCTCCATACCGCAAGGACAGAGGTGGATGCCTTGAGGGATGAGAGGGAGGAGTCAGAGGGGATGTTAGAGGAGGTCCAGATAGGGACAACCATAGCAGGGCTTCAGAATGTCATTCGTCGGCAGGATGCCGAGCTAGCAAGGCTTCGAGCCAGGGTACCGAGGACAGAGGCAGATGTGACATGGCTGCAGGGAGAGAGGGATGCAGCTCGCCAAGTATTGGTTCCTACAAGGCTGGCGTAGATATATGCTAATATTATGCAGTAGTGGGATAGGGTAGAGAGGGCAGCCAGAGAGGCAAAGTACTATAGGGGTTTGTACCACTGAGTAGTGCCTATAGCATAGCGAGTAGCCTCATACACTGAGAGTGTGCCATCTCACAGGACCCACAGTTAGCGACCGTCATAGAGTCAGTAGATGGGGGGATCACTGGGTTTTCAACCACTGGTAGGGGGAAGGTAGGAGGATTAGGTGGAGGAGGTACAACAAAGGGGGGTGGAGAGACAGGAGGGGAGAGTTAGCTCCTTGTTTTGCTTGTGTATCATATTTTGACCCTTCGAGGCAATCATTGTATTATGACAGACACATTTTCCTCTTTATATATATACATGATTTGATGATGATGGATGATGTGTGTTCCTTTTATTATGATGGATTCTCTTTGTTTTTCTTGTGATGTGATGTATGGATGCAATTATGGATATGTTGTACTAACTCATTTGTGATGCAATGTGGATGTGTATACATGTATGTTTATGATCTATTGTTGACATGTTTTTGGATGCATGATGAGTGATTTGTGCTTTTTGATATGTATATATGCAGATGTATGATGGATTTGTAGATGTAAAAAGATTTGTGATTCAATCTGAATGTAATGTTACATGGATGAATAGATATCTTTTATTTATGTGATGCAACCTAAGTGCAACCTATGTGATAAATGTTTGTGAAAAAATTACTATCTAAAATGAAATAAGTAATGCAATCTATATGAATAACATGATGTGAATGAATAATACAAAGAGGGAATATGCCAATAATAACACAATGATCTTAGATAGAAAATAGAAGAATATGGAATAGATGGGGAAATGGGGGAAATTGAAGACTCCATGGGATTATTAGGATTTTAAGATTTTATGGAATGGTGGTGAAATTTGTGTACAAAAAATGTGGAGAGCCAACCTAGTTTGATGTTGCCTTGGGTGACTTGCACCACTGATTATAGGAATTAGGATGCCATGAGAAACCCAAGGTGTGGACTGACTCTCAAATAAATGGGAATTCCTTACACATAGCTATGCAAGTGTTGAGAAACACTAATAAAAAATTGTGGGTACATGTAAGGAAACCCTCAAACACACCGATACCTCTTGTACACGAGAAGGTAAGTGTTGATAAACACTAGTACCAGGTCACCAGTTTATACAAGAGATCCAAAACATGCCATGTTATGAAAAATATGCCCCAATATGCACCTATTGTAACATACCTGGATATGTCAAATCTAGGCATTCATAGATAGTTGCAGTCGTAGGGCAAAAGATACAAGTCTAAATGAAAAATCCAAGAAATCAAACAAGTCATTCACTCATGACCAAATGATACCTCTTGCCAAGAGTAGGATTAGGGTGGAGGATTAGGTTTCCAGGTAAGGGAAGGATTCGTCCCTAGGGAAAAGTGGACTTTTGGATTAGGCAAGTGATCCTATGGTTTTGAAGATTGACTTGTGGACTTAGGACTGCTCTCAAGACTTTGTGAAGCTCACACAAAGGCAAAGAAGCTGAGTTTGATGGAACATTCCTTATTCATGACTTAGGGGAAGAATCATCATCATACACATGTTTTATTAGGAGATGGAAGGGAAGGAATGTTGCAAATGGGCAGACTGGACGGAGGGTGTTTGCAGTATCGACCTGATAGACAATGGATCTGGTTATTTACCTTGGCGCCTACATGGAGGTTTTCACCAAGGTACTTGGCCATAGCACCACAAAGTGGTTTTCATTGATGGAAGAATTGTTTTTTCTTTTCTTTTTCTAATTTTTTAATTTTTTTGTGTCACAAGGCGTCTGTTTGCTAGGTTTTCACCAAAGTGACGATTTTTTCAGGATCTTTTTTCTCATTTTTTTTGTATTTTTCTTGATTTTTTTTATTTTTTTTATTTTTTTGACAATTTAAGACTTTCTGAGGACTAGGCATAAAATATTTTGAGATGCATGATATTCATTGGATCATCCAAAGTATTGCCTTCAGGAGTAGCCAACTGATAAGCTCCTGATCCATATTTTGGTGTGATTACATATGGTCCAAGCCAATTAGGCTCGAACTTGCCTTTCTTTTTGCTTTCTTGAAGGTTTTTCTAATTCTACATGAGGACAAGATCACCAATTTGGAATTCCTGGGTTCTGACTTTTTTGTGATAACTCATGCGTAGATGATTTTGATATACCTAGAGATGGTTCAAGGCCTTGAGGCACCTTTCATCTGACAATTCTAGCTCTTGTAAGTGGGCAATTCTGTGTTCTTCATTTGGTAGGATATTTTGTAGTGACACCCTTAGAGAGGGGATCTAGATCTCAAGGGGAAGGATGGCTTCAGAGCCAAAGACCAAGGAATAAGGGGTGGCACCTATGGGGGTGTAGATGGAGGTGTGGTAGGCCCACAAAGCGGGATGGAGTTGGAGGTGCCAATCATAGACAACTTCATTAACTATCTTTTTGAGGATTTTGATTAGGGTTTTATTAGAAGCCTCAGCTTGACCATTGCCTTGGGGGTAATATGGGGTTGAGAAGCAATGTTGGATGTTGAATTTTAGGTAGAGCTCTTTGACATCCTAGTTTTTAAATTGTCTTCCATTATCTGTAATGATAACTTTTGGAATGCCATATTGATAGATTAGGTATTTTAGGATGAATTTGGATATCTGCTTACCAGTGGTAAAAGTAAGAGGAAGGGCCTCTACCCACTTGGTGAAATACTCGGTGGCGATGATAATGAACTTATGTCCTTTGGAGGATGAAGGATAGATTTTCCCAATGAGATAGAGCCCCCATGGCGAGAAGGGCCATGGTGTAATGAATGGTTGCAATTTTTGTGATGGTGCATGAATCTTGTCGCCATGTTATTGGCAAGGGATGCATTTATTCACATAGTTATATGCATCTACTTCAATTTTAGGCCAATAATATCCTGTTCTCAAAAGTTTTTTAGCCAAGGTGAGCCCACTTGAGTTTGCCCCATAGATGCCCTCATGTACTTTGCATAATGCTCATTCTGCCTCTTGTTTATCTAAACACCTTAGGAGGGAACTATCAAAATGCCTTCTCAATAGGGTGTCTCCAAGGATGGTGTAACGAGCACATCAGTGAATAAAAGTTTGTTGTTGGGTTTTGGTGAGATGTGGGGGAATGGTGTTGTCTTTTAGGAAAGAAAAGGTTTCTTGGTACCAAGGGGACTTAGGACCAACAAGTACACACACCATTTCAGATTCTGGTAGGTCATATGCCGGTATAAATAGTTGCTCAACCAAGAACTCACATTTCTGACTATGTGTTGGAATCTGAAGGAGGAAGCCAATGGTGGCCATTGCATCTACAACCCTATTGTTTGTTCGTGGGACTTGATCAAACTTGATTGTCATGAAGTGTTGCTTAAGATCTTCAACCATGGTTCGGTAGGGTAGGAGTTTGTCATCTATTGTCTGGTATTCATCATTGACTTGTTTTATGACAAGTTGGGAATCACCATAGACTTGTAATTCCTTTATTTTCTAGTGGATAGCCAAGCGCAATCCTGCGATGAGTGCCTCATACCCTGTGATGTTGTTGGTACATGAAAAAGCTATCTTGAATGACTTTGGTATGCCATCTCCTTGAGGTGTGATTAGTAATATTCTCGTCCCCGATCCATTTTGGGTGCAAGAGCCATCAAAGTATAATTGCCATGTGGAGGATGTGGTAACAGTCACAATGAATTCATTTGTTAACTTTGTGAGAATAGGATGGTCACCTGGAAGTGGAGCATCCACCAACTAGTTTGTGATTACTTGTCCCTTGATTGCCTTTTTGTCTACATATTCAATGTCAAACTCGCTTAAGAGCATGACCCATTTAGCAATTCTGCCAGTGAGAGCAACTTTTGACAAGAGATATTTAAGCAGATCAATCTTAGCAATTAGTTTTGTTTTATTGTTCAGCATATAGTGTTGGAGTTTCTGTGTGCTAAACACCAATGCCAAACATGCTCTTTCAATGGGGGTATAATTGAGTTCATACCCTACTAGTGTCTGATTGATGTAGTAAATGGCATGCTCCTTCCCTTGATCATCTGTTTGTGCCAGTAATGCCCCCAATGCCACTGTAGTAGCACATATATATAAAATAAGAGGTTTTCCAGGGGTACGAGGCATCAATACTGGAGGTGATGCCATATATTCTTTTAGTTTCTCAAAGGCCTTTTGACATAAGCAGTCCCATTTGAATTTTATGTCTTTATGTAACAGGTGTGCAAATGGATGGCACTTATCTACTAGTTGTGAAATAAAACGTCTAATAGATTGGAGTTTTCCTTGGAAACTGTGTAGTTGTATGAGAGTTTCTAGTGGAGGCATTTCCATGATAGCTTTTACCTTTGCAAGATTGACGTCGATGCCTTTGTGGGAAACAATGAATCTCAATAGCTTTCCCGATGTGACCCCAAAAACACACTTCTTGGGATTTAGGCGTAGTTTTTATTTTTTCAATCTTTCAAAGATCTGCCTTAGAATAGGGATGTGTTCTTGTCTCGTCTTGGATTTTCCTAGAAGATCATCCACATAGTCCTCCATAATTTTATGCAAGAGATCATGGAAAATTGTTGTCATGGCACATTGATATGTAGCTCCAGCATTTTTGAGGCCAAAAGGCATGATTCAGTAACAGAAAGTCCCCCATGTTGTTGTGAATGCAATTTTATGCTGACCCTCATCTGCAATCCTAATTTGATTATATCTAGAAAATCCATCCATAAGTGACAGCATATCATGTCCTTCTATAAGGTCCACAATCATATCTATATTGGGGAGTGGAAAATCATCTTTAGGACAAGCTCTATTTAGATCTCAAAAATCCAAGCAAGTGTGGATGCCTTGGGTGGGTTTGCCGACATGTACAATGTTGGAGACCCATTCAACATAGTCTATTGGTTTGATGAATTCTGCGTCTAACATCTTTTGAAGTTCTTCCTTGACCAAGAGTGCAATATGTGGGTGCATTTTGCGCAATTTTTGTTTACAGGTTTTGAATTTGGGCGGACAGCGAGATTGTGAACCACCAAAACAGGATCCAACCCTGGCATATTGGCATAGGACCATGCAAAATTGACTTTTACCTCTGTAAGGAAGTTGATGAAATCTTGTTTCTCTTTTTCTGTGAGGGACTTGGCAATGAGCACAATTTTTGGAATGACTTCGGTGCCCATGTTGATACTATATGTTTCTTCTACCAGCAAATTTGATCTGTCCTGTGGAAGGTAACCAATTGTAGGGAGTTCAAGTCCCTCATTGTCAAGTGCCTTTTCCAGGTTTTCACTTTCGGATACGCCCTTTTTTTTTTTCTCATCCAAAGGTGCCTCAGAGAGGTTTTCCACCTAGGGAATCATGTTTTTTTCTTTGATTATCTTCTTTGTGACTAAAGGCATTAACCTCGCTACCAAAGTACCCCTTTTCGTGTAGTTGAATACCCTCTACTCTATTGCAATCTTCTATATTTTGCATCGTCAGGAGAGTAATGAGAGCTTTATCATCGATGCATATGTCTAAAGTGGGGTTGTCTCATTGGCCCCGGTCTATGAGTTCAAGATGGACAAGATGTAGCTCGTGAGAAGTGGGAAGGGTTATGGGGGTGATGGCATTGACGTGAGTGTAAAAGAAGATATCATTTTTGTATTCATAAGGCATTTCATGGAACTCCTCTTCGTCAATGATTTCGATGTCCAAAGAGGGACTTGAAGGGGCACCAACCATAGTAATCTTGGGCATCGAGGTGTACCCCAAGCCTCTGTTATATTTGTAGGAGATAGGATTTATGGGTGTTTTTCTTTCTTTCTCCTCTAGTCCCAGGTCGTGTCCTTTATAACCTATTTTTTGACTATAGCTGATGCCTTTGGGTACATCTTTTTGGATATTTTTGTTGGGTCTTCATCTTCTTCTCGGTACAACCATGAAGAGACATCTGCATTGAGGCTCTTCTCATCAAGTGGGCCCTATTGCTAGAAGGTGGTATTTTGGCATTGCATGACTAGTTTCGTGTCTTTTTTGAGTTCTTTTGGCTTGCCAAATGACTTAGGAGAGAGGGGGAGGTTGCCTATTAATAAGACATCCTCCAATTTGTATTCTCCACAACCATTGTCTAAGATCTTGGTTTGTGTGTCTGGTTGAGATGAGGTGGAAGCAACATTTGATGTGTTAGATGGAGGTGTTGGCGAGGGTCTATTTAGTGGGCAATGATATGGATGTTTCCCTTCTAAGAGTTTGCAATATTGGAAAGGTTGTGGATCACCTTTGATAGTGATCTCTCTTCCATTGAAGGGGAATTTGATGCATTGGTGATAAGTGGAGGGTACAGCCTACAAGGAGTGAATCCATGGCCGATCGAGGAGAATGTTGTAGGGGAGATCAAGATCTAGTACTTGATAAGGGGTTTCAATTGTAATAGGGCCCACTTGAAGAGGTAAGGTGATCATGCCCTTTGAAACTCTCTCCGCATAATCATATGCTTTTATTGTGATCCTTCCTGGTGTGTCTACCGGGTCCTCAGAAAGTCTCAATTGTTTTATTAACTTGTATGTACACAGATTAAGTCTAGATCCACCATTTATCAAAATACATTTGACCTTGTGCTTTTGGATAAGGGCTTCAATGTGCAAAGGCTTGTTGTGGTCTCCATCTGTAGGAGCATCATGGGAGGTGAATACAAGGTATTGTTGGGAAGCAAGATTTCCAATGAGAGCTTGGAATCAGGTAGCATTGATGTTATCAGGAACATGAGACTCAAGGAGGGCTTGTTCCAAAATTTCCTTATGTACAAGGGAAGTCTTGAGAAGTTCTAGAATGGAAATCTATGCAGGGGTCTTCCCAATTTGGTCAAGGAGGTCATATCTGTGGGTGGAAGACATGGGTGGGGGGTTTGGTGGGGGAGGAACTCCTTGGATGGTGACTTTACCTTGGCGTGTGGTTACATTGTGGTCATTTTGGGAATGGGAGGTGGAAGGCATGGCGCCTTGAATGACTATCCTAGCAGGATTTGGTTTGCTTTGGGAAGAGGGGGGATTAACTCCTTGGATAGTTATTACATTAACATGGTTATCTATGGGCTCAATGCAACCTACTAAAGAGTCAAAGCTGGTTATGTGATTAGTGTAGTTGTAACTCACTGCTTTAGATGATGAGCCTTTTCCTTTATCATGCTTCAGGAAGGGTTCTTGGTACATTTTAAGTTTGTCATTGTTATTACCAGGTTTTGCATTTGCTACCTCAATCTCACCCCTATAAATGAGATCTTGTATGTAGATTTTAAGCTTCATGCACTTTTGTGTATCATGTCCCTTGATACGATGGTACTCACAATACTCATTCTCATTATACCACCTAGGTTTGGGTTGATTGGGGTCAAATAGACGAGTGATCAGAAACACCACTATGCCTACTTGGACAAGTTTTTGAAACACCATTACAATAGGCTCATCAAGAGGAGTGAAGTCTCTTGGAGTCCTGTTATTCAATCGGGGTGGTCATCCCTAGACTGAGACATTATTGTGAGGATTTTGTGATTGATTTTAATTGTTGAATTGATGATTATTGGTGGTGGGTTTTGGGGGAGCAGCCATGGTTTTGACCTGCTTTACATCTGTTACACCATCATTGACTACTTTTTTGTTTTTAGACCAGAACTTTGGTTTGTCATTATGATAAGAGGAACAACTTTGTGTCAATTTTTGGTAATGTTTCAAGGTTCCTTCCTCCAACAAGACACGTTCGAGGGCGAGGCCCTTATCAGTTAATTTTTTGGAAGGATTTGATACATTGAGACATTAGAGGTCTTCAAAGTTTAGGTACCAAGTTCTTTTAAAATAATTAAATTTGATGTTGTTCTGGCATGTCCCATTGGAATTTCTTGATAAGATGTTGCCACCTTTGCAAGAAGTTGGCGAAAGTCTCTTCGGGCCTTTGCTTTGTGTTGCATAGGTCCATCATAGAAACGTCATTAGCCATGTTGTAGGCATAGTGAGATACAAATTTCTTTGCCAAGTCTAGAAAGGAGACAATGGAACCCCAGGGTAGAGATGAGAACCATGCTAGGGCGTCTCCTGTGAGACTCTTGGGAAAGAGTCTGCGAAGGTATAGGTCACTATAGGAGACTTCTTGACATAAGATGTGAAATTCCTGGACATGGTTGCAGGGGTTTCCTTTGCCTTCATACTTGATGAAATTAGGGATCTCAAATCCTGGGGGGTAGGGTGCAACTGATATAGACAGGTCGTAAGGACAAGGACAAAATTCCTCAAATGAGTAAGGTTTCCTCTTATTAGTCCCTTCTTTCATATCCTTGATGATATTTTTCATGTCCTGAATTTTCTTGATGAGATCTTGTTGTGGACTTTGATAATGATGAATTGTATTTGCCCCAAGAATTGGATGAGTTAAGGAAGGTGTACCACCACCAATGTATTGATATGATGAAGAGGCGGGAATGTGAGATGTGATAACCAATGTCACAGGGATTTGAGTCATAGTTAGTTGCGGTTCACAAACTATATGACAAGATTGAGTGTGGCCCAGATAAAGAGTGTGACATTCTTGACAGGAAGAGAAGTTTGTGGAATAGATATATGTGGTTGAATGGAAGAAGGTGGTATAGAAGTGTGTTGGAGAATAGATGAGATCAGATTTGATAGCAGTATAGATGGTAAGGAGGAAGAAGGTGGGATGGAGACCATGAGGGGAGGTGTCACAGGTGGCATTGACTAAGTTTGGATGATTGTTGGGGCTACAATTGATTGAGTTTGAATAACAGGTGCAACATTCTGTATGGGAGCAAGGTCTCCTTGTGGTTGTTGGCCAAGAGCGGATCTGTTGAATTTAGGTGGAAGTTGAGCTCCATTTTCAAGGAGGGTCTTTAGAAGTACAGTAGGATTGTGTTGGATGAATTTGTGAATCATCTCTTGGTTATAAGAGTCCTCTAGGAAAGTTTGCACTTCCAGTGAGAGTTCATCTTGGCTAACCATATTAGGATTTTGGATTTGATCTTGATTGCTAGGTTGCCCACTTTGTGTAGGATCTTATGTGGGATCTTCATATAGGACACTAATGTCTGGCATGCCATATTGTTGTTCAGCCATCTTTTCCTTTTGAGATCGAGTTGTGACCATACACGAATAACCTTAGAAAAGCTTGGAGGAAGAAATTTTTGATGAAGGGACTTAGCAAGATTTTTATGGAATCTTTGGATTTTGTCTTTGATGGCAAGGGATTTTTTTGATTGGTGGGGTTCTTGGATTAGAACTTAGATTTGATTAGGATTTTGACACCTTAGTCCTTGGATGAGGATTCTAGGTGGTGGATGAAACCAGAAGAAAGGTAACGACCAAGTTGGGTAGGATTTAGACCTTGGAATGATGATTAAAAAGCCTCTTTTCCACCAAGGGTTGACTAATGACCCTAAGAAAAGCAAAGGCATAAGTTAAGATTCTTGATTGACTCAAAAGGATGAAGCAAAGGATACTTAGAGAGGATTCTTCTTCAAGCACAAAAAGCCGATTGATTAATGATGAGGTCTAAATGGAACTTCACAAGGCATGCAACCTTAATGTGAGGTTAAATTGGATTAAAGGATGATTGGATTTGGATGTTGAGAATTGATTTGATAGTGGAGGGATGTTGATTTGATGTGCTAATTCCTTAGGAAATTGAGGATGATTGATTGAGGAGGTATGATAGTGATGATTAGAATAAGTTTGGTGACTAGGTCATTCTTGGCATGAACATGACTCAATAAATGATTGGTTTGGATGGCAAGTTGTATGAAGGGACATGACCACCCTGATTTTGATGATAGTTGGTGTTAAAAGACAAACCTAAACCTTGATGGAGGGCATGGACTCTTAGTTCATCACTAGCATCAAACTTATTGCTATGACCATGGATGTAATCGTGGTAATGATGCAAGAATGTCCTATGTTTGAGCAAGAGTTTACTATTGGTATACCAAAATTTCTGACGCCTAAGGAGTTGTGCTTGTGTGAGCTTCTTCTTCTTGATAGGTCGGTGAACTCACTTCTTACGATGTTTATACAACTTGGGCTTATGAAACATGAGACAGACAGATTTTTGATGCAATTTTGGACTTTGTGTGAATAATGATTTGGATAATGTGTTTTTAGTCTACTCTTGGCAAGTATGTATCAAACAAAGAAACACAATGATCAAATGAATTTTTAACTCAAAGACACTCATGCTCATATACAATACTCTTAAGGCTGGGGAGGACAATAGTCATTGGATCCCAATTGGTTTCCCAGCTACACTTACCCAGAGTGAACACTTAGATGCTTGACCCCACTAGCTCCTCTCCATGACACTCACTTCTTCGGGGCAGCCAAGCATCAATTCCCATGAAAACTCCTCATGGTGAACTTTGTGTCTCTACAAAGGGCTGTAAAAATATGGGTGGCTTCGGAGGTCTGACCTACTGCACCAATGACTAGAAGGTTTTTGGCCACTATACACAAGGTGTTTAGTATGTATTCCCGTTAGGAGCTACCCTTTGTAGTTGCACAAGAGCAATTGAGGCCTATAGCCCAATGAAGCACCAAGAACCTAGTAGTCACGCAAGCATGATTGAGATCTCTAGGATCCTACTAAGCACCCAATGTGAGAGTGAACTCTCATATAGCCCCAACCATTGACCCTTTCATAGTCAATGGCCTATTTATTATAGTGAGTTGGGAACCCCAGGTCTGGGTGTACTCACTTGGGTCGTTCCCCTCTTACCTTCTCAAAGAAAAAGTTGGGAGGGCAAACCCACTAAGGGTAAGCATGCAACAAACATGAAAAACTTGGAGGGTCTAGATTTCTGATCATCTTCCTAGATGCTTTAATTAACATCTAGGTGCCTAGTTTAAAAAAAAGCACAATGTTTGGTTGGAATTTCTAGGCAACCTGCAAGCAATTTAGATTAGTAGTTTTTCTATTTTTCAAGGTCTTGGATGGTCGATTAAAACTGCAAAACTAAAAAAAGGAAATTAGTACTCACTGGACTGCACATACAGCACATGCGTTGAAGCGCCTGTGCAGGCACTGAAATGCCTACGTACGCATTGTAGTAAATAAAAACAATAACAAAAAGAAGATAAGTGAACACAAAGCAAATAAGAGTTGTATACCTATCTGTCGTGCTGATCTAAATCAGTCACGCTGAAACGCCCATGGTCGCACCAAAACTCCTGCGCTCGCACTGAAATCCTGAAAACAGAGACTGGAAAGATTAGTGGTTAAAATTTTCAAAATTCAAATTTTAAAATTGAAGCTATACTAAGGGTGGGAATTTTGTAAAAATAGTCACACTGATTAAAAATCGCTCACGAAACACCTCCGCTTGCGCTGATGCACCTGCGCAGGCATTAAAGAGACAAACAGAAAGCAATTTTTTAAAAAATTTAAACAGGACAGGAAAAGATTTCAAATGTTTTAAAAGTGGCCACGCTGATGCGTTTGTTCTCGCACTGATGTGCCTGCACTGAAACAGTTTTTCTCTCGCGCTAAACCCGAGTTGCTCGCGCTGATTTGTAGTCTCTCGCGTTGTTCCAGAACCTACATCTCACAACTCATAAAAACTCAAGAAAATGTTATATTTTAGGGACATGGGTCCCACCGGGCGTGCCAAAATGAAGATGGTGGAAATGAGTGTGAGGTGGATTAAATAGTAAACATGCAAATCAAATATGAAAACATATGAAACCAAAAGACATAATTCAAATCACATGAAAACATGAATAAATGCATATACCTCACAACCTTTTTACCTTCTCCTTCAGATGGATCTTAGATGTAGTTGAAGTGTGCCCAATGTGCCTCCAACTTGATGTGGATGGCTCTCCAATATTGTGCACAAATGGATAAAAATGGATATTGAGGAATGATATGGATGATATGACTAAGTGTGGATGAGGGATGATTCTGGCATGGTAAGGATGCAATGGTGATTTTCTAGGCTCAAAATAACAACATAAGCTTACTAAACTTGGAGATGATGAATGAAGGGAAGGAGTCCTCAATTTATAGGAAGAGGAGAGGAAAAATGAAGGGCTAAGATTGACCCAAGATGGAGGGTTAGGATCTCTTGTGAGCTCACACAAGGCCCAAGAGAGGGTGTGGAGACCAAGAGATATGCCTTAAAGGCATTTCTTGTGTCCACACTCCTCAAGGTACATTGGGAAGAATTTCCAATGTGCCTTGAGAAGAGCAAAGGATGGGACATTCCTTGAAGAATGTAGAGGAAGAATTTAAAATTCTTCCAAAAGGGATGATCATGGGGATTGGAGGAATAAGAAGGAATTAAAAATTCCTTGGAAGATGAGATGCCTAGAGGAATGTGAGATTTTGAAAATCTCACATTCACCTAGGAAAAGAGCATTTAAGGATATTGGTTGGATGGAAGGGACAAGGAGTTGACTTTGTGGCTAATCATGATGATTAGCCACTAGCAACTCACTAGGAGGGGGATTAGAGGAAAGGTTAGGTGGGATAAGATTTGTAGGAGGATTTGACAAGGAGAGAGAATGAGTGGGAGGAATTAAAAATTAGAAGAATAATATTAAGTGAGCTTAGGGAGTTTCTAGAAGAATTTATTAGGTTAATGGTGGATTAGGAAAAGATGATTTGTAGGAATCATGTAGGTTAACCAATTAATTGAAATTAATTAGTTAAAAGGGGGATTTGAGAAGATAAAAAGAGGGTTTGATTTATTAAATAAATCAAACACAGACTATAGTGACAATATTAATTATAATTAATTAATATTGAGGAGGATTAGAATTTGCATAATTAATAAATTAATTATGTGAGGAATTAAAAAAATTTAAAATAATTATTTTTAAGTGTCTACATAACCAATCCATCATCCACACAAATTTCACACCAATATACATGTTGGCCAACAAAATTTAGAAACATTTTGTCTAGACAATCATGATTAGAATCATGTGAGTTTATATTGCTACCATATATAAACATGGTGCATGCAAGTGGTGTGGTCAATGAATAAACTTATCATATTATGAAGCATGGCCATATTGTTTGTTTCATATGAATACATGAATAAATCAAACATAGCATGCTCCTCGTCACTCACCAAAAAGATTATTCAATCAATGATGAAATACTAGGATCTCTATGTTTTAGATACATTCTTGATATTTTCTAACATTTCCTTGAATAAAAATTATATAAGACCTTGCTTTTATTAATAGAAACCTTTCTCAAATATGAAATATATTTGGAATGTAAAACCCGCATTAATAAATTGATATGACAAACCTTTTTCCATCGTTTTGAATTACCATTCATTACATGCATAATACAATTAATTAAGTATGGTTTTCCTATTCTAGCAATTTTATTAATCATAATTTTAGGAGTTTCATTATTATAATGCACAATTCATAATGTCTCATGTCTATGTCAAATGTAAAACATTATTTTTCACATAAGTTGCTTTCAAGAGCTAATGAATATTAATTTTCTCTTTAAACTAATTTTCTATTTGGGTTGATTCTTTAAATCTGAAGGTTCTTGTTTACTAGATATATAGTAGTTTATATTGGTTTCAATCATACACCATGTTAAATTATTATTGATCAAGAATATCAACACTAAATAAGTATCCTGTTAGGAATAGGTGTTGTACATCTTGCATAACATTGATTCTTTTAATTATGTAAAAATAATTATTTGTGGTGTATCGCTAAGAAATGTTATCCATCTGAATTTAAAACAAAATTGGATTTCCAAATGATTTGGTGTTTGAGTCTTGAGGTCTACAATATTATCTTCTTGGCTATCTTGGTTTGTAGCTTACTAATGCAATGATGAGTTTGCATGTTTCATTAAATTAGTTTTGAATCTTTGAGTTACACAATTATGGATTGGCTACCAACTGGTTATAGTGGGATGAATTGAATGATGACTTTCTATATTGACAAGGTTGATTTATTGTTTATATATATATATATCCTTGTCAATGGCTATTTATGCATTGGTATCCTCCATTGAGATGAGAGGATGGATGATAAGTAGAGTGTTTGGATAGTCAATTATAGAGACTTGTAGCATGTGGTTTATCATTATTTTATTGATAGATTGACTACACAAATTTAGTGGGAAATTTTGATAGTGATATTTGGTGGTGGTTGTATCATCTTGGTTGTACATTTTCCTTTGAATCTACTATCATTATTGATGCTAAAGAAATGGAGATTCTCTATTTTTCCTAGATTTATTTCTTTTGTTTCTTCCATGAGAATAGACAATCTTTCTTAATTTGTGTTAAAGGGGAGAATTCCAAACCTTCCATCCTTAGGTGCCTTAGAAAGGTTTTCAACATTGGATTTGTCCTTTATTTTTACTTTTTTAGGATTTAAGAGTGTTGTAGTGTGTTTTTCAAAAGATCCATTCTTGATTGTTATATTTTGTGACTGAAAGGTTTAGCATTCTCTCTGAAGTAAGCCACACTATAAATATTGATTTATTTAAATGTGAGAGGGTTTTTTGTAGGATAAGATGAATTAATTAAACAAATATGTTTTTCTTATTTAATTAATAGTCAGAACAAGTTTTAATGAATGACTTAATTAAATATGAATTTAACTAATAGTTAAATGATTAATAATTAAATAAATATTAAATTTATTTAATTAGGTAGGAAAAATTTAGGTGCCTACATTTACATTTGAGTGTGTTTGGACTATGTGCAATCTTTCTTTATGAGATGATTTTGATAATTCTATAGAGAGATCAATGACATGGTTCAATGGGAGATTTGGTGGAACCTGATATAGATTCATCATTTGATGATGGATGATCTTTAATTGTCAAATTCGGTTTAATGGAGGATCTCTTAGATCCTATTTCTATAGTGGGATTTTTCTTGATCTTTTTAGTTTCATTGATAGGAGATGGTTATCTTCATGTTTTTTAAAGACATTGACATATTTTTACCATGGAGAACTATTGGATTCTTTGGTTGAGGTGTCAAGTTTATGAATTTTTTATTTTGACATGTGATTCTTATTTGATAGGATGGATTCCAGTATTATGTCTTAGTTTACTCTTTATAATAAGTTAGAGTTTTGACATGATACAGGTGCTCTTGGGAGCATGATATGTCAATTAGAACATATAATCTTCTTTTGAGGAGATGCTGGATGAAGATGTCATGATGCGTACCTAATTCTACAACTAGAGCTTTGATAGTTGTCTTGTTCGTTCTCTTAGTATCAAGTATATTGTTAATGCCCCTTGAGAGATTCATGATTGTGTTCTATTGTATTTGGAGTTTAGCTTGAATTCATTGATTTTAGCTTCTCATGGATACTTCGAGACTTGGGTGAGGCTAGAATCCTATTGAGATTAAAGATATTTGTTGAGACAATTAGTTTTTGAGGTTTCAATAGAAAGTTTGACGGGCCTTCACTTGGATATAGACATAACTTTAGGATGGGCCTATAGAGGATATTTTTCTTGGAGAGAGTCATGGTGAGCTAGTTATCCTAGAGGAGAAATTAATATTTCCCCAACCTTTTTATACTTAGTGGAGAATCATTTGAGAGGTATTGGCTATCATTATTTTCAAATGCTTTATGTGTTATATTTTTTCTTCTCATATTTATGGATCTTGAGCTATGCCTATTTAGTTTAGGAGTGTTAATTTAATGAGTATATTTCATGTTTATCTCTTTCTACATGTCAACTTATCTATGATACCATGATTAGGAGTTTTAGTAGATGTTATTGGGCTAATTACCTAATTTTGTAATGCATTTGAGTTTATCTTCAATGGTTAGAGAGGCTTACATCCATGTTAATTTATGAGATACATATGTTTCTTCTTTATCTTGGATATTAAATAATTGGGTGTTATTAAGTATTTTCATTTGGGATTATAAAGGAGATCATACTTGACACAACTTATCACTTTTGTAGTGTTGGTAAAAGGGAATAATATAATTTATAGGTCTTCTCTCTTTGTTCTATAACTACCACTTGGAGGTTCATGTTCACATTGTTTTTCATAGTGTACTTGGGAGAGCTATGGTGACATGCTGTGAGAGAGTATTTAGTTATTTTAGTTGCATGTTTGCATCATTGTGGTTATTCTTTAATACTATCAATTTGATTATTAGTCACACCTTGGTTTGAAAATTTACAGATAGAATTTGAATGCCTTGATCTATTTTTACATTTGACATTACACATGTATTGAGAGTTCTTGGATTGCATTTTCTTCATTGACAAGTTTTAAATACATGGAGCTTTTGATTATACTTTATGGGTTGGATTTGTTACCAGCATGAGTTCTATTTATGGTATTGTATACCTTTAAGGTATGGATGGTTGGATGGATTTAAACTTTCTATGATTTCTATTTCCATTCATTTGATTTTTTCCTTCATTTAATATAAACTTGGAGCCTTTGTTATCACTTGAATTTGATTCTTGAGTTCTAAGTATTGGTGCCTTTTTTTACCTTGGATTGTTCCTTTTCTTTTGTAGGTGGCATGTTGGAGGATGAAATGATTTATTGGTTGAGATGGTAAAAATATTGGATGTTGTTGTATGTATCATGATGGAGCATTAAATTTTTCATGCCCTTTTTTTTCTTGTTTGTGGTATCATCATGATACACCATCTTTATTAAACTTTTTATATTGTGCAAACCAATCTATATAATGGGACAGGTAGTAATATGTTGAAGAAATAAATTAACCAAAGATAATCACATATGGAAATTAGATGAAGTAATAAAAACATAACCTACTTATTTATTTCAATATTTTTATTAATGAAATAAATTTATACATCCTTATCATGCTTTTTGAGCCTAAATATTTTTTGAAATGCCCCTTTTATTACAATTTCAAGATTTCAATTTTGAAATTTATTAGAGACTTACATTTTTATTTTGATATTTCTTGACCTCATTTAATATTCCCCTTCTATTTGGATCTTCCTCTCATAAAGAGAGGATATTTTTAACAACCACCAATATAAAGTATACACCTATGTGAACATGTTAGCCTCAAGTGAAGAAATCTAATGACTTGACCTTATCAAAATATTATGTTAAAATGAGGCCACACATGGATCAATGATGGGTTTTCTAAAGGAGGATAGTAGCTCAGTTAGTAGATAACTCTAGAAAAAAATGCAAGGTGCTGGATTTGAGTCCTAGTTAGCCCATATTAGCTCAACATGAGGTATTAAAGCTAGGATAGGTGCCCTGAGAACCTATAATATGGCTTAAAGGAGAGAGTTATAAATAAGACACACTCAAATTGATGATAGGTTTTCCAAATAAGGGCCAATAGCTTAGTTAGTAGAGCACTCTAGTAGCATATAAAAGGTGGCGAGCGATGAATCACCTTTATCACCATCATCCAATAGAAAAATTTAGGTGTCATGAATCCATTTAGTTAAGGACAAATTAAAATATTAATTCCCAAAGAACTATGTACTATCTCACTACCATAATCCTTCTCTTCAATTTCTTATAAATTTGTAACTCAAGTTTCCACATTTTTTTACTTTCTCATATTGGTTTCTATAGTGTTGTAAATTGTATCTACATACAATTTCATCCTCAGTTAGACCTCACCTTGGCAGTTTAACTTTCAATGCCTGATGTCTATTCTTTTTTTGCTCACACCATCCACAATCCTGAATTTTCATCTCTTTCTCTATCTTATCTCCAAACCTAAGTCCTGATTAATAGGATTAGGACATTGAGTGTGAAGAACACAAATAGACACTGAGAGGGTGGTTGAATCAGTGTATTACAAAATAATTTAATCTATGTGTGCTAATTCTAAAACTGAAAAACAATTAAGAACACACACACACACACACACACACACACACACACACACACACACACACACACACACACACACATAGATCAAACCATAACACCAGAGTTACAAGGGAAACCCAAAGTGAGAAAAACATTGGTGAGAATAGCTGCTGGAGTCTACTACAGCCTCACAATGAAAACACTTGTACAATATGTTTAGGACACCAACCCCTATTGATTTTGAGCACCTACTCAAGGAGCACCTACACTTTCTCTTAGTACCCACTTAGAGAATTGCAATGATTAAATAGATTACAATAATATTGCCTTGATGCAAATGTAATTTTGTAACTCATAGTTTGATTGTCTTCTCTATTTTCTTGATCCTCTACACCCTGCTCTTCTTCTCTTTGACTCTATCTTCTCTATCCAATGGTCTCTAACTTTCCTCTATTCTCAGCACATTGTACTCTACCACTGCTACACCTTGCTAAATACTCTTTATTCTCTCACTATCCACTTCTATGATTATGTCCACTCCTATCGGCGACAACTCACACTACTTATCTACAATACACAGTTTGATTAGATAATTTTTTTTATTTTCACCTCTACCTTTGTCTCGACAACCACACCTAAAATTGTGAAATCTCATCAAATATACTACTTGATTCGATTGGCTTTATGCACCTAAGATTTTTCCCTCTAAAGAAAAAATCAAATATTTTATTTAATTTTGTTGTCTTGTAGACTTCTATAGCAAGAGATTTTATTCTCTATCCTGAATATGTTCATAGATTGGCCACCTATATTAAATGTATCATTTCTTTCTTCAAATCATTCTTTGTGCTTAGATTACTAAGTTTAGTGATCTTCCTCTACCTAAAGAAATCTAGTATCCTTGCTTGAGCTACTCAAAGAGCTTGCAACAAGGTTTCCATTAATACAATCTCCATCCTCTTGTTCTGAAAGGATGAACAAAAATCTCTTTTAAATGTATTGCCTTTGTAGTCATCTACTTTGACACATATGATTTGTTCTTCAACCTCTTGAAATCCACTTGTCTTCATTTTCGACATCCAAAACCCTTGGTCAAGCTTGGTCAATTGCCACATGCATCAACTTCCTTATCGACATGCAAATGTATTGTCAGAATCTTGGCAATCAGCTTCAGTCAACAAAAGTCAACCTGCCACATGGACTTCTATGTCTATTGGGTTGCCAATGTGTCAAATGAAACACCTCTATTGGTCATAATGACCTTTAAATCTGTCCATGTGGGATGGTGAGATGCACACCATTTTACTTTTAACCTACCCCACATCATCTTTTATGAGCCCATTTCACCCATGCGGGCTGGCAAGATACACCTTTTACACCTTGCTTTCATACCCTGCAGGGACATTTTGCTCTGGTTATCCTTGCTACAGGATGGTGGGATGCCTTTGCCTTCTATCTTCTTGATACTTTGCAACATATTCTATACAAGGTTTGGACCCATGCAGGTTGGTGGGATGGTCTAATCTTCATTGTTTTCTTACCCCACATGCCAACATCTTTCTTATCTTTGTGGTTGTGGGATAGTGGGAGAACCTGCTTCACCTCATCTTTTGTCTCCCCATGCAACCTTTGACAAAGCCTAACTAAGGTGCAAGATAGCAGGATATCTCACACACCTTCTTTCTTGGTATCCTATAGAACTGTAGCACACCCATCTTGCATGGTCTAGGATAGCAGGGAGCCTTGAGCTCCTTTGTTTTTGCTTCCCCATGAGGTTGTCTTTCCTATGTTCTTATTGATCTGAGTTGGCGGGAAGCATCTCTCCACACAGATATTTATTTTTTGATGTGACACAAAATGTTCACATTAGAGCCTATAGTCAACCACCGTGGGCCCCATTTTAGTATAACTCACACCGTCTAATAAAAAGAAAAAGGGCTTTTACTAAAACTAAATGTTCCCCCTGCATGAACACTCACTAACAATGTGGACCACAAAGTGGCTACCGATTGGACTCGAACAATTGGGCCCTGAAGAACCCGTGCTGAGGAGACAAATACTGCCACATAATTGAGGACCCCACAAGAACACATCATAACATGAGAAAACCAATGCATAGTCACCAGTTGTACATCAATGCACATGAGAAAGGGAACCCACTCAACACATCACCACCTAAACATATCAAACCATCGACTTCTTGTCACCAAGACATGGCTACCACTACACCAAAAGAAAACTCTATCAGTATAACAATGAACCCTGATAAGACAAGAAGAAAGTCTTTCCAAACAACCAGATTACACCAAAATGTAGAGATGTTCAAACTGAAATACAATCATGCTGAAAGACTGCCAAACAATGGATTTTCACCATTTTCAATCTAGAACTCACATAGATGGAACCCAATGGATGAAACACTTTTAGAGACCACTATAGGACACGATTCCAATCCTTCAGCATTTGTTCCAACCCTACAATGTTTGTGTAGCATAACACGTGTTATGCACGACTTCATAATCTTTGCATAACCTGCAAGTTATGTGCTTAACCTTGTCTGCAACTATTCTCTTATGGACATCAATGACAATCTAATGCCAACAATCTTCCCCTTTGGCATTGATGTCAACCATGCTGCTAATATTCTTCCCTTTTGACAACAGTGGCAAAGGGCTTGATCGAGACATATTCTACTCCCCTATTGAAAAACAAAAAAATTATTATTCTGTTGGAAATATGCATTCTCCCCTTTTGACCATCGCCACATGCACAAATTGGGACTGCCTGGACTTCTTGAAGGTTCAATGAACCATTATTACAATATAAAAAGAAGTACTACTACTGCTTAAAAAATAAATTCAAATCTCCCCTTGAAAATGGGAAGGTGGTTCAAGGATGAAAATGATGGAACAGTAGGCTCCCCCTGAACCAATGACTCATTAACTTCTTAATTTCTATATGAAGGAGGAACAACCCCCAATTTCATTCTGAGATATTCATATGTATCTTTAGGTAGGGGATTGGTGAAAATGTCTACGACTTGTTCTCTTGTAGGAACATATTCCAGCTTGACCTCCTTATCAACTACCTCCTCTCTTAGAAAATGATATTTGTTCGCTATGTGTTTTGTCCTTGAGTGTATGACTAAATTGTTTGATATGTTGATTGCACTTGAGTTGTCAAATATGATGGGAATGGGATCTCAAAACCCTTCTTGAATGTCCTTCAATGTCTACTTTATCCATAATACTTTTGAGCAACATGTAGCAAATGCAATGTATTGAGATTTTGCAGTAGATACTCCTGCTTCTTTCTATGCCATGAGACCAGTATATCACCTAAGAAGAAGGATCCTCCATTGGTACTCTTCTTATCATCAATACAATTGGCCCAATCAGCATTAGTGTAAGCATGCAGAGTGGCCCCTTTTTGAATACCATAAACCATACTTTAATGTTCCTTGCATGTATTTAAAGATTCTTCTCACTGCATTTACATGTGATTGTTTTGGGGTTGCTTGGAATCTTGCCACCATACACACTGATTTCACTATGTCCAACCTTGATTCTATTAGATATAACAAACTCCCAATAATTATCATTGATCTATACAATGTCTGATCTACACTAGGTGACTCAATAATCTTTACTTAGCTTGCACCCAGTCATCATGGGGGTACTAAATGGTTTTCTATCCTCCATCTGAAACTTCTTCAACATGTCTTTAGCATACTTAGTTTGCAATATAAATACACCTTTATCTAACTAAGAAATCTACAAACCAAGAAAATATGATAGCTCACCAAGCATGAACATCTCAAACTCGGACTGCATTTGGTCAACAAACTCCTTGCACAAGGAACCCCTATTGCCTCCAAAGATGATATCATCTACATACACTACTACAATAATCATATGATTACCTTCTGATTTGATGTGTAGGTTGCTATCAACACTACCCTTTTTGAATCCTTGTTGATATAGGTACTTGTCCAATCTGGAATACCATGCCCTTGGAGCTTGTTTTTATCCAGACAAGGCTTTCTTTAATCTACAGATAAAGTTATCATCCTCATGTAGCTAAAACCCTTTTGGTTGTTCTATGTATGCCTCTTCTTCTATATTACCATTAAGAAATAAAAATTTAACATCCATTTGGTATACCTTGTATCCTTTATAGGCCGAGAATACCAAGAACATTCTTATAGCTTCAAGCCTTTCAACTGGTGCAAATGTCTCCCCAAAGTCTCTGCCTTCAACCTGAGCATATCCCTTGCACACTAGACTTCCTGTGTTCCTGATTACTTTGCATTCTTCATTCATTTTGTTCTTGTAGACCCATTTTGTTCTAATAACATTCTTGTCAGTTGGTCTAGGAACCAATTCCCAAGTCTTGTTCTTCTTTATCTACTGCAACTCTTCTTTCATAGCCTTAATCTACTTGTCAATTTTTCTGACCTCATCATAATTCTTTTGTTCCACTTCAATCATAAGGTAAAAATTTACTTGTTCATTATTCCTTTCTCTCCTTCTTTTCACACCATCACTCTTGTTCCCTGTAACCTGATCTTAAGGGTGATTCTTTTGCACATATTTGTTTAGGGCTTTGCTTGGTGCTTCTTCTTCATGTTCACTTTCAGATTGATCTTCATTATCCATGTATGAGTTTTCAATTTGAGTTACTAATTTTTTCCTTCCTTTGTGAACATCCCCATCAATTCTCACATAAACACTCTCGACCACCTTATTTAGTCTTTTGTTGAAACACTTGTAGGCCTTTCTATGAGTAGAGTACCCCATGAAAATACCTTCATCACTTCTTGACTCAAAGATAACCAATCCATCCTCATCTCTTTTGATGAAGCACTTACTGCCAAAGACCTTGAAGTACTTAACTGAGGGTTTTCTATCATATGATAACTCATAAGGTGTCATTCTTCTATTTACTCTTATTTGCACCCTATTTAGTGTGTATGCAATAGTATGGACAACCTCTTTCTAGTAAACATCAAGAAGATTTTCTTAATTTAACATTGATCTTGCCATCTCCTTGACTATCCTATTTTTCCTTTCCATGACACCATTTTGTTGTAGTGTCCTAGGGGTTAAATACTATCTTCTGATTCCATGTCTTTCATAGTAGTCTTCAAATTCATTTGATGTGAACTCTCCTCCACAGTCTGATCTAAGACATTTTAGCTTGTAACAACTTTCATTCTCAACCATCTTCCTAAAGATTTTGAATCTTTCAAAAGCTTGAGACTTGTCTTGTAGGAAGGTGAACCATGTCACTCTTGAGAAATCATCAATCAACAACATAAAAGTATTTCCCACCATTTATTGGTCTTGTTTTGGTAGGCCCACATAAATCTATATGCACAAGCTCAAGTGGCCTTGTCGTCGAATATTCTTTTGTCTTAAAGTTGACCTTTGTTTTCTTACCTCTTTGACACTTCTCACAAATGACACTAATAGGTTTGACAATCTGAGGAATGTGCCTAAGATATCCTTTCTTACCTACTTTAACAAGGTTATCAAAGTTTATGTGGCCTAGTCTCCTATGCCACAATCAGTTGTCATTAAATTGCCCCATCATGCATTGAGACTCAAAACACTCCTTAAGATCATATACATTGCCATCTGTCATTTTGCCTTCACCAACAAGGTATCCATTAATTTCCCTTCCGATCTCGCATCCTTTGGAGTCAAAGGTAAATTTGTATCCCTTGTCACACATTTGACTCATACTTTGAAGATTATGTTTCAGACCTTCAACATAATAAACATCATGAGATTTTAATTTTCCATTAGTTTTTAGTGTACATTTGCCCTTGATTTTGATTGATGAATTTTATCCAATCCTTACTGAACCACCATTCCAATCCTCTATTTTTTTGAATTTATTCTTGTCTCAAGTCATCTGATTGGAGCAACCACTATCAACTACCTATAGATTTTTCCTTTCAACATGTAGAGCAATTTGGACAATCAAACATGACTCATTCTTATCCTTTCCTTTTTCTACCCAAACCTATTTTCTCTCTTCCTTCTTTTCTACTATCTCATTCTAATCTGATTTTGTTTTTTATTCCAAAGTTGACACAACCTTCTTTTGCTTAGTTCTTCTAAGCTTATAATGTTTTGCAATGTGGCCCAATCTTTGACAATGATAGTAATTTACATTCACATTGAATGATGAATTTGAAAATTTATTGTAGGATTGAGATACATTTCTCCTACATTTATGACTCCTATGACTGACATCGTTGCAATGATAACAAATGAAATTTACATCTCTAAGAGTAGAAAAAGGATTTCTACTTTCATAACTAGGAGGGGACCTACGCATAAGTCTACATTCTATAATTTTATGACCATAAGTATTGCATTTATAACAGTAGTCATGGAACTGAGGTACATACCAATCATTGTTGAAGTCATTTCTAATTGGCCTCCTTGGAGAAACATAGTTTTTCCTTCTTGAGTTCTTCCTTCCTATATCCTTGACCTTTGTGAAGCCTCCATCATCAACCTTGGATTTTCTTTTAGGATCAACATGTTGATTCTTTGTTGTAGCAATGGATGTCTTCTTTTCAGTGGGCTTGCTGAATGTGAATGTTTGTTTGACTTCACTTTCACTTGAGGAGGTGAAGTGTATCTCCTTTATAGGTGAATCTTCATGATTAGAACATTGTCCTAGTTCAAATCCAACACCATTAATATCCTTGTTGTGCTTCTGCTTACTCAATATCTTATCTAATTCTTCTACGCTACCACCAAACTTAATCCTCATGCTAAGTTCATTTTTATTGTTTTCAAGCTCCTTCCTTAGATTCAGAAGGTCTTCTTACATCTTGTGATACTCCTTTTCCTTCTTCTCCAAGTCTGATTTTGTTACTTCATACATTATTTCTGCTTCTTCTAATTGAATTCTCAAATCAGAAATAGTTTTCTTTGAATCCTCAAGAGATTTTTTTAGAAGATCTTGTTCCTTAGTAGTAGCAAATCTATATTTTTTGTATTCTTTTCTCACCTTTCTAAGCTCTTCTAGAGAACTTACAAGTTCACCCTCTAGGTCTACTTCATATAGTTCATCATATAGTTCTCCTTGTGCCATAAAGAGATTAACTTATCTTTCTTCTTCATTGCAATCCTCATCAGAGACACTCTCTTTATTTGTGACATCATCTTCAAAGGTGTAGATATTGTTTTTCTTCCTAAAACTTCTTCTCCTTGGCTTCTAGGTTTTCTTCATTGTATCCTTACTAAAGGATTTGTTGTTTTGCTTCTCATCTCTATCTTTCTCACCATAGGGGAACTCAGAAGAAAAATGTCCTATTTTGCCATAGTTGAAGTATTTAAAGGGCAACTTACTTTTGTACTTGCTTGATCCATTTTTTATTTTTCTCACAAAATTAGCTACAACGACATCAGATCGTCTTCTTCTTCATGAGCAGGTTCTTCTTTTCGTTTCTTGGTTATGCTGAATGCAACCTCTCTCTTTGAAGGTTCTCCACTTATTTTTCTCATCTCATAAGCTGAAAGGTAGCCAAACAATTCATCCATAAAGAATGTCTTTAAGTCTTTAGCCTCTTCAATAGCTGAGAGCTTTGTGTCATACCTTGTGGTTACAATAACTTCATATGAGACATCCTTTTGAAGTCCTCTTTTAGCAATTACAATCTCATCCACTCTTTGCAGTTAGTCAACTATCTTCTCCTCTTCTTTGATTTTTAGGCTTTCAAATTGAGGTCTTAGATTTTAAGTTTGGCTTCATTCAGTTTGGTATCTCCTTCATATATACTTTGCAGCTTATCCCATGTTACTTTTGTTGAAGTGCAATGTATGAGTTTGACAAACTCTGTATCAGACAAACCACTTAAGATTGTGTTCTTAGCTTTGGGATTGTTCTCTGACTCTCGTTTGGCATCAGGATCAGTAGGAGGAGTGGATGGAACTGTATATCCATTCTTTACTAACATCCAAACATAAAACCCAAGGGAAGACAAGTATGTCTCCACTCTTCTACTCCAGAAGGCATAGTTTATTCCATCAAACATAATTTTTTTAGAAGAGGATTCATTTTTGGCCATTGTGTTCACAAGACAAGATCTACCCAAGCTAGAGGAAGCTTTACAATAAGGGAACCTAGGGCTCTGATACCAATTCAAGAACACAAATAGGTACTAAGAGGGGGTGAATCAGTGTATTACAAAAAAAATTAATCTATGTGTGCAAATACTAAAGATGAAAAACAATTAAGAACAGACACACACATAGATCAAACCACAACACCAAATTTATGAGGAAAAACCAAAGTGGGAAAAACCTTGGTGAGAATAGCTGTTGGAGTCTACTACTCCAATCCGGCCTCACAATAATTTTTTTTGTACAATATGTTTAGGGCACCAACCCAAGGAGCACCAATACCTGTTGATTTTTAGCACTACTTAAGGAGCACCTACCCTTTCTCTAAGCACCCACTCAGAGAATTACAATGATTAAATAGATTATAGTTATATTGTCTTATTACAAATGTAATTTTGTAGTTCATAGTTTGATTGACTTCTCTATTTTCTTTATCCTCTGCACCTTGCTCTTCTTCTCTTTGACTCTATCTTCTCTATCCTCTGGTCTCCAACTTTCCTCTATTCTTAGCACACTACACTCTATCTTTGCTATACCTTGTTGAATACTCTTTGTTATCTCACTATCTTCTTCTATGATTGTGTCCACTCCTCTTGGTGGCAACTCACACTACTCTTATACAACACATAGTTTGATTAAATAATTTTTTTTTAATTTCCACCTCTATCACTATCTCGAAAGCCACACCTACAATTGTCAAATCTCATCAAATCTATTGCTTGATTCGATTGGCTTTGTACAATTAATATTTTTCCCTCCAAAGAAAAGATCAAATATCTTATTTAGTTCTATTGTCTTGGAGACTTCTACATTAGTAGATTTTATTCTTTGTCCTTAATATCTTCCTACATTGGCCGCTTGTATTAAATGCATCCTTTGTACTTAGATTACTAATATTAGTAATCTTCCTCCACCCGAAGAAATCTGGTATCCTTCCTCGAGCTATAGAGGTAGCTTGCAACATGGTCTCCATTAGTGCAATCTCCATCCTCTTGTTCTAAAAGGATCAACAACAACCTCTTTTAAATGCATTTCCTCTATAGTCACCAATTTTGGCACATATGATTCATTCTTCAATCTCTTGGAAGCCACTTATCTTGATTTTCAACATCTAAAACCCATGGTCAAGCTTGGTCAACTACCACACTGATCAACTTCCTTATGGACATGCAAATGTATCATCAGAATGTTTTTAGTCAACAATAGTTAACCTGCCATGTGGACTTATGTGTCTATTAGGCTACCAACGTGTCTACTGAAACACCTCTATCGGTCACAATGACCTTAAACTCTATCCCTGCAGGATGATGAGATGCACACCATTTTCATTTCACCCATGTGGGTTGGTAGGATACACCTATTATACCTCACTTTCATACCTCGTAGATCCATCTTCCTTTGGTTATCCTTGTTTCAGGATGATAGGATGCCTTTGTCTTCTATCTTCTTGTTACCCTACAACATATTATACACAAGGTTTGGACCCATGTGGGTTGGTAGGATGCTCCATTCTATATTGTTTTCTTACCCTGTACATTAGCATCTTTCCTCTTTGTGGTTGTAGGATAGTAGGGGAACCTGCTTCACCTTGTCTTTTGTGTCCCCACGCAGCCTCTCACAAAGTCTAATTAAGGGACGGGATAGTAGGATATCTTACGCACCTTATTTCTTGGTATCCTATGGGATTATAGTGCACCCATCTTGCATGGTCTATGATAATGGGGAGCCTTGAGCTCCTTTGTTTTTTCTTACCCTGCGAGGTTGTCTTTCCTTCGTTCTTGTTGATGCAGGCTAGTGGGAAATGTCTCTCCATGCAAACACTCATTTGCTAATGTGACAGTAAACTTGTCACATCAGAGCCTATAGTCAACCATTGTGGGTGCCATTTGATAAAAATAAAATGGTTTGTTGCTGAAAAGAAATGTGGCCCGCACATGAACACTCACTAACAATGTGGACCAAAGAGTGATTGCAAATTGGATACTCTCAAACACTTGGATGAAGTGCGCCCTCCAAAATTCATGTTGAGGAGAAAGATATTGCCAAATCATTGAGGACCCCACAAGAACACATCATAACACAAGCGAACCAATGCACAGTCACTAGCTGGACATCAATACGCATGAGAAAGGGAACCCACTCGACACATCACCACCTAAGCATATAAATCTATCGACTGATTATCACTAAGACACGACTACCACTAAACCGAAAACAAACTTTGTCAGTATAACAATAAATCCCGATAAGACAAGAAGATGGTCTTGTCGAATAGCTAGATTAAATTGAAATGCAGAGATGTCATTAAGACTAAAATATAGTCATGCTGAAAGATTTCCAAACAATGGATTTTTACCATTTTCAATCCGCAACTCACATAGATGGAACCCAATGGATGAAACATATTGAGAAACCACTATAGAACAATATTCCAATCTTGCAGCATTTATTCCAACCCTATAGTGTTTGTGTAGCATAACACGATGTGTTATGCATGACTGTATAACCTCTGCATAACCTACATGTTATGCGCTTCACCTTGTCTTAAACTATTCTCTTGTTACATCAATGACAGTCTAATGCCAATAGGCCTTGGTCCTCAATTAGGACCCATTTATGGTCCTCATAATGGCCATGTCAAATGAGAAAGAAATTTGATCCCATGTCAGCCTACTTTGGAAATTAAATTAGTTTTTAGGTAGTCAAGTATAAAAGGAGGGATACCCCTCTAATTTAAAAACATAACCTCAATCAAGATCTCAATTACATGCTAACAAATTCAAGTGAGCAAGCAATCAATCATTCAACAAGCATTGGAGAAAAAGTGAAGTCAGGTTTACACATTCATGATGGCATCCATGATCAACCTTCTTTGAAAAAATGAAACCCTAAAACCCTTGCATGAGGATCAAACAAAACTTCATCAAGGTAATTTCAATTATAAGCATTTTCACTTTAGATCTATCCCTTTCCTCAAAAGGAAAGCATTTAACATTAATTTTCATTTCAATTTGAAGGGTAATTCCTAAACCAATGTTTGACTTAAGGCAAACCTATATCTCCAACATCTTTCCCTTTCTTTCCATGTGCAGGAAATAGGTTCAAGAGTTGTACTATGAGATTTCGATAGAGTCAACAATGACAAATAGTTTCAACTTTTGACAAAGCCAAATTTAGTGGGCCAGGGAAAATCTATACTACCTAGTGCCAAAAAATTAGGCTAAACTTCTAGGAACAAATTCTAAACATCTTCTTTTGTCTAGATCTTAGTTTGTGGCTCTGTGGGATATATGTAATAGTCTATTTTTTACAATTTGCTTCAATTATTCATGGTTTTACCATAATTTCATAATTACCTTCCAAATTCAGCTAAGAAAGAGGATAATTATTAACAACCAATGAATCTAATCTGAATTTTAGCCCTTTCTTTATTTGGATTGTGGGTAGATCTATTATGTTCATTGCTCTTTCAATGTTCTGGTAAATTTGGCTTTTTAGTGGTTTGATTATCTTAATTGAAACCCCAAGTCCGAATTTCCACCATTACATTTTTGTAAACCCAATTTTTTTCATACTTGTTTCCAATTAATTATCTCAAATATAATTTTTATTCACTTTAACATCAAAACTTGCACCCATAAATCTTATTTGCAATTGAATTACATAAATTTAGAGGTGAAATTCACAAAAACTATAATTTATTATTCTAAAATTGACTTGTGGGTTGCATAATTTTTCAATTGTGTTTTCAAATCTGATTATTATGACATGTTATGTTCATATTTATATGCATCTAACATTCAATATCGTAATTCAAATTTCTTAATTAATTGGTTAATCAATCATTTTTGAAACAAAATTTCATTGCTTAATCATAGTTTTTTATTTTTGCATCCAATTTTGCCTCCTTTGTACATGAGTTTTGTTACCATTAGTCCTACATACAATATTCCAATGAGAAGAACTTGTAGACTTAAGGCTTCCAAAGGTTTAAACACTAAGGATATGGACCCTCGATTGGATAACTTGTTCCATGAGAATGTTGTTGTTTCCTCTAATCTAAAAAATGACATCACTTATCCACATCCTCCTCATACTTCTTATGATGTGGATGCATAGCTAACTAGGGTTACCATTGCCCAATTGGAGAAGATTTAAAAAGAATGGTGCAAAGTGATAAGATAGGTGTATATTTATTGTGTGTCCTTGATCATATTCATCACACTACTATTATATCAATCAAAAGTTGTGCCGAAGTTCTTGGATATTCTCAACCCACTAGCCAAGTTAACCATTCAATTCCTATGCCCACATCCTTGACTAGTGTGCCTACATTTACATCTTCTATCATGACTACTTCCACACAAAATGTTAATCCTACACATGTAAGGGGTGGGTGCAAAAAGTTGGGTCCCAATTCCATGGAAGTCTGTGAGTAAAAAAATTTCGCTAGAAACGAGTGGCTATTTTTTAAGAAATAGACACCTATTTAGCTTCGGGGGCCCGACCCATAAAAATAAAACAGGTGCACATTTTGAAAAACAGGTGCCTGTTTAGGATCAAACCACCATAGAGAAACGGGTGCACGATTTTTAGAAATGGGCACATGTTTCTAAAAATGGGTACACGTTTCTAAAAATGGGCACACATATCTTAAAATGCTACAAATTTCAAAATGGGTTCTCATTTTTTGAATTTTAAATAATGGGCATCTGTTTCATAAAAGGTGGAGTGAGAAAAAAACCTATGCCTCGGTTTTGGCTTTGGGTTAGGCTTGGTGGGACCAAGCCTATGCTTGGACATCCAAAAATTTGGCTAAGGCACTGGAATACCAGATTTATGCCTTGCCGTAATTTTTTGAAGGTCTTCCTGATAGTATTTTTTGATGAAATGAAAACCCATTAGATTTCTCATTGTCATGATTTAAAAAATGTAAATTCCATACTGATATGATTATTTTTATTATTTTTAAATTATTTATTAATCAAAAGTGGTACCTAAATGTAAAATAATGAGGCTCGGTAAAACTTTAATAACTTTTTTTTTTTAAGGTTTTTTGGAAAATAAATTATGTCATCAATCTACATACAATTCTTTTGAAGATTAAAAAAGAAAATTAAAAAATGTGAGATTTTCATCAAATTATGGTGGTCGTACACCAGATGTTTTGAAAATGTACTTTATAGTCAATTAAAAATTAATAAAAAAATATATATTTAGTAAAAAAATATTCTCACCAATATTTAGTGTCTTAGGTATCTTTTTCCAGAAGGATTTGCAAAAATTCATTTATTTATGTCAAAATATGGTGGTCGTACATGTGTGGTATGGTCCTAAAACAAACATTTTGAAAAAAGTGGTTTTTAAACATGCCTACTAAAAAGTAATTTCTATCATGTGGGTATTGAAATAAATTACATATTTGAAAATAAGACTCCGAGCACTGCATTTTCTATTACTGAAGGTTTTTCAGATTCAATCTCTAAGTGCCTCAAATTTTGACATCAATCGACATAAAATTTGAAAAATAGGGAAAACACTTCCACTTTTTCCCCAGAAGTGGGACTCAACTTCTTGCGGCCACCCTTAGTCATTGGGACAATCCTATTAATCAATATTCTTACATTCCTCCTTTCGTGAGTCTTCCATTTGTGTCACAACCATCTTCCATACCAACATACCATAATATTTCACCTCCTTATTCTTAACCTCCACCTACATACAACAATGAACTACTCCTTCACAATTCAATATGTCCAATTTTAATACATCCATCGAAGAAACCATCAATAACCTAGCCCAAACTATTACATCCCTACGACATCAATTGACTTCCATTACTAAAACCAAGTTCAATGTTCCCACATTTTATGGAGTGAGCCCACTATTAGATGAAATTGTCTATGTGGTTCCTCCAAAGCATATGGAAGTCCCTCAATTAGAATTGTATAATGGAAAAGGAGACCCCTTGACTTATGTGAAGACATTTCAAACTTTGTGTAGTGATTTTTCTCACGACCAAAGATTTATGGCTAAATATTTCACTAGAACCTTTAGGGATAAAGATTTGCAATGATATTGTTCTTTGTCTCCTTATTCTATTACTTCTTTTCAACAATTTGTTGATGATTTCATTCACCAATTTCAAAATAAAATTGATCCTAAGATTACTCTGACTGATTTGATTCATTGCAATCAAGGAGTTATAGAAAAAGATTGATTTTATTGGTCGATATAAAAATTTGTATTCTAAAATTGCTTATTAAGTGCCTGATCATGATGTTCAAATAATTTTCATTGCTAATTTATAAAAGGATATTAGAGATACTTGCTTCTATTTATGAGTTTACTTCCTTTACTTAATTATGTACAATGGTTCATGATTATCAACTTCAAGTGAGTCAATTTGAATCATTCTCTTCAATGACTCTGGTTGATAAGAATGATAATGCTAAATTTTTTTTGCGAAGTTCAAACCTAACAAAGGTTTCATCAAACTCAATTACAACATCAACACTCAAGTGGTAGCCACAACATTAGGTGTGGCCCCTTTATCCAAATACTTTAGAAAAGAACTAACTCCTCTTTTTGAGTTTTTTTATAGTAAAATGTTTAAATTAATTAATGCTAATGTGTTGCAACTTCCTCTCATCAAACCAACTGATACTTATAAATAATTACCACATTACCATAATCCCAAAGCTTTTTGTCAATGTAATTGTCAACCTGGCCATGAAACTTGGGAGTGTTAGAAGTTGAGAAATAAGATTCAAGACTTCATTTATAACAATACTATATCCATAGCTAGTGTCAATGAAAAAGCGAATAAATATGTAGCTCCTCCTAATTGAAACCTCCAAACCTTTACCAATCCATAACCTTCTCATTCTACCAATGTTGTTGAGTCCAAGTCTCTTATTTTTTCTCCTAATGACCCTAGTCTAGAATCTAATAATATTGTGAACCTTAACCTACACCTTGAAAAGGCTTATGTATTACTATTGATCCTAGTGAGACTATTGTTGCACTTGATGGCCCATTATATATCACTATGAAGATCAAAGACAAACTCTCACAAGGGGTTCTCATTGATCTAGTGTGTACAATGAATGTGGTCACTAAAAATTATCTTTAGATCTTATAATTGATTCAAGTTACCTATGATAAAATAATGTTATGGTCAAGGTGTATGATGGTTTCTCTTTCCCTACTTTTGGTTCTGTTACTCTTCCCATTGAGGTTAGTATTGAGTTCTTAGATGTCACCTTTGCCATTATTCCTATATTGGATCAATTTTGTGTGAAGTTGGGACATCCTTGACTCTCTTCCATGAAATATATCCCTTCTACAATTCATAACTATTTAAAATTCCCTAATAATGACATTCTCATAACAATTAAACGTAGCTTCTACCAACCCAGAATGAATCTTGGCAATTTCACTCTTGATTACTTTTGTTGTAAACAACCTGAGCCTCTTAAGCCTCGAAATGACATCCTTTTCTTATCTTATCAAAAATGAAAAAATGAGATAATAATGTCCTTGAGTTAACCTAGAGACCCTACACCCATGACTATCTCTCCTCGTAACGGTTATGGTATCTTCCTACTCCTTCCATTCCTCCTATATATGCCTTAGTCCCTTCTCCTCCTCACAAAGGAAATTTCTTGGTATTAAGTCTCCCTCAACCTATTTGGGTTTCTTCCATTCCTCCCCATATAAGGGAAGAAAAGAAGCGTATATCCATTGATACTAAACCTTCATCAGTTTTGACTAAGACTTAAAGGAATCATTGTGTGAGAGAACACCGATGAAGATATCGTGCTAAGGCTCATGAGATTTCTTCCCAAACCATTTCCTCCCTAAAGACACCAAATTTTTACTTGGTCCCATTTTTCCAACCTTTTCCTAACCCTAGGGAGGAAGGTCACATCAAATTATCTAGATTAAAAATACTTGAGAAAAATGATTGTTCAACTTCTTTTAGCATTAAAGATCCCATTTTTATTAATTTAGATGATGATATGGATGATGATAATGTTGTTCAAGCTAGAAATGTTGGTTCTAATGATTCTAATGATATGTATGAGCTTGTTGAGATTAATCATGAGTTATCTTCACATTTTTCAAAAGCATTAACCTTAGCTCCTAGTGACAAACAAAGGGACTCATCATTAGAGAATGATCCTGTTTGGAACTTGCAGTACCTCCATTCTCAAAGTGGTCTCTCTTCCATCTTGTCCAACACCCCTAAATTATTTTCAAGAAGATTGGGAGGTAGATGATTTTCTTGACTAACTTCATTTGTATCATGGATCCTCTTTTGTGTGTTTCCTTGTTCGTAATGTGCTTCCCCCGTGATATACTGCTTGACATCTTTTTGTGTTATGTAAGGTTCTCTTTGGATGATCCTTGTCACTCCATCGGTGCAAGGTAATAAAGAGTCAAAATATATTTTGACATTCTTCTTTTTGTATCTCAATCTTTTTATATGTTGTCCATTATGTTGTCTACTTGAGGATGATGCAAAGCGTTGAGATCTATTTTTGGCCTCTTCCATGTTGACTCAAAAAGACACTTGTGCTCTTCTTCCATTGTGTTTGTAGTTCCACTACCTTTGGGGGATGAAGTCAATTCAGTACAATATTCTTGATATATATTATTTACCATAAGAGCATATTGGCCCCAGAGTTAGTGGATCCCTTATGTGCTTTTTCCTATATGTTTTGTGACTATTATTCTTTGATTTATCCTTTCTTGGGGGCATGCTACATTACATAAATTTCTCCCGATAAGTCATATGAAATCACTTTAAAGTGGAGGCATGTACACTCCACTCAATGTTACACATTATGCACATACCATGACATGTTTTCGATAATCAAATTACTTTGCATACTTATCCTTTTTCTTTATAATTTGGTATATTATTCTTTTTCATGACTCATAGTAAGAAAATATTACTAGCCAAGTAAAATCATGCTCTCTCTATTTTCCTTTCATGTGTTGTCCCTTTTATCTTGATATAAAAGTAGTAAGATCCTAAAGTCCCTAGAGGTTTGGTTTATATTATCTCTTGGATATCTTGGTGAAATTTTTTCGATACAACTTTGTACTTTTCCATGAGTATTCTTAGTCTCATACTACAGCTAAAGTGGGGATAATTGTAGCATCGTAAATTGTATCCACATACAATTTCATTCTCATCTACACCCCACTTATGTGCTTTGGCCTTTGATGCTCGATGTCTATCTTGATTCTTCTCACACTGCCTATCAACATCACGTGTTCATCACCTTCACTGTCTCCCTAGTGCAAGAGTACCTAGTTAGGTATATACTTCTATAGTTCCATTTTGAGTTATTTCAAGTTTCATGTCATGTCTATATGGAAATAAGGTCATGAAAGACCATTCTTTATGTAATAAGGGTCCTTGAGACCATTATGTAATGTTTGTGAACTATTTGTTGTCTTGTTGTCTCAATGTTGTCAACGTTGTCATTAAAGGCATAAAATGGGGCATTCCATCATATATAATGGAACTTTGGGTCCCTTTTAATGTATTCACAATAGCATGAAGTCATAAAGGACCTAGTTTGGGTCTTGAGTCAAGTTTTGTCAAAGTTGTAATTAGTTGTTAAGGTGATTAGGCATGTTTGTTAGTGCAAATTCAAAATGTAGTTGTAACCATTGTAGGAGACTTGAAAAAAAATTTAAATATCCTATCCTCAGTCAATGAGGGGGTGAGAGATGTATGTGGACATATGCATTAAGAAAGGATATCAATAAAATTTTAAAACTTTCTTAATTGTCACTATTTTTCCTGAACGTTACAACCTAATATCTCCCATTTTTTTAATTGTTAAATCTATCTTACTATTATTAAAACCTTATTTTCTATGGAAGAGGTGCAAATCCTTTTCAAATTGGCTTTGGTCTAGTTCAATTTCATCTCGTTTTGACAAGTTTATAAGAATTTTGTGAAAACTATCCATACCTTAAGCTAGGGTAACTTGAGATAGTAAAATAATGGATTTTGGATTATTTCCACATAAAAAATTCATACCAAAGAGTGGAATGACCCCTTGTAAATATTTTTCTTTTTTCTCTTTTCTTTGTAGGGTTCTGAGATGGTCTTGGCATGTGTAAAATGTGAGGAGAAGACTGATTTTTTTGTCTTAGTTTGATGAGATAGTGAGGTGATGGTGTGAAGAAGGTGTAAGTGCAAAGTTGAAATTGGGAAGGTTAATAGAAGATAGTGAGGGGTGTGTGAGAGTGCCTTAAAATTTTTCCAAGGGTTGTTTATCCTTTGAACACATCAAACGTCAAATACTTATGATTGTCCTCTTGATAATGTTAAGGTCTGTTATAGTATAACAAAGAGTTACAAAAAATATACTTTGCAAAGCCAAACCAAAGAGTTGTATGTGAATAATGTCAGAGGGAAGAGTGGAAATGTCCTACACAATCACTGGCAATGCTTGGAAGCTTCATGGCTAAGGGATAGTCTATGTGTAGGTGACTATCATAGTGGTCTTATCTATCATAGTCTTGAGAGCCAGTCAGACCCTCATTGTAAGGGGTGACTTTGTAGAAGTTCTTCATCATTGTAGACCAAGGGAGAAGTGTGTATATCATGTGTGGGACTCTCTTCAATAAATTTCACAGAAGTTAGGTCCTAAGGACCTAGGTTGCACTTTTCATCTATCCATTAGTAGACACTAGTAATAAGGGTCAGATTGGTATCAAGAGGGTTGTGTGAAACTAAGTTAGTTGGGAGTCATTGTTGATTTGGAAAAGAAGTTCTCTATTGGTTTCAAAGGTGTCTCAATGGCAAGTGGGAGTTTGTAAGTCGATAAGCATATGCTATGTCTTTGAGCCTTGCAAGAGGGCTAGTGGACTTGGAAGGAGGTTGGATTTGGTATAGAGGGAAGACGGTTGGGGATCAACTTTTGATTTAATCTATGTCTTGTGAGGGTCTTATAATGTCAATGAATCTATCCTTGTGTGGAAGAACCTTTGAAGTGTTTGATTAGGTGAGTTGGGAGAAAGAACTCCCTTGTGAAATTTTGCATCAAGCCAAGAAGTGATTGTGTTTACTATGTTTGTTGGTTGGCTCTACATCATAGTGGTATTAGAGCTAGTGAGTAACTCTCTTGTGGGAGATTGGTGAAAGATTGCTTGAGAAAGGTTAAAGGTTGTGGGGTCAAGATGTCTTCTAAGAATGTTGGCACTGCTAGAGAGTTGCAAGAGTTGAGAGAGAGGAATACTAAGTTGGAGGAGTCTTATAATGTTGTTTTGGCAAGGATTGAAGCCTTGAAGTCAAATAAAAGAAGAAATGTTGACATAGGAGATGTGAATGATCAGGAGGAAGAAGAGTTCCAAGAGGTAGAGGATGAAGAGTAGTTAGATCTTGAAGGGAAGAGGACAATTAGAATTTTTAAGGCAATTAAAGGTGACCAATATAAGGTAAGGATTGATTTACATATGTATGGTGGGAATATAAATGAGCAAGAACTACTAGATTGGATTTCAGCCATTGATACCTACTTTAAAAGTAAAGATGTACCTGATGATCAAAATGTCAAGGTGACAAAGACCAAAATAAAGCAACATGCACTTCTATGGTGGGACTATGAATAAGATGAAAGGAGAAAGAAGGGAAAGTCCATGATAATAGATTGGGACAAGATGATTGCAAAATTAATAGGTAAATTTCTTCCTAAAGATTATGAAGTTCAATTGTTTAAGAAATAGAAAATTTTAAGGCAAAATGATTTAGATGTGAAGACATATACTGGTGAGTTTTATAAGTTAGGCATAAGGGTAGGTAGAGAAGAGGGTGAGGTTGAGAAAGTGGCTAGATACCTTGGTGGTCTTAGATTTAACATACAAGATGAATTGGTTGACACTAACTCAAGGAATGTGGAAGAATGTTTTCAATTGACTATTAGGGTGGAGGAGAAGATAAAGAGAAGGCAAAATAAGTCTAGTAAAGGAAGAGGCAACAATACAAGAGGAAGGGGATCCTTTTCTACAAGTAAGCAGTCATATACAGACCAAGAAGAAGCAAGAAAGGGTATGGAACAAAGTGCTCTGCAAGAGGTGTCTGTAGGGGTTCAAGAAGTAGATTTAGAGGAGGTAGAAACTCAAATACCTTTTTAGGTAGATACTACAATTACCAAGAATTTGGACACCTAGCATTCAAGTGCCTTGAAATGCAAAGATCTACATCAAGTGGTGGTGAGAGAAGAAATGAAAGAAGGGCTCAAGTAGTACAAGGAGATGGAAAATAAAGTGTAACCTCTCCTAGAACTAGTACATTTGGAGCAGTTTTTCAATGACCATTCGTCAGAACTCAGAGAACTAAATGTCAAAATTCAGACGTATTCAAGGAGAAAATCCTCATCGCTATTTTTTCGTCGATGATTCCGACACTACCATGTCAGAAATTTCTATGCACCTGCGACATGTTTTTTTGATGAGGAGATGTCAAAATTTTGACCTCGTTGCATCCTTTATCGCCATAACCTTTGCCGATGCATTTTACTTTTGCCAATGTCCATCAAGATAAGTCTTACCAATAACCTCATCGGCTATCAGCAAGACATGATTTCTCCATTGTCGCTAGTGTGTGTTCTATCGAATTTTGATGATTACGATAAATGGATGAGGCTGCATCCTGTGACATTTTTTTTGTTGCAAGTATGGCAACATTATCGGTTATCTTGTGGTGTTCGTCGAAAATCTGATATTCCCCAACATTTAAAAAAAAAATCCTGACTGCTTTTGTCTACACCAATGACCTTTTATCATTGTAAACCTTTGCTGGTGCATTTTAATTTTTGCCAGTGTCCATCGGGATAAGTCTTACCGATAGCCTCATCTGCTATCAGCAAGACAAGATTTATCCATTGCTGCTAGTGTGTGTTTTGCCAATGGAAAAACAATGTATGCTATCTCTATCACATGCTTCTACTTGTCGGTGTTACCATCAGGTTGACTTTTGTTGATTACAAAGGATTAATATCAGCAACATTAATATCAGTGAGCTTACAAAGGATTAAGCACAGTAGGTACTTTATTATCAGGAAGATAAAGATGATATAGCTACAAGAATGCATGCGAAGACTTATCATAAGGAATCATAATAGTAAATGCCAAAAATGTCTTGCAGCCAGTACATAAAGCATTCATAAATATTCATACAAATAGTCATATTATTGTTTAAAAATATTATCAAAGGAGGATATTATAAAGATAGAGACCTAGAACTCAGTATGCAGTCGTGGATAATAGTGTAGGGTTAGGTATAGTCCTAGACCTTGTTTAAAGGGAAATATGTGATAGTGCACGTGCCTAAGGAAAACTCTAAAAAATAGTGAGCAACAAGATTATTAAGAACAATATTTCAGTCTTAGGCATACAAAGATCAAGGAGATAATGGTTAACAAAGAAACCACTTACAAAGATATATCCAGTCATAAAACATAATCGTCTGAGTTGGAGACATGAGAATATTGTAGAACACAAAGTAGATAGTGCCATCATAAGGAATACACTCCATTTCAAGGCTCCAAACTTAAGGGCAATACAAAGACATTCCATCAATGCCAATTGTAGTCCATAAAATCCTTGTCACAAAGAAAATCAAAGACAAAGTATATTCATAGAGAGATAAGAAGATCAAGGCTATCAAAGAAAAAAATAACTCAAAGGCATTCAAAGATGTAATAGTCATAAGGCATGCACAGAAGCTCAATAAAATGGTGATATAGTGTTTTAGACTAGTAATGAGGAGTGAAGAATAAGGATTGTGATAGAAATCAGGTTCTAAATACAAAGGCACATGACAGTAAGTTTGAGATTAGACAATGCAACATGGAGATATGATCACCTTCTATGAGAAATGAAAGTGCAATCATGATAGTATGTTTTAGTATATTGGACTATCATAAACAAATGACTAAAGGGTTAGTTAAGTGAACTTCAAGTTAGAATGCAAGTTCATCAGTTCTGGCATTAGTTTTTAGAGAAAATGTGGATTTCTAAGTTCATCATTAGTTTGACACCTGAAAAGGTGGAGTTTTGAGGATAATTTCATCAGTTCTACATCAGTTAGAAGCCCCTCATAGGTCATACATGAGACAAGATGTCTTTTAGATAATTTAAAAGCTAAGTTACTGATTTGGGTATGCATATGGATACGAAATCGAGTACGGATTCACGAAATCGGCAAAAAAAATCCTTATGTATGGGTACGAGTACGTCCGTACGCACACACACACACATATATATATCTATATATCTATCTCTCTCTCTCTCTCTCTCTCTCTCTCTATATATATATATATATATATATATATATGACATATACTCCAATGATATAAAAGCAGTTGAGAGAAAATGTAATCCTGAATTTATTTAGTTTATGACACTAAAATGAAATCAAAGTAAATGCTCATATAGTGAATTTCATATATGCAGAAACTAATTTGATTAATTATGCTCAATTAGGTCTTTAAACCTTAGAAAAATATTGACAATACTAGATCTAGTCATCAAGATAGTAGGATGACAAAATCTAGTGATAAATAATGCCACTATAACTATTGCAAGGTCTTAGAGCTGATTACTAATCAATATCATAACCAGTTGACCAATAAGAAATCACTAATAGCAGTTTCACATCCTTATGACAATATGAAGAAATCAACAAAAATATAAATAAAGATCAGATTGTACCAATGATGATAGGCTGTGTATTTATGACAATTGCAATTTGAATAGTAGTTTGGGTTAGATCACACCCCTTAGTAGGCTCTGATACCATGTTAGTTTTAGTAATTAGACTAAGAGTAAATAACAAAAATTGAGAATGCAACACATCATAGCATAAGAGCAACACACGAGAACATAGCAGTACCTTGGGAAAACCTCCCTCTTGGAGGAAAAACCCAACAACACTATTCATATTTGATTATATTAATGTCAGAATGTAACTAATTACAAGTACACCCACCTAGGGCTTGATAAAATCAACTTATCTGAATTACAAGTTCTGATAAGAACTTGACCAAATCCCAATCACATATAGGGCAGTCTCTAGGGCAAATATCCTTTACTCACAATTCACCACCAAGTAGGGAATACTTGATCAGAGGTCTCCAGAGTTGCACATTGGATGAACTCACTCAACTGAGATGACATTCGTTGTTGATGTCCAATGTTTGATCGCTGCTTTGTTGATCACTTGTCTTCTTAAGGATTTTATAGATCTCAAGATATTGTTGCTATCCTTCACTATGTATTTGTTGAGCCTTGGATAGATTCACTTACCTCCAAGGAAGATTCACTGATATTGTAGAAGAACTCACTGATATTCAAGGTAATTTGAATCTATGTGAAAGGATTCAACTTGCCTTGACTTTATATGAGTTACAATGCCTTAACTTTGCTAGGTTGGCCATATGAAAATTCCCACCAAAATATAAATAAATAATTTCATTTTACAAGTTACAAGTTACATAATTTTGGTGCCAAGCTATATTTTACATAATGTTTACACATTACATACATTTTTAACATAAGTCACCCAAATAGGGCCCAATCAACATGATGACAAATTTCTACTTCATGAAGTCATAGCTAATGCATAACAACTATCTAGAGTTTAACTAGATACATCAAGAATCCCATAAATTACCAAAACTCAGTTGGATCTGCAAAAATCAGAGTTAGCTGTAGAAGCACTGCAATCCATCATTCAAGCTATCAATTCATTGGATCCTTGGCATACTTCTAACTCTAGAGAGTAATGTATTAGGCCTAGTTTTATTTCAAATTCTGAAACTAACTTAGCATTTCAACATTAATCCATTAGGATCAACATCATGCTTACAAAATCCTAACCTTATGAAATATTATCAATTCTTTCATCAAAGCATTTTATTGAGGATTGTAGGGAACATAGAACCCCCTCTTAATCCTTAATATAAACCATGACAACCAAATCTTATGATGATTACATAATATAAGAATCCACTAAGGAAAGAAACCATCATAAGTTTTCATAAATCAAAATGAGAAATGCTAATTTCCTTTTCCCTTACTTTCACTTTATATGAAAAGGACCCACAGCACAATTATTATGAACAAGGCACACCTTCAGCCATCTTCTCAAGTGAAGGAATGAGCTGAAAGCTTATATAGGCTCTCATGTCTATTCCCAAGATCCATCTAAAGCTCGAAGCATAATAGTTATAGACTATCTCAAAGAGAAACATCAATGTTAGAATCAAACATGATTCAACATACCAATAGAATGAATTAATAATAACATAAAAATTCATGAGCATGATTCCAATATAAAAGAACTTATCTCTTTATTGGCTAGTCTTCCACATAATCCACCAACGTTCTTAAGATGTTCCATTTTCAAGCCCATGGATCTTTGATGGAAGCATGGACTTCGGCCCTTTCCATCACACATCATCTACCAGTAGACATGCATTTCATCCCGATTGCATTGATATGTGGTTTTTTTCTCATACAACTTGATGGTTTTGAGGTGAGAGACTATATACAATTTGAACTTAGTTTGTGCAATAGATCGCTAATTCTAAAAGTAGAATCACCCTTACCAAAGTTATTTACTGTCAAACATAAATCAATGTGTCCAGGATTAACTTTTTCTATGTGCATGGAGATGAATTCAAAAATAACCTTGTGAATTGCCTTAATTCAAATTTGTGGCTCTCTCTAGTTGATAAATTTGATATAAATTCAATGTTCGAGCCAATATATCCACTCACTTCTCAATGAGAGAAAAATATAGATTGGTAGTCCAAGGAATATGAAGATGCTCACGACCATCAATAGCTCTTCCTAAATGAGGTCATCGTGATATAATATGATCAATTTGCATTATTCAAATAGCTTCAATCATAGTATAAAATTACACTACATTCTTTAATGGAATGTAAATTATTTTCCAAATATTAAAAAAATAATAGGAAGATAACCACATCAAAAGAACTAAGAATGTCATATGTTGATCACACCTGATCATATTATTGTATTATTGAATTGAAATTAAAAAATGACTCATAAAAAATACTAAAACAAGTGTATGTCTTCAAAGAAGCAATGTACATAAGCCAAGTTGTCTTTCCAGCCAATATGTAAAACTAATCAAAAGGAATACAAAACAATTATGTAAGAACTTACCACTCAATTGAAGAGACACACACTAGTACATTCGGAGCTGATTTCCGACGGCCGTTTGTCAGATTTTCGATGAATTTTCATCGGAGTGTTGACAAAATCCACCATCGAAAACTAGGCGTCAGATTGGTCGATGATGCCATGCCCATCAAATATTCAACAATCCAATGGACTCTATGGATGGTCAAAGAAGTCGTTGGTCGAAAGCTTGGTATTCGTCATAATTCCAACGATGATCATTTTTATAAAAAAATAAAATAATTATCATCGATATAAAAGAGCCATCGAAGGAAGGAAACACTGAAAGGACTCACCGAAGATAATAACTTCATCGACAAAAGATATCAAAGAAAGCAGAGAGGGTCTTCATCGACGGGAAAAGTTCTCGAGGAAATAATACTATCGGTGCAATATAAAAAGGACCCACCGAAAGGAGCATTTTCATCGAAAGAATAATATCGATCAGACAAAAAGAAGTACATCGATAAAAGATATCGATGAGGATATACGTTTCGAGGAGGTTAAACTTCATCGACAAAAGATATCGAAGAAAGTAGAGAGGGTCTTCATCGATGGGAAAAGTTCTCGAGGAAATAATACTATCAGTGTAACATAAAAAGGACCCACTGAAAGGAGCATTTTCATCGAAAGAATAATATCGATCAGACAAAAGGAAGCTACATCGATAAAAGATACCGATGAGGATATAGGTTTCAAGGAGGTTAAAATGCATGTTCTCGATATGCATGGTTTTACCGATGTAACTTTATCGGTGAAGAATGATAAGGGAAAATAAAGAAAAGCCTTGGTGAGATAATAGACTCATTCATCGACGGGGCATAGTGATATCGATGAAAGAAGTATTTCGATGGAAAAATAAAGGAGGAAACTGAAGCCCAAGGTTTCTTTGACATAAGACCCAATGGATATCAGATATGTTTCAATGAGGAGACAGCCATACTGACCAAATACAGTATTTCGATGAAGGGAAAAAATACTTGATCGAAGTAATATTTGAAACAAAAGTATTGTCGATAGAAACAAAGAGATCAATGGACTAAAGAAACAAATGATCGAAAGACATATCCTCATCGAAATGATTATTGATTGCCACAAAAATCATAAACAAATCCCAGGGAAGGTCACATCACCATTAAATTCAAACGTGTGCCTGAGTGACCATTGTCCAAAGCGCCATTACTAACTGATTAAATATGCCATAAGTAGTGGATCAACCATCAAAGGGCACAACATTAAGGAATTCATAGGCGATGAACTGAAAGTAGGAATTGGGCGAATTCACAGATAAAGCTCAGTAATTCCAAGTAAGTTGTTTGCACACAGACCTCTTTTTCAAAATTCAAATGGAATCATCATCTAAAACTAATAAGACCAGAAAGGGAAAAGAACCTATCGCTGTAGAAGAAAAACCTAAAAGATAGAAAGGGGAAGGGCATTCTTTGGCCCAGGACCTAATTGACCAGTGCCCATCATCCAGTTTGAGGTCCAAGAAGATTAGAGTTGATGAGGAAGGCTTGGAGGACCGGTTTGAGGATCTTGGAGACATATGGACAGAGTTGAGAGGGTATGAATTATTCATATATGGGTACAATAGAAGAGTTTCCCCTCAACCTATCAACAATTTATGGCAATTGAACTTAGGAAGGTTAGTTGTGGCTAATGTATTCATAAATGTGGAGCTCATGAAGGCATTGGCAAACAATTATGACCCTAAAACCAGGACCATATATAACTACATGGGTGAGCCAATTCTTGCAATCACAAAGGAGGTTATTAACACCGTGTTCGAGTTGGATTGGGGATTTGAAGAATTGATTGACCTCAAGAAGTTAACAAGTGAATATTTTAACGTAGAGCACACTTACAAAATGTGGAGACTCCCTATACATAGACCTAGGAATGCAGGGTCCTTAGTGCCACTAGGTCAGGATGACAAAGCTCCCTATGATGTCAATTGTTTCCATCCATATTTCAAGTATACCTATTACTGTGTTGCCCAAGTGCTAGGGATAAAAGCCCATCCTTTGATGGATATTGCAGCCATGGACATTTGTGCCGATTTGCAGTCGAAGGACCCCCGCTTCTTTGATTTTTCTACTTATTTGGTTGAGGTTTTGAATCATGGGTTAGAAAAGTTAAAGGGGGATGTCATCAATGTTCATTTCAAGCATTATTCCTTACTTATGTATATGCTATTGTATGTGGGCCAAGATGAAGGGTTATGGCCAGAAGAGTTATGTGTCAGGACATATGACAATGCTGGAATGAGAAAACTAGTGCAACTATGGGTTTCTTCATGGGACCAGAGGTATGTGAATAATCAATATTGGCATTTTGAGGAGTTCTTTGTCAAGCCATTATATAGACTGTTGGGATGCCCGTGCAATCATGCCCTTGCACCAGAGGTTCAAAGATTCCTAAGAAAAAAAGATTTCGCTAAAGATACCTCAATTGAACATAATTGGGGAGATTGGTATTGTTTTTCAGACTACACACAAGTCAAGGTATACGGGTTTGAAGGGAGACCATACTTACTACCACTTACAGTCCCTAACAGAGTGGCTTGTCTAGAAATTGTGAGGCAAATGTCAATAGTGAGTATAGAACATCTGACAAGCCATGGAAAACAATCAATTGTACCTAGGTTGTTAGTATTTTCAGATTTTATTATGAAAATTTCAAAGAGTTATGGCTTGTTGCAGACAAAATTGGATTATTATGGCATGGCTATGGGGGATCCAAGGCCCAATTTCAATCCTGAAGGATACATAAGGATAGCCCGGTCATCATAGAAGCTGAAGGCTAGAGAGCATAAATCTTACCTACTAGATGACCTCATTAAGAACATTGGCAAAGAAGAGGCCAGAGTGAAGTGAATAAAGTTTGAGAAAGCAATGCAGGCTTATAAATGGAAGCTTTATAGAAGGAAAATGGATGAGAACATGCTACAAAAGATTGAAGACCCCTTGGAGTTGGCCAACAAACTTGTGGAGCATGAATTGGAAATACTTGAGGGAGTCTTGCCTCATGTTTTTAGGGATTACATTGATACTATTAGGAATAAAGAGCCTTTGGCTCATATGTCTCCTTCTTCCACATCTGGCATCATTCCATTCACTCCTCAAGAGGATTACCCCCCTAGTTATGCAGAGGATACACCGATAAAATTGGCAACAGGACAACTGAATGTCCGAGAAGTGGCTGACATTAGATTCCTGGAGCATGAGGATTTCATTGCTGATAGTGACTTCATTGCTTCCAAGGAGTTCACCGCATTCCTCTATCAACATAAAGGATCTCAAATTAGGAATAACATGAGAAATAGTGAAGAAGAGCAGCAGCTTCAAAAGTTACAAGAGGAGATGGATCTTGTGATGAGAGAAATGACACCTGAGAAGGGAAGACAGTTTCTTAAGGAAGCTGGTGTGCTATTATACTCTGGATGGGACATGAACTCTACCTTGTTATTTGATGGATTCCTCAAGAAACAGGACCCAAGTAGGCAAATGATGCCAAAAGAGATTGATAAACTCTTTAGAGGATCAGGATATGATCTAGATCAGAAGGCTCTTCTATAGTGGGCTATCTATCCCAAAGATAAAACACCTATATTGGTTGATACAGAAGAAGCTTCTGGACATTTGATGGTGTAGCAGGTTGGAAAGATTGACCCTAGAACAACTGCCAAACTAAATTTGGATGTCGCTAAACTGAACCAAGATTAGATAGAGTTTCTGGTCTGAGAAAATTGTACATACAAAAGCCTATATGAGAAAACCGATGAAGAAAAATAGAGGCTCCAAGCAAGATTGCTTCAGATTGATACAGGTACCAGTAAAATAGGGACGACATATGGTGTTGACAGAGATGCCATGGATGCCTTGACAGATGCTATGTATTGGAGGAATAGGGTCAAAAAGACATCTTGGCAACTAAAAAAGGAACAACAAAATATGGATAAGTTAGTTCTCGAGGTCATTGACCATAGATTCAAAAGTATGATGCAGGTTGCAGAAATCTATTGGAAGACATACACTAGAACAGTCAAAGCTGTGAAAGAGCATGAAAGGCTCAGGTCTTGGTTGGAAGGCTTGATGAATGACAACAGTCTGATGAATCCAGGTGAGAAAATTGAAGCCAAGGCTCACTTGAAGTCCCATGATGAATTGGCAAATAAATTAAGGAAAGAGCATTAGAGGCTGGACGATGGGATACCCCTAGGGTGCCCTCTTTTTACAGTAATGGTGAGTTAGTATCGTTGGAACAGTGGAAACAAGAGTTCAATGATGAGAAGAATCGAGCAGTAGCTGATTTGAATCGAGACAAAAATTTGTCACTTTGTGTTAACAATATTCTATCCAATCATTTCTAGATAGAAAGCGACATGAGGACACTAAACAATGATGTTCTAATGTATAAAGATGATAAGTACATTGAACACATAGGAATGTTGAACTTGTTTATCTTCCAGTTTGTTAACAAAAGTGCTAATTAATAGTTATGTGTTGAAAAGCCACGATGCTTGGTGACAATGTATACCCTCATATAAATGAGGGAATTTTTGTAACAATAAGGATCATTAGAGAAGAAGTAGAATATAGCCTCAGGCTTACTATTGTACCATTTTGCGAACATACATAATATAATTAGTCATCTTTCCTTTGTGTATATGTTGTGGATTACTGCATCTTTCTGTAGGCAATTGCTTGTGATATTATCTAAAGGAGATAAGGTTACTTGTGTTCTTCCAGTAAAACTCTGTGTTTCATATTGTGGATTTGAATAAAAGATTTACTTACGAATATAGTTTTGTATATAGTACGCATGCATATTATCTCAACCATGGTGCACCTGCATATGTATATAGTTTTGTTTATAGGTGGAAAGCCTGAGGTTCAATGTCAAACATGGTTGCTCTGATACCAAATGTAATATTCCATTAATTCTATACTTAAAGAAAATAAATTGTGATCTATATTAAGATAAAAAATTGAGCATTTCAAAATTAAACATAACTACTTCAGTTGAAGGAGAAAACTAACTAAATGTTCTTCAACATAATAAGAATCTAACTAATTTATCTAAAATGAAGGTAATCTTTTAATGATAAAAAAAATTGAACAAATATTATTAAGCTAATCAATATGAGAAAGGAATTCAAATGGCAAGTTTCATTTTTGAGGGAAGAGATAAAGGTTCAGAGGTTACTGTTATCACTATTTAAAAAATGGGTATTCTTTTCCATAATTGGCTAAGTCTATGAAATTCTTGGGTCTGGTATGGCCTTGTGACTTCTATTGCTTTGGGTCCTAAAGAGGGTTTAGGGTTTAGGTTTAATCACTTTCAAAATGTCTGAGAAAAAACCCTTATAATTCTATTTCTGTGTTACTTTATTCACTTAAGTAATGGGTCCTTTTGTCATGCAAAGTGTTCCCCCCATTGTTTTTACCTAGGCAGTCCTTTTAAATGTTTTAATTTTTATTTGCCTTTAAATTGCCTTTTCTAATGACCATCGAGCCTTGTAATTATTGCGCAACTCTCAGTCAATCGGATGGCCCATGTGGATTCGCAAACTCAACATGCCCGAAAGTTACCTATCATGTAGTAGTGAAAAGGTTTGGCGGGACCCAGCGATAAGGACTTCTTTCTTGGCTAAAAGCATTCTATCAAAGTATCTAAGATTCAAACAGTATCGATGAGACCCAGCGATGTCTCATCGATATAAAAGGGGCATCGAAGAAAGAAAATGCTGATGAACTTCAGAAAGGACTCATCGAAGACAGTAACTCCATCGATAAAAGATATCGAGGAAAGTGGAGATGGTTCTCATCGACAAGAAAAGGTCTTCAAGGATATAACACTATCGGTGCAAAAAGACTCACCGAAAGGGATGGTCCCACCAACAAAAGGTATTTAAGAAAGCAAAGGTGGCCCCCACTAATGAGAAAAGGCTTTCAAAGAAACAATATCATTGATGCAAGATAAAGAAGATTCACCGAAAGAAGCATTCTCATCGAAAATGTGATATCGATAAACAGAAGAAAACTACATTGATGAATGATATCGATAAGGATATGAGTGTCAATGGGAGGACAAAAGAAGTCACCAAAGTCCAAAGTCTCTTCGACATGAAACCTGATGGACAACAAACAGATTTTGTTGAGAATGAGTTTCGAGGAGACTAAAAGGCATGTCTCTGATACACATGGTTTCATTGATAGAAGCCATCTCTCTTTGGAAGAAATCATCATTTTCATTGATACCATAATAACCCATAAGTTATCGAACAATTCTAAAAGAATTCTATCGAAGTATCTAAGATTTGAATAGTATTGATGAGACCCAGCGATGTCTCATCGATATAAAAAGGGCATCAAAGAAAGCAAATGCTGATGAACTTCAAAAAGGACTCATCGAAGACAGTAACTCCATCAATAAAAGATATCAAGGAAAGTAGAGATGGTTCTCATCGACAAGAAAAGGTCTTAAAGGATATAACACTATTAGTGCAAAAAGACTCACCGAAAGGGATGGTCCTGTTATCACTGTTTTAAAAATGGATGTTCTCAGTCCATATATGGCTAGGTTTTTTAAAAATTCTATGTCTAGTATGCCTATGTTCTTTCAATTTGTTTTAAATCCTAAGGGGTTCAGGGTTTAGGTTTTAAGTCGCTTCAATACCTAAGAAAAGCCCTTTTGGTTTCTAATTTGGCATTACTTTATTCACTTAAGCGATGGGTCCATTTATCATAAAAGTGTTCTCCCCTTGTCATTTACCTAGGCGGTCCCTTTAAATATTTTATTCTTGTTCACTTTTAATCTGCCTTTTCTAATGTCCATCGGGCCTTATAAGTATCATGCAATTTTCTGTTGATTTGATAGCCTGCATTGATTCGCAACCAAAAAATGCTTGAAACTTAGTTTTCGCGAAGTAGTGAAAGGCGAAGGTGGACCCGGCATATAGGTTTGGACCAAAGCTAAACACCGATCAAGTTTCATCTGATCGGATGGACAACGTGGTTTCATGAGATCAAGCTGAATGTGTTTTAACCTTTGTGAAGTGGCGAAAGGGTTTGGCGGGTCCCAGAGATAAGTGGTCTTCTTTGGTTAAAGAATGATCGGGTTGGAAAAGGATCAATGGCTCACGTTGATTCATGGCCACAAGCCAAACAAAGTATAATGTTCACGAAATCATGAAAGACAGGTGGAATTCACACAGAGGTGTGACGTGGCATAACAGCTGCTACTTTTTGTAGAGCTCGATAGCGATGTGTCAAATGCCACATGGCTCTAAAAGTGGTTGAGGACCCGCCTAAGGTGTAACCACTAGGTATGTGGGAATAGTAAAAGGGAATAGGTGGCGGATTAAGGGTGGAAACAAAAGGAGTTTCCAGGGCTAATGGCCGACTGCCATGTGGCATTTATTAACAAAAGAACAAGTGGGGTAAGTAATTCCTAGGTAAAGGGCCCACTTAAAAGGCATTCATCTCAATATTGATCCAACGCTTCTCATTGTTTCATGGCCCTAAGATGCCCGTAGCTTAACCTTAGTGAAATGACAAAAATCGTTAGCTGTCAAGATGAGGCGTGGTTAATTGAAAGGATTGACAGTCCTAGTTGGAGTTAAAGGCCGGGTGATTTGAGTTTTATCTAACGCTTGGCACAACCTTGCGAAGGAAAAGTGAACGACTATTAATGTCCGCAAAGTGGCGAAAAGGAGGTAGGGCCTGACACTAAAGCAAAGAGATAAAACGGAGATAAAGACGATGCAAGTTCTCGTGATCCAACGGCTGGCATTGTTTCGTGAAAGAAAAGAGCACGGGTTTTATGTTCTGTGAAATAGAAAAAGAGCGAAATAGAGGAAAGACTTAGAAGAATTATGACCCATTGGAGCCAGTTTTGAATTCGATTTGGCGAATTCAATTCTAAAAAGAAAGCCGAAGCATGCGGAGTTAATTTCTAAAACTTAAATGCCAACTTGTCCTTTTTGAATCCGCATCAACTTGATTGCTAAGTATTGTTTCATCGAAGTTTGTTGCAGGACGAATTGTTGCAGAGCGATTTTCTTCAGGCAAATAATCAGGTTTCTTGTGCTTTTCTTGATAACTCTTGGCTTGTTCTCAAATACTATTGTGTGAATTACTTCATTAGAGGTCTATGCTAGTTGCTAGTGGTATAATTGTTTGACCAGAATAGCACCCAGAAGAGAATTGATAGGGAAGGTGAATTACTAGGACCGAAATATCTATGATGATTTTTTAGAGCAATTAACCATGTCCACCAATGTTGGGGCTAAGGTGAAAGAGCTACTACCTAAGAACCCTCGTCTAAAAATTGGAGATGGCCTTTATGATAAGGGTAATTGGTTGAGGGACCTTGAAATAGGATTATCAGGCTTAGGACTCTTCAAAGTCAGTTTTGGGTAGAGGGATTCACTAGCTCCTTTGAATGGCATATGGGAGCAAGATGTAGGAAAGCTTGTGGTCCTAGGTGTTTTTATGGATGTAGATTTGTTAGACCTGATTGCACAGAATTATGACTCTATGGCAAGATGCATCAGGAACATAAAGGGACCAGTCTTGATTGAGATAAATGAAGATGAATTCTGGAAAGTGTTTAAACTCAGTGAGTCCTCCAATTTGTTAGAACCTATTGACTTTGAGTCGTTAGCCCAGGTTTACAACACACAAAGGGATCATCTTAGAAGTGGCCCATTGAAAGAATTCTTTGTAAAGATAGGGGGGTTAACAATTGTAGGCCCCAGCACAATGGAACCATTCTCTCTCAACCTATTCACTCTGAGAGCTAAGGGTATGTATTGGGCATTATGCTAGATTTTTGGAGAGGATGCTGAAAAGAATATGCCAACCCATTATATGTTAATGATTGCACAAATTCTAAACCCCTCCCTAGCAATAACATTTGATTATGCCTCATACCTTAATGATGCAATTCATAAAGGGATAGTAGGAATAAAAAATGGTAAGGTGGATAGGCCATTTGGATGGTACTCCATGTTAATGCATATGTTTCTGTTCAAAGGGGATGATTATTTTGGAAAGGAGATGGACCTGATTAAGGTCAAGGATAAAGAGGAGATGCTGGTGCAATTGTGGAGTACTATTCTATCTTGGGATAGAGAAGATGCAAGTTATTTAAAGTTTGATAGATGCTTTGCATCTAAAATTAGGATTCTTCTATGCAGAGAAAACCCTAGAATTCCTAAGGCTCTTTTGGAGTTTCTCAGACCAAAGGAGTTTGCAGAGGATATCAAGATTGTTCACAATTGGGAAGACATATATTTGTACCTTGTGTCTACTATTTTTAGAGTGTTTGGATTTAGAGGCACCCCCTTTTTACTACCCTATCAGGTCACATTGAAGATAGGGATTGCAAAAGTCCTGAGACAAATTGGGGGAGTACAAGAAGCAGAGCTAACCAATAGAGGTAAAGGGACTATTTTCCCAACTATTACCATGGCTCACCATATTGTGATCACTAAGGGTGGATGGATATTTTTTGAAGAATTCTTTAAGCCATATAGGCTGTCTACTACAGTGTCAAGATGTGTAGACCCAGAGGATTTTTTCAATGGCATGTTTAGAAAAAGAGAAATGTGCAGAGGTAGGCCACATCAATTTCAGTTCCCAGAAGATCTGATTAGAAATGAATTCAGCTTAGATTAGCAAGAATTGAGGAAGGAGAAGTGGGTGGCATATAAGAAAGCCCTTTATTTTATCCATCAATTTGACATTGGCTATGACCCCCTTTCTAGCTTCAATCCATTTGAGGAGAAAAAAAAATTCCTGATTCTTTATTTTGAAGATCTCATGCAGACCTTAAAAGAAAAGAGGGAGGCCATAATGCAAAATGAGCCTGATAAGGCTAAGATGGTATTGGCTAAGCCTGCCTTTGCTAGAGATATCCCACCTAGTGACTATGTAATGCACAAAAGGTCAAAGTACACTGTGATAATAACAGTGACAGGTGAGCCTTCCACTTCAAAAGGGAAGAGGAAAATTGAATATGTCATTGACATCTAGGATTCCCCTAAGAAGTAGAGAGTGGGAAAGGAAATTGAAACTGATGAGCCTCAATATTCTCCATCTCAGTCTCCTATCCACATTGGAGATGAACAAGTTGTGGCTGAACAATTATTGTAGTTAGGGAGTCTTAGTGAGATTGCCTATACCTATGAGGAGACCCAAGAGGGGATGCCCGAAGAGCCACCTAATGTTGAAATGGATTTGACTGATGGTGAGTTAAAGAGCCAAGAAATGGACCTTACTGTTAAGCGAGCTAGTGAAGAATTCCTAGCTGACATTAATTTTGTCACATCAGGAGCTTTTATATAGTTTCTATGGAAGCAAAATATTGATCAATTCAAGACTAGATGTGAACAGAGGAAAAGTGAATAGCCTCTTAAAAATACAACTCAGGTAGAAGAAGAGGTTAAGCGAGAAATGATAGAGGAGTTCAAAGCAATCACCCTTGAAAAAGGAAGAGAAATGGTAGCAAAGGCTGGTGTGTTGATTCTCCCTGAATGGAATATAGCTCATGCCTTAGTGCTTGATGCAATGAGGAAAGAAACAAAGCCTATGGAAGGAGTGACATTCAGCAAGGATAATGTTGCTCTTGTCATGTGGTCTTTAAAGAAGGATGAAAACAAAAGAAGGAAGGATGCATCAGATTCTAGCCTCTTAGGAGGCATGATAGTTAAAAGAGTCCAAGACACAGGGGTAGTGGAAGCTGCAAGCACAGTCCTAGAGACTACAAAATTCAGTGTTGCGGTGGCAGAGAAAGAGGCACAAGTAAAGGCTAATCTCCAATTGAAGTTGGAGACTATTTTAAAAGCTTACAATGATGCTAAAGAAGGAATAGCCAATAGAGACAACATAATTGCTAGACTCCAGAGTTAACTGGCAGGTCAATATCATCCCGGTGAATCTTCTACACTCATGATAGCCTCCTCTCTAGCAAGACCCCCTCCTACTAGTCCCATCATTGAATATCCCCCTTCTCCTATGCCTTCTAGTTCCCAATTACCTAAAAATGTCCAACATGAGTTGGAAAAATTGAAACAAGCTCAGACATTATATGCAAACAAATATGAGGAGAAGGTGAAATCCACCATCTTGAAGTTTGCTGACTCAGTCAAAACCTCCAATGTATACATAAATATGAAGAGGATTCTTGAGATTTTAATCAGAGTCAGAGAAGAAGAAGCCACTTTGGAACCAATCCTGAATAAGTGGGTGCCTAGAGGTAAAGAGTTAGAGCTCATGTGTTCTTCCCATGCAGATGCAGAAGAGAATGACAATCTAAGGTCCACATGTGAGTTTATAAAAGAGATGAATATTCTTTTAGTGGAAGGAGTAGGTATAAAAAGAAAAGCCCAACTTTATAGAAAAGAATATTCAAATCATAAATTTGAAATGTTTCCAGGAGGTTTCATTGGTCCTGTCCAGCTAAAGGAAGAGAAGACTTGGTTAAAGGAGGTGGACCACAATTTGTCCCTAAGGATCAATTAGATTATTAGTACTGATGACACATCCTTATTTGTCCAAAAAATTGAGGAAATTGAAAAAGTGAAATCTCATTATGGTTTCATAGAAACAGAGATTGGGCATGTATGAGTCACTTGGAAGCGGCTAGAAGATATGAAACAGAAGATTGCTAGTTTTACTTGGCCTAGTGATGATGTGTATCAGGAGTGGAAAGATAAGTATATGGGATAGAAAGAAGATGCTCGGGAGTAGTTACATGAGGTTGCAATAGAACAACAAGAAGAGGAAGCCGCAGATGCTGAAAAGGACTTATAACCGCTTCTTGAAAATGACAGATTGTTTGTAACAAACTTTCTTTTGAAGGGTCCAAAGCTTGTATGCATCCATACTATTATAAATGGATACCAAGACTCCTAAAAAAATGATTGCAAGTAATTGTAAGAAAACACTGCAGAAATTTATCTGAGCTTTTTTCTAGTCTTATGGAGAATACTCTGAGTTTTGTAATATTTTCTCAAAATTAATATCAATATACAGACTATCAACTTTCAAACCTAAATTTTATGTTGTCTTCTGGTCTACTTGCAAATATTTACTATTTACAATATGAGTAATCTAGGGTTATTCATTTAAGTATGGATTATAAGGCAATCTTAAATAGAGGTGTTTCTTAGCTTTTCTTTCCAGGAGGGAAATTAAATATGCATGAAGCATTTCTATCAATAAATTCCTTGTGGGAGATTTTGAATTTGATGAATGCAGTCTAGTTTGATAAGGGTAAATTCTTATGTATGTTAGGCATATGTAGGGTTTTATAGAAGCTGAGGTGATGGGATGTGTGGAGATATTTGATTGTGGGAGTATTGTTTAAACTTAGATGACTCTGTGGCTTGGATAAGGCACTGGTATGCATACAAGAAACATCTAGTTCTATTAAGGCACAAGCATCAAAGTCAGAGGTTATGACAACTAGTGAAAAACATCAAGAACAAAAAGTTTAGTCTCAAGCATTAGGAGTTGTAATAAAAAAACTTACAAGGATGAGGCATATTCATAACTTTTGTAGTCCCACCTTGGATATCAACACTAGAAGCAACTCATATTTGTTGGACCCTGCAATTAAGATTCAATATACATTCTTCAATAAGATTAACTATGCAACATAATGAAATATTGAAAAGTGTGTTACCTTGTTGAGCTTCGCTTGGTTTCGAGAATAGTTTAATATTCTCTACTTAACAGGGCCAACCACGTGAAGGTGGAAGCTCATTTGGCCCCTCCCCCCCCCTAACATCACTCTAAATTCCTCGTTAACATCTTATAACATTCATTCATTAATTCTTTCTACCATTAATAAAATATAGCATTCATTCATTAATATCACATAACGTTCATTAACACATAACATTGATTAACATTAATTAACACACAACATTCATCAATATTAATTAACACATATCATCCATAACCATTAATTAGCACATAATTACATTCATTAACACATAAAAATCAGTCATTATCAAATAAGTTAGATTAAAATCATTTATTTCTTTGTTTTTTCTTTGAAGCTATGAAAAGACTAAGTGGAACATCAGTGTCTTCATCATTTCTCCCCTTTGCAGATGTTCTGCCGACTGCTCGTGATCTCAATGTATGCCTAGTCCTATACTGAGGACGAGGACACTGAAGGGAAGGAGGGTCCTTTGCAATAACAAAGAAATGGGTTGAATTCAAAAAAAAAAAACTATTATTGTTACAAGTATTTCATTAATTTAGAGAACATAATTGTTGTGCTCTTTACCTGATGGGGCCACATCATTTTGTGTAGCCTCAACCTCAACATGCTGAACACCAATTGCAATTATATTTGTTTAAAGCAATAACAATGGTCCTCTTTACCTGAGTGGGGAACATCATGTTCTTGAGGTTGTGTACCCAGATCATGCTCCACTTTCTCACCACCGACTACATGCTCTAAAATATTAACAAGAAAGATTACATTAATTACTACTCTAATTACAAATTAAGATGTTTAATTGTATTAATGGCTAAATAAATAAATTTGAATAGCAAATGAATACCTCCACTATTGGGATGCACATCCGGACCTTCATTAGTAGGTGGTGTTTCACAATTAGCATGCTGCATTCCAATGACATGCACATTGTTATCATTGCTTGCTTATTTAAAACAAATATAGTCACTTTATGTTGGAACTCAACGTCAATTAGATTATTGGTAAAGTATTCAATTTGAAACAACTTCCATTTAGCATATTTACCTGTGTGATGGATGCACTTGAATGTTGTGTATTCCCACTCAATTCTCATAGCCGATCAACCACGACTGAATAGCCTTGTTGGTAGGCAATTCTCTTGTCATCTTCTGTGGGTTCTCTATTGAATTCAAAGCCCTACATTTTTTCTTGGTACCGTGAATTTTGCTTACATTGTTTGAGACAAGTTATTGCCTGGTACATTTGCAATTTATTAATATTTTGAGACAATATGGGAGTTTACATGAGATACTTACAATTCGTGCAGCAAGTTTCATGTAACCACCAGAGCCGAGTTTGTCTTGCCCGTGCTTTTCTTGCCTTGCCTTGGTTGCCTTTGACGTGTCACTCGGTCTATAAAAGTTTGAAATATGTTAGATTATATAAATATAAAGAGTAATTAATTAGTACATAATTACATTCTTAATAGTATCCCGTACCTTCTTCTGGCGTCTACTGGTGTATTTCCTTTTTTCCTTTCAATTCTCTCCTTGGCATCCAAAATCAAGTCCTTCCACTCCCTCTCTGGAATCATGGGGGGATGCTCGTACTTTAGGTTCCTCTCCAAATGGGTCCTGTATTGGTCCCTCACATACTTTAGATATGTGCCAGCTTTTTCAAGGAGCTTGGTTTTGTCAAAGGTGTCATTTCCAAACCACTCAACCATTTGGTTTGTCAATTCATCTTTTAACCTTTTTTCTTGGTCATTCCACCTTTTAAAGCAAAAACAAACCTGTTAGATTCAGAAATGAGCTGAAGCTACATTTATTACACTTCAAGAAATGGATCAAAGGAAAAGTATTCTAGCAATGATATGAAATAAAAAGTGGATAAGGGTTAGTTCACATATGACGTACCACCTTTTACGTATGGTGGGCCCAAATATCTGCAATGCAATATCACTAAGATGTTTATAGAAAATATCATTGCCTGCAAAAAATTCATGGGATCATTAGTCCAAAATGAGTGATCATAAAGTAAATTACAGTTAGAGTATATATAATAATAATTTTAAAGTACCTGGAACCTTTTGTATCTTTAAGGGAAGCATTTCTACATCGCTCACCATGAATGTGGCTTGCAATGTTCCCGTACTAGAAATACGAGAAGATCTAGGAAACGATGCTATGTTATCAACAGTAGTCGCCTGTGGCACATCCTCATGTGCATCTCCTCCTGCAAAAAATGAATCCACTATGAAATGGCATTAGAATTCAAGAAAGAATGCTTGAAGGGAAATAAACACATGACAGAAGATAGAGAAAAAGAGGGATCTACCGATAGTGGGTGGGCCAATATGACATGCACTAGAGGATGTCTGCATGCTACGTGTTGCCGACATTGTAGTCGGAAATACAGGTGAGGGTGACCTCTGATGAGGCAGAGTCGACATTTGCACAGTGACATTGACAACACCTAAAGAATAATACATTAAATATATCAAACATTAAATATATGAAAAGTGCAAGAATTGTAAACAAGGATGAACCTTTATTTTGAAAATTGACAGTATGAAGTATGATGTGTTTTGGGTACTCAGAGTGATAAGCCAAGCAAGTGATAATACCAGAAAATCATCATCACCTGATCCTGCAACACCCTGATCATAGGAACGACTTTCATGAGGGTGGATAAATTGCTGTAAAACAATACGTACATATTTTAGTTAATGACATAAAAAGAGAATAAAATATAAACCATTATTGAACTTTTGTTATAATTAAACCTTTCATTACTGCTTACTTGCAAGTTTTCTGCTATCTTATACAATAATTCCACCCTTTGTCGTATCCCATCAGTGGTAGGATGCACCACTGCCAAAGCAACGATCTCTTTTCTAATTTTTATAAGAGGCATTTTAAAGAATTTCACAAGGTCTATGGGATCTTCAGGGTCATCATTGCTTAACCCTAATGATTCTACATCCATAGAAAGGTTCTTAGGTACTGCAACTCCCTTTCCCTTTCCCCGAACATCCGTCTGTGTCAAGAATATCATTAACAATTACAAAATTAGTATAAATCACTAAAAAAAGAACATAATAATGTAACAGTTTGCTTCTACCTAATTTGTACAATGACAATGAGGTTTACCTGCTCGGTAGAAGTGTCGCAAGGTACATCTCTGTCTGTGATATGTGATGGATCCATGTTGGCCTGTGACAAAGAAAAAATATAAAAAATGTTAGCGAAATTACATCATACACAACATGAACAACATGAACTTTGTAGACAAAAAGAGTATTAAATATTAAAAAGATGTTGTCATCAAAATCATTATAAATTTTTTAATTCCTTACCTTTACTTTATGTAGACTATGTAGGATCCTCAACTAAATGGTCACATAAATAGTCACATAGCTAATAAACAATCCAATTTCCATAAATAAACATAGTTTAAAAATTGTCACATAAATAGTCACACTCCCTATCTCCATCTCCATATTAAAAGGTGCATCATGAATTAATTATGTAATGGCATTACAATTCAAAATAAAATGAATTAATTATGTAAAAAAAATTCTATCAAGAAGTCAATATTAAATAGATAATATACTAATCGCATTCCTCATACATTTCATTCTTCATCATCATGAACATCGAGGTCATCATCGCCATCATCATCATCATCATCATCATCATCATCATCGTCGTCGTCATCATCATCATCATCATCATCATCATCATCATCATCGTCGTCATCATCATCATCATCACCATCTTTGCCATCATCATCACCATCATCACCATCACCGTCATCATCATCATCATCATCATCATCATCATCATCATCATCATCATCATCATCATCATCATCATCATCTTCTTCTTCTTCTTCTTCTTCTTCTTCTTCTTCTTCTTCTTCTTCTTCTTCTTCTTCTTCTTCTTTTTCTTCTTCATCGTCATTGTGAAACTGTCGATCGTGATCATCATCCACTTCATCTTCTACTTCTTCGGTATCTTCTTCTTCGGTATCTTCTTTTTCCATCACATTATACGTTCAATCCATACCGTCATCCAATCAATATTGTTTGCAATATACAAATGTGGTGCATCCCACTCTCGACCAACTGTACAAGAAATAAATAGACATCTTACAATCAATTTATTTTGAAGATTAAGAATTAATTAACTACAATAACATCTTATAATTACCTCTCACTTTCCTCAATCTACCTTTCCCCATCAAGTACTCCCCTTCAAATTTATTAATGGTGTTGGGATCCCAAATGCGATCCACATGGATCTTTGCTGCAAACTTAGGAAGATATTCAGAAATATTCACCATAGTCTGGTATACCATATATCCCTCCACCATAGAACCCTCAGGATGTGCTCTTTGTCCTAGTGTGTACAGGTCCACACAATTCAATCTCCTCAACTTGGTGTATGTGGTAGTGTTCTTGTGCATTGAAAAAAGCTGGAGGTAGACACTTTTGCATTTCACACATTAAATGAGGAATTTTTCTATTCCAATATTTTATATCGTCTTTATGGATTTCTTTACATGACAACCACCTACAAGGTATTCAAGATGCAAAATAATATATTACATAAGAAGTAAAACAAATTGCAAATATAATATCTATACAACGAACTAAACAATTATCACTACTTACCTCATTTATTTTCCAAGATCATATATGACTTGCTTGACATATAGAGGTAGAACGTACTACAACAATTATAAAATTATCTTTTCATTTTTTTGTAACATAATTAAAAGTACATGTACACGCAATACTTAAATACATACTAAAAACACAAGAACATGAATTACCTTAATGAAGGTATGCCAATCATGCGTTTTCATCCCTGGCCCAAATTCACTTTTCTTTGATATGAGATTGTTTATGTTCGCAGCAAATCCTGTGGGAAATCAAATTTTTCGTATGACTTCTTTTATAGCATTGCTTTGCTGGTCCATTAATAACCAAGGAAGCTCACTTATATTAATCTGGTCTCCATGGCTATTTGATTGAATGACATTTATCATTGCATGATTAGAATCCTGAATGTCACTACATATTTTGACAATTTTTTCTTTGTCACGCCTTCCATCCAATATTTTCCATAATGTCTCTGTTATATTCTTTCCAATATGCATACTATCAAACAAATGAACAATTTGTAACTACTTATAGTAGGGCAACCTACTAAATTGTTGGGGATAACTTTTTATTCCCTTAGGAAGGTGGTCATTTATGCCTTCATGACCTTCATGATCATCAATCACATCATCAGTAAACAAAACAAAATAGAAAAGATGTTTTATGACAAACCAATAGATGGAATGGCATTACCTTGACAATTAATTCTATTATATTCCAACTTCCACAGGTGAGGTGTCATTCTTCATGGCTTTGATGTATTCTCTTCTTTCCCATTGAAAAGATGTTTTTCAGTATTTCGATACTTATGATTTTTGTGGAGAAAGTGCCTATACTCATCAAAAACCTGCTTTCCTAAAATTTTTCAATGACAAGATTTCATCTTTGGACCACAAACAGGCATGCAAATTTTCTCTTTGTTTGAAGACATACAAGATAATGTATAATTGGATTAAATATGATAATTTTTTGAATTATAATTTTCATGCACAACTTAAACACTATAACATACCACAAAAATGTGTTAGCCCCGGGGCATCGTGTATTATCCATAGAAGCATCGCATGGAATTGAAATTGTCTTTGTCCTATTGGTCTAGAGATGTCATACATAGTGACACCATTCCATAACTCCAACAACTCGTCGATAAGAGGCTCGATATATACATTCATATCTTTAACTTGGTACTTACCTAATCAAATGAACAAAAACATTACATAATTATTATGACCATTTTACTGCAATATTTATAATTAAATTTAGATGACTATATTTAAATGATAAAATACCTGGAACAATCATTGCCAACATTATGTGCTCCCTCTTTATTGACATCCATGGAGGAATGTTATTGTTGATAACAAAAACAGGCCACACTGAGTAAACAGATCTCATCTCTCCAAATGGATTGACATCGTCCGCTACCAATGAAAACCTGAGATTACGAGGTTCTTCTTTAAAGTGTGGCCACTTTTCCTCTATGTCCATAAATGCTTAACCATCTGCAGGCATTTGAATGATGTCATATTGACTTCTATTGTGTGCATGGTAATCCATAAATTATGCCAAGCTAGTGCACTTGAATAATCATTGCATACATGGAATAATGGGAATATAGCGAAGAACCTTGTGAGGAACCCTTTTTGTTATTTGATCTATTCGATATCTACTGATATGACATTCATGGCATTCAGTTCAAAATTCATGTTGTTTGTGATATATAATATGATCATTGGGACAAGCATCTATTGCTTGATACTCCATTCCAATATCTTTCATAACAACAAATAATTCTTGGTATGAGCAAGGCATAATATTTGATGGTGGTAACAAAAACACACCTATCAATCTACAACAAAAAATAATAATTTGTTATAATAAAGAATATTAATGGTACAACATGATTCATAGTTTATTATGACATATATGAAATGCCTTAACATACATGACATTGTTATGTTGGATAAACCATTCATAACCTTCAAGTTCACCAACAACAATACAACGGAGAGAAGAGTTGCCTATGAGCCTTCATAAAGGGCCTCAGATGCCTTCTAGAGTAGAGGGACATCATGAACATCATCAAGGTCATCTTCATCATCATGATCAATTGGGTGAGTACTAAATGAGTCATGGATCAACGTATTTGTACCATCACCTTCAATTGTGTTTTCTGGCTCATGATCGTCATCTTCCATGGGATCATTATCTTCAGCTTCGATATTCACACCTCCATGTTCGTCCACTTCGAAAACCATATTCTCAGGGTTGTGTTGATCCATACCATGTGCTCTAGGGTGCTCGACCTATATAAAATTGATGTACATAAATAAACCGTGATCATGATCTCATCATCACGTGATTTATTATGTATATAAATTGTCAAAACGATATAATAAAAAACTTACCAATGGATGATAATCATGTCCACCTTCAATGTGACCATGCAACCTACAATGTTTCTTCATTGTTTTGATTAGAAGTCTTCTAGTCTTTAACCCCTTACAAATTTTGCATGGACAATAACATTTTCCATCACCTTTTCTTTTCAATTTAGACCACAATCTAGCAATTGTCTCCTTATTTTGTTGTTTGTTGATATTGTCTAACATGGTCTTTCTTCATAGGCAAGAAAATAATAATTTTTGTCTGACATGGTCTTTCCCTGAGGAGCTGGTAGATCCTGCTTCCATACTTTAACTATGTTTTCTCAAAGGACAATCCTAAAAATCCATGCATTGCAAACAAATTTTTACACCTTTGTTGGTTGTGGTGGCGTCACAGAGAGTTTACATCAATAAATGAAGAACATGCCAATGCTTTTAATGCAGTAGTAGAAGTCTATCTCTTATTCAATATCTCTAGTGAAACCCCCATGATCTTTTATTGGAGTAGAATTTGTTATATTCTAGAAAGGGTTTTGTCCTTTGTTGATGGGATATTCATCTACCTCAAGAAATAACTATTCTTTTCTCCAACAAGAAGTGGAACTAAATGAAGATCTAGCACCATGAAATTAATCCTCAAAAGGATTACTATAGTTAGTTCTGGTAGATAATGATCTGGGTAAAATACTAATGTGGCTTTACGATACATTATGTACTAGCTTAGCATACTCTAACAACTTTGGTGTGACATGCTACATCCAATTAAGTCTCCATTGGTATCTCTATTGTGTTTATGGATTGGGATTCAATGTACTCTTTTTATACATAGATTTTACTTTCAACTGAGGAGGTTTGTATGTACTTACTTGTCTTTCGATTGTATCCCTATTTCAAGAATTTCTTCTATCAACAAATCATTTGTTGTAAGTTGTACAAGTGGAAGCTTGAACATACCTTCCATGGTAGCCTTGTTGATACGTTCAACACCATCTTGTGCAACAAATCTTTAGAACTCCATTTTTTTGAATTGAAGAGTGAGTAGTAGGGACAATCTAAGACAGTTACAGAGGTTTTGCAAGAGAGATAAATAGACCTAAATATTATGGCTTAATAATGATCAATAGGTAAACAAATAAGAAACTCTCAATATCAAAATGACTTTCTCAATTGTCTTTACTAGAAATGGATAGATCTGCTAATAATGGCTTTATGACTGTATGTCAACTTTAGACTCAATTCAAGAAGAGCTAGAACTAATATGCGACATCTAGATTTATGATCTCTATAATATAACAATCCCATAATTATGTTTCCATGCATCTATACCACAACACAAACATCATGCTAGTGTTCAACCATAGCAATTGATATCCTAATTATAGAATGCAAAATATGCACATAACTATGAATAAAGATTAAGAAAAACAAAGAAAGATGCTTATTGCAAACATAAATGACTAATGGATAAGAATTGAATTCATTGTAGATAGTTTTGAATATCAAATTCACTTATTTGTGTGCATTTAGTAACTCATGTACTTGTGGCCAACCATTTATCTCTTTCATAAATTAAACACTTATTAATAACATTAAATGGCTGAGTAATTATGTTTTAGTTGAAATTGAAAATAAAATATTTTATTTTAGGACAGCTCACACTATTCCCTATCATATTTTAGACTCTCGATTTTGTTAGTAGTGGTTTGATGTCTTTGGAGCTAGTCATTGCATTTCTTTAGTTACATTTTCCAACCTACTCCCAGCCTATGCCAAAATGGGAGCTTTGGAATAGGGTATGAACATCCATCAAAGCATAAAAGATAGAGGAATTTTGTCAGATGTAGTTGCAACTACACAAAATGGATTTGTTGAGAAGGCTTTAGAAACTTTCAAGCAAATGCAATCGGTAGGTGTAAAGCCAAATTCCATGACCATTGCTACTATCCTCCCTGCCTGTGCCAAAATGGGAGATTTGGAACAGGGTATGGACATTCATCAAAGCATAAAGGATAGAGAAATTTTGTCAGATGTTGTAGTTGTAACTGCCTTGGTAGAAATGTATGTAAAATGTGGAAGCATAGACAAGGCACGTGAACTATTTGATAGAATGCCTAAAAGATATATTGTCTCATGGACTGCAACGATTGTTGGATATGCACAAAATGGATTTGTTGAAAAGGCTTTAGACACTTTCAAGCAAATGAAATTGGAAGGCATAAAGCCAAATTCCACAACCTTTGCCAGCATCCTCCCTGCCTGTGCAAAAATGGGAGCTTTGGAATAGGGTATGGACATCCATCAAAGCATAACGGATAGAGGAATTTTGTTAGGTGTTGTACTTGCAAATGCCCTGCTTGACATGAATGCAAAATGTGGAAACATGGACAAGGCTCATGAATTGTTTGATACGATGCCGCAAAGAGATGTGATCTCATGTGAACAATCAACACGCATGTATATGGGAGGAAGGGATTGTTGATACAAAATTGAATTCTCACTCCTCTATCACATTTCTATGGTTTTATAAGATTAAACTAGGACAATTAACCACCACATGTATATTTTTTGCAACATGAAATTCAAAACTAGGGTAATTTGAATCTACCTCCTGCGTGGGATTGCCTTCGACGTGGGTTTGATGTTCTTGGGGGTTGAAGTCACCACGGATGCCTATGCGGGATTGCAATTTACAAATGAATTCCTTGCCTCTTTTTTTATTTTGTAATGGCCGCTGTCGTCGGAATTATGATGAACTCAAGCACTTTTTTGAAAAAAAGAAAATTCTCATTGCTAATGCCTTCTTCGTCCAAACTAAATGGGTAATTTCTATCGGAATTATGATGAATGCGGGCATTTTTAAAAAAAAATCAAATTTGGCCACAATATACCTTCTCCGTCGAAAACCTCAGTCAAAAATCTAGTCCAAATGTATACATTGTATAGTTGAGCACACACATATGATTGATAAATACCAAAAGAACTAAGGCCACAAAATCTCCATGCTGGGAGCCCCCACATCATTCTAGCTAAATAATTCTATTCAATAGGTTAGATACTTCTATTTTAGATTGTTCTTAGGATTCATCATCAAGAGATTGAACAAAGTCTCAAGTATATTCAAATTTCATGAAAAGAAGGCAGAAACTAATCAAGCATTAAGATTTAATAAATTTTTACTTCAAAATGTAATAGGAAGTGTTCCCCATACAAACTAAATATCACATATGTGCCACGATGAATGAAGAAGAATAGACCACTATATATTATATGTTTCCAACTGATGTTCTATACTTTAGAATTTAAAAAAAAAAATCATTTCATTCATCTTTCAATCTTCCTATTTATGCTTTCTACTTTCTGTAATATCCATCGGGATATTGCAATTGATACTGGTAATATTAAGTATCAAGAATTTATGACATATTCAAATCAATGCATCAAGGCATCATCAATATTTAGATCAGTAAAATTATTGATATTTGGATCATTGCATATAAAAAAGCACATCATGAATTTGGGTTAAGAATAATGTTGTGAGATACGCATACTCAAAGTAGAGAATGAATGAATACCAACTTCCATAACTTGAACTAGGGTTAGAACAAATTCTTAACATAAAGACAAAGCTTGAACTAGGGTGACAGTTATAAACCTTAGGATGAAAATTATACAAACCAATAATAAAATACAAGGAATACTAGGGTTTGAAGCTAGAAGAAAATAAATGCCCAAAATCAACATATGAAAGCACACTTTGATGAGATAGTTAACAAATAAGAAAACCCTGTGCTCTAGTTAAGATGCCAACTAGGGTTACAAAACAAAGTGCTAAAAGAACTAATACCAATAACAACAAAGGAAACATATGCAAATCCTCAAACTAAGAAAACCCTTCTTAATAGAAGCAAACAAGTGAGAGTAGAGGAATAAGGACACCTGTATTCTAAGATTTTATTTGAAACCTTCATACTCTTGTTATGGCCCCATCGATGCCCTCAATCTTCAAGTTGTTATGTTGTTGTTGAACTATCTGATATAATCAATTCTCGAGCATTTTGCCAAAGCGGATACCATTAAACAAAGTGAACAAGAGAATGAAAGGAAAGAAAAGGAACTTGCAAAAAAATCTTAATGACAATAATTAAAGGACCAACCTCTTGTACAATTGCTATCGAGCATCTATCTGCAGCAATTGTGCCTGCTTCCTCCCAATTTTTGCACCCTGAGCCCACATATAATGATGGTGCATAATTACTTCTTTTTTTAAAATACCACTTGTTTGTCAGAATTCCGATGTGAAATATGAAATCTTCACTATCGACAAAAGTCAACCCAATAGCAACACACAAGAAGAAGCATGTGATTGAGATAGAATACACCGATGGAGTCTATCAATAGAATGCACACTAGCGGCAATGGAAAAAATCTTGTATTACAAATAGCCGATGATGCTATCGGTAAGACTTATCCTGATGGACACTGGCAAAAGTAAAATGCATCGGCAAAGGTTACAGTGATAAAGGGTCAAAGCTTATGCTGAGGAGACATAACGTATCGGGAGGAGCTATGCTGAGGAAAAATATATTTAGGAAATTATGCCCATCGCTTGAATACATTTTAAGCTATCCCAATGCCCAATGAAACTGGCGAGATAAATCGCATCGATCAGCAGGAAGAGAGGTCATTAGCTTATGTTATCTTGATGGGTAAGAAGAAATCAAGAGGCTGTGAAAATCATCGGACCAATATATGCCGATCGATAGGTAAACGTGTATGTCAGAATTCCGATGTGAAATATGAAATCTGTACTATCAAAAAAAGTCAACCTGATAGAAACACACAAGTAGAAGCATGTGATCGAGATAGAATACACTGATGAAGTCTATCGGCAGAATGCACACTAGCTGCAGAAATCTTGTTTTGCCAATAGTCGATGATGATATAGGTAAGACTTATCCCAATGGACACTGGAAAAAGTAAAATGCATCAGCAAAGGTGACGGTGATAAAGGGTCAAAGCTTATGCTAAGGAGACATAACATATCGAGAGGAGCTATGCCGAGGGAAAAGATATTCAAGAAATTATGCATCACCTGAATACATTTTAAGCTATCCTGATGCCCGATGAGACTAGCGGGATAACTTGCACCAATTAGCAGGAAGAGAGGTCATCAACTTATGTTATCCTGATGAGTAAGAAGAAATAAAGAGGCTGTGAAAATCATTGGACCAACATATGTTGATCAACAAGTAAACGTGTTCATCAGAATTCCGACATGAAATACGAAATCTGCACTATTGGCAAAAGTCAACTTGATAGTAACACACAAGTAGAAGCATGTGATTAGGATAGAATAAACCGATGAAGTTTATCGATAGAACACACACTAGTGACAATGGAGAAATATTGTATTGCCGATAGCCGATGATGCTATCAGTAAGACTTATCCTGATGGACATTGGCAAAAGTAAAATGTATCGGCAAAGGTTACGGTGATAAAGGGTCAAAGATTATGATGAGGAGACATAACATATTGAGAGGAGCTATGCCAAGGGAAAAGACATCGGGGAAATTATGCCCATCACCTTAATACATTTTAAGCTATCCTGATGCCTGATGAGACTAACAAGATAACTCACACCGATCAGGAGGAAGAGAGGTCATCGGCTTATGTTATCTCGATGAGTAAGAAGAAATCAAGAGGCTATGAAAATCATGGAACCAACATATGCCGATCAACAGGTAAAATCCATGAAATTTTAACATGTCGGAATTCCAACGAACACAGGGTAATTTTTGAAAAAAAAACAAATTAATCCAACAAAGCAAAAGAAATCCCAATTCTCATTAGAAAATTGCTCCCAATTCGATGAGGACTTATGACTAACACCATTGTCATCGAAATTCTGATGAATGAGGGCAAGGTTTAAGAAAAAAGGAAATTTGACACAAATTGTGTTGTAAAATTTGACAAAGCAAAAAAAATCCCATAGTTCGTCGGAAAATACACCCAAATGTACTAGTGTAGTCCTATTAATGTTTTCTTAGAAGTTGGAGGAGCTTTGATGGTAAGAATAACTTTGTTGCAAACACCTAAAGAGAAAGACATAAGTCAAAGGAGGAGCTTATTCATGACTACATGCAAGTGTAGAGGTAAGGTATGCAAAGTTGTCTTTGATTCAGGTTCACAAGATAACATGGTATCTCGAGAGATGGTACATAAGTTGAAGCTAGATAGACTACCTCATGAAGAATCATATAGAGTCTCTTGGGTAAATGATAATCAAACTCTTCTAGTAAATGAACAAGAATATGTGCAGTTTCAGATTGGTGAGTATAGAGATAGGGTGCTAAGTGATGTTTTACCAACAGATTGTTGCCATTTTCTATTGGGGAGACCATGACAATTTGATAGATAGTCAATGTATGATGGTAGAGAGAACACCTACCTTATCAAGAAGGATGGAAAGACATTTAAAATAACTTTTTTGTAGGAAGATGAGAAAGTGAAAGGTCAAACTAATATTGTCATGTTTGGCAAAAGAGAACCCATAGGGTATGCAGAAGTTGTAGCCATTCCAAGGCTTGGAAACACTAAGATAGTAGGGTTGATTGATTGTTTATTGGTTGGGATAGTGATATATCCATTTGTGTTGACCAAGATCAGTAAACAACAAGAGTTTTTAGATATAGAGGGTTTGATCCAAGGTGGGAGGAATGAAGATTCCATGAAGAGGAAGCAATTGCCAATCCCCAAGGGTGACTTTGGGTGCAAAACACAATTGGCAACAAAATTTACTCCCATTCCTTATGATATATGTTTTGTATGTGGGTTTGTATATTTTTTTTGTAGGTGTCCCAGGAGTCCAATGGAAGCATGGATCGGGGTGGTACTCATGGGACATGATTTCTTCTTTAGGGGGGTTGTATAGTACAGAAGCACCTAGTTAGTCATATGCTTGTATAAGGCCATTATGAGTTATTTCAAGTTCCATGTCATGTCTAGATGGGAAGAAGGTCATGAAAGACTAGTCTTTATGTAATAAGGGTCCTTGATACCATTATGTAATGTTTGAGTTCAATTTGTAGTCATGTTGTCTTAATGTTGTCAACATTGTCATTATAGGGTGGAAGTGTATTAAAGGCATAAAATGGGGTATTCCATCATGTATAATAGACCTTTGGGCCTCTTTGAATGTATTCACAATAGAATGAGTTCATAAAGGTCCTAGTTTGGGTCTTGAGTCAAGCTTGTTCAAAGTTGTCATTACTTGTTATGGCGATTAGACCTTTTTGTTAGTGAGAATTCAAAATGCAGTTGTAACCATTATAAGAGACTTGAAAAAATATTTAAATAGACTATCATCAGTCAATGAGGGGGTTAGAGATGTATGTGGACGTATGCATTGAGAAAGGAGATCAATAAAATTTCAAAACTTTCTTAACTGTCACTATTTTCCTAAACGTCACAACGTGATATCTCCCATTTTTTTTAATTTGTCTTGCTATTATTAAAACCTTATTTTCTATGGAAGAGGCGTGAATCCTCTGCAAATTGGCTTTGGTCCTATTCAATTTACTCTCAAGGGTTTTGACAAAGTTATAAGAATTTGTGTGAAAATTGTACATACCCTAAGCTAGGGTAACCCAAGATAGTAAAATAATGTATTTTGGGTCATTTCCACGTAAAACATTCATACCAAAGAGTGGAATGAACCCTTGAAAATGTGTTTCTTTTTTCTCCTTTCTTTGCAGGGTTCTGAGATGGTCTTGGCATGTGTAAAATGTGAGGAGACGACTGATTTTTCTGAGTCTCAGTCTGATGAGACAGTGAGGTGATGGTGTGAAGGTGTAAGTGCAAAGTTGAACTTTGGAAGGTTAATATAAGATAGTGAGGGGTGTGTGAGGGTGCCTCAAACTTATTCAAAGGGTTTTTTAGACTTTAAACAAATCAAACATCAAATACTAATGATTGTCCTCTTGATAATGTTAAGGACTATTATAGTATAACAGAGAGTTAGAAAAAATCTACTTTGCAAAGCCAAACTAGAGAGTTATATGTGAATGATGTCAGAGGGAAGAGTGGAAATTTCCTACAAAATCATTAGTAGTGCTTGGAAGCTTCATGGAGAAAGGCTAGCGTATATGTAGGAGACTGTTCTAGTGGTCTTATTTGTCACAGTCTTGAGAGCCAGTCATACCCTCATTGTAAGTGGTGACTTTGTAGAAGTTATTCATCATTCTAGACCAAGGGAGAAGTGTTTCCATCATGTGTGGGACTCTCTTAAATTTTATAGAAGTTAGGGCCTAAGGACCCAGGTTGCGGTTTCCATCCATCCATCAGTAAACTCTAGTAACAAGGGCCAGATTGGTATCAAGAGGGTTGTGTGAAACTAAGTCAGTTAGGAATTGTTGTAGATTTGCAAAAGATGTTCTCTATTGGTTCCAAAGGTGTCTCAATGGTGAGTGGGAGTTTCTAAGTCAATAAGCATATGTTATGTCTTTGAGCCTTGCAAGGGGACTAGTTGACTTGGAAGGAGGTTGGAGTTGGTATAGAGAGATGATGATTGGGGATCAACTTTTGGTTGAATCTATGTCTTGTGAGGATCTTATAATATCAATGAATCTATCCTTGTGTCGAAGAACCTTTGAAATGTTTGATTAGGTGAGTTTGGAGAAAGAACTCCCTTGTGAAAGTTTGCATCAAGACAAGAAGTGATTGTGTTTACGGTGTTTGTTGGTTGGCTCTACATCACTCCCTCTCATGCTGGAGTCTTGATTCTTAGAACCAAGGCATTGAGCACCTTGGTCCTCCTAATCAAGACCCATTTTGGGTTCCCGCAATGGTCCACTTCAAGTGTGTAGGAAAATTGACCCCATGTCGACCTACTCTGAAAGTTCAACTATTTTTTGGGTAGTCAAGTATAAAAAGAGATCTACCCCTCTCATTTGAAACCTTTTTCAAGAGGAAAAACTATAATCCCAATTCAATTCAAGTGAGCGAGCAATCAATAATTCATCAAGAATTGGAGGGGAATTAAAGTCAATCTATGCATTCACGATGGCATCCATGATCAATCTTCCTTGAAGGCATTTTAAAAGACATCCCAATTCCCTTGCATGAGGATCAAACACAATTTCATCAAGGTATATTTCAATTATGAAACTTTTGTTTTGGATCAGACCTTTCGCTCAAAAGGAAAATACTTTTTAGTAATTTTAATTGCAATTCATATTTTAATTTCAAAGTTAATTCCAAAACTGGGGTTTGACCTAAGGTAAATGCCTATCTCCAACATCTTTCCCTTTCTTTTTGTATATATAAAATAGATGCAAAATCTATACTCAAAAATTCTTGCAAAGTCGATAGTGACGAATAGGTTTAGCTTTCAATGGAGAAAAACTTGGAGGACCAACATGAATTTGGGTTACCTAGTCCTTAAAAATCAAATTAAACTTCTAGGAACATGTTCTAAACATATTATTTTTCCCAAATCTCAGTTTGTGGCTTCGTGAGATATCTATAGCAGTATGTTTTTTACAGTTGAATTAAATTATTCATACTTTTACCCTAATTTCACAACTATCATCCAATTTTCAACTAAGAAATAGGATTACTACTCCTAACTAGTGAATCCAATCAAAGTATTAGCCCTTTCCTTATTTAGATTGTGGATAGATCTATTTCACTCCTCTTTCAATGTAATGGGCAAATTTGGCTTATTAGTGGCTTTATTATCTTAAACCCTAGTTCCTAATTTTCCACCACATTACAACTACATAATAGTTATAATCATATGCTATCTAAACTAAATGGTTGCTAAATAATTATTAACGTGAAATATATGCTAACATAGTCTTCATATTTGTAAGTAATTGCTCTTTCAAATGCATGTATGTGTAAAAGTAGTTGTACACAAAATTTTACTAATATGATGTTATATTCATGTATAGCCATGAAATGAATTATCAATGTGATATCCTCTATATATGTGTATAACATCTAATGTGAGACCCCACCTATAGTTTGACATTCATACTTCTTAATTGGATGCTACTTAGAGGTAATGTTGCTTGCTTTTGATGTTATGGATGTTGGGTTTATGATTAGACCATTGTTATGATTATGTGGTGCATGTAGGATGGTTAATTATGTTACGAGAATATTTTATTTTTAAGGCAACAAATTGAAAATGTAATGAAACTTAGTTTGATATGCAGTATTAACCTCAGATGAACAATAGGTTGATATATATATTCATATTAACTCTCTTACAATAATAAGCCATATTGACTTGAAAACTTATCCAATGTAAGGCTTGTAGAAAATAAGGTAGAATCTTTAAATATTCATCACAAGCCTTAACCATATGGAAATAAAAATAGCTACAAAAGGCTAAAATAATTCTACTTTAAAGCATAATGACTTAAGAACAATGTTAATATTGGTGATAAAGTTAACGTGCTTGATTAGAAGTGTGTTAGTAGTCATAATCCTTCTAATTAAGGTCAATTACGGGTAAAATTAAGATTGACATTGATGTTAATGTTGATATTAAAAGATTGGAGATAGGTATTAAGTAAATATTTAATACCATGAATCATAATCTCCTTCTTATTGATGATATTAGTATTACCACTTGAACTTATGCTTGCAACAAAACTAACAATACAATTATTATTGGAAATAACATTGGCATGAGTAATAATAGTGATGCTATTATTAAGTGAAATAAGAGTGATAGCAATAACATTAATGTCTATTAATTATAATAATATTTCTCCAAATATAATAATAATGTATTAGTAAGAAATTTGATATTATATAAAAGGTATGCCTAAATAATAGACATGAAATAAATAAATAAATATTAAATTTAAAATCCTAATGGAATACTTGAAAATTATGAATATTACATTGAGTTGCTCCTTACCTATGTTCGATAAAGAAAATATATAGAATGCCAAGCTCAAATGAACATTAGAGTGTAGTATAAATAAATCTTATTTAATATAATTGTTTAGAAATAAGCTATGATAAAGAGTAAATATTTAAATATTGTATTAATTGGATCCAGGCTGCATTACACTATCCTAGATAGGTGAAAGGAATGCACAAACATGGGCTAGTGTAGCCAACTTCCGTGAATAGTTAGTTCCTATTATTCTGTGTAATAAAATAGGAATTCGTGGCAAAGAACCTATTGAATAATTATTGGCTAAATCTAAACATGTCCATACAATTATAAATACATATAAAGAGAAGAGAGAGAAGGGAGTAGAGAGAAAGCAATTTGTGGTGGATTGGATTTGGTGTCAAGCTAATTTTTATTTTATGTCATTAAAGAGTTTAATTCAATTAAGGATCATGATGAAAAAACATATTTAGGGACAGCTATCAAAGGAAAAGCAAGGCTGCTAGTTGGTCAATTGAAAACTGGATCACATCATCTTAGGTGTGAGATCAGTCAGTGGATAATACCCAAGGAAACGTGGAAAGAAAGAGCTTGCATATTCTACAATAATGGGATGGTGGAAATAAAATGACACTTCATCATGGAGTGCATGACTTATTAGGATATCTGTACTCAGTGCGAAGATGGTTTGAAGTTTGACAACATGCACCAATTATTTGAAGAAGATAGGATTAACCAGACAGCCAACCTCATAGTCAAAATCAATAATAGAAAATCTGAAATTGAAAAGAATCCGAAGATAACTATTGATGATAATCTTGATCCCATAAATTATTTACTCTCATGAACATCATTAAAATATTTCATTCGTCATTTGGTTCATGTGCTATTAGGACCAGTCTAATTCAACCGACATCATAAGAAATAATCATTGACTTCAAATGTGGATTAGTCTATCTTGGCAGCTAGGTAGACTCTTTCTACTTTCACCCTTCATAATTGCCATCTATTTATTGAATTAAATTTAATTGTATAAAGTTTCCTAGTGTTTCTTAGCTTCTAGTTTGGAAAGTGATTGCATTTAATAAGAATGCATGGGCAAATTAGTGTGTCATCAGTAATTCCACCCACTCTGGCCCTTGGCCGGGTACGAAATCCAAATAGTTTAGTAGGATGTAGCATTTTGCGTAGCTCATGTTAACACCCTGTAAAACTTTGGCAATGGCTATGCAGCGGACAAAATGGCCCACCCATGCCATGCCTTCTCCATGCCCCATGCCATCAGGCCAATCATTCTCCGGCCCGTACAATCCTTCACATCCGTCAGTTAATTTTTCCCTCTGTCTGCCACATTACTTGCTTTAATTAATAAGGTATTTCATGATGTGACAACTACCAACGTCTCTCGATCCAAACGTTGACAGGACAAAGCAAGTAATGTGGCGGACAGAGGGAAAAATTAACTGACGGATGTGAAGGATTGTACGGGCCAGAGAATGATTGACCTGATGGCATGGGGCATGGCATGGGCGGGCCATTTTGTCCGCTGCATAGCCATTGCCAATCATTCTCCAACCCGTACAATCCTTCACATCCGTTAGTTAATTTTTCCCTCTGTCCGCCACATTACTTGCTTTGTCCCGTTTGGATCGAGAGACGTTGGTAGTTGTCACATCATGAAATACCTTATTAAAAAATATAGCTATGGATACACTTATAACTTCATTGTGTAATATGGTTTTGACATTTGTGTAATTTAATGTCACGCTGAATCCAATTCAGTACTGGCATAATTTTAATAATATAAGTAAATAATTTTAATAATATATAAGTATTTAAATGTTCTTAGAATAATATTATTAAAATTTATATATAAATAAATTTTATTTTCTATGTTAAAATCACTTCAGGTTAAAATCGTATAGTTATTTCTTATGTTAAAATCATTTAATTATTTTTTATTTTAAAATTACTTATTTAATATAAGAAATAAATAAGTAATTTTAAAATAAAAAATAATTAAATGATTTTAAAACCACTTAGTTATTTTAAGGTATATGGTATAAGAAGTAACTATATGGTTAAAATCACTTAGTTATTTGTTACTTATATATAAATTTTAATAATATTATTATAAATTTTTAACATATAATTAAATGATTTTAACATAAGAAATAATTAAATTATATGTTAAAATTTAATTATTTCTTATGTTAAAATCATTTAATTATATGTTAAAAATTTATAATAATATTATTAAAATTTATATATAAGTAACAAATAACTAAGTGATTTTAACCATATAGTTACTTCTTATACCATATACCTACAAATAACTAAGTGATTTTAACCATATAGTTATTTATTATACCATATACATTAAAATAACTAAGTGATTTTAACCATAAGTAACTAAGTGATTTAACCATAAGTGACATACGTTAAAATCATATAGTTATTTCTTATGTTAAAATCATTTAATTATATATAAGTAACAAATAAGTAACAATTTAATTATATGTTAAAATAATATGTTAATTATATGTTAAAATTTAATTATTTCTTATGTTAAAATCATTTAATTATATGTTAAAAATTTATAATAATATTATTAAAATTTATATATAAGTAACAAATACCTAAGTGATTTTAACCATATAGTTACTTCTTATACCATATACCTTAAAATAACTAAGTGATTTTAAAATCATTTAATTATTTTTTATTTTTAAAATTACTTATTTATTTCTTATATTAAATAAGTAATTTTAAAATAAAAAATAATTAAATGATTTTAACATAAGAAATAACTATACGATGATTTTAACATAGAAAATAAAATTTATTTATATATAAATTTTAATAATATTATTCTAAAAACATTTAAATACTTATATATTATTAAAATTATTTACTTATATTATTAAAATTATGCCAGTATTGGATTCAGCATGACATTTAAATTACACAAATGTCAAAACCATATTACACAATGAAGTTATAAGTGTATCCATAGCTATATTTTTTAATAAGGTATTTCATGATGTGACAACTACCAACGTCTCTCGATCCAAACGTTGACAGGACAAAGCAAGTAATGTGGCAGACAGAGGGAAAAATTAACTGACGGATGTGAAGGATTGTACGGGCCGGAGAATGATTGACCTGATGGCATGGGGCATGGAGAAGGCATGGCATGGGCGGGCCATTTTGTCTGCTGCATAGCCATTACCTAAAACTTTAAGGCACTGGCTAAGCAGCAATGTAAACCGCATCTACTTAGCCTAACCCTATGTCCCTCCCTCTGCAAATAGGTACCATTGGAACTGTGCCATGCCATAGACCATCGTCAGCAGGCCTTGGAGTAAACAACGCCAAGGGAAAATGGTGCCGTTAAAAACATAATGATTTAACATAATAGTAAGTTAGGTTAAATCATTATGTTTTTAACGGCACCGTTTTCCCTTGACATTGTTTACCCCGAGGCCTGCTGACGATGGTCTACGGCATGGCACAGTTCCAATTGTACTTGTTTGCAGAGAGAGGGACATAAAGGCTAGGCTAAGCAGGTGCGGTTTACATTGCTGCTTAGTCAGAGGGATGAGAAGTGATGGGAAAAAAAGTATGGGCACCACGTGATGGGTATGATACCCTCCACTGCAAAAGAAGAATTATGCAGCCGACAACTGGGAAGACAAATCTATGAAGAATTACATGCTATCATTCCATTTCACAGGGGAAGGTATTTATGCTATTGGCTGATTGGTTGGGACCAGAGGTGCCACTGTTATTCTGATAAGAAGATCAACAAGTCTAAAACAAAAGAAGACATTGTGTATAAGAAGAGAGGAGCATTGGGATGAGGCTTGGACAACCATCAAAGAATAAGAACACGAAGTACTTTATTATATGCTAGGGCAACTGTGTTAGGGGAAATGCATGCAACGCATGTATGTAATCATTGATTTTGTGGATTTGAACTATTACACTTACAGGCACGCTGCTCATGTTTCAATGCCACCAAATAAACTTAATCTACTCGCTGGATTCCCAAGCCAATCTTACCGTGTTCAGGAACAATATGCCCATGATTCAGTCGGTAAGGCTTACCATACATTTTTTTTATGGAATATTAGTTACTTACATTGCTAATTCTCATTAAGTTGTTCTCAAATAGTCTTACTAAAAGTCATGAAATATGCTATTGGGGAAACAAATCCATTAGCTGCATATCCTATTATTATTATTATTATATAGGAAACTCACTTCTACGAGATAATCTAGTGAACAGATCGCATGTACTGTCTAGACTTCTAGGTATTATATTTGCTGTCTGATTATTATCTGATAGCTTAAATCACACACATTAAGTTTAAAAGTATTAAACATTTACAATTGATTGACATTCTTTAGGCTTAATATGTGGTTTAGTGTGTGGTTTAAGTCAGGTCGGTTACCATTCCTTATGTTACCGGTCTTCCTATTTGTGTGTATGAACAAAGTACATTGCACTCAATTTTTCATATGGACTAGAGCTAACAGTAGCTAGAGAACTGAAACCCGTAGGTCCTCCCTTTATCATCTCGTCTAATCTGTGTTGCTTAAAACTAAACTAACCTTAGCATTTATTCATTAAAAACTTGAATGTATTTTATTTTGTTTCAAAAATATTATATATTGTTAGAATAAATGAATGTTTTTAATAACGTTCAAGAGGCCAAACAACTTATGTTTTTAATAAGACTGAATGGATGAATGACTGCAATTGATATTAAAGTTGTTGTGTGAGATTTATTATTCGATGGATATAATATCAACTAATTTCTTTGAACTCTCCCATTTGTATAGTTAAACTAAAATGAAATAACATTATGACTTTGATCCCCTAGCTAGGTCATGTTTAGTATAGTTAGGTCATGTTTAGTATAGTTGTACCTCATCATTTTTACTTTTGTTTTTGTATAGGCCACTATGCACTTCTCTACTTTTAGTTGTCTTCCCATTCAATGCAAATAGAAGGGGTAAAGGGAACGTAAAGGCCACATGTCAATTTTCTCTTGTTGAGTTAGATCTTAGTATGCACTTGTCACTTAGTTTACTTTCATTTAAATAAACAAATTAATTAATTAATAAATTGAAGCAAGGAAATGAAATGAAATCTTAATGATCTAGTTTTGGAGTGCAAGTAATGAGTAAAATAACTCTAATTGTTACCATAAGTTAAGCTATTTAATTGGATGAATTAGATATTCTAAATTAAGCCAGGTAAGATTTTATTGGTATATCTTTTTATAAATATGGTAAAACAAATTGGTTATTGACAGAACTTTCTTATAGGAAATATATGGGAATAAGGAATTTCTATTGTGGACCACTTATAAATTAGGTATGAAATTAGTTATCAAAAAATTATAGAAGAATTTAATTCATTGCTAAAAATGATAAAAGATTTAAATTTCTATGGTAGTCATAGATATATTAGACCTAGTAGCATGTATTATTGATCTTTTGGCATTAAACAAAATTAGTTAAGAGCAAGAAATATAGAATCTATGCACAAGGGATTTTTCTTCTCTTACTTTAAGAAGTAACAAATCTATATAGATAAAATTTAGATTACCTATTTAAATGATAATGTTAGAGCCTTATTAATTAACAAGGAAGTAGGGAATAGTACAACCTTACTATCCTTTTAGTCCATATATTCCTATAATTTTTACTTATAAAGGATTAGGGAAGATTTATGATGAAGATTAGATAAGTTGAATACCATTGTCAAATAATAATTAATATTAGTCTACTACTAATTTTGTCATTTTTATGTAATGACCATTGAAAATAAGTTGTACTTATCAATTTCATTGGACTCGTATCATTATATTCAATTATAAAATTTAATCTCTTGATGATAGTTCTAGTTATTAGTGTCATTGTGTTATCAAATCATACTTCCCTTCCTATCTCATTTTACCTATATAGAAAGTTGTTATTTAAATATATCTTGATTAGTAATTATATTTGATCAGATTAATCATAATTTTTTTCCTTATAAGAGGAATTATCGTAGGTCACTATTGTATATATATCAATTGGATAATTGTTTATTTTGCAATATTTCAAAGGTGTTAAGTAATGGTATGTGTTTTGATCTCTTTAGCCACATAATTGTTGCTAATTATCCATTCATATACATCATCTTGTGTAGTTATAGTTATTGCATGCATATAAAGGACAATTATATCCTTAGTATTAAAAGAGTTATCAATATGATGTACATTGGAATTGAATAGTTGTCCTTTCATTTAATCATTGGTTTACAAAAGTGATAGTTACAACTATTTCTTCCTAAAGTAATTTATTCGATAGAAACTAGTATTATAGTTATAATGATCAACATGATCGAAATGAATATACATATAGCCCTAGTAATTCATGAGTGGTAGTTGTAGAAGGGTTCATATTTTTTATAATTGGTTATTAGCATAGTAAAATTCAATGATATTTTGAGTGTTCTATCATTCTTAATATGAGAGTTTTCACTCTTAAATTTAATTAACAAAAACCAAAAAAAGAACCTCATTTGAATATGTTCAAATGGTCAATTCTTATCTAGGATTTCGTCTCTATTTCATGTCAGTGGGTGGTAGCCAACAAGGGAACTATCTGGGGAGTTGATCCCTAGAAAAGGTTGCACACCTACTTATATAGTTTTATAATACCTAAAACAAAAACACATATGACTCTTTAGGATAAGTGTTTCATTTCCTTATTGAGGCATACCTAGCATGGTATGGTTCAAGATTACAAAGTTGAACTTTGAAGTCTCTGTGCTTTCATGTAGGAATGGCCATCTATGATGAGGCCTCGATACATTAGGTCTGGTCTTAGGTCTTGCCCTTTTGAGCTTTGATTGACCTTTCCATTCCTCCCCAATCTTATGCATTTCTTGTTTGTCTTTACAAATTTAGTAGTTTACTCTTGTATGATTGATCTAGTTAAAATAATGATCCAATTTATCATGATGATTGTGTATCTAGTTATCCTCTGACCTTGTGGTAAGCATCTAGAATGTAGACATCTTGTAGGTGCATGATTGGGAGGAAAGGCAAATACATCACAATCGAATGTGAGAGCAACTTGGGTAAGAAAGAGGTACATTTTGACGTGAACTAAAGAAACATTAAGCTATTGTTTTAACATTTAATCTAGGTTGAAATGGTTACTTGTTAATTGATACTATTGCTTTTAGTTTTACAAATGCATTAAGTTGTGATTCAAATTTTTTTTATTGCCAAACAACTAAGTTTAGAGTAGGATAAATAGGTTGTGTAATGTTCATTAAGCATGTTCTTTTTAGGCATTACATTTACATAATTTCATATTGTCATAATACATATAATGCTTTTTTTTTTTAATATCTCGATCAACACTTTAAACTCAATTTTTAAATATAAATATGCCATTTCAACCATATTTAAGTATATTGTAATAATAAATTATCATAAAATAATCCAACTATTAATATGTATGGAATAAAACATTAGACAAATCTATGTTATTTGAAGATGACATATTACTAATAAATACCATTTAAAATTACAGCTGATTTAACAAAAGCAAATCAATTCTTATCCAATAGGGGAAGAGCACTAGTGTCCGTTGTAGCTAACTTCGTGCACCCACAGATCTTAAACGATACATGTTGTCTTCATATGCGACTTAACTACTTATAGCTATTGATCTGGCTTCTGGGTAGTAACGATGCACGCTATAGAATCAGTTATGCACACAAAGGTCAAAAAGCACATATTTCAAAGTGTCGCCTGATACCTAACTAAAGATGTTCCAGTTACGTCAACTCAAAATCGCTAGTACTTGTTGACAAATATCCCAATAGTGGTGCACAAATGTTCCAATAGTGGTACACAAATGGGACAAATGTTCCAATAGTTGTGCATAAATGGGCCAATTAATTACAAAAAGTGATCGGCTATTGGTACGAAACAAATTTATTAGTGGTGTTTTCACTATGATGGCTATTGGGGGGTCAACATGACAATAAGGTGATGGTTATTGGAACTATGTTATCTATTGATACTCTTCACCTAGAATACAATTTTTAAATACCTTCAAACATTCTTAAAGTTATATTCGAAATGCACCACACACCACACACCACACCTAGTATAATTTTACCAACCAAACCCATCAAATGCACCTATTGGTTAATTTGATGTTTAGTTATAGAGGGAGGAAGCAGCGTAGATGCTCGGTAAAGTGAATAAACAATACTCAGCAAACAAGCTACTGACCATCGCAGTTCTCGCTGGCAATTCCAAGCCTAGACCCTGCGATATCATGCACGATTCGCAATTTCTGCTGCTGATAGTTCCCAAATATTGACAATACATCGTACGCCCCGCCCGGAGGAAGAGCGAAAGCAAGGCATAAAACGGAGCCCTCCTCATCCGCGGGGTATAAGGTGCTTTCCACCGGCAGAATCAAGTCCAGGCCATCGTCAAAATGCAACGCGTGATGTGAGGAAAAACCAGCTCGCTGGACGGTTTGTTGTGGTACGTATCAAAAGGCTCTGTGGAACTAGCCATAGTCAGATTAGAGAGTTGACGGCGGAAAGAATCTCGCATGGCATTGTAAGCGGGCTCCACCAACCGAGTGATAACTGTTCCCGAGTCTATGATACTCCCTCTTCCCGTCGACTCATCCAAGCTCAATGTCCCCAGTGGAATGGAAACAAGCTCCTCTCCCACAGAGATTCCGTTTAACCCCACATAATGGAAGTAAGGGTTCACCGCGCTGGACAAGAGGGGCGTAAGCTTCAAGCCCTGCGCAGATAGAGCCCCTTTCCCCAGCAGGAGAGAACCCGTGAAAGCAGAGGAGAAGAGAGAGGGAAGGCAATAAGAGAACATACTGTCATATAACGTGGCCGTCTGAGAAACGAAGGTGAGAGGATCCTTCCCAAACCCAGTCAAACCGGGCGTACTCTGGGTGAGTCCCCTAGCCGCACTCGCACATCCGAAGACAAAATCTTCCACCGGCTGAGAGCCCACATTTAGCGTCTCAGACGATATGAGCTCGTCCACCTCCGACTTGTCGCCATACCCTTGAGTACGGCTGCAGTTGACATTGTTATCGTTGTTCTCACAGACGCCCAGACTCTGACACAGCTGAGAAGCGCAAGTGAGATACTTATACGTAGACGACCTGGATGGCTCGTATTGCCCACTTGAGCAACCGGAGCAGGGGTTGCAGGGAATCCAGGCAATGTAGCTACCGGTATCGAGGACAGTGTAGAAGCTCTGCACAGGCGTGCCGAAACCCAGCTTGATAATGTAGTTTCACGTGTTGATGGCCTGTCCCGAGGCCAACGGGAGGTCCACGTCCTCTTGGGGATTAACCATACTTTTGCCGGCGCTCCATCCCCCTTTCACCATTGCTCTGTAGCGCTGAGTGTCGCCTTTTATTGACTCGGATATCGCCTTCCACCATGATGAATTGGGGAGGCGGAAAGGAGAACACTTGCCCTGAATGTGCATCACACTCAAACTTGATGTTTCCAATTCACCCGCAGAGCAGTTCTTGTTATCCTCTGCATCTTTCCAGGTAAATGATGCAAGATTTACTCTTGCAACCTTACTGTTTTCTGCGCACACAGAAACGAATAATAGAAGACACAGTAGGACTGAGCATAGATGCTTTGCCATTGTCGTCCTTGAGAAACAGAGGCACTGATGGCCATATTTATGGAGAAAGTATCGCTTAACTTGGCTTGGGGCTCTCCTTCCACTTGATTTGACTCCTATTTATGGACGCAATTTCACCGTATGGAGTTTGGTTGTCGTCTGTCCTCCTATTTGACTCCACTCCACTCAATAGACGCAATTTAGGCTAGTGAGTTGACTATGCTTGCCTTTTCCGCAATCAGAACATTCGTTTCTCCTTACTCGCCAAGCAGGTTCCTTTCAATATTAAACTTGGCCGTTTTTGATGCGGACGTTTCTCTTGCTTGGCTCTTGTTTCACACTAGGTACTCACACATTATCTTGTTTACTTACAATCAATCAATCAATTCATATACCATCATCAGTTACTGTTGCCGTTGAAGTGGGAAAATTTTATTTGATTGTTATTATTACATTGTTTTTATTTTAAAAAGTTTTTATTTTTAGGTTATTAATATATGTAAGCAATTAAGTATAATTAATGTCTAATAGCATTTGATTTAATGGTAAAGTCTTCCTAATAGACATCTAGATAGCGTTGAGTTTAAATCTTCTAAAATGAAAAAGAAAAAGCAAAAAAAGAGTATAATTAATTTATATTAAATTATTTGAATTAATAAAAATATAATGAACAATTAAAGACTTAAAATGTACGGATAGATGTACTTAATTTTAGAAATGGTGAATACAAATATGAAGAGAAGCATTTTAATTGTTATGGCATTTTATTTCAAACAATATCAAATATTGAAAGTATCATAAGATTATGATGAGTACTCCATTAAAAAAATTGAAATCATGAATAGCTCTTAACATAGATAAAAGATTTTGAATATTAAAAATAAAAGCATAAAGTAATGTCAATTATTTAAAATGAAAGAAAAGTAGAATCATGTGAATAACTCTTAATATAAAGAATTTATATAGAAGATTACTTATTTGAAATGATGGGCTCAATATTTCACTTTTAACCCTATCACCAATGTTGTGTATCACTACATAGGATGATAAGTTCTATGTCTTGCAAGATGCTCCTTAAAGTTTTGAATTATAAGGATATCATCCATAGGTGAATGATGAGAATGTCCTAGACCTTCGGTACTTGTTTGTGTAGGAAGATTAATAGGGACTTTAATTCCTTGTTCAAATTTTCCAAGTCCTTGTCCTCTAAAAACTTGTTTATGTATTATGTTATAAACACTCCTATAAGAATGTTTTAATTGAGAAGAATAAGGAGTATTATAATGAATCTCTTTAAAACTTGTAGTGTAAGTGTATTGAGAAGGAACAAAGGGAAAAGTAGATGAATAAGGGATATCTTGTGTAGGGAGATTTTCATTTCTATCATCACTCATATCCTCTTTGATAGGTTGAAAAAGAAGATCCTTATCATGTAAGGCCTCATCTTTACTTAATGTTACATGGAAGATATATCATGAATAAAACGCATAACATCATCTTCTCTACAAATATTTTGATGGTTAAGATAGGCTTTAGGAGAATAAGGTGGATCTAGAGAGATTGAAACACCAATATTTTGATCTTGCCCCACTTGCACTAGGGTATGTGTATGAGAAGAAGATGGTGCCATCTTCCTCTTCAATGCTTGCTCTCCATTAGAGATATCATTGATAGAAGTATTAGCTCTTTATTCATTCACATTAGATACCCTAGGAGATGTACAAGTATTAGGTTTTTCATTAGCATCTCTAGGATTAGGATATATAAATTTTTTTATGTAATTTACAAATGTAATGCATTTTCCTAATATCACCATAAAACATGTATGATGGATAAAAGATTTGAGATTTAATTGATTAATAGGAATCAACTTGGAAATTATAAAAATGTAATATGCTAAAGTGCTATGAATGAAGAAAACCAATGTGAAGTGAAAGAAAGCATTATCCAACACATGATTATGATAAATATATGTAAAAAGCAATTTAATAATATGTGAAATGGAAAATAAATTGGATCTATTGATTGCCACTATGAATGTCTAAAATCAGATCTAAAAATAAAGGTTACAAATTATGCAACCCACAAACCAAATTAATCAAAATAAATTAGGGTTTTTATGAATTTAACCTCTAGATTTATGTAATTTGATTAAAAATAAGATCTATGAATGCAAAATTGAAAATTAAAATGCTCAAAAATCAGATCTGTTAACAAATTTTAGAAATAAGGGTGTAAGAAGTCAATCTCACCAAAATGTAATAGGTGAAAATTAGGGTTTCACCATTATATGTAGTAAAACCAGTAATTTTTCTTAATTAACTATTACATTGAATTGGTGCACTTACTCAGTTGATGGCCTTTTCCTGTCTTTTTTGGAGACTTTTTCATTTTGTTTTTTGGTGTTGGGTCTTTGTGAGGTTTATCCCCTATTTCGCTTATGATTAATGTCTTTTTGGCTATTCGCCTTGGTCTGTAAAACTTGTTTATCTTTATCAAAAAATATAACATTGAAGAGGGAGAGATCTAATAGATCTAGGTTTATTCACTCTTAAGAAGAAAGATCTGAAATACTGATTAGGTTCCACTTGAGGTTAAGGTTTTATTTCCAACTTTCTAAATTGAATTGTGAAAATGCTGAAATTAGGATAAATGGGTCAAAATTGAAGAGATCGAGCATAAACAATGAACTATAGTCATTATATAGAGCCACAAACCTAGATTCGGTCTAAGGAATATAATTTAGATCTACCCCCCAAAATTTGTTTTAAATTGTCAGAATTGTGGTGGTGGTCGCCTTGGTCCTACTAAATTTTTGCCATCCAAAGGGAACCTATTCGTCTTTGTGAATCCTATCATTCCTCCAAAACAGAGCTCTATACTTGTTCCCACACACAGTGAAAAGGGGGAAATTTTTTGGGAATAGGGCTTTGCCTAAGTCAAACCCTGGTTTAGGAATTAACCTTGAATGAAATAATACAAATACTAAAATAAATATTGGAAAGATATACCTCAAATCTACAATTGTTGATGATGATGTTTTGTTCTTTGAATGCAATAAGATATGTTGTATGAAATGGCATGAACATGACAAAACCCTAATCACACACACATGCTTTCATATGAATATTGTAATTTTTCTCCATAATGATTGAAGGAATATGCAGCCTTGAAGATCTTTGAAAATGCTTGATAATGAATGCTTCATGGATGCAAGAGTACTTAGATTGGATAGAGTGGATAGATTAAATAAATGAAATTAGGTTGATCAAATGTATTTATAGAGGGGTATCTAGGTAAATTACCAATTAGGATGACATCTAATGGTCATGCAAAGCCACAAAGATAAATTCCTGCAAGAGAGGTATGACCCCTACACCAATTCAAATTTGGGCTCCATTGAGAGGGACCATGGTCCTTCTCCAAAAGGGACCAACATAAGCCTTAGGGGAAAGGGGTACCTCATCAAGAAATCCATCAATGGGTGTTCATGTCATCAAAATTAGAGAACATAGACAAAATGGACCTAGATAGGTGATGAGGATAAGACAAGCTAAAGTAGGGGCACAAACATGAGGTGTTAATTGGCCCGACAATAATTTACAATGCAACACTTAAAAAATTATATTGTTTGTGTAACAAAGTTCTCAATGAAGAATTGATAGCTTCAAATCAAATATGCTTCCACTTACAAAGATCCAAGTATGATTGAAACAAACTCTCTATATTAGGAAGATATTTAATGATATAGAGAGGTAGGCATGTATAGAGATAGAGGGGGGAGATGAAGATAGAGGGAAAGATGAAGATAGAGGGAGAGATGAAGGCAAAGCATGCTGTGAAGGGAAAAACTAGATAGAGATAGAGTAGAGAATGAGAGATAAATATGGATAGATAGGGAGGAGAGAAAGAGATAAATATTAATAGATGGAGAGGAAAGGATAGATAGATATAGAGGATGAGGGATAGGGAGATATGGAAATATATTGATAGTTAAATAGAGAGATAGAGATATAAGGAGATATAGAGGGGGAAAGAAGTAGAGACAAAATAAAAAGAAATAGAGATGGACTTGGATAGGAGAGAGAAATGGGGAGATAAAAAAAGAGGGAGAGAAATAGGGAAATATAGAGATATATAGAAAGAGAAAGGGAGAGATATAGAGATAGATAGTGGATAGGGAGGGAGTGAGGGAGTGAGGGAGAGAGATAAAGAAAGGTGAGATATAGAGGGAGAGAAAAAAGAAATAAATATGTAAATAGGGTTAGTATGTGTGTGTGTGTGTGTGTGTGTGTGTGTGTGTGTGTGTGTGAGAGAGAGTGAGAGAGAGAGAGAGAGAGAGAGAGAGAGAGAGAGCGATGTACAAATATAGAGAGGAATAGAGAAAGAGATAGAGATAGAGATATATTGAAATAGATGTAGAGAAGGATATGGATAGAAAGAGATGGAGAGTATAGTGAGATAAACATAGATAGATAGGTAAATAGAGATAGTGTGAGAATTTGCCAAGATCTAGAGGCAATGGAAAGCACAAATAAGAGAGACAAAATAGATGATAGGAATAAACTATATTCTATCAAGACGCAAAATATGATCAACTGGATCATTACAAGTTGTTGTTTATATAATGTAGATGAGCCTGCTTATATAGGTAAGGCTATATGGACATGTGAGCACACAAACATGACATGTGGCTCAATAAGAAACAAGGGTAGGTAGGAAATAGGTGTGGGTAGGTAGGAGAAACAATAACATATTCCACATGAGGTGGCTCACCCATCGAATGTGGAGTGTAACAACAAGATAAGACTACAAAAGGTGGAAATTTTCTTACACACACTATCCCAATGTGGCAAAAACACCCAAGTGTCTCATACCGAAACTACTATGAAATGCATTTCCTAAGTAAACTTAAGTATAGTGTAATAATATCCAAGATGAATAATTATTTACACCAACACCCCCCCTTAAGTGCAACTTAGGGGAATGCACTTAAGTTTACCATGCAACTAAGCAATGCAAGATGGGTCCTAGCTACAAGGCCATGTTAGGTACCCACGTACAAATGCAAATGCAATCTGCCATAAATGGAGAAAGAGAGAAAAACCCAATGAGAAAAAACTCCCCCCAAAAGAGAGATGATGAAAACACACAATGCTCTCAATGATGAATGAGAAGAACAAAATATGTCCCCTCCATAAGAGAGAAGAAGAGACCATGAAGCCCCCCCTCAATGTCGAATCTCCTGTAAAGATGGTCCAATGATGCTGACCAAAATACCTCCCCATAAGGAAGAAAGAGAGCCAATGCTGAACCAATAATGTCAAAGTGTGACAAAACCAGGTACCAATGTCGATGACGATGAATCACTCGCTGCAACAAAATGAAGATCAAGCATGAAGACAACTTGCTTTGAGAATCATCTGGATACTCGTAAATGCCAGAAATACTGGTACAATCTAAGTTTCATGGGAACCATGCACAAATGTGTACAATCTAAGTCTCAATTAGAGCCATGCACCAAGTCTCACAAGATATTCCTAATCTACGTGTACAAGAGGATTACATCAAATAGTCATCAAAAACAAGATACAAAGAGGTGTGACACTTTATGATATTGCGAGTACAACATTGCTCATGCAAGAGCATACAACATGATAGTGCAAATCTAGAAACATGAAAATGATGCCACCAAGAAGCCCTATAGAATACTACAGAAAAAGAAGCCTCTGATTGGGATGTGGCCAAGAGATATAAAGGAGCTAATCGACCACCCCCCTTGACTGCCAGTTGGAAGCACTGCAAGATAGGTATGAAGTGACAAGAAAAAATTGTGTTCCCAATTTGACTTATTCCATGATATTTTTGTTTTTAAAAGATTTTAAAAATCTAAATAAAAACCATTTATTATAGCCCATAAAAAAACTTTATTAAAAAATAAAGAAAAAAATTAAAAAGGCAAGCATTTTTTTTTTAAATTGAAATGAAAAAACACTTTAATAAAAGTTTATTAAAGAAATAAAAGTTTATTTTTTTATTATTAAAAAACTAATTAAAAAAGTTTTTTTTTTTATTAAAAAAATTAATTATGAAAAAAACAAACAACAAAAAAAAGGTTTTTAAGTGCCCCCACCTTACGAGAAAGGGCCCGCAGAGCCCTGCAGTTACTCGCAGGTACATTGCGGGGCCACAATACCTACGAGACCGCAGGTACATTGTAGTGGACCCGCAGTACTTGTGGGCATCCCCAATTTTTTTTTTTTAAACCCAAAAACTTGAAAAACGCTCCCCCCCCTTAAAATTTGATTTTTTTTTTTAAATTTCAGAAAAATAAATTTAAAAAAACAGAAAACAATTTAAAAAAAAATTAAATTCAGACCTTTACCTACAAGTCCGTATGGCGGGCCAAGAGGGGAAATTTTTTCAACTTGGGGTAAAAGAGACTGATTTCGATAAATTAACAGTCGATCTTGGGGTTTTTGGGCCTTCTGAGTGCAATGGCGATGACAAATTTGGCCAAAAATGCTCCAAAATTGCAAATCACTGTCAGGACAAGTCACCACTCTCCACCTTCAAACAACTCTAGATTTAGCCTCAGATGTCAAATTTGGATGAAACAAAAGGCATTATGACTTTATCGAACCTCCTCAATCCAATGATAACCTCAGATTTGACCCAACAAGCTCCAATAACAGCTTGTAATAGAAAGCTCCAAAATGCAAAACCCCAAATTTCTCTCAATTGGCAGACCAATGGCACTCTAATGGCTCTGATACCATATGAGAATTTGCCAAGATCTAGAGGCAATAGAAAGTAAAAATAAGAGAGACAAAATAGATGATAGGAATAAATTGTATTCTATCAAGATGCAAAATATGATCAATGAGATCATTACAAGTTGTTTATACAATGTAGATGAGCTTGCTTATATAGGCAAGGCTATATGGATATGTGAGCACACAAACATGACATGTGGCTCAATAAGAAACAAGGATAGGTAGGAAATAGGTGTGGGTAGGTAGGAGAAACGATAAAATATTTCACATGAGGTAGCTCACCCACCGAATGTGGAGTGTAATAACAAGATAAGACCATAAAAGGTGGAAATTCTCCTACACACACTATCCCAATGTGGCACAAACACCCAAGTGTCTCATACCCAAACTAATATGAAATACATTTTCTAAGTAAACTTAAGTATAGTGTAGTAATATCCAAGATGAATAGTTATTTACACCAATAGAGAGAGATATGGAGTAGGCTAGTTGGAGAGAATAAGAGAGAGGGATACATAGATAGCAATATAAATAGAGGTATATATAAAAATATAGAGAGGGATAGAGAGATGGATAAAGAGATAATGAGATAGTGGTAAAAAATATGGATAGAGGGAGAGAGAGAGGAGTGATAGGGAGATAGAGGGAGAGATAAATAGATCGATAGAAATATAAAGTAGGAGAGATGGAGCCAATATAAGATAAACATAGAGATGATGAGATAAAGATAGAGAAGGAGTTGGAGAGATAGGTAGATGAAGATGGATAGGACATGAGTAGGAGGGGATGATGAGAGGGACAAGTAACAAAGAGAGGTGTAGAGAGAGAAGAAAGAGAGATAGAGATGTAAATATATAGAGAGATATAGAGGGGAAATATAGATATATATAGAGAGAAAAGAGATATAGCGGGGAAGATAGAAAGAGATAGGGAGGGATAAATAGGAAGTGTGTGCATAACAAAGATATATATAGATAGACATAGGAAGGGAGAAACATGGAGTTTATGTGTAAGAGAGAGAGAGGGAAGAGCGAGAGAGATTTAGTGGTAAGGAGATAGAGATAGAGAGGAAGATGGATATGGATATGGAGATGAAGATGGATATGGAGAGGGTGATGGAGAGAAAGATAGATAGAGATAAAGAGAGAGGAGAGAGGGATTGATGAAAATAAAATAGAAAAATATATAGAGATGGATAGAGAGGGAGAGAATGAGAAATAGGTAGATAGAAAGATAAATATAGAGATAAGTAGTGATATATAGAGAGGTAGAGAGGAAGACATATAAGGGTGGATAGATATGGAGAGATAATAAATAGAGATAGAGGGAGATATAGAATCATAGAGAGAGAGAGGAAATTCAATATAAATATAGGGGTCTAGGAAGATAGAGAGGGATAGGGAGAGAGAGATGGATGGTAAGAGAGAATGTAACTTGTCTAGATATAGAGTGGGAGAGATGAATATAGATGTAGAGATTTTGAGAATATGAGGAAGATGGAGATGGATAGAGAGTTAGAGAGAGATAGAGCCTAGATGTAGAGGAAGAGGGAGAGGGACATATAGAGAGAGATAGAGAGGGAGGAGAAGATAGATAGTGAGATAAGAAAAGAGAGAAGTATAGATAGACAGATAGAAATGGAGAGAGGGAGAGAAAAAGAGAACATATGAAGAGAGGGAGAGAAAAAGAGGGATAGATAGATGTATATAAAGATAAAGAGAGATATGGTACTTGAGAAAGGGAGAGAGACGTAGAAATAGATAGATAGATATGGGAATAGGGAGGGAGCGAGAGTGGGAGACTTGGGGAGAGATGGAGGCAGGGAGAGAGAAAGAAATATATATATATATATATGTATATACACACACACACACACACACATATATATATATATGTATGTATGTATTTATATATGTATATATGTATATATATATACATATACATATACATACATACATATACATATATATACATATGTATTTATATATGTATATATGTATATATATATACATATACATATACATACATACATATATACAAACATACATACATAATTGTTTGCTCAGATCTTTGCAAATTGGTTGCATGAGAAGAATAGCACTTAAGTGTGATAATATATGCACATAGAAATGTCCGCTCACAATTTGCAAGGATTATGTGAGAATTCTTTAAGAAATGAATTCCAAGTTCAATTTAATTGAATGATTTTATCTTTGAGGCCTTGAAATGAGTGCAGGCATGTTAATAACTCAGACAGTCAAGCTCACAAGTCGCATAATGAAGATACTATATTCGTGCATATGAAATGTGCAGCCGAAGACATCAAAAAGAAAGGAAGATACATTGTCTCATTGCATGTCGTGGCTAGAATAAATTTGTTGAGACGATTTTGGAAGGTCGAAGGCAAATTGGTATTAGAGGGTATGAAGATCCATGAAGTGTGATGATCATATAATGCAGTTGCCAAACTCCATAACTTGGAGTTGAAGAAACCAAGCACGAAGTTTTGCATTAAGCATGTGAAATGTTTAAACGAAAGTGTGGATGAAGCATATGAGAGAAATATATATTTTGCAGAACACCTCAAATAGATGTGGTCTCATGTTAGTCCTAATTTCATCGACAAGTTGTGTGAATTTCCATTATGTTCTTGGATCATCTCACAAAGAAGCGTGGAATAGCTAGTCATGTTCAAGTCAGGTTTATTTTGGAGCGACAGAGTTGCCAATGTCATCACAGTTGAAGTTCAAACCGCTTCTCAAGTAAACACAATTGGTAGGAGAAAGGCCAAATCCCACAACTGCTGCTCGCACATATGACTTGCTCGATTGGTTATGTTCAATCGTTTTGTAAACTACGAAAGAAATGAAGCCTGATGTTTTGTGATCACCATACGCATTTAGCTAGTTGACTAAATTTCTCGCCTTTGATTGTAGGATTAAGTGAGGGTAGCCATCAAATTGTCATTGAATATTGAAGTCTCAGTAAGATTGGTGCCTCGTTGGAAACATCAATTAAATGTGATCTCATATTGAAGGATATTTATAAATGGTTTGAAAGCTTCCAAAAACACAATCATTAAAATGCTTGCAAAATGATGAAGTACGCATTCAAACTATTTTACAGAATGTTTTGAAGGAGGTGTGGTCACGACATTTGTTGTTTAGGAAATTGTTTGCAATCCACAGGTTCAAAGATAAATTTTTTATTTTTATTAGCATCCTTCTACATCAAAATGGAAGCTTCGTAATTGTGGTTCAGGCAATCATCCGTCGAAGAAGTGATTTGCGGTTGAAGAAAATTCAATAGCATGTAGATGCATCACAACCGTTTGACAGAATGCGCCTAAGAAAGATGGTCTCAAAATAAGTTAACAAATACGAGTGCATCAAAGGAAATATTGAAAGAGAGATTCCTTCGAGTGCGAGGAGTGTTGGATAATTATTACCCAAGTTGTTTAAAAGGAATCCTCAACATTGCTTCCAACTGCGACCTCCATGATAGGGATTGATGTACAAGTGGAAGATGCAAACAGAGAGTGTGGTTATCCTCAAGAACAAGATATTGGTTCAAGCCATCAAAGTGTTCAGAACATACAAGGACAAAAATCAACAACAACAACCCATCTCTGTCAGTCAAAATGTATCAACTGAAGATACCAATCTAGGCTCTTGACAGGAAGCTATTGAAATTCGTATCGGAAGTTTCTTTATGCCAGTTAACTAAAGTTGCAATTTTTTTTTCCATCTAAATATTTTGTAAATCTTGCAATTTTAGTGATTTATGAGTTTTAGTTAATGTTTTGACTTTCCTTATGTTTGAATTAGGATGTTGAATTTTTTTTTGTAAATGTTAGAGTTGGTTGGAAAAACATGAAATAATTTCCAAACTCTGACTTAGTTATTTTCCCAAAAGTAGTTATGGCAATGAGTCTATAAATATGAGTAAATAGCATTGAAAAGGGACTTTTTGGCATACTAGCATCTTGTGACTCCAAGATAATGTGAAATTGTGTAATTTCTTCAAATGAATACAACCCATTTTTTGAAGTTTTCTTGGAAGTTTTTTGTGTTCATATACTATTACTTCATCGTTTGTTGGCGTTAATAGTGATCCTTGAGTTTCTTGAGTTAGATCATGTCTTTTAAAGCTTGAGTATATTTCTTTGTGGTATCTCAAAGCAACTATACTTATGAATAGATATATTTTCATTTTGAATTTATGGAGTTCACACAACAATTGTGTATTTGTTATTTGGTCGTGTTGTAATAAGTGTTCACACACACACACACACACACACACATTGGAAAAAATTCTTAAATACATCATACGAGGGAGCTGCCCTTCCTAAACGCAGAGGAAGATCGTGTCTGAGGAACGATCTCTCCAACTGCTGCGTGCAGTTTGTCACTTCACCATTGGGCACGTTATCAAGAAACTCGAAGTGGAAAATCTATTTACCAACAGATTTTTGGCAACTCTGCTGGGGAGCGAAATACCAGTGTGTTATGTTCCTCAGAAATTTCAATGTACCTACTTCAGAATGAAGCTCGGTGACTCTATCTGAAAGATCGAATTCAAAATAATGGTTTGGTACAAAGGAAAGTTGGAAAGTGACAATGAAAGTGATGATGAAGACTACTCATATCAAAAGAAGCAAGATCCTGATGAGACCATACAAGTTGAATTCTTGAAGAGCTTCTATTGTGTCATGCAGTTTACTCTTGATAAGATTCACCCTGTCTTACGTCAAGTTTTACAAAATATTGAAGAAAAGAATGGAAAATAGATTGGTTTTCTTGCTTATGATCATTTACCCAAATCAACAACAATCAAGAGAGATGAAGATAAAAGTGATCTATCTCCTATACCAGTTTCTCAACATAATCGAAGTCTTGACGATCCTGAACAAGTCAACTTCTTGAAGAGTTTCTATAGTGGAAAGCAACTTGATCCTAATAAAATTCATTCTTCTCTACTCCAAGATTTGCAAAAGATTGAAGAAAAAGATGGAAGAGGGAACCAATTTCTTGCTCATGATGAAAAATCTTTATCAAAAAGAGGTCACACATTTGAAGGTGAGGAAGCTTCAAAATCAATGATAGACAACAATAAAAATCTATCTCCTAAACCTGTTGCTCGACAGAATGAGATTTTCAATAATTCCCAGGTTGAGTTTTTGAAAGGCTTCTATGGTAATACACAGCTTGATCCTAACAAAGTGCATCCTTCTTTGCTTCAAACATTGCAAGAGATTGAACAGATGAGGGAAAGCATTATTTTCTTAATGATGAACACATTCTTGATGAGATGCCTTGTAATGCAACTCCTGAAAAAGGATCATTACATTATGCATGTGTTGAGAAAGATGAAGCTATATCAGATCATAAGGATACATGTCAAAAAGAAAGATCAAGATGAAGTGAGTGATGAAGAAAAAGAAGATCGCATCAATGGATGCCATGAGCATTATGAATATTACCATAGCAAGAAAGAAGTCTTCCATCAATTTGAAAACAAGGAGCTTGAAGAAAAGGTATCAAGTGCTTTCCAGGCATGCGTGCAGACCAAGAATGAAGAGAATGGTGAAGAAGATATGCATAAAGATGAGTCTCAAGTAGTCTTTATTCCCAATTGGTTTCTCAATGCTTTAGATGATGACTTTTTTTGTGGAGAAGACATTCCTATTCATTCATCACCAATCAATGGAGATGATAGTAGCATTGATGATGTCAAAGTTTCGGTAACTTTTGGGCAACCTTTCACTACCATGACCAATGGAGAGGCAACCACAATTGAAACTTTACAGATATCTTCTTTTACTTCAAAATTGGAGACCTTTACTTTTGAAGATATTGATGAACTTCCAGATTAGCCCCAAGTGAAAGAATATGAATCACCAAGAATCCACTCTTTATCATACATGCAATCCAAGTATGAAACTTTCAGATTTCATGAAGAGTTTCATATAGAATAATTAGTGAGTCAAAAGAATATAGAATGCTATATGGATATTGTTGAGAAAGCTGAAAGTGAAATCTAAGTAGGTGTATCAACCTTGGTGGAAGTGCAATCTATGCCTTGTGGAGAATTCAAAGTTCACAACAATTCACTTTTTGAATATTTAGATCAAGAAGACTCCCCTATATCAGAGTATAGCTTTGGGATTTGTGCCAATAGTAAAGCAAGGAATGAGGTAATGGATGATCTAATGAAGGAAACCAATGAAGTTAACTCTCATGATGTTTGTACCCTAGATTGGTGTTTGAAAGGTCCATATGATGATTCCTTCTATGGTGAAAGTGTCTACATCAATTCTTTGTTTTTAGATGAATTTGTTTCTACAAGTGATTCCCAAAATGCAAGTGTGGTGTCTTCTTCAATTCTACATTCCATGGATAAAGAACTCTTTGAAGTTCTTTAAATAGAAGAAAAAGAAAATATGATCTTGGAAGTTGATTTTCAAAAGTTAAATTCAACATTTGCATTGACAAAAGTTTCTCTACATCACAAACTATATGAAGGTTGTCCAATTCATGGGTTAATTTATTGCAAATCAAACTATCAGAGGGATCTTCAGATAGAGGATATTGGTATGCTTGAAAATATTCCAAAAGTTGCCAACAATGTTCAACGAGGTAATAGTTTGATTCAAGAGAGCTTGGATATTTATGACTCGGGTTAGTGCAGGATCATGGGGGGCCAAAAAGTGGCGATGTGAAAAAAATAGCCTTCTCCACTCACCTAAAAACGCAAAAAATCCATGTTGACTTTTTTCTTGGCCTGGTAATTACCTAAACAAATCGGATATCGGATAAAATCGGATATCCGATATATCCGATAATATCAGATATTCGATTTTTTATTTGTAATTTTAAATTAAAAAATATATTATATAATATATTATTATAATATATAATATAATATTATTTTAAAATAATTTAAGTATAAAAATCAGATATCCAATTTTCTGAGACAATATATTTCAACTGTGACAGCCCGTGAGTCATTTTTAACCCATAGGCTGCATGATTTTATTAAAATCTGATATCCGATTGTATCCGATATTCGGTGTTTTGCCCAGAAATTGCTAAAAAATAGATTGAAAGGTAAGATTTTTATTGTTTTCAATCATTTTCATTCAATTTTCTTTTTTTTTAATGTTTATTTGATTTTTCATTGAAAATATGGTTTTTTTCATGAAAACTAGGTTTTTTTAAATCAAATACAAAATTGTTTAAATTTGTTAACTAAATTCAATTGTTTACATTCAATTAGGTTAAAAATGGGGGATAAAAATGAAAACATTGATCAACCACAACAGCAACAACCAAATCCTCCTTTGCCAAACCCCCCCTCAATTCAGGATTTGATTGCACAAAATTTGAATGAATTGAGGGGGATTGCAGATGTATATCATAGGATCCCTCGTCTAAACCCAATGTTTGATCCTCTCACGTCGATCATAAAGAGTATGGAAACCATGATTGAGGAGTACAATGTTGCCCTTCTGTGGTGAGATTATATGAGGGAACAATATGCAAATGGCTTGTCGTATAAGGAGATCAAGGATCTTGAGATATTGAAAGCCGATATTGCCTCATTGTTTGTGAATCTCCGCACTGGTCAACCCATAGACCCCAAAAAACAAAAATTTCTATTAAATGGTGCACAAATGATGGTATTGTGAAAAACTTTTGGGATCATTGGTGGATGGTTTTCGACAAACCACCCAACAACAATCTTGATTTCCCCTTCTACTTTATTAAAAAATTGTATGCTGAGTTTGTTTTAGGCAAAAATGTGAACTACTTTGACATCCAACTGATGAATAATGATGAACAGTAAATACCCAATAGATACTGAGGGGGGGGTGAATTAGTATGGACAAAAACTTCTAAAACAACTTAAACTGCAAAGATTGCACTAATTGGTAAACAATATCACCAATGTAAATCAAGGCACTACCGGTAAAACATAGTATGACTGTAAAAGACATAAACCGGTAACATTTAGATCTTCTCAAAACCTAATATCACATCTCAACTTCACCCATATGCTTAAGCAAGTAATACATCAGAAATACAATGACCATTGGATTAACTTGCATTACCGCTTAACAGAAAACACTAAAACATCACATGAAAAAGCATCACACATAACACACTGATTTTTCATGTGGAAACCCAACTGGGAAAAACCACAGTGGGGATGAATACCCACAAGTTGTTCTTGAACTCTTCTGAAGTTCACTCTGTTAGGAGCCTAGTCCGGTACTGGTTCTGCTAGGAACCGATGCTGCTAGGGATCACCCGATTAAGGGATGGCTAAATACCTGGTTAGAGGTTAAAACGCTATTAAAGGTTACCTTGTAAGAGGATTTGAAAAAATTAGTGATTTTGAGTCACCATGTTAAAGATACCTGGTAAAGGGATTTTCCATCTATTGAAATGGTTAGAAATCAACAAGTATTACACTGATCTGATAACAACATTTAATTCCAAGGTAGATCCGCTTCAATTTCTTTACATCTGCAATCACACTCTACAAATCTTTGCTTACTCCTTTGGTCTAGCAATAATCACCTCACATAAATTCATTTGCCATCAACTTCAAATGAAAATTATCATCGACCTTATAGACAATGATTAGATCGATAGCCAAAACCTAAAAACCTAAGCATCTAGATTAACAATACAGTCGGTCCAATCTTGGTCGTTTAAACACATTACATAGGGTAAAACAATCTTGAACAAATCTCAAGACGTTCTCCATCGCACATTCTTCACCTCTTCTGGAAGCTGATAACCCATCACGCACTCTCCACTGTTTACTAAGATTTTGCACATTCCTAAGGTAGATAGAATCAATCTTCTTCATGCAAGATCCTCAAGGAGATCCTTCACGCACACAAGGCTGACATGGCAACGCGATCTAATCTTCATTTCAATGCCAACTCATCACAGGATTTCGTCGGTCGAATCATATAGACTTGGAATGCATCAACCAAAAACCCTGAAGCTAAGACTACCAACCGGTAGTCATATCAAATGAAACCCTGATACAAACTTTCCATATAACAGTTCACAGTCCAACATACCGGTTCACTTTCTGCACATACCGGTTCATACCATCATATCGGTTCACTTGCCAATTTGCTTACTTCAATATACCGGTTCATACTTCAGCATATTGACATCAGTGACAACATACAATCCCATCATGTCATCAAACTCTGTACATATTCCAACAATCTCCCCCTTTGGCATTGATGGCAATACACAAAGATATCTCTACATCTTCTTCTATATAATATGTCTTCAATACTGCAGATATCTTCTCTGCTTCACATCTTCTCCCCTTTGACAGCAATGCCAAAGTGGAGGCACAAACATCCATGATCTACTATGTTGCTCCCCCTGAGGAGTAGCATCCTTCAACACATCAATCATGAAAAGATTTGACAATGCAAGACCTGACTGATGTGGAGCACATACCTTTAGTTCACCCCTTGAAGGGGCAACACCCCTAATTCACCTCTTAAATAGGTAAATATAGTCTTCAATAGAGGCTTAGTGAATATATCTGCTAACTACTCTTTACTGGAAACATGTTCCAATACAACCTCTTTGTTTTGAACTTTCTCCCTCAAGAAATGATACTTGAGCTCGAAGTGCTTGGTTCTAGCATGCAATATCAGATTCTTGGAAATATTAATTGCACTTGTGTTATCACAAAATATACTCACTAGTTCAAATATAGGGACTTTGAAACCACTTAATACATGCTTCATCCAAATTGTCTAAGTATAGTTCATAAATGCTGCTACATATTCTGTTTCTGCTGTACACTGAGAGATACAACTTTGCTTCTTGCTCATCCATGAGACTAGTCTACCATCGAGAAAGAATGCACCACCGGTTGTGCTCTTTCGATCATCCACATTACCAGCCCAATCGGCATTAGTAAACACTTTGAGATTGAAATCATTATTGTATGGATACCACAATCGATAATCTATAGTTCCCTTCAGATATCTAAGAATCTGCTTGACTGCTACCAAGTGGGATTCTCTTAGACTTTTCTGGAAACGTGCAGCAATGCCCACTACATGTGCAATGTCTGGTCAGCTGTGTACTACATAGTGCAACTTACAAATCATTGACTGGTATTCCTTCTCATTCACCAACGTTGAGTCATCTTCTTTTGACAATTTACTACTGGTCATCATCAATCTACCAATCGGTTTGCTGTCTTCCATGCCAAAGGTCTTCAACACCTCTTTGACATACTTGGACTGGGTGATAAAGATACCATCTTTCATTTGTTGAATATAGTCCAATGAAGAACTTAATCTCTCTGATTAGTGACATCTCAAATTCCTTCTTCATTTCATCTGCAAACACATGGCTCATCTTGTCATCTCCACCAAAAATTATGTCATCAACAAACACTTCACAGATCAAAATTTGATCTCCTTCGGTCTTCAGATAGATATTGCTATCTTCATTTGTTCTTTCAAATCCAATCTTCACAAGATGGGAGTGTAAACATTCATACCATGCTCTAGGTGCTTGCTTCAATCCATACAAGGCTTTATGTAGCCTGCACACCATATCACTGTCTTCTTATAGGGCAAACCCATCTGGTTGCTCTAAATACACTCCCTCTTCAAGTATTCCATTTAGGAATGTAGATTTCACATCCATCTGATACACTTTGAATCCTTTGAAGGTTGCATATGCAAGTAACATTTGAACTCCTTCCAATCTAGCTACTGGAGCAAAGGTTTCTCCATAGTCTTCTCCTTCTTCTTGAGCATATCCCTTACATACCAATCTCGCTTTGTTTCTTACCACTATGCCGTTTTCATTTCGCTTGTTTCTAAAAGCCCATTTGGTGCCAATAACATTTTTGTGCTTAGATCTGGGTACCAAAGACCATGTACCATTCTTTTCTATCTGGTCAAGTTCCTCTTCCATGGCCTTAATCTAGTCTTCGTCTTTGTGTGCCTCTTTAAATGTTTTGGGCTCAAATTTAGAAATCATGCAAGAATTCTCTCTGACCTTTCTTCTTGTAAGTATTCCTGCATCCTTATCCCCTATGATCTTCTTTAGATCATGATGCAACTTTACATACCTAGGCATGATCTTAACTGATTCCTTTTGCTTTTCCTCTTCATCCTCATCTTCATCAGCATCTACTGGTGTAGGAGCATTGTTACCTATACTTGGTTGTTTTGCAACCAGTTCCTAGAAGTTTACATCTGGTTCATCTACCGCTCGCTCACTGCTAGTTTCCTTAGGTTTCTCAGAGGTTTCATCAACTCTAACATTGATACTTTCAACAATTCTCTGAGTCCTATTGTTAAAACACTTGAGAGCTTTGCTCTTGGTGGAATATCCTAGGAATATTCCCTCATCACATTTTGCATCAAACTTGCTCTGGTATTCACTTCTCTTTATATAACACTTGCTACCAAACACTTTAAAGTAGCTTACTACTAGAGAATTACTGGTTCAATACTCATAAGGAGTTTTATCCTTACCTTTCTTGATGAGTACCTGGTTCATAGTGTAGACTGTAGTGCTCACCGCTTCTCTCCAAAAAGTGTGAGCAACCTTCCCTTGAATCGGCATCGTTCTGGCATCTTCAACTACAGTCCGGTTGTTCCTTTCTGCTAGGCCATTCTGCTGTGGAGTTCGGGGGGCAGACAATTGCCTCTTGATGTCATTCTCTTCATAGTACTTATTGAATTCACCAGAAGTGAACTCACCTACTTGGTCGGTTCTAAGGCATTTAATCCTCTTATCGCTTTCCTTTTCAACTAGTACTCTGAAGGCTTTAAACTTTGCAAAAGCTTTAGACTTGTCTTTCAAGAATGTTACCCACATCATTCTTGAGTAGTCATTAGTAAGAATTATAAAGTACCTATCTCCCTGAACACTCCTAGTTTTCATAAGACCACATAAATCAGTGTGCACAAGATCAAGTAAATTATCTGCTATGAAAGATTTACCTTTGAAGGTTGAGGAAGACATTTTCCCCAGTTGCCATTCTCTGCACAAAGGATTCTCTGGTTTGTTCAGTACAGGCAATCCTCTAACTGCCTTGATCTTACTGGCCTTTACAATATTATCAAAATTTACATGGCAGAGTCTCCTATTCCATATCCAACTGTCATCAAACTTATCCATTAGACATTGATTGATATTTGTATTTAACTGAAATAAGTTACCTTTGGTCTGCATACTGGTGGCCATAAGTTCACCACTCTTTCCTTTTATTTTGTACACTCCATCTTTGAATTCCAGAGTGAGTCCTTTATCATTCAGTTAGGCAACACTCAAAAGGTTATTCTTGAGACCTTCTACCCAATACACATTATTAGCACTGCTTTTTCCATTTAGAGAGATGGACCCTTTTCCTTTTACCATACATGGTCCATCATTACCAAATCGGACTACACCTCCATCGTACTCTTCCAGAGATAGAAACTTCCTTCGGTCACCAATCATGTGGTGAGAACATCCACTATCAATAATCCACTCATTAGAATTATCAAAGCGGGAGACAAGAGCCTTCTTGTCTGACACATTTTCCTTAATGGCTACAAACACTATGTCTTCACTTTCTTCATCTTCTGATTCATCATCAGTGACACCTTCATCAACTGCAACAAGACAGTTTCTCCTATTTCCTCCTTTTAAATTTTTAAACTTCTTCAGTTTGTCCTTATTATCATTATTGGGATAGTTGACAGCAATGTGTCCTATCCTATTGCAAGAAAAACATTTCAAAGGGAGCTTACCTCTATATTTTCTAGTTCCCTTAGGAAGTCTCTTGGCAAGAAGAGCTTCAAACTCCATTAGGATCTCCTCATCATCCATATCCCTGCTTTTTCTGGGTTCACAGTTCGTACCAACCTATTTTCCCTTTCTAGATAGTGCACCAAATTCTCTAAAGGTCGATTCAGTCTTCTAAACACTGCCATCATAATTGTTTATCTCATATGCGGTCAACTTAGCAATGATGGAGTCAAGGGATACCTTTGTCTTGTCAATAGATCTCAACTCCTGAATAGCGGCAACCCTTATTGCATAGATCGATAATAAGGATCTCAAAACTTTGCTAACAATAGTGAGATCGTCTATTTTTCCTCATGCACTCTTGATGTCTCCTACAATAGTTTTAATTTTTATCCCATATTGTTGAATGGTCACTCCTTCAACCATCTGCATATCTTCAAATTTTCCCTTAAGGCTCTCTTCCTTAGCTTTCTTCACATCCTCATCACCACCATAGATAGTCTCTAGGGTATCCCATACATCCTTGGGATTGTCTTTGTCTTAAACATCTATAAACTCAATATCAGATAAACTGCTGATAAGAGCTTCCATGACTTACCCATTCTCTTGAATTTCTCTTCTTTAATCATCAGTGAGAGTACGAGTAGGGACAACATAAGTATTATCAACATAGTTCCAGTGTTGAGCACCCATGCTTTTAATGTAGATCTTCATTTTGTCCTTCCATATCTTAAAGTTATTCCTGTTGAACTTAGGACCTTCCCTCTTCATCATTAGAATATGATCTTTTCCTCAAGCGGTTAAGCTTATAACACAGAGGACCTGGAGGAAGCTCTGATACCAATTGATGAATAATGATGAACAATAAATACCCAACAGATACTGAGAGAGGGGGGTGAATCAGTATGGACAAAAACTTCTAAAACAACTTAAACTGCAAAGACTACACTAACTGGTAAACAATATCACCAATCTAAATCAAGGCACTACCAGTAAAACATAGTATGATTGTAAAAGACATAAACTGGTAAAATCTAGATCTTCTCAAAACCTAATATCACATCTCAACTTCACCCATATGCTTAAGCAAGTAATACATTAGAAATACAATGGCCATTGGATCAACTTGCATTACCGCTTAACAGAAAACACTAAAACATCACATGAAAAAGCATCACACATAACACACTGATTTTTCATGTGGAAACCTAACTGGGAAAAACCATGGTGGGGATGAATACCCACAAGTTGTTCTTGAACTCTTTTGAAGTTCATTTTGTTAGGAGCCTAGTCTGGTTAAAGACTTTACAACTGGTTCTACTAGGAACCAATCCCTCTAGGGATCACTCGGTTAAGGGATGGCTAAATACCTGGTTAGAGGTTAAAACCCTGTTAAAGGTTACCTTGTTATAGGATTTGAAGAACTCAATGATTTTGAGACACCTTGTTAAAGGATTTACAAAAAGCCTGTTAAAGCTACCCAGTAAAGGGATTTTCCATTTGCTAAAATGGTTAGAAATCAACAGGTAATACACTGATCTGATAATAGCACTTAATGCCAAGGAAGATCCACTTTAGTTTCTTTACATCTGCAATCACACTCTGCAAATCTCTACTTACTCCTTTGGTTTGGCAAGAATCACCTCACATACATTCATTTGCCAATAGCTTCAAATGAAAATCATCATCAACCTTTTAGATATCAATTAGGTCAGTGGCCAAAACCTAAAACCCTAAGCATCTAGATTAAAAATACTATCAGTCCAATCCTAAACATTTAAACAAATTACATAGGGTAAAACAATCTTGAACAAATCTCAAGACGTTCTCCATCATTCGTTCTTCACCACTTCTAGAAGTTGATAACCCATCACGCACTCTCCACCATTTACTAAGATTTTGCACATTCCTAAGGTAGATAGAATCAATCTTCTTCATGCAAGATCCTCAAGGAGATCCTTCACATGCATAAGGCTGACATGGCAACGCGATCTAATCTTCATTTCAATGCTAACTCATCATAGGATGTCATTGGTCAAATCATACATACTTGGAATGTATCAACCGGAAACCCTGAAGCTGAGACTACCAATTGGTAGTCATATCAAATGAAACCCCGATACAAACTTTGCATATACCGGTTCACACTCCAACATATCGGTTCATGTTTTGCATATACCAGTTCATACCATCATACCAGTTCACTTTCCAATTTGCTTGCTTCAATATATCGGTTCATACTTTAGCATATTGACATCAATGACCACATACAATCCCATCATGTCATCAAAATCTGCACATATGCCAACACCAACCTTTCCAGTGTGTGGGTTTAGGTATGCCCCAAAATAGACCTGGGACAGTCAAAGTAGTCCAAGGCCCATATGTCCCCCCTCCTCCTATTGATCCCCCACCTCCAGTGCAACATCTAGATATCATTTGTGAGGCGGCTTCACAGACCATATTGACTATTCACTCTTTGAGAAGCCTTTTGGTTTCTCAGGATGGGTTAGTAGCTCAGCCTTTTTTTGATGGTAATGGTGCATCCGGTGGTGTTGACACATCATCCTCGGATCCACACATATGTGTGCCCCATAGTTGTGTCATGTGTGGGAACGTATACTTGGGTCCAATTGGACAACCTGTTGATCCTCCAGCGGACTGTGCAGATTATGAGGTGCATGAGATGCATGATGCACCAGATGTTATGATAGATACTCGAGGATACCCTAGGGAGTCCTTGCATACTAGAGGCGAGGAGGCACCATCATCATACATTGATGATGTAGTGGTAAGATTTGTATTTTCACAGTTCATGCTATATTTTAAATGAATATTTATAATCTAGAGAATATTAAGTACTAATTTTTTTTTACATGGTCTATTTAACAGTTGATGACCGAGGAGGAGTTGAGATAGATTCAAGAGGGCACTTGTCGGTCATTTCATTTGGCCTTGATAGCTTGACAGTACATATATTATTGCAACTATTCGTTTGGATTTTATTGTACATACATGTTCATCATTTATATTGGTATTAAGTAGATTATGTAGTAACTTGCATGTATATCTTATTTTACTCTTGTAGGGCACAAGCAACATGAGTGCGGGGCAGTGTGATTTAGGATCTGGTAGTGCAGTTGGAGACAAGGGAAAGGTAATTGAATGCAAATATGATTGAATGAATAGTTTAAATAGCTTATAGTGATTATACACATCTAGACATAGATTGATAGTTTCATATACTTGTTGTGTATATGTATAGAGAATTCTTGGCTTCACATCCTTGATGACTACACCCAGTATACCTAAAGATGATGAAGAAGAAGAAGAGATGGCTCGAGTAGATGTGTGTTTATTTTATTTTGTCTTTAGTAGATATAATTTGTTATTATCAATGACAATTATATGCTAACTTGTATCAATGTCATGTTTCTGAACATATGTAGGTTGTGTATGAAAATATTGAAAACATACCTCCTCTACCGAAGACATACATCAAGAGTCTTGCAAAGCCGAAGAGAAAACATGGAGATGAGATAAACATGAATAGTTCAATTATAGTTCATTTTTATGTTAACTTTTCGAATGTGAATTATATAATTTAACTAATATTAATCGTGGTTTGTTTTTCTTGTGTAGGATCCTTTAGAGCCGAGCAGTGCGATGAAGAGGATTGATTTTCATGATCCATCAGCAACTTAGGATGTTATAGATAGTTTTGTGATGCTTACATGTCTAGTTGGCATGTATATTTTGTATATGGACATACATTCACGTATTTAGACATACATTTTTTTTGAGTTGGCGTTTATGCCATATTTGTGTATGGACATACATTTGTAATCATTTGACATTTATATATACAGAAGTTGATATTCGATCATATAAATTGTTGCTCATCTGTGCATCGTGTTATCATGGAAATCTTTAATCTTCATTCCAATAATTAACAATGGTTAATAATAGTTATTTAATAAACAATACAGTTCATTTAATGAACAATACAATTCATTTAATGAACAATACAATACAATTCATTTAATGAACAATACAATTCATGAACATTAAAATTCATTTAATGAACAATAAAATACAATTCATGAACAATAAAATTCATTTAATGAACAATAAAATACAATTCATTTAATGAACAATACTTTATACAATTCATTATTACCTTATTAATGGTCCTATTTTGCCCCCCCACTCGATCGAACGCTCAGGGTCATACCCTACCGGCGTGGTCTCTCGAGCGCCCTCAGTGCTAAAACTTGTCAAACTTTGACGAGCCCTAACTCAGAATCCATGGCACCTAAGAATGATCAGTTTGAACCTACGGGGCCATAAGAGGGGTCCCTATAAAATCCTATCTTGGTTTTTCAAGTTTCCCTATGGTTTTATTAGGGCAGCAATTTTTCATTTGGCAAAAAAACCGTCAATCTCATTCATTTGAATGTTGTCTCATGGCCAATTTCTCGTTCTGATCATCACGATGACAAACTGTTAGCTCCAACATGTCTAGTTAGGCATTATTACCCTATGCATGCTCCTATTTTGCCCCCCCACTCGGTCGAATGCTCGCGGTCATACCCTACTAGAGTCGCCCTTGAGTGCCCTGAGTGCTAAAAATTATCAAACTTTGATGGGCCCTAACTCAGAATTCGTGGCACCTACGAACAATCGATTTGAACCTACAGGGCCATGAGAGGGGTCCCTACAAAAGCCTATCTTGGTTTATTAAGTTACCCTATGGTTTTATTAGGGCAACAGTTTTTCGGTTGGTGAAAAAATTGTCAGTCTCATTCATTCAAATGTTGTCTCATGGCCAATTTCTCATTCTACTCATCGCAATGATGAACCGTCAGCTCCAACATGTCCAGTTAAGCATTATTACCCTATACATGCTCCTATTTTTCTTCCTCACTTGATCGAATGCTCGGGGTCATACCCTACCGACGTCGTCACTTGAGCGCCCTAAGTGCTAAAAATTGTCAAACTTTGACGGGCCCTAACTCGGAATCTGTGGCACCTACGAATGATCAGTTTGAACCTACAAGGCCACAAAGAGGGGTCCCTACAAATCCTATCTCGAATTTTCAATTTTCCCTACTGTTTTATTAGGGCAGCAATTTTTCAGTTGGCGAAAAAATCGTCAGTCTCATTCATTCGAATATTGTCTCCTGGCCAATTTCTCATTCCTCTTGTCACGATGATGAACTATCAGCTCTGACATGTCTAGCTAGGAATTATTACCCTATGCATGCTCCTATTTTACCCCCCCACTCGGTCGAACGCTCAGGGTCATACCCTACTGGCATCGTCCCTTGAGCACCTTAAGTGCTCAAAATTGTCAAACTTTGATGTGCCCTCACTCGGAATCTGTGGCACCTCCGAAAAATCAATTTGAACCTATGGGGCCATGTGAGGGGTCCCTAAAAAAGCCTATCTCAGTTTTTCAATTTTCCCTACGGTTTTATTAGGGCAGCAATTGTTTGGTTGGCGAAAAAATCATTAGTCTCATTCATTTGAATGTTGTCTCATGGCCAATTTCTCATTTTTCTCATCACGATGACGAACCGTCGGCTCTGACATGTCTAGTTAGGCATTATTACCCTATGCATACTACTATTTTGCCTCCCACTCAGTCGAACGCTCGGGGTCATACCCTACTAGAGTCGTCCCTTGAGCACCCTAAGTACTAAAAATTATCAAACTTTGACGGGCCCTAATTCAAAATCTGTGGCACCTACGAACAATCGGTTTGAACCTACAGGGCCATGAGAGGGGTCCCTACAAAATCCTATCTTGTTTTTTCATATTTCCCTACGGTTTTATTAGGGTAGCAATTTTTCGGTTGGGAAAAAAATCATCAGTCTCATTCATTCAAATATTGTCTCGTGGCCAATTTATCATTCTACTCGTCACGATGACGAACCATTGGCTCCAACATGTCCAGTTAGGAATTATTACACTATACATGCTCCTATTTTGCCCCCTCACTCGATCGAATACTTGGGGTCATACCCTACTGGCATCATCCCTTGAGTGCCCTAAGTGCTAAAAATTGTCAAACTTTGACGAGTCCTAACTCAGAATCCGTGGCACCTATGAATGAGGCCACAAGAGGGGTCCCTACAAAGACTATCTTGGTTTTTCAAGTTTCCCTACAATTTTATTAGGGCAACAATTTTTCAGTTAGCAAAAAAATCGTCAGTCTCATTCATTCGAATGTTGTCTTGTAGCCAATTTCTCGTTCTACTTGTTGCAATGACAAACCGTCATCTCTGACATGTCTAGTTTGGAATTATTACCCTATGCATGCTCCTATTTTTCCCCCCCACTCGGTCGAACGCTCGCGGTCATACCCTACTGGCGTCATCCCTTGAGTGCCTTAAGTGATGAAAATTGTCAAACTTTGATAGGCCCTAACTCAGAATCCGTGGCACCTGTGAATGCTTAGTTTGAACCTATGGGGCCACGAGAGGGGTCCCTACAAAAGCCTATTTTAGTTTTTCAATTTTCCCTATGGTTTTATTAGGGCAGCAATTTTTCAGTTAGCGAAAAAATCGTCAGTCTCAATCATTTGAAGGTTGTCTCCTGGCCAATTTCTCATTCTACTCATTGCAATGATGAATCGTTGGCTTCGACATGTCCAATTATGCATTATTACCCTATGCATGCTCCTATTCCCCCCCCCCCCCCACTTCCATGCTCCTATTTTGCCCCCCCCCCCACTTGGTCGAATGCTCGGGATCATACCCTACCGGCGTCATCCCTTGAGCGCCTTAAGTGCTAAAAATTGTCAAACTTTAACGGGCCCTAACTCAGAATCCATGGCACCTGTAAATGATTGGTTTGAACCTAAGAGGCCATGAGAGGGGTCCCTACAAAATCCTATCTTGGTTTTTCAATTTTCCCTACGGTTTTATTAGGGCAACATTTTTTTGGTTTGGCGAAAAAATCATCAGTCTCATTCATTCGAATGTTGTCTTGTGGCCAATTTCTCATTCTGCTTGTTGCGATGATGAACTGTCAGCTCCAACATGTCCATTTAGACATTATTACCCTACAAATTCTCCTATCTTTCCCCCCCACTTGGTCGAACGCTCGGGGTCATACCCTATTGGTGTCATCCCTTGAGCGTCCTAAGTGCTAAAAATTGTTAAACTTTGACGATCCCTAACTTGGAATCTGTGGCACCTGCAAATGATCTGTTTGAACCTACGGGGCCACAAGAGGGGTCCCTACAAAAGCCTATCTCATCTTTTCATGTTTCCCTACGGTTTTATTAGGGCAACAATGTTTTGGTTGGCGAAAAAATCGTCAGTCTCATTCATTTGAATGTTATCTCATGGCCAATTTCTCTTTCTGCTCATTGCAATGACGAACCGTCGGCTCTAACATGTCTAGTTAGGCATTATTACCCTATGCATGCTCCTATTTCCCCCCCCCACTCGGTTGAACACTCGAGGTCATACCTTACTGGCGTCGTCCCTTGAGCGTCCTAAGTGCTAAAAATTATCAAACTTTGATGGGCCTTAACTCGGAATACATGGCACCTGTGAATGATTGGTTTAAACCTACAGGGCCATGAGAGGGGTCCCTACAAAAGCCTATCTTAGTTTTTCAGGTTTACCTACAGTTTTATTAGGGCAGCAATTTTTCGGTTGAAGAAAAAATCATCAATCTCATTCATTTGAATGTTGTCTCATGGCCAATTTCTCGTTCTCTTTGCTACGATGATGAATCATTGCCTCCCATATGTCCACTTAGTCATTATTACCCTATGCATTCTCCTATTTTTCTCGCCCACTCAGTTGAATGCTCGGGGTCATACCCTACCGGTGTCGTCCCTTGAGTGCCCTAACTGTTAAAAATTGTCAAACTTTGATGGGCCCTAACTCAGAATTGTGGCACCTGCGAACAATCAGTTTGAACCTATGGGGCCATGAGAGGGGTCCCTAAAAAAGTATTTCTTAGTTTTTTGAGTTTCCCTATAGTTTTATTAGGGCAGCAATTTTTCAGTTGGCGAAAAAATCATCAATCTCATTCATTCGAATGTTGTCTCATGGCCAATTTATTGTTCTACCTGTCACGATGATGAACCATCGGTTCTGACATGTCTAGTTAGGCATTATTACCCTATGCATGCTCCTATTTTTTTCCCCCACTTGGTCGAACGCTTAGGGTCATACCCTACCGACATCATCCCTTGAATGCTCTAAGTCCTGAAAATTGTCAAAATTTGATTGGGCCTAACTCGGTATCCATGGCACCTACGAATGATCAGTTTGAACCTACGATGCCATGAGGGGGGTCCCTACAAAAGCCTATCTCGGTTTTTCAATTTTCCCTACGTTTTTATTAGGGCAGCAATTTTTCGGTTGGCGAAACAATCGTCAGTCTCATTCATTCGAATGTTGTTTCATGGTCAATTTCTTGTTATACTCATCGTGACGACAAACCGTCAGCTCCGACATGTCCACTTAGGCATTATTACCCTATGCATGCTCCTATTTTTCCCCCCCACTTGGTCAAACACTCGGGGTCATACCCTACCGACATCGTCCCTTGAGTGCCCTAAGTGCTAGAAATTGTCAAACTTTGACAGGCCCTAACTCGGAATCCATGGCACCTACGAATGATCGGTTTGAACCTATGAGGCCACGAGAGGGGTTCCCATAAAGCCTATCTCAGTTTTTCAATTTTACGTACGGTTTTACTAGGGCAGCAATTTTTTAGTTGGCAAAAAAAATCGTTAGTCTCATTCATTCGAATATTGTCTCATGGCCAATTTCTCGTTCTGCTCATTCTGATGATGAACCATCAGCTCTGACATGTCTAATTAGGCATTATTACCTTATGCATACTCCTATTTTTCCCCCCCACTTGGTTGAACACTCGGGGTCATACCCTACCAGCATCGTCCCTTGAGCACCAAGTGCTAAATATTGTCAAACTTTGATGGGCCCTAACTCAGAATTTGTGGTACCTACAAATGATCAGTTTAAACCTACGGGGCCACAAGTGGGGTCCCTACAAAATCCTATCTTGGTTTTTCAAGTTTCCCTACGGTTTTAATAGGGCAACAATTATTTAGTCTACAAACAAATCGTCAGTCTCATTCAAATGTTGTCTTGTGGCTAATTTCTCGTTGTGCTCATCATGATGATGAACTATCGGCTCTGACATGTCCAGTTAGGCATTATTACCATATGCATGCTTCTATTTTTCCCCCCCACTCGATCGAACACTCGGGGTCATACCCTACCAACGTCGTCCCTTGAGCGCCCTAAGTGCTAAATATTGTCAAACTTTGATGGGCCCTAACTCAAAATCCATGGCACCTACAAATGATCAGTTTGAACCTACGGGGCCACAAGAGGGATCCCTCCAAAATCCTATCTTGGTTTTGCAATTTTCCCTATGGTTTTATTAGGGCAGCGATTTTTGGTTGGCGAAAAAATCATCAGTCTCATTCATTCGAATGTTGTCTCCTAGCCAATTTCTCATTCTTCTCTTCGTGATGAGGAACCATCGACTCTGACATGTCCAGTTACGCATTATTACCCTATGCATGCTCCTATTTTTCCCCCCCACTCGATCGAACGCTCGGGGTCATACCCTACTAGCGTCATCCCTTGAGCGCCCTAAGTGCTAAAAATTATCAAACTTTGATGGGCCCTAATTCAGAATCCATGGCACCTGTGAATGATCGGTTTGAACCTACAGGGCTACAAGAGGGGTCCCTACAAAAGCCTATCTTGGTTTTTCAATTTTCCCTATGGTTTTATCAGTGTAGCAATTTTTTGGTTGGCGAAAAAATCACAAGTCTCATTCATTCAAATGTTGTCTCGTGGCCAATTTCTCATTCTACTCGTCGCAATGATGAACCATCAGCTCTGACATGTCTAGTTAGGCATTATTACCCTATGCATGCTCCTATTTTCCCCCCACTCATCTGAATGCTTGGGGTCATATCCTATCGGTGTCGTCCCTTGAGTGCCCTAAGTGCTAAAAATTGTCAAACTTTGATAGGCCCTAACTTAGAATCTATGGCGCTTGCGAATGACCAGTTTGAACCTATGGGGCCACGAGAGGGGTCCCTACAAAAGCCTATCTTGGGTTTTCAATTTTCCCTACAGTTTTATTAGGGCAACAATTTTTTTGGTGCCAAAAAAATCGTTAGTCTCATTCATTCGAATGTTGTCTCGTGGCCAATTTCTCATTTTGCTCATCACAATGATGAATTGTCGGCTTTGACATGTCTAGTTAGGCATTATTACCCTATGCATGCTCCTATTTTCCCACCCACTCGGTCGAATGCTCGGGGTCATACCCTACTGGGGTTGTCCCTTGAGTGCCCTAAGTGCTAAAAATTGTCAAACTTTGACGGGCCCTAACTCAGAATCTGTGGCACCTGCAAACGATCAGTTTAAACCTATGGGGCCACAAGAGGGGTCCCTCCAATAGGCTGTCGGGTGAACTCACAATACTGGTTCCCACTTTTTGACCAACTTTGACACTTATATGAATATTTTGAAAAAAACTTCACTTTCCGACACCTATAACTTTTAAACCGTTAAGAATTTGAAGATGATATAAACTAGTGATTTTTAACATCTTGTTTTTAGATTCTAAATATATTTTTTTCAAATTTGTTTGAATAAAATTTTATTAATTTTTCCATCTCCCTCAAAAAGTAGTTTTTTACAGCAAACAACATTTTTTAAGAGTGATGTGTATCCCGAAACGCATAATTTTTTTTCTATAAATGATAAAAACTTAATTCTTTTGAATTTTGGTTTCTAATATCAATACCCAGGGTATGCAGTTGGTTTGATAGTGATATGTTGAATATTTTTCATTTTATTAAGTTTTGAAGTTTGACTAATTATAATTTAGATATAGGTGTACGTTTGAACATATAAATTGTTCTATATATATCAAAATTCAATTTTATTTTCTTTGTTGGAAAGAAAACACCAATACCTAGTGCATAGATATTTTTCAGAATTTTTTTGAATTAGTTTACTATTTTTCCCAATGCATTGAACAAAGAAGTTCATGTTCGGTGAAAAACCTACATTCATAAGAAATAAAATAAAAATATATTAATTGTTATACTATTTGGAAATATTATAATAAGGACTAAATACTTTAAAAAAAACTTTTAAATGAATTAATTTGACCCCCCAAAAGCTAATGTAAAAGTGGTTTTTTATCAGCATTTGATAGATGCAAAGGAGACTCCATTGCAAGTATGATTTAGAAGTAGAGAGGTTCTATCCAAGAAATTTTGATCTAAGAGCCTTTGATTTAACTCTCTTCATTTAATTACTTAAAATGGGACCTCTTAAAGCTTAAATCATTATATTTTAAAAAAAATGTATCATTTCAACAAAAATCAGGACGTACCAAAAAGTGGGAACCAACTTTGTGAGTTCACCTTGTCTTAGTTTTTCAAGTTTCCCTATGGTTTTATTAGGGCAGCAATTTTTTGGTAGGCAAAAAAGTCATCATTCTCATTCATTCTAATATTGTCTCGTGGCCAATTTCTCGTTCTGCTCATCGGGATGATGAACCATTAGCTCCGATATGTCTAGTTAAGCATTATTACCCTATGCATGCTCCTATTTTCCCCCCCCACTCGGTTGAACATTTGGGGTCATACCCTACCGGTGTCTTCCCTTGAGCACCCTAAGTGCTAATATTTGTCAAACTTTGACGAGCCCTAACTCAGAACCTATGGCACCTTTGAATGATCGGTTTGAACCTATGAGGCCGTGAGAGAGGTCCCTACAAAAGCCTATCTCGGTTTTTCAAGTTTCCCTATGGTTTTATTAGGGCAGCAATTTTTTGGTTGGCAAAAAACTCATCAGTCCCATTCATTCAAATGTTGTCTCGTGGCCAATTTCTTGTTTTGCTCATCACTATGACGAACCATCGGCTCTGATATGTTCAGTTAGGCATTATTACCCTATGCATGCTCCTATTTTGCCTCCCCACTCGATTGAACGCTCAGGGTCGTACCCTACCCACGTCGTCCCTTGAGCGCCCTAAATGCTAAAAATTGTCAAACTTTAATGGGCCCTAACTCGGAATCCATGGCACTTGGGAACAATCGGTTTGAACCTATGGGGCCACGAGAGGGGTCACTACAAAATCCTATCTCTTTTTTTCAAGTTTCCCTACGGTTTTATTAGGGCAGCAATTTTTTAGTTGGCGAAAAAAATGTCAGTCTCATTCATTCGAATGTTGTCTCGTAGCCAATTTCTCATTCTTCTCATCGTGATGACGAATCGTTGGCTCCAAAATGTCTAGTTAGGCATTATTACCCTATGCATGTTCCTATTTCCCCCCCCCCCCCCCCACTCAGTCGAATGCTCAGAATCATACCCTACTGGTGTTATCCCTTGAGCGCCCTAAGTGCTAAAAATTATCAAACTTTGACGAGCCCTAACACGGAATCCATGGCACCTGCAAACAATCGGTTTGAACCTATGGGGCCACGAGAGGGGTCCCTACAAAATCCTATCTTGGTTTTTCAGTTTTCCCTACGGTTTTATTAGGGCAGCAAATTTTTTGGTTGGCAAAAAAATCGTTAGTCTCATTCATTCGAATGTTGTCTCGTGGTCAATTTCTCATTCTTCTCATCACGATGATGAACCATCAGCTCCGACATGTCTAGTTATGCATTATTACCCTATGCATGCTCCTATTTTTCCACCCCACTCGGTCGAATGCTCGGGGTCATACCCTACCGACGTCATCCCTTGAGTGCCCTAAGTGGTGAAAATTGTCAAACTTTGACAGGCCCTAACTTAGAATCCGTGGCACCTACGAATGATGGGTTTGAACCTACGGGGCCACAAGAGGGGTCCCTACAAAATTCTATCTTATTTTTTCATGTTTCCCTATGGTTTTATTAGGGTAGGAATTTTTTTGTTGGCAAAATAATCGTTAGTCTCATTCATTTGAATGTTGTCTCGTGGCCAATTTCTCATTCTTCTCGTCGCGATGATGAACCATCAGTTCTAACATGTCTAGTTAGGCATTATTACCCTATGCATGCTCCTATTTCCCCCCCCACTCAGTCGAACGCTCAACGTCATAACTTACCGGTGTCGTCCCTTGAGCGCCCTAAGTGCTAAAAATTGTCAAACTTTGACGAGCCCTAACTCGAAATCCATGGTACCTACGAATGATCGGTTTGAACCTATGGGAGCATGAGAGGGGTCTGTACAAAAGTCTATCTTGGTTTTTCAATTTTCCCTATAGTTTTATTAGGGCAGCAATTTTTAGGTTGGCGAAAAAATCGTCAGTCTCATTCATTCGAATGTTGTCTCGTGACCAATTTCTCATTCTGCTTGTCGCGATGATGAACCATCCACTCTGAAATGTCTAGTTAGGAATTATTACCCTATGCATGCTCCTATTTTTCCCCCCACTTGGTCGAACGCTCGGGGTCATACCCTACTGGCATCAGCCCTTGAGCGCCCTAAGTGCTAACAATTGTCAAACTTTGACGGGCCTTAACTTGAAATCCATGGCACCTGCAAATGATTGGTTTGAACCTATGAGGCCATGAAAGGGGTCTCTACAATATCCTATATTAGTTTTTCAACTTTCCCTACGGTTTTATTAGGGCAGCAATTTTTTGGTTGGCGAAAAAATCGTTTGTCTCATTCATTCGAATGTTGTCTTGTGGCCAATTTCTCATTTTGCTCGTCGGGATGATGAACCATTGGCCCTGACATGTCCAGTTAGGCATTATTACCCTATGTATGCTCCTATTTTTCCCCTCCACTTTGTCGAACGCTTGGGGTCATACCCTACCGACGTTGTCCCTTGAGCGCACTAAGTGCTAAAAATTGTCAAACTTTGATGGGCCCTAACTCGGAATCTGTGGCACCTGCAAATGATCGGTTTGAACCTATAGGGCCATGAGAGGGGTCCCTAAAAAATCCTATCTTGGTTTTTCAATTTTCCCTAGGGTTTTATTAGGGGAGCAATTTTTTGATTGGCTAAAAAATTGTTAGTCTCATTCATTCGAATGTTGTCTCATGGCCAATTTCTTGTTCTTCTCATTGTGATGATGAACTATCAGCTCTGACATGTCCAATTAGGAATTATTACCCTATGCATGCTCCTATTCCCCCCCCCCACTTGGTTGATCGCTCGAGGTCATACCCTACCAGCGTCGTCCCTTGAGCGCTCTAAGTGCTAAAAATTGTTAAACTTTGACGTGCCCTAATTCGAAATTCATGGCACCTGTGAATGATCGGTTTGAACCTACTAGGCCATGAGAGAGGTCCCTACAAAATACTATCTTGGTTTTTTAAGTTTCCCGATGGTTTTATTAGGGCAGCAATTTTTCAGTTGGCAAAAAAATCATCAGTCTTATTCATTCAAATGTTGTCTCCTAGCCAATTTCTCATTCTGCTCATCTTGATGATGAATCGTCAACTCCAAAATGTCCAGTTAGGCATTATTACCCTATGCATGCTCCCTTTCCCCCCCCCCACTTGGTCGAACGATCGGGGTCATACCCTACCGGCATCATCCCTTGAGCACTGTAAGTGCTAAAAATTGTCAAACTTTGACGGGCCCTAACTCAGAATCCATGGCACCTGCGAAGGATCAGTTTGAACCTACGATTCCATGATAGGGGTCCCTACAAAAGGCTATCTTGGTTTTTCAAGTTTCCCTATAGTTTTATTAGGGCAGAAATTTTTCAGTTGGCAAAAAAATCGTCATTCTCCTCATTTGATTGTTGTCTCATGGCCAATTTCTCGTTCTGCTCGTTGTGATGACGAACTGTCGGCTCTAACATTTCCAGTTAAGCATTATTACCCTATGCATGCTCCTATTTTTCCCCCCCACTCGGTCGAACGCTCGGGGTCATACCCTACCGGTGTCGTCCCTTGAGCGCCCTAAGTGCTAAAAATTGTCAAACTTTGATGGACCCTAACTCGGAATCCATGGCACCTAAACCAATTTGCTCATTGTCATTGTATATCATCATAACAATGTTACATCAATTCACTCCATATACAAATACAACATCATAACAAAGTTACATCAATTCACATCCATATACAAATACAACATCCCACTTCATCTGCATCAGACATCCTCATGTCCTAAGAGAAAAGCTTACATACAACAATACCTCCATATAAATGAAGACCAAAATAAGTAACCTTTTTATGGAGAATGAATGTGCTACAAGAAACAAAGTATAACACTTAATAGAAATTAGTTTGTCAAATTATAAATAGATCATTTGAAACATTTTTAAGATGTACAAGATTGTATAATTATGAAACTTACCAGTTTCTTGTAAAGTATACAAGCATAACTTTGAAGAAAGATGCATGTTGATTAAAGCCCTTCTCACTGCATTTCTCTGCATGGTTGAAGATGATGGTAGATATGGTAATTTCTAAATAGAAATACATTCACTTGACTTAATATTTATGCATAAAATTTAATCTCATTAATGCACAAAGGAATATGTACCATCACCAAGAGAGGGTCTTGTCAACGGCGAATGATCGAGAATGAACCTGTATTTTCAAGAATTGTTAGTCTACACATAAATGCATGGATGAATATAAAGGCTTTATGATAATCACTTCAACTGAAATACATGATAATAAATGAAAAGGTGGGATTATATACCATAAAAATACGTCCCTTCGAATTATATCAATAGAACCCACTATGTTGACGCAAAAATCATAATGTGATACTTTTGTATATCATCAAAAAAGGCCTGCATGAGCATAAAGGTTTTGCGATAATTATATCATCAAAAATTGTCAAATAGTATTCTCTAATAACAAAAACTGTAAAGCTCATCAAATGCATGATAATAAGTCGTGTTGCAAAAATATGTCCCTTCCGATTATATCGAGTGTACCCGCTATTTGTATGCAAAAACCGTGTTGCCAAAAAAAATGTTCATCAATAGACTTGCATTTTGAATACATCCTTAATATACACGTAACAAACTTGAACATTAAGGTTTAATGTTCATTGTTTGAAATGAAATGCATGATAAAAAAAATAAGGCACCATTAAAGACCTACTACTCAAGTGTACCTGAAGGGTCATCTCTTTGCTTAAGAGTATTCAATATTGCTTCATGAGCAACAGTAGTCACTGTCCATAGCTCTTTGGTCTTCGGTTTTACTTGATGCTTCAACAACTTGACATTTGTAGCTATAATAAGGTGTGAATACATTATAATGGTTTTGTGTCTCTCATAGTCTTCAAATGGAGGTATGTCATTCTTTCTAATCATGTATGTTCGCAACCAAGTTCCCACAACAACAACTGAACTTGTAGGATATGTGAACCCATCATCATCTGCCACTGGTTGTGTTAGCTTTTCTTTTCCTTGTACACATCGTGCCAACCGATATTTTGATCTCTCTTCATTCCCTTGCAGTGCAACAACTGCAAAAACATGTCCTGGTTGTACAAGATCTCATATATAGTCATACTCCAGTGAACTTTCCATGTCATCGTTTGACAAGGATATTGTTTGAGATAAAGGATTTAGATATTGGGAAACCCATGTATCAACCCACTCACTTGACTCGCACTGATCCCAATCACACTGAACATAACTATGACAAAAACAAGCCAACGCTCGTGTCCAAATGGTCCATGTACTTGCATCTGAGCTGAGAAATGAATGCATCTTTGAAGAATCTTTAATTGTTTGACAATCCAATCTATCTCTCACTGTGCCCTCCTCAACCAACAAAAAGAATATGGTCACTGCTGAATCAAGAGTACCTCCATATGACAATGTTGAACTACACCAATCAACAATAGAATCTGTATTAGAGAAATATGCACTTGAAATCTTCAATTGCTCCTTAACTAGAGCTCTCTTCAAACATGCACCTACTCCATCATGCTCCCCCTTCCCATGCCCTGCCTTAAAAAAACACCAAATATGAGGTATATGCCTCTCTACATGCATTCTAATCAACCAATAAAACATATGGGTATTATTGAATTGACTCGTACAATTATCTGACCATATTATATGTCGGTCAATTGCAATATCTTTCTCATGCAAGAACTCAAAAAAATTCTCCAAATAATGTTGCACATACTCGGAGAAGTGTGATCTATCATCACTCATATAAAAATGATACTCCCTGATTATCTCCCTATCCTCTTCTGTACTATCAGGAGCATGTCTATATGTAATGTGAACAAAAATAGCAATCTGGACTGAATTGTAGTACTGAGACTGTACCTCATTCTGCGGTTGCAATGTATAGCTCTCTTCAAAATCAACCACCGATACAATAGTTCCAATCGGGAAAGAGTTCTTACACATCCTGAACTGTTGATCCAACCACTAAGACCTATGGGTGTGCCTTGCATACTGGTAGAGAATATTTTCCTTAAAATCCAAAATCAAATCAGCAATACTCACTTCTCTTGAGACTAATTCGCATCTAAAACCTTCACCTCCACTCTTCAAAGTATATTTCACTATCTCATATCTTTTTTTCTCAATACAATTCTTTCCAAACTCATGTTCGCTGCCCTTATGAAAACATGAAACAAACTTTGACAACCCACCACATTCTAAGCACTTCTAATTCAAACAATCATTTCTATAGAAATAGTATCCATATCTCTAGGGCATAAAAATAGATCTTGCAAGTCTCTTGATAATCTCGGAAATAGCATTGCACCACACTCCTACAACATCTCATTAGTATGCATCGTAGAATGAATATGACATAAAAGTTCATGGTACATTGAAAACTCCACATGGTACTTGCAATAACAAGTATTGTGAATCTTAAGAGGAACACAATAAAATGGTTTCAAAGATTCAAAGGCCCTTTGCGATATTTGCAAAGTTGGATGTACTTCACAAAATCTTTTGTACAACATTGTTTGGCTTGATTCCAAATGCTTGGGATGCAGTGTGCGGTCTTAGTTGCCGATTCTTAATTTCAAAACATCCTTTACATTGGGCGACACTCTAGAATTAGAGTGCCAAAATTGTTGAATCTCCTCCTTCACATTGTCAGTAAACTTTCTATCAACACGTGGAAGCCTCCACCCATAATCCCATGTATCTTGTTGAAGTGGATCATCAAGTCTTTATCTTCATGCAAGTGCTCTATCCAAATTTTTATGGTTTATGTTACAATCAACACAAGTTTATCTCATTTGATGAGCCTTCCTCAATTGATGGCTTACTAAAGACGTTGTAATCACTCTTCGAGCGGATTTCTTATCTCTTTCTTTGGTATTCTTTCCAATAGAATTGAGAGCATCAAATAGATTTTTTGCAATAATAGAATTTCTCTCCATCTTCTTGTTCATATGAATATTCAATTTGTTTACCAGTGGTCTCATCTTTATCATCTTTAGCAATTGGACAAAGAGTTGGCATTGCTCGGTCAATGTCTTATTGCTAAAATTTTGGTCAAAAAGTTGTGTAGCCCACAACCGAATGGTTCTTGTTGACCTCTTGCCTTCAAGATTCGCAATAATGTTCTCATAGGTTTCAAATAACCATTTTGGGGTTCTTGAAGGTCTTGGATTTGGAATTTGTCTTTCATCCATGAGAGGGTCTTCATTTCTAAAGTAATTAGGTGTTACATATGGTTCACTTGGTTGAGCAATTCCACCTTCAATGTCAAAGTTTACCACATTTTCACCTCCTATGTCAAAATTTTCCACTTGTTCAGCATTTTCATTATCACTTTCAACATTTTCAACATTTTTAAAATTTTCACTTTCAAAATCTACATTTTCATTTTCAATAACTTGTGACACATTTTTAAATTTAATTTCCTCTTCACTTGAAGTAACATTAGCAATATTTAACATAACTTGTCTTCTCCTCCTATGACATTCTCTATCTCTTTCTCTATACACTTCAATTTGGTCATTTGAAAGTTTTCTTTTGTGTTTAGACTTCCGATGACTACTACTCCCCATTTACCTCCACAGAGATGCTCCTAAATGATTGACAATGTAAGATTTGACTTTAAGAATCTCCCAAAAGCACAAATTTGTCTCAACCTGTCTGAGAACCCATAATTGTTGACAGAAAACAGAATATGCAAACTGTGGCCCATTGGAATCCACAAAATGGCCTACAAGGCTCTTTTATATTTACAAAAATCAGATATCCAATTTTAATGTATAAATTTGTGGTCCCAAATTTTTTTCCTGTTGCCACCTTTTTTTTTACTGTTGCCACATTAATGGCAATGGCAGAAATCGGATACGATAAAATCCGATATCCAATTTTATTAGTCATATTTTAGAGAGAGAGAGAGAGAGAGAGAGAGAGAGAGAGAGGTCTATTGCACTTTAACCTTGACACTTGAAATTGAACCCTAGCCCTATGTTCACTAATCAAATCAAACCCAAATTATAAATATAATTGAGCTAAACCATAACCTTAAACTAAATCAAATTATAACTCTAACACTAAAGTGAACTGAAGCATGATCATAAACCTAATTGAACCCTAACTCTAATACAAAACCACGTTATGGGAGAAGAGGGAGAGAGAGAGAGATTAGGAGAGAGGGAGAGAGAGAGAGAGAGAGAGAGAGAGAGAGAGAGAGAGAGAGAGAGAGAGAGAGAGAGAGGGGAGTAGGAAGAGAGGAATAGAATAGGATAAGGAGAGGGGGACAAAGAGAGTTAGAGATAGAGAGAGAAGGGGATAGGAAGAGAGGGAGATATAGGGAAAGAAAGAGGAGAGAGAGAGAGAGGTCTATTTCACTTTAATCTTGACACTTGAAACTAAACCCTAGCCCTATGTTCACTAAATCAAATCAAACCCAAATTATAAATATAATTGAGCTAAACCATAACCTTAAACTAAATCAAATTCTAACTCTAACACTAAAGTGAACTGAAGCATGATCATAAACCTAATTGAACCATAACTCTAATACTAAACCATGTTAGGGGAGAAGAGGGAGAGAGAGAGAGATTAGGGGAGAGAGAGAGAGAGAGAGAGAGGGAGAGGGAGAGAGAAAGAGAGAGAGAGAGACATCAAGGGAGGGGGAGAGAGAGAGATTAGGGGAGAGAGAGAGATTAGGAGAGAGAGAGAGAGAGATAGGTCATATTGTGTTGTTATGGGTCATTATGGGTCCAAAGGGGTCCTATTGCATCCATAGGGGTCATATGGTGTCCTACGACTCCTTAAGACACCATATGACCCCTTAAGACACCATATTGGGTCGTTATGGGTCATATTATGTCCTACGACCCCTTAGGACACCATATTGGGCTGCTTTGGGTCCTATGGTGTCCTAAGGGGTCATATTGTGTCATACAACCCCTTAGGACACCATATGACCCAGAACGACACAATTTGGTGTCTTAAGGGGTCATATGGTGTCCTAGGACACCATATGACCCCTATGGACACCATATGACCCCTAACAACACCATATGGTGTCATAAGGGGCTGTATGTTGTCCTTAGGGGTCATATGGTGTCCCATGAACCCTTATGACCCCTTAGGATACCATACGACCCGTTATGACACCATATTGGGTCGTTATAGGTCCTGTAGTGTCCTAAGGGGTCATATTATTTCCTACAACCCCTTAGGACACCATATGACCCCTAACAACACCATATGGTGTCATAAGGGGTCCTATGGTGTCCATAGGGGTCATATGGTGTCCTACAACCCCTCAGGACACCATATGACCCCTTAAAACACCATATTTGGTCATTATGGGTCATATTGTGTCTTAATGGGTCATATTGTGTCATATGACCCCTTTAAGATATCATATGACCCCTTAGGACACAATATGACCCCTTATGACACCATATTGCATTTCTTTGGGTCCTATGGTGTCCTAATGGGTCATATTGTGTCATATGACCCCTTTAAGACATCATATGACCCCTAACGATACCATATGGTGTCATAAGGGGTCGTATGTTGTCCCTAGGCATCATATGGTGTCCCAAAAACCCTTATGACCCCTTAGGACACCATACAACCCATTATGATACCATATTGGGTCGTTATAGGTCTTATGGTGTCCTAAGGGGTCATATTATGTCCTACGACCCCTTAGAACACCATATGACCCCTAACGACACCATACGGTATCATAAGGGGTCCTATGGTGTCCATAGGGGTCATATGGTATCCTACAACCCCTTAGGACACCATATGACCCCTTAAGACACCATATTTGGTTGTTGTGGGTCCTATGGTGTCCTAAGGTGTCATATTGTGTCTTATGACCCCTTAAGGCACCATATGACCCCTTAGAACACCATATGACCCCTAAAGACACCATATGGTGTCATAAGGGGTCTTATGGTGTCTATAGGGGTCATATGGTGTCCTACGACCCCTTAGGACACCATATGACCCCTTAAGACACCATATTGGGTCGTTATGGGTCATATGGTGTCCTAGGACCCCTTAGGACACCATGTGATCCCTTACGACACCATATTGGGTCGTTATGGGTCATATTATGTCATAATGGGTCATATTGTGTCATATGACCCCTTTAAGACATCAAATGACCCCTTAGGACACAATATGACCCCTTATGACATCATATTGGGTTGCTTTGGGTCCTATGGTGTCCTAAGGGGTCATATTGTGTCCTATGACCCCTTAGGACACCATATGACACCCAAAGACACCATATGGTGTCATAATGGGTCCTATGGTGTCCATAGGGGTCATATGGTGTCTTACAACCCCTTAGGACACCATACGACCCCTTAAGACACCATATTTGGTCATTATGGGTCATATTGTGTCCGAATGGGTCATATAAGATATCATATGACCCTTTATGACACCATATTGGGTCGCTTTGGGTCCTATGGTGTCCTAAGGGGTCATATTGTGTCATATGACCCCTTTAAGGCATCATATGATCCCTAACAACACCATATGGTGTCATAAGGGGTTGTATGTTGTCATTAGGGGTCATATGGTGTCCCATGAACCCTTTGACCCCTTACGACACCATACGACATGGTATGACACCATATTGGCTCGTTATGGGTCCTATGGTGTCCTAAGGGGTCATATTATGTCCTGTGACCCCTTAGGACACCATAGGACCCCTAACAACACCATATGGTGTCATAAGGGGTCCTATGGTGTCCATATGAGTCATATGGTGTCCTATGACCCCTTAGGACACCATACGACTCCTTAAGACATGATATTGGGTCATTATGGGTCCTATGGTGTCCTAAGGGGTCATATTGTGTCTTATGACCCCTTAGGACACCATATGACCCCTAACGACACCATATAAGGGGTCGTATGGTGTCCATAGGGATCATATGGTATCCTACGACCCCTTAGGACACCATATGACCCCTTAAGACACCATATTGTATCGTTATGGCTCTTATTGTGTCCATAAGGGTCATATGGTGTCCTATGACCCATTAGGACACCATATGACCCCTTAAAACACCATATTGGGATGTTAAGGGTCATATTATGTCCTAATGGGTAATATTGTGTCAAATGACCCCTTTAAGAAATCATATGACCCCTTAGGACACAATACGACCCCTTATGACACCATATTGGGTTGCTTTGGGTCCTATGATGTCCTATGACCCCTTAGGACACCATATGACCCATAACGACATAATTTGGTGTCTTAAGGGGTCATATGGTGTCCTAGGACACCATATGACACCTATGGACACCATATGACCCCTAACGACACCATATGGTGTCACAAGGCATCATATGTTGTCCTTAGGAGTCATATGGTGTCCCATGAACCCTTATGACCCCTTAGGACACCATACAACCCATTATGACACTATATTGGGTCTTTATAGGTCCTATGATGTCCTAAGGGGTCATATTATGTCCTACCACCCCTTAGGACACCATATGACCCCTAACGACACCATAGTCCTGATTGATAGACTGATTGAAAAATACTCATAACTTTCAATGGTATAACATTTTTGAATCTAAAACATGCATCAGATCCTATGCTTCATCTACTATAGGGAAAAATTAAATTTCATAAGGTTTTGACCAAGTTAAGGTGGTCAGATGTAGGAGTTTCTGAATTTTTGAAAAGCTATAGTAAAAAAATCATAAATAATTATTTACTTTATTAAAAATTAAAACAAAATATGTTTCACATCCGGACATGAGTCTAATACTTATATTATAAATATTATAAAAAAATATTATGATTTGATTGTGATTAGGGTGGTTAGACATACATCTACTTCTTATCTTTTTCCTGAAATTTTAGTACCACTGCATTGAAATTTGATATTTTTATCAAATAGGATTTTTTTTTCCAAAAAACAACTAGTAGCTTAGAAACTACATTCAATTTTCTATATATTCTCTTCTTACATATTTTAAAAATAATTTTCACAACTTATTCAAATTTTCATGTCAAGTTGCATAACTATGATTTTCTGAAATTTCATTGCCACTTAAGTGCTTGTTTTGGCACACCATGATCCTGCACATACCCACTCATTTTAACGTTTTTTTTTAAAGTGACTTACGTCACTTGGTGTAACTCAAAGGTTATAAAAGTAATTCTTTTGGTACAAAAGTGAGATGGTTTCTAACCTAAAAATGAAAAGTTAGTTATTAAGTAGTTATAGGTACCTATTTATATTATGGAGCATATAAATGCAAGGCGATTTGTAATGTAAAAGGGGGAGACTTTTTACAGAGGGGAAGCTCTGCTGAAATTCTAGGAGAAACTTGTAATGAAATTTTGATTTGCACTATGTATAGAAAGGATTTTGGACTTGTATATTTCCAAAAGGATAATGAAGAATACATCTTAGTTCATGTGTTCTAATGTATTCATGTGTTATCATTACTGATTTCTCATATGTCAAATTGGTAGTCTTTTTTTAATGCATATTTGATTTGTACAATTGATGTGATGATACCAAAGCAAACTTTGGTATCTTAGTTTGAATGTGATGAAGTATCTTATCTCTATGTATGTTGAGATTTGTCATTCTTCTTTATTGTCATCTCATGGCTACACATATTATGTTATAAACTCCCCTTGTAATTTGTTATGAATATTGAGAAATATCAGTTGATGTTCGTATGTTTATTGTTGGGGTTTCTATCTTTTATTTCTTTTTAGTTTTATGTTTTCTCCTTTATGTACTTTCAAGTTAAAAGTACACAAAAGTACACAAAAATCCCAAAATACCCCCATCATATGAGGGAGCTACCCCTCGCAAACGTAGAGAAAGATTGTAGTTTGATTGCAATCTCTCCAACTGTTGGAACGGTTGTCACTACTCTTTGGGCAAATAGGGTCAATTTTGAAGGAGAATTCACAGTGGTAAATCTATTTACCAACACATCTTAATAAAACTCAAATATACAAAATGATAATAATTGAAAAAAATATATTTAAATGATTCATGTGTTATCATTTCTGATTTCTCGTATGCCAAATTAGTAGTCCTTTTTTTATGCATATTTGATTTGTATAATTGATGTGATGATACACAAGAAACCTTTGGTATCTTAGTTTGGATGTGTTGAAGTATCTTATCTCTGTGTATGTTGAGATTTGTCATTCTTCTTTATCGTCATCTCATGGCTTAAGCATATTATGTTATGAACTCCCCTTGTAATTTGTTGCGAATGTTGAGAAATCTCAGTTGATGTTCATATCTTTAATGTTGGGGTTTCTATCTTTTATTTCTTTTTAGTGTAATGTTTTCTCCTTTATGTACTTTCAGGTTAAAAGTACACAAAAAACCTAAAATACCCCCATCATACGAGGGATTTGCCCCTATCAAACGTAGAGGAATATTGCAGTTTGATTGCAATCTCTCCAACTGTTGGAATGGTTGTCACTACTCTTTGGGGAAACACAGTCAATTTTGAATGAGAATTCATAGTGACAAATCTATTTACCAACTGATTTTTGGCAACTCAACTGGGGAGCGAAATACAAGTGTGTTTTGTTCCTCAGAAATTTTAAGATATATTTTTTAGAATGAAGGTTGGCGACTCTATTTGAAAGATCAAATTCAGAAGAATGGTTTGGTACAAAGGAAAGTTGGAAAGTGACAGTGAAAGTGATGATGAAGACTATATATATCAAAAAAAGAAAGTTCCTGATGAGCCCGTGCAATTTGAATTCTTGAAGAGCTTATATGGCGGCATGCAGTTTACTCTTGATGAGATTCATCCCTCCTTATGGCAAGTGTTGCAAGATATTGAAGAAAAGCATGGAAAAGAGATTGGTTTTCTTGCTTATGATCATTTACCCAAATCAACAAAAATTAAGAAAGATGAAGACAAAAGTGATCTTTCTCCTATACTAGTTTCTCAACAAAATCAAAGTCTTGATGATCCCGAACAAGTCAACTTCTTGAAGAGTTTCTATAGTGGAAAGAAACTTGATCCTGATAAACTTCATTCTTCTCTACTCCATTGATGAAAAATATGGAAGAGGGAACTAGTTTCTTTCTCATCATAAAAAATCTTTATCAAAAAGAGGTCACACATTTGAAGGTGAAGAAGATTTAGAATCAATGATAGCGAACAATAGTAATCTATTTTCTACACCTATTTCTCAAAAAAATTATATTCTCAATGATTCACATATCATTTTTTTGAAAAGATTCTATGGAAATAGGAAACTTGATCATGACAAAGTGCATCCTTCTCTGCTTCAAACATTGCAAGAGATTGAACAAAAAGACGAAGGAAATAACTATTTTCTTGATGATGAACACATTCCAAATGAGATGTTTTGTGATCCAAGTTTTGAAAATGACCCACCACAATATGCACATGTCAAGGAATATGAAGTTATATCAGCTCATAAGGATACATGTCAAAAGAAAGATCAAGAGGAAGTGAGCGAGATAGAGAAATAAGATTGCATTGGAAAATGCCGTGAGCACTATGAAGATTGTCATAGCAAAGAAAAAGTCTTTTATAAACTTGAAAAGAGGGAGCTTGAAGGAGAAGTAAATGATTTCAAGACTTCCATGCAGCCCAAGCTTGAAGAAGATGATGAAGAAAGAGCATCCCAAGATGAATCTCAAGTAGTCTTTATTCCTAGTTGGTTTCTCAATTCTTTAGATGATGAATTTCTTTGTAGAGAAGAAATTCCTATTATTCCATCACCAATCAATTGATATGATAGTAGCAGTGATGATGTCAAATTTTCAGTAACTTCTGAGCAACCTTTCACTATCATGACTAATGGAGAGGCAACCACAAATGGAACTTTGCAAATATCTTCTTTTCCTTAAAAAATGGAGACATTTATATTTGAAGATATTGATAAACTTCCAGATCAGCCCCAAGTTAAAGAAGATGAATCACCAAGCATCCATTATTTATCATACATGTAATCCGAGTACGAAACTTTCAGATTTCATGAAGAGTTTCATATAGAAGAATCATCAAGTCAAGAGAATATAGAAAGCTATATGGATATCATTGAGAAAGTTGAAGGTGAAAGCTATGTAGGTGTATCAACCTTGGTGGAAGTGCAATATATGCATTATGGAGCATTCAAAGTTCACATCAATCCACTTTTTGAATCTTTAGATCAAGTGTATGAACCTATATTGAAGCATATTTTTTTGAATTGTGCCAACAATGAAGAAAGGAATGAGGTAATGGATGATCTAATGAAGGAATTCAATGGAGTAAAGCTTCATGATATCCATAGCATAGGTTTTTTCTTAAAATCTTTGGATGGTGATTTTCTCTATGGTGAGGATGTCTACCACAATCCTTTATTTTCAGGTGAATGTGTTTCTACAGGTGATTCCGAAGCTCCTTCTTCATTTTCCTATCCCATGGAGAAAGACTTTTGTAAAATTCTTATAAGTAAAGAAGAAGATTATATCCTAATAAAGGATGAATCTATGCTCCTTGAAGTTGATTTTCAAAAGTTAAATTCAATATTTTCAATGTCATAAGTTTCTTCATGTCACAAGATATATGAAGGTTGTCCAAGTCGTGGGTTAATTTGTTGCAAACTAGACCATCAGAGGGATCTTCAGATAGAGGAAATGGTTATGCTTGAGAATATTCCAAAAATATCCAATAATGTTCAAGGTGGTACAAATTTGATTCAAGAGAGCACGCAAATTAATGATGAGAGATGGTTGTTTGGTTTATTGCTCAAAGATATTTCTCATCCTATACATGTTAACCTACTCAACCTAAGTAGTTTATAGGTGTCTCACGAATGCATGTCACTTTTCCATGGAGGTTCCTATTTCTCTCAACCTGTAAATGGTTTTGTATGACAATCCTAGAGAATTTTGAGGTAGGCTTTGCCTACCATGTACATATTTAGGTATAAGTTTTTGTTGTGTTTGTCCCATTTTTGGTTTGTGTTTATTCTCTCCAGTTATTCCCTTTTGTAGGCCCCTCTTTTTGTGACTCTGTTCCCAATAGACAGTACACTAGCATGCGAAACCAGAGTTTTGAGTTCATCTTGCATCCTTTGCAATCCTTGTCCCCAGTCAGATCAAGTTATTGCCCCACTTTTTAAATACTCAAAATTTTAACTTTGAATTGGTCCTAATGTGGTATGAAGGCTCAATTATGTGTCTCTACAAAATGAGTGAGCATGTGATCTAACATTGTCAATTTTAATCCACATTTATGGTCAATCATAAATATGCCAATCAAAATGTGAAAAAGGACAACTTTTGAAAATTATAAGGATTTGAGGTAAATCGCTTTGTGAACATGTCCTGGGTATCATTTTGTTCCATATGACCATTTTTTGTGCAAACCTAGTTCATAGTTTGCGATATTTTAAATTTTCAAATTTTGATGTCCCTCACTCTAAAACAATTAAATCCCTCACTGTATGTTTCTTCATGAGGACTAAATGATGTTGTATGCTATTTTTCCTACCTTGAAGGTGTGTTTCAAATTTTGGAGCCTAACTCCTTAACAATTGAAAGTTGTGGCCATTTTTCCTAAACCAAGGCATTATAATGGGAAATATTTGAATTATTCTTTTGAAAATAATTCAAATATTTTAAATTGTTTTCAATATATTTCCCATTTTTTTTTTCTCTTTTTGAAGAGGAAGAGCAATAAAAAGTCTTTAGGTAGGCTCTGATGAAGTAGTTGCAAGTGATCCTTTGCTCAATGCCCTTTGTTGCTCACAAATTTCATATGTCTAACCTCAAAGGTTAAAAATGCTCAAAAAGTGAGCCATCCTAACCTATTGCTTTGAAAAGTCAAAAACCTAAGTGAGCAATCCTAAGCTAATATGCTTAGATTCTCAAAACTCCTAACTTTATAACTTCTATTCAATCATTTGAAAGAAAGTTAGTTATGTTCATCTATTGAGCAGAAGTAATACAAAGGTTTTTATCAAATGGGTTTTTGTTGTGCTCGTAAACAAGCTTGAAAAATGGAGAATCAAAGACATAGTGCATGCATGGTTTGATAGCATGCCTCAGGAGAAGTCATCTCAAGGAATTGAAATGAAATGTTTACTATGGGTGTAGAAAAAAAAAACATTGTTTGAAAACTTCCTTCCTGCTTGTATCACTGTGGAAGCTTTGAAACAGTTATGGAAACACATTGAAGCATCATGAAAAGGGGACTTGTCAAATGTTATAGTTAGAAATGCTCTGTTCGATACACACCCAAGTGTGAAAGCATAAGGGAATTTCAGTGAATTGTTTAGCAAGTGCAATCTGCAGGTATAAAGTCACCGCATGTAGGGATACGTGCAAGATGTGGAATCATTGATAACATATCTAAATTGTTTAACAAAATTCCTCAAAGCGATGTTATCTCTTAAAATATGATGGTTGCAGGAAAAGTTGTAATGTGTTAAGAAAGGCTTTAGAAACTATCAACCAAACACTCTTGGTAGCACAAGGCCAAATTCCACAACCCACACTTTGTTGGAAATACATGCGAAATTTGGAAGCCCAACCATCTCATGATGTGAAATGATTCAAGAGAAGAAACGAAGCAGTTGAATTATTTGACAATTGCCTCAAATAAATGTGGTTTCATGAATGCCATGATTGCAAAGTATACACAAAATAAATTTGCTAAAAAGGCTTTGCAACAAGGTATAACATCCATCAAAGAACAATTCTAATGTTTTCGTAGGCATGAGTGCAATATGTGCAAGTATTGACAAGACATTTGAATTGTTTGAAAACTGTGAACTCTGCAAACTTAGAATAGGTATGTGAATTGTTTGACAGAATGCCTCAAAGAGATAAGAACTCATGGAATGCGATGACTGGTTTTTTGTAAAGGCTTTAAAACTTTAAAAGAAATGCAACTGGCGGGAGTAATGGAAAAATTTAAGAGCTTTTGCAATATGTGAAATTTCTGGTACAAATGCATATGACAATTGTAAAACCAAAGGTCACAAATTCCTATGATCACACTCCTATATGAGCCCAATATTAAATCTTCTACACAAATAATGAGAATCCATGGTTTGGTCAATAGGAATGCAAAACATGAAAGCACAAACTAGGCAAGTGAACAGTTTGATTAAATTCTCCGTACAATGATGGCAGCTGCGGTTACCATGAAAATGGTTTGATTGAGCATAATATGGGTATTTGCAAAGAAGCTGTCAAAAGATTTGACTTAATGAAGCATCCTGGAAGATGCCTTAATTGTTAGATAGAACACATCCACATACACAAGGTATCTACGCAAAGTTGGAGAAATTGGTCTGACAAATGAATGCTTGTATGTTATTTTCAGATTCAAAGGCATTGGTGACAATGGTCCATGGTGATGAAGGATGAGATTTTTGTAAACAATAAAACTAAAGCATCCAAAATCTTTTTAATGTGGTTCATAACAAAGGAAGTTGTACTCAATTGTGAAGAAGAGGAAATGATGAACTTTTTCAAGAAAGGATGTAATATTGTGTTCCTTAAGGAATGTGGATACTCCTTGCATTATTCACTTTTGATAAGTAAACAATAGTGAAGAATCTTGTAGGTGGTGAATAAAATATGAAGTTCCATCTCTAGTATCATCTAGTAGATTAAGTAACCATAAAAGTCAAAGCTTTAGGTGATGGGAATCTTCTAGTGGCAACTTACTCCTCCTTCCAAGTTTATACATTTTAACTTTTTTTTTTTAAAGTGACTTACGTCACTTGGTGTAAATCAAAGGTTATAAAAGTAATTCTTTTGGTACAAAAGTGAGATAGTTTCTAACCTAAAAATGTAGAGTTAGTTATTAAGTAGTTATAGGTACCTAGTTATCTTATGCAGCCTATAAATGCAAAGCGATTTGTAATGTAAAAGGGGGGGAGACTTTTTAAAGAGGGGAAACTCTGCTAAAATTCTAGGAGAAACTTGTAATGACATTTTGATTTGCACTATGTATAGAAAGGATTTTGGACTTGTATATTTCCAAAAGGATAATGAATAATACATCTTAGTTCATGTGTTCTAATGTATTCATGTGTTATCATTACTGATTTCTTGTATGTCAAATTGGTAGTCTTTTTTTTAATGCATATTTGATTTGTACAATTGATGTGATGATGCCAAAGCAATCTTTGGTATCTTAGTTTGAATGTGATGAAGTATCTTATCTCTACGTATGTTGAGATTTGTCATTCTTCTTTATCGTCATCTCATGGCTAAGCATATTATGTTATAAACTCCCCTTGAAATTTGTTATGAATGTTGAGAAATATCAGTTGATGTTTGTATGTTTATTGTTGGGGTTTCTATCTTTTATTTCTTTTTAGTTTTATGTTTTCTCCTTTATGTACTTTCAGGTTAAAAGTACACAAAAATCCCAAAATACCCCCATCATATGAGGGAGCTACCCCTCACAAACGTAGAGGACGGTTGTAGTTTGATTGCAATCTCTCCAACTGTTGGAATGGTTGTCACTGCTCTTTGGGAAAACAAGGTCAATTTTGAAGGAGAATTCATAGTGACAAATCTGTTTACCAACACATCTTAATCAAACTCAAATATACAAAATGATAATAATTGAAAAAAATATATTTAAATGATATGACACTAAATTAAAACATATAAAATATTATAAATATAAATATAAATAATAATAAAACTTCTCTGAATTTAATTATTATTTTTTATATTAAAATAACCTAAAATAATACAAATTAATTATTTTTGATTAAGTGAAAAGCAGGTTTTGAAGGGGCCTCAAAACCCTTTACATCATATTTAAAAATAGATATAGCATTGAAAGCCCAACTAGAAAGAACAAAAAAAAAAAAACAGGGATTGCCCCTAGAGACAATAGGAAACCCATACAAAGAAAGGGCTAGAAAAACTAGCCTAAACAACCAACTACAAGGGCCCTCATGATTTGCAATTGGCCAATACTTGAATTAATTGTTATTGTTTAAGTGTTATATATATATATATATATATATATATATATATATATATATATATATATATATATATATATATATATATATATATATATATATATATATATATATATATATATATATATATATATATATATATATATATATATATATATATATATATATATATATATATATATATATCAACCAAATTATCACTGAAAACACACTCTTTTATGCTTGACTTTTTGAGCAACAAATGTTAAATAGTTGGAGGCATCTACAAAGATTATCCATTTGAAATTTCACCTTTAAAAAGATCTTACAGTACTGAGAATTTCAATCGTCTTGACGGTGATGTTTCCAATTCACCCACATAATAGTCCTCATTATTCTTTGCATCTTTGCAAGTGAATGATTCAAGATTTAATCTTGCCACCTTACTATTTTCTACCCACACACAAACAACTAATAGAAAAGACAATACGCATGAGCATATATGCTTTTCCATTGACTTCTTTGAGAAGCATAGGCTCTAATGAAAATTAAAACAAGATGTGTAATGGAGAAAGTATTGATGTAACTTGTTCATCCCATTGTCTTTCATTTCTCTTTCCAGGTGGTTTGACTCCAATTTGTTTAGAGGCAATTTCGACACAGTTTCTCTTTCTTCGTGACTTGATTCCAATTTATTCAAATTTCTCCTTTGCAGTGACTTAACTATAATTTATTTATGTATGCAATTTAGTCCTAGGTGACTCGACTGCACTAAATGGATGTAATTTAGTGGGGTCACTATTCTCCAATTGTTATGCCCACCATTACCACAATCAAACTTTTCCTCTCCCCTTCCTTGTTGACCACATTCCTTTCAATATTTGACTTGGTGTTTGTTGATGCCAAATGTTTCTCTTTCTCTTCTTTTATTCACATTGAATTATCTTGTTTAGTTACAATCAATCAATCAAAGTCATTAGCCATCAATTATAGTTTCGGTTAAGCATGAAGCTTTTAATTGATTAATATTCTTATATTATTTATATTTTTTTTAAATACTCCCATAAATAAGTGTCACCTAAGAATGAGTACTTACTGATTTTGTGGAAATGGGGACAAGGCAACAACAAAGTTCATTGTTAACATGTTAGTTTCAACCATAAATTCAAAACAAAGAACTAAAAACCATTCAAAACATATCAAAAGAGATTTCAAAAAGAATGAAAGAAGTTTAACACAACAAAAGAAATGAGAAGAGCCTCCCTAAGATGCATCCATGATGCATTTTGATGCTTCTCCCTTGTTTCTCCCCTCTCCAAGTCCCAAATGAGTGTAGTTCTCAACTTTTAGCACTAGCCATGGATGCTATATGGAGATTCAAGATGGCTGGATATGATAAACAAATGATATGTAAGTGTAGATAGTGATGCTATGAGAAAGCTCTATGATAATACCAGTATAGTAACAATACTCTAATGCTTCCTCCTTTTCTTGAGGAGAAGGGTTCTATTTATAGAAGAAATGAGGAAATGAAGGGTTAAGTTTGAGCAATCTTATAATGGGTTAGGATTGAAAGATATTCAATACATGTGAGACTTTCAACACAATCCCATGTTGACAAGTGTCACCATGAGGAGGCTTGAGAGGAGAGATAAGGATCATTAAATGCTTGAGGGGACATGATGGTTACCCTAGAGTGTTGGGTTAGGGTTAGGTTAATGGATATTCTTTTTATCCAAGGGATAAATGAATGTGCAAGGGTTAAATGGCTACCATAGTCAAAGAAATAAATTCTTTGAAGAGACCCATGAGTCAAAATGATGGTTAAGTTACATGAAAGTCTCTAACCAAAGGTCAAAGGTGAGTTAACCATAAATGGTTATGTAAGAGCCTTTAATGGTTTGGAAGACTTTAGAGGTTAACCATTTGAAGACATAAATCCTTTAATGGTTATTGAAGACTTTGGAGGTTTTTGACAAGTAACTTCCTTTTATTTAGGAATGTGACAATGATTAAAATATGATTAGGATAAAGTGGAAGTGATTAGAAGAATCTAGAAGGGGTTTAGGGATGCAAGTGGATTTTGTAGGAGAATGCAAGTGGGAGGAATTTTGGGATTTTCGATTAAAATAAAATCATCTATTTCAATTAAATGGTGTAATTTGCATTTGGACATATATTTAAATAAATATTAATTTATTTAAATGTGAATGTGAATTTTGGATTTTATTTAAATAAATCTTAATTTATTTAAATGAGAAAAAGGGGAATAAATCATTAAATGCTTGAAGACTTTGAGGGAAACCATTAAAGGCTTAAGAAGACTCTAGAAAGATGTCATTAAAGACTTGAAGACTTTAAGGGAAGCCATTAAGTTTGAAGACTTTAAGGAAAACCATTAAAGGCTTGAGAAGACTCTTAGAAGGAATTCATTAAAGGTTTCAAGTGGGTGAGGATAAATATGATATTTAACTAAATAAATTATTTATTTAAAATAGTGGTGCAACTTGAATTTTCTAGAAAGTGCAAGTGGGTGAGGTTTTTAGGGATTTAAATAAATATTAATTTATTTAAAGGTGAGAGAGTGTATTTAATTAAATAAATATGGTTTGTTTATTTAATTAAAAGTCAAAATATGGTTTAAGTGAATTAAATCAAATAAATTGAATTATTTATTTAATTAATAGGAGAAGAGGGTTAAGATGAATTAATTAAATATTAATTAATTGTTGATTGATGGTTAAATAATCAAATAAATACTAAGTATTCATTTAATTAAGTGGACAGATTTGGATGTCTACATTTGCCCCTCTTTGAGATGGTGTGGTTTATCGCATTGTTTCAAAGAAAAACAAGTAAGCATAGTACATGCCCCAGCATGCACCAAGTTGGTGGTTAGGTATGCCCCCTTGGGAGATGGGACAAAATTTTAAAAATTTGGGAGATCTCTCAAAAATTTTTAAAAAATTAGGCATGGATAGAATGGAGGATTTTGGGAATGAAGGAGGAGAAGGGTAAGCCAGTGAGTACCCTTAGGTCATGCAAGAGATATGGTTCAAATGTAGTGTTGTGCTTTTGATTGATGTTGTATAATTGATCAAAATTGGTTGGACAATCTGGTGCAATCGGTTGAATTGCCCCAGTTGAGTCAAAGGGTGATAGTTGATGTTAGTTGTTTGTTTGGAAATGATAAAGTCTGAGTAAGTGTGTCAAATTGACTTGATGAGAGTTACAAAATTGATGTAATTGCCCGATGAAGTTAAGTTATCTGAAGAAAAATACTTGTTGAGACTTATACAATTGATGTAATTGTCTATTTTGATTCTGTTTGATTGGTTGATCAATTGATAGTGTTTGCATTTTAGATCGTTTGTGGCATTTGTTGGACTTAGCATACCTATTGAGACTAGGAAATATATGTAAATGCCTGTTGTTGTCTAGGTGTGTGTGAGTCGATGTACCTATGTAGATAGAGTAACTTGCTTTATTTATAGGATGACCTAGGTAACATAGGTTACGCAACCCCTCCTTTTAGAGATGGACGATGATGAACGTGGCTTGATTGGTTTGATGGGACACGATATAAGATATGTGATGTTGATGATCAAGATGGGGAGGGTGAGGTGGGGAAGTCAATTTTATATAGAAGGTATGGAGGACCTAGGAATCATTCCTATGGAAGAGGATCAAAATGGAGTTATCTATTGAAATGAATGCGGTGTGTATCATTGTACTCTGTCATGATTTTAGGGATAGTCCTTCACATGTAGCTTTCTTATAGAAACCCTATTCCTTGCGTATGCATGCATACAAAATATTTACAATGTATAAATGAACAAATGGATGAGAGATATGCAACAAAATGCAATATAAACAAATGAGATGAAATGTCGATCCACGGCTTATTCATAATGCTTTATTTCCTCATCAAGCATAGTACTACCAATCTTGGCTAAGGTATTATAAACCAAGGTTGAGTGTTTCACTTATAAACAAACATCGTAGAGAAGGAATGTTCCCCTCCATTTTATTTTATATACAAATGGTCAAGGTATATGTTGTAGTTAGTAAGCCAAAGTGATTCATGACTATAGTTTTGCATAGGATCTCATAGTTTAGTGAACTGCCCCAGAACTTCATTGGAACAATCCACAGATAGAAAACAAAGAAAAAAGATATCATGAACCATCCCGACCACTCTAATCACTTGTGGATATCCTAGAGTAGCGTAGGAACCTGATCTAAATGCAAAAAATTCAACCAAGTGCCTATTAGCCAAACATAATTTTCTTGTCAAAGAAAGATGTTACCATGTCTTGTTTGTAAGGAAGGATGCATCATTGCTAAGACAGTTGTGCTCAGATGTTTGATTGGTTGGTTGATTTGATAGGTGGTCATTGTTTGAGTAGCTCAAAATGTTGGTTTGTGTCTTTTACGATGTTTATGTACAAGGAACATTTTTTTTGCAGTTTTTGGTTGTTTTGGATGTTTTTGTCATGTTTTTGGATTTTTAAATGTCGTGAATTTTTTTTGTGTTTTCTTCACGATATTTTTCAAATGGTTTTGGTATTTTCTGAGATTTTATGAATTTTTTTGGTATTATTTCAAGACGTTCAGAATGAGTAACTCAATGAATCACAAGCATGGAGAATCCACTCCCATCATTAGATTAAGAACATTGCCCCTAGTTAAGTGTTGGTATGAAAACGTGACATGGGACATGTGAGGCAATAACCTTGATTGTAGATCAATAACAAGACATGGTATAAATGATGGATGAATGGATGCAATAGATGTGATCACAACAAGTCTGAAAGATAATGGAGCCATAGCCTTTACAAATGGCGCCTGTTTACCAAGTTTTCAGCACCATACTTACCCAAGGCACCACCAAAGTGGTTTTCACCATTTCGATGAATGATTTTTCTTTATTATTTTCTTTATTTTATTTTATTTTTGGTATTTTGTTCAGGACTTTTTTCTAGATTTTTTTTTATATTTTCTGATATATGATGAGCCTGATGCTCTACATAGCTTATGAATGAATTTTTTTGAGATGCATGTTGTTGATTGGATCTGCCAGTGGTTCTCCTTCTGAAGTTGCTAACTAATATGCCCCAAACCTAAAGATTGTAGTGATGACATATGGACCCAGCCAATTGGATTCAAATTTGCCTCAGTGTTCTTGATTTGGTTGACTGAGAGGATTCTCTCTGAGAACAAGATCTCCTACCTCAAATGTGTGAGGCTTGACCCTATGATTTTAGCTTCTTCTCATATGTTGTTGATAGGATTTTAGGTGATTGTAGGCAACTTGTTGCTTTTCATCAAGCAATTCCAACTCTTGAAGATGTAAGACCCGGTACTCTTCATCAGTAATCAAATTGCACAAGGAAATTCGTAGAGATGGAAATTCAACCTCAATAGACAAGATAGCCTCTACTCCATATACATGTGCATATGGGGTTGCACCTATTGGGGTTCAAATATTGGTTCGATATGCCTATAGTACAGGATTCAGACGAATATGCCAATCATGACTAGCATCATTGACTATCTTTTTGAGGATCCTCAATATGTTTTTGTTTGAGGCTTTTGGTTGACCATTACCTTGAGGGTAATATGGGGTGGAGAAACGGTGTTGGATATGAAACTTCTCACAAAGTTTACAAACATCTTGATTTTTGAAAGGAAGCCCATTATTTGTGATGATGGACATGGGTACACCATACCAACAGATGATGTAATTGAGGATGAATGAGGCAATTTTCTTGTCGATGACTTGGGTAAGCGGAATGACTACAATCCACTGTCTGAAGTGGTTTGTGGTGGTAATGATGAATTTGTGACCGTTGGATGAAGATGGATGGATTTTACCCACAAGGTCAAGTCCCCACTAACAAAAGGGCCATGGTGTTGTGATAGGTTGCAATTCTTACGCTGGGGCATGTATCAGATCTCCATGAACTTGGCACTTCTTGCACTTTCTGACAAAGTAGTAGGAGCCTTTTTCCATAGAGAGCCAATAGTATGCTTTCCCCATGATCTTTTTAGCCAATGAAGGATCACTTGAATGAGCTCTGCAAATACCTTCATATACTTCTTATAAAGTCATGGTCTCCTCACCTTGCTCTAGACATCAGAGGAGAGTACCATCAAGACCTCGTCGGTATAGGGTTTCAACAATGATGGTGTAATGAGCAGATTGGCGTATGAAGATTTTTTTTTGGTTGTTTGATTGGTTAGGTGGAAGGATTTTATCGTGTAGGTAAGCGTAAAATTCTCCATACCATGGGGAATCAGGACTGATGAGTTGACATACCATCTTATATTTCAGGATATCATAAACAAGGATCCAAAGATGTTCAACTAAGAACTCATAGCGTATTGAATTCTTTGGTAGATAGAGGTGAGAGGCTATTGAAAGCCATTGCATCTGCAACTCAGTTCTGATCTCAAGGAATCTGCTCAAAACTCATAGTTGTGAATAGTTATTTGAAGTTATCAACCATTTTCTTGTAAGACATGAGCTTATCATCCTTAGTTTGGTATTCATCATTGACCTGTCAGATTACCAGTTATGAATCACCATAGACCTGTAGCTCTTTTAACTTTCACTGCATGCCCATGTGTAGTCCTGTGATTAAGGCTTCATATTCTTCTATGTTGTTTGTGCATGAGAATGTAAGCCAATATAATTTTGGAATGCTATCACCATGAGGTATGATGAAGAGAATGCCATCTTTTGAGCCATGTCTAGTGTATGAGCCATAAAAATATAACTTCCATTGTCATGCTGGCAGGACTGAGAAGATTTCCTCATCTAGAAAATTTGAGATGAGTGGATGGTCTCCTATGAGTGGTTCTTTGGCCAACTGATCTACAATGACTTGCCTTTTGATTTCTTTTTGATTCACATACTCTATGTCAAATTTGTTGAGGAGCATAACCCACTTTTCCAAACATTCTGTTAGTGTTTCTTTACTTAGTAGATACTTGAGTAGATCTATCTAGGCAATGATTTTTATCTTGTGTGTCAACATGTAGTGTCTCAATTTCGTGGCTGCCAAAATTATATCTAGAAAAGATCGTTCAATAGGGGTATAATTGAGTTCATACCCTACCAGTGTTTTTGAAATATAGTATACTGCACATTCTTTTCCTTTTGCATTATGTTGTGTGAGTAAGACGCTCAAGGCCATAGCTGTAGCTGATATGTATAACAATAAGGGCCTATTTGGAGATGGTGGCATCAATAATGGTGGTGTCATTAGGTAGTCCTTTAGATACTAGAATGCTCCTTGGAAATTCTCTTCCCATTTGAAATGAACATTATTGTGAAGAAAATGTGTGAAGGGATGACATTTGTCGGCCAATTGTGCAATGAACCACCGAATTGATTGTAGCCTTCCTTGTAATGTTCTTAATTGATTGATGTTCCTAGGAGGTGGCATTTCCATAATTGCTTTGACATTTGTGGGATCAACCTCAATTCCTTTGTTTGAGATAATGTATCCTAGGAGCTTCTCGAAGGTTACCCCAAAGACACATTTCTTTGTATTTAGGCATACATTATATTTCTCCAATCTGTTGAATGTTTTGTCCTATACAATGAGGTGACCCTCTCTGGTTAATGATTTAGCTTGTAAATCATCCACATAGTCTTCCATCAGTGTATGCATCATATTGTGGAGGATAGTAGTCATTTCCCTTTGATATGTGGCACCAACATTCTTGAGACTGAATGGCATTACATTCCAACAGTATGTACCCCATGGGCATGTAAATGTTGTTTTGTGTTGATCCTCTGGAGAAATATTTATAGGTTTGTATCCTGAAAATCCATCCATGCGTGATAGCATTGCATGTCCTACTATGAGGTCCATGATCATATCAATGTTTGTGTAGCGTCCTAAAATTGCGACACTTGCAATTTTGACCGCATTTGGGTCTTCACGATGGCGATGCAACACTAAACCTGAATGGAGACCCCGAAACTTGCTCATGACACCAAAAACTGCATTTTTCCAGCACCCTGGCCTGATCCTCCTTGCACCCTGCTGTCCCAGGAGGTGGGACCAGAGCGCCCAGCGCCCTGGTCCCTGGCCCTATTTTGGGCCCGATCTCCTATGGGACTTCGGGCCTTTTTGTTTGCAAATTGGAAAATAACATTTCCTGGTCGGCCTAAGGTCGAGAAAATCAGTCTTTTAACCCTAATTGGCAAGTATATAAACTACATTTCCTCTCCCATTTGAGGGAGGGAGGACATATGTGTACAAGACGTGGAAATGATATTCAAACATTCAAGCATTCAAGCATTCAAGCATTCAAACATTCCTTCAAGCAATTGATCATTCTAAGTCTCCATTCAAGGCTAAGTGTTGCATTCAAGACAAGGATTCAACCATTGAAGAGGAGATCACATACTACAACATACAACATACAACAAACAACAACATCTATACCTTCGCATATAAGGATACAAACATCCTTACAACAAGGTTGCAGGTACGCGGCTGAAATTGAAGATCTGGAATCCTTGTGCAGAGACGAACAGATCCCCCTTCGTTTCGCGGATTTTTCGGAGGACCGTGTGCACGCCGGGCGCCATCGTCCCGTCAACTTTTGCTCAAATTTGCAGGACAGCGCCGTCTCAACATTTTACTGCTAATTCTAGGTCCGCAGCTTCATCCTATATCCCTAACTCAGTTTATAAGCGAATCTTTCTCACTTTCTATGCATTCCTAGTTCAATCTTTCCATCTACATTCTTTACAAAAGAGGGTATCCTTGCTATCACAACCCTTGAAACTCATATAGAATCCAATCTTGCATTGCGTGGGATTGGATCTTGTGGGTTTCAACCCCTCTTTTGAATGTAAAGTCCCTCCTAAGTGAAACCATCAACCCTAGTGACTCTCCCTTCTCCCTCCTCGGAGTTGGGGAGGGGAGAACGACTAGGGTTCGATTTTTCCGCTTTACAGTTTGGAAGAGGGAAGTCATCCTTAGGACATTCTTTGTTTAGATGTCTAAAATTTGTACAGATATATATGCCCCCATTTGGTTTCTCCATTGGTACCAGGTTGGAGATCCATTCTACATAGTCAATGGGTCTTATGAAACCCACATCTAATAGCTTTTTGAGTTCAGCTTTTACTAATAGTGCGATATGAGGATGCGTCTTTTTAAGATTTTGTTTTACTAGTTTGTCTCCTTCTGCTACTATTAAGTGATGCATTAGTAGTTTTGGATCAAGGCTTGGCATGTCTGCATAGGACCACACAAAATTGATTTATCTCTTGCGAAAGAACTCTATAAACTCAAGATCTTTTGTTGGAGTTAGTGATTGTGCTAGATGTAGTATGTGTGGATTTTTTGGTGCCCCCAGATTGAATTCCTTTATTTCTTTTATGAGAATAGATGGTCTCTCCTGATTAGTGCTAAAGGGGAGAATGTCAAACCTTCCATCCTTATGCACCTCGGAGAGGTTTTCACCATTAGATACGTCATTTGTTTTTACTCTTTTTATTTCCACAAGTGCCACAGTGTGGTTTTCACTTCAAGATCCTATTTTGATTGTAATATTTTGCAATTGAAAGGTTTGGCATTCTAGCCAAAGTAAGCTACATTGTTAAGTTCAATAGCATACCCAAATTTGTGATCCCCACTTGGTATGTCATCCTGTAATTCAAGAAATTCTATGATCACATCATCATTTTGGAAGGTGTCAAGGTGTGGAGGATCTTGTTGGTTCAACTTAATGAGTTTGGGGTGAATAATTGACATTGCTTCATTGATCAAGTTAAGTTCATAGGATGCATCGGTTATGGTAAGTATGAAGGAACCAAGGTCATCGTCAGTACTATCCTCTTCGTAATCAAGCTTGAGAGGTGACCTATCTATTTTTAAAGTATCCTTATCAATAGGGTCCCAAAAGGTTTTAATAAAAGCATCTCCTTCAACTTTCTTAACCTCAAAATTTTCCCCATCAGATGATTGTGAAAATGAATAATCACACTCGTATTCAGGTGAATATGTCTCAGAATCACTCAGTAGAACTCCATCACTATATGTTATAGGGATTGTAGACACCTAAAATGGTCTCATCAATTCTACACTAATTATTCGTCTATTTAATTAAGTAATTCTTTAATTATTTGATTAAATTAAATATTTCTTCTAATCATCACATTTAACATTTCTAATCATCAAATTCCTATCATTTCATCATTTAATCAATTAACCCTATTGTATATGGTGAAAATGGATACAATAATAACAGAATTGAAAGGCTAAATGAATTCAACCACCAAACCCTAGCCTAACAACAACAAAGATCCACCATAACATATGAAGATTACCTAAGACAATGCAAATCAAATGAAATCACAAAGATTATACCATTACATGTCCAATAGGGTTTTGATCTCCATTCTTCCTATCTCCATTGATCTTGCTTGATATATTTGCTCTCAGATTTTATATGCACAAGAGCTCAACAAAGAATGGAATGTGGTTGCAAGTAGGATCGTAGTGTAGTCAAGTCCTCCAAATTGTCGATTAGGATGATTGATTAGAATGCATAGAATGATTAGCGTTTGATAATGAAGAAAGCATCTCCTTAAATAGAAGACACAATATGAAATGGAGGGATAAGATTGAGAGGTGTAAAAGGAGGTCGGCTATGATTAGAGGGTAGGTAGAAGAAATAATGAAAGGGGTAGGTAGTGTATGAATTAAGAGATGAATGGCATGTGTCATGGGTAGAAAAGGTTAATGAATTAATTAAATAAATAAAGATTTATTTAATTAATAGAAGAAGTGGGATCAATTAAATAAATAAGATATTTATTTAATTTAGGAAAAGGATAATTTAAATAAATAAATGTATTTATTTAAATGAGAAATAAGGCTAGAAGAGGATAAATGAATTAATTAAATAAATAAAGATTTATTTAATTAATAGAAGAATTAAGCTTAGATAATTAAATAAATAAAATATTTATTTAATTAGACATGACAATTTTAGGTGTCTACACCTATCTCAATGATGAGTTAAATATAAATTATTTAATTAATTGCTACATTTTCCTTATTTAAATAATTTTTATTATTTAATTAATTAATTTCATTTAAATTATTTAATTAATTAATTTAATTCTTGCAAATCCCCAAATTATAATTCCAAATAATTCCATTTAATTTTATTTCATTTTTCCTCAAATTCGAATTTCAATTCATTTCAATTAATTTCATTTCATCCAAACTCATATTTCATCAAATCTGAATTTCAATTAATTTCATGTGCATTTCAGCATTCGAAAGTCAAAATTCAAATCCAAATCGAAAATGAAAATCAAATTCAATTTCAAAATCCTCCAACACATTCTAAAATGAGAATTGATTGATCAAATTAGTAAGCTCATCAACCTCCCATTTTCAATCAAAATCGGCTTTTTATAACTAATCAATCATTTTAGTCTTCTAATCCATCTATTCAAACTATTGATAAATCAATCCACTTATCTCTCCAATCAATTTAGCCATATGATTCGTCAACTCAGTCAAATAACTAGTCTATTTAGTTCACTAGCCAATCTATCTAGTTGACTCCTCAATAAACCCTGTTAACAGATCAATCAAAATGAGCTAACAAATCAATCAATTTCAGTTGTCTATCAATCAACACTTGAGTTCAAATTCTCACCCCTTCTGTGTTGAAAATCTATAAATTCAACCTCATTCTTCAATTTAATCTAGAATCATAGTCTTCAAAATTGTTGTCCATCTTATGCAGGAAATCAAGTGCAATACTTGAGACACACCTACACCAACAACAATGGAGAAGAGCAATAGAACCTTCAATCACATCAATTGAGGGAGTTTAAATTAGATTTAATTTCATTATGCAATTGATTTGGTTCTATTTCATTGTAATTTAGGAGTAATTTGATTAGATTAGAGTTGGTGATTCTCTCCGATAATCTAATTATGTTATTTACACTTAATTTACCCTTAGATACAATTGGTGGACCCGAGGTGAAATCTTTTCTAACCTTTGCTTATTGTTTTGTTTGATTTCACAGATCTGTGCGAACCCAGAAAAAGTAGTTTGCGCGAAGCCACGTCTGGAATTTGATGGTCTCTAGACCGTTTTTTCAATTTCAAATGTATTTTACAAATTTTTAAATTTATCAGGCCGACATTTTTTTATAGAACTTTACAAATGAAATTTTGTAAATATTTTTTGGAAAAGGCTTGTTATTAGTATTAGTCTAATCTTTTTTATGTCACATTGCTTCTTTTTTAAGTAGGATTTGGTATTGTTTTCTATATTTACTATTATAATTTTTAGGCTATTATGTCTTACGTTTTTTTGGGGTTCTATAATAAATGGTTTCAACATTTCATAATTCATAATTGCCCTTACAAAAATTTGCAATTGCGAATATTAGTTCGCAATTTCTCTTGCAGTGCTACACAATTGCTTAAAAGGGGTGCAAAAGTTAAATTTTCTTTGTCGTTTATTCATTAATTGACCTAGCACACCTAACCCATAAAAATCTTTCAATTCTGGAAATTTTCATTTTTTGCATAAAATGCGTCTAATCCAATGGTAGGAAAGGTAACCCTCAAAATCTCAGGTGCAAGGAGGGCAAGACAACATAGGAGAGAACAAAGATCATATCAAAGACTCCTAAAAGTAGAAAGAGAGCTTCACCAAATTAAAGAAAGAGAAGAATTCGCCCAATACCATAGAAGCATCCACTGATTCATTGCCAAATACAAATTCTATGACGACATTGACGTGATGGCTCATGTAGTTTGGGATAACTTCATTTCAAAATAAAATCTCTATCTTTTGTCTTTTCCATCAATATAAATTTTTTATTTTTATTTTTTTTGCATTTAACTAATGAGCAATTGACTTGATAATGTTGCACAATTGATCAAACATAAATTCACAATTGATAGCATATCAGTTCGCAATTGATTAGACATCAATTTGCAATTGCCTAGTAGGTAGTTCACAATTGCTAGTTTAGTTTTTTCACATTTTGTCTTTATTTAGTTTTGGTTTTTATCAATATTTCTCTCTGTTTGTGAAAAGACGGAGCTGTGTAACTGAGAAAATTAGGCTGGCTAGCCCTACTAACATTATTTTCTCTATAGGGTTAGAGTAGAGAACTTCTTTTGGTGCTTTTAAAAAAGAACAAAATCAAATTCTTTCCTGTTCTTTCACAAATTGCTATGAAGGTTAAAAATGAACACCATGCATGTGTGGAGCAACATCTCCACTTAGAATTAAAAATCATTGAAATGGAAGGATAAAAAGAATTTTGTTTTTTTCGTGTCTTCAAAGCGATAGGTATTATGCTCTCCCTTTCAATGGGTGATCAGAAAACTAGACTCTATTCTTCTATTCTTTCAGTATTTTTTTGTACTTACATCCTTTAGAAGGCCTGTGGTGCAGGGCACCTATCACTCTAGGCAAATTTTATTTTTTTCTTAAATTTTTTTATTTTCTTTCATGATTTAATAATGGACCAACCATTTGGGACTCAATAGAGGGTGAACTCACACTTTTTGACCAACTTCGACACTTAGATGAACATTTTGAAAAAAAACTTCACTTTCTGAGACCTATAACTTTTAAACCGTTAAGAATTTAAAGATAATGTAAACTAGTGATTTGTAACATCTTGTCTATAGATTCTAAATATATATATTTAAAAAAAAAAATTGAATAAAATTTTATTGATTTTTCCATCTCCCTCGAAAATAGTTTTTTTTACAACAAACACCATTTTTTAAGAGTAATGTGCATCCTGAAATGTATAATTTTTTTTCTATAAATCATAAAAACTTAATTCTTTTGAATTTTGGTTTGTAACATCAACATCGAGGGCATGTAGTTGGTTTGCTAGTGATATGTTGAATATTTTTCATTTAATTAAGTTTTGAAGTCTGACTAATTATAATATAGATAGAGGTGTACGTTTGAACACATAACTTGTTCTATATATATCAAAATACAATTTTATTGTTTTTGTTAGAAAGAAGACATCAATACCTAGGGCATATATATTTTTGAGATTTTTTTTGAATTAGTTTACTATTTTTCCCAATGTGTTGAACAAAGAAGTTCATGTTCGGTAAAAAACCCAAATTCATAAGAAATAAAACAAAAATATATTAATGAAATTAAATATATTAAAAATTATACTATTTGGAAAACTTATAATAAGGACTAAATACTTAAAAGAACAAAACTTTTAAATGAATTCATTTGACCCCCCAAAAGATAATTTAAAATTGGTTTTTTATGAACATTTGATAGATGCAAAGGAGTCTCCATTTCAAATATGATTTACAAGTAGAGAGGTTCTATCCAAGAAATTTTGATCTAAGCTCCTTTGATCTAACTCTCTTCAATTAATTATGTCAGTTGGGACCTCTTAAATCTTAAATCATATATTTTCTAAAAAATATATGATTTCAACAAAAATAAAGATGTACAAAAAAGTGGGAACTAGTATTGTGATTTCACCCTAGAGCCATGGTTGAGTTGTCCAAGCTTTTGGTTGTGTCATTTGTGTTCAGGATGCTATCAACCTAGGAGGCTGTAATGCTAATGTTGATCACAGGAGTAGTACTCTATATCATTGTCATCATGTAATAAGGGTCTATTGTATTGTTTTTAGGTCTTCTAGGATGCTTGAGGGCCTTCAGGAGCCTTGGAATGCACTTGAATGCAAAGTTGCATCTCAAGTGACAAAAATGTAAAAGTTGCATTTTTGATGATTGACATTGAAAAGCTGGTTCAACCAAATAAATAATGATAATATAAGACAAAATAAACTTCATTGTATGGGTTGGAGAATCTGGAATGCAAGAGCAAGTTTTTGTGTTTTGAAGAAATCTTGTCTTTTCACCGTTTTTTATAGTTTTTCCTTGTTTTTGCTTTATTATATGGTCCAGTACGGACCTGTCAGTGGAATCTCATTGTATGGAATGATATTTTATTGAACTATCTTTCCATCAAGTTAGACTATCCATTCTAAGTGTGTTTGGTTGTAGAGATCTAATTCATTCTCTGTGACTTGGTGTAAAATCCTTGCAAGTAGGGTTTAAGAGAAAAATGGCTCTAACTTGAGCATCCATTGATGGCACGAGTTGAAATAAAATGGAATGCTAGGTTAGGCTCTGTACATATGATTAGAATAGGTTTCCTTTTTTTTCAGGCCTTTGTGGTGTTTGTGCAATGAAGCCCTAGGCTCACAACTAGGAGTTAGTGAGTCCAGGATAACCAGAGAAGTGCATTTTAAGAGCACAAAAATATTGGTGGAGCCAAAACTAATATATGGTTGGAAATCCCTATGAATGTCCTTAAATAATCCTTAATTTCCTTGTGCATGTGATTTTACTGGTGGAGCTTTCCAAAGAGATCATTTCAAGTCATCCGAGTAGGCCTAGAACCCTTCAAAATAGGGCAGTATTGGAAACCATATGTGTATGGTGAACCCAGATGTAAATTTGTAATATTGTTTGTAACCATGAAAAGGGTATCCAAAACTATAATTTATTTTTGGCCTTATGTGAAAATTTTTAAAACTAAGTCCTTAAAACCACCAAGGGAGGGCTAATTGAATTAGGCCTATTTGAGCCCCGTGGAGACAAAGAGAGGTTAGAAAAGATTGGTGATGGGTGTGAAGGTTCTCAAACCTCTTAAAGACTTCAAAGACATTAAGTAAATACATTTTGAATCCATTGTATGAGTTGGTTTTTATCAATATTTCTCTCTGTTTGTGAAAAGACGGAGCTGTGTAACTGAGAAAATTAGGCTGGATAGCCCACTAGGTGTCTACTAACATTATTTTCTCTGTACGGTTAGAGTAGAGAACTTCTATTGGTGCTTTTAAAAAAGAACAAAATCAAATTCTTTCCTGTTTTTTCACAAATTGCTATGAAGGTTAAAAATGAAAACCATGCATGTGTGGAGCAACATCTCCACTTAGAATTAAAAATCATTGAAATGGAAGGATAAAAAGAATTTTGTTTTTTTCGTGTCTTCAAAGGGATAGGTATTATGCTCTCCCTTTCAATGGGTGATCAGAAAACTAGACTCTCTTCTTCTATGCTTTCAGTATTTTTTTGTACTTACATCCTTTAGAAGGCTTGTGGTGCAGGGCACCTATCACTCTAGGCAAATTTTTTTTTTTTCTTAAAGTTTTGTATTTTCTTTCATGATTTAATAATGGACCAACCATTTGGGACTCAATAGAGGGTGAACTCACACTTTTTGACCAACTTCGACACTTAGATGAACATTTTGAAAAAAAACTTCACTTTCTGAGACCTATAACTTTTGAACCGTTAAGAATTTAAAGATGATGTAAACTAGTGATTTGTAACATCTTGTCTATAGATTCTAAATATATATATTTAAAAAAAAAAATTGAATAAAATTTTATTGATTTTTCCATCTTCCTCGAAAATAGTTTTTTTTACAACAAACACCATTTTTTAAGAGTAATGTGCATCCTGAAATGTATAATTTTTTTTCTATAAATCATAAAAACTTAATTCTTTTGAATTTTGGTTTGTAACATCAACATTGAGGGCATGTAGTTGGTTTGCTAGTGATATGTTGAATATTTTTCATTTAATTAAGTTTTGAAGTCTGACTAATTATAATATAGATATAGGTGTACGTTTGAACACATAACTTGTTCTATATATATCAAAATACAATTTTATTGTTTTTGTTAGAAAGAAGACATCAATACCTAGGGCATATATATTTTTGAGATTTTTTTTGAATTACTTTACTATTTTTCCCAATGTGTTGAACAAAGAAGTTCATGTTCGGTATAAAACCCAAATTCATAAGAAATAAAACAAAAATATATTAATGAAATTAAATATAATAAAAATTATACTATTTGGAAAACTTATAATAAGGACCAAATACTTAAAAGAACAAAACTTTTAAATGAATTCATTTGACCCCCCAAAAGATAATTTAAAATTGGTTTTTTATGAACATTTGATAGATGCAAAGGAGTCTCCATTTCAAATATGATTTACAAGTAGAGAGGTTCTATCCAAGAAATTTTGATCTAAGATCCTTTGATCTAACTCTCTTCAATTAATTATGTCAGTTGGGACCTCTTAAAGCTTAAATCATATATTTTCTAAAAAATATATGATTTCAACAAAAATAAAGATGTACAAAAAAGTGGGAACTAGTATTGTGATTTCACCCTAGAGCCATGGTTGAGTTGTCCAAGCTTTTGGTTGTGTCATTTGTGTTCAGGATGCTATCAACCTAGGAGGCTGTAATGCTAATGTTGATCACAGGAGTAGTACTCTATATCATTGTCATCATGTAATAAGGGTCTATTGTATTGTTTTTAGGTCTTCTAGGATTCTTGAGGGCCTTCAGGAGCCTTGGAATGCACTTGAATGCAAAGTTGCATCTCAAGTGACAAAAATGTAAAAGTTGCATTTTTTATGATTGGCATTGAAAAGTTGGTTCAACCAAATAAATAATGATAATATAAGACAAAATAAACTTCATTGTATGGGTTGGAGAATCTGGAATGCAAGAGCAAGTTTTTGTGTTTTGAAGAAATCTTGTCTTTTCACCATTTTTTATAGTTTTTCCTTGTTTTTGCTTTATTGTATGGTCCAGTACGGACTTGTCAGTGGAATCTAATTGTATGGAATGATATTTTATTGAATTATCTTTCCATCAAGGTAGACTATCCATTCTAAGTGTGTTTGGTAGTAGAGATCTAATTCATTCTCTGTGACTTGGTGTAAAACCCTTGCAAGTAGGGTTTAAGAGAAAAATGGCTCTAACTTGAGCATCCATTGATGGCACGAGTTGAAATAAAATGGAATGCTAGGTTAGGCTCTGTACATATGATTAGAATAGGTTTCCTTTTTTTTCAGGCCTTTGTGGTGTTTGTGCAATGAAGCCCTAGGCTCACAACTAGGAGTTAGTGAGTCCAGGATAACCAGAGAAGTGCATTTTAAGAGCACAAAAATATTGGTGGAGCCAAAACTAATATATGGTTGGAAATCCCTATGATTGTCCTTAAATAATCCTTAATTTCCTTGTGCATGTGATTTTACTGGTGGAGCTTTCCAAAGACATCGTTTCAAGTCACCCGAGTAGGCCTAGAACCCTTAAAAATAGGGCAGTATTGGAAACCATATGTGTACGGTGAACCCAGATGTAAATTTGTAATATTGTTTGTAACCATGAAAAGGGTATCCAAAACTATAATTTATTTTTGGCCTTATGTGATAATTTTTAAAACTAAGTCCTTAAAACCACCAAGGGAGGGCTAATTGAATTAGGCCTATTTGAGCCCCGTGGAGACAAAGAGAGGTTAGAAAAGATTGGTGATGGGTGTGAAGGTGCTCAAACCTCTCAAAGACTTCAAAGACATTAAGTAAATACATTTTGAATCCATTGTATGAGTTGGTTTTTATCAATATTTCTCTCTGTTTGTGAAAAGACGGAGCTGTGTAATTGAGAAAATTAGGCTGGCTAGCCCACTAGGTGTCTACTAACATTATTTTCTCTATAGGGTTAGATTAGAGAGCTTCTATTGGTGCTTTTAAAAAAGAATAAAATCAAATTCTTTCCTCTTCTTTCACAAATTGCTATGAAGGTTAAAAATCAACACCATGCATGTGTGGAGCAACATCTCCACCTAGAATTAAAAATCATTGAAATGGAAGGATAAAAAGAATTTTATTTTTTGCGTGTCTTCAAAGGGATAGGTATTATGCTCTCCCTTTCAATGGGTGATCAGAAAACTAGACTCTCTTCTTCTATGCTTTCAGTATTTTTTTGTACTTACATCCTTTAGAAGGCTTGTGGTGCAGGGCACCTATCACTCTAGGCAAATTTTTTTTTTTTCTTAAAGTTTTGTATTTTCTTCCATGATTTAATAATGGACCAACCATTTGGGACTCAATAGAGGGTGAACTCACACTTTTTGACCAACTTCGACACTTAGATGAACATTTTGAAAAAAAATTTCACTTTCTGAGACCTATAACTTTTAAACCGTTAAGAATTTAAAGATGATGTAAACTAGTGATTTGTAACATCTTGTCTATAGATTCTAAATATATATATTTTAAAAAAAAATTTGAATAAAATTTTATTGATTTTTCCATCTCCCTCGAAAATAGTTTTTTTTACAACAAACACCATTTTTTAAGAGTAATGTGCATCCTGAAATGTATAATTTTTTTTCTATAAATCGTAAAAACTTAATTCTTTTGAATTTTGGTTTGTAACATCAACATCGAGGGCATGTAGTTGGTTTGCTAGTGATATGTTGAATATTTTTCATTTAATTAAGTTTTGAAGTCTGACTAATTATAATATAGATATAGGTGTACGTTTGAACACATAACTTGTTCTATATATATCAAAATACAATTTTATTGTTTTTGTTAGAAAGAAGACATCAATACCTAGGGCATATATATTTTTGAGATTTTTTTTGAATTAGTTTACTATTTTTCCCAATGTGTTGAACAAAGAAGTTCATGTTAGGTAAAAAACCCAAATTCATAAGAAATAAAACAAAAATATATTAATGAAATTAAATATATTAAAAATTATACTATTTGGAAAACTTATAATAAGGACTAAATACTTAAAAGAACAAAACTTTTAAATGAATTCATTTGACCCCCCAAAAGATAATTTAAAATTGGTTTTTTATTAACATTTGATAGATGCAAAGGAGTCTCCATTTCAAATATGATTTACAAGTAGAGAGGTTCTATCCAAGAAATTTTGATCTAAGATCCTTTGATCTAACTCTCTTCAATTAATTATGTCAGTTGGGACCTCTTAAAGCTTAAATCATATATTTTCTAAAAAATATATGATTTCAACAAAAATAAAGATGTACAAAAAAGTGGGAACTAGTATTGTGATTTCACCCTAGAGCCATGGTTGAGTTGTCCAAGCTTTTGGTTGTGTCATTTGTGTTCAGGATGCTATCAACCTAGGAGGCTGTAATGCTAATGTTGATCATAGGAGTAGTACTCTATATCATTGTCATCATGTAATAAGGGTCTATTGTATTGTTTTTAGGTCTTCTAGGATGCTTGAGGGCCTTCAGGAGCCTTGGAATGCACTTGAATGCAAAGTTGCATCTCAAGTGACAAAAATGTAAAAGTTGCATTTTTTATGATTGGCATTGAAAAGTTGGTTCAACCAAATAAATAATGATAATATAAGACAAAATAAACTTCATTGTATGGGTTGGAGAATCTGGAATGCAAGAGCAAGTTTTTGTGTTTTGAAGAAATCTTGTCTTTTCACCGTTTTTTATAGTTTTTCCTTGTTTTTGCTTTATTGTATGGTCCAGTACGGACTTGTCAGTGGAATCTCATTGTATGGAATGATATTTTATTGAATTATCTTTCCATCAAGGTAGACTATCCATTCTAAGTGTGTTTGGTTGTAGAGATCTAATTCATTCTCTGTGACTTGGTGTAAAACCCTTGCAAGTAGGGTTTAAGAGAAAAATGGCTCTAACTTGAGCATCCATTGATGGCACGAGTTGAAATAAAATGGAATGCTAGGTTAGGCTCTGTACATATGATTAGAATAGGTTTCCTTTTTTTTCAGGCCTTTGTGGTGTTTGTGCAATGAAGCCCTAGGCTCACAACTAGGAGTTAGTGAGTCCAGGATAACCAGAGAAGTGCATTTTAAGAGCACAAAAATATTGGTGGAGCCAAAACTAATATATGGTTGGAAATACCTATGAATGTCCTTAAATAATCCTTAATTTCCTTGTGCATGTGATTTTACTGGTGGAGCTTTCCAAAGACATCGTTTCAAGTCACCCGAGTAGGCCTAGAACCCTTCAAAATAGGGCAGTATTGGAAACCATATGTGTACGGTGAACCCAGATGTAAATTTGTAATATTGTTTGTAACCATGAAAAGGGTATCCAAAACTATAATTTATTTTTTCCCTTATGTGATAATTTTTAAAACTAAGTCCTTAAAACCACCAAGGGAGGGCTAATTGAATTAGGCCTATTTGAGCCCCGTGGAGACAAAGAGAGGTTAGAAAAGATTGGTGATGGGTGTGAAGGTGCTCAAACCTCTCAAAGACTTCAAAGACATTAAGTAAATACATTTTGAATCCATTGTATGAGTTGGTTTTTATCAATATTTCTCTCTGTTTGTGAAAAGACGGAGCTGTGTAACTGAGAAAATTAGGCTGGCTAGCCCACTAGGTGTCTACTAACATTATTTTCTCTATAGGGTTAGAGTAGAGAGCTTCTATTGGTGCTTTTAAAAAAGAACAAAATCAAATTCTTTCCTGTTCTTTCACAAATTGCTATGAAGGTTAAAAATCAACACCATGCATGTGTGGAGGAACATCTCCACTTAGAATTAAAAATCATTGAAATGGAAGGATAAAAAGAATTTTGTTTTTTTCGTGTCTTCAAAGGGATAGGTATTATGCTCTCCCTTTCAATGGGTGATCAGAAAACTAGACTCTCTTCTTCTATGCTTTCAGTATTTTTCTGTACTTACATCCTTTAGAAGGCCTGTGGTGCAAGGCACCTATCACTCTAGGCAAATTTTATTTTTTTCTTAAAGTTTTGTATTTTCTTTCATGATTTAATAATGGACCTACCATTTGGGACTCAATAGAGGGTGAACTCACACTTTTTGACCAACTTCGACACTTAGATGAACATTTTGAAAAAAAACTTCACTTTCTGAGACCTATAACTTTTGAACCGTTAAGAATTTAAAGATGATGTAAACTAGTGATTTGTAACATCTTGTCTATAGATTCTAAATATATATATTTTTAAAAAAAATTTGAATAAAATTTTATTGATTTTTCCATCTCCCTCAAAAATAGTTTTTTTAACAACAAACACCATTTTTTAAGAGTAATGTGCATCCTGAAATGTATGATTTTTTTTCTATAAATCATAAAAACTTAATCCTTTTGAATTTTGGTTTGTAACATCAACATCGAGGGCATCTAGTTGGTTTGCTAGTGATATGTTGAATATTTTTCATTTAATTAAGTTTTGAATTCTGACTAATTATAATATAGATATAGGTGTACGTTTGAACACATAACCTGTTCTATATATATCAAAATACAATTTTATTGTTTTTGTTAGAAAGAAGGCATCAATACCTAGGGCATATATATTTTTGAGATTTTTTTTGAATTAGTTTACTATTTTTCCCAATGTGTTGAACAAAGAAGTTCATGTTCGGTAAAAAACCCAAATTCATAAGAAATAAAACAAAAATATATTAATGAAATTAAATATATTAAAAATTATACTATTTGGAAAACTTATAATAAGGACTAAATACTTAAAAGAACAAAACTTTTAAATGAATTCATTTGACCCCCCAAAAGATAATTTAAAATTGGTTTTTTATTAACATTTGATAGATGCAAAGGAGTCTCCATTTCAAATATGATTTACAAGTAGAGAGGTTCTATCCAAGAAATTTTGATCTAAGATCCTTTGATCTAACTCTCTTCAATTAATTATGTCAATTGGGCCCTCTTAAAGCTTAAATCATATATTTTCTAAAAAATATATGATTTCAACAAGAATAAAGATGTACAAAAAAGTGGGAACTAGTATTGTGATTTCACCCTAGAGCCATGGTTGAGTTGTCCAAGCTTTTGGTTGTGTCATTTGTGTTCAGGATGCTATCAACCTAGGAGGCTGTAATGCTAATGTTGATCACAGGAGTAGTACTCTATATCATTGTCATCATGTAATAAGGGTCTATTGTATTGTTTTTAGGTCTTCTAGGATGCTTGAGGGCCTTCAGGAGCCTTGGAATGCACTTGAATGCAAAGTTGCATCTCAAGTGACAAAAATGTAAAAGTTGCATTTTTGATGATTGGCATTGAAAAGTTGGTTCAACCAAATAAATAATGATAATATAAGACAAAATAAACTTCATTGTATGGGTTGGAGAATCTGGAATGCAAGAGCAAGTTTTTGTGTTTTGAAGAAATCTTGTCTTTTCACCGTTTTTTATAGTTTTTCCTTGTTTTTGCTTTATTGTATGGTCCAGTACGGACTTGTCAGTGGAATCTCATTGTATGGAATGATATTTTATTGAATTATCTTTCCATCAAGGTAGACTATCCATTCTAAGTGTGTTTGGTTGTAGAGATCTAATTCATTCTCTATGACTTGGTGTAAAACCCTTGCGAGTAGGGTTTAAGAGAAAAATGGCTCTAACTTGAGCATCCATTGATGGCACGAGTTGAAATAAAATGGAATGCTAGGTTAGGCTCTGTACATATGATTAGAATAGGTTTCCTTTTTTTTTCAGGCCTTTGTGGTGTTTGTGCAATGAAGCCCTAGGCTCACAACTAGGAGTTAGTGAGTCCAGGATAACCAAAGAAGTGCATTTTAAGAGCACAAAATATTGGTGGAGCCAAAACTAATATATGGTTGGAAATCCCTATGAATATCCTTAAATAATCCTTAATTTCCTTGTGCATGTGATTTTACTGGTGGAGCTTTCCAAAGACATTGTTTCAAGTCACCCGAGTAGGCCTGGAACCCTTAAAAATAGGGCAGTATTGGAAACCATATGTGTACAGGGAACCCAGATGTAAATTTGTAATATTGTTTGTAACCATGAAAAGGGTATCCAAAACTATAATTTATTTTTGGCCTTATGTGATAATTTTTAAAACTAAGTCCTTAAAACCACCAAGGGAGGGCTAATTGAATTAGGCCTATTTGAGCCCCGTGGAGACAAAGAGAGGTTAAGAAAGATTGGTGATGGGTGTGAAGGTGCTCAAACCTCTCAAATACTTCAAAGACATTAAGTAAATACATTTTGAATCCATTGTATGAGTTGGTTTTTATCGATATTTCTCTCTGTTTGTGAAAAGACGGAGCTGTGTAACTGAGAAAATTAGGCTGGCTAGCCCATTAGGTGTCTACTAACATTATTTTCTCTATAGGGCTAGAGTAGAGAGCTTCTATTGGTGCTTTTAAAAAAGAACAAAATCAAATTCTTTCCTGTTCTTTCGCAAATTGCTATCAAGGTTAAAAATGAACACCATGCATGTGTGGAGCAACATCTCCACTTAGAATTAAAAATCGTTAAAATGGAAGGATAAAAAGAATTTTGTTTTCTTCGTGTCTTCAAAGGGATAGGTATTATGCTCTCCCTTTCAATGGGTGATCAGAAAACTAGACTCTCTTCTTCTATGCTTTCAGTATTGTTTTGTACTTACATCCTTTAGAAGGCCTGTGGTGCAGGGCACCTATCACTCTAGGCAAATTTTATTTTTTTCTTAAAGTTTTGTATTTTCTTTCATGATTTAATAATGGACCTACCATTTGGGACTCAATAGAGGGTGAACTCACACTTTTTGACCAACTTCGACACTTAGATGAACATTTTGAAAAAAAACTTCACTTTCTGAGACCTATAACTTTTAAACCGTTAAGAATTTAAAGATGATGTAAACTAGTGATTTGTAACATCTTGTCTATAGATTCTAAATATATATATTTTAAAAAAAAATTTGAATAAAATTTTATTGATTTTTCCATCTCCCTCGAAAATAGTTTTTTTAACAACAAACACCATTTTTTAAGAGTAATGTGCATCCTGAAATGTATAATTTTTTTTCTATAAATCATAAAAACTTAATTCTTTTGAATTTTGGTTTGTAACATCAACATCGAGGGCATGTAGTTGGTTTTCTAGTGATATGTTGAATATTTTTCATTTAATTAAGTTTTGAAGTCTGACTAATTATAATATAGATATAGGTGTACGTTTGAACACATAACTTGTTCTATATATATCAAAATACAATTTTATTGTTTTTGTTAGAAAGAAGACATCAATACCTAGGGCATATATATTTTTGAGATTTTTTTTGAATTAGTTTACTATTTTTCCCAATGTGTTGAACAAAGAAGTTCATGTTCGGTAAAAAACCCAAATTCATAAGAAATAAAACAAAAATATATTAATGAAATTAAATATATTAAAAATTATACTATTTGGAAAACTTATAATAAGGACTAAATACTTAAAAGAACAAAACTTTTAAATGAATTCATTTGACCCCCCAAAAGATAATTTAAAATTGGTTTTTTATTAACATTTGATAGATGCAAAGGAGTCTCCATTGCAAATATGATTTACAAGTAGAGAGGTTCTATCCAAGAAATTTTGATCTAAGATCCTTTGATCTAACTCTCTTCAATTAATTATGTCAGTTGGGACCTCTTAAAGCTTAAATCATATACATTCTAAAAAATATATGATTTCAACAAAAATAAAGATGTACAAAAAAGTGGGAACTAGTATTGTGATTTCACCCTAGAGCCATGGTTGAGTTGTCCAAGCTTTTGGTTGTGTCATTTGTGTTCAGGATGCTATCAACCTTGGAGGTTGTAATGCTAATTTTTATCACAGGAGTAGTACTCTATATCATTGTCATCATGTAATAAGGGTCTATTGTATTGTTTTTAGGTCTTCTAGGATGCTTGAGGGCCTTCAGGAGCCTTGGAATGCACTTGAATGCAAAGTTGCATCTCAAGTGACAAAAATGTAAAAGTTGCATTTTTGATGATTGGCATTGAAAAGTTGGTTCAACCAAATAAATAGTGATAATATAAGACAAAATAAACTTCATTGTATGGGTTGGAGAATCTGGAATGCAAGAGCAAGTTTTTGTGTTTGAAGAAATCTTGTCTTTTCACCGTTTTTTATAGTTTTTCCTTGTTTTTGCTTTATTGTATGGTCCAGTACGGACTTGTCAGTGGAATCTTATTGTATGGAATGATATTTTATTGAATTATCTTTCCATCAAGGTATACTATCCATTCTAAGTGTGTTTGGTTGTAGAGATCTAATTCATTCTCTGTGACTTGGTGTAAAACCCTTGCAAGTAGGGTTTAAGAGAAAAATGGCTCTAACTTGAGCATCCATTGATGGCACGAGTTGAAATAAAATGGAATGCTAGGTTAGGCTCTGTACATATGATTAGAATAGGTTTCCTTTTTTTCCAGGCCTTTGTGGTGTTTGTGCAATGAAGCCCTAGGCTCACAACTAGGAGTTAGTGAGTCCAGGATAACCAGAATGGTGCATTTTAAGAGCACAAAAATATTGGTGGAGCCAAAACTAATATATGGTTGGAAATCCCTATGAATGTCCTTAAATAATCCTTAATTTCCTTGTGCATGTGATTTTACTGGTGGAGCTTTCCAAAGACATCATTTCAAGTCACCCGAGTAGGCCTAGAACCCTTTAAAATAGGGCAGTATTGGAAACCATATGTGTACGGTGAACCCAGATGTAAATTTGTAATATTGTTTGTAACCATGAAAAGGGTATCCAAAACTATAATTTATTTTTTGCCTTATGTGATAATTTTTAAAACTAAGTCCTTAAAACCACCAAGGGAGGGCTAATTGAATTAGGCCTATTTGAGCCCCGTGGAGACAAAGAGAGGTTAGAAAAGATTGGTGATGGGTGTGAAGGTGCTCAAACCTCTTAAAGACTTCAAAGACATTAAGTAAATACATTTTGAATCCATTGTATGAGTTGGTGTGTTGTGATCCTTGCAAAAGTTGTTGGAGCCTCAGGAGTGGTGTGAAGAGATTGAGGTGGCAAACTCAATAGGAAGAGTTGATTGGAAGATATCAGTGGCTATAGCTTGGAGGTCTAGATAGAAAAACCCCTACCAAGTGCCATTGGATGGGCTTGAGGAGTTAGAGGGTTGAGTAGACAAGTAGCCCAACAAGATGAATTTGATTAGCTCTAAGACTCTCTATATCAAAGTGGTATCAGAGCCACCTTTTGAAATATTTGGTGTATGTCAGACTATGAAGAATCAGAAGCAAGTTGAATACTTCCAAAGGAAATGACTCTAGAAGCTTTCCAAAAGATGGTGGCAGAGATGTTAGAAGGATTGGGAAGGAAGTAAAGGAACCAGAAATGCTAAGAAGGAGAAGGGGAAAGTTAAGATAGAATGGGTAGATGAGACAGATGAAGAAGTGGAAGATGGAGAGGAACAAGCAGTAGTAGCAATGACTCAAGACCAAAAGCTTTTCTTGGATGTAGTTAAATCCATCTCCAAGGATAATTTGGATGGATTACCCACCTATGGAGGAAATTTAAATGGAGAAGAGTTGTTAGATTGGATAGAGGCCCTAAATAATCATTTTGATTATAAGGAGGTAGCAGAGGAGAAAAGGGTAAATGTGGCCAAATCAATATTGAGGGGATCAGCCCTAGTTTGGTGGAACATGATGCAAGAAGAAAGGGTACAATAAGGTAAGAAGAAGATAACTTCATGGGAGCATATGAAGATAACGCCTAAGGCTCAATTCCTACCAGGGGATTATGAAGTTCAAATCCACAAGAGATTGCAAAATCTAAAAGAAAGGGAACTAGATGTCAATGCATACACTGAGGAATTCCACAAACTTAGTTTGAGGGCTAGGAAGCATGAGAATGAAGTGGAGAAACTGGCAAGATAAATGAATGGACTTAGGCAAAATATCCAAGATGAAATAAGCATCCTCACACCAAACACTGTTCATAAGTATTTTTAGTTGCCATTAAGGGCAGAGGAAAAGATCAAGGGGAGAAGTGAACAAAATCAGAAACATAGAGGTGGTAAGAATTTTAGAGGTAGAGGAACCTTTGGTAGAGGGTAGAATACTCCAAGAAATGAAGAACAACATAACCATGAAGGAAGTGGGGACTCACAAAGAGGAACATTTAGAGGATCCTATAGAGGAAGAAGCAATTTTAGGGGCAGGTTTGGAAGCTTAGGAAGAGGAAATATAGTCTTCACTGGTAGGTGTTATCATTACAATCAAGTTGGTCATACCATGAGTAGGTGCCTGGGAAAATCCTCTAGTTCAACAAGTTCATACATGGGTGAAAGAAGGACTCAACTAGTACAAGAGGAGGATACTCAGAGTGTGACTTCTCCAATGAGCAAGGTAGGGCCAATGACAGATGGAGAAAATATGATGATGAGAAGGACAATGCTCAAGATACCCCAAGCTCAAGAGCCACCATAGAGGAAAAGCTTATTTAGAACCACTTGTAGCTCACATGGAAACATTTGTAAGGTGATTGTGGATTCAGGTTCCATAGAGAACATTGTCTCAGTTGAAATGGTGGATAAGCTCAAACTAAAAAGATTACCTCATCTCACTCCCTATAAGGTGTCATGGATCAACCGAGGTCAACATGTCTTAGTTGATGAACAAGAATGGGTGGAATTTGAGATTGGTGAATACCAAGACAAAATCTTATGTGACATATTGCCTATGGATTCGTGTCATTTGCTTTTGGGCCAGCCATGGCAATATGATGTGAAAGCCTGTCATGATGGAGAGATGAATAGTAACCTCATGACCAAGAATGGGAAGAAGTACCAAATGGATCTATTACCTGATCCAAAGGAGGAAAAGCAAGTAGGATCAAGTGTGATGTTGATGAGAGGTAAATATTTCCTCAAGGTGTTAAAGAAAGAAAGTCGTCAGGGCCATGCTATAGTGTTGAAGCATTAAGATGAAGCTAAGGCAGATCCAATGAGTGAAGTGCCTCAAGAAGTGCAAGGACTACTAAAGATATATGCAGAAGTTATAGGAGATGACATGCCTGATTATTTTTCTCCAATGAGAGATGTAAATCATCAAATAGACTTGATACCAAGGGCCAATCTACCTAATAAAGCTTCTTATAAAATGACACCTAGTCAAAATGAAGAGATCGCCAAACAAGTGCAAGAACTTTTAGACAAAGGGTTTATTAAAAAGAGTTTGAGTCCATGTGTTGTTTCTACTATGTTAGTGCTTGAAAAAGGATGAAAATGGAGGATGTGCACTGACTCAAGGGAAATCAATAAGATCACTATAAGGTATTGGTTTCCCATGCCAAGGATTGAGGACCTACTAGACAATGTAGGAGGTGCAAGCTACTTCAAAAAGGTGGACTTGAAATCTGGTTATCATCAGATAAGAATCTGATTTGGTGATGAATGGAAGACAACCTTTCAAACCAATGCAGGCCTATATGAGTGGTTGGTGATGCCTTTTGGTCTCACCAATGCACCTAGTACCTTCTAAAGGATCATGAATGAAGTCTTAGTTGAGTTTATTGGAAAATTTGTTATAGTATATCTTGATGACATTTTGATCTTCAGCAGGTCCAAGGAGGAACACCTTAAGCATGTGGAGATGGTCTAGAAGAAGTTGAAGGAGGCTCAACTCAAAATCAACCTTGAAAAATGTGAGTTTTTGAAAACAGTTAGTTTACCTTTGTTTTGTTATTTCACAAGGTTATTTAAAGATGGATCCAAGTAAAGTAGAAGCAATACTTAATTGGTCTACACCTAAGGGCATAAGTGATGTTAGAATTTTTCATGGAATGAAATCTTTTTATAGGAAGTTTGTGAGAAACTTTAGCCATGTTTGTGCTCCTATAGTCAACACTATTAAAAGAGGGATTAAATGTCACTTTAAGTGGGCAGAGGAAGCCAATAAGGGGTTTAAAATGTTGAAATCTAAAATAGCAGATCTGCCAACCCTTAGATTGCCTAATTTTACTCAGTTGTTTATAGTAGAATGTGATGCTAGCCAAAGGGCAATAGGGGTAGTTTTAATCCAAGAAGGCCATCCTATAGCCTTCTTCTCAGAGAAGTTAAATGAAGCTAAGAAAATATACTCTACATATGACTTGGAGTTGTATGCCATGGTACAAGCATTGAAGAAGTGGTGTCATTAATTTCTGCCCAAAGAGTTTGTATTTTTCACTGACAACCATGCCCTTAGCTTCCTCAATGGGCAAGAGAAGTTGAACCAGAGACACCTAAAGTGGGTTGAGGACCTAAAATCATATACCTTCAATATTAAGCATAAAAAGAGCACAAAAAATAAGGTAGTTGATGCATTAAGTAGGAGAGTCATGACTATGAAGGAGATACAATTGCAAATTGTAGGATTGAATGAGTTAAAAGACCTCTACAAGGATGATAAATATTTTGTAGAGATATTTCCTGTTTGTTCTAAATTTTCTAACACCTCACATGTCTCTTATTCAGAATATATGATACAAGAGGGTTTTCTATTAAAAAGACATCTTCTTTTCATACCCCAATATTCTATGAGACAAAACATAATCTAAGAAAAGCATCAAGGAGGTCTAGGAGGTCATTTTGGCATAGATAAGACTTTGGAGAAGGTTGGTAGGTTTTACTATTGGCCCAGGTTGCAATCAAAAGTGAGAAGGTTTGTGGAACAATGTGTAATCTATCAAAGAGAAAAGGATTCATCAAGTAATGCAGGTCTATACCAACCTTTGGTCATACCTTAGAGGCCTTGGGAATGTTTGAGTATGGATTTTGTGGTGGGCTTACTGAGAACTCCAAGGGGATTTGATAGTGTGTATGTGGTGGTAGATAGGTTTAGCAAAATGGCATATTTTATACCTTGCAAGAACACCAATGATGCCACCTACATTTCAGGCCTCTTCTTCAAGGAGATAGTTAGAAATCATGGCCTTCCAATCAGAATAGTCAGTGATAGGGATGTGAAGTTCATAAGCCACTTTTGGAGGACACTTTGGAGAAAGCTGGGCACCAAGTTATCCTTTTCATCTACCTATCATCCTCAATCAGATGTTCAGATAGATGTAGTCAATAGATCACTGGGTAATTTGCTAAGATGTCTTACAAAACATCATGGGTAGACTTGAGATTTGGTACTCGGTCAGGCAGACTATGCATACAATGACTCAGTGAACCGAAGCACAGGTAAAAGTCCCTTTGAGATAGTGTATGGATTTCATTCTAGGGGCATACTAGAGCTCAAAGATCTTAGTTCTATGGCACCTAAGAGTGCACAAGGTGAGAATTTTGCAGAATGTATCAAAGAAGTGCATGATAAGGTAAGGCATACCTTACAACAAAAGTCCGAGCAGTATATGGTGAATGCTGATAAAACAAGAAGGAATGTGCAATTTAAAGTTGGAGACTTAGTATTAGCATACCTAAGGAAGGAGAGACTTCCAAAAGGGAAGCCTACAAAGTTATTGATGAAGAAGATTGGACCTCTCAAGGTGGTGCACAAATATGAACAAAATGCATATGAAGTTGAACTACCTCCCACCTTGGTTATTTCTCCTATCTTTAACATATGCGATATCTATCCCTACAAGGGAGAATCACAAACACATCGATTGGACATTTCATCACAAGTTAATGAAGATTGGGTGAGAGATTTACCACCATGTCAACTGGTCAAGTTGGAAAGTATCTTGGAAAACAAGGTGATAAAGAAGACAAGGAAAGGACTCTACAAGCATTATCTTTTAAAGTGGGAAGGGCTACCTGAATCAGATGCTATGTGGATTTCCAAATCAGATATACTCCAACATGGTGTGGAAATTCCAGACCTCTTAACTCAAGGGACTTCAGTTCTTTGTCCCAAGGGAGTATGGTGCAGGGAACCTATCACTCCAGAAAAACTTTTTTTTGGTCTTAAAGTTTTGTGTTGTCTTTCATGATGTAATAATGGACCAACCATTTGGGACTTAGTAGAGCCATGGTTGAGTTGTCCAAGCTTTTGGTTGTGCCATTTGTGTTTAGGATGCTATCACCCTAGGAGGTTGTAATGCTAATGTTGATCACAAGAGTAGTACTCTAGATCATTGTCATAATGTAATAGTGGTCTATTGTATTGTGTTTAGGTCTTCTAGGATGCTTGAGGGCCTTCAGGAGCCTTTGAATGCACTTGAATGCAAAGTTGCATCTCGAGTGACAAAAATGTAAAAGTTGTTGAGAAAAATTTTGCAAAAGTTGCATTTTTGATGATTGGTATTGTAAAGTTGGTTCAACCAACTAAATCATGAGCATATAAGCCAAAATAAACTTCATTGTATGGGTTGGAGAATCTGGAATGCAAGAGCAAGTTTTTGTGTTTTGAAGAAATCTTGTCTTTTCACCATTTTTGTCATTTTTTCCTTGTTTTTTCTTTATTGTATGGTCCAGTACAGACTTGTCAATGGAATCTCATTATAGGGAATGAGAGTTGATTTAATTAGCTTTCCAACAAGGTATACTAGCCATTCTAAGTGTGTTTGGTTGCAGAGATCTAATTAATTCTCTGTGACTTTGTGTAAAACCCTTGCAAGTAGGGTTTAAGAGAAAAATGGATCTACCCTGATCATCCATTGATGGAACCATTTGAAATAAAATGGAATTCTAAGATAGGTTTCCTTGTTTTTCAGGCCTTTGTGGTGTTTGTGCAATGAAGCCCTAGGCTCACAACTAGGAGTTAGCGAGTCCAGGACAGCAAGAGAAGTGCATTTTAAGAGCACATAAGGATTGGTGGAGCCAAAAATAAGACATGGTTGGAAAGCCCTATGAATTTCCTTAAATAATCCTTGATTACATTGTGCAGGTGATTTGACTGGTGAAGCTTTCCAAAGATATCTTTCCAAGTCACCCGGGTAGGCCTAGAACCCTTAGAAATAGGGTAGTATTGGAAACCATATGTGTAGGGCTAACCTAGATGCAAATTTGCAATATTGTTTGTAACCTTGAAAAGGGAATCCAAAACTATAATTTATTTGTGTCCTTATTTGGGAAGTTTTGAAACTAAGTCCTTAAAACCACCAAGGGAGGGCTAATTGAATTAGGACTATTTGAGCCCGGTGGAGACAAAGAGAGGTTAGGAAAGCATGGTGATGGGTGTGAAGGTTATCAAACCTCTTAAAGACTTCAAAGACACTAAGTAAATGCACTTTGAAATCATTGTATGAGTTGGTGTGTTGTGATCCTTGTAGAAGTTGTTAGAGCCTTAGGAGTGGTGTGAAGAGATTGAAGTGGAAAACTCAATAGGAAGAGTTGATTGGAAGAGATTAGTGGCTATACCTTAGAGGAAAGCCAAAGTGGATCAGACCTTGGAGGTCTAGATAGAAAAACCCCTACCAAGTGCCATTGGATGGGCTTGAGGAGTTAGAGGGTTGAGTAGACAAGTAACCCAAGAAGGTGAATAGGATTTTCTCCAAGAATCTCTGCATCAGCCTTTCCTCTCGAGTTGCCCTTAGGGCACCATTAAGGCTGGTAAGAGGGGAACAACCTAAGTGGCAATGACTAAAGCCAACTAATCGAAGCCACTATAAATAAATGTGTATGTGATGAAAATAATATACGATGAGTGTTACATGTTGTCATAATGACGTTATGCCTCCCTCAGTGCCTATAAGGTACGTTAAAATTTGCAAATAATAACCTCTATGGACTGGGAGACCTCCCTTAATGGAGTGTAAAACATTGTTGATTGTGACCACTTGAATAAAACCCTTTCTAAACACCTTAGAAATTAGAAGCCAAACTGAATCAGTAACCAAACACTTGAATTATCACATTGCAAGGGTGGGGAAGAATCTTCCCCCGAGACACTCACCATATATCTCCCAAGATAATAAGCCAATTTAGGAGTGATCTTCTTTGGTCTAATTTATGGAAAAACGCAAAAAAATGGGCACACCCTAGGGTGTGACAAGGTTGTTTGAGCTGATGGAGTATCAAGATGTGGGTTGTGGTAATACTTGTGGCCTTTTGACCATTAGGAGAGTCTACTTGATGTGTTATCGATTGACCAATTATAGTGAAAAACAAAAAGGGGTCTTGGAAAAGACTCCAACATTCATGGGAATTTGAAAAAGTTTCTTAAACAAGTATAATTTTCATGGTATTTTCTTTTTAATGTGTCTATTGTGTCCTTTTCTACATTTCACCAAATTCAAACATTTTAGAAAACACCAAAAATAAAGTGGAACATCAAACAAAGTTTTGTCAAATAACACAACAAGATCAAATCCCTCAAAGTAAAATGTCAACATCAAACCAAAACTTTTACAAAATTCCAAGATGAAAAACATAACATTCTCAAGTGATCTTAAGTCCTAGACATATAGTTCTTGCATAAGTCCTTTAGTGTCATCATACTGCACAATTTTTTTGCACAAGTCCTCACATCACAAAAAGAGTAGTCTTCAACCAAGTTGCATTCACTCATATAGAATTCAGTATTGCATTAGAGTCTACAAAACATACCTTAATACATGGGTCTAAAAGGAGACAATGATTTTCCTTTTGAACAACCCAATCTTGGGCCAAACAACGACCAATTAGAAATAATTGATAGTTTGGAAAACCTTGATTGGGAACTACAAGTTGATCATTCTTAGTACGATATAGTTGGAATCGTCATAGATAATGAGACCTAGAAATTTGTCCGTCTTGATAAAAAAATGAGGAAGAAGATAAAAAAGGCATCTCAAAAAGAAGCCATCAGACAATTGGTTAAAAATACCATAGCAGAGTTGTTAAATCCTCATTAGAGTCCTTAAGGAAAGTATCAATCATCATGAGGCTCCATATAGTCTGCAATATAATCCTTAGCATATGGGTCTAAAAGGAAATGACATTCCCATTTGATTAACCCAATCTTGGGTCAAACAATGTTCAATTAAAAATAATTCATGGGTTAAACATACTTGCTAAGGAATTGATAAATGATCAAGACCTTCGACATAGTCCAAGTTGTCATAGATGATGAAGTTCAGAAGGTAGTACAAATTGAAACAGACCTTGAAAATCAAATCAAAGAAGAGGCAGAATTTGAAGCATTTCGGCAATACACTGAAGATATTGTGTTTGAATTCCCAAATCCCTGATAGCAACTCTTCACTCATAGATTGCATTATCTGTATTTTAGTCTTTAGAAATTCTTAGAAGCATACCTAGCTACATTTATTTGAGTCTTGCATTTGCATTTTAGAGAGTCTTAAAGAGTCAAGATCACATTGGAATAATATTCATGCCATTAACACGTTCTCAAAAGGTGAAACATCAGATGGAACCTAACAATGACTCTTCGCTTAACCCAACATGGAATATAAAATTATCCACAAATCAACAGCTATCGGGTAGGACACTCGCAACCTTATCAACAAACACAAACAAGATGCCTTCCATTAATGAAATACAACATAATCTCACAAGAGAAGAATTGGAAGCAACCCAACAAGCTCCTACAACACTTTTAATTCTCAACGCTCTCATCAATAATGATAGAGATAGATATCTTGCACTATTAGTCCAAAATTAAGCCAAATTACCTCCAGGTGTGGACATTTTGGCTATATTACCACTAGGTGTGACATTGAGTCAAAATGTTTCTCAAGTACCTACTATTACAAAGACTAAACTAACACTTGCTACATCAACCCAGGGTGTATCTCAAAATACTCAAGCAACTACAACTGTAACACCATCAATAGTTGCATCAACAAGTACTAATGTTATATCTCAGAAAATACCCATTGTAACAACACAAGCTACAATAGCTCAAAACCATACTTCGATAAGTATAACTCAACCTTAAGTTTTAGGTGGATCCACCTACATTGGCCAAAATGTTAATCAAGGAATAACTAGCTCAACTCAGTCGAATGTCAATACACAATTTGCATACTTTACACCACCTAATGGGACTTATGGTACACAAATACATGGTCAGTCTACATTTCAACAAGCTCAAAGGTACTCCAATACTATCCCTTTTGTTGGAAACACTCATCAAGTCAATACACCATTGACACAAACAAAGATTCGGACTAAAAAAATGGAGTATCTTCAGAAATACATGACCAATATGCAAACAGTCAATGATAAAAAGAGCTATACAAGGGAGAACCTCCATCCATATCCTTTTGACAAAAAGTTATACATGCCACCTTTTCCCATGCATTTTGAAACTCCAAGGTTCAAGAAATATAGAGGGAAAGGTGATCCTCGAGATCATGTTAGAGAATTATTCATGACATGTATTGAGGTAGCTCACGATGATACATACTTAATGAGGCTATTTTCCAAAAATCTTGGAGGGACAACATTAGAATGGTTTTCAGACCTCCCACCTAAGATTTCTTCATGGGGTGAATTGGTCGAGTTATTTTTATCAAACTTTGTATTCAATATAGATAATCCAGTTACCTTGATGGATTTATGTACAACAAAGCAAAAGGAAGGAGAAACCTTTGCTACATTCTTGCAAAGATGGAGAGGTTTATACTGCAGATGTCTTAGTCACATCCCTGAAGTTGGGCAAGTAGACATTTTGAATGAAAATCTTGTACCTCCAATTGAGTATCCATTACAAATGCAATGCCTAAACAATTTTAAAGACATTACTAAAAAAGGCATCAAGTGTGAAAGAGGCCGATTAGAACAAGGGAAACTAAAACACCACAAAGATAATGGGCCAAACACAAGTACAAACAATGAAAGGCCAAAATTTTGGCCTAGGAATAAAAAGGAGTTGTTGATGCCTGTGTTGTAAACAGAGCTCAACTAGTAGCATTTTTTGTAAGGACTAGCTGATTTTGCCAATAAGAATCTACACTGTAGTCAAGCAATCTAAGGCCACCAAGGGCAAGCATACCCAGAAGAAGCTTTACACCCCTTGGTGAACCTATTGAATCAACACTTAAAAAACTGATACAGAGCAATACCATAACTTTACCAGAAGCTAGGCCATATGAACCAAGTCCATTCAATCTCGCTTGGTGGAATGACAATGATTTCTATGAGTACCATTGTAATAAAGGTCATAAGACAACAAGTTGTTACAAACTGAAGAACCTCATACAAGATCTCAATGATCAAGGAGACATTACTGTGGATACCAATAAGGCACCAAACATATATCATACCATCTTCAAGGATCCTTTTGTCAAGCATGACAAAGGAAAGGCTTCTAGTTCCAATCCACACAACAATACTGCCAATTATACTAATATCACATTTGATTGTGCCATAAAAACACTCAATGCAGGAGATGACATAGTGACTACAATCAAAATAAATCCCACAAATAGAGATTGTGATGTGTCATCACTAGAAGATCAAAGGTCACATTACAAGGGGTACCTTAAAATCCCCCTTCAACAAATAGAAACTACAATATGGTGGATCAATTGAAGCGAACTCCAACCCAAATTTTATTATTTGAGTTACTCCACATCTTGCCATCTCATAAGGCAGTCCTTGACAAAGCATTACAAGATTCAGTTGTTGCCAAAGATATTGATGAGAACACATTCCAGTCCATGGTTGGAAACTTGGCAGCTTCAAAGGTTGCATTCACTGAGCAGGATGTACCTACAGACCGACCCATGCATAATGATCCCTTACACTTGGAAGCTTTGATTGAGCAAAAGAAAGTTTGAAGCGTACTTATAGATGGTGGAGTCAGCCTTAACATATGCATATTACATTTGATCAAAGCTTTGGGATATTTTGAACATTATATTGATTCTACCATGAGAATCAAATGACGAGGAATGCCCTTCTAAGGGTGTAGTGACTTTTCCAATACAAATAGGACCAGTTACAATAGACATCACCTTTCAAGTCCTAGATAGAGAATTGGGGTACAATATGCTATTAGGCCGCCCATGGATACATACCATGCAACCAGTACCATCAAATTTTCACCAATGCGTGAAGTTCCCATACAATGGCATTGAGATCACCATCCATGGTGACCCAAACCCTTTTCAACACTACAATTATTTAAGGGTAAGAACAAATAATCAAGTGCCAAACAATCAAGAAGCTCCACTTTACTTACAAATAAAATCATTATCAATCATAGAAATAAAAAAATGCACCCACCACATCTTCTTTACAGATTAAGGAAGTTGGTTGTGTGGAATATTCCATTTCAAGTACCTCGACTGGAAAACAAGCATCTCTTTCTCCCAGGTCTTTTGGGAAGCCTCAGAACAAAATAATGAAGTAAGATAAATGATAGGAGATAGTGAAGTACTCAAATTCATGCTCTTTTATTAGATGAGGAGACTTACAAGAAGAATCTCTAGATGAAGATGTCAATCACTGGATATATAGAGAAGAAGACAACATGACAATACCCAGGTTACCTCTAGACCACTATGGAAATGGTTGTAAGATGCTACAAAAACATGGGTATGATGGTACCATGGGATTGGGATTGTAGAAGCAAGGAAAATTAGAACTTGTTCTACCACATGAAAACCTAGAGAATCAAGGGCTAGAATATAAACATGTACCAAAGGTAACTAAGGCAAGGCAACGTACACTAGATATACTAAACAAGCCTAGGTTACTCTCAGAGTACATACCTAACAATCAATCAAGTCAACACAAGAATTTCCCTCTCCATCTCACAAAAGAAAAGGAGCACCAACATCTCCTAGTATGGAATCAGATGTTGAAGATATGAGGCAACTTCTACAAAAAAGTAACACAAAATCATCTAGCAATACAAAACTAAAAAACATCTGAACAAGCAAATATGGTAACAGATATTGGCTTCGCACCAACAAATGAGCCTAATCCTTGGTTATAGTCAATACTTTTGCCAAGAGAAACAACTCTTTCTCCTCCATTTGAGTCAGATGAAGAAAGCCTACAATGACTAATACCAAGCTTAAGACCGATATCCACAATAAAAAGGAGGCCCACTATTCAATCTCGGCTACAAGAAAGAGAGGAGATGAGTGACATAGTCAAAAAAAGTAAAACATACATAGAAAGTGTGACAAATTCTCATGACTATAAATTCCCATCTGATAATGATGACAACCCACAAGCAATTTATGATGAGGACATATCAGGTCATCCAAATAACCAAGTATGCATGTTATCAAGATCTTCTACGAAAGAAGGGAACAATGATCTACCCCTTATGCATCCATATTTGATTGACTGGGGGCAAAAATAAAATCCACAATTAGATTGGTTCCAAAATGATGAATTCATAGCCAAATTCTTGGGTGCATGGGAAAGACTCCCTCATGATGATCACAAGATTGGCTTTGCAATAGATATAAACAAAACTGCATATTTTGGAGAAGCAAGTTCCTCTTCTAGTCAAGACAATGGTAATGAAGAAGAAAATAACATAATGGATACTCTTCCTCTTGATAATGAATAATCAACATTATTGTTAGAAGAAACCAAAGAAATCAACATTGCTAATGTTGAAAAAGTTTGTAATATAGACCTAGCAAAGTCCCTAAATTCAACAGAAAAAGAGAAGTTTATCAAATTATTTAAGAAAAGACCCATCAATTTCACATGTTCTTATGAAGATATGCTAGGGTTAGATCCTGAATTGGTCTTACATCATTTCCCATTACTTCTAGGAGTAAAACCATATAAGAAAAAACTCAGGAAGATGCACCCTCACATAGATTTGTTAGTAAAAAATGAGCTACAAAATTTGTTTGAGGTGGGTTTTATTAGGCAAATAGACTATGCTGAATGGATTTTAAATCTAGTTCCAGTATCAAATCATAATGGAGGTATTAGGATTTGCACTAATTGCAGAGATCTCAACAAAGCTTGCCCAAAGGATGATTTCCCACTTCGTAACATAGACATGATAGTGGACTTGATAGCTAGAAGTAAAATTCTCACTCATGGACATTTTTTTCTGGTTATAATCAAATCAAAATTGCACAAGAAGACCAACCTAAGACAACATTCACTTGTCTGTGGGGAACATATTGCTAGAATGTGATGCCATTCAACCTTAAAAATGCATGCGCTACTTATCCAAGGGCAATGACAACCTTGTTCCATGACATGATACGCACAATCATGGAAGACTATGTAGAAGATTTGCTAGCGAAATACAACACAAGAGATGATCATCTAAAAATATTAGCTAAAATATTTAATAGACTTCAGCAATACAATGCATGACTCAATCCAAAAAATGTGTTTTCGGAGTAACATCTAGAAAACTCTTAGGATTCATTGTATCCAATCGTGGCATTGAAATAGATCCAGAAAAACTAAAAGTCATTTTATACATGTTGTCACCCACTAAACTCAAGCAACTCAGAAGTCTACAAGGTAGATTACAATCCATAAGGTGTTTCATTGCCTAATTGGCAGAAAAGTGCCAGCCATTTCAACACCTTCTAAAGAAAGGTGTCACATTCAAATGGACATAAAAATGTTAGGAGGCATTCCAGAAACTAAAAGAATATCTTTTGTCCACGCTAGTATTGGTTCCACACATGCACGAGAAACCATTACTCTTGTATATAGCTACAACAATTTCCTCCTTAGGTGCTCTTCTAGCACAACATGATGAACAGGGAAAAGAGAGAGTTGTCTATTGCATTAGTCGAACACTCATTGGATATGAACTCAATTACACACCAATAGAAAGAGCATGTCTTGAAATAGTTTTTGCATCACAAAATATGAGACATTATATGTTGAGTTATAAAGTCCAGCTCATCGCACAGTTTAATCCACTCAAATACTTGATCAAAAAAGAAACTTTAACTGGAAGGCTTGCCAAGTGGGTCATGATACTTAGTGAATTCGACATTAAATATGTAGACAAAAAATCCATTAAAGGACAAATCATAGAAGATCAACTTGCTGAAGCACCCCTACAAGACAATCATCCAATGGTGGTAGATTTTCCAGATGAATCAGTATTTACACTGTCAGCACAAACTTACTGGAATCTATTCTTTGATGGGTCTCACACAAATCATGGAGAAGAAGCGGGAATTCTATTTATAACTCCTCAAGGAGATTCAATTCCCAAATTATTTAGGATAATCTTCCCTTACACCAATAACATCATTGAATATGAAGCCCTACTGGTAGGACTCTGTACTGCACTATAGTGGAAAATCATGGAGCTTCAAGTCTTTAGAGACTCATAGCTTATTATTAATCAAATCAATGATGATTATATTATAAAAGATGATAATATAACACCCTACAAACAATTGGTAGAATAATACAAACAACACTTCACCAATGTAACATTTGAACAAATACCAAGAGAGGAGAAAAAGGCAGCTGATGCAATGACAACAATAGGCTCTCTCTTGGATATGCCACATGATGGAACTCAATTTGCATTTCAAGTGGAACAACTCATTGTGCCAACTCATGAAATACCATCCATTGAATATATATGTATGATAACATGACCCGAGTCTCCATGGTATAGAGATATATATGCATACCCGCATGATCAATATATACCTCATGCTGATCTTTCACAGAATCAAAGGAAGGCACTCATTCGATAATAGCCAAGACATTCAATCATTGCTGACACTTTGTACAAAAAAAATGTAGAAGACACCTTACTCAAATGCCTCAATTTTGAGGAGGCACAAATTACCTTGAAACAAGTTCATGATGGCATATGTGGGGCATATTCTTCTGGACCAACCCTAAACACTGTTACGAACAAGTTATTATTGGACTACATTGGAAAAGGATGCTTACAGGTGTGTCCAAAGATGCAAGCAATGCTAAATACATGGAAGCTTGATTCATGCACCTACTCAAGATCTTCATCCAATAACATCACCATGGTCATTTTCACAATGGGGATTAGATCTTGCAGGGAAAATAAACCCTACCTCCTCCAACAAACATAAGTTTATTCTCATAGCTACTGAGTACTTCACAAAATGGGTTGAAGGCAATCTCAATGACCTTTACAATAAGGAAGCAAATAGCTAAATTAATTTTGAATTATATCATTTGCATATATGGAGTTCCCATGTGCATTATAATTGACAACGAATGACCCTTCAAAAATCAAGAAGTAACTAAACTCTGCAACCAATTTCACATCCAACAATGTTTTACCACACCCTACTATCCCCAAAGAAATGGTCAAGTTGAGGCAATAAACAAGAGTATTCTGAAAATTTTAAAGAAAGTCATCAATGATACTGGGCAAGATTGGCATCTCCAGCTCTCTGGGCCTATCAAATTGGTGTCCGCATAACCACTGGTACCACACATTACTCTTTAGTTTATAGTTCAGAGGCTATTTTACCTATCGAGGTAGAATTTACATCACTAAGAGTCTTTCTAAAAAACATTATCTCAAAAGAAGACTACAAAGTAGCACACTTACATGAACTAGAATTCCTAGACGAAAAAATGACAAAGCGCTCTAAATCATTTAAAAGGACATCAAAATAGGATGAGACGAAGCTACAATAAAATAGTGAACCCACATTGCTTCAAGGTAGGCAACATTGATCTTAATGAAAATCAAAGGAGTCTCATTGAATGCAAAAAACCAGGAAAGTTCAATCCTAACCGGTTAGCTCCTTTTGTTATAACCAAAGAAGTTGGAAATGATGCTTTTCATTTGTAAAAAATGGAGGGAGATCCACTCCCCGATCCCATTAACATCAGACACCTAAAAAGATATTACATCTAAGAGTGGGTTCGCTTAATTTTCAGTACTGTATTTCCATATTTCCTTACTGAATTGCATATCTTCATTTCAGAATACATCAGAGTTGCTTGCACAACCAATAGTTACATACCATTATTGATTTCTCATTTAGTTGCATCAATAACACAAGATTATTGTTTGAGTTGTTCACTTGTCTGCAATGAAAGGAAAGAAGGTGGACTCATTTCCTAGATACTTGATCATGAAGTCTTTAGGAGGCCTTTAGTCATTCATTTTTCTCCTTGTCATTGAGCTTTATCAATGGTTGAGTAGAGGTTTCACTAATGAACCTTGTTACCCAAAATCTATCATTTGCTATACCTCACACATTAATCAACGCTCTAAGTCATTATAGATACCTGGTTGGTCATGTGGCTAGTAAAAAATCAATAAACTCTAATTCAACATCGTTTTAATCATCATACCCATGTAGGTTTCATTACTTACAAGCCAAGGCAAGAAAATGAAGAAAAAGAAAAGAAAAATACTATGCCGATTTCCATCTCAAGGAAAAATTAAAAAATGATATATTACTAAAATATCACGTATACAAGTGTGATAATAAAAGGCTTGACTATGGGAAAATACAAATAACTCCATCAAGGCTATGGACGCCTGTTGGCAATGTGTTGGCATTATAACAGACAAGGAGAGATTGTTGGCATTTCAATAAGGATATTGAGAAGGTTGTTGATGATTATGGATATAACTGATTAAGGATGTTTACTATCTTAATATTATTATTTTGTCATTGATGTCAAGAAATTGATTTTCTAATTCAGTATGATGTTGCCATATCTTAAGAAGTATGATTTGATGAGTATAAAGATGTCGGTAAAAGACACAGAAAGAATGTGATGAATAAGGGGAGGAATAAGTTATTCAATGGGCAACTATTATCGAGTTAGACAATGATGAGATCATGATGTTTAGATTGTTTTGATATCCTACATATGTTGTTAATTGCAAGGTTAATACTATACTATGTTACCGAGCAAAGAACCTAGTCAGTAAACCCTAAGGAACCTAGTTGGTAAACCCTAAGGTTATCACTATCAATTAATGAAGGCAGAATGTCTACCGAGTGAAGTTTAGTATTTAACAAGTTGCAACCGAGTAGTAACAGAATGCATTGAATGAATCAAAGCATTATTTAATGAAGGAAGCTGATGAGCTGGAACTGATTAAATGATTGGTATGTCGTGCATGAAGCTTGTTAAAGAATCTATGGTAAAGGAAAATCGACAGGAAGATCTATAGCTCAGATTGAATGACAATACCCTAGCACAAGTTCCAAGAAATGTATGCAAGTTCCAAGGTGGGGTAAAACATTTTCAGATCGAAGGATACATTGAAACTGGTCAAGTTTAAAGATCTAATGGCTATGATTGATCATGTGATATGTGATCAAGGAGATTAAGCGGTTGGCAAATTGTTTATAAATAAGGAACTGTTTATAAACAATGTATGCGGGCAAGTGTATGCATAGGGATGCTATATAGTGATTACCGAGCATAGAAGCTTGAAGACCTATTTGAATAACAGAGTATAGAGCCTAGCAAATGGACAAGATAAGTCCTAGATTGTATTGTGCAAATAAGAATCTGCTTTAGCATTTTAGATGTGAAGTTGTAGATAGATTTTTATTACTATTATTTTGTAAAGTGACAAAAAATCTCTCAACCGAGTGGACTTAACAGTATTATTTGTAAAACCCTCTAGCAAGGTGACATTCTGATTGAGTGTTTGAAATCCTTTAACAAGGTCACTTCTAACAAGGTGAGGATCCTAACAGATCTGAGGGAAATCCCTTAACCGGGTCACATCTAGCAATGTGTTTGTAATCTTTAACAAGATTTGCTTCTAACTGAGCATACTCTAGAAGAGTATATTTCTTAGTGGGTCCAAAATCCCATAGTGGTTTTTCCCTATTTGGGTTTCCACATTAAATCTGGTGTTATGAGTTTTATGATGTTTATATGCTTTTGAGTTTGCATGTTTAGCCGTTTTGGTTGTATTACTGAAGTATATGTTATTGAGGTTGAATCTGTTGTTTTTATGGAAGATTAAGGTTGTATGATTCACCCCCCCCTCTCATCTTATTAGCTTGGCATCTGTACTTAACATTAAGTATCAGAACTATCAATTGGTATCAGAGCTTTGGACTCCAGAAGAAAAGTTTAAAGGTACTTGAGGCAAAGATCCAAAGATGTATAAGAGGGATGCACCAAAGCTAAAGAAGTCAAGTTTCTCTACATGGTAGAAAAGGATGAAGTTGCACCTATTAGGAGTTGGAGAATATGCTGTATATTATCTAGAGAATGATCTCATTACATCGAGCACCTATCCATTGACTATGGAAGAGATAAAGGCAAAGCAAGAACATATCCAAGCAATGATTGAAATAACATCTGCATTGACTGACTCAGAGTTTAATGATCTAGAAGGCTGCAATGATGCAAAGGCAATGTGGGACAAGCTCATATCTGTGTATGGTGGAGATGAACATGTTCAAAGAGAAAAACTGGATAGTCTAAGAGGACAACTTGAATCTATGAGGATGAATAAAGGTGAGAACATAACCCAGTACAATACAAGACTAAAGGAGATTGTCAATCAAATCAAAGGAGCGGGTGGAACTATTAAAGAAAAGGATATAACAAGTAAGTTTTTAAGAACCCTTCTACCAACTTATGCAATCCGAGTCTCTGCAATCAATGAATTAAGGTCTGTACCCAATATGCCAGTTTCTTTAGATGCTACTATTGGTAAGCTACATGCATTTGAGTTAAGTAATTTTGATAACAGTGGGTCATCGGTAAATAAAGTTGAATCTGCATTTAGTTCTTTTCATATTGGTAAATCTGATGATTACAATGATAGAATGAGTAAGTACACTAAAGGGGATCACAGTGGAGAAAGTGAAATATTTCGCAAGAACATGGAAGAAGTACACAAATTGTATGAGGAAATCAGAAAGCAAGTAGAATTTGGAGCAGTATTAGCCAGAAGGTTACCGAGAGACAAAGGTAAGTATAAAGGAAAACTACCTTTGAAATGTTTCAATTGTGATAAGATAGGACATATGGCTTCTAATTGTCCTGACAAAGATTCTACTAAAAAGAGAGATTATCAAGATGATAGACAGAAAGATAATCATTACAAAGGACACCGAGATTTTAGAAGAAGAGATAGAAAGTCATGCTTAATAGTCGATGAGGAATCCAATGATGATAAATCAGATGAAACTGATACAGAGGAAGTAGTTTATGTGGCTATCAAAGATGGATCAGATGAAGAAAGGTATGACGAAAAAGCTCTAATATCTCACATAAATACTAATGATTCTTGGATCATAGATAGTGGATGCTCACATCACATGACAGGTGATAAACACAAGTTTGTTATGTTAGAAGATTATGATGGAGGTTATGTAAGATTTGGTAATGATGCACCATGTCCGGTAAAAGGTAAAGGATCCATAACACTTCTTTATAATGCAAAATGTAATGATGTTTATTGGGTTGAATGTTTGAAATACAATTTGTTGAGTGTAGAAAACCTAAACAATACAGGTTACCGAATAGAATTTCAGAAAGGAATTGTCAAAGTTCATGACAAGTATGGAAAGTTAGCTGCTACCGGGACACAAACAAAAGGTAACAAATTTCACCTTGACTCAACTCATAACAAGTGTTTGTATGCAAAGATAGATGATACCTGGTTATGGCATAAAAGGTTTTGTCATGTAAATTTTGATAATCTAATCAAAATAAGAAAGAAGCACCGAGTAAGAGGTCTACCGAGTTTGGAAAAGCTTGAGAATGCTATGTGTCGAGGATGCCAGATGGGTAAAATGACAAGATCAAGCTTTACAAGTAAGTCCTACACTTCTAATGGAATTTTAGATCTTGTGCACACTGATCTTTGTGGTCCTATGAAAGTTCAAAGTTATTATGGTGAGAAATATTTCATATTATTTGTGGATGATTATTCAAGGATGATGTCAGTTATGTTTTTAAAAGAAAAATCATAAGCTTTTCAAATGTTTAAATAGTACAAGGCAAGATTTGAAAATGAAACAGGAAGACAACTGAAATGTCTTAGATTAGATAGAGGAGGAGAGTTCACATCTGATGAGTTCAACTTATTCTACAATGATCATGGTATAAAAAGACAAGTCTCTGCACCGAGAACTCCACAATAAAATGGAATTGCTGAGAGAAGAAACAAATCTATTGTGGATTGTGTCAGAACCCTGATGATTGAAAAGAAAGTGCCACAAACATTTTGGAGAGAAGCAATAAGCACAGCAGTTTACACCCTGAACCGAGTACAACTGAAAAAAGGAACTTTGAAGACACCATATGAAATCTGGTATGACAAGAAACCTAATGTAAGTTACTTCAAAATCTTTGGAAGTAGATGCTATGTTCACAAATATGATAGAAATGGAAAGTTTGATCAGAAAAGTGAAGAAGGAACATTTCTTGGTTATTCTTCTATAAGTAAAGCATTTAAATGTCTAATCAAATCATCTAACAAATTAGTAGAAAGTGCAAATGTGAAAATTGATGAATTTGCAGAAAGAAATGATGAAGAAAATTCCAAGGAACCAGAAGATTATGATGAATTTGTCTATGTTCAATCGACAAGTCTTACCGAGAGAACTCTTGAAGGAAATGAAGATAATGTCCAGTTACTGAGTGATGAAGAAGATCATACAAAGCCTACCGAGCCTATATTAGCCAAGTATGTTAGAAGACATTATGTATCAAGTCAGATTATAGGAGATAAGGATGATCTAGTGATGACAAGGAACAAACTGAGACAAAACACATGTCTGATATCTGAATTTGAACCGAGGATAGTGAAAGAGGCATTTAACAGTGAAGATTGGATAAATGCTATGACAAAAGAGATTGATCAAATCAAGAAGAATGACACATGGACACTGGTCCCAAGACCGAAGGACAAAAATGTAATCGGTACAAAGTGGATTTTCATAAACAAGTTGAATGAAAAATGTGAGGTCATTCAAAATAAAGCAAGACTAGTTTGCAAAGGTTATGCCCAAGAAGAAGGAATTGATTATGGTGAGACTTTTGCACCTATGGCAAGACTTGAAGGAGTAAGAACATTGTTGGCATATGCTGCTTACAAAAATTTCAAGGTATATCAAATGGATGCCAAATCTGCATTTCTGAATGGTATATTAGAAGAAGAAGTCTTTATTGAACAACCGGAAGGATTTGTTGAAGACAAGAATAAAGATCAGGTATGTAAATTGAACAAAGCTTTATATGGTCTGAAACAAGCACCTAGAGCATGGTATGAAAGACTACACTCTTATTTAATCAAGATTGGTTTTATAAGAACAAGTGAAAACAACAATATGTACATGAAGAATGATAAAAATGGAATACTGATCTCAGCCATATTTGTTGATGATATTATCTTTCGTGGAAATAAATCTCTATGCAAAAACTTTGGAAATGAAATGAGCAAAGAATTTGAGATGTCATTAATTGATGAGATAAAGTATTTTATAGGTTTACAGATACTACAAATGAAAGATGAGATTTTCATTACTCAATCCAAGTACATAAAGGAAATCTTGAAGAAATTTGGAATGGAGGATTCAAAACCAGTAAGTACTCTTATGACTACCAACTGTAAATTATCAAAGAATAATGAATCTACATCTATTGATGAGACACTTTACCGATCCATGATTGGAAAGCTACAATATGTTGTTCACAACAGGCCAGACATAGCACATGCAGTAGGTATAGTTGCAAGATTCTCTACAAATCCTAAGGAAACACACATGACAACAATCAAGAGAATTTTTAGATACTTGAAAGGCACTGAGGATTATGGCTTAGTATATCAGAAAAGAAATGATTTTGATTTAAAATTTTATACTGATGCTGATTGGGCAGGCAACATTGATGACAGAAAAAGCACAAGTGGAGGAGCTTTCTTTTTAGGAGAAAGACTAGTGAGTTGGCTTAGCAAGAAACAAGGATGTGTTTCACAGTCAATATCAGAAGCTGAATATGTTGCTGCAGCATTGAATTGTACAAACATAGCATGGATCAAACAACTGTTGGATGGTATAAATGAGAAAGCTACCAAGCCAGTAACTATATTCTGTGACAATACTAGTGTCATTAACATTTCAAAGAATCCTATTATGCACTCTAAGACAAAGCACATCTCTATCAAATATCATTACCTTAGAGAAGAAGCTCAAGAGAAGAAAGTGGTGTTGGAGTATGTTAGCACAAAGGAACAAATAGCAGATATCTTCACCAAGCCACTACCAAGGGACACATTTGAGTATCTCAAAAGTAAGTTAGGGGTCCTACCCCTATCTTCCATTCACTGAACGAGTTCGGTGAAAGCATCAATTCAATGACTCTATAGAATATCTTTTAGGGGTTGATGCTGATTTACACACTTTAGGATGTTTTCTAAAGGTGTGCATGAAACAATAATAGGGAATAGGAATTGAAGACAAAATGCTTTGACCGAGACTAAGTTGACACATAACAGCAGGAAATCACTTCCTACAAGAATAAATTATGTTTTAGTTCTTTACTTTTTGGCATTGTTGTCAAAGGGGGAGAAGACTGAAGAAAAGAGGAGAAGACTAATCTATGGGGGAGAAGACTGATAATAGGGGGAGAGTATTTCAGCATTTCAGAATCTCACAACAATCCAAATCAATTAGGTCAAATCAATTGGTTTTGCCATCAATGCCAAAGGGGGAGATTGTTGGCATTTCAATAAGGATATTGAGAAGGTTGTTGATGATTATGGATATAAGTGATTAAGGATGTTTACTATCTTAATACTATTATTTTGTCATTGATGTCAAGAAATTGATTTTCTAATTCAGTATGATGTTGCCATATCTTAGGAAGTATGATTTGATGAGTATAAAGATATCGGTAAAAGACACAGAAAGAATGCGATGAATAAGGGGAGGAATAAGTTATTCAATGGGCAACTATTACCAAGTTAGACAATGATGAGATCATGATGTTTAGATTGTTTTGATATCCTACATATGTTGTTAATTGCAAGGTTAATACTATACTTTGTTACCAAGCAAAGAACCTAGTCGGTAAACCCTAAGGAACCTAGTTGATAAACCCTAAGGTTATCGCTATCAGTTAATGAAGGCATAATGTCTACCAAGTGAAGTTTAGTATTTACCAAGTTGCAACGGAGTAGTAATAGAATGCATTGAATGAATAAAAGCATTATTTAATGAAGGAAGCTGATGAGCTGGAACTGATTAAATGATTGGTATGTCGTGCATGAAGCTTGTTAAATAATCTATGGTAAAGAAAAATCAACAGGAAGATCTATAGCTCAGATTGAACGGCAATACCCTAGCACAAGTTCCAAGAAATGTATGCAAGTTCCAAGGCAGGGTAAAACATTTTCAGGTCGAAGGATACATCGAACCTGGTCAAGTTTAAAGATCTAATGGCTATGATTGACCATGGGATATGTGATCAAGGAGATTAAGTGGTTCACAAATTGTTTATAAATAAGGAATTGTTGATAAACAATGTATGTGGGCAAGTGTATGCACAGGGATGCTACATAGTGATTACCGAGCACAGAAGCTTGAAGACCTATTTGAATAATAGAATATAGAGCCCATCAGATGGACAGGGATGCTACATTGTATTGAGAAAATAACAATCTGCTTTAGCATTTTAGATGTGAAGTTGCAGATAGATTTTTATTACTGTTATTTTGTAAAGTGATAGAAAATCTCTTAACCAAGTGGACTTAACGGTCTTATTTGTAAAACCCTCTAGCAAGGTGACATTCTGATTGAGTGTTTGAAATCCTTTAACAAGGTCACTTCTAACAAGGTGAAGATCCTAACAGATCTGAGGGAAATCCCTTAATCGGGTCACATCTAGCAATGTGTTTGTAATTTTTAACAGGATTTTCTTCTAACCGAGCATACTCTAGAAGAGTATATTTCTTAGTGGGTTCGAAATCCCACAGTGGTTTTCCCTATTTGGGTTTCCACGTTGAATCTAGTGTTATGAGTTTTATGATGTTTATATGCTTTTGATTTTGCATGTTTAGCAGTTTTGGTTATATTACTGAAGTTGTAGTCACATAAATCTGTCCACTTAATTAAATGAATACTTAGTATTTATTTGATTATTTAACCATCAATTAATAATTAATTAAATTAATATTTAATTAATTCATCTTAACCCTCTTCTCCTATTAATTAAATAAATTATTCAATTTATTTGATTTAATTCACTTAACCAAATTCATACCATTAATTAAATAAATAAATCATATTTGTTTAATTAAATCTTCTCTCACATTTAAATAAATTAATATTTATTTAAATCCCCCAAAATCCCACCTCTCACATTTAAATAAATTAATATTTATTTAAATCCCCCAAAATCCCACCTCTCACATTTAAATAAATAAATCATTTATTTAAATCACCTTTATCCTCCACCCACTTGTATTTTCCTACAAAAGCAAGTTGCACAATTATTTTAAATAAATCATTTATTTAAATCACCTTTATCCTCCACCCACTTGTATTTTCCTACAAAAGCAAGTTGCACAACTATTTTAAATAAATTATTTATTTAAAATCCTATTTATCCTCACCCACTTGAAACCTTTAATGGTTTCCCTTAAAGTATTCAAACTTGATGGCTTTAAAGTCTTCAAACTTGATGGCTTCCTTCTATAGTCTTCTTAAGACTTTAATGGTTTTCCTTAAAGTCTTCAAGCCTTTAATGGTTCCCCTCAAAGTCTTCAAGCATTTTAATGCTTTATCTTCCTTTTTCTCATTTAAATAAATTAATATTTATTTGAATATTTATCCAAATACAACTTGCACACATTTATTGAAATAAATGAATTTTTATTTTAATAAAATCCTATTTTCCCTCACCCACCAAATCCACTTGCAAAATCTAATCCCCTTCTAGATTCTTCTAACCCCTTCCTAATTAACTTAATCCATCCCCTAATTATTGTCACATTCCTAAGCAAAATGGAGTCACTTCTCAAAGCCTAAAAGTCTTTGATAACCATTAAAGGCTTTCAACCTTCAACCACTAAATGTCTCAAAGTCTTGGATAACCTTTGAAAGCTTCCAACCTTCAACCACTAAATGGCTCAAAGTCTTTGATAACCATTGAAGGCTTTCAACCTTCAACCACTTAATCCCCAAAGTCTCCAATAACCATTAATGGTTACCTCAAACCCTCCCACATGGTTAAAACATTTGTTTTGACTCAACCTCTACCCAACCCAAGGGTCTCATCAAGCCTTTAATGCTTTGACCATGATTATCTCTTAATCATTTGCACAAAGGTTTATCCTTGCATTTACTCCTAATCCAGTGGGTAATCCTAATTTAGGCTTGACCCTTACCTTCTAGATAACCATGAGGTCTCCTCAGGCATTTAATGCCTCCAACCTCTTCTCTCAACCCAATCTTATGTTGACACTCGTCACCATTTCATTGGTGCAAATTGTGCACATGGATCCCCAACTTTCAAGCTTGACCCTTGATTAAACCTTTCAATCTTGGCCATCCATTGCTCCATTTTTCCTATAAATAGAGCCCATTCCTTCATAATCCAGATCCTGAAAACTTGTATGCATTTAGGCTATAGACATTTTTAGAGAGCATTTAGCATAAGCAATCTAACATCTTATCATTTTTGGTTAAAATATATCATTTTAGCATCAATAGCATAGTATTTAGCTTTTCATTTCATATTTGAAGCTTAATATTAAATCTCAATCCTCCATAAGCATCCATAGTGCAAAAAGCTGCTGAGAGCTACACTATTTTGGAACTTGGAGAGGAGAGGAACAAGGGAGGAGCAACTATGAGCATCTTGATTAGCTATTTTATTCTATGTTTATATGCTTTCTATTTCATGCTTAATATCTCTCTTGATATGCCTGTTTAGGATAATCTTTTGTTGCTAACACTAACGTTTGTTTCTTGTGCTCTTGTGTGTGTTGCCATCAAACATATTTTCTAATCCTTTTTGCAGAGCATCAGAAGTATATGTTATCGAGGTTGAATCTGTTGTTTTTATGGAAGATTAAGGTTGTATGATTCACCCTCCCCCCCCTCTCATCTTATTAGCTTGGCATTTGTACTTATGGAAGATTAAGTATCAGAACTATCACAATGGAGCAATATTTGAGAGATTACAATGCATAACCTCATCAGAGCCCTAAAAGCTTGCTAGCAGCAAGGCTCTATCCAAGATGCTTTTGAAGTTAGAATAACTTACGTAGCTATTCATCTGTTGTTTTTATGGAAGATTAAGTATCAAAACTATCACAATGGAGCAATATTTGAGAGATTACAATGCATAACCTCATCAGAGCCCTAAAAGCTTGCTAGCAGCAAGGCTCTATCCAAGATGCTTTTGAAGTTAGAATAACTTACGTAGCTATTCATCTGTTGTTTTTATGGAAGATTAAGTATTAGAACTATCACAATGGAGCAATATTTGAGAGATTACAATGCATAACCTCATCAGAGCCCTAAAAGCTTGCTAGCAGCAAGGCTCTATCCAAGATGCTTTTGAAGTTAGAATAACTTACGTAGCTATTCACATAGGATTCCAAGGGTCTTTGATGGTTATAAGAGTCAGAATGAATTCAAATGCACACACATTAGCAAAAGAAGATCAAAGTTTCAAGAATTGATAGAGAAGTTTTCCGCGCCTCTGTTCATAAATCTTGGTTACATAGTGTGTTAGATTGGAGGATCTAAAGCCTTTTGAGAATGAATTGAACTTTTATCTCTAAAATGTTTCACACCTTCAATTCAATCAGTGTATTTTAGAATGAGGGGTACACACATTCATTCTTGTTTAGGAATTGCATCTTCATATCACATACCGTATTAGCACAATTTGCATTTGAAAAATTCATTGTCTCCACCACATTCTGTAGATTATCATGTCATCACAGGTTTGCATACTTGGGGACATAACTAAAAAAATAAAAACATTCTGATAAAGCCCTGAAAAAATAAAAAACATTCAGATAAAGTCTTGAAAAAATCTTAAACATTCAGATAAAGTACTAAAAAAATATTAAATATTCAAATAAAGTCCGGAAAAAATCTTAAACATTCAAATAAAGTCCTAAAAAACTCTTAAACATTTAGATAAAGTCTTGAAAAAATAAAAAAACATTCAAACAAATTCCTGAAAAAATAAAACCATTCAGATAAAGTCCTGAAAAAATCAATCCAAAAACATTCAAATATCAATTAAAAAACTTGCAATAAATTGTCTCGCAAGAATCAAACACCCTAGCAGATATCCAATAAACACTTCACACAAAGTTAAACAAAAGATACAAATATCTTGTCAAAACATCTGCAATCAAGTTGATCAACTATATCTAATCCATTGAATCACTATCAAACTATCACCATGATGACTATCTTGTCTTAAACAGAATCGGTACCCTCAAAACCAGAGAGGTCAGTCTTAAACAGGGTCCAAAACTTCTGAAACCGGACATTATCAAAATCACATCAAACATATTAAATCAAAGACACAGAGAGTCCAACTATTTAGTTTTGTCTATTTTGGTTGACTCTTTTATCAAATTGGCAAAGATCATTACTTTTAGCTACTCAAGGATGTCCAAAAAAGTGCCTAGAGGAGTCATGATGGGCATGATCCTTTTTCTTTGTTTGTTGTTTGTGGTTTGAAGAAATGAAGTTCTAGGGCAATTGCTCTAGTGGGTGTCTATGATAGGAGCATTCAGCTTGTGAATGTGACACATACTTCAACCCCTAGTGTAATTCCCAGAATGGAGGGTTCAATCCTTGTCTACTACTTGTTTGTTTCTTGCAATGAGATATCTATACATCTTGGTTCCTCATACCCTTGTGTAATAATCTCCATTGTTACATAATAAGGCTCAATGATGATAATGTATTGCACTACGAATAAAGCCATCAAGATTTTTTTTATCAAAATCTTATCAATCAAATTGTTTGCATCATATCTACTTCTGGAATAAATAAAGGTTAGTTCAAATGATTTATCATTTCATATCATTTCTTCTAATCTATTCTCCATCTAGCAACTAACAATTCTTCCAATTTCACCTATTTTGACACAACAAAAAATTTCACTTTGCATTATGTTGCATTAGTCCATTACATTATCAGAAGTATGCCATCAATCATCACTGCATTATATCATATTAGCATTAGATTCATTACCAAGTAAGTAAAAAAAAATCCAAAACATAAGACATAACATATATCGCCAAATAACTCATCACCAAAAGTGCATATCATGTATCTCATCAAAATGTGTTAGAATACATCACATCTAAGCTACATCATCAATAACATAACATCTCAACCAATGCTGCCTCTATCTCCAAGAGGATCGTGCCTACCAGATCCTACCCCACAATGTCCCAATGATGTCCGAGGGGTAAGTGCACAAAGATGGTGGTCAAAAAGGTGGGTATAAGTGGACACTTTCTTTTTTCTGAAATCAGGTGAACCTGAACTTGGAGGCAAAATTTGAAAGTCATCCACTCAAGATATGAAGATAATAAAGCAACAAATATTGTAGTACTCTGAATCTAGTTTCCAAACTACTATTTTTTTTCAAAATTGGATAAGATTAAGGGGGCCAAATCCTTTGCGCACAAAAAACTGACCTTGATTTTTTCTTAAAAACATAACATAGTGTCTGACGTGCGCATAAAAAACATCATAGTTAGATTTAGTATTTTGACAATCCTTTGGTAGAAAGATAGCTAAGAGTGAGAACTAGAAGATGTGTATTTTTTTTTAATTTTTTGTTGAGTATTTTTTTTTAATGATTTTTGCAATCGAGCACATCTTGAAAATTAGGTACCTGTTCGTGCACGAAGCATAAGTTGCGTTAAACAAATAGAAAATACAATTTTTTTTTTAAATTGTAAAGAATCAAGTGCACTAGAATAATATATAATTTTTTAAAAATTTGGATAAGTATATCAAAAGTTATTCAAAAAATGGTGCACCTATGTCTGTGAGAACTATAGAGACATTGGTAAAAGAAATTCAATAATAATATGTTATTGTTGTTCAAATTGAAAAAAAAAAAAATACGGTTAGAAAGCTCAGAAGATGGGTGAAAATATGGTGGCAATTTTAGAAATACCCACTTTATGAAGTGTAAACCTGATGATGACAAAGTCGATAAACCAAGTTGATAAAATAAAAAATGTCAAAAATGAGAGAAATTGAGGGAAATCAAACTTCCAAACCATAGCTTTGTCATCTAGGCCTATTTTCAAGCCTAAATAGTCAAAAGCATGTACAAGGTACTTATGGTTTAAAAAGCGCAAACGGGGTACTTATAGTGTAAGCAGCGCATACGCGCTACCTTTACTATAAACAACGTGTATGCGCTATTGTATAATATGATATTCTATATATAATATGTATATATACATATAATATATGTAATATATAATGTGTATAATATGATATTGTATATATAATATGTTTATATACATATAATATATGTATATATATAATATATTAAACATATATATACACATGTAAGTGTATTGTCTTCCCCTCTAAAATGCATACAAGGTGCCTCTCTCTCTCTCTCTCTCTCTCTCTCTCTCTCTCTCTCTCTCTCTCTCTCTCACCCCTTCTCCCTTCCTCCATACCCCATCCCTCTTTCTCTTCTTCTCTCCCTCCCTCCCTTCATACCCCACTGCAACTGTGTCTGCACTTCTATAGAAGTAAGTGAATTTATTTCTTGTTTGCAACTTCCTTTTTTATTTTTATCATGTATCCTCTCCTAAAAAAAATTGACTGATGGATTTGTGTGTGTATATTGAATAGGAGGAATAGGGTTTGAAATTGAACCATGGGTGTATTACAGTGACAAACAAGGAAACCTGTAGCAATATTCTTCTCGAATGTGTTTTTAATGAGCAGAGCAGATGTGGAAAATAGTGTCAACAAAGCAACATGATGAGTCAGAGTACCTGCAATATGTTTTTCAGAAGCAAACAATAGGTAGGAAAAGAAAGAGGGAGAGTAACATAGATGATGCCACGTAGAATGATAGTGGTGGGTATGAGAGAGTTCCCATGTTATTACACAACGCCTGTCACCTAAAGAAATTAAAGTTTGTTGTATGCATGGAAGTGGTAGTATATGATGATCATCACTTGTCAAACAACTTGGAACGATACATTCCCATGAAAGAAATCAAGTGTGTAATTCCTATAGACACAATCGAGATCAGTCTAATAACCTTGCAAATTAAATAGCATCATCTATTTTAGAACTTAGGCAGTACTCTTAGGGTTAGGTCAAGATCTTACACTTGCTTTTTAGCGAAGTCTCATTGTTTTTTCACTTGGAGTCTTAATGGCTGATGGATTTGTGTGTGTATATTGAATAGGAGGAATAGGGTTTGAAATTAAACCATAGGTGTATTACCGTGACAAACAAGGAAACCTGTAGCAATATTCTTCTCAAATGTGTTTTTAATGAGCAGAGCAGATGTGAAAAATAGTGTCAACAAAGCAACATGATGAGTCAGAGTACCCGCAATATGTTTTTTAGAAGGAAACAATAGGTAGGAAGAGAAAGAGGGAGAGTAACATAGATGATGTCCTGTAGAATGATAGTGGTGGGTATGCGAGAGTTCCCATGTTGTTACACAATGCTTGTCACCTAAAGAAATTAAAGTTTGTTGTATGCATGGAAGTGGTAGTATATGATGATCATCACTTGTAAAATAGCTTGGAATGGTACATACCCAAGAAATAAATCAAGTGTGTAATTCCTATAGTCACAATCGAGATCAGTCTTATAACCTTGCAAATTTAATAACATCATATGTTTTAGAACTTAGGCAGTACTCTTAGGGTTAGGTCAAGCTCTTACACTTGCTTTTTAGCAAAGCCTCGTTGTTTGTTCGCTTGGAGTCTCGATGAATGATGGATTTGTGTGTGTATATTGAATAGGAGGAATAGGGTTTGAAATTGAACCACGAGTGTATTACCATGACAAACAAGAAAACCTGTAGCAATATTCTTCTCAAATGTGTTTTTAATGAGCTGAGCAGATGTGGAAAATAGTGTCAACAAAGCAACATGATGAGTCAGAGTACCTGCAATATGTTTTTCTAAAGGAAACAAAAGGTAGGAAGAGAAAGAGGGAGAGTAACATAGATGATGTCCCTTAAAATGATAGTGGTGGGTATGCGAGAGTTCCCATGTTGTTACACAATGCCTGTCACCTAAAGAAATTAAATTTTGTTGTATGCATGGCAATGGTAGTAAATGATGATCATCACTTGTCAAACAGCTTGGAATGATACATACCCATGAAAGAAATCAAGTGTGTAATTCCTATAGTCACAATCGAGATCAGTCGTATAACCTTACAAATTTAATAGCAATATATGTTTTAGAACTTAGGCTGTATTCTTAGGGTTAGGTCAAGCTCTTACACTTGCTTTTTAGAGAAGCCTCGTTGTTTGTTCGCTTGGAGTCTCGTTGTATGATGTTCTATTCATAACTTTAAATTTAATATATCATTTTATTAGCCCACCATATGACCCCTTAGGTGTCATTAGAGGTTTTATTGTTTCCTAAGAGGTCATATGGTATCCTGTGACCTCTCAAGATATGAAGATAATAAAAGAACAAATATTGTAGTACTCTGAATCTAGTTTCCAAACTACTAATTTTTTGCAAAATTGGATAAGATTAAGGGGGCCAAATTCTTCGTACACGAAAAACTGACCCTGATTTTTTCTTAAAAACATAACATAGTGTCTGACGTGCGTATCAAAAATGTCATAGTTAGATTTAGTATTTTGACAAATCCTTTGGCAGAAAGATAGTTAAGAGTGAGCACTAGAAGATGTGTATTTTGTTTTAATTTTTTGTTGGGTATTTTTTTTATGATTTTTGCAATCGAGCACATCTTGAAAATTAGGTACCTGTTCGTGCACAAAGCATAAGTTGCACTAGACAAATAGAAAATACAATTTTTTTTTAAAAGTGTAAAGAATCAAGTGCACTACAATAATATATAAAGTTTTTAAAATTTGGATAAGTATATCAAAAGTTATTCAAAAAATGGTGCACCTATGTCTGTGAGAACTATAGAGACATTGGTAAAAGAAATTCAATAATAATATGTTATTGTTGTTCAAATTGAAAAAAAAAATGGTTAGAAAGCTCAGAAGATGGGTGAAAATATGGTGGCAATTTTAGAAATACCCTCGTTATGAAGTGTAAATGTGATGATGACAAAGTCGATAAACCAAGTTGATAAAATAAAAAACATCAAAAATGAGAGAAATGGAAGGAAATCAAACTTCCAAACCGTAGCTTTGTGATCTAGGCCTATTTTCAAGCCTAAACAGTCAAAAGCATGTATGAGGTACTTGTGGTTTAAAAAGCGTGAATGGGGTACTTATAGTGTAAGCAGCACATACGTGATACCTTTACTATAAACAGCGTGTAAGCGCTATTGTATAATATGATATTCTATATATAATATGTATATATACATATAATATATGTAATATATAATGTGTATAATATGATATTGTACATATAATATGTTTATATACGTATAATATATGTATATATATAATATATTAAACATATATATACACATGTAAGTGTATTGTCTTCCCCTCTCAAATGAATACAAGGTGCCTCTCTCTCTCTCTCACCCCTTCTCCCTTCCTCTATACCCCATCCCTCTTTCTCTTCTTCTCTCCCTCCCTCCCTTCATACCCCACTACAACTGTGTCTGCACTTCTATAGAAGTAAGTGAATTTATTTCTTGTTTGCAACTTCCTCTTTGATTTTTAACATGTATCCTCTCCTAAAAAAATTGACTGATGGATTTGTGTGTGTATATTGAATAGGACGAATAGGGTTTGAAATTGAACCACAGGTGTATTACCGTGACAAACAAGGAAACCTATAGCAATATTCTTCTCAAATGTGTTTTTAATGAGCAGAGCAGATGTGGAAAATAGTGTCAACAAAGCAACATGATGAGTCAAAGTACCTGCAATAAGTTTTTCAGAAGGAAACAAAAGGTAGGAAGAGAAAGAGGGAGAGTAACATGATGATGCCATGTAGAATGATAGTGGTGGGTATGCGAGAGTTCCCATGTTGTTACACAACGCCTGTCACCTAAAGAAATTAAAGTTTGTTGTATGCATGGCAGTGGTAGTATATGTTGATCATCACTAGTCAAACAACTTGGAACGATACATTCCCATGAAAGAAATCAAGTGTGTAATTCCTATAGTCACAATCGAGATTAGTCTTATAACCTTGCAAATTTAATAGCATCATATGTTTTAGAACTTAGGCAGTACTCTTAGGGTTAGGTCAAGCTCTTACACTTGCTTTTTAGCAAAGCCTTGTTGGTTTTTTTCTTGGAGTTTCGATGGCTGGTGGATTTGTGTGTGTATATTGAATAGGAGGAATAGGGTTTGAAATTGAACCACTGGTGTATTACCGTGACAAACAAGAAAACCTGTAGCAATATTCTTCTTGAATGTGTTTTTAATAAGCAGAGCAGATGTGGAAAATAGTGTCAACAAAGCAACATGATGAGTCAGAGTACCCGCAATATGTTTTTTAGAAGGAAACAATAGGTAGGAAGAGAAAGAGGGAGAGTAACATAGATGATGTCCTATAGAATGATAGTGGTGGGTATGCGAGAATTCCCATGTTGTTAGACAATGCTTGTCACCTAAAGAAATTAAAGTTTGTTGTATGCATGGAAGTGGTAGTATATGATGATCATCACTTGTCAAATAGCTTGGAATGGTACATACCCAAGAAATAAATCAAGTGTGTAATTCCTATAGTCACAATCGAGATCAGTCATATAACCTTAAAAATTTAATAGCAGCATATGTTTTAGAACTTAGGCAGTACTCTTAGGGTTAGGTCAAGCTCTTACACTTGCTTTTTAGTGAAGCCTCGTTGTTTGTTCGCTTGGAGTCTCGTAGTATGATGTTCTATTCATAACTTTAAATTTAATATATCATTTTATTAGCCAACCATATGACCCCTTAGGTGTCATTAGAGGTCGTATTGTTTCCTAAAAGGTCATATGGTATCTTGTGTCCTCTCAAGATATGAAGATAATAAAAGAACAAATATTGTAGTACTCTGAATCTAGTTTCCAAACTACTATTTTTTTTCAAAATTGGATAAGATTAAGGGGGCCAAATCCTTCACGCAAGAAAAACTGACCTTGATTTTTTCTGAAAAAACATAACATAGTGTCTGACGTGCGCATCACAAACGTCATAGTTAGAATTAGTATTTTGACAAATCCTTTGGCAGAAAGATAGCTAAGAGTGAGCACTAGAAGATGTGTATTTTTTTTAAAAAAATTGTTGAGTTATTTTTTTTATGATTTTTGCAATCGAGCACATCTTGAAAATTAGGTACTTGTTCATGCATGAAGCACAAGTTGCACTAAACAAATAGAAACTACATTTTTTTTAAATTGTAAAGAATCAAGTGCACTACAATAATATATAAAGTTTTTTAAATTTGGATAAGTATATCAAAAGTTATTCAAAAAATGGTGCACCTATGTCTATGAGAACTATAGAGACACTCGTAAAAGAAATTCAATAATAATATGTTATTGTTGTTCAAATTGAAAAAAAAAATATGGTTAGAAAGCTTAGAAGATGGGTGAAAATATGGTGGCAATTTGAGAAATACCAACTTTATAAAGTGTAAACCTAATGATGACAAAGTCGATAAACCAAGCTGATAAAATAAAAAATGTCAAAATGAGAGAAATGGAGGGAAATCAAACTTCCAAACTGTAGCTTTGTGATCCAGGCCTATTTTCAAGCCTAAACAGTCAAAAGCATGTACGAGGTACTTATGGTTTAAAAAGTGCGAACAGGGTACTTATAGTGTAAGCAACGCGTACACGCTACCTTTACTATAAACAACACGTACACGCTATTGTATAATATTATATTCTATATATAATATGTATATATACATATAATATATGTAATATATAATGTGTATAATATGATATTGTATATATAATATGTTTATATACATATAATATATGTATATATATAATATATTAAACATATATATACACATGTAAGTGTATTGTTTTCCCCTCTCAAATGCATACAAGGTGCCTCTGTCTCTCTCTCTCACCCCTTCTCCCTTCCTCCATACCCCGTCCCTCTTTCTCTTCTTCTCTCCCTCCCTCCCTCCCTTCATACCCCACTGCAACTGTGTCTACACTTCTATAGAAGTAAGTGAATTTATTTCTTGTTTGCAACTTCCTCTTTGATTTTTATAATGTATCCTCTCCTAAAAAAATTGACTTATGGATTTGTGTGCGTTTATTGAATAGGAGGAATAGGCTTTGAAATTGAACCACGAGTGTATTACCGTGACAAACAAGGAAACCTGTAGCAATATTCTTCTCAAATGTGTTTTTAATGAGCAGAGCAAATGTGGAAAATAGTGTCAACAAAGCAACATGATGAGTCAGAGTACCTGCAATATGTTTTTCAAAAGGAAACAATAGGTAGTAAGAGAAAGAGGGAGAGTAACATAGATGATGCCACATAGAATGATAGTGGTGGGTATGTGGGACTTCCCATGTTGTTACACAATGCCTGTCACCTAAAGAAATTAAATTTTTTTGTATGCATGGCAGTGGTAGTATATGATGATCCACACTTTTCAAACAACTTGGAATGATACATTCCCATGAAAGAAATCAAGTGTGTAATTGTTGTAGTCACAATCAAGATCAGTCTTATAACCTTGCAAATTTAATAGCATCATATGTTTTAGAACTTAGGCAGTACTCTTAGGGTTAGGTCAAGCTCTTACACTTGCTTTTTAGCGAAGCCTCGTTGTTTTTTCGCTTGGAGTCTCAATGGCTGATGGATTTGTGTGTGTATATTGAATAGGAGGAATAGGGTTTGAAATTCAACCACAGGTGTATTATCGTGACAAACAAGGAAACCTGTAGCAATATTCTTCTCGAATGTGTTTTTAATGAGCATAGCAGATGTGGAAAATACTGTCAACAAAGCAACATGATGAGTCAGAGTACCTGCAGTATGTTTTTCAGAAGGAAACAACAGTTAGGAAGAGAAAGAGGGAGAGTAACATAGATGATGTCCTGTAGAATGATAGTGGTGGGTATGCGAGAGTTCCCATGTTGTTACACAATGCCTATCACCTAAAGAAATTAAAGTTTGTTGTATGCATGGAAGTGGTAGTATATGATGATCATCACTTGTCAAACAGCTTGGAACAGTACATACCCATGAAAGAAATCAAGTGTGTAATTCCTATAGTCACAATCGAGATCAGTCTTATAACCTTGCAAATTTAATAACATCATATGTTTTAGAACTTAGGCAGTACTCTTAGGGTTAATTCAAGCTCTTACACTTGCTTTTTAGCGAAGCCTCATTGTTTGTTCGCTTGGAGTCTCGATGACTGATGGATTTGTGTGTGTATATTGAATAGGAGGAATAGGGTTTGAAATTGAACCACGAGTGTATTACTGTGACAAACAAGGAAACCTGTAGCAATATTCTTCTGGAAAGTGTTTTTAATGAGCAGAGAAGATGTGGAAAATAGTGTCAACAAAGCAACATGATGAGTCAAAGTACCTGCAATATGTTTTTAAAAAGGAAACAACAAGTAGGAAGAGAAAGAGGGAGAGTAACACAAATGATGTCCTGTAGAATGATAGTGGTGGGTATGCGAGAGTTCCCATGTTGTTACATAATGCCTGTCACCTAAAGAAATTAAATTTTGTTGTATGCATGGCAATGGTAGTATATGATGATCATCACTTGCCAAACAGCTTGGAACGATACATACCCATGAATGAAATCAAGTGTGTAATTCCTATAGTCACAATTGAGATCAGTCATATAACCTTACAAATTTAATAGCAGCATATGTTTTAGAACTTAGGCAGTACTCTTAGGGTTAGGTCAAGCTCTTACACTTGCTTTTTAGTGAAGCCTTGTTGTTTGTTCGCTTGGAGTCTCGTTGTATGATGTTCTATTCATAACTTTAAATTTAATATATCATTTTATTAGCCCACCATATGACCCCTTAGGTATCATTAGAGGTCATATTGTTTCCTAAGAGGTCATATGGTATCTTGTGACCTCTTAAGACCCCTCCTCTTTCCCTCCCCCCAACTCTCCCCCCTCTCCCTCTCCCTCTCTCCCTCTCTCTACATTCCCCCTCTCTCTCTCTCTCTCTCTCTCTCTCTCTCTCTCTCTCTCTCTCTCTCTCTCCTTCCCTCTCTCCCTCTCCCTTCCTCCATACCCCATCTTCTCTTCCGCCCCCCTCTTCTCTCTCTCTCTCTCCCTCCCTCTGTCTACCTTCCCTCCCCCCTCTTCTCTCCCTCTCTCCCTCCCTCTAGCTCTCCCTTCCCCTCCTCTTCTCTCCCTCTCTCCCTCTCTCTCCCTCTCCCCTCTCATCTCCCTCCCTCTCCCTCCCCCTCTCTCTCTATCCCTCTCCTCTCTCCTCTCCCTCCATCCCCCTACTCTCCCTCTCCCTTCCTCCATACCCCTTCTCTCCCACCCCCCCTCTCTCTCTCTCTCTCTTTCTCTCCCTCCCTTCCTCCATACCTCTTCTTCTCTCCCACCCTCCCCCCTCTTCTCTCCCTCTCTCCTTTTCCCAATCTCCCTCTCTTCCTATCCCTATTCTCTCTCTCTCTCTCTCTCTCTCTCTCTCTCTCTCTCTCTCTCTCTCTCTGTCTCTCTTTGTCTCTCTCTGTCTCTGTCTCTGTCTCTCCCTCTACCTATCTCCCTCTCTCATCTTCCCTCTCTCTCTCTCTCTCTCTCTCTCTCTCTCTCTCTCTCTCTCTCTCTCTCTCTCTCTCTCTCTCTCTCTCTCTCTCTCTCTCTCTCTCTCTCTCTCTCTCTCTCTCTCTCTCTCTCTCTCTTTCTCTCTCTCTCTCTCCCTCCTTCCCTCTCTCTCTCCCTCTCCCTCTCCCCTCTTCCTTCCTCCATACCCCTTCTTCTCTCCCACCATCCCCCCCTCCTCTCTCCCTCCCCCCTACTCTCCCCCCCCCCTCCCTCTCTCTCTCCCTTTTCATTCACATTTTTTCTACTACCAATAGCGCGTATGAGGTATTGAAACTATTAGTTCACTGCCCTACCATAACTTTTTTAAGGCAAAGGAGCGCGTATGCGGTACTTATTACTCATAAGTGCGTACGGGGTACTATTCCCATTATTCGTTACCCTACGATAACATTTTTTAGGATTAGTAGCGTGTACGTGCTACTTATCAATTCAGATCGGGAAAAAAGAATACCGTTGGTCTTGTCAACATTTTATGGTCTAACAGCGCGTATGTGGTTATTAATGTAGTGCATATGCGGTTTATAGACATAGTTTTAGTTGCCCAAGAGCCTCAACGACCTCAAAAGAATTTTTTGAGGTCGTTGAATGCCCCACTGGAACTATGTCTGCACTTCTATCGCTGTTGTATACATAAAAGTAAGTGAATTTTTTGTTTTTGCATGATTTCAAATGATTGAATTGTTTTTTTTTATTAGTTTTTTGTTTTTGCATGGTTTCAAATGATTGAATTGTGATTGTTTAATAGTTTGATTCCAAAAAATAGTGATAAGATGCATATTTATGGTTATTTGTTTATTTATGAACTTTTCTTTACATATATATGTAATATGATTCTATTTAGGTCAACCAATATCAACCATGGGAAAGAACAAGCGAGGAATGATGGAACAACAAGAGGCTCAAAAGGAAAGACAAAGGTAGCATATGAAGAAATTGTGTGACATAAGAACAATGGGAGAAGAAGGTATGTCATCCTCAACATCTCAATTCGATTTACCAAACGAATATAATGCACCTAATGCAATTGAAGAAGAAACATTTCATAATTTACTGTTTGAACCTAATGTAATTGAAGAAGATACCGCATTGAATAATAAATTAAATGATAAACATATTACATCTTCTCTACTTGATGAATTGAATGTACATAATGCATCGATGCTAACACCTTCTAGAATCATTCGTAGGAAACCAAAGTATCTAATTGACATTGATGAGAATATGTTGAAGTCAATGCCCAATAAAATGAATGAACAAACTTGTAGGAGAATGGTTAAAAGAATATGGTAAAACTATTTTATAAACTTAAATCAAACCGCAAGATGTCAATTAATTGTTCAAATGATTAAATTTGAATTTTAGAGAGACAATGAAAATTCTAGGCCTAAGATCATCTGAAAGTAATAGTGAAAGAACTATTATCAAAAATCTATTTGATGCATATCAATCTATTGGTTCAAAATCACGTAGTAAAGATTCTAATGCTACTCAACGTGTCATTACATCAACCATAATGAGTAAAAAAATAAAAAAAGATCGTTTGATAAGCAAAACAAGTAAGTCATTGAACATTAGTAGAACAACATTAAGAAAAGCATTAAAGAGGCGGGAACAAATAGAGGAACCTAACAATAATTCTCTTTGGGAATTCTCAGGTAGACTACCACACAAAGACAAGGTTGTTGTTGATGCACTAAAAACATTAATTGAAATTTTTTGGCATGACAACACAAGAGTATCGCCCAACCAAAGAGATGTTGTTAGAAAGCGAATTGGGTCTAAAAATCACAAGCCACATGCCAAACACTATTTGGATACGACTCAAACTAAATTTTATGAAAGATTCCTTCAAAAGTTTCCTCAAATAAAAATTTCTCAAAGATTTTTTGAAATGGCAAAACCTTTTTATACTAAGATTAATCATGTACGCACCACGTGTTGTTGTAGGATGCATATTGAATTTTCCATGCATTGTGATATTTTTTCGTCATTTTTGTTCTACTTTGCACACTAATAATGTTTTGCATGAATGTAATATACAAGCACCTCCTAAGTCGGTAAGAGAATTTATTTCAAGTGTGCTATGTAATAGACATGATGGTTGCATTTATTATAAGATGCCTTGTTTGTAAGGTTCTTGTGCTATATGTGGTGGTTTTCAACATTTACCAAGATGTGTACATTTGGAGAGAACACATGAAATTGGTATGAAACTAGTTTCTTTCAAAAAAAACAAGACAATCACATATGGAGTTAAAGATGGAAAAGATTTGAAGAGATGTGAGCTAGTGAAAAATGATATATGTGTAGCTTAATTTATGAAAATGTTTCAAGAGAAACTAGTTTATGAGTACATAATGCATACACATAGAGCTCGATGGTTAGATGAGCAATTCAAGTTACGTAAGGACACATTTCCTCTTGGCACCATTGTCTCTATCGTTGATTTCGCTGAAAATTATACACTACAACCTCAAAATTGTTGATGTTTGTAGCTATGACCAAATTCCTTCTATGGGCTGATATAGCTAATATAATTGTCTAATTGGCCTATCGGCCAATTAGACAATCATAGATCCGAAATTATATGTTTATAACTGCATATTGATTTAAAAGGTGTGACTTATATAAGAAATATAATATGGTTAGTTAGTGGTTTGTTAAGTGGCGCCCACACTTAGTATTCCTCCTCCTTGTATAAGTCATTTTCCTTCATAAAGGGCCAACTCTTGGTGAAAGGGTGCAACACATATATATGCATAAGGTTTGGTCTCGTTCAGGATGATGAATTGAATAGAAGGGAAAAAGCAACTCATCTACATCAATAGCCTATGCATTGACATCTACAACCCATGCATTGTCTATAGCAGATCGCCTTCTTATATTGCAGATGGAACATAATATATGTGCAAACCAAGTATTAGTAGAGTTGTGTGAATTCATTAGCAGAGTAGATTGAAGGCAAGGCAGATCATACACATATGAGAAGAAGTAGATTGTATATTAGCTGAAGTGCAGATTGAACACATATCATGGTTGGCAGATTAATAAATGATTACATTGCAGAGTTATTTGAGAAGTCTAAATCAACTACCTTGTACATTCGTCTTGTTACAGTAGTTCAGTTTGCTTCTCCTTTAGTCTAAAGTAACTGGATCCATCTATAAGCTTCAAGGAGTGAAGCAATTCACATTGGTCTTTGTACTTGATCATTGTAACAACATCTTGCTATTCATATGTAATATATATATATATTAGAGATACAATTTTCGTGCTTGGGGGAGACGATGACAGTATATCATCCATGGTTGGGAGGGCAACAATGATGTAAATCATTGCCCATGGTTAATCGAGCACACCCTATGATTACTGTGCATAGTCATCTTCTTGTGATCCTAGTATTGTAACAATTCAACAAAAATGAAGTGCAATCCATGTATTATCACTCTACACAAGTTTCTATTTTTGTACACATAGCATTCATGCATGCAGATGATAGCACATAGGAGGATAGAAAGGTTGTAAGAGAGTATCACTTCTACATAAGTGATCATCATACTCATTCATCGAAGTTTGTACAAGGATGCTTTAAATTTTTCTATGATAGTTTAAGGGAAAGGAACATACGATAAAACCGACACTTAATATGGTCAGATAATTGCACCTCACAATTCAAGAATGCAAGGATGTTTAATTGGTTGACAAGGATGCATGTGACAAGTGGTGTACAATATTTTTGGAATTTCATTGAGGCTGGACATGGTAAGGGAGAGCACAATGGTGCATGAGCATGTGTGAAAATAGCCCTAGCTAGGGAAAAATTGAAGTACGAAGGTGGTGCTGAGTTGGTAGATGCAGAAATAATTGTGCAATGGTGTAAGTCTACGATGAGTCCAAGTAATCCAGGTATGTCATTGGTTCGTAGATATTTTTGGTTGATCATTGAATCTAACATTGAAAACTATCTAGATTGTTGTACAGTTGCAGGATCGAGTGACATGCACTCATTTATGAGTTCAAATTCAAGTTCACTAGTAATTTATACGAGACAGATGGTATGTTTTTGCTCTTCATGCATGTATTGTTTGTGGGAAGAATGTGAATCACAAGAGTGGGTTGACAAATGGTCTTGTAGACCATTGGTTCCCATTGATTCATATCAAATTTCCAAAGCACTACAATTGAGCTAGATGGAGACATCAGTGGATTTTGACCATGTATCTGACATAGTGGATTCAGGTGATTTTTTGAGTTAATTTTTTTGCAAGTATTGTTTTTGGTTCATTTTGTTGTATATCATACTTTATTTTTGGTATTAATTAACACTTTATAAAATGCAGGTCATGTGTATGCAGTTGTTGCAGAAGAGAACAATGAAGAAGGAACATATTACTATTTGTATCGTTGTGTTGAGCCTAAAAGAAAATTGACAACCACAATCATTGACGGAGAGGGTATTGAGTACCCAATAGGGTCTGTTGTTGTGATAGGAACATGGCTTCGAAGATACCCTATCAAGAATTCTGATGTTTGGTTGTTCAAGGACTTTGAAACACACAGACATATTCTTCATTTCTCTAACCTTGTTGTTGCAACAAATATTCATTTGATGAAGTGTCGTGGTAGACCTCATAACAAGATTTTATGGAAAGTTCATGAACCTGACCACGAGGCAATACTTGACACAATACGGGTTAGAGCTGATCCTGAAGGCTCACTTGATTGATTCTACGGTTCAGAGTAGAATGATTTTGAGAATTTTGTATAAATCGTCAACGGATTGTTCTATATTTGTTTTTTGTATATATAAATGACCATGAGCTGATTTTTACAAGTTTAGGGGCATAATTTTGTATATTTAAATGGCAATGAGCTGGTTTGTACATATGTACATGCCAAATTTTGTATATTAAAATGCTGATGAGCTGAATCGCACATATTGTAATGCCAAATTTTGTATAAAAGCCCATGAGATGATTTGTATATTAAAATGGCGATGAGTTGAATTGCACATATTGTAATGCCAAATTTTGTATTAAATCCCATGAGATGATTTGTAAGACATTTTTTTATATAATCAAATATCCAAGAGTTGATTTGACCATATTTAGAGGCAAATGTTTGAATAAAATGTGACAATGTTTTGTGACTATTTTGTGTGTCAATGTTTTGTGACTATGTTTTGAGTATATGTGATGTGTCCCTGGTCAATCATGAGCATTCTTGATTCTTGTATAATCATGGAGAATTATTTGAGTCATTATCGGGTCATAGGGGTCATAGATTGAGACTAGATACAATTTGAGCAAAAAATGTCATTGTTGTCAAAAAAATTGTCAAAAAAGTTGTCAAGCAACTTCTACATTGCGTCGGTAGGGTATGACACTCGATGTTCTGGTGCGTTGGGATGCACAATAGGGGCATGCCTATCATAAAACTATCCACCCAGATGTGCTCATGACGTCGGTTTGTGCACACGACGAACTGAATAAATTCTAGCCAATCTTGCAACTTTTCATTGCATGCAACTGACGACTTTTGCTGCAGGCGAAAAAATGCTACCAATCAAAAATGGCTCTGATTCGTCAAAAAATAAGATAGGTCATTGTAAAGGAGCCTCACATGACCCCATGGGATCAAACGGATCGACCATATGTGTCTTGGATTGGAAGAAATAGTTCATCAAGTTTTGACAATTTTTGGACTCAAGGCACTTGAGAGATCGCATTGGTACGGTATGACTCTCGACATTTTGGTTCTTTGGGATGCATGACAGGGTCATGCCTAGCGTAAACATTCCCACTCGGACATGCTCACAATTCCGGTTTGTGCACACGACAAACCGAATCAATTCTAGCCAATCTTGCAACTTTTCATTGCATGCAACAAACAGTTTTTGGAGTAGGCGCAAAAATGCTACTAATTGAAAATGGCTCTGAGTCATCAAAAACCAAGATAGGCCATTGTAGAGGAGCCTCACACAACCCCACGAGATCAAACATATTGACCATATGTGTCCTTGATTGGAAGAAATAGTCCATCAAGTTTTGACAATTTTTTGGACTCAAGGCACTTGAGCGATCGCATAGGTACGGTATGACTCTCAACGTTCTGGTGCTTTGGGATGCATGATAGGGGAATGCCTAGTGTAAACCTACCCACCCGGATGTACTCACAATGTCAGTTTGTGCACACGATGAACCAAATCAATTCTAGCCAATCTTGCAACTTTTCATTGCATGCAACTGATGGTTTTTGGAGCAGGCGTAAAAATGTTACTAATAAAAAATGGTTCTGAGTCATCAAAAAAAGAGACAAGCCATTGTAGAGGAGCCTCACATGACCCCATGAGATCAAAAAGATCGACCATATGTGTCTTGGATTTGAAGAAACAGTCCGTCAAATTTTGACAATTTTTTGGACTCAAGGCACTTGAGAGATCACACCGGTACGGAATGACTCTTGATGTTCTGGCGCTTTAGGATGCATGACAGGGGCATGCCTAGTGTAAACCTACTCACCTGGATGCACTCACAATGTCAGTTTGTGCACATGATGAACCAAATCAATTCTAGCCAATCTTGCAACTTTTCATTGCATGCAACTAACGTTTTTTGGAGCAGGCAAAAAAATGCTAATAATTGAAAATGGCTCTAAGTCATCAAAAATTGAGATAGTTCATTGTAGAGGAGCCTGATGTGACCCCATGAGATCAAACAGATTGACCATATGTGTCCTGGATTTGAAGAAACAGTCTGTCAAATTTTGACAATTTTTTGGACTTAGGGCAATTGAGAGATCGCATCGGTACGGTATGAATCTCAACATTTCGATGCTTTGGGATGCAAGTTAGGGGCATTCCTAGCATAAACCTACCCACCCAGATGTGCTCGCGACATCGGTTTGTGCACACGGCAAACAAAATTTTACCATTGCGAGCGTGAGGGTTCTCTTGTACCAAACACATTGTTGTTTATATTCATATTGTCGATTTTTGTTGTTTATATTCATATTGTTGATTACATATGCAAATATTCATTCAAATTTATAAAAGGGAAGCCACCAAATACAACAAATACATAATAATGAACTGAATACAAGGAGTTTTGTAGGGTTAATTCAACATTTAAGAAATTTTATCAAATCATATTCCACGATTGCAATGTTTTATATCATATATTTTTGTTGTTTATATTCATATTGTTGATTACATATGCAAATATTCATTTAAATTTATAAAAGGACAACCACAAAATAAAACAAATACAAAATAATGAACTCATTACACATTTATTGGATCGAATATCGATATTTATATATATATAAAAAGGCATGTCTGTCAAATCAATACAAGTATTACAAAAATGTGGCATATGCCATGTCCAAATCGATATACAATAAAAATGTAGAATATATCTACATGTATTGGTCATTCTATGACCAAAACTAACACTATATGATCCTAAACTTGTGGTGGATCATCAAAATCAAGCCTCTTCGATGCAGTACGCGGCTCTGTAGATGGCTGCAAAACCACAATTCAAAAGCCAAGTTAGAATTCTTTTGTAGAAAATAGTTCACAATTAACAACATAGCTATGCATTTAACTTTAATTCCTTTTCAATTGAAATGTAGATTACCTCATCGGCTGATCTAGGAGCTAATGTCTTCGCTCTCATCTCCTTGTCACTCTTAGGAGTTTTCTTAAAGACATACTTAAATGGATCCATGTTACGGCCGTACCGTGAAGGGGTCTATTGTAGATTAAATATACAATTAATACAATGTACTAACATAAATATATCAAAAACACTTAAAAGCTATAATATAGAGAACAATAACGTACATGTGCCTAAGATGCTTCTCCAATGGATTGAGGATGGCTCACCATCGATGTAGAAACTATCGCTATTACCTATGAAAAAAATATTCAAAGATTAAATACAATTAATATAATGATAAGTATTGAAGATTAAAAACAATTAATTTTCCATATCAAACAAAAGTGTACCGGATCCTGAGATGCTTCTCCAGTGCAAGGAGGAGGGTTTGCCATTGATGAAATAGGTATGGATATTTCCTGTATGAAAAAATTATAAGATTATAGTATATCACAAGTTCACATGTACACGTGCATATAATCATGAAATCAAGAAAATAAAGTAGAGATACATACCTCCACCCTCTCTTGATCCGTGGGTGAATCAGGTGAATTCAACAAATCCACAAAGCTCAATGGTTGTTGTACATGTAAAATAGACAAAAAACACTAATCAATCTACAAACCCCAACTAATACTTGATTTCAACATTTTCAAACAATTGTACAACTAAAAATGTGTTCAATTACCTTCTTCCCACGTTTTGGCGTCTTCGAGGAATTCTTTTTCTTAGGATGAGCCCTAGACACGGAGGGGGTACCCTAAAAAACCAAAATTAACATGAGATATTAGTACAGATAATAAATTAAACATAATTTTAAAAGTCTAAAATGAAATGACTTGCATATTCCATCAAAACAATACATAAAAAGAGTTGTACAAAATATGATACCGTATAGCCTTGTAGGCCAAAATCGATCGCTGAGAGCGTGATGTCATCAATCTGGGACATTTCATCCCCTGTCAACACCTACAAACCAGAAATTGGACCAAGTATTAAAGATAGTTAGTATATCTTGTATTTTTTTGAATTCGGAGTGTACTATTCTATTTTAACATGTTACAAAATTTATACCTCAGGCATCGAAGTTGCAGCTATAGTAACTGGGGGAGGTGTATGGGATACCACTGCTGCATCTTGAAATGCATATTATTTGTCTCAATTTAAATCGATGTATAAATGAAGATTCATTTATGTAATTACAAATTTAAAGTGACTAATAAATAAAATGTTATGAATTCAAATCAATACACCTATGTCTATGGCTCATGGGCAAACACCATGTACATCAATTCATCTGTCAATGCGACATCCTCAACCGTGTGAGCCTGACATCTACAGTCGCAAATCATGCACAGATGATATGAGGATCCATCTGCACCAGCTGCATCATCTATCCCCGGGCATATCCTCGAGCAATTGACACACATATGCTGGATGGGCTCTCTGTCACCCTCTAATGGCTCACTATCCAATACAATAGGGTGTGCTAATGATGTCCCATGTTGGATGATGGCACCAGTCAATGTTGTGGATGCCTGAAGAGTTTGTAGCTCCATCAACTTTTCAACTCTAATAGGACAACCTGATGCACCTTGGGTTTGGGTGCTAAGGGGCGGCGACTCTCCGCAGGTAATCGCCTATGGGCTCCAGGTCTATCTTGGACATGTGCCTAAGATGCTTCTCCAATGGATTGAGGATGGCTCACCATCGATGTAGAAACTATCGCTATTACCTATGAAAAAAATATTCAAAGATTAAATACAATTAATATAATGATAAGTATTGAAGATTAAAAACAATTAATTTTCCATATCAAACAAAAGTGTACCGGATCCTGAGATGCTTCTCCAGTGCAAGGAGGAGGGTTTGCCATTGATGAAATAGGTATGGATATTTCCTGTATGAAAAAATTATAAGATTATAGTATATCACAAGTTCACATGTACACGTGCATATAATCATGAAATCAAGAAAATAAAGTAGAGATACATACCTCCACCCTCTCTTGATCCGTGGGTGAATCAGGTGAATTCAACAAATCCACAAAGCTCAATGGTTGTTGTACATGTAAAATAGACAAAAAACACTAATCAATCTACAAACCCCAACTAATACTTGATTTCAACATTTTCAAACAATTGTACAACTAAAAATGTGTTCAATTACCTTCTTCCCATGTTTTGGCGTCTTCGAGGAATTCTTTTTCTTAGGATGAGCCCTAGACACGGAGGGGGTACCCTAAAAAACCAAAATTAACATGAGATATTAGTACAGATAATAAATTAAACATAATTTTAAAAGTCTAAAATGAAATGACTTGCATATTCCATCAAAACAATACATAAAAAGAGTTGTACAAAATATGATACCGTATAGCCTTGTAGGCCAAAATCGATCGCTGAGAGCGTGATGTCATCAATCTGGGACATTTCATCCCCTGTCAACACCTACAAACCAGAAATTGGACCAAGTATTAAAGATAGTTAGTATATCTTGTATTTTTTTGAATTCGGAGTGTACTATTCTATTTTAACATGTTACAAAATTTATACCTCAGGCATCGAAGTTGCAGCTATAGTAACTGGGGGAGGTGTATGGGATACCACTGCTGCATCTTGAAATGCATATTATTTGTCTCAATTTAAATCGATGTATAAATGAAGATTCATTTATGTAATTACAAATTTAAAGTGACTAATAAATAAAATGTTATGAATTCAAATCAATACACCTATGTCTGTGGCTCATGGGCAAACACCATGTACATCAATTCATCTGTCAATGCGACATCCTCAACCGTGTGAGCCTGACATCTACAGTCGCAAATCATGCACAGATGATATGAGGATCCATCTGCACCAGCTGCATCATCTATCCCCGGGCATATCCTCGAGCAATTGACACACATATGCTGGATGGGCTCTCTGTCGCCCTCTAATGGCTCACTATCCAATACAATAGGGTGTGCTAATGATGTCCCATGTTGGATGATGGCACCAGTCAATGTTGTGGATGCCTGAAGAGTTTGTAGCTCCATCAACTTTTCAACTCTAATAGGACAACCTGATGCACCTTGGGTTTGGGTGCTAAGGGGCGGCGACTCTCCGCAGGTAATCGCCTATGGGCTCCAGGTCTATCTTGGACATGTGCCTAAGATGCTTCTCCAATGGATTGAGGATGGCTCACCATCGATGTAGAAACTATCGCTATTACCTATGAAAAAAATATTCAAAGATTAAATACAATTAATATAATGATAAGTATTGAAGATTAAAAACAATTAATTTTCCATATCAAACAAAAGTGTACCGGATCCTGAGATGCTTCTCCAGTGCAAGGAGGAGGGTTTGCCATTGATGAAATAGGTATGGATATTTCCTATATGAAAAAATTATAAGATTATAGTATATCACAAGTTCACATGTACACGTGCATATAATCATGAAATCAAGAAAATAAAGTAGAGATACATACCTCCACCCTCTCTTGATCCGTGGGTGAATCAGGTGAATTCAACAAATCCACAAAGCTCAATGGTTGTTGTACATGTAAAATAGACAAAAAACACTAATCAATCTACAAACCCCAACTAATACTTGATTTCAACATTTTCAAACAATTGTACAACTAAAAATGTGTTCAATTACCTTCTTCCCACGTTTTGGCGTCTTCGAGGAATTCTTTTTCTTAGGATGAGCCCTAGACACGGAGGGGGTACCCTAAAAAACCAAAATTAACATGAGATATTAGTACAGATAATAAATTAAACATAATTTTAAAAGTCTAAAATGAAATGACTTGCATATTCCATCAAAACAATACATAAAAAGAGTTGTACAAAATATGATACCGTATAGCCTTGTAGGCCAAAATCGATCGCTGAGAGCGTGATGTCATCAATCTGGGACATTTCATCCCCTGTCAACACCTACAAACCAGAAATTGGACCAAGTATTAAAGATAGTTAGTATATCTTGTATTTTTTTGAATTTGGAGTGTACTATTCTATTTTAACATGTTACAAAATTTATACCTCAGGCATCGAAGTTGCAGCTATAGTAACTGGGGGAGGTGTATGGGATACCACTGCTGCATCTTGAAATGCATATTATTTGTCTCAATTTAAATTGATGTATAAATGAAGATTCATTTATGTAATTACAAATTTAAAGTGACTAATAAATAAAATGTTATGAATTCAAATCAATACACCTATGTCTGTGGCTCATGGGCAAACACCATGTACATCAATTCATCTGTCAATGCGACATCCTCAACCGTGTGAGCCTGACATCTACAGTCGCAAATCATGCACAGATGATATGAGGATCCATCTGCACCAGCTGCATCATCTATCCCCGGGCATATCCTCGAGCAATTGACACACATATGCTAGATGGGCTCTCTGTCGCCCTCTAATGGCTCACTATCCAATACAATAGGGTGTGCTAATGATGTCCCATGTTGGATGATGGCACCAGTCAATGTTGTGGATGCCTGAAGAGTTTGTAGCTCCATCAACTCTTTCAACTCTAATAGGACAACCTGATGCACCTTGGGTTTGGGTGCTAAGGGGCGGCGACTCTCTGCAGGTAATCGCCTATGGGCTCCAGGTCTATCTTGGGCAGAGCCACCACCTCTACCATGAAACTCTCTCATGTCAAAATAGTTTGGTCGCACATTGAGCACAAACTCACAATATATTTTTCTCAAAAAATATAATGGCACCTCATAATTATTACAAGGTGGATCATCAAAGACCATCCGCCACCTCTACCAAAAAAGATTCTTCATCTACACATTGGTACACCAATATATGGGAAACCTCTTTGCATTAAGAGGTAATGATTGACCAGTTTTGGGATCAACAAAAAGGGCACATATTTGTTGTTTAGTAATATTTTTGTTTTCTACTCCATCGTATGATAGCCCATTGGCATAGAATTGACGACACCTATCCCTAAAGCTTCCCCATTTGGTAATTTCTGTGGAAATAGCTATGGCACCACTAGCTAATGTTTCTATGCTAGTGGCGAGGGATTGATGATGGTCAAGTTCAAAAGTTTTTAATTTAACAATCAGTCTATTGATTTTTTACGTATTTTGTCCTAACTAATTAATTAATTTTTCCTGTGTTTTAGGTGTGCGGTCAAAAGGAGGAATTGGGGGTTGTTCTTGTGTGTTTTTAGGAGGTGCATTTGGTTGTTCTTGTGGTTTTTCAGGAGGTGCATTTGGTTGTTCTTGTTCTAGATTAGAAGAATCTAGTTTTTGAAACAAAAAATGAAAAAACCTAATCAAAATTAATGAAATTAAATTCAAAATGTAAAATAAATTGCATAAACCGGAAAGAAAGACAAAAATAAACAAAAACTAATCTTGATCCATAGCTTGGAGGACAAATCTAGCACCCCGTTCATGATTTAGGAGAGGAAATGGGGAAAATATGAAGTTAAAAATGCACTATTCATGGGTAAATGAGACCCAGTTTTTTTTTTTAAACTTTTTTTTACCGGGCACCGCGTACGCGGTTTTATTTGGATTATTAGCACATACGCGCTCATTTTCCTATGATCAGCGCATACATGCTCAATTTCCTAGGCATAGCATGTACGCGCTCATTTTCCTAAAAGCAGTGTGTACGCGCTACCTTTTCTAGGCTCGAGAAGAACAAACCTAAGCGCGTACGCGAGAATTTCAAATTTTAAAACCATGTATGCGCTGCTTGTTTTTCCATGTTTTTTTGGGTGGTGTCCACTTTTCTGACCACCATCTTTGCGCACACGCCTCGAGGTGGACCCATAACACCACCACTACTAGTCTGTCAAGAAGTAGACCTACTAGAACCCAAATGACCTCTATACTCACTGAAACTAGGAGCTCTATATTGCCTCAGGACAACACCATCATAGAGCTCTCTATAATACAAAGCCTCCTACGCAACATAATAAAGTCTATTTGACTGCCTACATGCATCAGTACCTGAAGCAAAATGTTGGTCATGGGTAGTTTGAACCAACTGCATCTATCTCACTGCTTCATCTCTCTCCCTCTATAGCCAATCTCTCTTAGCAGCTATATGCTCCCTCTCAGCGGCTATCTGCTCCCTCTCAGCAGCTATCTTCTCCCTCTCATTGGCTATCTAATCTCTCTATGGTAAGCTCCTTCATTGTTCACCGATTCTGATCTCTATCCTCCATCCGCCACTAATGCAAAGTAACAATAAAGTCCTCCAAACTCCTAACCTGAGCCCTAATTCCCTCCTCATCATCATCTCCCTCCACATCTCCTCTCTCCATAGCCTGGGGCATATCAACATCATGTCCACCATTTCCCCCTAATCTCCATCATTTCTCAATGAGCCTAATACTCACTCATTGCTCTCACTCCCACTCTCACCAGAACTGCTCATAGATGCAGTACCTCCACCGATATCCACATCCCATCCTCCTTGCCCTCCATCTCTCTGTCCTCTATCTATCCCTCCCCTAACTCGTCCTCCTTGTCCTCCATCTCTCCGCCCTCTATCTAACCCTTCCCTAACCCATCCTCCACCATCTCTCCATCTCCCTCTGAGACCCCTACCATGTCTAATCTACTAAGAAGATCAGAACTGTCGGATCTATCAAAGGTATGGGCCTATGTTGTATCCACCATTCACTATATTGTGATGTAGAACCTGGATTTGTGACACCAACTTGCCAACCCCATTGAATAGGAGAAAGATCATCAAACTCGATAATGGAAACATAAGGCTGCACACATGCACCCCAATCACCAACCTCGTGAGTAGTATGAGAAAAATAAGTTGTCACATTCGGAATACCCTTTATCTCCCCAAACTGTCGGAGTACATGACTAGGAAGATGCATATAAATAACCCTATACCCATAAACATCTCTCCTAATAAGATATCCTTGTTGTCGACAAAAGGAAGATGATGGACATCATCAGCCCAATTAGGGCAAGTAAGATAAGGTCTTTATGAGAAGTACTATAATGTATCAATCTGATGATGCCAATACAAAATGTTACCTAACACCCTATATATAACTCCAATAGTGTATCTATAAGCATTTGGCTGCTCTATCTCTAAATCAACATGTATCATAGGATGAAATATAGCCATGTGCTCCCATGCCCATATCTGGAGCAAGGTAACACCACATCCAACAGATTTTTGCTGCAAATATACAATCCCATGCATCTGATGATATAAAGTGACAAGAAGATAGGGACCCCAAGAAAACACTCATCTATCAATAACCATATAGTGAATCACTCATTGCCATCCAACAGGGAAACCATGGGTACGTCTATCAGGGATCAATAATCCAGCAACAGTGCAACCAAGAATAACGATGAGATCATCATAATCAAAATCATCCCAATGAATCTCATAAAAACCTTAGATATGAAGATCATTGATGCAGTGGAAGGGTGTGATATATGAACCTTTAATATTTACAAGGGAAATACAAGGTCCAAACCCCTAGGCCTACAAGCACCCAAATGGCTCAAATAGGTCAAATGCAAACCAACACTTCTCCAAATGATTCCAAAGGTATGAAATATTTATTAAACCTCCAAATAATTTGTTTTAACTAGTTTTTTGGTTCCAAGAACTAGTTTAATTGCAAAGCCCTCTTTTTAGCCTTCTAGGCCTAGTTGCCCAGTTAGCCCTGCAGCGAGGAAAATTAATTTTTTTCTCCAAACTTTTCTAAAAAAATAAAAAAATAAATTATATATTCAGACACCCATTTGGCTCTAATTTTACATATCAAAATTCTGCATATGGTTGTTTTGGAAAGTATATGCTGTCCTGTAATTGTGCACCTTTTTTAGGCCCAAAAAGTGGCAATTTAACAAAGGAAGTATATAATTTTTTTATTCCCTAATTCCCAAACTCTCAAAATTCATCCAATATGGTTCAAAACTAAGTAAAATGAAATTATTTTCAAGGTTTAACCCTTTAGATGTGAAATCCCAAATTTAACCTCTCACAAACCCTCAAAAGTGAGTTTTCTCACATATCCCACTTCCAAACAAAATACCATCCAAATTATGATGGATTAAACTTTAATTTGACATGTCTCAACACTTTCAAACATAAAAATTGCCCCTCCTTAAGGTGGATTTGCTACTGCTGCTCCTTAGCAAGCATTTTCAATGCACTTTTCACTCTTTTCCAATGGTGATCACCCCTTTCTCCAACTTATCTGCACATTATCAGGTTAGGAAATAATTTTAAATATTAAATGGAGACATCCCATGATTCACAGGCCTAGTTCAATCATGGAATGCCTTCTTCATGTTAGAAAATCACTTTTCTTGATTAAAAAAACTAGTCAAAATGTGTTAACAATCAGCCCAGAATTACAAACTGAAACCAAGAATAAATTTTCAGTGCATAAAATAATGTATCCATGGTTCTTACAAGTCCTCAAAGCATTTGATATCAATATCACCAATAAAAATAAAAATTACAATGCACCAAACATAAAAAATGGCAGAAAATAGAGTGTTTTATTGAATTTCTTGGTTCCCAGTCCATACACTAGCATGATCTATTGTACAAAACATTTCATCTCCCATTTATAACTTCTCCCTAACTATATAAACCAATTTTTATTGGTTACATTTAATTTTTAAAGCATTTAACTCTTAAAAACTAATTGCCCCCCCCCCCCCCCCCCCCCCCGCCACCCCGAAACTACCTATTTCAAATATTCAAATTTGTCAACTTTGGGAAAATGACATAATTTGATTAAAACTTCTAACTATTGACATGAAATGTCTTGAAATGTTTTATTTAAAATTTTCTAAACCTTCCTAGACTCTCTAAGCCATAAATTCCCATTACATCTTTTTTTTTGGTTGGTCCTAAGGTCTTTACAAGGTCCTCCTAGACAAATTACAACTTATTACATTTTTCATCATTAAAGGCCATAATAGGCCATAAAACATTATAATTTATTGCACTTGTCTTCATATGACCTTCAAAAGTCTTTAATGGATTCATTGAGTCCTTTGGTCTCCCAAATGCACCTGCACCAATCATCCTTGGAACACTCAAATAGCACACACAAAGCAGATACCCCGTCACTGCGGTCAAAAGTAACTCAGGCACCAAATATAGGAATGTGCAAAATATTCCACACATCCTCAAGTGTGATAGATTCCTAACCTATCGAAAGATGAAATGAACAAGTCTCTAAATGCCACCGCTCAATCAAAGCAGTAAGCATGACCTTGTTGGTCGTAACCTCAAGAAAGTGCACTATATGATACAATCCAACCCATCGAAGAAAAGCAGTATCCTTTGCATCTAACTCATGACGTCGATCAAGACCATTTGGCCTAGTCTGTCTCGTGATCAAGACTCAAAAATTCTCCTACATTTGAGAAAAAGCACAATGAATAAGATATGTCATTTGAATCACAAGAAAACACAAAAAAAAATTCATATATATCAAATGCAAAGTGATATAAGCATAGGCGAACTGATATAAGAAAATGCAAACTAAAATTTTCAATTACGAATCAATTAAAGAAAATGTGAACCAAAATTAGCAAGTGCGAACTAAAATTTTTAATTGCGAATCAATAAAGGCAATTACGAATCAACAATAGCAATTGTGGGCAACTTTATCAATTGTGAATTATTATTATCAAATTTGAATAAATCGATCATCAATTGGGAATTAGATAATTTTGACTCTTCCAGACAACAATGAAAAATTTGAAAAAAACAGACAAAAAAGGGCATAATTTTTTAAAAACTCACCATGCCGCCAATGCCAGGAGATCTTTGATACGGTCGCACTTGCTCGGACAAATGCAACCTCACTCTATGATCCGCCATCTCACTCCATGGACACAAAAAACACTATAATCTCAAGGAATTATTACAAAGCAAATGAGTGCAAATGAGCTCAAATCAATACCAATTTTCAATATAAAGCTCAAAATTAGGGTTTTTGTCACCCTAATGCCCGTAGACCCCTCCAAATTCAACGCAATTGTAGCCATACCAAACAAGATTCAATTTTTACCAAAGTTCACATTATCAATTACTAGCACAATTTCAAAAAAATGGTCTTCATTCCACAAATTTTTGACCACTTTTTCCGAGGGGGCATATTTATACCCTAAATGTCATCGGGGCATACTGGGGCAGAATTTTTTTTGTTTTCTTTGAAATAACATCATTTTGACATTGTGTCAAAGAGGGGCAAATGTAGACACCTAAAATGGTCTCATTAATTCTACACTAATTATTCATCTATTTAATTAAGTAATTCTTTAATTATTTGATTAAATTAAATATTTCTTCTAATCAACACATTTAACATTTCTAATCATCAAATTCCTATCATTTCATCATTTAATCAATTAACCGGGATATCTCAATTATTAATTAAATATACATTATTTAATTAATTGCGACATTTGACTTAGTTAAATAATCTTTATTATTTAATTACTTCAATTTCCTATGATTAAATAATTTCATTTAATTATTTAATTAATTAATTTAATTCTTCCAAATCCCCTAATTATAATTCCAAATAATTTCATCTAATTTCATTTCATTTTTCCCCAAATTCGATTTTCACTTCATTTCAATTAATTTCATTTCATCCAAATTCATATTTCATCAAATCTGAATTTCAGTTAATTTCATGTGCATTTTAGCATTCGAAGTCCAAATTCAAATGCAAATTAAAAATAAAAATTAAATTCAATTTCAATTTCAAAATCTTACAACACATGCTAAAATTAGAACCGATTGATCAAATCAGTTATCTAATTAGTTAACTCAATTATCTCATCAATCTCCCATCTTTTTTATAACTAATCAATCATTTCGGTATTTTAATCCATCTATTCAGTCTATTGATCAATCAATCCAATTATCTCTCCAATCAATTCAATCATCTAATTCATTAACTTAGTCAACTGACTAGTCTATTCAGTTCACTAGCCAATCTATCTAGTTGACTCCTCAATCAACCCTATTAATAGATAAATCAAAATGAGTTAACAGATCAATCAATTTCAGTTGTCTATCAATCAACACTTGAGTTCAAATTATCACCCCTTCTGTGTTGAAAACCTATAAATTCAATCTCATTCTTCAATTCAATCTAGAATCATAGTCTTCAAAATTGTTGTCCATCTTATCCAGGAAATCAAGTGCAATACTTGAGAGCAACCCACACCAACAACAATGGAGAAGAGCAATGGAAGCTTCAATCACATCAATTGAGGGAGTTTAAATTAGATTTAATTTCATTATACAATTGATTTGATGTTATTTCATTGTAATTTAGGATTAATTTGATTTGATTAGAGTTGGTGATTTTCTCTGATAATATATAATTATGTTATATACTTTTAATTTACCCCTAGAGACAAGGATGTTTGCTGATGTGAAAGGTTTGTCGATAGTTGCTACATGGGTTTTATCTGACAGGGTTGTTGATGTTGCTTGGGTGTCTAAAGTAGACAAGAGTTTTATCCCAAGAGTGATAGTTTGGTGGGAAACATAACTCTTTTGCTTACTTGTTGTAAATTGAGAAGTCTTTTAACTTAAAAATTTAGACCTGGTAGGTTAATTTGCAATAGATATTGTTTTGATTCTAGAAGGGGTAATCTTAGAAGTGGTCCTCTTATGTTTGCTTGGAATCTTGAGCTTAGAAGAGCCACCCGATCCAAGATTGAATCCAAGTCCAGTTGTATCCCGTGGTTGTAACAATGGTTGCAATGGCTCTTGTACACCTTGCTTGTGGAATCCCAATGCACTATGGCCACCATAGCCCATCTTTTGCATTAGGATAAAAAATTTACCATACCTCTTTGTCAGGATCCTCACCTGTTGTCTAGTTGTGTCAGAAGGGTCTTTTTAGATCCATCTTGCCAAATCTTCATCAATAGTTTCTTGTTCTTGTGATCTACCTAGGATGAAGCCACCAAGTGTAGTAGTATGGGCTACAACAAGTGGTTTGAGTGACTGTTGTGGTTTTCCATAAGTCCTAGGTGAGAGGGATAGTTGGCCAACATAGAAAAGCTGACTAATATTATAATCTCCTAGGCCTTCATCTTGTACTTTAATTTTTGGTTTTTCTTGTTTGGGTGTATGGATTAGTTGACTAGTGAGGTTTTCTGGGTGAATGTAAGATGATGAGGCAATGGCTTCTCTATTGCTAGGGACTGTGATATCCGATTGATGCCTTATATTGTTACAAAAGCGAATGGGTTCGCATCACCAAGGATAGTAATATCTATTTTGTCATAGGGAAACTTGATGCATTTATGGTAAGTAGATTGTACTTCTTGCATTGCATGAATCCATGGTCTACCTAATAGGAGATTGTATGGAAGAGGGAGGTCTATGACTTGACAAACCACATTCTTCACCATGGCTCCTATCCTAACTAGTAGAGTGACACACCCTTTAGAGGAGCGTTCTGCATCATCATAGGCCTTGATGGTGATCCTCTCTCTGGCATCTACTACATCTTCTGCATATCCTAATGTCATGATTAACTGTAATGTGCAAATGTTAAGGCTAGCTCCATTGTCAATAAGACTCACTTGATTCTATGTTTATGTATGAATCCCTCAATGTGGAGAGGGGCGTTATGTGGTTGTTCAAAGGATGCATCATCATTCTCTCCAAAAGTGAGACATGGTGATGATTAGAGACTCCAACCATGGCTTGAAATTTATTTGTATTAAGGCCAGGTGGAACTAACGCTTCTTGGAGAGCTTGATCTAAGATGGTTTTTGTAAAGCGGAAAATCGCGGTCGAACCCTAGTTGGTCTCCCCTCTTCTAACTCCAAGGAGAGAGAAGGGAGGTTCGCTAGGATTCGATGGGTTTTCACTTAGGGGGAAGACTTTACATTCAAAAGAGGGGTTGAAACTCATAAGATCCAATCCCACACGATGTAAGATTGGATGCTAAATGAATTTCAAGGGTTAGGAAAGCAAGGCTACCCTCTTTTGTAAAGAATGTTGATTAAGGAAATTAAGCTAAGGATGCATAGAAAGTCATAAAGATTCGCTTATAAACTGAGTTCGGGTTATAGGATGAAGCTGCGGACCTGGAATTAGCAGTAAAATGTCGATACGGCGCTGTCCTGCAAATTTGAGCAAAAGTTGTCGGGACGATGGCGCCCGGCGCCACGGTCCTCCGAAAAATCCGCGAAACGAAGGGGGATCTGTTCGTCTCTGCACAAGGATTCCAGATCTTCAATTTCAGCCGCGTACCTGCAACCTACACACAGAAAAGCGAAGACGATTGGGGGGTTAGGGATTAGGGGTTTGCCTTTAGGTCAAACCCCGGTTTTGGAATTAACCAAGAAATGAGCAAGAGCTGTAAATGTAAATGACTGTAAAACAAGTACTAATACCTTGTTCTAAGTATGTTTGTATCCTTATGTGCGAAGGTTTAGATGTTGTATGTTGTATGTTGTAGCACGTAGTAAGTGATCTCCTCTTCAATGGTTGAATCCTTGTCTTGAATGCAACACTTAGCCTTGAATGGAGACTTGGAATGATCAATTGCTTGAATGCTTGAATGCTTGAGTATAGTTTCCACACCTTTTCCATCATATTGAATGAAAGAGGAAAATGTCATTTATATACTTGTCAATTAGGGCTGATAGACTGATTTTCCCGACCTTAGGCCGACCAGGGAAGTATATTTCCAAATTGCAATCAAAAAGACCCGATATCACTTAGGAAACCGGGCCCAAAATAGGACCCAGGGACCAGGGCGCCAGGCGCCATGGTCCTGGAGGACTAGGGCGCTGGGCGCCCTGGTCCTGAGGGACCAGGGCGCTGGGCGCTCTGGTCCCACCTCCCGGGACATCAGGGTGCAAGGAGGTTCAGGCCAGGGTGCTTGAAAAATGCAGTTTTCAGTGTCGCGAGCAAGTTTTGGGGTCTCCATTCAGGTTGCGTGTTGCGTCGCCATCGTGAAGACCGAACTGCAGTCGAAATTGCAAGTGTCGCAATTTTAGGACGCTACATTTAGCCCCCACTTTAGCGGGAGTATGTATGCTCATACTTCCGGTAAAGTACAAGGAAACAACGTTGAAAGACTTTCACCACGTCAAGGAGGCAAGATACACCAAGCCCCCAGTGGACTAAGGATCTTACAACTTCGATTGACAAAGTAAAAGGGAAGATCACGAGGAAGAACCATGACTGTCAATAGTAAGGTTCCCTCACTATGAGTCATGCAAAAGAAATACCAAAAATCTTCAAGACAAAGCTAAGTTTGCCAAGAAATTTTCAAGTATCTTTGAAAGGATAGATAGGGTGTATGCCCCCCTACGTTAAAGCGATCGCACACACCTCAATGGGGGTGATTGTTTTAACGTAGTGATACACATAAGAAATGAGAAAGGAAAGGAGCATGTTATCGCAAGGATTTAGCCCCCAAGTGTGAGATAAGCCCAAGGATAATAGACACAAAACACAAAGCACGAGGTGACTTCGCTTTCCTTGGGGTCAGTATGTTGTATGATAAGTCATGTATATATATCATATGTATGTATGCATAATTGTTCTTCATTCCCCAATCAAGGAAGGTCACCTAGAAGAAGGGAACACATGTGTCTTTTGAGTCAACATGAGAGAGATCGAGAGATCTCAATGCTTTGCATCGTCCTCAAGTAGACAACACTAAGGATGACAAATAGAAGAATGAGAATAACATATAGAAGAAGTAACAAAAGAGAGGGGGAGAGAGTCTGCTATGCTAATGTAACTAGTCTAGCATGTCATCTACCCCCCGATCTTGCTGATCAATGTTTCGGGAAGGCAGGGAACACGCCAGAGGAGGAACATCCAACACAGCAGATGGAGCTATCACAAGATCCAAACAAGGGCTATGTTCATGTTCCAAGCCACATTGTTCTTGTCTAGGAGCTAGGATAAGTGCTTTAGAAAATTCATTAGATAAATGGTTATCAACATCAACAAGTTCATATTCACTATCAGAAGCAAGAGGAGTAATATTTTCATCTATATCATCATCAAGATTTATAAAAATAGGATCTTTAACTTGCATAGGATCAAGACCATCATGCATCTTATGTTTAGGAGATTTAGGCTCAATATCCGGCTGAGGAGAAAATGGAATAATGCTTGTTGAAGGTGTTTTTGGAGATTGCAAAGTTTGAGAAGCAGCTGCTTGAGCCCTAAGACGACGCTTTCGTCGACGTTCCCGTGCAGAACGATTACGTCTAGTCTTAGTAGGAAGTGTAGAAGATAGAGGAGGAGGAATGTTCTCATCCTTATCACTTGGGTGTTTAGGTTGTGGTCTCTTAGGCTAGATAATAGGAGAAGAAGAAGGTCTCTTCTCTCTATAGAAGGCAGGAGGAGGAACTGCTCCATATAAAGGAGGAGTTTTTGGTTTAGGAAGAAGACCAAGTCCATCATGATGAGGAGGTCTAGGTCTATTCTTAGAAGATTTATTAGGCATAGACATAGTCGCATCCATAGGGATGGGTTGGGAATCTTCTTGGGGAAAGACATTAGTTTTGTCTTTCAAAGGAAGAATTTCCTTCTCAAGAATGATAGGAATGTCAAGTTTAGGTGCTCTAGGTTCACTTAGAGATAGGATCATATCTATTTTCCACTTTTGATAAGATTTGAAAAGATGATCACTTCGCGGAGGAAGAGATTGGAATTGTTTAGGCCAAAAGTAATCAATAGGAACACTAGAGGTTCTTTCAGCTGGTTTAAAGAGACTATGATTGACAGTAACAACTTCACCATTATGGGGAAATTTCAAACACTTATGAATAGGAGAAGCAATAGCTTTCATGGAAGATAGCCAAGGATAGCCAAGCTTCACACGAAATTGTTCGGAAGAAGGAATAATAGCAAAGTTCACATCAAGGGATTTGTTATGGACCTCAATAGGCAATGTAATAGAACCAATTGCAGGAGAAGAAAATGCATCAAATAGTTTCACAATCACATCTGTTTTGTCATAGATCACTTGATTCAATTGCAAAGTAAAAAGAAATTCTTCAGTAATAACATTAACCATGCACGAAGGATCAATAAGCACTCCACGGCAAGGCATATTCTTGACTTTTGCAACTATGTATAAAGGACCATCAGGTGCCCTAATGGTTTCGCTAGAATCAAATGTGATGGAAGGTTCTTTAGGGTTTTCTTGCTGCTCTACAAAGTTAATCACATTCGGAGTCATAGACACAAGACCATCAAATGAGAAAGAGGAATCATTAGCCTCAATCACATTAGAAGTATGAGAAGTATGAGAAGGTAATGGATCAGTAAAAATCTGAAGATTTTGGTTAGGAGGAGCTACAGATTTGTTGCCTTTATCATTCACTCCAGAAACAGAAATAGTATTATTATCAATCAAATCCTGAATTTTACCCTTTAGAGAAAAACATTTTTCAGTATCATGACCAGGCTGACGATGAAAGTGACAAAAAGCTTTGTGATCAAAATAAGGTAAAGTAATCTTTGCAGGATCAATTTGTCTTATAGGAGGAAGGGTAAGCACATTTTGTTCCAATAACTTATTCATAATACTATGCAATGATTCATTCAAAGGAGTATACTTTCTTTCTTTCCTGAAAAATTTAGAAATAGGAGGCACACCTGATGCTGCATTCACATTGTTGTTGATGATGTTTTCATTGAATTTGATGGAATCTCTGTTCGGTTTAAACTTCCCAAATGGTTGTTGACTGCTATCACCCTTATCACTCGGAGCCATAGGATGTGATTGTTCCATTTGACTCACAGTCAGTTGATAATTGTGAAGAGTGGCACACAACTGTTGGAAAGAAGTAAACTCAGAAAACAGAAGTTTGTCTCGAATATCTTTTTGCAAATTAGAAATAAAGATTCTTTGAATATCATTGTCAGGCACTGGAAAAGAAATTTGAGCATACAGATGCTTATATCTACCAATGAAATCAGTCACTTTTTCTTTAACACCTTGTTTACAATGCATTAAATCAATCAAAGTAACTTTAGGACTTATATTGTTTTGAAATTGTTGAATGAAAGCATTTGCAAGTTGTTCGAAAGAAGTAATAGAATAAGAAGGCAACGAGCAATACCATTGTAGGGCTTTGTCTCTTAATGTTCTGGTGAATAGTTTTGCAAGCAACCTTTGGTCATAAGCAAAATCAGTACATATTGTTTGAAAAGTCTTAACATGTGTTAGAGGATCTCCTTTACCATTATAAAGTTCCAAATGCGGGATTTCAACATGCTTAGGAGGAATAGCTCGAACAATGTCAAGAGAAAGTGGGCTCGCAACATCAAATGTGGGCACACTAAACTTAGATTGATTCATAGAGGCAATTTGTTGCTGTAAAGAAGAGACAGTTTGTGCAAGATTATTAATGGTAGCTTCAGTCGAAGAGTTCATATTAGGTGTGTTAGATTGAGATGGAGGTGTGATGTTATTGAAAGATGGTAAAGAGTAAGGTGGTGGGACCCTATGATAGTCAACCATAGGGGATGATTGGATAGGAGGAACACTACAAGGAGGGATGGAATGATTAAATGAATTGCCCCCTTGTGTCATGTTCATTTGTGAAGATGTAATAGGAACACTTATTGAAGGAATGAATGAAGAAGTCGGATTAAATGAAGGAATAGGGTTAATTGAAGAAGGAGGATTGCCCCCATGACTAGTAATCATAGGAGGAATATCTTGTATAGAGGTAGCCATGATGTTTGATGTAAAGGTAGTTAAACTAGCAATAGAAGTGGTCAAAGGAATAGAATGATTGACTTGTGTAGGAGGTTGTGTATAACCTAAAGATTCAGCACAACTCTTCATAGGCATCACATTCGAATCCACAATGTGTGCGATACCACGTAAAACATCAATTCCATTCTTATCACTTTGAAGCATACGTTTTAGACCCTCAATTAAAGGAAGAGCTTGACTATCGGGATACTCATGAGACATCCATTGGTGAAAATCGTCAAATTGGTTATCCAATTTGGAAAGTTGTTCAACAGAAACTTCATGGGGAGCTTCTTCATCATTAGGAGGATTAGAGGAATTACCCATGTCCTCGTTAAAAAGACTACTCAAATTAGGTTCCATCTCCTCAGTAGTTAAACCTCGGAAAGACTTAATTCTACGGCTTCGTCTAATGGGAATAGTGTAAGTAGGGCTTATTGTTGTAAAACTCATGCACTAGAGAGAGAGAGAAGATTTTGATTTTAGAGGTAGCAATTTTCAGTAAAACCAGCCAATCTTCCAGATTTAAGCTGTTAAATGCAATCACAACAGTCTCCCGAAATTTCAGAAAAAATGTTCGGGACCGTGGTGCTCGGAGTGCAACACGGTCCTTGCAACTTTTTTCGAAATTTGCAGGGATGAAAGGTATGATGATTTTAGAGCTAATCTGAAAAAATTGAGGGATTTTACGATCTGTAGATAGGCCAAATTAAAGTTGCAAATTCAAAATTGAACCCTATCAAGATTGTCGAAAAATGCAAAATTTGAATTTTGAAAAAGAGAGGGAGACTGAAATTTTGAATTTTATGATTTTAGAGGGAATGTCAAGAGCAATGCAAATTTTGAAATTTGAAAATTGACTCAATTTCACACAAAATTCAATTTTGAAAGCGGAAATCAAAGTTGTTGTAATTAAGCACTTAATTTCAAAAGTCACAAAATGCAAATATTTGAATAAAGCACTGAAATTTCGAATGAATGCAAATACAATTTTCAGATCTAAGACAGTAAGAACACAATTTTGACACAAAATTTCAGTTTCGATAATTTTTGAATGATTAGGAGCCTTAGACCAAGCAATCACAAGACCAACTTTGACTGTAATTTTGAAAGTGTTATAATTGACAAAATCAGCCAAAATTCTGGATTTTAGCAGGAAAATACAGCAAGATCTCGCTCCCGAAATTTTGGAAAAAATGTCGAGGACGATGGCGCTCGGAGTGCAACACGGTCCTCGCAACTTTTTTCCAAATTTTCAGGGATGAAAGATATTGTGATTTTATTGCGGAATCCAAAGTTACAGCTGATTTAGAGATGTTTTGATCGGTCAAATTGTCGGACAAAGGTTGAATCAAGAGGGTTTCAAAAATTAGGGTTTTGACTTTTAACCACTTAATTTTCAGAATTAAAGCACAAATATGAATTGATAATTTGTAATAGAAGGACAGATCTGAAACAAGCATTAACATTTAGACATTTCGCAAGTTTAATTACTAAAAAGAAATTTTAGGGTTTTAATGCAATCACCTCTAAAACTTTGCAAAAGATCAAACATGGAAATGTAATCAATTTTTTCAGATCTAAGCATGAAAAATCAGAAAGGATGTTCACGTCGGGTTCACCAAAATGTAAAGCGGAAAATCACGGTCGAACCCTAGTTGGTCTCCCCTCTTCTAACTCCAAGGAGAGAGAAGGGAGGTTCGCTAGGATTCGATGGCTTTTCACTTAGGGGGAAGACTTTACATTCAAAAGAGGGGTTGAAACTCATAAGATCCAATCCCACACGATGTAAGATTGGATGCTAAATGCATTTCAAGGGTTAGGAAAGCAAGGCTACCCTCTTTTGTAAAGAATGTTGATTAAGGAAATTAAGCTAAGGATGCATAGAAAGTCATAAAGATTCGCTTATAAACTGAGTTCGGGTTATAGGATGAAGCTGCGGACCTGGAATTAGCAGTAAAATGTCGATACGGCGCTGTCCTGCAAATTTGAGCAAAAGTTGTCAGGACGATGGCGCCCGGCGCCACGGTCCTCCGAAAAATCCGCGAAACGAAGGGGGATCTGTTCGTCTCTGCACAAGGATTCCAGATCTTCAATTTCAGCCGCGTACCTGCAACCTACACACAGAAAAGCGAAGACGATTGGGGGGTTAGGGATTAGGGGTTTGCCTTTAGGTCAAACCCCGGTTTTGGAATTAACCAAGAAATGAGCAAGAGCTGTAAATGTAAATGACTGTAAAACAAGTACTAATACCTTGTTCTAAGGATGTTTGTATCCTTATGTGCGAAGGTTTAGATGTTGTATGTTGTATGTTGTAGCACGTAGTATGTGATCTCCTCTTCAATGGTTGAATCCTTGTCTTGAATGCAACACTTAGCCTTGAATGGAGACTTGGAATGATCAATTGCTTGAATGCTTGAATGCTTGAGTATAGTTTCCACGCCTTTTCCATCATATCGAATGAAAGAGGAAAATGTCATTTATATACTTGTCAATTAGGGCTGATAGACTGATTTTCCCGACCTTAGGCCGACCAGGGAAGTATATTTCCAAATTGCAATCAAAAAGACCCGATATCACTTAGGAAACCGGGCCCAAAATAGGACCCAGGAACCAGGGCGTTGGGCGCCTTGGTCCTGAGGGACCAGGGCACTGGGCGCTCTGGTCCCACCTCCCGGGACATCAGGGTGCAAGGAGGTTCAGGCCAGGGTGCTTGAAAAATGCAGTTTTCAGTGTCGCGAGCAAGTTTTGGGGTCTCCATTCAGGTTGTGTGTTGCGTCGCCATCGTGAAGACCGAAATGCAGTCGAAATTGCAAGTGTCACAATTTTAGGACGCTACAGTTTTATATGAGAGTAATACATGCACAAAAGATCTAGTATGGAGATAAGTAATGGCATATTATCTAATTGGTCCACAAGGTTATAATGTTTGGGCATGAATGTCATTCTTGATGGTGCACCTGGTAAGCCAAGCTTGCTATGATGGGTAACAACATTCACTAGTACATTTGGGGCTAATTTTTGATGACCCTTCGTTGGAAGTCCGAATACAACACATCGGATTACTGACAAATGTAACCATCAAAAACTCTTCGTAAGGATTCCCAACGATGCCATTGAGCGCCGGAATTTCGACAACACCATGAACTCTTCCAATGGCTGCTATGTTTGCTCTTCTGACCAAAAATATCGTCGGATTTTGGTCAGAATTCCGACACTCCCCCACTACCATGCATCGACGACCGTCTAACAAGGAAGTGACGTCGGACATACAACATCCTTGTCAGATGTTTCTTTAGTTGTCGCTGGAATTCTAATGGTATCAGATGATGTGGGTCTGATGGCTTGGCCGTTGGTGCATGAAAGCATTGAACGAGTTCTACTTTTAAAAATTACATAAAACATTTTTAATTTATTTGATTTAGTCTTATTTGAAAAAAAGATTATCAATGATGTTTCCTTTCTCCAAGAATTGGATCTAGGATCTTTCCGTCAGATAATATGTAACATCCAATGACTAGATATTTTCTTTACATATGCTTATTTTATTTAATCATTTGAGCTTGAATTATAATTTATATTTGTCGAGCAGTAGAAGATACAAGCTAAAGAGTCGTGTGCAAGTAAATTCCATAAAATAAAGCAAGCAAACATTATCTTGAATGATATGGAAACAAGCTCATCAGCTGCCCAGAAGAGAGCAATTGGAGAAAAGAAGAGTAGAGTGTTAAAGGGTGATAAATACATAGAGAGTATGCAATACAAACAAACAATGTCTGGAGTGTGTGATGTGACGTCTCTAATTTATGTCTGGAGGGACTAACTGGTTTTGGAGTTGCTGGGAAACCTATTGGGCCACACTTGGAGGAAATCAATGTAGTCATGCAAGGGCCACCTTTTTTCTATTATGAGAATGATGTTTTTGCACTGAAGGATATTTGGAAGACAATATTCAAAAATTTATATAGTGTGGAACCAAAGTTTGTGGACTCAAAGTACTTTTCAGCTTCCAGATGACCAAGTGGTTATGTACACAATCTCTCAATAGAAGGACGATTTCAAGCATTACCTCTCCCCCCATGACTATTCTGGAAGCACTTCCTCAGACAAAGGACTATTGGCCTCCATGGGATCAAAGAAAAAAATTGAATTGCATAGACTCTAGACGATGTGGTGGTGTCCTTCGTGAAGAACTCTGTACTATAATTGAAAATTCATGAGGGAAACTACAAGATAGTGAACATAAATACATTCTTGAAAAGTGCAAAGAATGGAACTTGGTTTGGGTGGGGCCAGGTCAGGTGGCTCCTCTAGAGGTTGATGAGATAGAAATTATATTAGGATTTGAAAAAGATCACACTCGTGGAACTTCTTGTGTGATTGATCGATTGCACTATTTGGGTAATGCATTCCAAATATATACAGTTGCATACCATTTATCTATCATGAAAACATTTTATCCTAATGGCATTAAAGTTCTTTCTCTATTTTCTGGTATTGGTGGAGTAGAGGTTGGTTTGCATCGACCTGGGATACATTTAAGTTGTGTTGTATCTGCGAAAATATGTGAAAATAACAAGCTTGTCCTTAATAGTTGGTAGACAAAAACCCAATAGACAGGTATGTTGATTCAGAGGGAATATGTCCAAGATTTGAATACAAAAGTATTGGAGTTTTTTATTAGATTTTTTTAAGTCATCTTGAACTAGAGTTGCCATTGCTACATTTGAACTCTTTTAACACTTCAAACTTTGTCTTATGTGATTTACCTACTTACTCTATTGTACAGGATTCCAATCTCAATCCCTTAATGCCATTATCTTCTCTTCAGTGTTGCTGACTAGAAGACTACCACAGACTGAATGAGAGAAGGAGGACAATTTTTCTTTACTAGATTTTTAATGCATGTCAAATTCCTTCCTAAGGAAAATGGTTTACCAAAGCTCAAGTTGCCAACAACTCTCCACTTTTTCTGCAATTTTCCATTGTTGCTTCTCAAGGAGAGGCAAATGAACTAGGAGGATCTGACACTTTGATGGATTTGAATGAAATGGTAGTACTTCACTACATATATTTCTTCACCACTACCTTTAGCACATTGCCTAAAACACGTGTTCACATTGCAACATTGTCATTGTCTTAAGAAATGTGCTAAAGGTAGTGGTGAAGAAATCTTTAGCAACCACTTGTAATTTGTCCTCTTTGTAGATGAGAAAACCCTATTCATAGTCTACTATCACTAAGAGCTCGATGCAGTTCACAATTCTAGTATTAATCGTAGCATTTTTTAAAACCCTTGGTGAGTTGCAAAGTGTCTCTCGTATGACACATTTAAAAACGTGTAGGAGTTGGTCTACTAGGGGGTGGTTGTGAGTGTACCTTTTGTCATTAACTAAGCATTTTATAAGAATATAACATGGATTGTGGAAATCTCATAGCTTTAATTAACTAAACATTGTATGAAGTTACAAGTGTGAGACATCACACAAATTTAGTGGGATTAAATATTGTTGTAATTATTAATCATTATAATTTTGAATTATTTATTTTAAAATTGTATTATTTTAATTATATTTATGTAATATTAACTTTAATTCTTACTTGAATAAAATAATATAAATTTATAGTGAAGATATATATTTTCCTTAAACATATAATCTTAATTTAATTGAAAAATCTATATAATTATAATTGTAATAATTAAATTAATTTTAAACTTAATTATTGATTATTGGTTAAAGATTATATTATTTTAATTATATTTATAATTATAACTGATCTTCATAAAATAACTATTAATAATTATAGAAGTGAAAATAAGCATTTTTGAATAAATTAAAAATATTTAAATTTATAATTAAAATTAAAATTAAATTCTATATATTAAATGAATAAAAAATTATAATTTTCAAAATGTGTTTAAAAATAGAATGATTTTATTTAAACAAATACATACAAAATTATAGTTATAAAGAGACGACCAAACCATTATATAACCACTAAAGTGAAGAAATCAGGGGTCTCGCGAGGAGTGAGATCACACAACTAGAGAATTGGTTGACAAAAAGGACCAAAACATAGATAATAACCCGATCCTAAAAACCAAACTACACTAAAGACTAAACTAAAAGCTGAGAAAACAAAAAGGAACAACCACACCACCCATCGAAGACACAAATCAATGGTCTATTGGTTTATATCTTTTCATTTTTCTAGTCTTGATTCACCACTTTCACCTTCTCATAGAAGGGGAGCCTCTTATTCAAACTTCTGCCTGAAGAAACAATAAGGGATTCTGACATAACTTTAACCCTTGATATCGATGGCTCCATCCGAGTAGTAGGAGATGATTCCATATGTCATTTCTTCTTAGCATGTCTTCTTTCAATTTCCTCCTGAATGAACTAGAGCATCGTAGAGATTTTTTGCGTTTTTTTATGGCTATCATCTCTAGTATCTTCCTTTTGAGGGTCATTAGACTAGGAAATGGACAAAAATGCTAGTAAGTGAAATTTATCTTCACACCATAGCTAAGGTGGTTGAGTATAGGGAAGAGCTAGGAGTGGAACCCTTTGAGTCTATCGCTAAGAGTAATTTACTTCATTAGGAGTAGCACGAACTCTTTCCAAATCCGAAGAAAATTTTGGCATGGAGTATAATTTGAGCAAATATATATTACTACATATTTTTATGAAAATGCCTTGAAATTCATATATTCAAGCTAATTGACAAATCTACATGAAGAAGAACTCCAATACATATTAATCTTGTGCTTAATTTATGTACATTATAATGCATTACATGTTTATTTTTTAAAGTGAATAGTTGTGATATAAATCAACAATCCGGTTTTATGAAGTATTGTGCCTCTAGTCATCATATTTGTAAGTAAATTGCTCTTTCATTTTCTTGTGTGTTATCAGAATTGTATAATTTTTTTTACTAATATGATGTTATTTTTGTGTATAAGTATGATATGAATTGTTATAATGCATGATCTCGTATAATGTATGTGTATAACATTTGCACAATTTTATATTGTTATAAGACATGTTATGCATGTGTTCTGAATATTTTGATCAACATTTTTAAACTCAATTTTTGTATTTTAGGTATGACAATTCAACCATATTTAAGTGTATTGTAATAATAAATGAACATTAAACATTCATGAAATAATGCATCTACTAATTACTATGGAGTAAAATATACTTATTATTACGGTATTGTTCTGGTATTATAGTGAAGCAGAGTGGACGTTGGGTGAGGTACTATAGGCGACAATACGGTGAATAAACAACAATTAGCAAGCAACTAACCATCGCAGTTCTCACTAGCAATTCCAAGCCTAGACCCTGCGACATCATGAACGATTCGCATCTTCTGCTGCTGATAGTTCCCAAATATTGACAATACATTGTCCCCCCCTCCCGGAGGAAGAGCGAAAGCAAGGCACAACACAGAGCCCTCCTCATTCTCGGGGATTAAAGTGTTTTCCATAGGCAGAGTCAAGCCCAGACCATCATCAAAATGCAACGTGATGAGAGGAAACTCGAACTCGCTGGACGGTTTGTTGTAACACGTATCAAAAAGTTGTGTGGGACTAGCCATGGTCAGATTAGAGAGCTGACGGCGGAAAGAATCTCGCATGGCATTGTAAGCAGGCTCCACTAACCGAGTGATAACTGTTCCCGAGTCTATGATAGTCCCTCTTCCCGTCGACTGATCCAAGTTCAGTGTCCCCGCTGGGATGGAAACAAGCTCTTCTCCCACAGAGATTCCATTTAACCCCACATAATAGAAGGAAGGGTACCTAGCGCTGGACAAGAGAGGCGTGAACTTCAAGCCCTGCGCCGAAAGAGCTCCTTTCCCCAGCAGGAGAGACCCTGAGAAAGCAGAGGACCTCAGGGAGGGAAGGCAATAAGAAAACACACTGTCATATAACGTGGCCGTCTGAGAAACAAAGGAGAGAGGATTTCTCCCAAACCCAACCAAGCCGGGCGCCCTCTGGATGAGTCCCCTCGCCGCATTCGCACATCCGAACACAAAATTTTCTACCCGCTCAGAGCCCACAGAGAGCGTCTCGGACGACAAGAGCTCGTCTACCTGCGATTGGTCGCCGTATCGCTGAGTACGGCTACAGTTGACACTGTTATCATTGTTCGTACAGACGCGCAGAAGCTGACACTGCTGAGAAGCGCAGGTGAGGTACTTATACGTAGGCGACTTGGATGGCTCAAACAATTGTTGCTTACTTGAGCAACCCGAGCATGGGTTGCACGGAATCCAAGCGATATTGCTGCCGGTATCGAGGACAGTGTAGAAGCTCTGCGCAGGAGTGCCGAAACCCAGCTTGATAATGTAGTTTGACGAGCTGATAGCCTGTCCCGAAGCCAGCGGGATGTCCGCGTCCTCTTGGGGATTAACCATACTTTTCCCGGCGCTCCATCCCCCTTTCACCATTGCTCTGTAGCGCTGAGTGTCACCTTTAATTGACTCGGATACCGCTGTCCACCATGATGAATTGAGGCGGCGGAACGGAGAACACTTGCCCTGAATGTGCAACACGCTCAAACTTGATGTTTCTAATTCACCCGCAGAGCAGTTCTTGTTATTCTCTGCATCTTTCCAGGTGAATGATGCAAGGTTTACTCTGGCAAACTTACTGTTTTCTGCGCACACAGAAACGAGTAATAGAAAAGACACTAGGACTGGGCATAGACGCCTTGCCATTGTCGTCTGTGAGAAGCACAGGCAATGAGCAAACATTCGCAAGATGACCATATTTATATATGTGAAATGGAGAAAGTATCGCTTAGCTTGGCTTCTGGCTCTCCTTCTACTTGATTTGACTGCTATTAATGGACGCAATTTCCGCGTCGTTTCTTCTCCTTTATGACTTGACTCCAATTTATGTTTGGAATTTGGTCGTCGTCTGTCCTTGTATTTGACTGGACTCCACTAAATGGGCAATTGCTACGCAGCGGACAAAACGGCCCGCCCGTGCCATGCCTTCCCATCCTCATCCCCATCCCCATCTCCCATGCCATCACCGTCCACTCAAACTCACTCGGGAAACGAAATGCTCGAGGTGACCGTCCACTCAAACTCACTCGGGAAACGAAATGCTCGTGTTACCTCGACTGCTGTGCTGACTACCCCGTGCTGCCGTGAAAAGGAAGGAGCTATTTTTTAATCTTTATTTTTTATTTGTTCATTTTTATATGAAGTATTATCATTTTATTTGTTTTTTTTATATGAATTTTTAAATGTCTAATTTTTTTAATAAAAACTATATAAAAGAATTTTATATGTTATTTTTTTATTGCTTTATAAACATGTATAATTTTTTTAATTTAATTATATAAAATTTTTATTGCTATAAAATTTACTTAAAATTATAATGCTTAAATTTTAACTAAATTTATAAAATTATAATGTTTAAATTTTAAGTATCATTATAAAACTAATTTTAAGTAAATTTTTTTAGTAATTTATTAAAGAAATAATTTTAAAATTTACTTTAACTTATAATATTACTACAAAAATTTACTTAAAATTATAATGCTTAAATTTTAAGTAAATCTATAAAATTAATTTTAAGTAAATTTTTATAGTAATTTTTTCATAATTGTTTATAAAATTAATTTTAAGTAAATTTTTATAGTAATTTTTTCATAATTGTTTATTTTTAAAACATCTATAAAATTTACTTAAAATTAGTTTTATAATGATACTTAAAATTTAAACATTATAATTTTATAAATTTACTTAAAATTTAAGCATTATAATTTTAAGTAAATTTTATAGCAATAAAATATTTATATAATTAAATTAAAAAAATTATACATGTTTATAAAGCAATAAAAAAAATAACATATAAAATTCTTTTATATAGTTTTTATTAAAAAAATTAGACATTTAAAAATTCATATAAAAAAACAAATAAAATGATAATACTTCATATAAAAATGAACAAATAAAAAATAAAGATTAAAAAATAGCTCCTTCCTTTTCACGGCAACACGGGGTAGTCAGCACAGCAGTCGAGGTAACACGAGCATTTCGTTTCCCGAGTGAGTTTGAGTGGACGGTGATGGCATGGGAGATGGGGATGGGGATGGGGATGGGAAGGCATGGCACGGGCGGGCCATTTTGTCCGCTGCGTAGCCATTGCCGGTTCACTATTCTCCAATGGTTATGCTCGCCTTTTCCGCAATCAGAACTTTCCTTTCTCCTTCCTCGTGGGTTCACTATTCTCCAATAGTCGTCTGTTTTATGCCAGATGTTTCTCTGGCTTGGCTCCGGTTTCACACCAGGTAGTCAGAGATTTTTTATTTTATTTCACTATGATTGTGGAATTGATTATCTTTTTAATTGCAATCAATCAATCAACGCATACATTATCAATTATTGTTTGATTTGAAGTATAAATTTTTTAGATTAACCATAAATTAAGTTATTTAGATAAATGCAAGCAATTATGTATAATTATTATAGATTAAATTATTAAGATTAATAAATATATAATGAATAATTAAAGAATTAAATATAAAAGATAGATGCATTTAATTTTGGAAGTAAATATGTAATCAATGTTTAATTTAGAGTAATAAATATATAATGAATATTTACAAATTAAATATACAAGATAGATACACTTAAAGTTGAAAATGGTCAATATAAATATAATTTTTCAATTTAGTTTTTCTAAAAGTAAGATTTATATTTTGAATAGTAATTTAATATTTGATAAATATTAGAGAAGAGTTTTAATTGTTAAATTGTTTTGGAAAAAAGGTCAAATAAAATTTTGAACAAAATAACAACAAAAACAATTTGATTTTTTCTATTATATAGATAACTTAAAATTTTAGTGTATGGAAAAAATATTCATTGAATAGTTTGTTTTTAATTAATATTTAAAGTAAAATTTAATCAAATATCACAATTTTAAAAGAAAGTCAATTTTTGTTTAAATTTTTATCATTGAAAAAATTTATACCTCAGATTAATAATCTTTTTAAAACTATCATTAAATTAATAAATATATATTAAAAAAAAAAAAAATTAAATCAGATTTCCATGAAAACCCTCTTGCTTGTACACAACTATATAATTAGTTTTTAGTAAAAATATTTTCATGTGAAAAGGTTTGAAGCTATATCAATTACTCCGAGTATAATAAGATAAGAATATGATTACTCCATTTAAAAAAGTGAGATCAGGAATAGTTGCCGACATAGACAAAAGATTCTTTATATAAGAAAGAGAAAGATGAAAGAAAATAAGGATTGCAGTGTGTACAGAGTGTAGCGTATGACGAACTCCATGCTACGTCATACACGTTCTAGATTTGTGGAGGTTCCCACGTGAAAACGCATGGCACAAATATAGGACAATGTCTGGTCACTAGTTATTACAGATCGACAACAGCTATTATCCATACAAAATGTGACTAGGTTATAAAAGTATGGCAACATACTGATGATTGAATAGTGGGTGTTCTTTATTGAATAATTTTATTGAATAATTTTTAGACTGTAATCTTATTGAAAGATCCAATAGGATACAAGACATTTGAAGGATCTATTTGCAACAATCTTTATATTTGTATCAATCGGTAAGTTGGATTTTGTAGATAAATTGTCAAGAGACGGAGAAACTTCTAAGAGGATATGTCATTTTTCATTAAATATATATGGAATTACAAAATATTTGTTGGTTTGACTCTATTGGAATTGATCTATTGTATTGTCTTTCTCATTTCTCTTGTTTGTACTTGTTTTTCGTCTTTAAGAGTCATAAATTACACGATGCAATTATTTTCATTAAATCCATATTTTCTTTGTTTTAGTTTCGCATACAACCTTATGACTTTGAAGATAGTGTTTTATTAATGTTTTTGAATATTGAAAAACTACGAGGTCAAGTTCTCTTAAGGCCAATATAACCTCATAGGGTTCTAGTGTGATGACATTTTTTTTTGTTGATAATCACATTCTAAAATGAATATAAATATTATTTTTACAATTAAAAAATAATATTAAATAAAATTATTATTTATTATATAATATTAAATTAAATTTAAATATTATCTATTACTGATTAATAACTTAAATATAAATAATTATATACATGTATATAAAATATATAATTATTGTATATTTAATTATAAGATAATGTTAATATAATTTATAAACTATTATCTAATATTAAATAAAATGTAAAGAATATTAATTATTGATTAGTAATTTAAATATAATATAATTAAATAATAATTAATACTTATTAAAACATATATTTAAAATTAATAAATGTTTAGTATTATATAGTGTAAAAGTTAATATAATATAAATGTGAGCTAATATATTAGTATTGCACTATAATATTTAAATAAAATCAAGATAATTCTAGAATCAAATATGTATTTATAATATACAAATTAAATTTGTTTTCATCAAAAATATTTATGAAATATTTAAATATACCTTTTTTATTTTAAATCTAAATTCATCTCTTTATATATTTTATTATTAATAATAACATATAAATTTACTACATCGAATCCCCAAATTTAGAGGATATGGTGATATGTCAAGGGAGACCCTATTTTTTCTCGACAAGCACTTCATGAAATTTGTAATCTTATAGATAGCACTAATTGTCCAAAAGAATTGGTAATAATCATGAAAATGTTTTTTTCTATAATTCTAAGGGCAACCCAAGAAAATGAACTCAAACAAGAAAGGACAATATTTCTTTTCCACTGGTTGAAACTAGGAGATTGATTTTGAAGACTACAACCATTCAATCCAATAAACCAAGGGCCATCAAGAAGGATCCTAGAGAAATCCTCCTCGAAAGAAAAGGAATAAAGGAAAAATCCATTCAACATAAAAGAAACTTTAAGCTTGCCTCTAAGTTTACAAACATGAAGGATCCATTTTCCATCGACATTTATATTGGGGTAATTGCAAAAACAAGTCACCTTAACCAAGCACTCGATTTATCCAGAAGAGAATCAAGAACATTTATTTGGATTTACGCTTCCTCAAAACTTGCCCCATCCATGATAGAACTCTAAATGGTATTAGGTGAAGAAGAAAAAATAATAGGAATAACAAAAATACTATCCTTAGCATTATCCAAAGAAGAAATAATATTCAAACCACAATCAATTAACTATTAGAGAACCTTTGAATCCCTTAGAGTAACAACTTGGGGAGAAAAAATAGTATCATACTTATGACCCACCCATGCAATCTATAGAGAAGAAGTAGCATCCACCTCTGAAACTTGCACAATCTATAGAGGAGAAGCAACATCTACCTTTGAAACCCTAGGACCCACACAAAAAGAGATAAACCATCATCCTTAATAGTGTTAACCTACAACCCCAATTCCACCATAGTAGAAAAAGAAATATTTAGATAGTTTTTTCTAATTTGGAAGACTAAAACACTCTTTTTAAGACCTAAAAAGGAACACCACCACTAACCTTATCCTCATCTTATTGAGAAATTTTTTTCTCCTTAGCCTCTCAAACAAGCTTTTTTTTCTTCAAACAAACTTCCAAAAGGATATACAAGAGGAGTTCATCCTCATCATTTAGATAATCCTATAAATCCACAACTCCATCTCCTTTTAAAGGAGGAAAAAACCCATGAAAAGGAGAAGGATAATCTCCTTCTTCTCCCAACCAATCATAAGAATCAACACTAAAAGGGTCACCAAAAACCTCTACAACAACTGTAGCACCAAAAGAAAGTGCAAAAATTGTTGAATTGATCCCCCTATCTCCCATGTCATGCACCCTATCTCCTTAATTGTAATATTCTTCATCCTCATTATCCACTATAGAATATGATCTCACCATTTGTTGTCCTCATTGAGCTTGCAGTAGGGATAACCCTAGCTACCCTCACAATCTACACCTTCTTTCTTTCCACCTTCACTCTTCACTTCCTCATATTTTCTTAGATACAAATGAAGGTGAGATATTATTAAAATTGACATTCCTTCACTTTTACAATGTGATACATATTTTTCATTTTAGAACTAGGTGCCCATTAAGAAGGCTTGTATTATTATTTTGACTTATCACATTTTTACTCTTGGGATATTATAACTCACATCCATTGTTTACTTTAGATATTTAAATGTTTTTTTTTATTGTCTTGACATGGGTTTCCTTTTGTGTTTTCTAAAACCTAGCCACTATGACTATTATTTGCATTATATCTAGTTTATAAGCATTTACATACAAAAATATACCAACCATCAATCTATAAAAGGTCTGATTTGTCATATTAGACTCATATTTTTTTTCTTATTTTACACCGAAAATTATGCCAAGATCAACCGCAACACACTACACCACCAAAAATTCCACATAACATGAAAATCATCACTGGTTGATAAAAACCATCAAAAACTCGCACAACGATCAATGCAGATCACCAAAAAAAATAGGAAACTACTAGGAAACACCAACAAGCATGTTAGAATCACCAGGGATAGTTGCACCAACATCACTTTTCAAATCTTCATCGGTCAACGTCTTAAATCTCAAGAACATAACTGATCAACAACTATCACAAAGAAAGATAACTTGTAGTGCACCAAATCATGTTCCATCTAAAATGAAGATACACAAGACCATCCTAAAAAATTTCCCAAAGTCTCAGCACAAGATATGATCGCATTGGAATATACCAGAGGATATACTAAACTCTGCAAAACAGTGATCAACAAAACAACACTACAAACCGGATCATAAGATCTTCCCAAACACACCAGAGCATATCACATGGATATGTTGACATCAATGATAAAAACATATCCTAGTAGTAGCAATGACCAACAATATCCAACACTCTCATCCACAACACTACTCAAATACAAAGATATTACATTTTTTTATACATGACATCAACCTATCTTTCCAAGGTCAGCTCAACACTCATCACCTAATTACAATAATATAACCACAAACGATACAATATCACATATAGACCAAGAAATGTTGGCTAAGACATAGCATAGACCCAAATTGATTGCCTCGAACATGCTACACCTCCAAAAATTATGCATCGAACATCTGCAACATGTTACAAGCATTCGGTTGGCCAAAAACATGAAGAACACTAACACACCAGAGGAAAACATTAATTATGTGCTCAACGATCAATGTGGACTACCAACACAAAAGGCACATGATCTAGAATAATCCACAATCATCATGAACTTCCACCACAACATCTCCACCAACACAAATTACTAGAATCATTAGCATCGTCATATCAAACTTCAAGAACACTAACTATAATGATTGTCAACCTTGAAAAATCACTTTCAGAGCTCCAAACCAAGAACCACTTGAATTGAACATACACATCAATATCTCAAACATTCCTCCAAATCCGCAGATCAAGTTATTATAATACGGAGCAATGCAAATCAAAATACTAATACTCTATCACTACTGAATAGCTGAAAAACCAGCCATGACACAGATATCCATAACTCACTTGAATCTTCATGTGGACCTCTAAAACCTAAACTAAATCATCTACAAACAACCCTCTACAAACTCTTTAATCCAGAAACTCTGATCTTCATCATATTAACTACATTGAAGAAACCAACTCACTGAAATTCACTGCATCATTGTCACAGATAGAGAAATATGTCGACATCAATGACAACACATCTCTCAAATATTACTCAAGCACATATATCTAGCATACTTACAATAGTCTCCAACAATGTATGTCATTTTTATTACAAATTCATTGAAATGGTATGAAAAAGCCAATAGGATTTGGGCAATTCTTCCAAAAGTTTCCAAGGATGTAGAAAACGTCTTTGGTGTGACTATTATCTTCACAAGAAAGAAACAAAGGTAGGAAATTTGTGTGACTCTTCTATCTTTCCCGTGAAGGAATAATGCATGTTTTTTCCATGATTTCTAGGATGAAGAGAGACGTGAATCCTTATCGTGAAGGATATAGGCATTCAGTTTTGAAAAGGGCAGATACATTATTCACGAGAGTTGGTTTTGGAAAATAAATACAAGAAGCTTTGCAATTTTTGCCACTTTTTTTTCTTCCTTGAATCTAAACGGCTACCATAGTTGGAAGAAATTCCTCACTCTTATGAGAAAAAAGGGGGTCACGGAAGTGAAAGGGTGTCACAGGAAACACATTCAAGTTTGGTCTCATCGAATCTTACAGGTCATGTTGCATTAACTAGCATATAAAATCTTGAGTTTACATTCTTCCTCTCTGAATTTGAAAATTTGGGAAAGATGTTTTAAGGAAAGGAATCTTAGAAACATACCATTGTTTTTCCTATACAAAATGAATGTGTATTGATTAATCTAAAAGTTTAAAAAAGAGAATTACATATTTAAACATGCAAACACATCAATTGATTGCATTTACATTGAATATCAAATAGGTCGTAGAAATCTTGTAAAAACAACACCTTCCAACCTACCAAGTGTCATGTCCATTTTCTTTTCAGTAAGTTCAACTGCATCAACAATGAGTGGTGGTAAACTTCCCCTGGTATTATTAGTATTCAACTGCTAACAAACACTCTACAAAGCCAAAAATTTAATTAGATACCTGCTAGAATGAAAAATAGAAATCAAAATGATACTAACAGGATCAACACCTTGCACCTAGTAATCATATGTCTCCTTACTAGTTTACAATCTTCCATCTTAAACTTACTTAATATTCTTTTATATACTTGGTTTGAGATACAAATGTCTTTTTATGACTTAGAGATTCCTAAAACAAGAAAGAAAGATAATTCACCAACCATTGACATGTCAAATTATTTTTGAATAGCATCTCGAAACTCTTTACACAATGCATCAATACTACCTCCAAAAGTAATATCATCCGCATAAGCAAAAACAATCAACAATTGATTAGTTTTTTTCTATGTACAAATTACTATCTACACTACCTCTCTTGAATCCTTGTTATTATAAATACTTGTCCAACCTTTAATATCATGCTTTGGGATATTGCTTGATTCTATAGAGGGCCTTCTTTATTCTATATACAAAATTAGGTTTGTTTGAAAGTTGAAACCTTTTTGGTTGTTCAATGTAGACTTTTCTTCTAACTCTCCATTCAAAAAATTTATTTGACATCCATCTTATATATATTAAAATTATTAAATGTTTTGATTAATAAAAGTGGGATAGGCTTGTACCATGACATATCTACAAAGCAACACCAAGACCATATAAGGGATGCACAACCAACAAATCCCCCCCCCCCACCAAAACACAACAAAAACCTAGCAGGGTGACCAAAGAGCCAACAACTAAACGTAAAAACCAACAAAACAAAGAAGAACCGAAACAACAACAAACAAAAAAAACCACCTAAAACAAACACAAAGAGATGGTTTATTACATGGGGGTACCCTTTTCCTAACAATCGTAGTAAATACTATGCACTCTATCAAAAGAAAAAAGACACTTTTTTGTTCAACCCAATCCCAAAGCCAAGGGAGACCAATGCAAAATTAGGGGTGGCTTCAACCAGAGATGTTGTGGGGCTAGAACTAGTAACTAGGGACTCCATGCATTTTATTTTCTTCATCCTTTTCCTTTCCATCTCGACCTGGATAGCTTGTAGGGAGGTATTGTGTATACTAGCTGCATTCCTGCAAGCAAGGTTGACCTCCTCAATTTTCTTTTTGAGGGCCTCTTGAGATTTCAAGGTCATTGGAAGTCTTCCAAACTCTATCCTTGTCCAAACTATCTACCCAAATACTAGCCTTGGCTTTTTCCTTACTCGTTTATCTACATAAAGAGCCATTTTAACAAGTTGTCCTATATTTGGACATGCTCATGTGGGTATGTGCGGGATCATGAGGTGCCAAAAAGTGGTGATATTCTAACTAAAGTCCCCATTGATAGGCTAATTGAAAAATATATATAACTTTCAAATGGTATCACATTTTTTAAATCCAAAACATGTGTCACATTCTATGCTTCGTATACTATAGGATAAAAAAAAATGAATTTCGTAAAGTTTTGACCAAGTTATGATGGTTAGACATACGAGTTTTTTTATATTTTTAAAATGTTGTAGTAAAAAAATCATAATTAATTATTTATTTAAAATAAATACAAAAAAATATGTATCACATCTAGACGTGATTCTTCTACTTATATATATAAAATATTATAAAAAATATTGGGGTTTGATTGTGGTTAGGGTGGTCAGACTGACACTTGCTTCCTATCTTTTTCTTGAAATTTTAGTACTACTACATTGAAATTTCAAATTTCTATCTAATATATATATTTTTTTGAAAAAATAGTAGCTTAGAAACCACATTAAATTTGTTATAGATTCTATTCTTACATATTTTTTAATGGTAACTTATTCAAATTTTTATGTCAAGTTGCCTAACTCTGTTTTTCTAATTTTCATTGTCACTTAAGGGCCTATTTGGTCCACCATGATCGTACAAATACCCATATTGGTCCTTCATAATTTTAGTAAGAACTAAAGTAGAGCTCAGGGGCTTACTATTAGTAGAGGGGGGATATTTTATTGGGGAAGGGCTAGGGTTATCACCATTATTATTAGGGGACCAATATGATCCCATTCATAATGCTAGAAACATTTTGATTGCCTCCAATCTTGCTACTAAATCAAATGTATCCTTGAAATGAACTCCCTCTACTTGAGAATATCATTTAGATATAATTTTGGCCTTATTATATATCACTATCCAGAACAAGGAGGCCAGGCCTCAACAAAACATAACTGTCACCGCCACAGGACAACAAAAACCCAAGTAATCAACAGAGTGTGTAAAGCGCACAAAAGAGTACTAACAAACTAACTACATCATGAGAAGTCAACAAAAGCATCAAGAGAGGATGTCATCATGGGGTTCAACCCATGTCGCCCATCCCTGAGGTCCTTCCATCCAAACAATGGTCTTCTGACTTTGAATCTGTGCTAGCATCTCAACTTGGGCGTAGGAGGGCTCCCTATTATCTTTAATTTCGTTGTTTAGCTTCTTGAGAGCCTTCTCAAAGGAGGATAGGTTGTCCTCATTGCGTCTCCACTCATAACCATCCTTCATCTCATTGATGAACATGGTGGCATGACCATCCTTGAGGAACCTTAGGAGCTTGTGTCTCTCAACGTTCATAGTAGAGGCAACCTGCATGACAATTTTGAAGAATGTGAGTCTTCAAAAGGACTCAGTAAGGGCCCTGGCTTGGCCTTCACACCTATCAGCATTCCTAATTTTCCAAATATACCAAAGAATACTGGCAAATAAAGTAAATCAAAAGATATTAGCATCCTTTTTCAATCCTTTAATGTGCCCAAAAATAATTTCCATAATATTCACAAGATCAAGGATAGAAAAGCCAAACATTAACCAGATTTCCTTAGCAATAGAGCAATCAAAGAAAATATGCATGTCAGTCTCAGGAAGTTTACAAATAGAGCATGAATCATTATTATCATAATTCCTTCGGAGAGGAAGTCTATTAAGTATCATAAGCCATTTAAAGCACTTGATTTTTGGCTCGATCGGACTTTTCGATAGCATGTTGAAGGTCTTTTGCCACTACATAACAGGCAAATCAGAATACCATAAAATGTTAACATGATTAATGATGGAAGCCTCATAAGTTAAGACAAAGTAAATGTTACAAGCCTTGATTTTAGCCAAAAGAGTACCATCAGCCCATTTAAAAGACAAAAATCTATGAGAATCAACATCACAGTCTTTAGGAAGACCGAAGTCAATACAAGCCTGCTTAATCATGTTGTAGGTTCCTCTTTGAGTAGGGGGGAGGTTAAATTTTGAGTTGAGATCTTCCCACGTAATAAGAGTATCATGTTCCAAAACGTCAATACGATATTTGATCCCTTTGCTGGCCCAGGCTTTAGTCGAGCATCCTTGAGTAAGGGCCAGGGTTTGCCAGTGTGGAAGAGGTTCCACCATAAGGATCTCTCGCCATGAATCAAGTCACCATTGTTTCCACTAGTGTTGACCAAAAACCCCCTAACATGTTCCTAGGATTTCCAAATAGACTTGAACACACAAGTGCCCTAGACAGAAACGGGAAAACCACCGGCCACAAGGTCGGTGAGAGGTAAACCCTTCCAAGACTTAGCATTCTTAGGGACAGCCCTCTCAATATTGTGTTTGATTAAAACCTTCCAAGGTTCCTGACCTTCGAGAGAATGGAAGATCCATTTAGCCGCAAGGGCAATACCTTGGATCCTAAGATCTTTTAATCCAAGGCCATTAAGAGATTTCTCAATATGGCACCACTTCCAATTAACAACGTGTAATTTATTATTACCTTTGTTGTCTGACCAAAGGAGCTGTCTAACAACATTTTGAAATTCAACAATCTAATAGTTGCTAAACATCCAAGTAGAGGAGGAGTAGATATTATAGGAGGAGAGGATTTTTTGGCACACTTGAACTCTGCTAGCCAGGGAGAGGAATCTATTGTTACATTTACTAAGTTTCTTATCAATTTTCTCCTAAACCTAGAGCCACATATCTTTGAGGGAAGGGGACACCGAGAAGGGAACTCCAAGGTATCTAATGATTTTGTTAGGACCACCCCATTGGTAGCCAAGGTGTCCAAACCAGTCAAGGGGGTGATCCAACCAGCTAAGGAAGGTAGACTTGGTCTGGGAGATCTGAGCTCCAGAAATTGACCCAAAGCATTGGATTTTAAGGCTAAGGTTATCCATGTTTTTCTTGGTGAGCTCAATAAAAAGAGTCGTGTCATCAACAAACTGAATATTCATCAATTCATTATCATGAAGGAGCCTAATCCCATTAACCTTTGGGGAGAGGGAGTTATCCCTAAGGAGGTAGAATAAAGCATCAGAGGCAATAACAAAGAGAGCAGGGGCAAGGGGCAGCCCTGTCTAATAGATCGAGCAAGCATAATCGAAGAGGAGAGGGAGCCATTAACATCAATCTAAGCAGAGGCATATTGAAGGAGGACCTTGACATAAGTACAAAATTCACTAGGAAAGCCAAAGGCTTCAAGCATCATAATAATAAAGTCCCATTCCATCCTATCATAGGCTTTCTCAAAGTCAAGGAGAAACATAGCAGTGTCTTGACCAAAAACTTTAGACCATTCCATGGCTTCCCAACTTGTGATGAGATTTTCCAGAATATACGTACCTTTAATGAAGCCGATTTGGGTGGGGTAGATGAACTTGGGCAGGATCTTTTCTAGTCGGACGACCAACATTTTAGACAGGATCTTATAGGACACACTGAGAAGGGTAATGGGTCTCCATTTCTTAATGAGGACCTTGTCCCCATCCTTGGATATGAGTTTAATAATTCCCTTATTGATAACATTGCCAAGGGAACCCTTACCCAAAGCCTCATTGTATATATCAAGAAGATCAGAGAAAATCCAGTTAAGGTTGGCTTTGTAGAACTCAACTGGGAGCCCATCAGGCCCTGAAGCTTTGTCATTGTGGAGGGAGTTGATGGCTTTCTTAATTTCATCAATTGTGAAATTTTGTTTAAGGAGGCAAGATTCCCCCTTGGAGATCCTACAGGGAATGATGGATTTGCATTTAAGTCTGAGGGCCTTGGTAGCCTCAAAGTCTTCAGAGGTGAAAAGTTTTTGGTAGAAGAGGGCAAAGGCTTCTTTAATGTTGTCCAAATCAACAATTTCTTGATTATCAACAATAAGTCTATCAATATTTTCCCGGATTTGCTTATGTTTAAGCAGATTAAAGAAAAACTTGGAGCCTTTATCACCAAATTGGATCCAATGGCTACGGGCTCTAATCATGGCCCCCTTGATCTTAACTTGCTGATGTAATCTAAGGGCATCCCTAGTTTTCGTCACTTGGTTGGCAAGGTCAAGGAAGGAATGAGTCAACTGAATTTCATTTTCAAGGTGGAGCAGATTAAGATTAAGATTCTTTTCCACAAATCTGGAGTCTTTGGCCCTTTTTTGACCAATAGTTTGCAAGAGTTTTTGCCAGGAAACAACATTATAATTCCACCTATCAATAAGTGAAGCTAAGTTCTTATTATCCTTATTTAGGAGTTTGATGAGGCTAATGGCAACAAGAACATCAAGATCTTTCAGTAAATTAGTGTTAAGAATGAACTTCTTAGGCCCCACCACATTAGCAGGTAAGGAGTTAGCAAGTTTGATGTGAGCAGTAATAGGGTGGTGATCCAAGAAAGTAAAAGGCCAGACAACAACAAAATTGCCATGGTTACTAGGGATAAATGAAAAAACATCTTTATTGGAATAAAAATGGTCAAGTCTGCAATAAATTCTATTACAACCTTTTTGGAAATTGCACCAAGTGTTCCAAAGACCCCTTGTATCGGCCTTATTACCAAGAAGAGGATCAAACAGGTTTTTCTTAAATTTCATTCTATCCCAATGGGATATTTCAAAGTCTTTCCATTCAAAAGCATTACCCCCCATCTTATCATCACAATTCTCAATTATATTAAAGTCTCCTCCAAGGATCCAGGGAATATCAGGTAAGGATGCAATCCAATCCCAAAGGGAACTTCTTTCCTTATAGTCATTGGACACATAGATAGAGCACACCCCAATGAGGGTGTTGTCAACATTAATAGAGGCCCAAATAGCCCTGTTACAGGGGGAGCAACCCTTGCCAGTAATATGGTTTGACCATCTGGGATTAATGAGCAGTCCAACACCACCTTTACCCCTGATGTGATTGGAGCAAATTTTGATGGAGTCTTTCCAAAAGAAATTAAGGTTAATATCCAAGGTAAAATTAATATTTTTAAGCTCTTGAAGCATCAGACAGTCTAAGTCTTTTTGAGAGTCCAAGAAACGTTTAACAATCTGCTTTCTGTCTGGGGCTTCCATCCCTCTAACATTCCATGAGATGTACTTCATGGTAAACATGGGGGTTATTACGAGCACTTAGCAGCATGAAGGCTGCTATCACAGGTAGGGAGACCCTTCTTGTCGGAGGGGGCCTTGTTCTTTGAGCCCACAAGGCATCTTCTTCTATTGGGTTTGGAACAACCCTCAATTTGATCATCATGGTCTTCACCAGAATCATCATCTCCTTGAGAGACATTTTCAGAAGGAGGTTCTGCATAGGTAGTAGGCTGGACCAGGGTATCATTCACTGCCATCCAAGGCATTTGTATGGAGGACAAGTTAGAGGGGAAAAAGACAAAATTTCTATCAACCCTAGTATTAGCAGTGATAACCTGAATCACGTCATCAACATCAAGTTCTTTGAAGACTTTCAGAGGCAAACTCACACTAGATTCACAAGTGATACCGATACAGGGGGTGGGAACGATGAAGTTGACGTTATCAGAGATGCGATTAGCCCTCAGGGAAGTCACAGAGCCATCACCCATATGGAAATCACTAGTGCACCTACCAGGGGTTTCAAAATTATTAATGATACTCTTAACTTTTGAAAAATTAGCATCAACTACGGGTGGCGTGAGATTGACATTATTCTGAGCAGGGTTAACACTGACATTAACAAACCTAATCTTATCAATGGCTAATTGTTGCGCATTCTTCCTTCTACGCTTCTTAGACTTGTTTGTAGTCATTTGAAAACTATCTTGTTGTTCCACACCTGGTTGTTCTATGTTATCTGCAATAGGGGAGCAGGGGGGAGCCGTATTGGTTTGAGAGTTTTTAGGGCACGTATCTGATATGGGTAAGTCAGGAATAGTTGCAGGGGTGCTACCCATGACAGGCTGGACCACATGGGAGGATGGAGCCATAGGGTTGGGGGGGGGGGGGGACCAATGTTATCTATATGGGTTCTCCGCGAATTTAAAATTGAGGATTTCTTATTAAGAATAGGGAAATTTTTACGAACATGGCCATCTTTTTTACAAAGGAAACACGCGTTTAACCCCCCTAAAATCTCCAGAGGGTAGGAGAAAATATCTCCCTCAATACTGAGATTGAGAATATTAGGAAGATCAATCCCAAGTTTAATGGAAATGAGCACTCTGGCATCGAGATGGGGCACGAGTCGTGGAGAATCATCTATACTGATGAATTTACCGATGGGTTCCACAATTTGAGGGATAAATTTCCACAAAAATGGAGGAATGTTCTTGATAATTACCCACCCAGGGCATGACAGAGCCAAGATTTCTTCAGAAATCGCCTCAGGAGACCAACCTAGGGCACGAAACAAAGTTTTACCAACATTCCAATACAATTTCTTAAGAACCTCTAACTGCATTTCATGCATATTAAAAAAAATAATGAACAATCCTTTTTGAATTTGCCTACAGAAGGAGATTGAAAACCCTAATTTTAAATTCCAGTAGTTATGAAACCAATCATCCATAAATTTCCGAGGAGGGCATTTATCAACATCCACACAAGCAAAGAAAATTGCAGAGTCTTTCAACCTATTTTTTCAATAGCAATTTCATTGGCCATTGAATCATTAGGCGAGATGGAGATAGTGTTGGAGTCGAGGCCAAGGTCCATACCATCTGGACTCGCTCCACCATAGCCACCGATGGCAACAAATCTGACATCCTGGTCAATTGAGGACGAAACCCTACCCATGGCTTCACTGAAGGTTTTTTTTGGTTGCAGATGGGGTTGGGAGGAGGTAGCTGAAGGATGAGACTGAGGGTCTCCATCCGTTTCCACCTCCATTAGGGCAGATAAAAATTCGCACGCAGAAGAAGCAATTAAAACAAAAGAAGTAGAATAAAGAAGAGCATTAAATGAAGAGCATAAGGGAGTATTGTTTGCAAACCACGTGGAGGAGGGAGTCCTCCTCCAAAACCACCGAGTGTTCACGCGCCTCAATCCAGATTTGGCAATCCACTTTCAGCAGTCCTTTGTTGGATTTCGTCTTCACGCCATTCGCATTTTTCACCCTAACAAATCATTACTGTTGCGCAGAACGCTGGAGATGTTAATGTCGCTGAAAATGTTTATTGGGAGGATAACTGCAAACGCAACAGACTCACTATTCTTGCTCTAGGCTAAGAACCATAGATTATGTTTTTTAATTTTTTAATAAATTTTATATATTATATTTTTAATCTTCTTTCTTTATATATATTTTTTTAATTTTTTAATTGTATTCTATTTATATTTTATTTATTTTTAAATAATTTTTTTATATTTTTTAAAATTTTATTTAATATTTAATATATTTTATTTAATAAATTCTAAAAGTAAATAATTTATTTTTTAACTTTCTAAAGAAGTTTTTAATATTAAAATAATATTCACTTAAGATATATAATAAATAATTCATTTATTATTTGGTAAATAATTTATATATAGTAAATAGGGGAGAGGATCCGTAGTTGTGCTCCCTAACTTCACGCTTCTCAAAATTCAACGTTATAACTAAGGTTTTGGGGCCACATCATCAAATATGATGCCACATCAACACGCTTTTTGCCAAAGTGTCCAAAACAGCCCCAAAAAAAAGTTAGACCAATAGGTGTGCAAAAGTGCCCCAATATTTGTGCAGCTGATACTTATCATACAATTATTGATACAAATTGTACAAAAGACAACTTCTATCACAAAATTTAAACCGCATTCAACTACTAAATCCTTTCCCCTAATTTTCCTCATCCACCATTTACTGTTCACGTTGTAGAACATAAAACAATGTTAACGCGTTTTCAAACGTGGACAGACAATTTATTGTTCAATCCTTCCTTCCTCCTTGCGATGCCCTCAAACTTTGTTTTCTGCCTCTTATAAATACAGGATTGATTGGGCGCTTTGGGTATTCGTCTTTACATGTCTTTGACCGCCTCTCCCTCCACGCAAACAGAAGTGTCGCCTTCGTGGGAAAGGAAAATGGTACGTCTTATTAAATTTTCACCACACCAGCATTAGTCTCGGAAAATTTGACATCATTTCACCCGTGATTTAAGAAGAAGAAAGAGATAAAGATTTAGCGTGACCCAAGATGTCATTATATTTTTATTTGATTTTATTAAATTAAAATTGATTTTTAAATACATTATACGCTTAATAAAAATCAAATAATTAATTGCATAAACTAGAAGTTAGTGGTTTTTTTTTTTTTTCTTTATTTTAGGGTTTCGAATCAAATTTCTGCTTTCTGTTTTTTTTTATAAAATTATAATTTTTTTATAAAATTAAGTTTGATGATTTCTATACTAATCTCTAAGTCTTACAAATGAATTCTTTTAGTTTGTTGTAAATATGTGTCTTCATTTTTTTTTCTTGTGTTTCAAGCATCTAAGAATTATAATAATACAATTATGAGAGATGATGGTATTATTCGTGGATTGAATTAATTGAAAGATAGGAATTTGAATCCATTTTCTTTGTCCAGAAAATCTCATAGAATTTGAAAGAGAGAAATTTCAAACTCATATTTTTTCATCTCCAAAATTTCATAGAATCTAAAAGTGAAGATATGGACATGATTGTAAGAGTTGTTAAAAGTGTTTTAAGATACAGTTGTTAAAATACAAAGAATCATACAATCATATTTGATAAACATGATTGTAAGAGTTGTTAATGTTTTTAAGATGGTGTTAAATAATTTAGGAGCTTTTATAAATGAAGAGGTCCTATGAATTTATTTATTTTTTAAGTCAAAATTAAATTTTATAGAAGAAATTATAATGTAATTAAATGATAAAAAAAAAATTAAAACTATTGAAAAACCAGTCAAATAGCCAAGTGGAAGAAAGTTTGGAGTCTTCCTTTTTAATGTTAATCACCTAAAAATTTAAAAATATTAATATAAGACTGCAATTTTACTAAAAAAATTATTTATAATCTTGTAAGTCTTTTTTTTCAATTTGATGAAACCATTTTGAATAAAAATAGAAGCTCAATCGATATCCTCTATAGGTAGTGCAAATAGTACTAATGATCCTTTATGGACTATGGAAATTATAGACTATGCTTGTAAGAAGTTTTACAAGAAATACTTACATATATATATATATATATATATATATATATATATGGGTGAACTCACAATAATGGTTCCCACTTTTGTCCACGAATAAAATTCGTGGAATGGGAGTTTTTTTGGGAGGTGGTTTGAACGAATTGGGGGTGTTCGAACAAACCACCCCCATGGGTTCGATCGAACCCACCATCAGATCCGGGTTCGATCAAACTCGAGATGGATTTGGGGGTTCGATCGAACCCAATAAAATATTTATTTTTATAGGGTTCGTTCAAACCCCCCGTTCGATCGAACCCAATAAAATATTTATTTTTATAGGGTTCGTTCAAACCCCCCGTTCGATCGAACCATTTAAAAAATTATTTTTTAAAAATCTCTATAAAAGCCGAAAATGACAATTAAACTGTCATTTTCAACTTTGGAGTTTACTGTGGAGAGGGGGTTAGAGTGAACCGGCATCAGCATTACGTCATCGTGCCCTGTCAGCAACAACCAGCGCTTCTCATCTTTCATCTTTCGACCTACATTATTTCAGGTGCACAAAATAACCTTTTTTTTTGTTTAATAATGTTTTATTTATTTTTTATTAAATTTATTTAACAATTAGTAAATAATTTGTTTGTTCATTTGTTTTTTTAATTAAATAATTATATATTTTTTATTTTTTTAGCATTTTAGAAAAACGTTAACAAAAAATTAGAAAACATATCTATACTAAAATTTTAAAACTTAGAAAAACATCTGAAATTTTTTTAGAAAAACATTAGCAAAATTAATACTTAGAAAAATGTTACAAAACTTAATTTAATGTTTTAATTCAACGTTATTTTGTTTTCTTAATTAAATAACTAAGGTAGTAAAGTAAAACTTAGAAAAAAAGTTAAGAAAAAAATTAGCAAAATTAAAAATTAGAAAAATGTTAGAAAACTAAATATGATAAATTAAAACTTTCAAAAAATTAAATAATAAATTAAAACTTAGATAATAAATTTAAACAAACTAGACAAAATAAAACCTCTATGGCCCCTTTTCACATCCTATTACACACACAACATGACCCCTGAAGACCCCTTAAGACCATATATGCCCCTGACGACACTATATGACTCGTTAGGACCATAAAGGATCACATAGTGTCCTAAGGGGTCATATGTGGTCCTAAGGGGTCATGCATGTGTTACCGCATATGGCCCCTTATAACATCCTAGTGTATACAACATACCCCTTAAGATCACATAGTGTCCTAAGGGGCCATATGTGCTCCAAAGGGATCACACATGTGTAGAACACATGTGTGACCCCTTATGACCACATATGACCCCTTATAACATCCTAGTGTGTACAACATACCCCTTCGGATCACATAGTGTCCTAAGGGGTCATATGTGGTCATAATAGGTCACACGTGTGTTCTAACACATGTGTGACCGCTTAGGACCACATATGACCCCTTGTAACATCCTAGTGTGTACGACATACCCCTTAACATCACATAGTGTCATAAGGGGTCATATGTGGTCGTAAGGGGTCACACATGTGTTACCTCTTAGGACCACATATGACCCCTTATAACATCCTTATGTATACAACATACCCCTTAGGATCACATAATGTCCTAAAGGATCATATGTCATCCTATGGGGTCATGCATGTGTTCTAACACATGTGTGACCCCTTACGAACACATGTGTGACCCCTTATGACCACATATGACCCCTTATAACATCCTAGTGTCTACATACCCCTTAGGATCACACAGTGTTCTAAGGGGTCATATGTGGTCATAAGGGGTCACACATGCATTCTAACACATGTGTGACCCCTTAGGATCGCATATGACCCCTTATAACATTCTAGTGTGTACGACATACCCCTAAAGCTCACATAGTGTCCTAAGGGGTCATATGTGGTCCTAACGGGTCATGCATGTGTTCTAACACATGTGTGACCTCTTAGGACCACATATGGCCCCTTATAATATCCTAGTGTATACAACATAACCCTTAAGATCACATAGTGTCCTAAGGGGTCATATGTGGTCCTAAGGGGTCACACATGTGTTCTAACACATGTGTGACCCCTTATGACCATATTTGACCACTTATAACATCCTAGTGTGTACAATATACCCCTTAGGATCACATAGTGTCTTAAGGGGTCACACATGTGTGACACCTTAGGACCACATATGACCCCTTATAACATCCTAGTGTGTACTCAACATACTCCTTATGATCACATAGTGTCCTAAGGGGTCATACGTGGTCCTAAGGGGCCGCGCATGTGTTGTAACACATGTGTGACCCCTTAAGAACATATATGACCCCCTATAACATACTAGTGTATACAACATACCCATTAGGATCACATAGTTTTCTAAGGGGTCATATGTGGTCCTAAGGGGTCACGTATGTGTTCTAACACATGTGTGACCCCTTACGACCACATATGACCCCTTATAGCATCCTAGTGTGAAAAAAATACCCCTTAGGATCACAAACTCTCCTAAGGGGTCATAAGGGGTCACACATGTGTTCTAGCACATGCGTAGCCCCTTAGGACCACATATGACCCCTTATAACATCCTAGTGTGTACAACATACCACTTAACATCACAAAGTGTCTTAAGGGGTCATATGTGGTCCTAAGGGGTCATGCATGTGTTCTAACACATGTGTGATCCCTTAGGACCTCATATGACCCCTTATAACATCCTAGTGTATACAACATACCCCTTAGAATCATAGTGTCCTAAGGGGTCATATGTGGTCCTACTAGGATGGACACTATGTGATCTTAAGGGTTATGTCATACAATCTAGCATGTTATAAGGCATCATATGTAGTCCTAAGGGGTCATGCATGTGTTAGAACACATGTGTGACCCCTTAGGACCACATATGACTATTTTGTATACAATAGGATGTTATAAGGGGTCATATGTGGTCGTAAGGGGTCACACATGTGTTAGAACACACGTGTGACCCCTGAGGACCACATATGACCCCTTAGGACACTATGTGATCTTATGGGGTATGGCATACACACTAGGATGTTATAAGGGGTCATATGTGGTCGTAAGGGGTCACACATGTGTTCGAACACATGTGTGACCCCTTACGACCACATATGACCCCTTATAACATCCTATTGTATACAAAATAGTCATATGTGGTCCTAAGGGGTCACACATGTGTTCTAACACATGCATGACCCCTTAGGACTACATATGATGCCTTATAACATGCTAGATTGTATGACATAACCCTTAAGATCACATAGTGTCCATCCTAGTGTATACAACATACCCCTTAGGATCACATAGTGTCCTAAGGGGTAATATGTGGTCCTAAGGGCTCACATATTTGTTGTAACACATGCAACACATGTGTGACCCCTTACGACCACATATGACCCCCTTATAACATCTTAGTGTGTACAACATACCCCTTAGGATCACATAGTGTCCTAAGGGGTCATATGTGGTCATGAGGGGTCACACACGTGTTCTAACACATGCGTGACCCCTTAGGACTACATTGACCCCTTATAACATCCTAGTGTGTACGACATACCCCTTAATATCACATAGTGTCCTAAGGGGTCATTGTGGTCCTAAGGGGTCATATGTGGTCCCAAGAGGTCACGCATAACACATGTGTGTACCCTTAGGAAAACATATGACCCCTTATAACATCCTAGTGTGTATATAAACATACCCCTTAGTCTATCACAAATTCTCCAAAGAGGTCATATGTGGTCCTAAGGTGTCACGCATGTTTTCTAACACATGCATGCCCCCTTACGATCACATATGACCCCTTATAACATCCTAATGTGTACAATATACCCCTTAGTCCATCACAAAGTGTCCTAAGGGGTCATATATGGTCCTAAGGGGTCACACATGTGTTTTAACAAGATTAGTATCAAGATTAAATTTAAATGAGACATTATTTCTTTTGCACTTTTATTCATTGACCTCCTTTTAATATGTCCAAGTTCTTCACTGAGACGTTTCAACTCATTCACATCCATTTCAAGTAAATGATCTAAATTTTTATAAGAAATATTTCTCTTCACCTGTTTAGCTAGATCCACAATATGCTCATCCATACCAGTGGTAGGAGGTAAGGAGCCTAACCCCTCTCCTTCGACCTCCATTGGTTCAACTTGGGCAAGCTCCTCCCTATGTTCTTCAACTATAATGTGTTCTTTAACATGTTTGTTTGCCTCAACTCTTGCTTGAGAAATTCCTTCTTCTCAAGCCCGTTCTGCACATAAATTAAGATGGCAAAGAATATTTTTAATGCAATGAAATTCCAAGTATAATTTGAAACCAAATTTCCAAGTCATAATAAGACCTAGAAATATTATGTCATAATAGGTGGACTATTATGTCATATTTAAGACCTATTATTGCATAATAGGTCTTAATATCACATGTAATAGGTCCTAATATCTACATAATATAGGTCTTAAGGGGACTCTTGAGTATAATGTGAAATGTTTTTGCATACATGGTCATATTAATTCATATAATAGAACCTATTATGACATAATACGTTCTATTATGTCATATTTAAGACCTATAATCACATAATAAGTCATAATATCACATAATAGGTCTTATTATTACTTAATATGACCACGTATGCAAAAAAAATTCACATTATACTTGACTCCCCTTAAGACCTATATTATGTGAAATTAGGACCTATTATGCGATTATAGGTCTTAAATATGACATAAGTTAGAACCTATTATGACATATAATAGGTCCTAATATCACATAATAGGTCCTAGTATCACATAATATAGGTTTGAAGGGGACTCAAGTATAATGTGAAATATTTTTGTATACAATTGAAAACAAAGTAGGCGCAATGTTTGTTTTTTTGAAAGTGTTTGATTGTTTTGATCATGCAAGCACAAATCCTAGGGCTGGCTAGGACAATAGTTGTTGTATCTCACTTGGAGGGTTACCCCAAGCTATGCAATTCAGAGCAGATACTTAGGTGCTTGACCCCACTGGCTCCCCTCCACGACACTTACTTCTCCGGGGTAGCCAAGCACCAGTCCTCACGAAAACTCCTCATGGCAAACTCTATATCTCTACTAAGAACCATATGTGTGTGATCTACTCCAGAAGTCCGACCTCCTACCCCGACAACTAGAAGGTTTTGGCCATCTAACATAAAAAAAGGCACTAGTAAGGGCATTTGTTCAGGTGGGAATAGATTCGGTGAATTAACGACTCTATGTCATTCCAACACCCGTTGCTTGCAACTTTCTTTACAATCACTTTTATTTATAGTGGTTTGGAAGAGCTTGACTTTAGCTTGTTACCACTTTGGGTTGTTCCCTCTCACTGAGTCTTAAGGCCTACTTGGGAGGCAGACCCCTTTCTAAGGATAAAACAAAAAGATCCTATTGCTCAAGACATAAATGACAAGTTTGTTAATTTTAGAGAACCAATTGAAGTGTTTGCTAAACTATAAAGACACTTGGTTTTAAAATCTAAATTAAATTATATATTTATGGACTATCTAAATTAAATTATAAATTATAAATGGAAAAGAGAGGGATTCTAAAGATCTAAATTTTAAATTAAAACCACGATCTATTATAAATGGACTTAAGGGGGGAGAGAAAATGTCAATTACACAACAAGCAAGTTAATGGAATTTGAAATGCAAATACACATATTATTTCAAATTAAAACATTTTTTTTTAAAATTAAAACAAGATTATTTTGAATCCTACCATTTCCAATTTATTTAATTAAAAAAACATCATTTAGAATTAATTAAGATAGAATTATTATATAAATTAATATTATTTGAAATAATTCTCATAAAAAATATTTAACAAATACTATCAAATAAACACAATCTTCAATACGTAATACATATAAAATTAAATACAAATTAAATAAAAGAACATACTTGCATCATAATATCTTTGCCTTCTTTGTTCTTGATATTGTTGTTCTATTTCGGGTGAATAATTCCTTCAAATCTTATTTTGTGTTCTCTTCTTGTTCCCCATGCTTTTAAAATAACCTTCAAATATCTTCAAATTATTGCCCTCAAAATAACTTTCAAATGTCTTTTTCATTCAAAAATGCAAATTGTTTTGATCATTTGTGTGTAAAAAGTGAAAAAAAATATGTATATTTATATTACATAGTAAATAGTTGGGGTTCGAATGAATGCCGACTGTTACAAAAAGTCGAGTTCGTTCGAACCATACTATTATGTGAAATTTTGTGCCATTATTTTGCCCAGGGGGTTTGAACGAAGGGGGGCTCGAATGAACCCCCTATGGTTCGAGCAAACCCCTTTCGTTCGAACCATTGTTCATACGAACTACCCTTTTTTGACCTCCCTCCCCAAATTCTTTAGAATTCTGAGAAATTTTGGCCTTCAAACCTCTAGTTCAAGGCTCAAATGAAAGAATCTTGATAACCCAAAAATATAAGATGACAATGCTCGGTAAAAGATTTCCAACGAGTATAATTTTATTACATTGTGAATTTATTATGTTCTTGTTTTTTTAATTTTACGAAATACTGGTTTTTCATCGAACATGAACTTTTCTATTAAATACACTAGAAAAAATAAGAAAAAAATTCTAAAAAATATCTACGCCCTAGGTATTGATGTCTTGTTTCTAACAAAAAAAAATAAAATTGAATTTTGATATATATAGAACACGTTATGTGTTCAAACGTACACCTATGTCTACAATATAATTAGTCGGACTTCAAAAAATAATAAAATAAAAAAATATTCAACATATCACTATAAAACCAACTGTAAGCCCTGGATATTGATTTTACAAACCAAAATTCAAAATAATTAAGTTTTTGTCATTTATAGAAAAACAGTTATGCATTTCGGGAGGCACATCACTCTTAAGAAATGTCTTTTGCTATAAAAAACTACTTTTCAAGGGAGATGGAAATTTTTTTAAAAACAACTTAAAAAAAAATTAGAAAAAATATATATAGAATCTATAGACAAAATGCTACAAATCACTAATTTACATTATCTTTGAATTCTTAATAGTTTAAAAGTTATAATTGTCGGAAGTTGGAGATTATTTTAAAAATGTTCATCTCAGTGTCAAAAGTGAAAAAAAGTGGGAACCATTATTGTGAGTTCACCCATAATTTTATATACATACATACATACATATATATTTGTGTGTGTGTGTGTGTGTGTGTGTGTGTGTGTGTGTGTGTGTGTGTGTGTGTGTGTATATATATACATATGTATATCTATATATATATATATATACATATTGATATGTATACATATCCATATACATGTGGATATGTATACATATCCATATGTATATATATATGTGTGTGTGTATATATATGTATGTATATCTATATATCTATATATACACATACATATATATACATATATGTATGTATATATATACATATATATACATATGTACATACATATATATATATGTATATATATGTACACACACACACACACACACATATAGACACATATACATATACACATACATAGTATATGTATACATCTATATATATATGTATGTATGTATATATATGTGTATGTATGTATATATATTTCATAATGTTATTTATATTAACAATATATTTAAAAATTGACGGGATTTGCTGAAGGCGGGAGAAGTAGTTGTGGGGGTAGTAGGGTTTCTACAGGGGAGGAGGAGGAGGTTGACTCTAATGATGATAAAGGCGGTGATGGAAAGGTAGGTGCTGTGGTCGGCGTGGACTGGTTTCCCCTTCCCCTCGTGGGTCTGTGTGTATTGTCGCCTTCTTTGTGCCTTATGGAGGCTATTGTGGTTCTTTCTTGTGGATCTGGAGTGGTAGCAGCCTTTGGGTCGTGTTGGCAGGAGGTTGTGGGAGCTTCTAACTCTGTCCTGTGTTCTTTTTTTTCTCTCGGGTTTGCTGCTCTGTCATGCGTGATGGTGGGTGTGGGCTAGGTCTATGATGAGCCAGGTTGGGAGGTTGTTGTTATTGTTTTGGATAGTGCTAGTGGTTGTTGCTCTTCTCCCTCCCTATTATTTCTCTCCCTTTCTTTCCTTGGATTGTATTGGGTGTTGGAATCAAGGAACACTGAGAGGAGGGGGTGAATCAGTGTACCAGTTATTAGATTTTCTAATTTAACTATAAACCACCAGAAGCATACGCATGAAACTGAAATGTAGAAAATCTAAACAATCAACCACAAAATCATAACACCAAGTTTTTTACATGGAAACCTAAATGGGAAAAACCACAGTAGGATTTCAACCCACAATATTATTCCACTATGGCCAATAGCAAAACAATATTACATGAGGGGGAATGCACAAGAATTCAGGCACACTACCTAGAGCTCACTGCTCAATTACAATCAGGGCTACAACCCCAGAAGGCTCACTACCTTACTGATCAATTGAAAAGTTGAAATATAACAAAAGAACTCCAAAATAGCATCTAACAATGCCTGGATGAGTTTTGGTTAAGCGACAAATACTTTGACTATATCTTCTATGCAAATTTGCTTTGTTCATTGTCTCAGTCAGCTACCAGATCAAGAATGTGCACATGAAACTATGCTACAAAGGATTCTTGATGGCCACTCTCTTGCATATCAACCATATCACACACCAAAATATCTTCTGCACCAGTCTTATATATCCACAATCACAAAATAATCATTTATCAAGTCAGCGTGATGATGTAACATGTAGTCATGAGTCAGATTGATTGGACCACCAAAAATAAATGTGGATCACCAAAATGATGATAAAATGATGTCTCTATGTTAGCCCAATTATCCCATGCATGATTCATAACACCGCAATCACCAGAAAGCTTCCAGACCAAAACTGCTTTGCTCAACCTGAAATACTAGTTAATTGGCTACTGGTTCACATCCACTTCCGAATATCAAGATCCATGATTATCAGATAGGAATATCAAGAAGATTTGCTATCAATGACAACCCTAAACCACTAATCAAGCATCTATATCCACCAGATGAGTGTCAATTGCCAACAATCTCCCCTTTTGGCATTGATGGAAACACTCATGAAAAATGACTAAGTGTTGAAACCTATACACCGGATCAAAATTGCTAAGGCTCCCCCTTAGACAAATAATTATGAAACCTGTAACATACCTATACAATGCACTCTTCTACTGTATATTTTTCATCTTTACTCTCCCCCTTTGACAACAATTCCAAAGATGGGGTGCTCTGCAAAACTTATATATAAAGATATCTACGAGAGAATTTACAAGTATTTGAAGATATCAACAAAACTAGTCTTAAAAAATCCTAGGTGAGTGTCCCACCAACTCTTCAAGTTATCCAAGAGTGTAATGAATGAATTGAAAACATATACGTGAATCTCCACATCCTTTAGTTCATATGGAACAAGTTGTCCCATAGCCTTCACATTATCAACCTTATTGCTCAACATGGTGTCCAGATGGGGGTCAATCAACTTCTGGAGTTCACGAGCTCTCCTCAAAATTCTAACCTTATTTGCATTAAGGCTTGATATCTGATCACTAAGAGCCATTATTTGCCCTTCTACACTACTGGTCAGGGATACATTAGATCCAAAATATTGTGAAATACCAGCAAGTTTACCCTGACAAATATTGATCTTCTTGTCTATATCTAATGTGAACTTTGGAAAAATAAGACAAGACATATATTTTACCACCTTCAGCCAATGTATCTGAGATAGTCTATAGACCCTTATTCAATCTGACACTATCATCTTCCATCATTTTCTGAAATGTCTGCATTCTTACCTCCTCGAATCTATCAAATATTCACTTAGTAGTAGAGTTCTCCAAAGAATCTAAATTGGTATTTACATTGTTAATCAATTGTAATAATTTACTAGAGGGGATAGAATGGGGATCTAGTTGCACACTCGAAACCACCTTATACAACACATCAACAAACATCAGAATAAGTTGTTTGTCTTTAGAATCTTATTTGACTAGATCCTGATGGGCCTGAGCTTGTACAACTTCTGCAAGCATCATCTTTTCAGTAGGAGACATTTGTCCAAGATCTAGAGGACCATAAAGATTGATAGAGATTTGTGGTAGGGTACTTGTGACTTTGACTGGAGGAGTGTTAGTTGTCGGATCAATAACTCCTTTCCCTTTATCTACCTCTTCATCTCTCACTTCTGACTTCTCAAGCTCCTTCACCTTAGCATCATTCCCTTTATCCTATGCATCGATGTTGCCACTTGGTGCAATATCATCCTTCTAAATCTCGGGAACTTTTCCAACATTATCTACCACTGGAGGATTTGCACTGATCTCAACATGAAGTGATATATTGCCTTGGTCTTCTAGATGCTTCTCTGTCTGAGTTTCATTTTTTAGATCAACGAATACACCTTCCTTAACTTTTGGATGGGAAGTCTGAACTACATCACTGTACAAGGGGTTGTTCTTCATGATTCTTCTCCAGATATCCTCAGTTTCCTTCCTCACCTCTTCAACCTTGTCAATCATCAACCTATTCACCCTGTTTCTGCTTCTAAATTCTTTCGTATTTTCTTCCTCAATGAACCTTTTAGCTCCATCTTAGGAGATATATGTGCAAACATTAATCATTTCTCTCTCTTTCATTTCCTTATCTATTTTGCTTGTAGTTAGTCTCCTCACATAAAAATATATTATATAGATCCTTAGGGATACTATGCTCCAACTCAATCAAAGCTTTACTAAAGTTATGCAAATATAGAACAAAAAATTCTTCAACCTTTCTCTGATCTTCCTCGTCTAGATTTTCATAATATGCTCCAATATTTTTCAAATTTCCATCAACAATTATCTCATCGATCAATTGATCTATTGTCAATGGAGGAACAAATGCATATTTACCTTGTTGGTCACCAGATTCAAGATCTTTCTCAAGTTGAGTTCTAATATTTCTTCCTCCCTTGGGTCTTCTAGTAAGGGTAGGTTCAAACTTAGCTTTCTTGCTCTGCTCCGCACCACCAGATTGTGATTTCCTTGCAACTCTAAAAACTCTCCTTTCTTCTTAGCCTTATCTGCTTCTTTATCTGATTCGCTCTTAGATGCTATCGGAGATAAAACAACATAGGTTATTTTAGGCTTCTCCTTTTGCTTCAAATTTCCTTTCCAAATGAGCTCTATCTAGATGATGGTACTACCGGAGTAGGGGAAAACTTGGTCTCTTTTGGATTGGCTTTAGAAGGAATAGGTTTAGCCTTAGGCTTCTTGGATCCCTCCTTTCCTCCATTTGAGCATGTTTCTCCCTTGCTTACTTCACTACCACACAAGTAACTCCAATATGTATTACCACTTCCTCAGCCATCTTGGATACTTTCCTCTTCCTTTTAGGTGTTGCGAACTACTTGTGCAGCTCTATGTCCTTTTCCTTAAAGGTGCCAAATCTTCCTTCTTTCTTATCATCTGACTGACTCAACTTATTTTGAGCATAGGCATCAAGATTAGTAGCATCAACTTCATAACACATTGGAAGAATCCACACAATCCTTGTCTCAATGGCTTCCATTAAACATTGGTCTCAACCATAAAGCAAATTATTTTCTCATACTTCTCCACTATCTCTTTTGGGATTCTTTCTTTTCTCTTCATTGTGGCTTGAAAAGTTTTGAAATAACCCCACATAATGGATATCCTCACTGTGCCATCACCAATCCCCATAATCCCTTCCTTGATTTCAATAGCAACTGGCTTGTCATAGGCCCATTGGACCTTTCCTTGAACACTGATGATTTCATTCATGAAGTATAGATCCAAATAGATAATAAGGGTGCCAAACTTAAAGGTGTGCTTCTTATCTTGTTTTATTTTCTTCAAATTACTCAGTAACTCATTCAAGAGAACCGTACATATATCATAACTCTTATCTTCCTTTAGCATCAGATAGGTAGAGTATATTGCTATACCAGAGATAAAGTTTTGTCTGCTTGACTGGTATACTTTATACCCAACCACCATTGATGCAAACTAGACATCATGCTCCAAAATGTCATTGATTGTCATAGCTTTGCTGTCAAATTGAGAACCAGCGGTGGCAATCACAGTTTTGTTTGATATTTTCCTTAAGCTAGGAACTTCACCGGATGTGCTTAGACAAGTCACAACCTGGATTGCTTGCTTAGTGATCTTGTAAGGATTATCCAACCACATAAATTCATCGTGAATTTTGCTAAGTATGTACCAGATCCATTATTTCTCATCAAATGTTGAAAAGAGTACGAATTGAGAAAACCCTTGACCTATGTTATTCGAGCTTGAGATTCCCCAAGCTGTCCGCCAGATAATTGTGGTATATTAGAGTCAGCATGTCAGCGCTATCAAGCTCAACAAGATCACAATGGATATACACCCTGATGTCCTCATTATTAAGAACTTCGTAGGGTACAAAGGAGAACACTCTTTCTGGATCATCCTCGACTGATTTGAAAGGATGATTCTTGAAAATGAGTCGAGCCCTATCCTTGATTTACACAACCAGTGGAGTAGCAATTTCAAATATTGATGCCATTGAGAACTTAGGGTTTTCTAAATCTAATAGTTTGAAATGGATAAATGCCTAAATTTGCAATCGGGAATAGAAATTTTCTTTAGGATTGTTGTAATCATTGTTTAGATCGCCAAATTACTTCGCTCTACTACTCTACACTTCTCTTGATCGCATTGTGAGAAATAAAGCTTTGAAATGCCTTTTTAACCTTCAAAAATCTAATTTTCCAATGTAATAAATGTTGCAACCGGTTACCTTGATTTTTCATGGAGTCACTTACCAAAGCATCAAATCTTCACTAAATATTCTAGTTAACCTCTGCATATATGATTTAAGCCTTCTGCAACCTTCTAGAATTGATTTCAGATCTCCGAAGAGGGGGTTCTTAGAATTTGCATGAAAAGTTCCCCCTAAGGCAAAAATCCCTAGTTACCGGATGAAGATCCTGCACCAGATTTGGGTGCAAATCCATTGTCTGCCTTGGATTCATCTTTTTTGACCCATATCTTCTCATGCTTGTCTCTGATCTCCTCTACCTTTGCTTTTCCTTTCTCATCTGATTTATTCTTGTCTACCAGAGCACTCTTGTTCACTTTTTTTCTCCTACAGTATTTTGCAATGTGATTGGTTTTATTGAATGCACAACAAACAACATTCTGCATAGGTCTAAAGTTCATCTGATTTGGTCTAATCCTACACTAGTTAGAGATATGTCCAAACATCCCACAAGCATAGCATCTCTTGTTTTGAAAGTTATTCATTACTACTCTACACATATTTGACTTGTGACCAAAATTATTGCACATGAAACACTGACCGGTAAAGGTAGGACCATTGTTCACATTATTCATTCCATTATTCATCTTACTTCTACATTGATTCACCATATGACCAAACTTATTACAAGTAAAGAATCTACCATTTAATTTATGAGCATTAGGTTGTCTTACTATAGGATTCTTATTCTTAAGCTTTGCATGCTTTGTCTAGATCCGAAGGATTCTCCTTTCACAAATCCAAGTCCTCGCATGTCCTTTCCATGTCTTTGACTTTCCAAAATCTCATCAAGCCTTGCTGAGATAGCATTGAATTTGTCTTTGTATTCATTTGCAGTAGCAAATTCATCTCTTAGGGAAACAATTTGTCTTCCAATTTCTTGACCATTATTCCTTGATTGTGTCAACTCAAGCTTCAACTGATCATTCTTATAAGTAAGCCCGAAGCATTCATCTGCTCCGTCCTTCAATGATTGAGTCAAAATTTCTTCATTATTCTTCTGGTCTTCAATATCCTTAGTTAGCTTCATTACGATATATTGCATCTCATTTTTCAAGGTTGCATTCTCTCTCTCAAACTTGTCAAATTTGTCCTAATTATCCATGCATTGATCTTCTTTCTCCTTCAGCTTGTCCATCATCTCTTTCCTCTTGTCTCTTTTTGAATTCACTTGATCCTTCAAGTCATTAATGAAGTCTTCTAGTGCATTTAGGTTTCTTTTTACGGAACTGATCTCATTTCTTGTTGCATCAAGATCCTCAAGTGCCACATTAAGAAGTCTCTACAAACCAGAATCCATTGATTCAATCTCTCAGAACTTCCTCAAGCAGTTAGGCTTCCACAAAGGAATTAGGCTCTGATACCAATTGTTGTAATCAAGGAAGACTGAGAGGGGGGTTGAATCAATGTTCTATCGATTATCAAATTTTATAATTTAACTTTAAACCACTAGAACCATAAGCATGAAAATGAAACACAGAAACTCAAAACAATTGACCACAAAATAATAACACCAATATTTTTACGTGGAAACCCAAATGGGAAAAAGAACAGTGGGATTTGAACCCACAATATTATTCCACTATGGCCAGTAGAAAAACAATATTACATAAGGGGGAATGCACAAGCTTTCAGACACACTGCCTAGAGCTCACTACTCAATTACAATAAGGGCTACAACCCCGTAAGGCTCACTGTCTTACTGGTCAATTGAAAATATGAAATACAATGATAGAACTCCAAAATATCATCTAACAAATCCTTGATGAGTTCTAGTTAAGTGCCAAATACTCTGATTGTATCTGCTCTGCAACTTTTCTCTATTCACTATCTCAGTCATCTACTGGATCAAGAATGCACACATGAAACTGCACCTCAAAGGATTCTTGTTCACCACTCATTCTCATAACAACCATATCACACACCAAAAAGATCTCCTGCACTGGTCTTATATCTCTACAATCACAAAATAATCATTTATCAAGTAGGCCAGATGATGTAACATGTAGTCATGAGTTAGCTTGACCGGATCACCAAAAATAAATATAGACCACCAAAATGATGATAAAATGATGTCTCTATGTTGACCCAATTATCCCATGCATGATTCATAACACCGCAATCAGTGGAAAGCTTCTTGACCAAAACTGCTCTTCTCTACCTGAAATACCAGTTAACCGGCTATCGGTTCACATCTACTTCCAAATATCAAGATCCGTGATTATCGGATAGGAATCTCAAGAAGAGTTGCCATTAATGAAAACCCTAAACAACTTATCAAATATCTATATCCGTCAGATGAGTGTCAATTGCCAACATTAGGAACCCTCTATCGTTGTTGGGTGTTCGGTCCAGGGGCTTGCCAAAGCTTGGATTTGTGTAGCTATTTTGGTGGGAGCTTTTGCTTTTAGGTGTGAGCAGACCCTTGTTTATTTCCTTGTCTCATCCTTGCTATGGGTTTCTTCTGCTCTGCCTCATTTTTTTGGTTCTTTGTTGGCTTTGGTTTGCCCTCCTATTGAGGTGGAGTGGCTACTTGTGTGTTGGGTTGTGGAAGGATTTCTTGGGCAGTGGGTCTACTCTCCTCAGTGTCCTATTGAGGTGCAGACTAGGTAAGAGGGAGTGGTTTGGCTTCTGCTGGTTGCGAATGGACTTTGTGGACCATTCGCTTGCTTTCCTCTTTTGCCTATAGAGGTGGCTCTTTCTCCTATTGAGGTGGAGAGAAGGGGTGAGGGAGCATTTTGGATATTGATCATGCTCATGTTGCTAGTTGTGGGTGCCTACCAATCCTTCCATGGTGACCATCACAACTAGGTCTAGGTTTCCTTTCTTAACCCAGCTTCCCAAGTTGCTTTGCGGGTTGAGGGAGCTTGTAAAACCCCTCTCGATCTTTCCTTTAAAAGGTTTATGGTGCCTTTTAAAACCCAATTTCCCAAATTGTATTTTTAGGTTGTTTTATTGTGATCTGGGTCTTGTTTAGTTGTCGGAGCCATGTAAAATCCAATTAAGGTTGAGGGAGACTGGAAAAACCCTATTGTTTTTCTTTCATTCAGGGGCTGGCTGGATGCTAGTAGTACCCTGCTAGGTTGTGAGAGCCTTTTAAAACCCATTCTCAAGGTTTAGGGAGCTTGAAAAAACCCTTGGTATTTTGTTGTTATCATGGGAAGGCTAGATGCTGGCAGTTTTCAAGGGCCCAGTTTGGCCTATTTGTGTTTTTGGTTAGGCTCAAGTTTTGTTGTTGGTGAGTTTGAGACTTTGTTATAGGTTAAGGGAGCCTGGGAAAACCTTGATGTTTGGCTAGCAGTTCCAATTAAACCCTCATTTTCTATTTCTCAGATCTATAAGGTAATTTAGATCTGTTGTTGTGGCCGACCTGGTTTGCATTGTTGTTCTTTTGGGTTTGGCTAGCGGTTGTTTCGTTTTGGCTGCTTTGTGTCTTGCAGCCTCTCGTGCCACAATAGAAGTAATGTTTAATCCTTCTTGGATGTTTTTGTCTTTGTTGTTGTTTAACTTTGTTGTACCTGTCTGCAACGTCCCTTTGTTGGTTTCTGATTCATGAAAAATCTGAGGGTTTCAGGTCCCTTCTAAACCCATTGTATGGGGTTTATGGTCCCCTCAAAACCTATTTATCCTAATAAAAAATAATATATTTTAAAATTTATAATATATAATCATAGATAATCATAATATAATTTTTTAATACAATAGAATTATAATTAAATAATAAATATTAAATATATTTATGTCTTCTATCTCTACTTATCTATCTCTCCTCTCTTTATCTCTCCCTCTCCTCTCGCTCTCCTCTCCATATCACTCTCCATATCCATTTCTATCTTTTTCATCCCTTGTATTTATCTCATCTCTATCTCTCACACTCTTCCCCTTTTTTTTGTTCAATTCGCTCACCCTCTTTCTAACTCTTCCTATGACATCATTGGTTATATTTCTTATTCAAAGGTTTAATTTCAATTGTGTTTGGATCCTTACAAAGTAGATGCATAGTTGATTTAAAGATATCACTTTTCTATTAAAATCTTTGTTTGATAAGCACCATCATTTTCTAAATGTCCTACCAATTAATTTCATGCACTAAACAAATGTATATGAAAAATAGACCATTTTTTTTATTGACCTTCCACACCTTTTCGGCATACCCATTGCACACCAAAGTGCAATTGTAGTTATGTCAAAGGCATTTCTTTATTTTAATCTTACGAGTTAACTTTGTAGACACCTAAAATTGTCCTATCTAATTAAATAAATATTTTTATTTATTTAAGTATTTTAGCCTAATTCTTCTATTAATTAAATAAATCTTTAATATTTATTTAATTAATTCATTTATCCTCTTCTAGCATTTTTCCTCATTTAAATAAATACTTTTATTTATTTAATTGATCCCACTTCTTCTATTAATTAAATGAATCTTTATTTATTTAATTAATTCATTAGCCTTTTCTACCTATGACACGTGTCATTTATCTCTTAATTCCTACACTACCTACCCTCTTATTATTTTTTTATTTCTTTTACCTACCCTCTAATCCTAACCGACCATCTATCTTTTACACCTCTCAATCTTATCCCTTCATTTCTTATAGTGTCTTCTGAGGTGCTTCCTTCATTATTGACCCTCAACTACACCTTTTAATCTCAACTACGCATTCTATATCCCAAGCATTCTAGCATTTGAACTTTCATATGCAATCAAACCTACTTGCAACCACATTTCTGTTCTTTTTTGAGCTCTTGTGCACACATAAAATCTGAGAGAAAATATATCAAGCAAGATCAATGGAGATAGGAAGAATGAAGATTCAAACCCTATTGGACATATGATGGTATAATCTTTGTGATTTTGTTGATTTGCATTGTCTTAGGTAATCTTCATATGTTATGGTGGATCTTTGTTGTTGTTAGACTAGGTTTTTGTGGTTGAATCTATTTTAGTCTTTCAATATTGGTGTTTCCATTTTCACCATAAACATTTTGGCACGCCCGGTGGGACTCTTGTCCCTTTTGCATTTAACATTTTTGTTGCAGATTTTTGTTTTTGAAGTTGCAGATCTGACATTTTTGGATAGTATTTTGACTTTTTCGCATTTGCATCTTCTGAAACCACATTTTTGTTTTTCTACCGCGTCTGTGATCCCTGGAATCACATCTGTGTCACCGTCAATATCTACATTTTTCTAGATTGCAGAATCACGTTTGTTTTTCTGAGATGCATATTTGATCATTTTAACCATGTCTATGTTGCAAAGTCACGTTTTTATTTCAGAATAATTTCTCTGAGGTTTCAAGTCGCGTCTGTGTTCAGAACCATGTCTATGTGGAATATAATCGCGTGTGTTTGGTTTTGACAGTTTTGGGTTTTTGTCTCATTTTTTTTAAGGTTTTATTTCATCATTTTGATTTCAAATCTTGTTTATTTGAGCTAATATCTAGTGATCTAGTTAACAAATTGGTGTAGCTTATCTTTGAAGTGAATCGCATTGTCGAAGGCCCTGTTTTCACAAATTCTTTTGGATATAAAATTTGCCTAACTTGTGTGCTTGTAGGAGGGGTATTATTGCAAAAATACTAACAAATATTTGTTGTAGGATCGCAAGGGTTTTTCTTTTGATTTTCATTGTGTGCCTTGTTTTCATAGATTAGCAAACACTTCAATTGGTGCACTAAAATTGAACCAGTGTCTTTTGTGTCTTTGAGCAATAGGCTCTTTTCGTTTAATCTGTAAAGGGTCTACTTCCCCGTGTGGTCATTAGGACTAGTAGTGAGGAGGGAACAACCCAAGTGGTAACGAGGAAAACCCACCTCTTCTAAACCACTATAAATAATTGTATCCATGGTGAAAGCCATGCGTAACATGTGTTGATTAGTTCATACCAACACTATGTCTCCCCATAAACCCATTTGATCAAATTCATTTGATTAATAGTAGGGTGTAACCCCTACCGACTGGGAGCCTTCTATATTTACAGAGCTGAAAGTGCCACATGTATGGCCACATGAGCGGATTCCCTTACTAGCACCTTTTTATTTTAAAAAGACAAAATACTTCTAGTTGTTGGGGTAGGAGGTTGGACCTCTGGAGCGGCCCACACACATACGGTTCTTAGTAGAGATACAAAATTCACCACGGGGAGTTTTCATGGGGACTGGAGCTTGGCTGCCCCAGAGAAGTGAGTATCGAGGGTGGAGCCAGTGGGATCAAGCATCTAAGTATCCACTTTGAATATCATAGCCTTGGGGGAAACCCCATGTGGGATCAACAACTATTGTCCTGGCCAACCATAAGAATTGTGCTTGTCTTCTTTTAAACATTCAAATATTCAAGACCTAACATCAAAACATTGTGCCTTTTGTATCTTCAAGTGTATGCAATTTTTTTTTACATCAAACAACACACTTTTATTTGAGTCATTTTAAGTCCAAACACTTGAAAATATTGAGTCCTCATCAACACTGTGTCCTCTTGTCACAAAAAATGGTCAAAAATTTAGATTGGGTCACAACAGAAACTTCACAAATTAGAAAAATTGCACTCATATTTTATAAATGTGTATGTGTCTAATAGAAACACGTCTGTGTCCTATAGTCGCATCTGTGTAGGATATAAATGGGTCGATGTTATCATAGCAAACTACATTCACAAAATTCTCATAAATGCGTTTGTGTAGTGTCTAATCATGTTTGTGTTTGGTAACCATGTCTCTGAAGTATACAGACAAGTTTGTGTTCAGTATTGGAAAAATTTACAGTTCAGCAAACAAGAGCAATCAATTTCAAATTTCTTGAGGCTTCCTAGGTTATTTCTCCATGTTTTCATCTAGCATTCAACCTATCTTTAAGTCTCACAAAGTTCATCATTTCTTTACACCTTGCATTACATTCACATTTGTCTAAACTTGAGTCAAAAGGTCACTTGCTTGTCCTCATCTTGCTTTGTCAACACACTACATACAACAACATTTTGCTAAGTGCTCCCTCATCAAGGTCTATCACCTTTGGGTCTCATTTGGTCTTACTTAGAGTCAAGGTCAACTTACCTCATCAAGAGATCTATCATCTCTTTGTAATTCACACCTATTCTACTACATACATACTTGGTCTTACCCTTTGGACATTGCAAGTACACCTTAGATTCATTTACATTCCATCCAACTCTTGGTCTTCCATACTCTTTCCATTTTCATCTAGTCTCACACATCTTGGTCAAGACCTAGTTCTTGGTTGAAACGCATTCCCAAAAATCTAGGAGAGAAGCTAAAGAGGCTCAAGAGTCTACAAAAATGAGTGGCTTTGAATATGACAATGATATCTTTTTCAATTCTGATCATACCACACTACCTGACATCGATATCTATAGAAACATTCAGAATGTTGAGAACATGGATAATACAAACAACAATGATGCACACAATGACAATGTGGATAACATTTTAGTACATTTAGTAGAAGTGGTAGACTCTATCATGGATCCCATTTTAATAGATTGGTTGAAGAGATCATGAGAAGAGAGAGACAATATTTCCTACAAGTGATGGCACAAAGTGGAACTAAGATACCTCATGATTTTGACATGTCTTAAATAATGGAAAGTCGACCTATGCAAGAAAGTCAACTTAACATGGATCAAAGGAGACCTACTAGTGGAGGTACTAGAGGACCATGTCTCGTGCCTAAGTCACCATCATCCTTATTTCAAAAACCTGAGGTCCCAAATACACATGGTCAAGCTTATGATACTCATGAAAGAACATCTCATGAACAACACCGTCTATGCAGACCTTTATGGAAATATTATGCAGATAAATACAGTCAATCACATATCAATGATAAGGACCAAACTCAAAATCAATTTGATATCTAGAGGCATGCTCAAAATTTGGACACAAGAAAACCCCGTGTCAAATTTGGGGGCACTACACAAGAACAAACTCATGACATGCCTATAGAATATGATATGCATGGACAGAGCAGATATTCCATTCCTCACTATGAATATGTACCAGGTGGTTCCTATATGTAGTATCATTATAGACCTCCTCCATATGAAAATGTTTACGATCAATACCATCCATATATACAATATCCTCCTCCTCCAGCCGGTGGCTCAGGTATGGGATATGGTCCAAGAAGTCGATCTCCACCTAAGAACAATCTGGAATAGAAGATAAAGGACTTACAAAATAAAATGGAGGACATTAATACACCAAAGCCAGCTTACACAATGAGAGATATAAATCCCTATCCATTTGATAAAATCATTCCAATACCTCCATTTCCTACACACTTCGTAACACCAAAGTTTTAAAAAGTATAGAGGCAAAGGAGACCCTAAGGCACATATAAGACAATTTTTTACAGCTTGCATTGAGGTAGCAACAGAAGAAACATACTTGATGAGATTGTTCCCACAAAGCTTAGGTGATCAAGCTATGGAATGGTTCTCCCAACTTCCACCTGGAATTAAGTCATGGAGTGATCTAGCAGAAGATTTCATACAACATTTCTCATATAACATAGAGATAGATATATTAGTTACCACTTTGTGCAATACCAAACAAAAGGATGAGGAGTCATTTTCATCATTATTACAAAGATGGAGGAATTTAGCAAGTAGGTGCTCTTGTGAAATTCTACAAAAACAAATGGTACAAATGTTTACAGAAAATGTCAACAAAGAAATTGGTAACAACTTGAGGAAAGCTTGTTTGTCCACTTTCAAGGACATCATTGAGAAAGGCTTAGCAACAGAGAAGGTCTTAATTGAGCAAGGCATCATCAAAATATTCAAAGAAAATAAAGAGGACGTTAAAGGAAAAGACAAGCCACAATTTTGGAACAAGAACAAGAACACAATAAATGATGGTGTTGTCGATGCTAACATAGTAAGACCAAAAATCACTCTTTCGGGATCAAGTTCCTCTACAAGAAACCAAGTAAATACTCAAGCAACTTCAAAACCACAAAGGAAATATACCACATTGGGAGAACCACTTGAGTATTCTTTTAGGAAGCTAGTGGCAAACAAGATAATAATAATTCTAGATAATCCTCCATATGAGCCAAAAGTCAAACCAAATTGGTGGAATGATGATGAGTACTATGAATATCACAAGAGCAAGGGGCACAAAATAGGAAATTGTCATCGCTTGAAGAACATCATACAGGATCTTATTGATAGATCCTAGAGGTGACATTGAGATCAAAGGACATTCATCCAATCAAGAACATGAGATGTTTAAGGAACCATTCCCTAAACATAACAAGGGAAAAGCCAAAGCCACGGATGAGGAAGCCAACTATACTAAAGCATCCTATTACTATGATTCAACTGTTAATCACATTTCGATGGACAACTATGTTTCTACTATTATCATAAAGGACAAAATGCTTGAAAGTTCTACCCAGAGAGCCAAAGTTTTCCTAAAAGGCATTGGACCTTCTTCTGAATCTATCTTTGAATGTAATGTCACAACTCAATGGGGTAAGGTCACTTTGCAAGGTGCTCCAACTAAAACTACCACTTCCTCATCAGCCAAACCTAAGTACGAACTAGTAGAATAGTTAGGGAAGATGCCCGCTCTTATCTCCATCCTCGACCTTTTACACATATCCCCTGCACATAAAGCCATCCTTGATAAAGCTTTGAGAGAAACTTCTATCCCCACTAATCTGAATGTGGACCAGTTTCAAGCCATGGTGGGATAAATTTCCATTCCACATTCTCTTACAATCATCGAAGCTGACGATGCCTTCGTAAGCCAATTGCATAATGCACCTTTACACATTAAAGCCTTCCTACACAAACATTGAATAAAACAAGTCCTAATAGATGGAGGAGCCGGTCTTAATATATGTACTTTGAACACAATAATACAATTGGGATATTCTGATAAAGCTATGAATTCTACAGACAAAATCACCATTAAAGCATATGATGACGAAGAGCGCTCATCCAAGGGCATAGTCACCTTACCTCTTAGAGTTGGGCCAATTACTAAGGATGTGTTTTGTCAAGTCCTAGACCTCGATCTCACATACAACATGTTGCTAGGACACCCATGGATTCATGAGATGAGTGCAGTCCCATCTACATATCATCGATGTATCAAGTTCCCACATAATGGAGTTGAAGTGACCATCAAAGCTGATCCAAACCCATTCATATATTGCAACAATCTGTGACCTAGATTAGAATAAAAAATTCCAGCCAATCGAGAGGTTGTTCCTTCATTAGCATATGTTGATCCAGAATCCTTGAAAGCTTCTACATCAAAACAAGTAGAGATCAAAGAAAAGATGAAGGTTAAAGACATGGGATGTGGTGAGTATATCTTTCATGTTGATCAACTCGCACTATTTCCTAAGGCATTTAGTTGATAGGAACAACTTACAAACAAGTTGCAATGTCAAGGAATTGGATGTGAACCACCTAGTGTTGTGGCTACTAAGTCTGAATGCAAATCTCCTCTAGTGGTGCAAGCAACTCTTGATATCAATAGTTCTAAGAGTGATTCCAACAAAGAATCTATTGAGTGTATCGCTAGCCCTCTTGAGAACTCACATACCCTTACCATTTCATCAACTCATTCCATTTCCACTCCCCTCTAAGACTTAGATCAACAAGAGTCACAAAAGCTCTTACTCATTGGGGATCGAAAATCAATCTTTGAAAAGAAAAATCTAAAAGTAAAAAATAAAGAGAAGTCCTTTAGTCCAAATCAAAATCAAAAGTTATTGGATTCTGAAAAAATCAAGGTCAAGGATAAAAATCCTATGAAATAAAAAGAGCAAGAGATGATCTCCCCTAATATCGAAAAAACTGGGGGCAAAAGTTCTAAAATTTTGAGTCAAAAAGAATACTTGTTGATCCTAAGTCTCTGTCATGTCATCCTATTTTCACTTCTTTTTGCAATCATAAGCCTTCATTACTCATCCACTTGTTCCACACATCCTTTTCCTTCTGGCGATACATCATGGAACTTTAATGGAGCTTCCTTGAAGGACTTTGTTATTAGGGATGCCCAAACTTCTTTAGGTGACATGCATATGGGACCGTGTAGTCCACACACTAGTAATTCTATCTCAGTTCCTTTATCAAGGAAGATAGTCACTTGATCTACACATCATTTGTTCAAGGAATGACGCAACTAAAATCATAAGGTAAAGCCTCATCTATTTGAGGTGGGTGACTTAGTTCTCAAAGAAAATCTTAAAAATCAGCAAGACAGAGAGAAGAAGGGCAAGTTTGAACCAAATTGGCTTGGTCCCTATGTCATCACCACAGTCTATGGATCAGGTGCATATCAGCTTTTGACATCAAAGGGAGAACCTTTGGAGGATCCTATCAATAGCATGCACCTTCATAGGTTTTACACATAGCTCTTCAGCATATCCTACTTCAAAATACAAAAAAATAAAAAAATATCAAAAATACAAAAAATACAAAAATATCAAAAATACAAAACAAATCAAAAATATCAAAAATACAAAAAAAAAAAAAATATCAAAAAAAAAAAAAAAAAAATCAAAATTATCAAAAATACAAAAAAAAAATCATAAAACTAAAAAATCGTTACTTGGTGAAAACCTGGCAAACAGGTGCCTTGTGACACAAAAATTTAAAAAACCAAAAAAAGTAAAGAGAAATAAATTCGTCCAACGGTGAAAACCACTTCGGTGGTGCCCTGGGCAAGTACCATGGTGAACAACAGGTTACTAGCACCATGTGTAGAGAGATTGCTCCTCCCTCCTTCAGGATTCAACCTCATCCTTTCACTTTGCACACACTCGCAACCTATCCATTCATAATAAACTTATCCATTCCCACCATGGCTTGTTATTGATCTTCTTAAGAAATTGGTTAGCCATTCATAATAAACCTCCCTTTTCCAGCCCTTTCCACCCATAATAAATCAACTCCTATCTGTGGCTAAGGCAAATCCTAAGTTTAGTGATGGGTGTGGAACTAAGAGCATCACACGTTCCGAGGAGTGCAATTTCTTCTAGTTTTTCTTTAGTCTATCCGTGCACAATCCACAGTAAAGCAACACTTGCATCACAAATCCATAATAAAGTTTCGTCTTCTCCGCAATAAAGTATCAGTTTCATGGATTCAGTCAGTTTCAAATGAGACACAACAACAATGGGCTTCAATAAATCAAATCTTTCAATAGAGTCAAACAACATTATGGTCCAAGTGCTATCTATCCTTTTGTGAACGAAAACATTGTGATCACAATCAAATAGACTTATACAAGTGACAAGAGACACTAAACTTGGGGACTATAGTGGATGTTGGTGTTGAGTCTTGGTTTTCTTTTGATTTTATCTTTTTAGTGACATATCTTTTAGCTTTTCCAGGATGTCTCTGACTAGAGATTTTATCTCCAGGATGTCTTTGACTAGAAAGGTGAGGATGGGGTATCGTCACCTATTGTTTTGTTGTCTATGGATTGTCTCTTAGTAATGTTATGACTTGTCCAAGGATATGAGGATGCTATGAGTCTAGTGCGAACTGGGGCATTCCTTGTTTGCACTTGTCTGATCTCCATGCAAACAAGTATAATGACTTTCTGGGTCGAACCTATATCTAAATTGTCATAACCTATTTGTCATAATAAAGCTCAATGATGATAACGCACAAGAAGCTCTTTCAATTTTGTATCTTTTATCTTCCATCCCCCTTTCTTGATTGACCTTCTTTGTCCTTCCTGAGTCCTTGTAGCCCGCTATCACATGACTGAGTATAATGACACGCCAAAAAATATATACATTTCATGTAGTTTTCACCTTCTTTACCACATATTAGTGTTTCATACATACATATAGATATCACAATTACATCACATCCTGCACACAACACATGTTAGCACATTTTACATTTTCATCAAGTAAATATATTTGCATTATCATATTCATCTACATTTCATACATTCACATTCATATTTGTATAACATATAAAACATAAAAGAACAAAAATATTGCATGTCATCATGTACATATTTTCATCCATATCATAAGCATCATATAGAAACATGCATCACATAGAAGCAACATCACATAGGTACATATGCCTATAGTTGCCACAAGGATGAATCATCTCATATATATTTAAATCATGTGTCATGATACAATGATGTCAAAATACATATGGCTACACAATCACCCGAAGGTGTCTACATCATCATACAAAAACTGATACATAGGGAGCCCTCTAAGGATATGATGAACTCCCTCCCTCAAAGCCAGCTGGCCTCAATGGAGTTTGAGCCCTGGAAGTCCCTATCCCAGGATCATCTCTCCTACCCCCTCTAGCTGGTGGTGGTGGAGGACTCATGACCCCACCACTAGAAGCATGTTTCCTGTCTCTCCCTCCAATGGTCGTTGTAGTCCATGATGGTCTCCAGAAGCTCCTAACCCGCTAATCTGGTGACACAAATCCATAATACAAGTCCCTCCTGTAAGCTATCTCATCCCCTTCTCGTAGAACATAGGTGTATCTGGCCCTTGTGTCTACTACATCCCATCTCCTTGCCCTCTATGTTGTCTCAACCTATGTGTAGTGCTGAATAGTCTGATCTATCTCCTGCTCAGTGTCCCTCAGCTGTCTCTTGAGCCTAGCCACATCCCTCTCTCTTGGATCTCATCTACATGTCCTTTTTGGCATTTGCATGAAGATTGCATTAATGATATGCTATGTTGTCATTGATGTCAATTATCTGGTAATGATATTGTTGATATTGTTGATACCATCTTGTAACCGGTAGGAAGAGCTTTGTGAAGGACATTGTAAATCGGTAACCGGTGTAAAAGGTTAAACCCTATCTATGTAATGTAACCAATAAACCCTACTAGTTGTTTTTGTTAAACCCTAACCGATTAAGTTTGTTGAATTGGTTATGTTGGTTTATGATCTGATGTTGAGTGGTAATGATGGTGACACGTATGGTCATTGTATGAAGACAAGCTCAAAAAAATTTGGTGTGTTTGTTTGTCTACGTAATGAGAAAAATGTATTGCATCTAGTGCAAAGCACGTGATAAGTTACTGAGCTTGATGAAGTGGTAATCAAGGAGCGGTTGAGGTTTTCTTAATTGATGTGTAGAGATTGCTATGAGATCCAATGGTCATACTTGTACCAACTTGTTTGTAATCTCGATGAGAGAATTAGGTTTTTGTTGTGTTACCGACCTAATTGATTTGCATTTAAGGTCGATGAAGTTGTTTTGTTTAGGAGTTGGCAAGAGTTGGTAGAGATCAGTTAAGTGTGTGGTTTCCAAACTGGATAATGAGTCTGCAGTTTGAGTAAAGGAAGATAGGAGCTTAAAAGGATCTGATCAAGCAAGTGTAGTTCTATTCAGACAGATCAAGAAAACTCCTCTTGTTTTCTAACAATTACAGCAGAACTGAAATCACCTAACCTAGCAAGCTCTAACAAGCGTGGTTACTTATTAAATCCTCTAACAAGTTGATCCATTAGATTGAATTTTCAAATCCTCTACTAAGGTTACTCCTTACAAGGTATTTTCTTCTAACAAGGTATTTGTAGTCAATCCCTTAACCGGGTGATTCCTAACAGGATCTGTTCTTAACCAGACTTTTGTAAAATCTTTAACAGGTTTGGCTCCTAACAGGATGAACTTCAGAAGAGTTCAGATATTATCTTGTGAGTCCCATCTCACCATGATTTTTACCTATTTGTGTTTCCACGTCAAAAATACTTGTGTCAAGTGGTGAATTTTTTTGTGGTTATGATCTTATGGTTGATTTGATTAACTACTTAACTAATCTGATAAGGCATGATAACTGAAACCATTGAGAAATGGAGTATGTAGACATATAATAAAACATTTGGATGTTTACATGTTTAATGTTGTTTACTATTAAGTTGTTGTAATAGTCAACCGGATTTTCTTATGAGTATTTACAGTGGTATTTCATTTGATAAGTTTACTTTGTGTGAATGAGATTGAGATTGGGAAGTTTGTATCAGTTTTTCTATTTACTGATTCACCCTCCCCTCTCAGTAATCTACCAGATAGTAATTCTTTCATCATACCATCAATTGGTATCAGAGCATCTCAGGTCCTCTAAGGTCTAAGCCAAACAGGTTGAGGAAAATATCTGCTAGATCATGATGAAGAAGGAAGGTCCGAAGTTCAACAGAGAAAACTATAGGATATGGAGTGACAGAATGAAAATTTATATCAAGAGTCTAGGAAGTCAGTATTGGGATCATGTAGATACTAAGTATATTGCACCTACTGGGATTCTGACTGATAATCAGAAGAAAGAACAACAAGAAAATCATCAAGCATTGGAGGCTATTATTAGTTCCTTGTCTGATGTTGAATATGTAGATGTTCATGGTCTTGAAACTGCATATGAGGTATGGAAAAAAATTGAAGAGATTTATAGCGGTGATGAACATGTTAAGATTGCTAAAGAGGAGAGTCTAAGAGGAAAGTTTGATGACATGAGGATGACTGAAGGTGACAATATCCAACAGTATGGTCAAAGGATAAAGGAGATAGTCGGTGAAATTAAGAGTGCAGAAGGGAAAGTGGAAGATGCCACAGTGATCAGTAAGATACTAAGAACCCTACTACCGGTCGACGCTATCCAAGTTGCAGCTATTCAGGAGCTGAAGTCCATTGACAAAAATAAGGTAACTCTTGACTCCATCATTGGCAAGCTTACTGCTTTTTAATTAAACGGCTATGATGGTAGTGTACAAAAATCTAATTCTGCATTTAGAGCTTCTGTTTCTAATCCATCTATGAGAAAAAGTAGAGATACTTGTCATGGTTTTGAATCCAGATCCAGCAGAGATGTTGATGATGAAGACAGTTTAATGGAGCTTGAAGCATTGTTGGCAAAATAGTTGCCTTGAGGTACTGGTAAATATAGAGGTAAATTACCTTTAAAATATTTTTCATGCAACAAGATTGGTCACATAACGACTAATTGTCCTAATGGTGAAAATGAACACAAGAAAGATAAATTCAAGAAGTATAAGGGAAAAGGAAAGATATATTGTCTTATTGCTAATGATAATGGTATCACTGTTGAAGAATCTGATGGTGATGCTAGTGAAGATATTGTGTTTGTAGCTATTAAGGAAGAGATATCAGACCAGAAGGCATTAGTATCCAGGATGGATAACTCTGATGATTGGATCATTGATAGTGGTTGTTCACATCATATGACCGATGATCAGAGAAAATTTATTTCCTTGAAGGAATTTGATGATAGTGTTTTTAGATTTGGCAATGACTCACCCTGCATGGTTAAAGGTAAAGGAGTTGTTTATCTTAATGGGAAGAGTAGTGCGGATTATGTCTACTAGGTTGAAGGACTAAAGAACAATCTTTTGAGTGTGGCACAACTCAATGATGAAGGATACCCACTGGAGTTTAAAAATGGTATGTGCAAAATCTTTGACAACAAAGGTGAATTGATTGCAACTAGGAAACAAACTAAAGGTAACCCATTTCACCTTAATTCTAAAGTTAGCAATTGTTTTATTGCAAAAAATAGATGATAGATGGCTTTGGCATAGGAGATTTTGTCATATAAACTTTGATAACATTATTAAAGTGAGTAAGTCCAAGATAGTGAGAGGTTTGCCTCAGTTAGACAAACTGATTAATGCTCTTTGCAAAGAATGTCAGTTAGGGAAGATGACTTCTTCAAATTTCAAAAGCAAATCCTTTTTAGCAGAGCACTTGTTAGATTTGGTTCATACAGATCTTTGTGGGCCAATAAGAACAAAAAGCATTCAAGGTGATAGCTATTTCATGATTCTCACTAATGATTGCTCAAGGATGATGTGGGTCACATTATTGAAAGACAAGACTAAATATTTTGTTAAGTTCAAGGCATTAAGGGCCTTAGCTAAGAAAGAGAGTGGTAAGAAGATAAAATGTCTAAGGACAGATCAAGGCGGTAAATTTACTTGTAAGGAATTCACTAGGTATTGTGAAGAGAATGGTATCAAATGGTAGCTTTCTGCACCAAGGACACCACAACAAAATGGTATTGCAAAAAGAAACAACCGGCCAGTTGTTGAAGCTGCTAGGACAATGTTGATACAAGGAAGTGTAGTGAAAACCTTTTGGAGAGAAGCTGTCAGCACAATTGTCTACACAATGAACCGGTATCTGATAAAGAGAGGTAAGAAAAAGACTCATTATGAATATTGGTATGGAAGATCACTTGATGTTAGATATTTTAAGATATTTGGAAGCAAATGTTTTATTAAGAGAGGTGATTACATTAGCAAATTTGAGGCTAAATGTGATGAAGGTATATTTCTTGGCTATTCCACCAAGAGTAAGGCCTACAAATGTTTTAACAACCAGACATAGAGAATTGTTGAGAGTGTTGATGTTCAAGTGGATAAATTTCTTGAAGTCTCAGAAGGAACCAGTTCAGAGAAAAAGGATGAAGATCCTTGCATTTTGTTTTTGGAACCATAAACTATGAAATCTGAAACTGACAAAGAAAATTATTATGCACTTGTTCAACCAGAACAGATAAATTCAGAAGAAGATGATGATAACAAAGAAGCTGAACCTGAAGATAATGATCATGTTATTCCTAGATATGTGAGACTGAATCACAATCCTGAATAGATTATTGGAGATAAGGATGTTGGAGTACTAACCAGAAGAAGAATCAGAGAGAATTCTTGTATGATCTCCACCATTGAACCAAGAACTTCTAAGGAGGCATTTGGTGATGATCATTGGGTTAAAGCTATGGAGGAGGAATTGGATCAAATTGAGAAGAACAACACTTGGACCCTAGTACCCCAACCAGTAAATAAGAATGTTATAGGTACCAAATGGCTATACAGGAGCAAGTTGAATGAAGATGGTTTTGTAGTTCACAACAAGACAAGATTGGTTTGCAAGGGTTATGAAGAAGAAGAAGGAGAAGATTATGGTGAAACTTTTGCACCAGTACCAAGACTGGAAGGTGTTAGAACTTTACTTGCATTTGCAGCCCATAATAAGTTCAAGGTATATCAGATGGAAGTTAAGTCTGCATTTTTGAATGGGATATTGGAAGAAGAAGTATACATAGAGAAGCCAGATGGTTATGCTTTGACTGATGAGAAAGACATGGTATGCAGATTGCATAAGGCTTTATATGGATTAAAGTAGGCACCCAGAGCATGGTATGAAAGGCTTCATACACATCTGATGAAGATAGGCTTTCTGAGAACCAGTGATGATAGTAACATATATCTCAAATATGAAGGAGATGAAATACTGGTCAGTGAAGTATTTGTTGATGATATCATATTTGGAGGTAATGATGTCATGAGAAACAATTTTGTAGATGAAATGAAAAATGAGTTTGAAATGTCTTTAGTAGGGGAAATAAAAAAAATCATAGGCTTGCAGATACAACAAATGAAGAATGGTATTTTCATTACAACAGTCTAAATATGTGAAAGAGGTTTTGAAGACATTTGGCATGAGTGACTGTAAACCAGTTGGGACACCAATGGTTACATGTTGCAAGTTGTCTAAGGAAGATGAATCTAAGTCTATTGATGAGAAAGAATACAGGTCAATGATTGGCAAATTGCACTATGTTGTTCACAGCAGACCGAACATAGCCCATGTGGTTGGCATAGTTTGTAGATTCCAGAAGAATCTTAAGGAAACACATTTGATAGCAACCAAGAGAATTTTTAGATACTTGAAAGGTACTGCCGACTATGGATTATGGTAGCCATATGGAGGAAACTTTGATTTGAAGGTATACACAGATGCTGATTTGGCAGGAAATGTTGATGACCAGAAAAGCACAACCGGTGGAGCATTTTTTCTTGGAGGAAGGCTTGTTTCATGGAGTAGTAAAAAGCAGAGTTGTACTTCACAATCTACTGCTGAAGCCAAGTATGTTGCAGCTTATATGAATTACACATAGGCTATTTGGATGAGGCACATTTTGGAAGGTTTTAAGATGAAGATTTCAGAACCTATAAAGATTTTATATGATAATACAAGTGCCATAAATATTTCCAAGAATCTTGTTTTGCACACACGAACCAAGCACATTGAATTGAAGTATCATTTCTTGAAGGAAAAAGTGCAGAGAAAAGATGTTATCTTAGAGCATGTTTCTACCAAGGAGCAACTTGCAAATATTTTTACCAAACCTCTACCTAAGACTACATTTGAGTATCTTAGAAGTCAACTAGGGGTTGTACCCCTTCATGAGGTTGGTTGAGCATGATGTTGATTGCATCAGTCCGTGAACTACTTGCAGAATTTTACAAGGATTGGTGTATTAGTAGATTTATTCTACAAGGGGAGCATCAAGTTGTAGTATGTTGTTAATGCACAATGAAATTTGACATTACATGTTTTACTTTCAATTTGGCATTGTTGTCAAAGGGGGAGAAGAATTATGTGATTATGGGAAGGAAAACTAGGGACAGACTGAAGATAGAGAGAGCATGTGAATACTTGGTAATGTGAACCAGGATTCCTATTCACAATCTCTGCAACAATCCATGGTGTTGATATTTGTATTACCATCAATTCCAAAGGGGGAGATTGTTGTCATTTGCATGAAGATTGCATTAATGATATGTTATGTTGTCATTGATGTCAATTATTTGGTAATGATATTGTTGATATTGTTGATACTTTTTTGTAACCAGTAGTAAGAGCTTTGTGAAGGACATTGTAAACCGATATGTAAGTTTGTGAATTGAACCAGTAACCAGTATAAAAGGTTAAACCCTATTATGTAATGTAACCGGTAAACCCTACCAGTTGTTTTTGTTAAACCCTAACCAATTAAGGTTATTGAATTGGTTATGTTGATTTATGATCTAATGTTGAGCGATAATGATGGTGACACGCATGCTCAATGTATGAAGACAAGTTCAAAATGTTTTGGCGCATCTGTTTGTCTAGGGAATGAGAAAAATGTATTGCATCTAATGCAAAGAGTGTGACGAGTTACTGAGCTTGATGAAGTGGTAATCAAGGAGCGGTTGAGGTTTTCTTAATTGATGTGTAGAGATTGCTATGAGATCCAATGGCCATACTTGTACCGACTTGTTTGTAATGTCGATGAGAGAATTAGGTTTTTGTTGTGTTATAGACCTAATTGATTTGTATTTAAGGTCGATGAACTTGTTTTGTTTAGGAGTTGGTAGAACTTAGTTGAGTGTGTGGTTGCCAAACCAGATAATGTCTGCAGTTTGAGTAAAGGCAGATAGGAGCTTAAAAGGATCTGATCAAGCAAGTGTAGTGATAATCAGACATATCAAGAAAACTTCTATTGCTTTCTAAAAAATACAGCAGAATTGAAATTCCCTAACTGAGTAAGCTCTAACAAGCTTGGTTACTTATTAAATCCTCTAACAAGGTGATCCATTAGATTAGATTTTTAAATCCTCTACTGAGGTTACTCCTTACACGGTATTTGCTTCTAACAAGGCAATTGTAGTCAATCCCTTAATCGAGTGATTCCTAACAAGATCAGTTCTTAATGGGACTTTTGTAAAAGCTTTAACAGGCTTGGCTTCTAACAGGGCAAACTTTAGAAGAGTTTAGATATTATCTTGTGAGTCCCACCTCACCGTGGTTTTTACCTATTTGGGTTTCCACGTCAAAAATACTTGTGTCATATGGTGAATATTTTTGTGGTTATGATCTTATGGTTGATTTGATTAACAACTTAACTATTCCAATAAGGCATGATAACCGGAAGCATCGAGTAATGGAGTATATTGACATGTGATAAAGCATTTGGATGTTTAACGTTTAATGTTGTTTACTGTTAAGTTGTTGTAACAGTCAACCAGATTTTCTCATGAGTATTATAGTGGTATTTTATTTGATAAGTTTACTTTGTGTGATTGAGATTGTGATTGGGAAGTTTGTATCAGTTTTTCTATTTACATATTCATCCCCCCCTCTCAGTAATCTACCAGATACTTATTCTTTCATCATACCATCAGTCCCTGACAGATCTCTCTCAGTGATAGTAGCTCATCCTCCTCCTCTCCCCCACTCTCCCCTTGTCCCTGTGGCTATCCCTATCCCTACTCCTATCCCTGTCCCTCTACCTGTCTGGGAACCTATGCTACTAGCACCTATAAAGGCAATCCACCTCTACCCCTGATTACATGAACCTATCTCTCCTCTCCTCCACCTCTCCTCTGAGCCACCCTCCTCTCTACCACTATACCTCGCCTCTGCCGCCTGCCTCTATCCCCACCATCTCCACCATCATCTCTGCCATCTCCACCATCTCCCTCTAATGGCTCCCCTAGATCTATCATCTATGGAAAAGGATGCTCTACCAAATATGCACTATACTCAACATCCATCCCTACGTACTCCACCTCTACCCAAATATCTCAAGGCATAGGAACCATCTCCTGCATCTGTGTCACTGCATGATCATAAGATAGTAATAGACCTAACTGAGCCTGATCTCTCACTGTTTGTGCATACATCCCTAAACCTCGTGGCATCCATTGTACCCTACCGAAGTGCCTACATACCCTTCCAATCAACTGTCTCTCAATAACATATGGTGTCCTCCTGATCAGATACCTACTCATAAATACATATGGAAGCTCCACTGCATCATCTACCCACTCCTCACAATCTCGATAAGGCCTCCATACCACACTGTCTACCTCATCAATAACTCAACGCCAATGCTCTAGCCTCCCAATCCATGGCTGAGAAGTAATCATATCATACAAATGCACATAATTGCACCCATGTCCCCTACCTCTAAAGTGTATCAGTCATGTCACCGGAAGATGCTCATATGCTCATACCTGCAGTAATATCACTCCACACCCCAATCCTGTTGATCCATGATACACAAACTGATGCAACTCATAATACAAGTGTGCCAACAGATACGAACCCCATGCAAACCTAGTGTGCTTCATCACCAATGTCTCTAGAGTCCTCCCCCATCCCACAACCAACCCTCATGTCACCCTATCCAGACAGAGGAACCTCATGATCACTCCTGCCAGCACCACCAGTAGAGCTAATCCTATAGCTGTCATAGTATCCCAAGCCACATGTTCTACCCTCATCTCCAATCCTGGATCGTGAAACACCTATCTCAGTGCATTCCTATCTCCCTCTCAATCGTAAGAAACCAACTCCCCAACAATTGGTATCCGTAGTATCTTGTATACATCCTCTAAGGCGACTACCATCTCATCCATCAAAAAATGAAATGTGCATGTCTGTAAGTGCCATCTCTCAGCTAATGCAATCAACAACCCCATGTTTGCCTGAAACTCAGGCATATGCATAATATAGTGCAAGCCCATGGCCTCAACTGCTTCTCTATCCTCAAATGCCAGCTCTACTCGTAGCCCCTGAGTTGAAGGGAATCTCTCCCGTGACTCCAGCATAGGTAGGTCCTCTTGCAGTCAAGCAAATCAACTATGTCAATCCTAGTAGTACTCCCTGTTCATCACAAAGTGCTTCTTTTTTTATCCTAGTGCTTATATCTATCATATGGCACTCTATCCTAGTAGTACTCTTTGTTCATCACAAAGTGCTACTTTTTTATCCTAGTGCTTATATCTATCATCTGACACTCTATCCTAGTAGTACTCCCTGTTCATCACAAAGTGTTTCTTTTATCTTTTATTTTAGGGAACCTACTTGAGTGTATCCTCTTGAGTATCTTATCCAATTGACAATGTATGTTCTATCATAGAATTGTATGTTCTATCACAAAATTATCAATTTCTTTGGTACTCCCTGTTCATCACAAAGTGCCTCTCTATATCCTATCCTAGGGCCTCTTCTTGAGTAGTTTCTTGATTGGCAACATATGTTCTATCACAAAATTATCAATCCTAGCCTTATCTGTTATCCTAGTCTTCCCTAGAGGACCTGTTTGAGTGTATCCTCTCAGTAGCTTATCCAATTGACAACGTATGTTTATTACAGAATTGTCAATTTGACCTTGAAGACATAAACGTGTATTCATGACACAAACGCGCTTACATCCTTCATAGACATTTTTGCATTTCACATACACATCTGAAATACACATATGTGCCTTTCTTCTGCATAAACATGTCTGCCCTGCATAGACGCGTCTACATTTCACAAAAGCGCTCGCATTTGACATAGACACTTTTATAGTCATAGACATGCTTAGACCAAGCACAGACATGCCTATCCTACCCAGACGCGCCTGACTCCAACACAAATGCACCTTCCTATCTTTTAACCCACTTGACATTTTTTTGCAACCTAACTAACATGCATTTATGACAACAGTTAATGCACCAAAGTACAAGGAGGTTTTGTGGTACTCAGTGGCTCTCGTGCACCTATTGGCCTCTAATATTGGTAAACACGGTCGAATATGTGCACCAATGCCATCACTATTGACTGCTATCTGCTCTCTCTACACTCTGATCTCTTAGATGTGTGGATGACAATGAAGATGTTTCCCCTCATAGTCTATCTTATAGACTGCCCTAGCCCTAGTCTCTCGCATTAGTCTTCTTTATCCCGTGACTCTGTCACTCTATCCTATCTGGTCAGTCCTTTCTAGCCTTTCTTTCTTATCGAGAGATTGTCTGCGATCTTTTCAGACATTTTCATCCAATCTCTTGAGGGGGCAATATCATTCCTGTCTTGGGGCAACTTTGTATCAGTTCATCTTATCTTCTTTGAAACAACGTGACAAGTTGCATTGTCTCAAAGAGGAGCAAAATGTAGACACCTAAAATTGTCCTGTCTAATTAAATAAATATTTTTATTTATTTAATTATTTTAGCCTAATTCTTCTATTAATTAAATAAATCTTTATTTATTTATTTAATTCATTTATCCTCTTCTAGCCATTTTCCTAATTTAAATAAATACTTTTATTTATTTAAATTGTCCTTTTCCTAAATTAAATAAATACTTTTATTTATTTAATTGATCCGGCTTCTTCTATTAATTAAATGAATCTTTAATTATTTAATTAATTCATTAGCCTTTTCTACCCATGACACATGTCATTTATCTCTTAATTCCTACAATACCTACCCTCTTATTATTTTATTATTTCTTTTACCTACCCTTTAATCCTAGCCGACCATCTATCTTTTACACCTCTCAATCTTATCCCTTCATTTCTTATAGTTTCTTCTATATAAGGAGATGCTTCCTTCATTATCAACCCTCAACTATGCCTTCTAATTTCAACTACGCATTCTATACTCCCAAGCATTCTAGTATTCAAACTTTCATATGCAATCAAGCCTACTTGCAACCACATTTCCGTTCTTTATTCAACTCTTGTGCACACATAAAATCTAAGAGAAAATATATCAAGCAAGATCAATGGAGATAGGAAGAATGGAGATTCAAACCATATTGGACATGTGATGGTATAATCTTTGTAATTTTGTTGATTTGCATTGTCTTAGGTAATCTTCATATGTTATGGTGGATCTTTGTTGTTGTTAGGCTAGGGTTTTGTGGTTGAATCTATTTTAGTCCTTCAATATTGGTGTTTCCATTTTCACCATAAACAAACTTTCGACATCAATGGTTTGCAATGTCAGACAAGCATGCCAAAAGCAAGATGGCTGTTGGATTTTGTTGTCGAATTTGTGCTACTTTATCTTATCATTTGTTGTGTTTTCATTTTTTTTTGTTCGCTCTTTTAATTTAGGGAAAGATATTTCCCTGTGTGGACTAGAAGTTGAAATTTAAAAGGTAGGAGCGAAAGATTATGCAAACATATTGTATTCCATTTCAAATTTGTCTCACTTTATTTTCTGACTTGTAATGCATTAATACTAATGTGAATTTATGCATTAAAAATTAATGTAAGGAGTAGATGCAACTTCTGCCACATAAATAGAAATATAGATTCCTATTGCTGTATAAATAGGAATTTTAATATTAATATTATTTAACCTTTAATTATAGATAGGTAAATAGTAAAAAAAAATTAATTAACACAATTGTTTTAAAATAATAATACAATAAGAAATTAAATGAATTATGGATTAGTTTTATAATCCTATTTTGTTTTAAAATTTAGTTTTATTTATAATTTTTGATATGAAAGTTAAAATTTTAGATTTAGCCATTTGAATAATTTATTTTTATTTTAAATATTTTATTATAATTATCATTTTGATTATTTAAATTTGGTTTATTTTGAATTTAATTATATATACTCTTCAATTTATAATATTTTTTATTTGTTAATATTGAGTTTATCTTTTGATTAAAGCTAATATTAATGTCAATACTATGTGTATTATATTAATTATAATTTTAGGTATAATTCATTAATATTTCAATTCTAATAAATTAAAAACTAGTTTTAATTTTTATTTAATTATTTATTATTTTAACAATTATTTTAATTTTTTCTTTTATAAAAGTGGAATATCCATTAAACTTATATATTAATAATAAAGAGTTTACATCAAGTTCAAAATAAGGCATACCGGCAGGAAAGAACCCACAAGAAAACCTCCGGTTGTAGCCTTTTAAAACAGATACAAAGTAGACACTTCCCTTACAACATATATATTGTCCAACCATAACCCCCCCCCACCCCCCCACCCTCCTATTTCTACAATTTTTACAAGAGTCCTTATAGGACAATTCAAAAAACCAGAGTATCCCCAGCAGAAGAAGATGAACATGAAGAATTGCCAAGTAGATAAATGGGATACAATTCCCTGTCAGGTCCAAAGCTAATCAACCGAGCAAAAATGAAATCGTATAACCTTCCAGCCTGCCAAAAACTATTCCACCAGCTACAAAAAAGAACTTTGTTAGTTGTCAAAAAACCAAGAACTAGAGCTCTCATCTGGAGGTTCATGAGATGAGTCCGAAGGAGAAATCACCCTTACAGGGAACACCTCAAAAGCAGGAGTAGAGCACAAAAAACCCAAAGTGATTAATGAATGTAATTCCTGAAAGAAAACCCAAGCTTTATCCACATACTGATCAGGAGCCAAATACAACAAAAAATCCATAGAGGCCCGAGTGTTTTCCAAGGAATCACATAACAAACCCATTCTTAATTCATGAAGTAAATGGCCAGACCAACCATTAGCCAAAAGCTCATGACGAGGGACAAAACCACCATAGTAAAAAAAACCCATTTCAAACCGATAACCAACCAATGCAGGAGAAACCAATGCCCAATTGCATACTGTTAGAAGGACAAATGTGGATACCAGGAGGCGAACCAAGTCCATATCCAGTAAAACATAAAAAAAAATGGTAACAAAGCAAGAGAGAAGCTCAGTATAAGAAACTTGAGGACAAACCTGCAACCACTAACATCCCAAAAGCCTACAGAATTCAAAATCCATCGAAGGAGTAAATAAATTAAAAACCTTACCAAGCTTGACAGAATTGTCCTCATTTTCATTTTCTTCCCCCAATGCTCGGGCTTCTAAAACCACTATGTAAACACCAATTGGTAGCAAAGAAGACATTTGTAGTAGGAAGGGCTCCGAAAAAGCCACAAATAGCATAACATAATGTGCTTTGATAATAACATAAGATAACATATTTAAAAGAGAAAATTGTCCTAAATTTTCCATAAAGACACTGCAAAATATCCACTTCAAGCATGCTTGATTAAATCAAGTCATACGAATTAATAGCCTTCCACTAAAAACCATAAGTGGCTCTCCCGCAAGTAAGGACACCACCTACTAATATGATTATCTCATAAACCAATTCTATCAGGACCGGCCATACACAAGGCGACCATCGATATGGTACTTATATCAAGGAATAACATCTCAGGAATGAACCAATTGTTTAATAAGTTATAAGCATGTGAAATCTTATTGATGGAGACTGCACAGATCACACAAGCCACCAACTTATAAATCCAATAAATGACGTTATCAATGCCAAATGCTCAAAGACAAAAAGTTGTATCAATATCAAATAACAAACTTTATAAAGCATCCCACTGCCTTGAACATAATCATAAGGAAATCACTCCTTGACCTTTGGTATACAAACAATTAAACCTTTTTAGATTAACATACACACTTACAAAAGGCTGCAAAAACCCTTTTAACCATAACACCCAGGATATACTCCCCACCATCCAGCTCAAAACAAATTTTAGAGCACATCATAGGAAAATAGTGATGTAAGCCAACCATTTACCCATGTGATGCAAATATAATCTGAGCTGAGAGGAAGATGACATGCATACCTCAAGAAGGAAAAAAGACGAATGATGTTACAAAAAATTTCATGACCACACCGTGGAGAGGACACACCTCATCAGATTATAACTTAGGATGAAATGCAAACTGTAATTTATATGACCACACCTCATGAGAAACACACACTAACATCTAGCCCAAGAGTAGAGTTGTAAGAATACACCATATGCTAATAGAAACATGAAAACCTCCTATCAACACATGTGGTACAAATACAATATGATCTGAGAAGAGGATAATATGTATACCTCAAGAGGAAATGGAAACAATATCTCAATATAAGTGGCTTAACCTTTGGGATGGATCATATGCCCAAGAAGGATGTCTTGAGGAATGTCACTTACTGCTACATTCTTATGATGTGCACCAGAGTCAATAGCCATATTAGCCACAAAATCTACCAGTTTATTTAGCTCTCTAAAGCAATGAGATAATGCGAAAGTATCAAAGAAAGATAATTTCTCCAAAATATGGTCAATTATGTACTTCAAGTGCCAACAATTACTCTTACAATTCAAAACACTTTGAATGACAACCATTGAATCCCCTTGAATCGAGAGATCTTTAATCCCTAAGGAGATAGCCAAATCAATTCCCAATGACAAGGCTTGACATTCAGCAAAATTGTTTGACTGAGACCCAAGTGCATGACATTGAGCAGCTATTAGGACTACATTATGGTAAAAAATGGCCATACCAGCCCCAACCAAACCCAGATTACCCCTAGAAGCACCATCAAAGTGAAGCTTGAAATGACCCAGAGGAGGAGGATCCCATCTAGCAGCAAATCTCTTATTCCTAGTAGCTAGATCTCTTGCAATAGACCCATGGGAAGGGATGATAGAAAGAGATTTCCATGTCCTTGTAATCATGCCATCCCAATGAGAAAAAGATGTCAGATTATCTAAATTCTTATGAATATGTGACAAAGCCACCTCCGAAATAGAGGTCTCTATCTTGGCTAAGATACCAGAGAATGAAGCAGATAACTTTCTAAAGATCCTATTGTTCCTTTCTAACCATATGTTCCAAATAATAATCGATGGAGATATGAGCCAGAGGCAGGCATAAAAGGAAGAGGAGAACAAGATAGGCCATGCTTCGAAGTGGGAGAGAAGGTCATAGCCAATAACAAAACATTGACCTAGTTTCTTGAAAAGCCATTGCCAACAACCAAAAGAAAAGTCACAATGAAGGAACAGGTGAGAGGATGATTCCAAATTCTTGTTACACAAAACACAGGGGAAGACAACAGTCAGCCCCATCCTATCTAGCCTCATCCCGGTAAGAACCCTGTCTTGAACAGCAAGCCAAGCAAAAGCTCCAGCCTTTGGGAGGCAAGTTGGATGTCAGAATAATTTATAAGGCCAAGAAGAAAGGTCCTTAGCCAACATAAGAGAATTATATCCATCTTTCACTGAGTATTTGCCAAATGTGCTCTTGGTCCAAATAAGCTCATCTTCTCTCTCAGAAAAGATGATAATTCTATCTTTGAGGATATTACAAAAATTTGCTTTCAGGCTAGGACTAACAAATAGAAAATAAATTGATTTCCATTTAGCCACCTTCACATGTCCATTATGCACAACATTAAAATAATTAGATAAGAAAATCCCCCATTTATCCAGAAGAATTGATTTCAAAGGTGACCAATACCTAGTAGAAACCAAATGACAATGACCATTCCAAGTGTAGCGTCTTAAATTGTACGCACTTGCTAGGGTGGTACAATTTCACACCTAGTTTAGCACCCGCCTTGGTGCATTTTACATTTTGCATTGCATTTCTCCTTTAGCACTTAATTAATCAGATTAATTAGGTCTAAGGTCTTATTTCATCATCCTTCACATCATAAAGTCGGGCCCTTTCATTAAAATGTGCCCCTTTTCATGTTATTCCTCCAATATATCATTCAATCAAAAACCCTAATTAGGCCTTCTTTTGAACTTAGGGGCTTGATTTCGGGGGTCAAAACATCTCGAAATCACCTGTAACTTCGGGATTCTCTCTAAAATCATCATATCTGACGGCCCTGAAAATTTGGTGAAAAGTTGTCGGGACCATGGCGCCCGGAGTGCAGACGGTCCCGGACATTTTTCTCGAAATTTTAGGAGCATGATCCAATCATAAAATAAAGCTTAACCCCAAGAAATTGGTGGGAGATTCAATCTCTAGGTCGGCCAAAAGATGAAATTATGACCTAGGGTTTCATACATAAGAGCTCTCTTTCTTCATTTGAAAGGATCCGAATTTTGTTTTTAGGAACCTCATATGCAGCGAAAGAGCAGATCTTTGAAGACTTCAACAACATTCAACATCCCTCTATCAAGCATTTATCAATTCCATTCATCCATTTAGGGCTTGGAAGACATTGAAGAACAATAGGAGATTACCGACTGAAGATTGGCTTGTACCCCTCCCTTGGGGTTTGGGTATGATTTCATGTTGTTTTCATGTCTTTGCATAAGCTTCAATATATCATTTATTCATGCTTTAGATCACTTTGCATCTTGATTTAGAGCATTTACATTATCATTTACAAGCAATTAGGGTTTACTTTCTAGGTTGCTCTAGTTTGCTTACTTGCATTTTAGATCTTGCACACACACAAGGTCTGCACACACATTACTTTTACAGTACAACTTGGCTATTCGTGGAGGTGGAAATCACCGAAGCGGGGGTTTGACTAAGGCAAAACCCTATATAGCCACCCAAACACCCTTTTCAGATATAAGTGCAGGTTTCGGGACTCAGACGACGCCGCAGGTTATAGATCCGGGAAAAGCAGGTCGAGACAGCACTCCACACCAAATTGCAGAGCAAAAGACCAGGACAGGGGCGTGGGGTGCCCTGGTCCTACCAAGACAGGGGCGCTGGGCTCCCTGGTCCCTGGGACAAAGGCGCTGGGTGCCCTGGTCCTCCTGACAAACAGCATTTCCGACAGTTTTCCAGAGTGCAAAACAATAGTTTCAAGTGCAGTTTCCAAGACAGAATCAGGACAGTGGCGCCCGCACCCCCATCCCGAGCATTTTCAGTCAAATTTTGACTCCGGGTACGCATCTGCATTCTTGTCTTGTCCTTGTGTTTGCAGCTTTCCATTGTTTAAGTTCAATTCTGCAATCTTGTTATTAGTTCATACTTGCATTTTAGGGTTAGGAATTGAACTTGCATAATCTTACCTTTCAATTACAACAAAGGAATAGAAATCCTAATAGGTAGCCCGTGGCTCTCTCTTTCACAAAAAGAAGTAGCCAATTGTGTGATACCTCTAGGCTCTTTCGTATTCTGTAATGTGTGTCAAAAGGTAGGATTAGGGCATGTTAACCTAGTCTCGCTTTTTTCCCCCACACATTTTGGTGAACCCGACGTGAATCTATCATTGCTTCCTCTTGCATTGCATTTGTTAGATCTAGATCTAGATTTAGTGTGTTTTCATTTCATTTTCATTAAAAAAAAAAAAAAAAAAAGAGTGTGTTTCTTTGCATTGTGTGTTTAAATTTCATGCCACTTTTATTTCAAAAATGTCAGACTTTTATTTGCAAAATGTTCATGCTTATGATGATTATTATGAGTATAGCCAAGATGAATTAGATGAAGCTTTAGAGGAGTTTTTGAACCCTAAAGATGCCAAACCTTCATTTTACCAAAAACTCATAAACCTTGTTACTATGCCATTTCGTTGTGATGAGAAAGATAAGTTGATTGATTCCTCTCAAGGGTACATTCCTATCAACTCTTCCACTAAATCTAGTAACATGGTTGTTTTCAACAATCCCCTCTATGAAGAGATATCTCCTTTTGAACCAAAAGATAAACCTTTTGATAGCTATGATCATACTTTGTTGGATGATGCTCTTGATGACTTTGTGGCTTTATCAAAATCTTTAAACAAGAACAAGACTTCTAAATTGGTTAACATGATGAACTTGAATGAGCATAATAAGCCTCTCTTTGAAATCCAAGGTGCTTATCCTTCTCCCACCTTTCAAGTTCCTAAATCACCTCTCCTTACTGTCCAAGGAGGGTATGATCATGATTCCTTTCGTACTCCGAATAAACCAATCATCACTGTGCAAGGAAGAAAACCTATAAGTCCTTATAGTTATGCCAAGCAAATAACTAGAGAGAGTTATCATGCAGTTGCCCATACTTATCATACCAGAAATAATAGGCAGCCTAGTCCTCCACCTGTTATTCCAGTTTCTCTTCCGTATCCTCAACCAATTCTTCCGCAAGCTCCACGTATTTCACAAGTTCTTAGTAAGGAATATGATCTCATAGAACAACTTAAAGTTACCCCTGCTAAGATATCCCTTTGGGATTTGATTCAAACTTCTTCCGCTCATCATGGAATGTTACAAGAGGCCTTGAAAGATTTGAATGTTCCTCTACCGAATACATCTAGTAATATAGCATCTTTGGTTAACTCTGTGATGAATCCTAAAGCTCAAATTGTGTTTACCCAAGATGAGTTGCCTACTAGTGAAATTCAACATCAATATGATCCCTTGATGATTGTGGTTATCATGAAAGACACTGCTATAAGATGAACACTAGTAGATAATGGCTCTGGTCTTAATGTGTGTAGCATTAAACTTTTGCATAAGATGAATGTGGATACATCCCTAATTGAGCCGGACTCTCGTCCTATTCGAGGCTTTGATAATGTGGCTAAAACTTCATTAGGTACTATCACCTTACCCATCACAGTGGGGCCTGTTACTTTGCCTACTCCTATCCATGTTATGTCGGGAAATCTAACGTACAACTTGTTATTAGGGAGACCTTGGATTCACAGTATGCAAGTTGTCCCCTCTACATTGCATAGACAAGTTAAATTTATCTATAACAATAAGACATATACCTTGATAGGTGATACTAATTTCCAAGCTTGTTTACAAACATCTACTTCCAAAGGGGGTTCTTCTAAGCCGTCCTCGTCTAGTGATGACTCTTTAAACAAGATACCTATTGATGAATCCTCGCTCTCTGATGATCAAAATTCTTTGGATGAGTCTAGAGCTCCTGAAGAAGACTCTTCTCGACTTGAAACTACACATAAGAAGGATTTTGATCCTGAGAAGGTTCTCGCAGACGACGATTGGGGATCCCTTGATTTTAATCCCACCTTTGTAGGTGAATATAAGGTTCCTTCTAGAGAGCTTAAAGTTGAAAAGAAGGAAGAAGCTAAAAATCAATCAACATTACCTGAGCCTATGAGCGATAATTTTGTGGCCGCTTCTCAAACTTCTTCTCCTCACACCTCTAATTCTGAAGAGTTTGATTCTTTGTCTTATGAAAAACCGCCTTCTCTTTCTGAAATGGTTGATCGTTATGGTTGTGGTTTTCGCATTTTTGCTAAGCATGGGTATCATGGAAATGGTTGTGGCGCTCACGAACAAGGGATAAAAGTTCCTCTAGAGAATAATCTTCACAATTATGCCTTTGGACTTGGCTATAATCCCTGCAAGCGCACTAAAGCTTCTAAGAGACCATGTATTAGTGTTAATGCTATTTCTACATCTCTATCAATGCAACACCCTGAGTACATTGATGAGGATCCTTTGTGTGCCTGTGCTTTGGATGTTTTTCCTACCGATGATGCTTTAGCTGAGTTTTTAGGAGCATATGATACTCTTCCTCGTTATCATCACAATAGGGGACTCCCTTATTGTTTGAACACTGAAGCCTATTTTGGAAAAGAGATTGATAATGATGAGATTGTGAAAGAATTCCCTCAGTTAAAGGATACTCCTCAACAAAGTAATCTTCTCATAAGTGACACCACTGATGTTAAGATGGATCCTTGCAATGAAGAAAAAGTTATTAAAATTGGAAAATGTTTGGATGAAGAGGAACAAAAACAATATGAAGATTTATTGCATGAATTCCCCGAGATCTTTGCTTGGACATACTCTGACATGCCTAGTATAGATCCTAAGATTGTTACTCATAATATTGTCTTAGTTCCTGATGCTAAGCCCGTGAAACAAAAGATTCAAAAAAGGAATCCTAAGGTGGCTCTGCTTGTTAAGGCTGAGATTGAAAAGTTATTGGAGGCTGGATTTATCCACCCTATTGATTATTCCCCGTGGATTTCAAATATTGTCGTTGTGGCTAAACCAGATAATAAAATAAGAATGTGTACTGATTTTCAAGATTTAAATAAGGCTTCTTTAAAAGATGATTTCCCTCTTCCAAACATTGACATGATAGTTGATTCTACGGCAGGACATGCCTTGTTATCCTTCATGGATGGTTTTTCAGGATACAATCAAATTTACATTAACCCTCAAGATCAATTCAAAACCGCTTTCACCACTCCTTGGGGTATGTTTTGTTGGATAATGATGCCTTTTGGACTTAAAAATGCCGGTGCAACTTATCAACGAGCGATGACCCTTATCTTTCATGATTATATGCATAAGATTTTAGAGGATTATGTTGATGATATTTTGGCCAAATCCATTCTTCGCATAGATCATATTAAAATCCTTCGTCAAATCTTTGAAAGAATTCGTAAATATCACATGCGCTTGAATCCCTGAAAATGTGTTTTTGGTGTGGATAGTGGAAAACTATTAGGATTCATAGTTTCGCATCGTGGGATTGAGGTGGATACTAAGAAAATAGATGCTAATGTCAACATGCCACCTCCTAGAAATGTGTCTCAACTCAAAAGCTTACAAGGAAAGATTCAAGCTATTCGTAGGTTTGTATCTCAACTTGCGGATCGTACTTTTCCTTTTACTCAACTTCTCAAAAAGAATATCACTTTTCAATGGAATGAAGATTGTCAGCAAGAATTTGAAGATTTAAAAGTGTATCTGGCTAATCCTCCTATCCTTCGATCAACCGAACCTTCTAAACCCTTTCTTCTTTATACAGCTGCTTCCTCTCATGCTCTTGCAGCATTATTGGCACAACATGATAAAGATGGTAAGGAGTGTCCAGTTTATTATATAAGTCATACCTTACTCGATTATGAGACTCGATATTCTGCGATAGAAAGACAATGCTTAGCCTTGGTGTTTGCGACTCAGAAATTGAGACATTATCTCTTAAATTCAGAAGTCCACGTCATGGTAAAGTTTGATCCTTTGAAGCATCTTTTCTCTAAAACTGATTTATCAGGACGCCTAGCTAAGTGGGTTATGATGTTAACTGAATTTGACCTTAAATTTGTTTCACAAAGAGCAATTAAAGGGCAAGCGTTGACCGATCACCTAGTTGAGGCCGCTTCACCTTTCTCCTTCCCTAACCCTAAGTCTTTTCCTGACGACTTCATTCTTTGTACAGAGAAAGATGAAACTTGGGAGTTATACTTGGATGGCTCTAAGTGTCGTACGGGATCGGGGGCAGGTGTTGTTCTGATTTCTCCTACAAAGAAGTCTATTCCCTTATCTTATCATCTCAATTTCCTATGTACCAATAACATCGCTGAGTATGAGGCTCTTATAGCAGGAATAAAGGCAACCTTAGCTTTGAATATAAAACACATACATATTTTTGGAGATTCTCAATTGATTATAAGACAAGTAACAGGACTATATCAAGTGAAACAAGACAAATTATCACAATATAAAGACCTTGCTACCTCTTTGTTACAAAAATTTGATTCTTACACCATGGAACCTGTTCCTCGAAAAGATAATCAACATGCGGACGCAATGGCATGTGTGGCTTCTTTGGTATCTTTAGAGGACCCTATGGTTGATCTTAAATTTGTTATTCACAACCTTATTTCTCCAGCTATTGTAGATGATTCTAGCTTAGTGACATGCTGTGACTTTATTGATTCAGATGAATGGTATTCGCATATCGTAAGATACTTGACTGATGGTACCTTTCCTGATTCTACTAATAGGAACACTAGGGCTAGAGTTCGCAAGCTGTCCGCTAGATATATCATTCTTTCTAATGTTCTTTACCGAAGGGGTTATAACGGTCTTCTCCTTCATTGTCTTAACAAATCGGAAATCCCTATTTCTCTTGAAGAGGCGCATTCAGGTGCCTATGGGGGGCATTTTGGAGGCAAATCCTTGGTTCAAAGGTTGCTTCGTATGGGATATTATTGGCAAACTATGCAACAGGATTCTTTTTCATTTGTTAAGAAATGTCATCAATGTCAACAACACAATAATTTGATTCATGCTCCTGCCCAAGAACTTCGTTCTCATGTAGCTTCTTGGCCTTTCTCTACATGGGGGCTGGATCTTATTGGTAAAATCTCTCCTCCTTCATCTCAAGGACATACTTTCATTATAACCGCAACAGATTACTTTACAAAGTGGGTAGAAGCCGTTCCCCTTTGCTCTACTACTGCTGAAGTGATTTGTCGATTTCTTCTAGAAAACATTATTTCTTGATTCGGGATACCTTCCACTATAATCTCTGATAATGGGACATCATTTAAGAACAAGGACGGGAAGAAATTCCTTGAGAAGTATCATATCAAACATCAATTTTCTACACCATACTATCCTCAATCAAATGGTCAAGCCGAATCATCCAATAAGATAATTGAACAAATTCTTCGTAAAACCGTGAATAAGCATGGTAAGGATTGGAGTACTCAGCTAATTTATGCTCTTTGGGCCTACCGAACGAGCGTACAAATTGCTACCGGAACTACACCTTATAATCTTGTTTATGGTGCTGATGCTATTATGCCCTTAGAATTAGAGATTCCATCACTTAGAGTTTCTCTCAAAGGTATAGTAGATGATGACGCTTATAGAGAACAAAGACTTCAATAGCTTGAGATGCTTGATGAACAGCGTATAAATGCTCTTGAGCATATTCAAGCATATCACAAAACTCTACAACGAAGCTATAATGATAAGGTTATTCAACATTCCTTCTCAGTGGGTGACTTAGTGCTCTATGAGAATCAGCGCAATGTGAATGCCTTACCTGAAGAAAAGGGAAAATTTAGTCCTAATTGACTTGGACCGTATATCATTATTGAAGATTATGGATCAGGTGCTTATAAAATAGCGGGTGTAGACGGTACGTCTCTTAAAGACCCTATAAACGCTATGCACTTGCGTAGATACTATGCTTAATTCCTCATTCCTTATCATTCATCTATTTCCTTTCTCACTTCTTCAAAATTGGATAATATGTTAGCATATCTTTGTTAGAGAAAATGGAATTAAATGATGTTTTGTTTAATCTATATTGCTTTGTTCCTGACAAGCGTGTTTCGTTACTTTATGGTTTGTCTTGAATTCATTTTATGTAAATTGCAAAAGATTTACATTTTTCATTATGTTGACATATTATACAATATCTTTATGTGTTAAGTTGAATCGTGTCATGTTGTGTTTAAATTCAAATTAAATCACATTATTTATATGATTCTTAGGCTTCACACATATTTTTCTTCCCTATCATCAATGTAGTACTTGATCAAATATTTTAATTAAGTCACACATGTACCAATTTAATCATGGAGCATTGAGAAATCAATCACATGGAAATTAAATTCGGAACATACATGTACATCTACCAAATGTATTAACTTTAATCAAAATACCCATTGTTTTTAGACATTAAAGATAACACGTTTGAGACAAAGAAGCATGTATATGTGTGTGTGTGTGTGTGTGTGTGTGTGTGTGTGTGTGGATCAATATACAAAGGTAGGTCACTACACATCCAAAATGTGACCTACCCTACATCATAAGATCACCTCCTATCCCTAGGGCTGGTGGTTGGAGAGTGATGACTAGATGCTCCCTCCTGATCTGGCCGTGTAGGTGGACCGATAGGGGTATACCGTGATATAGATCGTGAATGGCTCTGAGAGGAACTCCTACGATCCCTATCCATAAGGATCACGTGATACGAGGTAGCCTCGGCCTGAGCTACTGCTAGATCACGTTGTGCCCACTGAAGGTCCTCTGATAAAGCTCGCTCTCTCTCCCTCCATATCTCTACCTGTACTCGAAATGGGGAAAACAAATCATCATGCCGACCTGCGTTCCCTTGAGGTCTATAAGCAACCTGTGAGGAACTAGGGATCTGCACCGTCGTGGAGATATCTGTCACTGCTTGCTGGATCAGAGAATGCCACTCCTGCACATTAGCTGTAGTAGTAGAACAGATCATGTATTAGTACCATTTTATATCATCAAAAAATCAATCAATCAATATAAACCTACTATACCTGGATCTCCCTCACGCCAGTAGGGATCGTGATATGGTAGCATCTGTGACTGGGAACTACTAGGCTCCCCATGCTCAAATAATCTGTACACGATGGGTGTAGGCTGGCCCATACTAGAAACAGGTCTCCGTATCGCCTCATGTTCCCCATTTTGGGGAATAAGAGGAGGATCCAGGGCTATAGTATCATCTCCTGAATGGTGGGGAGCGGCATCTGACCCCTCCTCATCATCTCTATCCTCATCCTCATCCTCATCTTCATCCTCATCCTCATCCGCATCCTCACCTACATCCTCGTTCTCCTCATCTATATATGTGTCATCATCCTCCTCCTCGGCACTAGGTTGATCCCCTATGGGTGGATCAGGATCTCCTGCCTCCTCATGACCCTCTCCCTCCTCTGGCTCCTCTGACCTGGATCCCTGATCATCATCTCGGTCTCCATGTCTCCATGGGCCTTGATGGCCTGTCGGGTGATCTGGTGGAAAGATAGGCCCTGGGTATGATCTCATAAACCATGAGAGATACCTGCGATGTGCCCCAGGATCTGCAGCATAATCAGTGACCACATCTTGGTTGGACCCCTCTATATCTATGATCTCGATATCATCTATCATAGGTCTCGCTACTGCTCTGGGTCTAGGAAGGACTCGTGAGTGTCGAGTGTAGATGGGCACATCAGCTAGAACACACTGCTCTAGCCCAAACTACCTCCATACTTGATCAAAGTAGAATGGGCCTATGATGTGTGGATATCGCCCTCTCAATAGGCGGTTCCTCTGTAAGCATGCTAACTGTCTCTCCATCCCATCCCATCTGTGCATCCGTAGATATGGTCTCCACACGGTGACCTCAACTGTCAATCTGTCAAATGTCACTCTCCAATATAGTAGATCTCCAAATCTCCACTTGCTGGTAAGTGGATAAGCAAATACCCTAGGTCGCTCGCTAGCCGCACTCATCGGATAGCTGACAGGCCTGGTGCATGTAAAGTGCTCAAATATCCACACCTGCAGAAGTGTGCATGTCATCAAGCTGCAACCCTATCTGAAAACATACTCCTCGAGGTCATGATAGAGATGTGCAAGCATACTCCGACCCCAAGCATATACTCTCCTGTGTCTCTCCATAGCCCTGATGCACCATGTGAGACCCCCATGCATGTGCATACCTCACCCATTAGGGCAGACGGCTAGTGCAATGATGGCTATCATAAGACGTCTCATGAGGGGGACCTCTCCTATAGGATGTAAGAGCCAGCTGACCATGATACGACCTCTCATCTCACTCGGCATGACTCTCCCTATGCAATATACCTGCTCCCTCTGATGATCCTCTACTGACCGATCGGTCGCATATGTCACGGTAGCTCCTCTGACTGGTAGGCAAAGAATGTGGTACACATCCTCAAGTGTCACCGTCATCTCCCCTACTGGAAGCTGGAACGTGCATGTGTCAGGATCCCATCGCTCCATGAGTGCCATCAGCATCACGGGATGAAATCGAATGGTCGGCATAAGAATCATAGACCATAAACCCACGATCGACAATGTGTCTCTCTCTGCCTGAGTCAACCGGGGAATCTGATCTTGCAAACTATGAAGAATCTGCCCCGCCGTATGCTCTCTCATGTATGGGAGACCCTGCAACACAAAAACATAACTATAATCAGTACTCAATCATCAAAATCATTCATGCAAACTGTCGAACATCGTATGCTAACCCTGACATCTCTCGCCAAGTCCTGATTGGGACCATGGCGCCCTGTCAGGGACCATGGCGCCCCATAGGGACCATGGCACCCTGAAGGGACCATGGCACCCCACAGGGACCATGGCACCCTGTGTGGGACCCACGGTCAAATTCCAGGGCCCGCAAACGATCATAGAAAGTCAAATGCAGAAAATCAAAAGTCAACGTTCAGTCAACTCACCTCGTCCAGTGGCTCGTCGTCGATCACGGCCTATCGCAGGATCTCAATCCTCGTGGGACGCTCCGCTGCAATAAACAATATTCAGAAATCAACAAAGTGACAAATGCAAATGTCACTTTTAAGGTATATACTTTCATTCCTTTACCTTTACTTTCAAAACCCTAATTTTCCTCTATCACTCATTTCATCATAACTTGAGTTTGGGAGATGCGATTTTTGAACCATTTGTTGCGTAGGAATCATATTTTCATTCCCCTACTCTCGAGATGTTCCAAAAAGTGCTCTGATGAAGCCTTTTCAGTGAACATCCCTCATCAATACTCTCTTACACAATTTGTCGTAAGTAAACATGCTACCCTGTTTCACCTCCCTAATAAGCAAGTCGAAACAGGGGGGGGCATATAGCTACTCACAAATTTCATCACTTTCCTTAGTATGAATTAGGTGATTTTGTGATCTAACGTGTGTTTTGTAGGGTGTGGTTCCTAACTGTGTACTGCAGATACCGCTGGGGGCTTCGTTCGACGAACTTATGGATATATCCTTTTTCAAATAATGTTTACTTTACTGTACTTTAGCTTGCATATGCACGTAGTACTCATATGATCGCTAAAGTGGGGGCTAAATGTAGCATCATAAATTGTACGCACTTGCTAGGGTGGTACAATTTCACACCTAGTTTAGCACCCGCCTTGGTGCATTTTACATTTTGCATTGCATTTCTCCTTTAGCACTTAATTAATCAAATTAATTAGGTCTAAGGTCTTATTTCATCATCCTTCACATCATAAAGTCGGGCCCTTTCATTAAAATGTGCCCCTTTTCATGTTATTCCTCCAATATATCATTCAATCAAAAACCCTAATTAGGCCTTCTTTTGAATTTGGGGGCTTGATTTCGAGGGTCAAAACATCTCGAAATCACCTGTAACTTCGGGATTCTCTCTAAAATCATCATATCTGACGGCCCTGAAAATTTGGTGAAAAGTTGCTGGGACCATGGCGCCCGGAGTGCACACGGTCCCGGACATTTTTCTTGAAATTTTAGGAGCATGATCCAATCATAAAATAAAGCTTAACCCCAAGAAATTGGCAGGAGATTCAATCTCTAGGTCGGCCAAAAGACGAAATTATGACCTAGGGTTTCATACATAAGAGCTCTCTTTCTTCATTTGAAAGGATCCGAATTTTGTTTTCAGGAACCTCATATGCAGCGAAAGAGCAGATCTTTGAAGACTTCAACAACATTCAACATCCCTCTATCAAGTATTTATCAATTCCATTCATCCATTTAGGGCTTGAAAGACATTGAAGAACAATAGGAGATTACCGACTGAAGATTGGCTTGTACCCCTCCCTTGGGGTTTGGGTATGATTTCATGTTGTTTTCATGTCTTTGCATAAGCTTCAATATATCATTTATTCATGCTTTAGATCACTTTGCATCTTGATTTAGAGCATTTACATTATCATTTACAACCAATTAGGGTTTACTTTCTAGGTTGCTCTAGTTTGCTTACTTGCATTTTAGATCTTGCACACACACAAGGTCTGCACACACATTACTTTTACAGTACAACTTGGCTATTCGTGGAGGTGGAAATCACCAAAGTGGGGGTTTGACTAAGGGAAAACCCTATATAGCTACCTAAACACCCTTTTCAGATATAAGTGTAGGTTTCGGGACTCAGACGACGCCGCAGGTTACAGATCCAAGAAAAGTAGGTTGAGACAGCACTCCACACCAAATTACAGAGCAAAAGACCAGGATAGGGGCATGGGGTGCCCTGGTCCTGCCAGGACAGGGGCATTGGGCACCCTGGTCCCTGGGACAGAGGCGCTGGGCACCCTGGTCCCCCTAACAGACAGCATTTCCGACAGTTTTCCAGAGTGCAAAACAGCAGTTTCAGGTGCAGTTTCCAGGACAGAATCAGGACAGTGGCGCCCGCGCCCCCATCCTGAGCATTTTCAGTCAAATTTTGACTCCGGGTACGCATCTGCATTCTTGTCTTGTCCTTGTGTTTGCAGCTTTCCATTGTTTAAGTTCAATTCTGCAATCTTGTTATTAGTTCATACTTGCATTTTAGGGTTAGGAATTGAACTTGCATAATCTTACCTTTCAATTACAACAAAGGAATAGAAATCCTAATAGGTAGCCCATGGCTCTCTCTTTCACAAAAAGAAGTAGCCAATTGTGTGATACCTCTAGGCTCTTTCGTATTCCGTAATGTGTGTCAAAAGGTAGGATTAGGGCATGTTAACCTAGTCTCGCTTTTTTCCCCCACACACCAAGCATCATCCCAAAATCTAATTTTACTACCATTATGCACAACTTGAGAAAGATGTGGCAGTAAGACACTTCTACATTTCCCCATAAAATTCCAAATAGCCGATCCCTGAGGCAGACTCAAGGCACAAAACACAGTCTCCCTAGCTCCATTATAAAGGTACTTGGAAAACATGATCCTAGCCCAAAGGGAATCTGATTTGTCATATAATTTCCATACTAGCTTAGCCCCCAGGGCCACATTCTGAGTCTCCAAACTATGAATTCCAGACCCCCCAAGTTCTTTAGGAAGACAAACCTTGTCCCAGGCTAACAAGGGAATCCCAGATTTCCCATCTTTATTATTATTCCAAAGAAAAACCCTCAGGATATCCTTTAAACTAACAATAGCGGCCTTTGGAGCTTTTAGAATTGACATTAAATAGATAGGCACCGCATTCAACACAAACTTAATCAGCACAATTTTCCCAACCATGGTGAGCCATTTATGGTTCCATGACAAGATTTTCTTTGAAACCCATGAAACTACTTTATCCCAAAAGCTCACCTTATCCTTTTTAACAAAAAAGGGGATTCTGAGGTAGCTGCAAGGGAAATCCCAAAAAGTTGGAAACCCCAAAACTTCTAAAGCTTATCCTGGATCAGGGAGTGAGTGTTTAAGAAAAAAATCTTAGATTTTTTCTTGTTGACCTTTTGACCCGAAAATGATACATAATTCCCAACCACTTGATCTATGACTCTAGCCTCTTGCAAGGATGCACTACCAAACAATAGAGTGTCATCAACAAAAAGGAAATGGGAAACCCTCTAATCAAAGTTTTGAATTTTGATACCCTTCCATAATCTGTTCACCCGAGTTGATCTGATTGCCCAACTCAGAGCTTCCCACTAACACCATAAAAATTTGAATCATAAAAGTGACTTGATAGATAGACAATATAAAATAAAAAATAAAAAATAAAAAATATAATGTATGATTAGTTAATTATATAGCTAGAAAATAATTGATTTTAATAATAATATTATTTAACTTATATACGTCCCCCTCTATCTTTCCCAATTTATATCTATCTCTTTGACTGTCATTTCTATTCCGATCTCTCCCTCTTTCTATCTTGAGCTCTCTCCCTATCTCCCTCTTTCTATATATCTATACTTCTCTCTCCATTATTTCTCCACTTCCCTCACCCTCTATCTATTTATACATATCTACCTCCTTTGTATCTCTCTCACTCATACAAATACACTCCCTAAGTTTCCCTCTCTCTCTCTCTCTCTCTCTCTCTCTCTCTCTCTCTCTCACACACACACACACACACACACACACTATATATATATATATATATATGGGTAAGTGCACGAAGATGGGGGACCAAAAAGGGGTCTTAAGATGACACTTTTTTTTTTGAAATCAACAAAGTTTAAACTTCGACAAGAAAATGAAGATAGTTACACTCAAAATATGAGGATGCAGTAAGAACAAGAGTTGTAGTGTTCTGAGTCTAATTTCTAAACTACTAATTTTTTTTGAAAATGGTGGAGATTAAGGGTTTCAAAAAGGGGGAGCACACAAAGTGGTGCCTTTTTTAGGAAAAAATAACATAGCACCTGGTGTGCTCCCCCTAAAATGTCAACTATCTTTTGGAATTTTTAAAATCACTCTAGTGAGAAATTAGCTAACACCATGCAGTTTATGCAATATTTATTGGCTAATTTTTTAATGAATATATGATTTTTTACCAATTTTCAAAGTGGACACTAATTTTTTAATGAAATTTGAGTGTGCTTCCCCTAAAAAATTATGAAAAGTAATCAAAAAGCAATATTTTTTTTATAAATTGTGAAGAATGGAATCTAGCTTCTGAAAATGTATTTTTTTCAAAATTGGATAAACGAGTAAAAATCTATGGCCAAAATACGACACGTTGTTTTTTGACAAAAATCGAACACACTAACAAAAGAAATTATTGATGAAGACCTTAACATTATCAAAATTTTAAAAGAATTATATGGTTGGATAGTTAAGAGAGAGCTTGACAATTGTGCGGTATTTTTTTTATTTCATTGAAATATGTGCAAACCTGATGGAGAGCATGAACAAAAAGGAAAATTTTCAATACTCGCTAGAAAACATGTCTTAGGTCTAAGAAGGGTCTCCAAGCCTTTGGCTTGGTGTTTACCAAGGCACCACATCTGGCACATGCCAAATGAAAAAAAATTCAAAAATGCATTTGGTGTGTGCCATATTTGGCGCATGCCAAATGAATTTCATATGATTTTTTCATGGTAGGAAGCACAAAGTGTTCTCTCTCTTGGAATATATATACTTTAAGTTATATTTTATGTATATATTGTCACGGTGTTTGAGAGTGGTTCCAGATCTCTAAGAGTTATAATGTAGATTCTAGTTTTTTGAGTATTCATATAAATTTTAGACAATCAAATTTCATTAATCAGCATGCTCATATTAGAATTATCTATTTGGTCTCTTCCCTGCATTCCTGGTCTCTCTTCCTTAACCTCTCTCTCTCTCTCTCTCTCTCTCTCTCTCTCTCTCTCTCTCTCTCTCTCTCTCTCTCTCTCTCTCTCTCTCTACTTCCTTCCCTCTCTCGAGTCTCTCTCCCTCTTTCCCATCTCTCTCACCCTATCTCTCTATTTCCTCTAAATTTTAGTAATCAAAATGCTCGTATCAAAATTATACCCAGTCTCTTCCCTGCATTCCACCTCTCTCTTCCTTAACCCCTACCTCTCTCTCTCTCTTAGGTATCTCCCTCTCTACTTCCTCCCCTCTCTCAAGTATCCCTCCCTCTCTTTCACATATCCCTCACCCTCTCTCTCTCTTTCATCTATCCCTCTCTTTCCCTCTTTCACTTGGGCTCTCTCTTTCTCGCCCTCTCAAGTATCTTTATCTCTCACTCTCTCCCGTTCTCTCCCTATTCTTCCCCCTCCCTTTCTCTTCCTCTCCCTCTGCCTCCCTTTCTCTTCTTCTCTCAAGTCTTTATTTCCCTCTATCTCTCTTTCTCTTTCTCTCCCCCTTGCTACCTTTCTCTTTCTCTCAAGTCTCTCTCCTCTCTATCAAGTCTCTTTCTCTCAACACTTATCTATCTATATCCCTCTCCTCCTCTCTTAGGTGTCTCTCTCTCCCATTATTTCTCTCTCTTTCCCTCTAACTCTTTTTACCTCTCTTCATCTCGTTCCCTCTCTCCCTCTCTCTCTCTATCTCTCTCTAAATCTCTTTCCCTCTCTTCCTCTCCCATTATTTCTCTCTTAAGTCTCTCTCCCTCTCTCCCTCTATCTCTCTATCTCACTCTCCTCCTCTCTCAAATGTATCTTTCCCATTCTCTCCCCCTCCCCTCTCTCTCTCTCTCTCACACACACACACACACATTCTTTATCTCTTAATTCTCTCCCTCTCATCCCCTGTCCCTCTATCTCACTCTCCTCCTCTCTCAATTATATCTCTCTCCCATTATCTCCCTCTCTCCTCCCCCTTCTTCTCTCCCTTTCTCATTATATCACTTTCTCCCTCTCTCCCTCTCTTCACCACTCTCTCTCTCTAGTCTCTTGTAATATCCTTCCATCCCTTCCTCTCACTCAGGCTTTCCTTATCTCTCTCTCTCTCTCACAATACCTCACTCCACCTCTTAGGTATCTCTCTCACCTTCCCTCCCTCCACCCCTTAGGTTTTTCCAAGGCCCGGGTCAAATGGATTCGTGCATGTATTTCTTCTGCAAGATTCTCGGTTTTAATTAATGGTTGTCCTTGTGGTTTTTTCACTTCCTCTAGGGGTTTGAGACAGGGAGATCCCCTTTCTCCCTTTTTGTTTATTCTCCTAGCTAAAACCTTTAGTTGGGCTATTAGGGCTGCTAAAGTGGGGGGGCTTTGGAAAGGTATAAGGATTCAGAATATTCCCCAAAGTATTTCTCATTGTCTCTTTGCAAATGATACTTTGTTATTTGGACGTGCTTCATTAATAGAGGCATTTGTGATTAAAGGAATAATACAAAATTATGCATCATTTTCTGGTCAGAAAGTGAATGGTGATAAATCAGAGATTTTTTTCCTTAATACATCACAACTAGTTCAGCATAGGTTGCAATCCTTTTGGGGATTTGAGACTGGAAATCTTCCATGTACTTACCTTGGGATTCCTTTCTTTGTTAAACAGGATAAGATTATTTCGGTCATTTCTAAAATAATTCTCTCATGGAATCATAGATGGTTAACTTTGGTAGGTAAAATTGTTCTCATCAAGTCTGTTTTGAATGTTGTTCCCATATATCTCATGTCTGTTTTGAAGTCTCCAAAAGTAGCTATTGTTAGTTTACAGGATACTCTTAGAGATTTTCTTTGGAACAATAATAAAGATGCCAAGAAGAAACTCCCTTTTGTTGCATGGGATAAGGTATGTTTGCCTAAGGAACTTGGGGGAACAGGAATTCGGAGTCTGGAAAATCAAAATTTAGCCTTAGGTGCTAAGTTGGTTTGGAAATTTTATGACAAGCCTAGCTCCTTATGGGCATAGATTATGTTTGCCAAATATTTAAATAATGGACCGAGAGAGTACATTTTTAAAGTCTCAAATTTGCCTTCGGGTTCTGGTATTTGGAAATTCCTTTGTAAATGTAGATCAGTTATTTTTCCCCATCTCTCATGGATTGTTCATAATGGTAGAAAGGTCAGATTCTGGGATGAAGTATGGAATGGAAACACACCTTTGGTGAATATTAGGGATTGGTCTCCTCTTATCACTATTCTTTCCTCCCTTTGGGGTGTTTTTGTAGCAAATCTTTTTGAAATTGTGACTAGTGGACCCCTTAAGCTAGCTAGATGGAAGTCGATTGATTTCTTAGATGTTGATAAGAGCATGAAATTAGATTTTGAGAAGATTTTGGGGGATAGAATTGTATTTCTTTCTGATTCTGAGGATGAACTTATTTGGACAAAGAATATTTCTGGTAAGTACACTGTTAAAGATGGTTACAACTCTCTTATGGTTGCTAAAGATTTATCATCTTGGCCTTATAAGTTGTTTTGGCATTCGGCTTGTCTTCCTAAATCTAGAGCCTTTGCTTGGTTGGCAATTCTGGACAGAGTCCTTATAGGTATGAGACTAGACAAGGTTGGTATTACTGTTGTTTTCCCTTGTGTCCTTTGTAACAAAAATTTAGAATCTTCTTCACACCTGTTCCTACATTGTGATTATTCTTATGAATGTTGGTAGTGGTTGTTTGAGAAGTTAAATATATCCTTTGTTATTGGTAAGGATCTCATTTCCCATTTTAGATCTTGGCCCTTTATGTTTGCCTCATCTTTTTATGCATGCCTTTGGATCATATCTCCATCTATTGTGATTTGGAATATTTGGCTAGAGAGAAACAACAGGATATTTAAAAAAACAAGGTCTCCTATGTCTGAGGTTCTATTAAAAATTGAGTCTTCAATCTCTGAGGTTGCTTTGTCATTTATTCATAAGAATTTGGAAAATCTTACTTCTTTTTCACACTAGATAGTAGAGTTACTAGAGTTTGGAAGTTGTTGTCAGTTTTATCCTCTCATGGCTCAATTTTAAAAAAGAATGATGCAATAGGTAAGAGATGCTTTGCTAGATGGAAACCTCCTCCGTAGGGACACTTTAAACTGAATTTTGATGGGGCCTCTCATGGTAACCCTAGGCCGGCTGGGGTAGGCATGGTAATTTATGATCACAATGCAAATTTTATTCGAGCTAAGTGTCATGCTATTGGTTTTAAAACTAACAATTATGTGGAATTTCATGCTTTGTCTTTTGGATTGGATATGGCAATCTCTTTGGGAATTAAGGACTTAATAATTGAAGGAGATTCTATGGTGATTATTCAATATGTTATGAAAAAGAAATCAAATTGTTGGAATTTGCAGTATATACTTGATCCCATTTTACAAAAATTAGGATTGTTTGAATCTTTCTTGGTATCCCATTGTTATAGAGAAGTTAATAAGATTGCGGATTATTTGGCAAATTTAGCCATTTATAGCAATGCTAATCAGTGAGAGGTGGGTTTTGAGGAAATTCCTTCTAGGGTATGGGAAGGTTTGCAGCAATAGTTATATGATTTTCTTGAGTAATGTTGATGTAAAATTTTATGATGATAATTATTCTCGCTTTCCCCTTTCATTTCAAGTATTCATGTTCGTTGTCTAGAGGAGAGTTCGAGCTCATGGTATTTGATACAATAGTGTTTTTCCAAAGGTTTTTTGATACTTTCTTTTTTGGTAGGAAGGTTTTTGGCTCATGGGATTTGGCACAGGGCTTTGGAAAATTTTGTCTTCTTCCATTGGTAGCAGCTGTGGAGTCTACATTTGAAAATTATCCGATGGGTTTTTTTGGCAAATTGTCATATGGGCTCTATGTAAAACATATATTATATGTGTTGTGACCGCATTTTGTATGTAGTTTTGGGCGGGGTGCATAAACTAATCTGTCAGATACTATAGGTTTATTTTATGAGTTGTGACCAGAGGTTTTCTTCCCAGGGTTATTTCCTCCGATATGCTCTTTGAATCCTGTGTAAAAAATAAAAAATATTAATAAAAAAGTTTACTGGAATAATCCACTTTTATTGACAAAAAAAAAATTCATTTAACCACACTTTAAAATCAATTAAATGAATAAACCATATTTATTTAATTTCACCCCCTTTCCTCTTTTAAATAAATAATTAAAACATTTATTTAAATCCCTAAACTACCCCACACTTGCATTCTCCTACAAATGCAAGTTGCAACCACAATTGAAATAAATTTATTTTATTTTAAATAAAATCTTGTTTTCCCTCACCCACCAAACCCACTTGCAATCCTAAATCCCCTTCTAGACTCTTCTAACCACTTTCTAAAATCTTCTAACCACTCCTAATTATCCTAATCCATCTCATAAATATTTTGACATTCCTAAGCAACTTGAAGTCACTTCTCAAAGCCTCCAAAGTCTTTGAAAAGCATTTAATGCTTTATAAGTTCAACAAGCTAACCCCTAAAGTCTTCCAAACCACTAATGGCTCTTACATGACCATTAATGACTCTTACATAACTATTTATGGTTAATTCCACTTGCCCACATGGTTAGAGACTTTACCTCTAACTCAACCCTCTTTTGACTCATGGGTCTCTTCAAGCATGTATTGCTTTGACCATGGTTATCCCCACTAACTCCTGCACAAGAGTTTATCCATTAGATAAAGGCATTATTTATTGGATAATGGCTTTATTCATTCAACTCAACACTAACCTTACCTCCCAAGTTAACCTTCAAGTCATGTCAAGCATTTAATTCTTCTTCCCTCTCCTCTCAACCCATCTCATGATGACATTTGTCATCCTAGGATTGGGTTGAAAGCCCTCAAATGGATCATAAACCCATCAATCCTGACCCTTATTGAAATTACTCAATCTCAACCATCCATTTCTCTATTTTTCCTATAAATAGAGCCCATTCCTTCATAATTCATATCCTGAAATCTTGTATGCATCTAAGTTATAGTGAATTTTAGAGTAAAATCATAATCCACATGGTGTTTTGGTTAAAATTGATAATAACTTAATTAACTCATTTTCTCTCATTCCTAGCTAGCTTGCATTTGCATCTCATAATCATTTTCAATTTGGAATCTCTATAAGACTTCCATAGTAGTGCAAAGCTAAGAGCTACACTCATGTGGAACTTGGGGAGGAGAGGAACAAGGGAAGAGAAACTATAAGCATGTTGGAGGGCATTTGGGGATGTTTTCTTGCATTTCTTCATTTTGTTATGCTTTCTATTAGATGTTTGATATCTTTCTTGATATGCTTGCTTAGGATAGTGATTTCCTTTGTCTTTTGTTTCTGATTTAAGATTAACATCATTAACATTTGATATTGTGTGTTTTGTGTCCCCTAACATATCCTTTTTGTAGAGCATCATTTGGTGAACCTGACGTGAATCGAACATGCAACCTTCTGATCGAATTTCATAAACTACTATCTTTTCTTGTTGAAATTGACACATAGGTCATGCTTTAGCACTTTTGAATTTGCTTTAACGCCTTCAAAGTTGATGTTTTAGCGCTTCCATCCTTCAAATAGTGCTATCATCTTTATTTTAGTGCTATTGTACTTGGTTTAGCGCATTCACGCTCTCTGTTTGACAAGATTTTTATTCTGTTCAACAAAGTCTTTTAGCGCATTTGCCTTTCTTGTAGCACTATTGTATTTATTTTAGGGCATTTGTTTGTGATTTGGTGCTTTCATGTTAAGTAGCACTTTTATTTTCACACAAAGTAGTGCTATTGTAATAGAGAATTGTAAAATCCTTATTGTAACCCAAAAATAAAAAACATTTAGGCTTGTGGAAGCCCACCAAAAATTCTTTTTTCACTATCTGGTTGCTTTTTGTGCAGGTTTTTTACTAACCCCATTGCAGGATTTTTAAGAGTTAGATTAGGAAGTAAAATTATTTTTTTACTAACTTATCTTTCAAAGTTGGGTTTAAAATGAATTCACTTCCTCTTTTGGCTTAAAATAATTAACTTCACATTTCCTTTTGGGTCCTAAAAATGAATCACATCTCTTAAATTTGGGCTTTAAAAAAGAACCTCACTTGTCAAGGTAAGAAGAACCACAAAACTCACATCAAACAAATTTTCTTTTCTTGCAAGTTAGGATTCATTTCATTTTGGGTTTAAAACAAGACAAAACAAACTTTTATTTCTTGCATCAAGCTAAAAATCACAATCAATTGTCATTTTGCAAGTTAAAAACAACCCCCAATTTGTCAAAGTTTTGTTTTCAACTCGATTTTACTTCAAGCAAACGTGCTTCATTTTTTGTTAACTAGGCTTTCAAGTTCCTAGATAAACAACATTTTGCCTTAAAAGGATTAAAAAGAACACCATTTTTTTTGGAGCAACATCTCCTTATAGCTTTTAGATCACATTGATATAAATTGGTTAAAAAGAACAAGTGTTTTCAGTGTTCGGCACACTTGTGCAAAGTTTTGTAGAGTGGTCCTACTTCTAACACACACAATCCTCTCCCTTGGCTTTTGTGATCCGAGGTGCAAGAGAAAAGTGTTAGTAACACTCAAATTTTTATCTTTTTAAGAGAGGCCTGCCAAGAGACACATCACTCTTGGGAATGACCTCGTGCGGTAAATCCTTCGAGCCGCTATAAAAATCAGGTGAGAGAAAAATTTGTAGCCTTGGGTATAGTTGTTCCTACAATGTAACTTGCCAAAAGGACATATGGGCCCCACCACTAGTTACAAGCCTCTTAAATGAATCACTGTAGAATGAACTTATGTCCAAAAACATCAAACATTAGTAGACACCTTTTTATATAGAAGCCCACCCATTCTATTGATTGACAATATTTGTGAGAAGTTCAGTGCAAGAGCATAGATGGTTTTCCTCCCAAGATACTCACCATACATATTTCCTTGAGTAGAAACAAGGATTTTTGAAAGGCTACTTGTAGCTTGATAAAAGTGGTGACTACCCCATCATAGGGATCATCTATCTATTATGCTCACGCAAGACTTAGTATATCACATCCTTACCTGCTACAACGGGATTCATAAGGTATGTAGTACCAAAGTTGAAGAAATATCAAGATGTGGGCTGAAATTATTGCAACTAGCCATTTGACCTTAGGGATAAAGTGTGTTTGAAGTGTCTTTGTTTTGTGTCAAACTAGTGATAATTTGAGCCGACTTTAGGATTTTGGAAAAACATACAAAAGCATTTTAAAAGGGTTCAAAAAGTTCAAAGATTGGGTTGATTTAGACCCACATCTATTAGTGCATTTTGAGGCAAAATTATTGTGTTTGTATACTTCTCTATTTTCTTGTCAAAGAAATTCAAAACCAATTCAACCCAAGTATTCATCCAACACAATTTTCCATCAAACAAAGTGCAAACAAGATATCAAATTATATGACCATCCTTCAAATCTTGAGAAAAAGGAATCTTCATCAACGTCTCAATTTGAAGAAAAGACCATTGAGTTCAAAGGCTTTTATCAAAATAAGGAAATTTTTCTGGCTCAATAGATAAATTTTTATCTCACACAGAGCCTTCTTGCATCATATGTGTCTATATCTTCAAGGAAAATCCAACGAGTTCGATAAAGAGCCTTTGAAAAATAGAGCTTTTACTCAGTATAGAGATTTGAGTTATCACAAAAACAAAGGAGGCAAAATCAACCTTGTTTTATTTCCAAACATCTACATTACATATAACATAGCTCGAGAAGAACCACCCACCCTTGAGTGAGAAGAGGAAGAAGAAGTCCCCTTTGTAACACAAAGTTTTTATTGAGGTCCACATTCTATCCGCTTTCACATTCATACATCCTCAATCCATTCAACTCTCAAAACATAAAAAGGTCTTGTCCTAAGTTCTTTTTAGATATTTCTTAAATCAAAACAACACATCAATTTTTAGAGTGTCTCTACATCTACGATAAATCATCCTAAGAGGCATTTCTACACAGGTTAAAACTAGTCTATGAGTGCATCCTCTCATTACTAGGTAGCTTGGTTTGTAACACATCTCAAACCTTGCTATACCTTATCACATCAACATTGTTGACAACACAAAGAGCAATTCACAAAGAACTCTGGTAACATCCAACTTTCAGTGTTAGAGATCTATCTTCTAAACACTTCACAAAACACTTATCTCTCATTCCATCACCAACTCATAAATCACTTTCACCAACCTCAAACAACTTTCAAACAAAATGGCTCACACCAAATCAAAAACTAAACAACTAGAGATCGAAGAAGAGGAGGACGAAAATCTCAATGACTTTCAAGAAGCCATTGGAGGAGGTCCAAATAATGAATATCCTAGTACTCCAACTCCCGAAGCTATCGAAAGAGCACAACACAACCCCAAGTTCAATTGATTTTTTGATGAAATCCTTAAAAACAATGCAGATGCTCATTTTTTGAGACTTGCTCAAGAGGGTGCTAAACTACGCTCTGATTTTGATATCGCACAAATACAACAAACATCAAAACACCATAGCCGTAATGAGGGTGGAAGAGGTAGAGATTACTTCTGATATGACCCTAACCAAGGAAATCCCCCACCTCCTCCTCCTACCGAAATAGACATATTGAGGCAACAAGTCGAGAATCTCGCTCAACAACTCCATAGTGGTGTGAAAACTACACGGTTTTCACTTCATGATATGTGTCCCTATCCCTTTGATATGAACCTACATATGCCACCTTTTCCACAAGGGTTTGAACCACCTAAGTTTGAAAATTATCGGGGAAAAGGAGACCCTAAAGATCATGTTCGGGAATTTCACTCAACTTGCTTAGAAGAGGCTTATGAAGACACCTATCTAATGCGTCTCTTTCCTCAGAGTTTGGGGGGAACAACCACACAATGGTTTTCCCAATTACCACGCGGCATTAGGACATTCGAGGAACTAGTCTAAAAGTTCATCGCACATTATTCACACAACATAGAATGCAATGTTACCATGGCAGATTTGTGCAATACCAAACAAAAGCCAGGGGAGCTATTTTCAGCTTTCCTACAATGATGGAGGCAACTATCTAACATATGTTCTCTTCATCTTCCTAAACGAGAGCTAGTGGAAATATTTATTTCCAACTTGAACGATGAAATGGAATTCCATCTAGACATGAAGGGCACAGAGTCCTTTGAAGACATGATCACCCAGGGATTAAAATGTGAACGGGCCCTTATCAAAAAAGGACTTATCAAAATATACAATGAACCAAAAGATGTCCCTCACTCTCATTTTAATAGTGATAAACCCAACTTCTGGAATAAGAGCAAGAACATAATCAATGATGGGGTCGTAGATGCAAGGACTATAAAAATTGCACAACATGTGGTTAGATTTGTGGGGCAAAATCCCCCTCCTAAAAACAACACCATTGCTCCTCCACAAAATCAAGGTCGCAATGCGTCACAAGAGGAACCAAGACAATGACAACAAAACTATAAACAAAAAGGTACATACACACCCCTAGGGGAACCCATCAAAATGATGTTGCGTCAATTGGTCTCTTCAAATTTGGTGACCTTACCAAAGACATCTAACTATGAACCTCAGGTCAAACCTCCATGGTGAAGAGATAATGAACATTGTGAATTCCGCCAAGGGAAAGGGCATAAAACGAGTAACTGCCATATACTGAAAGATCTTGTTCAAGATCTTATTGACTGGGGATAAATTGAAATTGAAGAACACGACCCAAAAACATCAAATGATGATCACCTAATATTCAAGAATCTGCTTCCATCACAAGATCAAAAGGGTCCTTCTACCTTAGGGTGAAACACAGATACAACTAATTATACATGAGCTGCCCATAATTATACTATGAATCACCTCTATGATGCCCATAAACAAATTGCAACCCTCACCATCAAAGATCCAAATCCTGCATGCAATGTTGTTATGTGTCATAGCAAGATCACTACTAAAGAAGCTCCACAAGGAACAACATCCATCCCCAAGCAGTATAACCTTGTGGAACAATTGGATAAGACACCCGCACTTATATCCATATTAGAGCTTTTGCGCTTATCCCCTTCACACAAAACAATCTTGGATCAAGCTCTCCAAGAAGTGTCAGTCCTCGACAACCTTAACACATATCAATTTCAAGCCATGGTTGGCAGTCTCAAGTCATCACCATACCTTACCTTTTCTGAAAGTCACAATGCTTCATTCTAATAGCCACATAACGCATCCCTTCACATTGAAGGATTTGTCAACCAACACAAAATCAAGTGAGTCTTGATTGACAGTGGAGCTGGCCTGAATATATGTACCTTGTAGTTGGTCACAACATTGGGATATGTAGTTGAATCAGTAGACCCCTGCAAAAAGATAACCATTAAGGCCTATGATGATGGGAAGCATTTTTGTAAAGGAGTTGTTGTGTTACCGATCCGAGTGGGCCCAATGGTGAAGCACATCATCTGTCAAGTTCTGGACCTTCCTCTGCCATATGATTTGTTGTTAGGAAGACCTTGGATACATGCCATGCAAGTCGTTCCATCCACCTATCATTAGGGTATCAAGTTTCCCCGTAACAATGTAGAAATCACAATCCTTGGCAATGCAAATCCATTTGCATATTGTAACAATATTAACCATCAACCAGAGATCATCATTCCTAACAACAGAGAAGCTATCCCATCCACATCATATTTTAGTCTAGCCTCTCTTTCTAGCTCAATCACCTCTATACCAAAGCAAGAGAAGTTAAAAATGAAAATGGTAGAGGAAGGTCTTGGGGAATATAATCTAAGCCAACTCTTTTATGTTGGGCAATTACCCACTTCCCCTAGAACTTATGGCAAGCCTTAAAAGTTGCTTCAAATGCCATCTGCTAAGCAAGCATGCATTTGGCACCATTCATCCTTGGTAAAACTCAGGAAGAGGAAACCAGAGATGAGGATCTTGCATAATGGATCTACAAAGACCCTATCACCACAGAAATCCCACAGGCTAAGCTTCCTACTGATAAACATGGAAAAGGCCTCACCATTATGCAAATAATGGGCTATGATGGTTAGAGTGCTTTGGGACATTGCAAATAAGGATGACACGAACCCTTGCAGCCTGAGTTAAGACCCAAAGATAACACTGGATTAGGCTTTCAAAAAGGATCTCTTCCTAACCTCAAATTCAAAGGTAAACCCAAAAAACCCATGTATCAAACAGTTACTCCAAGGAGGCCCTCCTTGATTATCTCTACGGTGCCAACAAAACCAATTGCACCAACAAGACTGTTAAAACCATCAGTAGCAGTAGTAGTAGCACCAATAGCATCAACAAACCCCATAACTCCATTAGCAACATCAGTACCATCGGCATCCTCAACAACATTGATAGTTCTATCAGAAACAATAGTAGCACCAACAACACTGGTACTCCCAGTAGCCGATTCAATGACACCAATAATCCTACAAGCAGCACCAACAACATAAACAACACCAATAATCCTACCAGCAACACCAACAACATCAACAACTCCTATAATCTTGCCGACAACACCAATAATCCCACCTATAAAAGTGCATACACCTATGACAAATACACTCTTCAATACAAAGGATACCCTAGACTAGTACAGTAATAGGATGTTAGAGAGTGATTCAGAGACTGACTCGCATGAGTGGGAATTTGATATAGTGAATCTAAATACTTCAGATGAGGAAGACACATCACCACTCCCACCTCGTAAGGATATCCCAGTTTAAGGGGAGGCAGATATTAAAACCTTTTGGGCTCATGAGCAAGAAGCACCTTCCACAGGTCCTACATCAAATCCAATACTAGAACCTGACAAGGAGAGTACCATTGATGAACTTCACTCATCTATCTTAACCCTCACTGATGCCTCCTCTAAAATTAACATAATCGATGATGTAATGCCCATTATCCATCCTGAACTCATCGAATGGAACTAGCCAAATCCCCCATGTCTTGATCATTTCCAAAATGATGAGGCACTCATCAACTTTTTAGAAATATGGGATCATATACCAAGTGGGGATCTCAAAGATGGATTTTCCATTGAACTTAATAGTGCAACATACTTTGGGGTAGATTCCAAACATTTCAGTTGCAAAAACATCACAATAAAACATGGATCTTCTAGTGAAAACCACACAGTGGCACTTGTTGATCCCAAAAAAGTAAAAATAAAGAGTGTATCCCATGGTGAAAACCTCTCTGAGGCGCCTACGGATGAAAGGTTTGACATCCTCCCCTCTAGAATAAATCAGGAGAGATGGATGATTCTAATCGAAGAAACAAAAGAATTCAATGTGGGGACCCCTGAGACTCCTCACCAAATACATTTGGCATCTCTACTCACTCAAGAGGAACAACCAAAATTTGTAGAATTCTTCCAGAAGCGTCAAATCAACTTCGCATGGTCTTATGTAGACATGCCTAGTCTAGATCCTGATTTGGTCATGCATCACCTCACCGTGGCAGAAGCAGCTAAACTGGTAAAACAAAAGCTCAGAAAGTTGCACCCACGAATTGTTCTACTTGCTAAGGAAGAACTCAAAAATCTCTTAGATGTTGGTTTCATCCGCCCAATTGATTATTCTAATTGGATCTCCAACATTGTACCTATTGGCAAGCCTAATGGGAGAATCTGTATCTGTAGTGACTTTGGAGATTTGAACAAAGCATGCTCGAAGGATGACTTCCCCTTACCAAACATCAACATGATTGTCGATCTTAGAGCAGGTCATGCCATGCTTTCTCTTATGGATGGCTTTTCAGGGTACAACCAGATCAAGATTTCTCTAGAGGATCAACTTTAAAATGCTTTCACATGCCCATGGGGAACCTATTGTTGGAATGTGATGCCATTTGGTCTGAAAAATGCAGGGGCAACCTATCAGAGAGTGATGAAAACCATCTTTCATGACCTAATTCACACTATAATGGAGGATTATGTCGATGATTTATTAGCTAAATCATTAACAAGAGAAGGTCATCTAGAAATACTGGTTCATATCTTTGATAGATTAGAGAAATATCATGTATGACTTAATCCAAAGAAATGTGTCTTTGGAGTGACCTCCAAGAAGCTCCTAGGATACATTGTCTCAAGCAAGGGCATTGAAGTAGATCCCGCAAAATTCAAAGCAATCATGGATATGCCACCTCCCAAGAACATCAGTCAGTTAAGGACACTACAAGGGCAGCTACAATCAATTCACAGATTCATTGCACAATTGGCTAATAAGTGTCATCCCTTCACACATCTGTTACACAAGAATATCCACTTTCAATGGGATACAAATTGCCAACAAGCATTCCAAATGCTTAAAGATTACCTAATGAATACATCATTGTTGATGCCACTAGATCAAAGTAGACCTCTATTACTCTATATTTCAGCTACAAATACGACATTAGGAGTACTCCTAGTGCAACACAATGTAGAAGGAAAAGAGTGTGTTGTATACTATATCTCTCACACATTGGTAGGCTATGAACTCAATTACACACCTATTGAGCGAGCTTTCCTAGCAGTTATTTTGGTAGCCACTAAACTAAGGCACTACATGTTGACACATAAGGTACAACTCATTGCTAAAATTGATCCACTCAAGTACCTACTTAGCAAGGAAGCATTAACAGGCCGCTTGGCCAAATGGGTTATGATTCTAAGTGAATTTGACATTGAGTACATGGACCGTAAGGATATCAAGGGGCAAGTTATTGCAGATTAGTTAGCAGATGCACCCCTCATAGGCGACCATCCTCTTGTTTCAAATTTTCCAAATGAAGAGATCTTCATGATCACAACAACACAACCATGAAAGCTCTACTTTGATGGCTCATATGCTAGACATGGCTCGGGGACATACATTCTTTTCATTACACCTCAAGGTGACAACATCCCGAAGTCATAAAGGCTCACTTTTCCATGCACTAATAATATAGTAGAATACGAGGCATTAATCACAGGACTCAGATTGTCTATACAACAACATCTCAAAGAGCTACAGGTATATGGAGATTCACAGCTAGTCATCTGACAAGTCACCGAGGAGTATAAAACTAAGGATGATAATCTCATGCCATATAAAAGGATGGTGGATAGTTACAAAGAATCATTTACAAATATCACCTTTGAGCAAGTACCTAGAGATCAAAATCTAGTTGCTGATGCAATGGCTACAATTGCATCTCTCCTAGATCTTCCGCAAAATTCAACACTCTACGAGTTCTTGGTAGAACATCTTTGGATCCCCACATATGATATCCCCGAAATTGAAATGATATTTTGCCTAGTTGATTCTGAATCCCCATGGTACGGTGAGCTCTACACCTACCTTTGTGATCACACATTCCCTCCTAACCAGTCCAATAACCAACACAAAACCTTCATTCACCAAACCACTTGATATACCATCATTGCCAAAACCCTATACTGGCAAAGTCTTGATGGTACTCTCCTTCAATGTCTGGAACAAGACGAGATAACAAAGGCCTTGGAAGAGGTACATGAAGGTATATGTGGGGCTCACTCAAGTGGTCCTTCCTTAGCAAAGAAGATCATGTGTGTTGGATACTATTGGCCACCCATGGAAAAAGACTCCTACTATTTTGTCAGAATATGCAAGAAATGCCAAGTTCACAGAGACCTGATACATGCATTAGCATAGGAAATGCAACCAATCACAACACCATGGGCCTTTTGTCAATGGGGACTTGACCTTGTGGGTAAAATTCATCCATGTTCATCCAACGGTCACAAATTTATCATTACCGCCACCAAATACTTCACAAAGTGGATCAAAGTTGTTTTGCTTACCCAAGTTACCAACAAGTAGATTGTCTCATTCATCCTTAATTACATCATTTGTCGGTATGGTGTACCCATGTCCATTATCATAGATAACAGGCTTCCTTTAAAAAATCAAGATGTCTATGAGCTTTGTGAGAAGTTTCACATCCAACACCACTTTTCCACTCCCTATTACCCACAAGGCAATGGTTAGGCCGAAGCATCAAATAAAAACATATTGAGAATCCTCAAAAAGACAGTCAATGATGTTGGTCATGATTGGCACGTTCAATTAATTCCAGCACTATGGGCATATCGAACTAGCATTCGAACCCCTACAGGCGCAACTCCCTACTCACTGGTCTATGGAGTAGAATTCATCCTTCCTATTGAGGTTGAGATACCATCTCTATGGGTTGCTTTGCATAATTTGATAGATGATGAAGCATACCAAGTCTCACATCTTCAAGACTTGGAACTACTTGATGAAACACGACAAGCTGCATACAACCACCTTAAGGCCTATCAGCAGTGCATGAGCAGAAGCTATAATCATTGGTTTAAGCCTCGTACATTTGAGGTAGGTGATCTCATTCTCAGGGAGAACCCTCATAACGAACCAAACAGAGAACATCAGGGAAATTTTGAATCAAACTGGCTGGGTCCATATGTTATCACTGTTGTATTTGGGTCCGAGGCATATTAGTTGGCTACTTCAGAAGGAGAACCCGCATAGATCCAATCAACAACATACACCTTAAACGGTTTCATACATAAGCTGTACAGAGCATCAGGATCCAATACATACTAGAAAAAAACACCAAAAAAATTCAGAAAAACGTCCTGAAGAAAATTAAAAAAAAATCAAAATGGTAAAGAGACAAATCATGCATCCAAATGGTGAGCAACCACTCCGGTGGCACCTTGGGTAAGCATGATGGTGAAAACCTAGCAAATAGGTGCCACTTGTAAAGGCTATGGCTACATTGTCTTTTAGACTTGTTGCGATCAAATCCATTTCATCCATTCATCCATCATTCAAACCATGGCTTGTTTTTCAATCTACAATTAGGAATAGTACTTCATGCATCCTGCATCATGCTTTTCATAGTAATGTCTAAACTAGGAGCAATTCTCTTAACCTATTGATGGAAGTGGATTCTACATTACTTGTGATTCATTGAGTTCTTCATTCAAAACTCTCACAATAATACCAAAAACATTCAAAAACACTCACAAAATCCAAAAAAAATGATAAACCAACAAAAATCAATCAAAAACACAGCAACACATAAAACCCTTTGTACATACACATCACAAACAAACATCAAAAAAACATGTTGATATACTCAAACAATGATCACTTATCAAATCAATCAATCAATCAACACAGGTACACACAAGTGTCTTAACAAGGATGCATCCTTCCTTTCCAAAACAAAGACATGATAACATTTTCTTTGCCAAGAAAATTTTGTTTAAGCTATCAAGTACTTGGTTGGTTTGTTAGTTATTTATTCACTCATATCAGGTTCCTATGCTACTCCGGGATATCCACAAAGTGATTAGAGTAGCTAGGATGGTTCCTAAGTATTGTTTTGTTTATTATCTGCAAATTGTTCCAATGAAGTTCTGGGGCATGTACTAATGGTGTCTATGTGGGAAGTTCACTAAGCTATGTGATCATATGCAAAAATCTTGTCATGGAGCACTATGGATTACTGACTATGGCATATACCTCAACCATTTGCACATGAACTAGAATGGAGGGTCCATTTCTTTTACTTGTCTTAAATGCTTGCTTATAGGTGAAATGCTCCAAACTTGGTTCCTACTACCTCGGCCAAGAACAATACTACCATGCTTGATGAGGAAAATAAAGCACTATGAATACTCTATGGAACGTCATTTCATCTCACCTGTATATATTGCATTTCATTGCATTCCATCCATCCATACATCCATATAGATGCATATCAGTCATACATAGTAATGACAATGCATACTTGATTTTTTCGATCTTCTTCCATAGGAATGAGTCCTAGGTCCTCCATACCTTCTATCTAACATTGAATCCCCCCTCACCCTCCCCATATAGGTCATCACCATAATCCCTTCATTGTGTCCCATCAACCCAATCAAGCCACGTTCATCACCATCCATCTCTAAATAGGAGGGGTTGCGTTTCCCATCCTAAGTCATCCTATAAAACAAGCAAGTTACTCTATCTGCATAGGTACATCAACTCACGCACACCTAGACTATCAACAGATACTTTGATCAAGTATCTTTGGGTCTCAACAGGTAATTGATTATGGCAAACCTAGACTACAACAAGCATTTATCACAATGACCTAGTCTCAACGGGGCTACTATGATTCACCACCAAAAATCTACAACCCAAACACTATCAATTGATCAACCAATCAAACACAATCCCCATGGACAATTACATCAATTGTCTCAAGTCCCACCGAGTATTTTGCTTCATATACCTTGACTTCATCGGGTAATTACATTAATTGTCTAAGTCACAATAGGTCACTTTGATTCACTTACTCAGACTTTATCCCATCCAAGTGAACAACTGACATCAATTGTCATGCCTTGACTCGACCAGGGCAATTAAACAGATTGCACCATATTGTCCAACCATTTGTGATCAATTATATAGTATCAATCAAATGCACACACTCCATTTGCCCCGTCTCTCATGCATGACCTAAGGGTACTCACTGGCTTGTTGTTTCTCCGTATTCACTCTGATTTCTTCCTTTCTTTCACCATTCTTTCTCATTTCTTCTATTCTACCTCCCCCCAACTTCTTGTTCTTTTTCAAGAGATCACTTGATTTTTCAAAAAAAATTGGCTCATCTCTCAAGGGGGCATACCACCCACTAAATTAACATTTAGGAGGCATATTTCTTCACACCTATTTTTCTTTCTTTGAAAAGATGTGATAAACCGCACCATCTCAAAGAGGGGCAAATGTAGTCACTTAAATATGTCCACTTAATTAAATGAATATTTACTATTTATTTCATTAATAAACCATCAATCACCAGTTAATTAAATTAATATTTAATTAATTCATCCTCAACCCCTTCTCCTATTAATTAAATAAATTATTCAATTTATTTCAATTAATTCATTTAGCCACACTCTAAAATCAATTAAATGAATAAACCATATTTATTTTATTTAACCCCCTTTCCTTTTTTAAATAAATAGTTAAAACATTTATTTAAATCCCTAAACTAACCCCCACTTACATTCTCCTACAAATGCAAGTTGCAACCACAATTGAAATAAATTAATTTTATTTTAAATAAAATCCTATTTTCCCTCACCCACCAAACCCACTTGCAATCATAAATCCCCTTCTAGACTCTTGTAACCACTTTCTAAATTCTTCTAGCTACTCCTAATTGGCCTAATCCATCTCCTAAATATTTTGACATTCCTAAGCAAATTGAAGTCACTTCTCAAAGCCTCCAAAGTCTTTGAAAAACATTTAATGCTTTATGTGTTCAACAAGCTAACCCCTAAAGTCTTCCAAACCACTAATGGCCCTTACATGACCATTAATGGCTCTTACATAACCATTTATGGTTAATTCCACTTGCCCACATGGTTAGACACTTTACCTCTAACTCAACCCTCTTTTGACTCATGGGTCTCTTATAACATTTATTGCTTTGACCATGGTTATCCCCACTACTCTTGCACAAGAGTTTATCCATTGGATAAAGGCATTATTTATTGGATAATGAATTTATTCATTCAAATCAACACTAACCTTACCTCCCAAGTTAACCTTCAAGTCATGTCAAGCATTTAATGCTTCTTCCCTCTCCTCTCAACCCATCTCATGATGATCTTTGTCATCCTAGGAATGGGTTGAAAGCCCTCACATGGATTATAAGCCCATCAATCCTGACCCTTGTTGAGATTACTCAATCTCAACCATCCATTTCTCTATTTTTCCTATAAATAGAGCCAATTCCTTCATAATCTAGATCTTGAAATCTTGTATGCATCTAAGTTATAGTGAATTTTAGAGTAAAATCATAATCCACATTGTCTTTTGGTTAAAATTGATAATAGCTTAATTAAGTCATTTTCTTTCATTCCTAGCTAGCTTGCATTTGCATCTCATAAACATTTTCAATCTTGAATCTCTATAAGACTTCCATAGTAGTGCAAAGCTAAGAGCTACACTTATGTGGAACTTGGATAGGAGAGGAACAAGGGAGGAGCAGCTATAAGAATGTTGGAGGGCATTTGGGGATGTTTTATTGCAATTCTTCATTTCATTATACTTTCTATTAGATGTTTGATATCTCTCTTGATATGCTTGTTTAGGATAGTGTTTTCCTTTGTCTTTCATTTTTTATTTAAGACTAACATCATTAATGTTTGATATTGTGTGTTTTGTGTCCCCTAACATATCCTTTTTGCAAAGCATCAATTTCCTCCCTCTCTCTCTCTCTCCCATCCTATCTCTTCCCTCTCCCTCTATCTCTCACTCTCTCCCTCCCCCATCCTATCTCTTCCCTCCCCCTCTCTCCCTCCTATTGTTTCCCTCCCCCTCTCCATTTCTTTCTCCTCCATCCTATCTCTTACCTCTCCCTCTCTTTCTCTCTCTCCCTCTCCCATCCTATCTCTTCCCTCTCCCTCTCTCCCTCCCATTGTTTCCCCCCTCCCTCTCTTTTTCTCCCTCCCACATCCTATCTCTTCCCTCTCCCTCTCTCTCTCACCCTATCTCACTCTCTCTCCCTCTCCAATCCTATCTCTTCCCTTTCCATCTCTCCTTCCCATTTTTTCCCTCCTCCCTCTCTCTTTCTCCCTCCCACATCCTATCTCTTCCCTCTCCCTCTCTCTCACCCTCTCTTGCTCTCTCTCCCTCCCCCATCCTATCTTTTCACTCTTTGCTCTCCCTCTCTTTCTCTTTCTCCATTTCTCTCTCTCCCTCTCTCCCTTATAGTCTCTATCTCTCTCTCTCTCTCAAGTCTCTCTCCCTTTCTCTTTGTCTCTCAATTCTCTCACCCTCTCTTTCTCTAACTCCCTCCCCCATCCTATCTCTTTATTCTCCCCCTCTTTATCACCCTCTCTTGCTCTCTCTCTCCCCCCTCTCTCTTTATCCCTCCCCCATCCTATCTCTTCCCTCTCCCTTGTGTTCTTTCCCTCCCCCCTCTCTCTATCATATTTCTCCCTCTTTTCATCAACCCCTACCTCCCTCCCTCCATCTCTCTCACTCGGTTTCTCACTTTTCCATAACCCCTCCCTCCCTCTTTCACTTAATCTCTCTCTCCCTTATATCTCTCCCTCTTTTTTCATCCCTTCCTCCCTATCTCCTTAATATAATCATCTCTTTCCATCAACCTCTCCCTTCCTCCATCTTTTTTCATCTTTCCCTCTTTCCCTCTCTCCCTCTCACCGTCTCTCTTTCTCTCTTTCTTTCTTAAGTCTCTCTCTCTCTCTCTCTCTCTCTCTCTCTCTCTCTCTCTCTCTCTCTCTCTCTCATCCCATCTCTTCCCTCTCTCTCTCTCTCACTCTCTCCCTCCCCAATCCTATCTCTTCTGTCCCCCTCTCCATTTCTCCCTCCTCTATCCTATCTCTTACCTCTCTCTCTATCTCTCTCTCTTTCCCCCCGTCCTATCTCTTTCCTCTCCCTCTCTCCCTCCCACTATTTCCCTCCTCCCTCTCTCTTTCTCCCTCCCCCATCCTATCTCTTCCATCTCCCTCTCTCTCTCACCCTATCTCACTCTCTCTCCCTCAACCATCCTATCTCTTCCCTTTCCCTCTCTCCTTCCCATTGTTTCCCTCCTCCCTCTCTCTTTCTCCCTCCCACATCCTATCTCTTCCCTCTCCCTCTCTCTCACCCTCTCTCACTCTCTCTCCCTCCCCCATCCTATCTCTTCACTCTCCCTCTCTCTCACCCTCTCTCACTCTCTCTCCCTCCCCCATCCTATCTCTTCACTCTCCCTCTCTTTCTGTTTCTCCATCTCCCTCTCTCCCACTCTCCCTTATAGTCTCTCTCTCAAGTCTCTCTCCCTCTCACCCTCTCTTGCTCTAACTCCCTCCCCCATCCTATCTCTTCCCTCTCCCTCTCTTTGTCACCCTCTCTCTCTCTCTCTCTCTCTCTCTCTCTCTCTCTCTCTCTCTCTCTCTCTCTCTCTCTCTCTCTCTCTCTCTCTCTCTCTCTCTCTCTCTCTCCATCTCTTTATCCCTCCCCCATCCTATCTCTACCCTCTCCCTTGCGTTATTTCCCTCCCCCCCTCTCTCTATCAGATCTCTCCCTCTTTTCATCAACCCCTACCTCCCTCCCTCCATCTCTCTCACTCAGGTTCTCACTTTTCCACAACCCCTCCCTCCCTCTTTCACTTAATCTCTCTCTCCCTTTTATCTCACCCTCTTTTTTCATCCCTTCCTCCCTATCTCCCTAATATAATAATCTCTTTCCATTAACCCCTCCCTTCCTCCATCTTTTTTCCTCTTCCTCTCTTTCCCTCTCTCCCTCTCACCCTCACACCATTTCTCTCTCTCTCTCTCTCTCTCTCTCTCTCTCTCTCTCTCTCTCTCTCATAATCCCCCATCCACCTCTCAGGTCTCTCTTTATATCTCCTCCGCTCCCCCCATCTTTCTCTCCCCCTCGCTTAGGTGTCTCTATCCCATTGTTTCCCTCTCTCCCTTCCCATCCCTTTCTCTCTCAGGTCTCTCTCTCTCTCTCTCTCTCTCTCTCTCTCTCTCTCTCTCTCTCTCTCTCTCTCTCTCTCTCTCTTTCCCTTCCCATTTTTCCCTCCCTCTCTTTCCCTCTCTCCCTCTCTCCTTTCTCCTCACCCTCCCTTTCCCCCCCTCTCTCTCTCACACAGTTGTATCTCTCTCTTTCCCTCTAACTCTTTTTCCCTCACTTTCTCCCTATCTCAAGTGTCTCTGTCCAATTCTGTCCATTCTCTCCCTCTCCCTCTATTTCTCTCCATCTCACAAGTCTCTCTCTCTCTCTCTCTCTCTCTCTCTCTCTCTCTCTCTCTCTCTCTCACACACACACACACACACACACACACAATCCCTCCATCCACCTCTCAATTCTCTCTAGATATCTCCCTCTCCCCCTCTCCCAGGTGTCTTTATCCAATTATTTCCCTCTCTCCCTCCCCATCACTTTCTCTTTCTCTCTCAACTCTCTCTCTCTCTCTCTCTCTCTCTCTATCTCTCTCTCTCTTTCCCTCTAACTCTCATTCCCTCTCTCTCTCCTACTCTCTCTCTATCTCTCTCTCAAGTGTCTCTATCAAGTTTTGTCCATTTTCTCCTACCCCCTTCCATTCTCTTTCTCTCTCAAGTATCTCTCTCTTTCCTTCTAACTCTCTTTCTCTCTCAAGTCTCTCTCTCTCCATCCTTCTAACTCTCTCTCTCTCTCTCTAAATCTCTTTCCCTGTATCTCTATCTCTCTCTCTCCTCCTCTCTTGGGTGCCCCTCTCTCCCATTCTCTCCCATTCTCCCATTCTCTCCCTCCCCCTCTCTTTCCCTCTCCCTCCCATTCACTTTCTCTATCAATTTCAATTCTCACCCTCTATCTAGATCTCTCTTTCCCCCTCTCTCAGGTGTCTCTCTCCCATTCTCTTCCTCTATTTTTCTCTTTCCCTCCCCCATCCTCTATCTCCACTCTCCCTCTCTCTCAGGTGTCTCTCTCTCTTATTCTCTCCTTGCACCATCCTCTTTCTTCCCTCTCCCTCTCTCCCTCCCCCTCTCTCTCTCTCATTGTATCAAGTGTCTCTCTCACATTCTCTCCCTCTCTCCCTTTCTTATTCTCTCTCAAGACTCTCTCTCTCTTTCCCTCTAACACCCTTTCTTTCTCTCTCAATTATATCTCCCCCTCACCCTCGCTTTCCCTCTCTTCTTCCCCCACCCGCTCTCTCCACTCTCCCTCTCTCTCTCTCTCACAATCTTAACCTGAGAGAGAGAGAGAGAGCCTAGGTGAGAGGGAGGAAGGGATGAAAAATGAGTAAGATACCAGAGAGAGTCCAAGTGAGAGAGAGAGAGGGACGAGGGGAAGGGATGAGAGAGAGGGAGGAAGGGAGAGATTGAGAGAGAGAGAGTGGTGTAGGGCACCTCTTGGTTTTGGATTTATTTTGTTGTTTGAGTGCTGGATAGGTGGTCTTAGACCCTAGGATGGTGTTTTGGATCAGTTTGCATCCTATGGATGTAATGAAAAACTTGTTTGTAAGGTCAATTGGCTCTAAGATCATTTATAAACCTAGAGACCAAATTTGGCCATGAGGTTCATGTAGGGTAGGAGGCATGTTTCTAGGTTGTCTTGATTTTTTTTAGGCCAAGGATAGGTCTAAAAAAGTCCATTAGGGACTTTGGCATGTCAAAAATGCAAAATTGTCAAAAGTTGCAAAACTTGCTAAGCAACATTTTCCACCAATTGGAAAAGAGGTTCCAATGGCCATAACTAATTCAATAGTAGTTGTATCCACTGCAAGAAGGCCTATTTGTACCTCAGAGATCATCCATGTTGTTGGTTGGATGAAGCATGTAAAGATTTGGTGGTTTGAATAACAAGAAAACTCAGATTTTGCCCAATTTCCATTGTTTTCCATACTATACAATCTGATAGAGGATTTGTTGGCATGGAATTTTGAATCAGTTGGATTGTGGTGTGGGTGCGAGTTCAAATGTAAGTGATCTGGCCCTAATTGGTAGAGTTTGGAGCGAGTTGTGGGGAGTTTACCAAAAACGGTCATTCTATAACCCGGTTCATAGGGTTCCACCAAAGACATGGCCCTAAATTGCAAATCCCATTGAGGAATTCAATGGCCTTTTTGGAAAACACTAAGACTTCAAAAGGATGAAATCTAGGAGTGAAGGTTGGTGTGGTTCCCACCAAAACCTAGGTTAAACAAAACCATGTGTTTATCCTAGCACTTAAGGAGGAATGAGAAAACAATCACCTAGGGAGTGTTTGGTGACTGGTATAATGGTGGACTTGGTCTATTAGAAGCCTAAGAACATGTCCAGGTGGTGATTTTGGACCTGCAACCCCATCTTTAAGTGGTTTCTTTGGAAAACAGGCCCAATTAGGCCTATTAGGTGTGCTAGCTCAGTAAGTGCTTAGGGGTGCTTGAACATATTCAAGTCTCTATCTTTTGGAATTGGATGTAGATCCCAAAAGGGTACTCAGATATGTAATTTTTTCCTAGCAGGGATAACTTTAAGAAACCACCCCCCGGGCAACTGTGTAAAATCCTAGCGAATCGGACATTATTTTCGGGGGGAAATTTTCATATTGATGGCAGAATTTTTTTTTAAAAGGGGAAAAAAAATTATTTCGTATTGGCGATTTTTTTCTAGCGTACAAAAATTCCATAAATTCCTAGTGAATAATACCTTCTTGTATGGGAAAAATATTTATTGTGGGAGGCGAATAATTTTTGTTAAAAGGAACAAATATATAATTGTATGAGCAAAAAATTTTACTTCGAAGGAAAAATTATTTAAATGTATTGGCGATTTTTATCCACCGCTTGAAAATTATTTAAATGTATTGGTGATTTTTATCCACTGCTTGAAAATTATTTAATTTCTTTTGGTGAATATTTTGTTATTTATGGAAAAATATATAATTTATTGGTGATTTCATGAATTCATTGCCATTAATAGACAAGGCACATCACATCACATCAGTACATCACATCACATAAATTCATAATACAATGAGTTTGGACTCTGTACGATGTATAAATAAGTGTGACCTCTTTGACACATGAAGGGTGACACATACCAAAAATCTATCAATGATTTTAAACCATTCGATGGTCGTAGATCAATGGCTGAAGTTTTATTTCGGTCCAATTTTTTGAACAGAACATAGCTCACCAGAAAGTGCCTAGAATGGAATTGGATTTAATAGAAACGTATCAATTGTCACGAATCATGATTGATAATTTCATTCATTTAATAAATATATTTTCAGTAATTTCAATCCACTCCGTCCCCATGACTTCCAATGTGATACTTGCCAACTTGGTACTGGTTTATAGTTGTTTCCATTTTCGCACAATAGTGCATTTATGGGAAAGATTTGCAGAGATAAGAAAGATTTTAAAAAATTTAAAGCAATTAATACTGTTAAAGAAGTAATTATTACAATCAAGAGCTTCAACTATTTATATATGATCTCTGCTTCTTTCATCTTCAATTAGCGTTTGCAATTTGGTAGATAAATCATCAGAGCTGTATTTAAATTCTTCCTTTGGTTTAGGTTTATAGGCTCAAGTTGTTTAATTTGTTAATCTGTTTTCTCAAGATGGACACTCCCATCTACTTGAGAAGCACTTCTGCAAAGGACCAGAGGGCCTTTCTAGGCTCCGTTAGAGACCCAACCCTCCAATCATTCTGCAAGGAGGTTGGGTCGCTCACCAAATAGGTACCATGTTAACACGAACATTACATCTCGTTTCTTAGCATCTCTTCTGGACCTCAGAGGAGACAAGGTGGATATTTTGATGTTGTTGAGGAAGGTTTTTAAGGAAGACTTCCTTGGAGACGACATTATTGTTGTCATCCTTGTAGAAGTAGGGGTGGGGATCCCTTGGGTGAGTGAATTATACAAGCTTCTCCTCCCTAACCAAAAAGTGTCAATGGCCAGGCAACCGTTTCTCCTGAACCTGAATGCGGAGCAGTTGATGTATCACAGGAAATGGGGGTGGATTGGCAAGGACTTCCTTCGGGAATGGTTGCTCTTGGATGACTTTCCAAACTACATGTGGCTTGAATAATTCTACATGGAAGGAGGGCCAGATTCTTAGGGCAAAATTATAAACAATTCCACTACTTGGGCCCTAGCCCTGCCCCCTGGGCCCCTAGTAGTTTTTTTTCCCTATGTCCTCGAACCCTAACAGGCTCAATGCCAGTGGCTCACTCATTTTGGCTTTTAATTTTTTGAGGGACTCAAGTCTCAGACGTAAAAATTGTAAATTTCCAAAGCATAAATATTAATGATAATTTTCCAAATTACAGTTTGTTTCAGTTTTCCTCTTAGAGTCTTATGGATATAAATATTAAAAATGCTTTCTATAATTCTATTTCATTTTTATTAATTAAATTTTTTCAAAAGCTTTTTGTATATGAGCTACATTATTTCAATTATTTGTTATACAATGGAAATAAATTTAATACTATAATCTTTTTTATGTAATGCTTCTTCCTCTAAATTTAGTTTGTTCCATTAATTATTTGTACATTGATTATGGTTGATTATAGTTTTATAAATATATAGTTAATATTTGAACTAAAACTCCAACTTACTTATATTAAACTAAATTTAAATATATTAAATTTACTTATTTTAATTATATTAAGCTTACTTATTTTAATTATATTAAATTAAAATCTATGTTAAACTAAATTTATGTTGAATAGTGAACTTTTATATATATATTTAGTCTTTATTTATTTATTAAATTAAAATTTATATTACACTAAATTTATGTTGAACTTTTTTATATATTTTAAAATTATATATTGTAAACATATTTTTAAAGAATTTTGTTAAACTTTAAATTAATATTTTAGATTTAATATTGAATGTTTTCTTTCTTATGTTTAACGTTTGCCTTTCAAATTGTATATCAAAAATTCAAAATTTATATTTTTATTTAGTTATTTGTTTTATTCTAGAAACTAAGTTTCATGTTTTATACTATTTTTCAATTTCATATTTTTACAAATAATATTAACATTAGATTTAATAGTTATCTCAAACTATTGCACATCTTTAAAATTTAAATGTCTCTTATTATGGGATCGACGACATCTGACAACACTCAACAAGTACCATCATTCATTGAATGATCAAAGAAAAATGACTTAGGGTGGATTTCAAACCAAATGTGGGAAGTAAACATATTTGTGAGAACTTCACTTGGAATTTAACATTTTAAATTTAATTAAATATAATTAAAATTTAAGTCTATAAAGCTATTTTTCGGGCTCTATACTCTGTTATACAAACAGTTCTTCAAGCTTCTGTGCTTGGTAATTACTATGTAGCATCCCTGTGCATACACTTGCCCGCATACATTGTTTATCAACAGCTCCCTATTTATAAACAATTGCCAACCGCTTAATCTCCTTGATCACATTTCCCATGATCAATCATAGCCATCAGATCTTCAAACTTTGACTAGGTTCAATGTATTCTTCCATCTAAAAAATGTTTTACCCCGCCTTGGAACTTGTGCTAGGGTATGCGGTTCAATATGCGTTGTAGATCTTCATGCCGATTTTCCTTTGCCATAGATTCTTTAACAAACTTTATGCACGACATACCAATCATTTAATCAATTCCAGCTCATCAGCTCCCTTCATTAGATAATGCATGTAACCATTTGATGCATTATGTTATAGCTCGGTTACAACTCGGTAAATACTAAACTTTACTCGGTAGACACTCTGTCTTCATTAACCGATAGCGATAACCTTAGGGTTTACCGACTAGGTTCTTTAGGGTTTACCGACTAGGTTCTTTGCTTGGTAACATAGTATAGTATTAACCTTACAATAAATAACATATGTATGATATCAAAACAATCTAAACATCATGATCTCATCATTGTCTAACTCGGTAATAGTTGCCCATTGAATAACTTATTCATCCCTTTATTCATCATATTCTTTCTATGTCTTTTACCGACATCTTTATACTCATCAAATCATACTTCTCAAGATATGGCAACATCATACTGATTTAGAAAATCAATATCTTGACATCAATGACAAAATAATAATATTAAGACAGTAAATCATTCTTAATCAGTTATATCCATAATCATCAACAACCTTCTCAATATCCTTATTGAAATGCCAACAATCTCCTATTGTTTGTTATAATGCCAACAATCTCCCATTGTCTGTTATAATGCCAACAATCTCCTCCTTTGGCATTGATGGCAAAACCAATTGATTTGACCTAATTGATTCGAATTGCTGTGATATTATGAAATGCTCTCCCCCTGTCATCAGTCTTCTCCCCCATACATTATACTTCTCCTCTTTTCTCAGTCTTTCTTTTCTTCAGTCTTCTCTAGTCTTCTCCAGTCTTCTCCCCCTTTGGCAACAATGCCAAAAAGTAAAGAACTAAAACATAATTTCTTCTTGTATGAAGTGATTTCCTGTTGTGATGTATCAACTTAGTCTCGGTCAGAGCATTTTGTCTACAATTCCAGTTTCCTGTATTGTTTCCTGCACACCTTTAGAAAACCTCCTAAAGTGTGTAAATCAACATCAACTCCTGAAAGATATTATGTTGAGTCATCGAATTGATGCTTTCACCGAACTCAGTCATTGAATGGAAGATAGGGGTAGGACCCCTAACTTACTTCTGAGATACTCAAAAGTGTCCCTCAGCAGTGGCTTGGTGAAGATATCTGCTATTTGTTCCTTTGTGCTAACATACTCCAACACCACTTTCTTCTCTTGAGCTTCTTCTCTAAGATAATGATATTTGATAGATATGTGTTTCATCTTAGAGTGCATAACAAGATTCTTTGAAATGTTAATGACACTAGTATTATCACAAAATATAGTTACTGGCTTGGTAACTTTCTCATTTATACCATCCAACAGTTGTTTGATCCATGCTATGTTGGTACAATTTAATGTTGCAGCAACATATTCAGCTTCTGCTGTTGACTGTGAAACACATCCTTGTTTCTTGCTAAGCCAACTTACTAGTCTTTCTCCTAAAAAGAAAGCTCCTCCACTTGTGCTTTTTCTATCATCAATGTTGCTTGCCCAATCAGTATTAGTATAAACTTTTAAATCAAAGTCATTTCCTTTCTAATAAACTAAGCCATAATCCTCAGTGCCTTTCAAGTATCTAAAAATTCTTTTGATTGTTGTCATGTGTGTTTCCTTGGGATCTGCAGAGAGTCTTGCAACTATACCTACTGCATGTGTTATATCTAGCCTATTGTGAACAACATATTGTAGCTTTCCAATGATGGATCGGTAAAGTGTCTCATCAACAGATGCAGATTCATCATTCTTTGATAATTTACAGTTGGTAGTCATAGGAGTACTTACTGGTTTTGAATCCTCCATTCCAAATTTCTTCAAGATTTCCTTTATGTACTTGGATTGAGTAATGAAAATCTCATTTTTCATTTGTAGTATCTGTAAACCTATAAAATACTTTATCTCACCGATTAATGACATCTCAAATTCTTTGCTCATTTCATTTCCAAAGTTCTTGCATAAAGAGTCATTTCCACAAAATATAATATCATCAACAAATATGGTTGATCAATATTCCATTTTAATCATTCTTCATGTACATATTGATGTTCTCACTTGTCCTTATAAAACCAATTTTAATCAAATAAGAGTGAAATATTTCATACCATGCTCTAGTTGCTTGTTTCAAACCATATAATGCTTGGTTCAATTTACATACGTGGTTTTTACTCTTGTCTTCAACAAATCCTTCAGGTTGTTCAATAAAAACTTCTTCTTCTATATACCATTCAAAAATGTAGATTTGACATCCATTTGATATACCTTAAAATTTCTATAAGCAGCGTATGCCAACAATGTTCTTACTCCTTCTAGTCTAGCCACAGGTGCAAAAGTTTCACCATAATCAATTCCTTCTTCTTGGGCATAACCTTTGCAAACTAGTCTTGCTTTATTTCAAATGACCTCTCCTTTTTCATTCAGCTTGTTTCTGAAAATCCACTTTGTACCGATTACATTTTTGTCCTTCGATCTTGGGACTAGTGTCCATGTGTCATTCTTCTTGATTTGATCAATCTCTTCTATCATAGCATTTATCCAATCTTCACTGTTAAATGCCTCTTTCACTATTCTCGGCTCAAATTCAAATATTAGACGTGTTCTGTCTCAGTTTGTTCGTTGTCATAACTGGATCATCCTTATCTCCAATAATCTAACTTGACGCATGATGTCTTCTGACATATTTGGCTAATACAGGCTCGGTAGGCTCTATATGATTTTCTTCATCACTCGGTAACTGGATATTCTCTTCATTTTCTTCAATAGTTTTCTCGGTAAGACTTGTCGGTTGAACATAAACAAATTCATCATAGTCTTCTGGTTCCTTGGAATTTCCTTCATCATTTCTTTCTGCAAATTCATCAATTTTCACATTTGCACTTTCTACTATTTTGTTAGATGATTTGATCAAACATTTAAATGCTTTGCTTCTAGAAGAATAACCAAGAAATGTTCCCTCTTCACTTTTCTAATCAAACTTGCCATTTCTATCATCTTTGTGTACATAGCATCTACTTCCAAAGATTTTGAAATAACTTACATTAGGTTTCTTGTCATACCAGATTTCATATGGTGTCTTCATAGTTCCTTTCTTCAGTTGTACTCGGTTCAAGGTGTAAACTGTTGTGCTTATTGCTTCTCTCCAAAATGTTTGTGGCACTTTCTTTTCAATCATCAGGGTTCTGGCACAATCCACAATATATATGTTTCTTCTCTCAGCTATTCCATTTTGCTATGGAGTTCTTGGTGTAGAGACTTGTCTTTTAATACCATAATCATTGCAGAATAAGTTGAACTCATCAGATGTGAACTCTCCTCCTCTATCTGATCTAAAACATTTCAGTTGTCTTCCTGTTTCATTTTCAACTCTTGCCTTGTACCATTTAAACATTTGAAAAGCTTTTGATTTTTCTTTTAAAAATATAACTGACATCATCCTTGAGTAATCATCCACAAATAATATGAAATATTTATCACCATAATAACTTTGAACTTTCATAGGACCACAAAGATCGGCGTGCACAAGATCTAAAATTCCCTTAGAAGTGTAAAACTTACTTGTAAAGCTTGATCTTGTCATCTTACCCATCTGGCATCCTCGACACATAGCATTCTTAGGCTTTTCCAAACTCAGTAGACCTCTTACTCAGTGCTTCTTACTTATTTTGACCAGATTATCAAAATTTACATGACAAAACCTTTTATGCCATAACTAGGTATCATCTATCTTTGCATACAAACACTTATTCCAAGTTGAGTCAAGGTGAAATGTGTTACCTTTTGTTTGTGTCCCGATAGTAGCTAACTTTCCATTCTTGTCATGAACTTTGACAATTCCTTTCTGAAATTCTATTCGGTATCCTGTATTGTTTAGCTGTGCTACACTCAACAAATTGTATTTCAAACCTTCAACCCAATAAACATCATTGCATCTTGCATTGTCAAGAAGTGTTATAGATCCTTTACCTTTTACTAGACATGGTGCATCATTACCAAATCTTACATAGCCTCCATCATAATCTTCTAGCATAACAAACTTGTGTTTATCACCAGTCATGTGATGTGAGCATCCACTATCTATGATCCAAGAATCATTAGTATTTATGTGAGATATTAGGGCTTTTTCTTCATACCTTTCTTCATTTGATCCATCGTTGATAGCCACATAAACTACTTCCTCTATATCAGTTTCATCTGATTTATCATCATTGGATTCCTCATCATCTATTAAGCATGTCTTTCTATCTCTTCTTCTAAAGTCTCGGTGTCCTCTGTAATGATTGTCTTTCTTTCTATTATCTCGGTAATCTCTCTTTAAAGTAGGATCTTTGTCAGGATAGTTAGAAGCCATGTGTCCTATCTTATCACAATTGAAACATTTCAAAGGTAGTTTTCCTTTATACTTACCTTTGCCTCTCGGTAACCTTCTGGCTAATAGTGCTTCAAACTCTTCTTGCTTTCTGATTTCCTCATACAGTTTTTGTACTTCCTCCATGTTCTTATGAATCTTTCACTTGCTCCACTATGATCTCCTTCAGAGTACTTATACTTTCTTTCATTGTAATTATTAGATTCATCAAGATGAAAAGAACTAAATGCAGTTTCAACTTTATTTACCGAAGACTCACTGTTATCAAAATTACTTAACTCAAATGCATGTAGCTTACCAATAGTAGCATCTAAAGAAACTAGCATATTGGGTATAGACCTTAATTCATTGATTGTAGAGACTCTGATTGCATAAGCTGGTAGAAGGGTTCTTAACAACTTACTTGTTATATCCTTTTCTTCAATGGTTCCACCTGCTCCTTTGATTTGATTCACAATCTCCTTTAGTCTTGTACTGTACTGAGTTATGTTCTCATCTTCATTCATCCTCATAGATTCAAGTTGCCCTCTTAGACTATCCACTTTTTCTCTTTGAACATGTTCATCACCGCCATATACAGATATGAGCTTGTCCCACATTGCCTTCACATCATTGCAGCCTTCTAGATCATTAAACTCTGAGTTGGTCAATGCAGATGTTACTTCACTCATTGCTTGTATATGTTCTTTCTTTGCCTTTATCTCTTCCATTGTCAATGGATAGGTTCTCGATGTAATGAAATCATTCCCTAGATAATATACAACTTATTCTCCAACTCCTGATAGGTGCAGCTTCATCCTTTTCTGCCATGTAGAGAAACTTGACCTGTTCAACTTCAATGCATCCCTCTTATACATCTTTGGATCTTTGCCTCAAGTACCTTTAAACTTTTCTTCTGGTCTCCAAAGCTCTGATACCAATTGATAGTTCTAATACTTAATGTTAAGTACAGATGCCAAGATGATAAGATGAGAGGAGGGGGTGAATCATACAAACTTAATCTTCCATAAAAACATCAGATTCAACCTCGGTAACATATACTTCAGTGATATAACCAAAATTGTTAAACATGCAAACTCAAAAGCATATAAACATCATAAACCTCATAACACTAGATTTAACGTGGAAACCCAAATAAGGAAAAACCATTGTGGGATTTCAGACCCACTAAGAAATATACTCTTCTAGAGTATGCTCAGTTAAAAGCAAATCCTATTAAAGATTACAAACACATTGCTAGATGTGACCCGATTAAGGGATTTCCCTCAGATCTGTTAGGATCTTCACCTTGTTAGAAGTGACCTTGTTAAAGGATTTCAAACACTCAATTAGAATGTCACCTTGCTAGAGGGTTTTACAAATAAGACTGTTAAGTCCACTTGGTTAAGAGATTTTCTGTCACTTGACAAAATAACAGTAATAAAAATCTATCTACAACTTCACATCTAAAATGCTAAAGTAGATTCTTATTTGCTCAATACAATCTAGACATAGAACTAATCTTGTCCATCTACTGGGCTCTATACTCTGTTATACAAACAGTTCTTCAAGCTTCTATACTTGGTAATTACTATATAGCATCCCTGTGCATACACTTGCCCGCATACATTTTTTATCAATAGTTCCCTATTTATAAACAATTGCCAACCGCTTAATCTCCTTGATCACATTTCCCATGATCAATCATAGCCATCAGATCTTCAAACTTTGACTAGGTTCAATGTATTCTTCGATCTACAAAATGTTTTACCCTGCCTTGGAACTTACATACATTTCTTGGAACTTGTGCTAGGGTATGCGGTTCAATCTACGCTGTAGATCTTCATGCCGATTTTCCTTTGCCATAGATTCTTTAACTTTATGCATGGCATACCAATCATTTAATCAATTCCAACTTATCAACTCCCTTCATTAAATAACACATGTAACCATTTGATGCATTATGTTATAGCTCAGTTACAACTTGGTAAATACTAAACTTTACTCGGTAGACACTCTGTCTTCATTAACCGATAGCGATAACCTTAGGGTTTACCGACTAGGTTCTTTAGGGTTTACCGACTAGGTTCTTTGCTCAGTAACATAGTATAGTATTAACCTTACAATAAATAACATATGTATGATATCAAAACAATCTAAACATCATGATCTTATCATTGTCTAACTCGGTAATAGTTGCCCATTGAATAACTTATTCATCCCCTTATTCATCATATTCTTTCTGTGTCTTTTACCGACACCTTTATACTCATCAAATCATACTTCTCAAGATATGGCAACATCATACTGGTTTAGAAAATCAATATCTTGACATCAATGACAAAATAATAATATTAAGACAGTAAATCATCCTTAATTAGTTATATCCATAATCATCAACAACCTTCTTAATATCCTTATTGAAATGCCAACAATAACATTAGATTTAATAGTTATCTCAAACTATTGCACATCTTTAAAATTTAAATGTCTCTTATTATGGGATCGACAACATCTGACAACACTCAACAAGTACCATCATTCATTGAATGATCAAAGATCAACGACTTAGGGTGGATTTCGGCCCAAATGTGGGAAGTGAACACATTTGTGAGAACTTCGCCCAAAATTTAACATTTTAAATTTAATTAAATATAATTAAAATTTAAGTCTATAAAGCTCTTTTTCAGGTGGAATTTTAAAATGATTAAATAGACTTAAAAAATAGACTTGAAAAGTGACATGAGTATGGTGACATGCTAGAAAAATGGCAAAAGTCATGGGACCCACGACATATGACAATAGGTACCATCATCTGTTGGATGAGAAAAGATCAACGACTTAGGGTGGATTTCAGCCCAAATGTGGGAAGTGAACACATTTGTGAGAACTTCGCCCGGAATTTAACATTTTAAATTTAATTAAATATAATTAAGTCTATAAAGCTCTTTTTCGGGTGGAATTTTAAAATGATTAAATAGACTTAAAAAACAGACCTGAAAAGTGACAAAGTATGGTGACGTGCCAAAAAAATGGTAGAAGTCATGGGACCCACAACATCTGACAACAGGTACCCTCGTCCGTTGGATGAGCAAAGATCAACAACTTAGGGTGGATTTTGGCCCAAATGTGGGAAATGAACACATTTGTGAGAACTTCACCCGAAATTTAACATTTTAAATTTAATTAAATATAATTAAGTCTATAAAGATCTTTTTCGAGTGGAAGTTTAAATGATTAAATAGACTTAAAAAACAAACCCGAAAAGTGACACGAGTATGGTGATGTGCCAGAAAAATGGCTGAAGTCATGGGACCCATGACATTTGACAATAGGTACAATCGTTCGTTGGATGAGAAAAGATCAACAACTTAGGGTGGATTTCAGCCCAAATGTGGGAAGTGAACACATTTGTGAGAACTTCGGCCGGAATTGAAACATTTTAAATTTAATTAAATATAATCAAGTCTATTGTCCTTAGAATTTATACTAAAGTAATGAATGTTTTGTCCTTTGGCATGGAATAGTTATTAATAATAATTAATAAAATTACAACATGATTCTAGATATTTTGCCAATTGCCATCGTCCGTTGGATGAGTTAAGATCAACAACTTAGGGTGGATTTCGGCTCGAATGTGGGAAGTGAACACATTTGTGAGAACTTCGACCAAAATTGAATGTTTTACATTTAATGTCCTCAGTATTTATACTAAAGTAATGAATGTTTTGTCCTTCGGCATGGAATAGTTATTAATAATAATTTATAAAATTACAACATGATTCTAGATATTTTGCCCTTTGGGTATTACTTTTCTAGTTTTTCAGAGTTTTCAAAATAAGAGACTCGTAAATCATAATCGTATTTCATTTCAAGGATAAACCTATAAATCGAGGGAGATTCAGAAACAATTACTAGATTGAGGAATGCAAGTTGCAACAGAGACTGTCTGCGCCAATCTAGTGAAATAGAAATTCCGGGTAAAATCTAGAATACCTACATCCTGCCTTTTTTTCTTTTGGTAATCTCATGGTCCAATTTGAGGGTTAGCATTTTCAGGTTTTTATCTAGCATTATTTTGAATTATTAACAATAATAGTGATGGGGAAAACAAGAAGCAGTAGCTCAACAAGAAGCCAAGAGAAAAAAAAAAATCGAACTGGTTAAAACACCAAGTTTCACTGATGAATACCATGATATTTATGACCCTGCTATCCATGGTGAAAAGTGTATCATAGATATTATATATGCATTGTCTAGTAAGGCAACAAATCCATGCAGGGAAAAATTTATTGTTTTTGACCCAATGTTACAACAAAGAACATATAAAATCGCATCCTGGGATGTTGGATTGGGAAGCATGGTGTTACTTGAAGTATTCCCTTGCCCTAATTTTGTCATGGTCTATGCCAAAAATTATGATGAAGATTAAAAAGCAATTGTCAATAAAAATACAAAAGAGGAAATTCTATCCATAAACGAGGAAGAATTTGCTCGTTTGTTGAACCTAGGATTTGAAGCCCAAAACTCAAACATCCAAATTGACATTGAAAAGCTGGCAGGGAAATATGAGAGTCTTGATCCAAGTCACAGAGATTCATTTATCAAAGGTCTAATAAAGAGTGGTACTGGTGTTGTGTTGGATCAGAATCATAAGCCTCCTTATGATTCTAAGATTTTTGTTCCATGGGTTGGGGATACTATTTCCTTGTTGTCGTTTTGCCTTGGATTGGAAAATGATAGGGAAGTGGGTGCAAGCCTTCTTGAAATGATTGTTAATATCCATTGTGTAGGTCAGGTAGTAAGATATAATTTTATTGATAACATTGTAAAATCCATGCAAAAACAATTACTAATGATCAATAAAGGTTCTTGTAAGACATTTAGGTTCTCATCCTACTTGTGCTATCGCCTTCTATCCAAGTATCATGAAATATTCGAGACCAACAAGCTTCAAATTGTGAGCTATAAGATTGATGAGAAGACTGGGAAGAGAAGAGAGTGTCCAATATATGATTGGACACCAAAGATAATGATGCATGATAACAAAAGAACTACAACCATTTTGTAGACTTCTTTTTGGCACCAATGTATAATAAAAGTACAAGCACTCCAATGCCTAGGTTGCCTGTGTCTTGTAGAGATTGTATTCAACTCAGAAGTCAAATAGAATTGGCTGACTGGTTCTTCATGGAATAACTCACTATGTTAAGGTTTTATGGATCGGCAGTAAAACCATATAGAATTCCAATACATGTGACATAGAGGGTATTTGCATTAGAGTATGTATGGAAATTGGAGAGAACAGATAGGCACTTCCATGGTCAACAAAAGAAGGGCATATTTCATTCCTTGCCTTTCTCATATGGAGGGTTCACATTTGAGAGAAAAGCATTCAATGTGGCACATGATTTTTTGACAGTTTTTAACTTTGGTGATGAGGGTCTTTGGCAGTATGATCCAATCGGTGTAGTTCAAGCAAGGCTTAAGAAAAATGGGAACTCTTTAGCGTTATGTCAACATGAAAGTAAACCATTGCTAGAAAAGCTTAGAAACATGGACTCCTGGGATGAGGTTAAAAATGAGATGGAGAAAATTGCAGCTACCAATAACATTTCAACAGAAGAAATTTCATCACAAATTATGGCCTTGCACACACAGAGGACAACAGAGGAGGGCTAGGGCATCCAAAATAGGAGGTCCTACAATTTCTACCTGAAATCTGCTAATCCATCTAAGAAAACTATTCCCAAATCAATTATGTACGAATGTAAAGATAACTATTGTACTCAAACCAAAATAAATGATTTTTGGACTATGAGGAGGAGGAATCTCGGTGAACCAAAGACAAGTGTAGAATTTGAGACCATTGACGAGGATGGAGAGTTTAGAAAATTGTGGAATATGGAGCATCCCACAACAACACATGACATGAGTGAAGATGATGATCAATATGAGGTTGAGCCCACTCAAACAACTACTACAGTCCCTAAAATATTAGGTGCATTCCATGAGGCAATGAAAGACAAATATAGCAAAGGGACAAGCATTGTGGAAAAAATGGGTTTTGAAGGTGGTGGTCTAGGTCCCAGAGGAGAGGGCATTTGGTATCCACTTCAGGTACAACTTCCATTAGGGTCAAAATCAAAAGGTCCCATTAAACCAGTCATTGGACTTGATTCTTCAGATTCATCACCGATAGGTACTACTCATTACCCTCAGGGTACACCTACATTTGTTTCAGGTTCAAATCCATCATGGTATTCCCATTGGTGGTGAATCAAGTGCCACTACCACTGGTGGGGAATCTAGGGATAGTATTCCTATTATTGTTCAGTCAAGTGTCGCTATGATTGGTGGGGTTGACATGGGTACTACTACTGATACTAGTTGTCTTGGTGTTGGACAAGGGCAACAACAAAAAATCTCTCGCAAGAGGCCACTAGTGGTAGATACTCAATCTCATACTATTGAGAATCCTATATCAAGTGTCACTGACACTACAAATTAATCATTTGCATCTTTAGATCACACACCTCAAAAGATTATGAAAACTACACATGAAAGTGTCAGTAGGAGTGGGACAGGACCAGGAACTATTGTTGGTAATCCTAGTCAAGCATTAGTTAAAACCATAGGAATAAGTGGAACTAGAGCCTATGGTATTCCTTTGTCACCTTTCAAACATTCAATTGCTTCAACAAGCCCAAATTTTCAATTTCGTGATTACTATAAAAAAATATGAACACACAACAAAAGCAAATAAAGAAAAAAAGAAAGCATTTCATAGGGTTTCCCTGACTGAAGTTGTAAACGAACAGCCTGCAAGGAATAGGGTATTTCCAACATATGACCCATAGAAAGATATGATGGAGTTCATGGTTGTTATGCCCCCGGCCCCAACTAAAGATAAAAATCCACCACACAGTCAAATAGATCCCTCTGATATTCAAGTTAGCACCCTCCAAATGGATTTTTCCAAAGTTCATAATGTGGACAAAATTAGTGTGTCAAAAAGGACTAATGAAGTGGTCTACACTTCACTGCTAAAGGTGGAGAGAGAAAAAAGAAACTGGAGAAACAAATAAAAAAGTTACAGGCAGACCTGGGAAACGAAAAAATCAAGGAGGAAAGCAACAGATAGCAAGTGCAATGATTTACAAAAAAGGATAAAAAATTCGGGCTCTACAGTAGAAATTGCAGAGCAGGAGAAGATGGATGCAAAATTGAAGGACCTAACAGAAAAACTGGCTCAAAGCAGTAAAAAAATTGAAGAGGAAAGAGCCAGTTTTCAAAAATTATACAAAAGCTATGACTCTGCTACTGCCGAAATGAGAAAATTACAAGACCTATTGGATCATGGGAAGGAAAAAGAAAAACATTTGCAAGAGGAAGTAGAGGAAGAAAGAAAAAAATGTGCACAAATAAAAGAAGACCTGCACAATGCAAATGATAAAATAAAAACTTTGGAGGATAGATTGAAAGATAATATGAAAAATACAACAAAGTATATACAAGAAAACATTTGGTGGCAAATAATGCAGAGGAGTGACAAGTTGTGTGAATGGTTTCAATTGACTGAAAGTCTGAGACTAATTTATATGAAAATCAAAGGGCACTATGAGAAGAGTACACATGTTTATTCAAAAGAGGATATAGCAAAAAAGATTCTGAAAGTAGTCTACAGTTCTAGTGACAGCTACTTGGCATCCAAGGGAATTAAGAGCCGCATTGATGCCGCAGTTAAGACATCATCTATCATTCAAAAATGCCAGAAGCTAAGGGAAACATCATAAGTTATGGAAAATTGTGGAAAAAAGATCTTGAAGCTGCAAGAAAAGAAAAATAATTTGATTAAATTTGGTTTGCCTAAGACCGTTGACCCATCAAATAAATTCATTGGAGAATAAGCTTACAAAAAAAGCATGGAGATAAAAATGAAGTCTGATTTAGACTTGCTTCCAAAGGACACAACTCCCCAAAGCTTTCTGGAATTCATCCAACCATTTACAACTCTAAATTCGGTATTGGATGAAACAGTGATGTCAGGTAAATCTTCTAAATATGGAATGTTGACGAAGCTGGAGTTGACTTTCCATAGTTTACAAAATATTGACCTTCCATCAACTAAAGAGTGGAGCACCCCACAAAAAATGGCACAGAAATCTTAAGAATCATAGTATGTATTGCACAATTTTCTTCTTTTACTCTTAATTTCAAGGTTTTATGTTTTTTCTGTTTGCTATTTTGCTAATCAAGCCTATGAATCTATTTTATGAATAGGAAAAAACTAGCACTCACTATTGCTATTTTGCTAATCCAGCCTATGAATCTATGATGCACAATGCAAAACTTCCACCAGTAAATTTGTATTCTTAAATTCTCCCTTGCTTTAACATTTATGAGTTTCTCTATTTATGATTAGTAGGTTTTAGGCACTGCTATTATCTATGTTTAATTTCTCATGGTGTGAATTAATATTTAATTTTGAACTCTATTTTTTGAACAGGAGACGTCAAACATGTAGCATATGTTAAATTGCTAATACAGCCTGTGATGGCCATATAAATTTGCGTTGAGTTTGTGATTTTGATGTTCAGTCTTCACATGTTGCAAACTTGCAATTCAACCTGAAGCTATTGTTTCTCCCTTGTTTCTATAAAAGGGAATTCAGGGTCATTTTCAAAGGGTTCTAAAACTTTGTATTCACTTTTGCATGGACATTGGAGAATCACACAGGAGTTGTTGTTGCTCTCTTGTTTCTATAAAAGGGAATTCAAGGTCATTTGCAAAGGGTTTTGAAACATTGTATTCACTTTTGCAATTTGCATGGATAATCACACAGATTGGTGTATTACTATTGAATGAATTATAACATATGGCTATATTTTGAAAGAATTAATGAAAATCTAAGTTCTCGACATGTGTATTACTATTGGATGAATTGTATCATATGGTTCTAAAATGTATCGCATAGATTTGAGACTCAAACATGTATAAATAAACAATAAACATCTTTGTATCAATAAACACATTATGTTTTGTTTTTTATTATGCTATTTTAAATTTGGAAATAGAAAGTTGAAAAATACAATTACAAATCAATATTAAATTCTAATTGCAAAAAGTAATATGCTTTTGTAATATGAATGATGAGATAGAGTAATAAGATTAATAAATACCAATCTCTTACAGTTGCCATTCATCCTCATCAAATTCAGAGCTTTCTTGATTCTTGTCTGTGGTTTGAGTTTCTTCACTCTGAGTCTGCATACCTTTGCCAAACTACATCTCAATTCTACCAGTAGGTCTAGTACATGGGGCAATAGTCCCACTGGCACTTTGGTTTGAAGTGTTGCCCAAACCTCTTCTTTCACATTTGGACCTCCAGATTTGCAGTGCCCTATCGTAAGGAAAAGTGTGGACATCATACCTAGATGTATAGAGCCTCAAGCAATTTTCCAAATTTTTGTCTAGTTTGTTTCTTAGCTTTGATTTTAGGAACCCCAAAGCATTGAAAACTCTCTCATATTCCACCGAACCTAGTATCATGGTAAGACATAAATCAAAAAGCTTCACATATTCTGGCATTGAATCACGCAATGTTTGGTTCTCAGCTATAGTTTTCCAAAGCCTTGTTACTGATCCCTCTTTGCAAGGGTTCTCCATTTTGGCATATTGTTCTCTCATAGTGTATGCAAAATGAGATGATTGTTCTTGAAGATGATTTTCATCTAATATTCCATTTATAGTTACTCCATTCAATTCTATGGATGTGCAAAATTGTTTTATCAAAATCAGTAGCTTACTTTGAAAATCGGATGCAATGTTGAGGCTCCAATAATGATGAAACACAATAGACATGGCTTCAAGAAGGTTGTCAAGAGAGAATCTGCTTCTAATTTGTGAGGAAAGATCATATGCAATTTTCTTCATAGAAGTAGTTACAGTCTCAACAATCTTGTCGAAATCTTCCCTTGTAACTCTTGTTAGTTGCTTCCTGGGGTGCTTTCTTGGTTCTTTGGGGTCAACCGTGGCATAGAAGTGCATTGGTATCTCAAATCCCCATACATTGGCACATGCCTCCCCATCTACATCGATTTGCAAAAAGTTATCAGGATTGTTCAAATCTGTGAGTGTCCGCCACTTAACAAATTTTTCATCAAATAGTGTTGGTTGATTTTGATAGAGATTTTCAAAGGTCATACATGTCATCTTACGCAGTGTAGCATATTCTACAATATACAGAGCTCTTTTTTGGGTAGCCTTCATAATATTCCTCATTTCCTCTAGCATGGGCAAAAGAGCTGCTAAAGTTAAGAGTGTCTCTAAATTACTTAACCTGCGAAGAAGTTCACGAAATTTCAGTTGATCTGAGTCGTCGCGAGTTGTGTGAAATAGTCCAATCAAGGATGGATATTCTAAAAACACTCGATGCACTGGACCATCCAAAGAGATTCATCTGGTGTCATTATCCTTGAGAAGCTTGGTCCCATCAGTTATTCCATCAGCAAAGTGTTGAAATTCCATAAATTGCTTGGGACTTCGATAAAAGTGTAAGTAGAGCTCTCTGATTAAAATTTCAATTTTTTTAACCTAAGCAAACTTGCTCACAATTCCAAAAGCTAGATTCATTCTATGAGCCATGCAGTGAATTGCAGTAATGTATGGTGCAAATGAAGTTTCAATCTTTACACAAAGTCCGTTCTTGTGACCTTGCATTACTGAAGCTCCATCTGCTCCAACACAAACCAATTTTTTGGCTACCGTCATGTCGTCCATACCTCCATATTCAATTAAACTTCTCTTTACTAGTTGACTCTCGTATTCAACTCAGCAAGACAACTTCGTCTAAAGAAAATGCAATAAAGTTTGACTCTCTTATTTTATCCTTTACATTTTCTTTTTTAACCTCAACAAGACAACTTGCCCATTCCCATCCACTGTTTATTCACCAATGTCTATTAGGATAGTTAGGAAATTTCAAAAAGTGTAATAAACCACTAATTGATGGGAAATCTGTCATAGCACGCCCTCTGCTCAAAATATAAAAAACAATGCTTAACTGAATAACTTTTCCCAGTTGTTCTATTTGCATTGTTTTTCCAAAAATAGCTTCAATAGAACCTTTAACTTTAGCAAATTTCGTCTGCATTTTCTCATGAAAATAATACTCTTTGGCATTCCTCACATGCTTACATTCCTCCTTTGTTTTCCATCTTATCACTGATCTTTCAACCCCGTCTATCATTTGTTTTTCATAAAATTTACCCATATGCTTTTCTATGGTGTCAAATTTTAGCTGCAACCTAATTTCCTTGTTATGTTTCCAAGTGCAAATCTTACATCTACATTCTATTGGAGGCTCACCTTCAATTGGATTCTCCACTGGTTCAATGAATGGATAATTTGATGCCCAATTAATTTGAAAATTCGTCACTGACATATCCCACTCCGGATCCTTTTTTGATTGTGGTTCACCCTTTTTTGATATGGCTTTTCTTTTCCCCTTTCATGCATTATCATCAATAGCATTATCACCCAAGTTGATTATATCATTCTGGCTAACTTGGGTATCTACCAGATAATTTTCTTCAAGATAATCCTGATCTGAGATATCAAGTTCGCTGTTGTCTTCAACATATGGTGTAGGTGGCGAATTTTTTACTTGTACTTGTGATGATGTACCTTCTTGATTTTCACCACAATGTTTTCCAATTCCAAAGTATGAAGACAACGTTCTTCTCTTTGTTGGCCTCTCCTAGCCTTCCCCACATTCAGGTTTCCTACCCCTCTTCCTGTTTGACATCTCCAACGAAATAAAGGCTGCCAAAAAAATATTAATTTGTTGAAGAAGCAATAATAGATTATAGTGTATAATATACCACTTCAAAAATATGACCACTCACCTTTAGGCTTTAGGTCACTAGCAGTCGCCAATGCAGTCAACAACAATGATTTTTCTTGGTCTAAAACTTCACCATTGATCAGAATTCAGAGCCTAGAACCCACCAGATTGTGTTGAGATAGATCTGATCTTTGCATGTATTTATACCAATCCTTATATGGTGAATTCTATGGGAATTTATATGGTATACAAATATTTGGCGAATCCCGCGTAACTATAACACGACTTATGTAATTTTTGTGGCGATTATAGGTCGTCCAAATACGACTTATGTAATTTTTGAGGTGATTATAGGTCATCCAAATAATTGGTGAATACAATATAGTTGGCGAAAGTTGGGGTGAATGGAGACACACGTCGGAAAGATGTCGGGCGAATTGGGTCCCCCTGGCTAACAAATCTTCACATGCCTATAGGCGAATTAAGGTCATCTATTAAGGCAACCTTAGAGAGTGTAGGCAAAAAAATTAAATTTACCATGTGTCCACTATATATTGTATTGGCAAAATCATCGCATAGAAACATTTAATTGCATAAAACATATGGCGATCGGGCCGTGACTTTGATGGAAATTGATAATGTTCTGGCAACATGGCCACCCCCAGTCGGTACAAAATATTCACCATTTCCTAAGTCACCGACATGAAAAATTCACCACTGGTGAATATTCACCACTAAAGTAATCTCTGGTTCCTAGGGTATTTTGGGATAATTTTGAACAATTTGGAAAATACCGGCATTGTAGGGCTACAAGAACTAGGCCTAAATAGGGGTTTCTTGACCCGGGTGCAAAAGGAAGTCTCCCAAACTTGGTTGGAAGGCTACGGTGAGTGATCATAGTTGTCAAATAGTCCAAACCCTCCTTAGGAAGTGCAGTAGGTGACTGGTTGCATTGGTGTGTGTGTAGAACCCTAGTTGTGGGGTTGTAATAGGCCTTAGACAAGGCATAGAAGTGTGAAATTGTGTCTTCTTACCATCTTGTTGCCCACTCTGCATCAGGTGGTATCAGAGCCTTCAAGGTTCTTGAGGGTGGAAGAAGAATATTGACAAGATGTCAGAAGGAGAAGACACTAGTGATGGAAGAAGGATGACCAACGTTGAATTGGCCAAGTTGAGCAGGCAACAACCAACAAAGAGATGAGAAAAGAATTGGATAGGTTTAAGGGTAAGATGGACAAGAATCAAGGAGACTCCGAGGAAGAAGAAGAATGGAATGAGGATGATGTCCTTTTGCAGGCAATAGAAAGGATACCTGCAAATCAGAGAAGTTTCCTTGAAGCCCTTGAGAGAGTAGGTAGTAGAGATGACAAAGAAATCCTACCTATGTTCATTGGGAAGATGAACCTAGAGGAGGTAATGGATTAGTTGGAGGCCTTAGAGAGCCACTTTGGATGTGAAGATGTGCTTGAGAATCAAAAGATGAAGATTGCTAACTCTAAGATGAAAGGATCCGCCCTTAGTTGGTGGAACTTCTTGCAAAATGAGAGAGTAGAAGAGGGGAAGAACCCCATCTCATCATGGAAGAAGATGGTTGCAGAGGTGAAAAGACAATTTGTACTTGAGGATTATGAAGTGACAATACACAATAAGTTGCATAGCCTTAGACAAAAGGATTTGGATGTGAGTGGATACACAGAGGAGTTTCACAAACTGTCCTTAAGAGAAAAGGTACCAGAGAATGAGAAGCAAAAGTTGGAAAGATACATGAATAGCCTCAAGTATGCCATTCAAGATGAAATAAGTCTCTTCAATCCTAAGATAATTCATAAATTCTATCAAATGGTATTAAGAATTGAATAAAAGTTTAGAAGAAAGGGAGACCAACAAGGTAGATGAAGAGGAGGAAACTTTAGAGGAAGAGGCAGATTTGGTGAAAGAGGAACATCTCCTAAACCACGAGAGTCAAGTAATCAGGAATCAAAAGGAGAACCAAGTCACAGGGGTAGTTTCAGAGGAAGGAGACCAAATGGTCGAGGTATATTTGGAGGTAGAGGAGCCAATGTGTTCACATGAAGGTGTTTCACATGTAATCAAGTTGGTCATCAATCATTTAGATGCACGGAAAAACAAGGCTCTAGCAATCAAGGTGAAGAAAGAAGAGTTCATTTGGCATAGGAGGAGGACACCCAAAGTGTGAACTTACCTTCAAGGCATGTAGATCCAGAGAAAGAGGAGTGTTTGATGTTCAAAAGGACCCTCTGGAAGGTACCAACCATTAAGGAGCCACCACAGAGGAAGGCATTGTTTAGAACTACTTGCAAGGTAAGTGGAAAGGTATGTAGAGTCATTGTGGAATTAGGGTTAACTGATAATCTTTCTTTAACTGAGATGGTCAGCAAGCTTGGATTGAAGAAACTTCCTCACCCCTGCCTCTACAAAGTCTCTTGGTTGAGCAAAGAGCAGCAAGCCTTAGTAAGTGAACAAGTTTGGGTTGATTTTCAAATAGGTGAATATAGAGACAAGATTTTGTGTGATTTTGTAGAGATGGATGCTTTCCATTTACTTCTTGGAAGAACATAGAAATATGATGTAGACTCAAGGCATGATGGGAGGAAAAATGTCTACAAGTTGACCAAAGATGGTGTACAATACACTATGACTCCACTACCAGATGATGGTAAGGACAATCATGTTGTGACTAGTGTCATGTTCGTAGGTAATGAGGAGTTTATGCAGACAATCAGAGAGAATGATACCACATGCTTTGCCATAGTGGTGAAGCCAAGAGAAAAAGTGAGAAAGAAAGAGGAAGACAAGATGCAAGAAAGGACTACAGGTCCTAGAGAAGTGAAGGAGTTGTTGGAAAGATACAAGGGGATAGTTGCAAGAAGCAAACCAGAGACCCTTCCACCTTTTAGAGATGTGAGTCACTGTATTGACCTTATACTAGGCTCAACATTTCCCAACAAAGCAACATATAAATTGACCTCTAATCAAAATGAAGAACTTGCAAGGCAAGTCCAGGAGTTGCTCGAGAAATGGTTCATAAGGAAGAGCATTAGCCCTTGTGTTGTCCCTGCAGTATTGGCCCCAAAGAAAGAAGGTTCATGGAGATTATGTACAAACTCAAGAGCCATAAATAAGATTACAATGAGGTATAGGTTCCCTATTCCTCGGATAGAAGACTTGATGGACTGTCTAGCAGAAGCCAAGTACTATTCAAAGGTGGATTTGAAGAGTGGTTACCATCAAATCAGGATAAGAGAGGGAGATGAGTGGAAGACAACCTTCAAAACAAATGAAGGACTTTATGAATGGTTGGTTATGTCATTTGGCCTCTCAAATGCTCCTAGTACATTCATGAGACTCAAGAATGAAGTTTTGAAACCTTTTATCAATCATTTTGTTGTTGTGTACTTAGATGCTATTCTAATTTTTAGCAAGAATAGGGATGAGCACCTAATACATTTGGATTTGGTGTTGAAAAGGTTGAATGAAGATCAGTTGAAGATCAATTTGGAAAAACGTGTCTTCTTGCAGGAGGAGTTAGCATTTCTTGGTTTTGTGATCTCCAAGAGCAGCCTTAAGATGGATCCATCCAACGTGGAAGCAATCCTCAGTTGGCCTACACCTAGAAATGCAAGTGAGGTAATAAGTTTTTATGGTCTTGCAAGCTTCTATAGGAAGTTTATTAAGAATTTTAGTGATGTATGTGCACCTATGATTGATACTATAAATAGGGGTAGAAAATGTCAGTTTGTATGGACTAGTGAAGTAGATAAGTCTTTTGAGTATTTGAAAAGAATGGTAGTAGAGCAACCTATATTGGTTCTACCTGATTTCCATAAGGTTTTCACCATAGAATGTGATGCAAGTAACAAGGCAGTAGGGGGAGTCTTGAGTCAAGAAGGTAGACCAGTAGCCTTCTTCAGTGAAAAATTGAATGAAGCCAAACAAAAGTACTCAACCTATGACTTAGAGATGTATGCAATTGTCCAATCTTTGAGGAAGTGGAGGCATTATTTGTTGCCAAATTAATTTCTAGTCTATACTGACAACCATGCTCTGAGATTCTTGAATAGGCAGGACAAGTTGAATTACCGACATATGAAGTGGATGGAATACCTTCAAGCATTCAATTTCACTATCAAGCACAAGAAAGGAGTAGCAAATAAGGTAGTTGATGCCCTTAGTAGGAGGAACTTGACAGTGAAGGAGATTTAGTTGGAGAGCATAGGAATCAATTCCATGAAGGATATGTACCAAGGAGATGAGGATTTCAAAGAACTATACCAAGTGTGTCAGGAAATGGGTGACAAGTACCACAAGGAGTTTTTAGATTTTATTCTACGGGAAGGTTTACTTTTCAAGGGAAGCCAACTTTGCATCCCTAAAGGCTCCATGAGAGAAAACACTATAAAAGAGAAGCATTGTGGGGGATTGGAAGGTCATTTTGGGATTTCCAAGACCCTTGAGTTCGTTAGAATATTTTATTTCTGACCTAAGATGTAGACTGAGATTAGAAAGTATGTGGAAGATTCTATAATTTGTCAAAAGGCCAAGGGTAGTAGTTCAAATGCAGGTTTGTATACTCCTTTGCCCATACCAAACAAGCCATGGGATCCAGTCAGCATGGACTTTGTATTAGGACTCCCAAAGACCAAACAAGGCTATGACAACATCTATGTAGTTGTTGTCAGGTTTTAAAAAATGGCTCACTGTCTACCTTGTAAAACCACACATGATGCATCTCATATAGCACGTATATTCTTCAAGGAGGCTGTAAGATTACATGGTTTGCCACTATCAATCATCCCAGACAAAGATTTTAAGTTTATTGGGCTTTTTTGACGAACTCTTTGGAGAAGGCTGGGTACCAATTTGTCATTCACATCAACTTATCATCCCCAATATGATGGACAAATAGAGGTCATCAATAGGTCACTTGGAAACCTATTAAGGTGTCTAATTAAGGATCAATGAGCTACATGGGATTCAATACTTTCTCAAGAAAAAATTTCTTATAATGACTCAGTGAATAGGAGCACTAGTCACAGTCCCTTTGAAATAGTGTAAGGGTCACACCCTAGAGGTGTATTGGAGTTAAGAGATGTGAAGGATTTGGATAGAAGAAGTGCACAAGCAGAGGAATTTGCAGAAGTGATGAGGGATATACACCTTCAAGTCAAGGATAGTTTATAACAAACCTCAGACAAGTACAAGCATGCAACAGATAGGAAAAGGAGAGATTTGCACTTTAAGGTTGGAGATATGGTGATGATTCATCTCAAGAAGGAGAGACTCCCTAAAGATAAATATACCAAGTTGATGATGAAGAAAATAGGCCCCTTAAAAATCATTCAAAAGTGTGGCAACAATTCCTACAAGATTGATCTCCCACTAGACATTGGTCTTTCTAACACTTTCAATGTTTCAGATATCTATGCATATAAAGGTCCTGTTACTAATGTGTGTAATGTAGGTCAAGATGATTCCAATAGGGAAGAGATGTTACAAGATCTCCCTAAGAAGCCACAGCTTGAAGTTGAGAAGGTACTTGACAAAAGGGTGAGTAAGCTAACAACAAGGCACACCTACTATGAGTACTTGGTCCAATGGAAGGAAAAAACCTTAGAAGATGCAACCTCGATGATAGAGTAGGCTTTGGAGAAGATTGGGTGCAAGGTTCCAGATTTTCCAACCCAAGGGACTTGAGTTTTTTCTATCCCCGGGAGTATGGTGCAAGGAACCTCTTGGTTTTTGATTTCTTTTTTTGTTTGAGTGTTGGATAGGTGGTCTTAGTTCCTAGGATGGTGTTTTGGATCAGTCTGGATTCTATGGATGTAATAAAGAACCTATTTGTAAGGTCAGTTGGCTCTAAGGTCATTTATAAACCTAGAAACCAAATTTGGCTATGAGGTTAATGTAGGGTAGGAGGCATGTTTCTAGGTTGTCTTGAGTTTTTTTAGGCCTAGGATAGGTCTAAAAAGTCTATTAGGGACTTTGGCATTTCAAAAATGCAAAATTGTCAAAAGTTGAAAAAGTTGCTAAGAAATATTTTCCACCAATTGGAAAAGAGGTTCCAATAGCCATAACTAATTGAAAAAAAGTTGTAGCCATTGGGGAAAGGCCTATTTGTTCCTCAGAGATCATCCATGTTGTTGGTTGGATGAAGCATGTAAAGATTTGGTGGTTTGAATAACAAGAAAACTCAGATTTTGCCCAATTTCCATTGTTTTCCGTACTGTACGATCTGAAAGAGAATTTGTTGGCATGGAATTTTGAATTGGTTGGATTGTGGTGTGAAGCCAGGTTCGAATGCAAGTGATCTTAGAGTTTGGAGCAAGTTGTGGGCAGTTTACCAAAAACTGTCATTCTATAACTTGGTTCATAGGGTTTCACCAAAGACATGACCCTAACTTGCAAATCCCATTAAGGAATTCAACAGAATTTTGGGAAATGCAAGTTGAGGGTGTGTACACTAAGACTTCCAAAGGGTGGAATCTAGGAGTGAGGGCTGTTGTGGTTCCCACCAAAACCTAGGTTAAACAAAACCATGTGTTTATCCTAGCCCTTAAGGAGGAATGAGAAAACAGTCAACTAGGGAGTGTTTGGTGACCGGTAAAATGGTGTATTTGGTCTATTAGAAGCCTAAGGAACATGTCCAAGTGGTTATTTTGGACCTGCAACCCCATCTTTAAGTACTTTCTTTGGAAAACAAGCCTAATTAGGCCTATTAGGTCTACTAGCTTAGTAAGTGCTTAGGGGTGCTCTAACAGAGTCAAGTCTCTATCTTTTGGAATTGGATGTAAGTACCAAAAGGGTACTCAGATATGTATTTTTTTTCTAAGGTGTTTTGGGATAATTTTGAATGATTTGGAAAATACCAGCCTGGTAGGGCTATAAGAACTAGGCCTAAATAGGGATTTCTTGACCCAGGTGCAAAAGGAAGTCTCCCAAACTTGGTTGGAAGGATAGGGTGAGTGATATTGATTTTGAAATAGTCCAAACCCTCCTTAGGAAGTGCAGTAGGTGACTGGTTGCATTGGTCTGTGTAGAACCCTAGTTGTGGGGTTGTAATAGGCCTTAGACAAGGCATAGAACTGTGAAATTGGGTCTTCTTACCTTCTTGTTGTCCACTCTACATTAGAGAGGTAAAGTGAGAGAGATGGAATCAGGGAGAGGTTGAAGGAGGGAGAGAGATATTAAGTGAGAGAGAGGGAGGGAGGAAGGCAAGTCTATCTCTCTCTCAAGTCTCTCCCTCTCTTTTTCTCAACCCCTACCTCCCTGTATCTCTCTCGCTTCCCCTCTCTCACTTAGGCTCACTCTCCAGGATCTTCCTATTATATCCCTCTCTTTCCATCAACCCCTCCCTTCTTCCCTCCATCTCTCTCAATTGATCTCCCTCTCCCTCTCTTTCCATCACCCCAATCTCTCCCTTAGCCCATTCCTATCTCTCTATCTCCCTCTCTCCCTCTCCCTCAACCCCTACCTATTGGAAAATGCACACTCCAATGAGAAATTGTAGGTGATTGAAGGTTTTTTCATTGATGGCAATCTTGCATTCATATGATATAGACAAGACAATATACCGACACCAGCAGCAACAGACTCTACACTGGCACATAGGACACTAACAAACAAAGGAAGGATATCGACACCCTGGCCAATAGGAATTTTGTTTATAATGTATTTTTTAATTAATTGTAAAATCATTGTAAGCCGACATGGAAAGTTGTAATATGACTCATATATGTATGAGATTATTGTAGAACATTTTGTAAGAATAGGATACGTGAAATAAGGCAGACCTAATATGCAAATTATAAGTTAGGGGTTTATGTATGAAGCAGAGCTAAAACCGGTATTGGATCTGGCATAGCAGATGCTAATTTGAAGCAGTACAAGACATTGGATTTGTATAATCCATTTTTTATGTCAGTGTGACTTCTTATTTTGTAATTGAGCAGTGAGCTCTAAGTACTTGGCCTTCCTGCATGTGCAGGCCCCTATTGTCAGAGTAATATTCACTTATTGGCCAGTAAGCAAATATTGTGGGTCACAAATCCCATCGAGGTTTTTCCCCCACTGGGTTTCCTTGTTAAACTACTATGTTATGGTGTGCTTTTCATGTGGTTGTTGTTATCTTTGTTTACTGCATTATTTTTGGTTTACCGGTTTACTGTATTGATATACTTTACATGTTTTAAATCGAGTAAATTCTACAACCGGTTAGATATTGATTCGCCCTCCCCTCTCAGTATCTTTGGGAATCCTAACAATTGGTATCAAAGCCTGGTCCTCTATTTTCAGAAGTCTAACAGCTTGAGGAAGATCTTGAAACCGGTAGAGATGGATAACTTGAAGAAACAATTGGAAACAACTCTTTCAGACTATGATACAGAAAAATTGAAGAATATTTGTTGGTATTTTGGTATGGTTTTGTCATTGATGTCAACACCTACTAAAACACTAGCACTCTGGAGATCCAGCAACATTCACTGGCAAGTAAGTAACTATTGCACAGTTACTGGTATATGGTTCACTGACAGCATATAATGATCACCAACACTTGGAATGATATGGAAGACACTTGGTAATGTCGAAGACATCATGTGGACACTTTGTTTTGAAGAATTAATCATTGGTATATTCATATTTGCATATTTTCTTTTACCGGTAAATAGGTCCAGGGTTACCTAGGGTTACACCGACAGGTTTATCTTTTCCAGATCAGCATGGCACGCTATGGAGATGATTTATTATTGTTGTAAATGCATTAAGATGACATGTTTAATCAGTTATTGCATCGGATATCATATTGTTTGTAAAATGTTTTTATTTTAATATCTTGTAGAGTCGACCTACTAAAATTGGTCTTAGGTTATGGTATAAATGTAAGATCTTATTTGTAAGATTGAATATGGAATGCAAAAAAGAATTGTGAAAAGGTATATGCGAGATTAAGTAGAGCTATACACGAAGACATCATTTGAAGGTGAAGCTAGGTTTTTGTAGAAGCATATTAGCATTACACCAGTACTGAATCCAGCATATGAAGATGCTATTCTATGCAGTACATTCTTATTGGATTTAACCATCCAACTGTAGTCAGTGTGACTCCATTCTTGTGATTGAGCAGCAAGCTCTAGGCTGTTGGCCTTTCTGCATGTGTAGACCCCATTTATGTACACTTACTATCTGCAGTAGTATCATCTGATTGTGGGTAAGGTTTCCCACCGTGGTTTTTCCCCTTATAGGGTTTCCACGTACAAATATTGGTGTTATGTGTTGTGGATGACTTTGTGTTTATGTTTCATGCATTAATCTTTACCGATATAGCAATTAATTGTTAACACTGTCTACCGACATACTTAACTGGTTTACCGGTATTAAGCATTAAGTTGGTTAAGTTGTTTTTGGTCTAAATTTATTTGACAACTGATTCACCCCCCCTCTCAATTGTCTCCAGGACCTAACAATATCAAACTTGAAGATGATCTAAAAGATGCTCAAGATATCATTCAAGCACTTCAAGAGAATTACACTATAGCAAGGAATAAAAGAAGAGAACTTTGTGAGAAGATGAAAAGGAAATTCTTAATGATCTAGTAAACAAACTAAGACAAGAGATAAATACAACACAGAATGAGATGCAAGATATGACTATGAGATTTTGCAAAGAAATTGAAGATAGGAAGAAAAATGAAGAAGATCTGACTAGAAGACTGAATGATGCTGCAAATGAAAACACAAAACTTAGTTATGAAAATGACATGTTGAAGATAGATCTGATGCAGACACAAAATGACTCAAATAAACTTATGAGACAAAAAGAAATCTTGGAAAGAGAACTGGCTACTACAAATCAGCACAAGGAGAAATTCAAGAAAAGCTCAGAAGAACTTGGTGACATGCTGAGGAATCATAAACCTAATGGTGACACTAATGGCCTTGGCTTTGAAGTTGCTGAAAGCTTCAGTACTGCAAACACACATGATCATAGAAAACTGGTAAGACAACCAATTTCTTATAAATTTAATGGCAAATGCTTTAACTGTAACAAGTATGGTCATAGAGAAAATCAATGTAGATCTAGAAATTATCAGAACACCAATACACCCACCAATCAGTGTTCTAAATGCAACAAAGTTAGTCATAATTCAGAGAATTGCAAAATGAATGTAAGATGTTATGTTTGTGGAAGATTTGGACACTTATCTAATCAATGCAGAACACACACCGGCATAGGATATGGGAAAGCAATTCAGAAAAACAATGTGACTTGTTATGCCTGTAACAAGATTGGACACATTGCTAAATTTTGTAGAAGCAAGTCCTCACCAACAAATAAGAAAGGTCCTAGTTTGAAAGGTAAAGAAAAGGTTGAAGAGGTAAAGCAAGAATTCTCAAAACAATGGATCAGAAAATTAGAACTGAATGTTGATGGGAATACTTCTCCACCGAAAGAACAGAGTAACACTCCACCAGCAGGAGACTCTTCATCTAATTGAAGGAAAATCCTTTTGAGGGTTTAGCAACTGAATGTAAAATATGCTATTATTCCCTCGGTTGATGGTGAGAAGTTGAGATTACTTCTTTACCAAGAGATAAGTTAAGTTGTGACTTAACCGGCAAGCATTAAATATGGCAGGTGAAGAAAATAACATTATAAAACAAGTGTTTTGGCTCCGTTTTCATTTCACCAAGCATTCAAATCTTTGAGAGCGCGAAAATCCCGAGCAAAGGCATTCCAAACAACGAAGCGAAGTAATCTATCAAATATTTCATCCCTAAGAAAGATTAAGGTATTTATAGCTATGGCATCCTCATCTACTCCTGAATTTATTGCAAACCCTACTATTGTTGAAGTTATTAAATGCCCTAGACCCGTATTCCAAGTAGTTCCCAAAATTGCAAAGAAAGATGATAGTTTAGGTGCATTTTCTCAAAGACCTAAAGGGGTAGTATATGCTGAAGACCCTAGAATGTATATACACTGTCATATTGATGAACTAGGTGATGAGGAAATTAAGAATATGTATGAATCTATGATTTGTGATGAATCAGGAAATGTCAAACCTAAACATAAGCTAATAGAAACCCTAGGTTTTACAGAAATCCTTAGTATCCCAGATTTTCCCAAGTTCATGGTGAATTCTTCTAGTTGGACTCTATTCACAAGATTACTAAAGAAGCAGTAAAGGATGTGATAGGGTTACCCTCCACCGGCAACAGACCTGACAAAACTAAGAAGGTCTCAAATGACATAGTGATAAACCTAACCGGTGCAACATTCGACAAAAGGTCTCTAAGGGTAAATGATGTAACAGATATCAATGTCAAATTTATCAGTATGATCTTAGGTTACAAGACTACACATGCAAATAGGTTAAACTCCATTTCTAGCCTATGCATTGAAAGTGCCTATGATATGGTAAATGATAATACAAGGATAGACATATGCAGATGGCTTAAAGATGAACTGATTGATAATTTGGGAAAGATAAAGAAAGACAAGAAAGGAACATTCAGATTTGGAAACCTACTTGTTTGTCTGATGCTATATATAACCAAACAAGTACTTGGTATTGGCACCAAAGACTTTGGATATGATATACTGGTAGGAAAACAACTATCAGTATTAGAGAACAACATGGGAGAGAACAGGGAAAAGAACTTAAATGAGTATTTTTAGGCTTCGAAAGCTCAAATGAAAACAAGAGTAAGGTTATCACAAGCTATTGTAGATAAGTACCAAAAGGAAATTTGTTTTGTAATAAAGAAAGATGAAATTTGGATGGAGGTAGTCATTCCTAGAACCATCTGGGTCACTGAAATGGGGTATGAGACTGATGACAACATAATAGAAACCTATGCAAAAGCCCTCCTAGAAGCTCCTAAGGAACCTTAAGAAGAAGTATTTAGCAATACTGAAACTATAGAAAGTTAAATTCAATCAAAGAAAAGAGTTAAAAAGGTTGAGGCAACTGTTAGAAAAGGAACCTGGAAGGCAAAAGCTATTAAAGAAGATGTGCTAAAGAAAACCGGTATAACTGAAGGTGAATTAGAAGCAGTCCAACTGGAAACACACCTTTCACCGATGGGAACTTCCTCAGAAAGTGACATGCCTGCAATATTCAAGAGAGTTGAGAGGAAGAGAAAATCTTCACCGACACCTTCTCCTACACCAAAAAGACAGAAGCAACAAGCAGTAAGGCCCCCGGCAAAGAAATTAACTCCAAAGAAAAAGAAGTTGACTCCTAAGAAGAAGTCAAAACAAACTATAGCTCCTATTGATAAATTGCTAGATGAAATTATTGTGGATGGCACGTTGAAGAATATTAGCAAGCTGTATAACACACTATCTGCTGATGACAAGGAGAAAGTAGAGAACAGTGTAATATTACACTTAGATATTTTCAAGAAATTTTTATGCAAGTTGTTGATGAAATACCGACAAATCTATACAACAGACTAGAAGCTAGAAGAGTAGCTATTGTTGAGCTTATAAGAAATTAAAGATTGAAAAATTACTTGTTGTACATCTTGTTAACTCACCAGATGAGATAGATCAATTGATCTCTGAGGCTAACCGGTCAGTATTTTCAACTGCTCACCGGCATGTAGCACTAATGGCAGGGAGAGTGAATCAGATAACTGAGGAAACAGCAGATGCATGGGATATATTCCTAGTAGAAAAAGAAAAACAAGAAGAGTATCAAAAACCTAAAACCTTCAAGGTATATCAAAAGAATAAAGGACAAAGCAAAGGACTTAAAATGTTGACTTAGTCCAAGATTAGAGTATCTGATTTCTTTAAGAAAAGATATATCTGAGGCTTTGGTTCCTAGACTAAAGACATCAGAAGAGAAAATGCACATACTCACCGGTATAGTGCAGAGAATCCATGAGGCTATAAAAGATAGTAAAATATTCAGCAACGACATCAATTCAATTTTGACAGATATTTTTTAGAGTTTAACCCACCAATTACAAGAAACTAGGTAGGACTCCACTGACAGTGAATGACAGCCTTTGTCATTGATGTCAAAGGGGGAGTAGAGGCTATGAGAAAAAAGATCAGCAAATGGCTCATCAGCTCAAGGGGAGCTCATATTTTTTTTTGTGGTAAGGCAATTCTGGTAGACTCATTTTTGGATGACACTTTTTGGATTTTTCTCATGAGTGTTGCCATCAATGCCAAAGGGGAAGATTGTTGGCAAATGCACACTCCAATGAGAAATTGTAGGTGATTGAAGGTTTTGTCATTGATGGCAATCTTGCATTCATATGATACTGAAAAGACAATATATTGGCACCGACAGCCACAGACTCTACACCGACACACAGGACATCGACAGACAAAGGAAGGATACCGGCACCCTGGCCGACATGAATTTTGTTTATAATGTATTTTGTAATTAATTGTAAAATCATTGTAAGCCAACATGGCAAGTTGTAATATGACTCATATATGTATGAGATCATTGTAGAACATTTTGTAAGAATAGGATAGGCAAAATAAGATAGACCTAATACGCAAATTATAGGTTAAGGGTTTATGTATAAAGCAGAGCTAAAACCGGTACTGGATCTGGCATAGTAGATGCTAATTTGAAGTAGTACAAGAAATTGGATTTGTATAATCCATTTTGTAAGTCAGTGTGACTTCTTATTTTGTAATTGAGCAGTGAGCTCTAGGCACTTGGCCTTCTTGCATGTGGAGGTCCCTATTGTAAGAGTAATATTCACTTATTGGCCAATAAGCGAATATTGTGGGTCACAAATCCCACTGAGGTTTTTCCCTCGATGAGTTTCCTCATTAAACTACTATGTTATGGTGTTCTTTTCATGTGGTTGTTGTTATCTTTGTTTACTACATTATTTTTGGTTTACTGATATACTGTATTGATATACTTTACATGTTTTAAATCAAGTAAATTCTACAACCGGTTAGATGTTGATTCACCCCCCCCCTCTCAGTATCTTTGGGAATCCTAACACTACCTTCCTTCCTCTCTCTCTTACTTGGGATCTCTCTTTGGTATCTCCCTATATTTTCATCAAACCCCCTTCCTTCTCTCTCTCCCCCTCTAATTGCATCAACCCCTACCCCCCTCACTCCATCTCTCTCACCTGGGCTCTCTCTCTCTCTCTCTCTCTCTCTCTCTCTCTCTCTCTCTCTCTCTCTCTCTCTCTCTCTCTCTCTCTCTCTCTCTCTCTCTCTCTCTCTACCTTGGATCTCTCCCTCTCTATCCATCCCTTCCTCCCTCTCTCCCTTATATATCCCTCTCTTTCCCTCAACCCCTCCCTTCCTCCCTTCATCTCTCCCACTTGATCTCCCTCTCAAGTCTCTCCCTCTACGTAGCCCCTCCTCCCTCTCAGAGAGAGAGAGAGAGAGAGAGAGAGAGAGAGAGAGAGAGAGAGAGAGAGAGAGAGAGAGATGGAGAGAGGGATGGAGGGAGAGTGAGAAAGAGGAAGAGGAAGGTGGGTGTTAAGGGAGAAACTAGAGGGAGAGAAAACCCAAGTGCAAGAGAGGGAGGAAGGGAAAGAGAGGTAGATACCTAAGAGAGAGAATGCTAATACAAGAATGTTGAACTAAAATTTAACTAAGTCTGAAATTTATGTGAATTCTCTAAAAACTAGAATCTGCATTATTACTCCTAGAAATCTGAAACCACTCTCAAACATCCTGACAATATATACATAAAATATAACTTAAAGTATAAGTCACAAATGTGACTTATACTTAAATGTTATATTTTATGTATATATTCAGAGAGAGAGGAAGTGAAAGAGAATGATAATTTACAGTTTCAAAATTAAAAATGCACTTGCCAAATTCCAAATTCATTTGGCGCACACCTTATTTGGCATGCACAAAAGGGCTTGATGGGGGCAAAAAAAAATTTGGCATCTTTTTGGTCCTCCATCTTGGTGCACTTTCCCCCACACACAGATATATATATATATATATACCCCCTCTTAATCATATCGATGTTTCTTTCTACCTCTATCTCTCTATCTCTCCCCTTGTCCCTCTCTCTTACTCTATATCTCTATCTCTATATCTATTTCTCTCTCTTAATTTTTCTCTCGCTCCTTTCTCTATCTCTTCTATCCATATTTTAATCCAACCCTACCTTCTTATCCCTCTATCTCTCTTGTTATTATGTTCTCTTTCCCTATCCCTCCCAATCTCTCTAAATAACCCTCTATTTATATCTCTCCCTCTCTTTATATCCCTCTCTATCTATTGATCTATCTCTCCACCCCCCCCCCCCTCTCTCTATTTTTACTCTTCCTATACCTCTATATCTATATCACTTTGCCTCTCTATCTTTATCTCTCCAAATTCATTCTTCCATCTCTCCCCTATCTTTCTCTAATTATATATCCATCTCTCTCTACTCCTATATGTCTTTCTTTCTCTAACTCTATCTAGATATCATTTACTACCTATATTTTCATCTTTGTATCTCTCCTTGTCTCTCCCTCTCAATTTGATTTATCTCTTATATCTCTATCCTTCTCTCCTCTCTCTTTATACCTCCATCTCCATCTCTATCTACTTACCCCCACTATATCTCCCTCTTTATATCCCTATATCTTTCTCTTTATCTCACTCTCTCACTATTTTAGACATAACACGAGCCTATTGGTAATGGATCCTATTTATCTTCCTAATTTAGAGGTTTTGTTTCATTTGTGCTCGGATCCCTACAAGTGGATGCATAGTTGATTTGAAGCAAACACTTGTCCATTAAGACATTTTTTTTAGCAAACAACATGAATTGATAAATGGCATACCAATTGACCTTCCATGCCTCTTTGACATACCCATTGCACACCAATGTGCAATTGCTAGTTTTAGTATTATTATTATTTTATTTTTATTTTAAAGCATATTTATGTGAAAAAATTATGGTGTGTACAGAGAAGATATAGTTGAGTAAGATGTCACAAAATCCATACAATGTCATCCGAACTCGTGAAAATGCATGACATAAATAGAGAGGATAGTATTGGAACAAGTTATTAGAGATCGGGAATAGTGGTTTTCCATACAAAATGTCACATGTTATAAGAGATTGGAAACTATTTTTCATATAAATCAGGGGAAGAGCACTAATAGGGAATCATATTTCAATAATCAATCACTCTATGTACACCCAACCTCCCAATTATTAATTTTAAAGGAGCTAGAAAAATGATAATGAAAAGTTCATTGAAAAGTTTCACATGTATCAATAGCTGATCAATTTTTAACTTGTTTGGTCCAATAGCTGATCAGTTTTTAGCTTTTTTGATCCATAATGGGCCCATTTGTGCACCACTACTAGGATATATGTGCACAACTACTAGGACATTTGTCCATAAGTATTGGCAATTTTGAGTGGATGATTATTGGAACATCTTTAAGTAGGTATCGGGTGACACATTCAAATGTATACTTTTTGACCTTTGTGTGCATAATTGATCCCACAACATCTATTGTTACTACCTAGAAGCCAAAACCTTAGCTATAAGCAATTAAGTCCTATACAAAGACAACAAAAAAAAATCATCGAAATACAACATATTGTTCAGGATATGTGGATATACGAAGTTAGCTATAACCACTACTGGTACACTTCCCCTATGGCATGCTAGATATTTAGTGATGATTGAATTATTTTAGGTATTTTAAGGTTGTAATCTTATTAGGGATTTTCTAAAATATCTTACAATATTTTTAGGAGGTTTTATAAATTTTAAGTCTTATCAATTTTTAATAATTGAAACCTTAAAAATTTAAACATCAAATCTTTGTATGTTAGTGATCTTATGATTATTTTTTACCAACAAGAAATGTTAAATCTATAATTATATAGTTAACAAAAAAATTATAGATAAATGACATGTAGTAGAAACTTTTTAGAAAATAGGTGAGAAAGGTTGGCAATGTCTACATAGAGATCAAATTGCACCTAACAAGAGAATTACTTTGCATTAATTAATTAATTTTAAAATAAAAAATAATTGTATCCTGATTTTTAATTAAATGTAAGATAATTTTCTTGGTAGGTGCAAATTGATCTCTGCATAAACAATTCCACAAACTTTCAACCCACTCCAAAGACCTCTACTTAAATTTAAAACACCTGAGTCTATCATGACCCCCTTCTCTGTCCCTTATTAGTTATTAAACTTAATATGCTTGTGCGATGAAACATGTGTGTGAAAATACTAAGGATTAAAAAGAAATATATTTAATCAAGCAACACAAAAACATCATAAATAGGTCAAGATTAGAATGATAAAATCAAAACAAGCATAAAAAGATAACACAAATGCAAACCAAATGTGCTCTTCGATTTGATTATTCCTCAATTTTATGTGCGCTCAATGACCTCTTCAGATGCTCAATATTGTTCCATGATGTTGATGAAAATGATGATGGATAAATGGATGAAGATGATGAAGTGTGAGTTGAGTGATAATTCCAGCAGAGTAATGGTATGGTTATATGAAAGTGGATTATTTTGGCATTATGACGATATGATGTATGAAAAGTGGATCATTTTGGCATTATGATGCTACGATGTATGAAAGGTGGATGAAATGCATAGAAAAGGGAGGGTTTATAAAGAAAATGAGAGGGAGGATAGGATATGAGAGAATGCAGTACTTGTCCTCAAGAAGGACAAGTGGCACTCCAAAGAGAGCCAAGTGGAAGGACGACAAGTGGCTTCAAGAGGGAAGACAAGTGTCCCAAAGGAGGGACACATGTCTTGGGAAGGAATGACACATGTCTATTTGGTGAATAACAACCCAAATATAGGATATTTTCCAATATTTGGAAAATAGGGAATATGCACACATGTGAGAGGGGAGGTTAGAAGGGATAGGATGAGGTTGGTTAGGGAGGATAGGGTAGTTAGAACCCACGGGTAAGGATAGGGGGGAGGTTAAATGAGGGTTAGGTTAGGCAGTTATAAAGTAGGAGACATGTGACAAATTTAAATAATTATTTAAATGGGGAGAGGGAAATTAATTAATTTAGAATTAATTAATTGAAGAGGAAATGGGAGGTGGTATTAATTAATTAGGATTTAATTAATGGGATAGGAGAAAAAGCTAATGAATTAAATAAAATAAAAGTGAATTTATTTTATTTAATAAAAGAAGGGTTAAAAAGGCAGATTTAATTGATTAACAAGGTTAATCAATTAATAGGCTAGGGTCATGGCCTATTTAATTAAATTAAATTAGCCAACGGGGATAGGATGCAATAATTAATTAAATAATATGAATTATTTAATTAACATAAGCAACTCAGGGGTTTAAACTTGATTAAATTAATTAACCAAATTTAAGTGTCTACAATACTTATTAAGTTGGATCACACATTAATTGATATTTTAAAATCTATTTTTTAAAAATCTTTGATTTTGTAAAAAGTAAGATAATTTAATGTTTTTATTTTAAATAATAAATTCAAGCTACAATTTTCTTTTCAATTATAATTTTCATTAATATAAGCTCCCATAATAAGGGGTGAATGGAATCATTATGGAGCCTAACTATTTTGGGGAGGAATCTAACCAATGAGAGAAAATGAAAAGAAGTTGAGAAGGCAACTTTGTTGTGAAGCTTATTATAGCCAATTATTTGCAGTGGAGGAGGACTTGTGATGACTACTTTCTTTCGTTGAAAGAGGCTAAAGATAGCTATTGGTAAGATAAGAAAAGGGGAAAATTGATGCATAGAAAGAAGTGGGATCAAAAAAGTACGATAATATAAGTAACTAAGAATGGTGTATGGAGGATTTTAGTGGGTGAGAAGAAGGAATACCAATGGACAAGAGATAAAAGACTCATCCCATGAGGAATGAGAAAAGGGAAAAATAAATATTAAATAAATATTGTCTCCCAAGCTACCCTATCATAGTAAGCTTACTTTTTTAGCCAATGGCATTGTATTATATTTAGCAAGTGTTATTTTTGGAAGAAACGAAACTTGAAATAAATGTTTTTAGGGTAAGAGAAAGAAAGGTGATAATAATTTTTCTTCAAGATGTTATTATTTCTTCTAGCTTCCTCAATAACTAACTAGATATCCATATTAAAAAAAATTGAACACTTTTGAAGGAAAATGATGATGAAATCACTAGGGCCCAATGCCTTCTCTAGAGGAGGAGATAAAATAGTTAGTGGGTAAACCCATATACAATTGCTTCACTATGAAAATTAGTCCAATCTAAAGGAAACTATTAATACATTTTTAATGTGATATGCTCTTTTGAGAATTCTATTTACCATTTCACCAAAAGAAGTAGATTGGATCGTGAAACTCATAAGAGAATCTTAACACAATTGAACAATCTATTAAAGGAATATAGAAAAATAAAATGAGTCGAAGTGTTTGAAAACATTTTTTCTCTTTGCAAGAATTTAAATGGAGTCATTAAAAATGTTTGTTTCACCAAAATGTAAGATTGAAATCGAGTTCTTCGAAAGAAAATTAAATTTCCTTTGAGAATCAAACATTCTTTTACATTTGGATGAATCAAATGTTACTTAACAACCTAATATATCATTTTTATAATATTTATAATTGTAATGGGGTGAAAATAGGGTATTAACTGGTTTAGCTATGAAAACAAGGAATAACATTAAATTTTCATAAATAATTATATTAAAGGGAGGTGGAATAAATAGATTCAATACCAAAGGATGAATGCTAATTGAATTTTGATGATCCCTCTGTTTGAGTTGAAAATGATCTATGGAAAGTTGAAAATTGAATGCTAGATCTAGGGTGAAAGGTGTAAAATTAACATAAATCAACATGAATGGGTACTTTCAAATTTGATATGTAGACATGTGTATAGATCTAGGACAAGGAAGCTAAGAAGAACTTGTATCTGGAATCTAAGCCTGAAATTGCAGGACAATGGCGCTCTAAGTAACCCTATCCTTAGAAACATTGGATGTGGACAATGAATATTTTTCTAGGATCAAAATGTAGTTCTGAATGTCCTCATAAGTTTTGTCAAAAAGTTAAACAAGGTGTGTGGGGAAACCTTGTCCTTGTCCTTTCACTCTGTTGTTCACCAAAAGTGATAACCCAAGAACACCTGCAATCCTTCTATGAAATGGCCAATTTCAATCTACAAAACACATCAGGGCTTGGACAACATAACATAGGACCCTAATTGATCCTCCTGCACTTCAGGTTCTGCTAGACCTAGGGGGGGACATGCTTTGATGCTTTGAATACAACGATTACAAACACACAACTGCATCAACACTAAGCACATAGATCATTTCACAAGCTCAACAAGTTAGGAAACACTACATATTGGCTAGATCTGTACAAACAATAAGATGGAATAGAGCTTTGAAAGAATGGAACACACACCCCTAAACATGAAGGGAAATTAGATTTTCTTTTAAAATGTGTATCTGAAAACATCCCCAAACTTGCAAGACCAGTGCCTTGTTCATTGGGCAACAGAGTCTCACACAGAATTGCAAATATGTCAATCACAGCTGCAAATTTGTTTTCCTTATAGAATATCCCTGCATTAACACCCTATATTAATGCATTACTCAGATCCATTCACAACATTATCAAATCTGGGACACATTCCATTATTCATGATTGATTACAGAATTTAAAACCTTCATTGAAGGATACCCACAAACAATCACACAACTTCCTTGAAATTGACAAATTTCATCCTCCTTGAGGATTGAATTCATAATACTGAAATGCATACACAGAGACAATATGGTGGGAAATTACTCATGCCTAACACAAGTAAAACCTGCAACTAGAAAACACATCTTGAATGCTGCACTCAAATCCTCTATACCATGAAACCAAACAAAAGCATTTACAAACTTGGGTCAAGATATTCAGAAAATGGAAGCCATCAAATCTGGAACATTTTTCCAAATTTTTTGGAACCCTTACGAATGAGAAGAATTGAGAATAAGAAGAGGAGGGAAAGATCAGATCTACAATCGAAATTGCCAAGTGTCTATTTTCTCTAACTGAAATTCTTTAACTTCTTCTTTCCCGTGGAAACTACTCTTGAAATATCCCATATTTGTTAAAATTAACTACCTGATCGGATTCCTCACTCTGAGATATTTTCAAAAACATATAATACTTCATATTTTGGCCAAAAATATAGTCCTGGGCAAATTAATCATTCACGTGTGCACAATCATTTAAATTTTTGAATTATTCATATAGTTTGCACTATGTAATTAACATGATTTTAATTTTTATTTTTTCCTCCATTTTGGCCTGACGCCTTGCCATGTGTCAGGATCTGATTGGTCGATGGGGTCCACTAGGCACCACCTGGGATGACACCTCATCACTCCACCACATGTCTGCTTGCTTGTTGTCCACCTAGGTGCCACCTCTACGCCACATCATCGCCACCTGGATAGAACCTACTTGCTGGACACTTGACTATACCTACCATGTCATCGCCACCTGGACTTTGCCATTTTGCATTTCACCTTTCGCCATTTCACGGCCTCTAACGGGTGAGCATCTTCGCAGACCGTTGGATCAACCCGTACTTGCTCGATCTTTACCACTTTGTTTTCACTTCATTTTCAGTCTGAGCCTTTCGCCATTTTGTGGACCTTAACTTTGGTGCATCTCACCTTTGCGAAGTCACGCCGACCGTCGATCCTCTCCAAACCTGCTCACTGGTTAAGTCGGCCTTTCTCTGCAAAATTTTTCCCATCTGCCTCGGGAAGCATGCCTGCATGGGGTCCACCTATCGCCATCTGTCACCTCCTCTGATTGCCTTGGGATTCATGCCCAAGCATGTGGGGGCGCCCAACGAGCACCATCCGTCAAAAGATTTGATGGCTTTGACACTATGGATGTGTGGAGTATTTGTTATAAATACCAAAAAATTGCATTTCGCAGCCAATGTGGGCTATTGCCTTTTGCCTGGCACTGTGTATTCTGGAGCTTTTTCTGAGACTTTAATGGCACCTTGCCTGGGGGTTTCAATGCTACAATCACATAGAGGGAAAACACCAAGGTCGTGGCATCAAGAAATATACCTCCTGATGAAATTTGATTAAATTTTAATGCCTCCCGAACTCCTCCATTTCCACACAAAGAAAACCACACCATAATAGGGAGAGGTTGCTGGCAAAAATGTAGAATGTTAGTTTTACATTTGCTAACTTTATTGGCTTGAAATTTCTTTGGTGCCCTTTAACTTCTCATGGCTAGCCAAGGAGCATGTTAGCTGAGCGTGGAACTTAATCTTACACCTGTAAACTGTATTTTTTGAAATTCTTAATTGCCCCTTTCTCCAAACATGCTCTGCGCAGGGTTTTCACTGGGTTTTGCTTGGTTTTCAATACATACCAAGTTTCATACACTTCAGCTCACCCACCACGTAGAGCTTTATGCCTGCCAATGTACATTCATTGAAGTTGCTGTTGTTTGCATTTCTTCAAGACTTCAATGCTGCCACACAAGGAAGAGGATTTAATTTCATCTACTAATTACTTTTGCTTGAAGTTTCCTGAGCTATTTTGTAACCCATGCAGAGGGAGAGCTCATGAGGAGGAACTTGACTGCTGCATACATTTTGCTATTATTTCAATAGCTAAAGCTTAAACACCAAACCAAGTGAAGGAAGGATGCTAGCAAGGGAGCTCCAATTCAAATATGCTTTAACCAGTAGCCACAGTGAGGATTCGGCATGAAGATACACATACTGATTGCATTGCTTTGAAGTTTTAAAAAAAAAAAAAGTCTACTCCAATAACCATCGCCTTCCATTGCATGTATTTGTTTGGAGTTTGAATGCTTTCTCACTTTATGTGCCAGCTGTGAATTGCATTACTTAAGAAGTTCAAACCTCCCACTCCATTCTCACAATAACAAAATCATGCGGAAGATCCGCAATATATACTTGTTTTCTCTGATGTAAATATCTGTACTTTATAATAATTGAGCCTCCACTCATCAGCAATAACTTTGGAACGTCACACTTATTCTCAGCACACCACATGTATTTCAACATCAATTCTTGCTGCATTTATACTCTAGTGCCATTGGCACTCACCATTTTCTATTCCTTGAGATATTCAAATTGTTTATTTACTGATAGTGAGAAAAAGACATATGGTCTGAAGTGTGTTTTATAATGACCATGCATGATTTATTAATGTTATGATAAAAATTGTCACATTCTCTCAAAATGGAGGCGACAAAAATGCACTGCAACTATACCCAACTTGGTTCTAGAAGATACATATTTTTCTTTAAGACTATTTCGCCATAAAATTGATGCATAGGCATGAGCCAGGTCGGGCCCCAAAGTGGGTCCGACTAAAAAAAATTTCGTTTTCAAGCAACTGGCCTTCGAAATGCTTTAGACACCTTAAGCTTACCTCTGGGAACGATCGGCATCGTTTTCAGATCATTAATCCGTATTTTATGATTTTCAGGCACTTGCACCACATTTTCACATTTAATTGCGAAGACATAATTTTCAAACCTGTCAAAACACCTTTCTGGATCTTGAAAATTTACAAGTGTGTACTCTGATATACAAGCATGAACACTGCCAAGTGGTTTCTCAAGACGAGTCCCGAGTGAAGAGCTATTAATTGGCGAAAATGACCAACTGGCTTTGTCGACACTGCGGACCTGATGAAGTCAATGTTCTGGCAACACATGATGCCTTTCTCAAAAATATCAAACGATCTCCGTAGGCCCTCAAATTTGAAACATAGGTACCTTGAAGTACATACTAAATCTTTGAATTCTCAGTTTGACCAAAATCTTGACACGATGCAAATGGTGCACTCATAAAAACAACTACTTTAACTAATGTAGCATTGAAAGTACGGATAACTGAAAACGATGGCTAAATTAGCTCTTTTGAAAACCGATCAAATGGATTGACAAAGGCTTGAAATTTGAAATATAGCTTTTCATTTATATCAGCATTAACCTGGAACAAACATTCTGACATGATACCCACTGAGGCAACTTTTACACTTGTGCAAAACAGGGCTCCGACTAGCTGTCGAAACAGGGACTTGCCAAAACACACAAACTGCAAACTGATTTGGCTTCAAAAACTGAGCAAATGGATTCATCAAGACTTGAAATTTTGTAGACTAACTCACATTTATGCATAGAATTAAATCCATTTTGAAATTGTCCATGACGATCAACAGGGAAAAAGATGTAATCGCTCAAAGTAGGCTACTCAATAAAATCTGCATTTGTGCCTAAAATGCACTTTCAGCTCACCCCTCGAAATGGGTACCTGATAAACTCATCCAAATTGAATTTTGAAAGGTGCACATCACTAAATAGGCCAAATGAAAGGTGTAGGACATGTTTCCTGAGCCTTACCCTTTGAAAATCAACGGCTCCATTTTACCCTCTCTCAAACTAGGCCATTCAAACTGACTTATTTAGATACTTTTCTGACATGCAAAGCAAAATTTTGAATTGGGCCTCTAAACTTGACTCAAAATTAATGAGTCCCAATAGTGGCTCTAACTGGGGATGGTTGATTGCAAGATCAACACAAGAATCTAGAATCTATGGTTAAGCAGACCACCCAATAAATGGAAACACTTCTCTTCTCTTCTCTTCTCAAAAACAGGGCTTCCTTATTCTACCTAGACAGCAAGACACTTTATTGAAAACCACACAACTGAAGCAAAGCAACTGTACAAAATATACAACTTACAAATGGCCCTGGGCCGTCAAAACTAAAATCAATTCTTACCTCTGTCAAACAAATGATTTTCATTTCCACAAACTAGAGGTAAGCTAAAAGTTTCATTATTATCTGCCTGATCAATCACACTTCCATTTCTAATCAGCTGATCATATAACACATAATCAATAACATGTTCATAATCATAAAATCCTTGAAAACCAAACAAATGTTGTGAGGGTTGATCACTAGGTGACATAAGAGTGCCATACTCTTTACCATTCTTTCCCAGTTGAAATGAAAAGTGGCCTAACTTATTCTGAAAGTTGAAAACATCAGGCACATCTCTATTGCTAGTTTGCTCAAATGATGAACACTTTTCCACGATAATGGCTTGCAAACTAGAGAGGAAAACTTCCTCATAACATGACTACAATTCATCTTCATGCTGATCACAATTTCTATCAGCCTCTTGCACAAGTAAAAACACATGATCATCACTTATCAATGGTTCATTTCCCACTTGCAAATCAAGGAAAATTATTTCAGACTTGTCATGCCTTTTAACAGCAAGATCCACACAATGCATACCAAAATCTAAGTTCATATCAACATATGAATCTACATTATCACACCTATCAACTGTATATGCATTTTCATCTTGTCCATCACTCAAATAAAAAATAGGGAGAGAATCAACAACATATGTTTCATACTTCACACTCTCAAAAACATCATCAGTATCATAACATGTACTGGTTGGGTATGAGAGATTGAGCACATGTTTGGATGCATACCTCTGAAAATCAGCAACTAGGAGCTCTGAAATTAGTTCACTACTTAGTGAACCTTCTTCATTTCCATTTTCCTTGGCTTCATCCTCTGAGCTATAAACATTGTCCCAATCTAATAAAGGTATTAAATCAACAATGCTCATGTCTCTATGCATATTTGTTTCATCATTACAACAACTCGCATCTACATCATAGCCTTTACAATGCTACTCATAAAGTGTTGCTATATGTTGCAACATAGTTTCATAACTTCGGTTGCAAATATTTTGTGGATTGAACTTAACAACAAGGTGATCTACATCATCAAGATCTAAAACCTCAATGGGCTCATGATTACTCGAACAATTACTTATGTTCTCAAAAGTTTCTTCTTGCTCTGAATACACATTTAAACTACCATGCTGAGAATAAGAATCACCTTCAACATCATAGGAGGCATATCCACTGATGGATTCATCTCCCTCACTATCCTCAATCTTGTGTACATTTTCAGATTTAATTAATTCAATCTCATCTATCCATTCTTTGATACATGCAACACTCTCTTCTCTCAAGGTTGTAGACCAATTAACTGAGTCAGGCTCATCAAGCTCTAAAAATAATTCAATAAAAATAGACTCATGGGGTCTAGCATCAGTTGAAATCTCATTCAATGCAGCTGTAAATCTTTCATAGAAAACATATGATGACTCTTCTTTTCTTTTCCCTACTTTCCTTCTTAAAAACCAAACAAACTTCTCTTGGATCTTTTGAAGACATACTTTAATTTCTCTATCAATCTCTTTCAGATTTGACAAAGGATTTTCAGATCTAGGAGCTACATCTAGATCCATCAGGGTTATAACATCTACTAAACCATTATTATGCTAATGCATTTTACTATTTCATAAATTCTTTTCAAAACATTGCAGTCACTAATTTTCAGAATTATACACACTTCTCCCATCACTTAACTGAAATTTATTTCAAAACATGAAGCATGCATACTACAAATTTCTTTTCCTTTCTATGGTGATTGTTTCACCTTATAAGGAACATGAATTGTCTCATTAATACTTTGAGGAATACCGAGAGAAAAATTATTGTTGTTGTTCACTTCACTTCTGACTGGAAATTTGAAGAACTCCTACAAATCTCAAGTTCGTTCTTACAGAGTCACCACCTCCCTGAAGAGGAATAAAACTTAACCATTGATCTTCACTCTTAAACACTTTCAGATTTCTGGGTTATATCACACACAACAGAGTCACATAATATTTTCCAAATTTTCATAGCAACAAGAGTTCTCAAGTTATACGCTTACAAATCTGAAAATAACTTTCAGATTTGTAAACTTCTAAGACTCTTCCCCAAATGAATTTTGGCTAGACTCATGGGATTCGATTCAACATGAATTATTACAACACTTCCCCAGCAGAGTCGCCAGTTTTGTTGTTCACCAAAAGTGATAACCCAAGAACACCTGCAATCCTTCTATGAAATGGCCAATTTCAATCTACAAAACACATCAGGGCTTGGACAACATAACATAGGACCCTAATTGATCCTCCTGCACTTCAGGTTCTTCTAGACCTAGGGGGGGACACCCTTTGATGCTTTGAATACAACAATTACAAACACACAACTGCATCAACACTAAGCAGATAGATCATTTCACAAGCTCAACAGGTTAGGAAACACTACATATTTGCTAGATTTGTACAAACAATAAGATGGAATAGAGCTTTGAAAGAATGGAACACACACACCTAAACATGAAGGGAAATTAGATTTTCTTTTAAAATATGTATCTGAAAACATCCCCAAACTTGCAAGACCAGTGCCTTGTTCATTGGGCAACAAAGTCTCACACAGAATTGCAAATATGTCAATCACAGCTGTAAATCTATTTTCCTTATAGAATATCCCTACATTATTACCTTATATTAATGCATTACTCAGATCCATTCACAACATTATCAAATCTGGGACACATTCCATTATTCATGATTGATTACAGAATTTAAAACCTTCATTGAACCCACAAACAATCACACAACTTCCTTGAAATTGACAAATTTCATCCTCCTTGAGGATTGAATTCATAATACTAAAATGCATACACAGAGACAATATGGTGGGAAATTACTCATGCCTAACACAAGTAAAACCTGCAACTAGAAAACACATCTTGAATGCTGCACTCAAATCCTCTGTACCCTGAAACCAAACAAAAGCATTTACAAACTTGGGTCAAGATATTCAAAAAATGGAAGCCATCAAATCTGGAGCATTTTTCCAAATTTTTGGATCCCTTACAAATGAGAAGAATTGAGAATAAGAAGAGGAGGGAAAGATCAAATCTGCAATTGAAATTGCCAAGTGTCTATTTTCTCTAACTGAAATTCTTTACCTTCTTCTTTCCCATGGCAACTACTCTCTAAACATCCCATATTTGTTAAAATTAACTACCTAATCATATTTCTCACTCCGAGATCTTTCCGGAAACATATAATACTTCATATTTTAGCCAAAAATATAGCCCTGGGCGAATTAATCATTCACGTGTGCACAATCATTTAAATTTTTGAATTATTCATATAGTTTGCACTATGTAATTAACATGATTTTTATTTTTATTTTTTCCTCCCTTTTGGCCTGACGCCTTGCCATGTGTCGGGACCTGATTGGTCGATGGGGTCCACTGGGTGCCACCTAGGATGACACCTCGTCACTCTGCCACATGTCCGCTTGCTTGTCATCCACCTAGGTGCCACCTCTGTGCCACATCATCGCCACCTGGACAGAACCTACCTGCTAGACATTTGACTGTACCTACCACGTCATCGCCACCTGGACTTTGCCATTTTGCATTTTGCCTTTCACCATTTCGCGGCCTCTAACGGGTGAGCATCTTCAAGCTCTGAAATCGCGCAGACCGTCGGATCAACCTGGACTTGCTCGATCTTTACCACTTCGTTTTCGCTTGATTTTCGGTTTGAGCCTTTCACCATTTCGCGGACCTTAACTTTCGTGCATCTCGCCTTTGTGAAGTCACGCCGACTATTGATCCTCTCCAAACCTGCTCGTTGGTTAAGTCGGCCTTTCTCTGCAAAATTTCGCTCATCTGCCTCGAGAAGCGTGCCTACGTGGGGTCCACTTGTCACCATCTGTCACCTCCTTCGGTCACCTTGGGATCCGCACCCACATGTGTGTGGTCCACTTGGGCACCCAACGGGCACCATCTGTCAAAATCCTTGATGGCTTTGACACTATGGATGTGTGGAGTATTTCTTATAAATACCAAAAAATTACATTTCCCAGCCAATGTGGGATATTGCCTTTTGCCTGGCACTGTGTATTTTGGAGCTTTTTCTGAGACTTTAATGGCACCTTGCCAGGGGGTTTCAATGCTACAATCACACAGAGGGTAAACACCAAGGTCGTGGCATCAAGAAATATACCTCCTGATGAAATTTGATTAAATTTTAATGCCTCCCAAACTCCTCCATTTCCACACAAAGAAAACCACGCCATATCAGGGAGAGGTTGTTGGCAAAAATGTGGAATGTTAGTTTTACATCTGCTAACTTTATTGCCTTGAAATTTCTTTGGTGCCCTTTAACTTCTCATTGCTGGCCAAGGAGCATGTTAGCTGAGCGTGGAGCTTAATCTTACACCTATAAACTGTATTTTTTGAAATTCTTAATTGCCCCTTTCTCCAAACATGCTCTGCGTAGGGTTTTCACTGGGTTTTGCTTGGGTTTCAATACATACCAAGTTTCATACACTTCAGCTCACCCACCACGCAGAGCTTTATGCTTGCCAATGTACATTCACTGAAGTTGTTGTTGTTTGCATTTCTTCAAGACTTCAACATTACCACACAAGGAAGAGGATTTAATTTCATCTACTAATTACTTTTGCTTGAAGTTTCCTGAGCTATTTTGTAACCCACGCAAAGGGAGAGCTCATGAGGAGGAACTTGACTGCTGCATACATTTTGCTATTATTTCAATAGCTGAAACTTAAACACCAAACCAAGTGAAGGGAGGATGCTAGCAAGGGAGCTCCAATTCAAATATGCCAGCAGCCACAGTGAGGATTCAGCATGAAGATACACATACTGATTGCATTGCTTTGAAGTTTTTTTTTTTTTAAAAGTCTGCTTCAATACCCATCGCCTTCCATTGCATGTATTTGTTTGGAGTTTGAATGCTTTCTCACTTTATGTGCCAGTTGTGAATTGCATTACTTAAGAAGTTCAAACCTCCCACTCCATTCTCACAATAACAAAATCATGTTGAAGATCCGCAATATATACTTGTTTTCTCTGATTTAAATATCTATACTTTATAATAATTGAGCCTCCACTCATCAGCAATAACTTTGGAGCGTCACACTTATTCTCAGCACACTGCATGTATTTCAACATCAATTCTTGCTGCACTTATACTCTAGTGCCATTGGCACTCACCATTTTCTATTCCTTGAGATATTCAAATTGTTTATTTACTGATAGTGAGAAAAAGACATATGGTCTGAAGTGTGTTTTGTAATGACCATGCATGATTTTTTAATGATATGATAAAAATTGTCACATTCTCTCAAAATGGAGGCGACAAAAATGCACTACAACTATACCCAACTTGGTTCTGGAAGATACATATTTTTCTTTAAGACTATTTCGCCATAAAATTGATGCACAGGCATGAGCCAGGTCGGGCCCCAAAGTGGGCCCGACTAAAAAAAAATTCGTTTTCAAGCAACTGGCCTTCAAAATGCTTCAGACACCTTAAGCTTACCTCTGGAAATGATCGGCATCGTTTTCAGATCATTAATCCGTATTTTACGATTTTTCAAGCACTTGCACCACATTTTCACATTTAATCGTGAAGACGTAGTTTTCAAACCTGTCAAAACACCTTTCTGGATCTTGAAAATTTACAAGTGTGTACTCTGATATACAAGAATGAACACTGCCAAGTGGTTTCTCAAGACGAGTCCCGAGTGAAGAGATATTAATTAGCGAAAATGACCAACTGGCTTTGTCGACACTGCGGACTTGATGAAGTCAATGTTCTGGCAACACATGAAGCCTTTCTCAAAAATATCAAACGATCTCCGTAGGCCCTCAAATTTGAAACATAGGTACCTTGAAGTACATACTAAATCTTTGAATTCTCAGTTTGACCAAAATCCTGACACGATGCAAATGGTGCGCTCATAAAAACAACTACTTTAACTGATGTAGCACTGAAAGTATGGATAACTGAAAATGATGGCTAAATAAGCTCTTTTGAAAACAGATCAAACGGATTGACAAAGGCTTGAAATTTGAAATATAGATTTTCATTTATATCAGCATTAACCTGGAACAAATATTCTAACATGACACCCACTAAGGTAACTTTTACACTTGTGCAAAATAGGGCTCCGACTAGCTATCGAAACAGGGTCTTGCCAAAACACACAAACTGCAAACTGATTTGGCTTCAAAAACTGAGCAAATTGATTCATCAAGACTTGAAATTTTGTAGGGTGACTCATGTTTATGCATAGAATTGAATCCATTTTGAAATTCTCCATGACGATCAACAGGGCAAAAGATGTAATCGCTCAAAGTAGGCTACTCAATAAAATCTGCATTCGTGCCTAAAATGCACTTTCAGCTCACCCCTCGAAATGGGTACCTAATAAACTCATACAAATTGAATTTTGAAAGTTCCACATCACTGAATAGGCCAAATGAAAGGTGTGGGACATGTTTCCCGAGCCTTACCCTTTGAAAATCAACGGCTCCATTTTACCCTCTCTCAAACTAGGCCATTCAAACTGACTTATTTAGATACTTTTTTGACATGTAGAGCAAAATTTTGAATTGGGCCTCTAAACTTGACTCAAAATTAATGAGTCCCAACACACTCTTTCCACTCCTACAAAATATGGATTTGATTGTTTCTGTCTAGTTTTCCTAATTCTACAATTGTTTAACCTATAACCTACACATACAAAAGAGAGAAAAGTGTTATGGATAGGGGTTTGCCTATGTCAAAGCCCAAGTTTGGAATTTAATGCTTCAATTAAATTTAAATGTTTAAGGTTATACCTTAGATCTTGTTATAGTTGATGAATATTGATGATGCAATGCTCTTTGAATGTGATCATAAGTGTTGATGCAAAAGCATGGTATGACATGAAAAGACAAAAATGACCTAATGATAAACACATTCTTGCATGAAGATTAATGTAATTTTTCATTGCATGATGCATAGATCTTGAATAATGCTTGAAGGATATAGTAGGGTGAAGTGTCATTTTAACACTCGATGAATTGTTGTTTACGGCTACAAATGTGGATGATGCATGTGGATGTCAAAATTAATGAGAAAAATGCTCTTATATAGGGTCCTCAAGATATTTCATTGATAAGGTAAATCTACAATGGTTCATTTAAGGCATCATGATCAGGAACCAGTTGACAAAATGCGGGTACACTAGTTTTTGGGGCAAGGATGCCCCAAGAATCCTTGTCTAGAAGAAGGTTTCCCTAGGCACCCTTGTCTAAAACAAGGTCACCCTAGGCGCCTTTGTCTTGGACAAGGTCACCCTAGGTGCCCTTGTATAGGATAAGATTTCCCCAAACACCCTTGTCTACCAAAATCAAGGTGAACAAGCTAAGAATGGGGTGCACACAACTTGAGACAAGGTTCTAGGTTACCATGCAAAAAGTTAAAATCAGTTATATCAAGGTAAATGGGTAGAAATGAACTTGGATAAAAGATAAGATGGGAGATACTAAGGTAGGGGCACAAAAAGTGGTATAAATTGTACAAGGTTATAATTTATGATGCTACATTCATCCCCTACTTTAGCTGAAGCATGAGCCTATGTGAATATTTATGATAAAGTATAAGAAATAAGGATAGAGATAGATACGTGCAACTAGGAGGAAGATTACAAGAAGGTAAGGAATCACTAAATTTGAGGGAGCAAGTCCCTAGGGTTAGGATATTAACTCACACACTCTCACACAAGGAAACTAAGAAAAGATAGAGGCAAACAAAATAAAACAAAAAAGACAAACAAAGAGAAAGACGCACAAAGTTGTTAGTACTAAAACCAAAGGATCCAAGTCATCCTTCACCATCCTCCTAAGAGGATTTGTTAGAATCTAAATTGAAGGGTCTCTTCTATTTTTTATCCTCCTTACAATCTTTATAGAAGTGACTGGTTTTATCATATTCCCAATATTTTTCCTTGGACTTCCTAAGAGACTTAGATCTCCCATGGGATTAGGATTTGCATCTTTCATCTTTCTTGTCCTTCTACTTAACTTCTTTTTTGATCTACTATGAAACATAAGAGCCTCCTTAGCTAAACTTAGAGGTCTTCCTGCACATCTCTTTTGAAAGTAATGATGCAACTACCAGCTCATCCACCTTGAAATTGGTGGTTAAACTCCCAATAGCCATAAAAGGGTGGTTCCATGAGTCAGTTAAAGAACAAAGTAGTAGCATGCAATGATCCTCCTCCTCGATCTTGTTATCAATAGAATCCAAATAAGCAACAATCATGATTTCATTGAGATGATCAACAAGGGATCCTCCATCTTCAATCTTCAAATAATACATCTTATTTCTCAAAAAAATCTTGTTTACCAAGGATTTGGCTTGATAAACATCTCCAAGCTTCTTCCAAAATTATTTTGTAGTATTTTGAGTCTACTAAAAAAATCCTTATGAGGCCCTAATTTTTGATCCATAATATCCCAAACATCATACACTATAATTTTTAAAGTTTTTTTCCAAATATTGTAGCCTACAGGTCTCTATCCTCGAGCATGTCTCCTATCTTCAACTTCCACAGTTCAAAGTTTTTGCCATTAAACATCCCCATATCAACTTTTATTGATGTGCTTGCTATCTTATTTTTGCAAGAATATTTTGAAAATATTCTACAAAATCTCCCACTCAAACTAAGATTGGTACAAAAAACCCACTAGCTAATGACGGGGCCAATACTAGCCAGGTTCTGATATCAACTAAAAGGAAGCTAAGGCCCAAAAAATTCTTCCTAACACTAATCTAGCGGGGGAGATGGTGTGAATTTTGTTACAAATCTTAACTATTACAAAAATAGAAACACATTCACAAAGAGATAATAAAAATGCATAAATATATATACAATAATAAACACAAGATATACCATGGGGAAAACCTTTTAGGTAGAAAAACCCCACAATCCAAAAGAACAATACTTTGTATTATTAAAACAACATTTACAATGTAATAAAAATGCACTGCTTCTTCAACAAGAGTCTTCAATAATTAATCCAACAACACTCTAAATTTATTTCAACAACCTAACACTTCACCTACAAACATAATATGACTAATGTTATCCAAGGCTACCTTATATAGAGAAATACAACTCAAGAGATAGATTCTATATGAAGATATAAGATGGGGTCATGCAAAATATTTGGCACTATTTTTGAGCCATCAAAAAGCATGAAAATAATAGATGTACATCTCTAAATGACTCCTCATTCAAACCTCCTATGTTGGGTACCCAAAATTTACTATTTTGAGATATTGTAGATGCTCTAACACATCTTATAGTTGACTTAAAATATATCATAAATTATAACACTTATAGTTGTAAGAGAATTTTCCATAACTGACTATTATTAGCTGATTCTCTTATAGCCCATCATAACCCAACTTGGGCACCCACCTTCTCCATGCAGTGTATCTCCTGCCATTTGTCCATTTTGTCTTAGAATCTATCATAGGCTATCATATGTAAGTGTATCATAGAATCTTTTCATAAAGTATTATAACATGACCCTTATTAAGATCCTCAAAGTGAGATGACTACCTCAATATGTGCAACATATGTGTCATACAGTCATCACCAAGTAGGATTCAACTAAACCTATGGGTTTCACTAGATAAATAGACATTTGTAGGCAATTCATTTAAAGTAAAATAATAAATAAATATTTTTGATCGATAAAATTTCTTTTATGAATATAGCCTTATGGGAAAATCAGTGATGGGGGACCTACGCATATTCACTGAGTGACCTCTGGGATTTTAGAAGCTGAATCTTCATATAGGGGGGGTGAAAAGGGATAGAGAGAATAACTGAAAGAAAAACTACACTATAGCGATGCGTTGAGGTAAATTTAGATCTAAGGCACAAAGATAACTTCATAAACATGCATCTCTAAGGCCCATTCAACAACCTACATGCCCAAAAATTTGAAAATGAAACATAGACAATAACTCATTTGACATAAAGCAATACATAACATTCATCCACTAGATAACAAGTTCATAAAAACATAGTTCAATCTATGGAGTCTTATGACATGTATTTCTAAAGTCATACAAAATTACAAAATTGCACAGAAACAAGTCTTTGTATAGAAGCACAATTATCATAAAAGGAGAGTCTCTGATGCACAACTACAAATTAAATGCATAATTATATGAGTCAATTGTCTATCTTCTTCCTTATAATTTTATGAACCCATACAAAAGAAAAAAAACATTTTCCTAAATAACCTCGAGCTAACCCCTTGGTGGAGAAAATAGAGAGAGCACTTAAAACCGCAAGCATTACTGGCAATGCTGTTAGCAACTGTGAAATGACCTCCCACAAGTTAAAATGGAAAATATTTGGCCTATCGTGCAACCACTATCAGATCTTTTAATAGTGGATAAAAACAAAAGAGTCTGCAACCACCATCGAAACCACAAGCTACTAGTGACCAAAATCATCTCCTTTAGGCAGTAAACAACAACACCTGATGGTTGCATCAATTCCAATGTGACAGCAGGAGGGAGTGTCCTAAGAAAACAATAAAAAGAATAGAGTACCTTGTGGGGAACTGCCACGTGGTGCGGGTGTAAACTTGTGAACACATGGGCTCAAAGACCTGAGCCCACCAAGATAGTGAAGAAGAAAACTTGCCACATGTCAACACCGCTCAACTTCCTGGCAAAGGGAAAAGAGGAGCTTGAACACTACAAGTCATGTTGCCACATGGATGTAGGGAGACAAAAATCTTCAGGCACAAAAATACTAAGGCCCAAGAAAAACAAAAGAAGCTAACTCCCCAAAAGTGTAGGGGAGACTTAAAGTCTACATTTCTTGATGACTTTTGGGGAAATCTCGCCTACAGAATGCCGATACCCAGAAATCCTGGTTTGTTGACCAAGCTTATGCTTCTGGCTTGAAGAGCCTATCAAAAAGTTGCTGCAGGGGAGACCAATCTTCCTTGGAAGGGACAAATTGAGCTTTGAGAGCTTGAAAACTTCGATCCAGCTCACTGACATCCTAGAAAGGAACTATTTCTGGTTCATTATAAGTTGATTCGAGAACAACGAGTTTAGCCAAGGGAAGAAACAAGGCCATGAACTCATCTATTTCAGGGGGATCACTCAATGTTTGAAGGGATGATTGGTCTTGCTGCTTCTGCACTATCAAACTTGACAACTACTTGGTTCTCGTGTTTGCTCCATCTGGCAGAAAAGGAGAAGGCATGTTGAGCTTGACAAAGTCTTCGAGGTGCTTTGTGACCAAGCTAATGGAGTCTTTTAAGGTCGATAGACTTGAAGTAGACTATTTGGCCATTCTACTACAATTGATGAAGTGATTAGCCTTTTGAATTGTCCCCTCAATATCAGTAATTCCCATTGTAGTTAACTCCTAAGGGGAAATGGCATAGAGCCAGTCAATTAACCTTTGATCCTTGGGGACTTTAGAAACCAAATATTGCATGGCGTGTTCGACAAAAGGGTCAACCTTAGCATGAAAACTTTGAGAGACTACCAAAAAATGTAGAGTTGGTTCTAGGATAAGGGCAGACTACTTTATCTTTTCCCAATATGCATTACAAAACTCTCGTATTAGATAAGTGAAGTCCACGGGAGGGGCAGGCTGAGGGGCCGATGGCTTTGAGAGGAGCTATACTTTAGCTTCTTTGGATTCTATCTTCTCGTACATTTCCTTCAATTCTTGTGTTTGCCTTGCTACTTGGTGCTTCAATGCTATTATCGTAGTCTTCTTATCTTGAACCACATCCTACAGTCGCTCCCTTTTGTCTGTTGATTTGCAATACTTGCTTGAGACTCATGAAGCTCTTGGGCAGACTGAGTTCGTAAAGTGTGGAAATCTTGAAAAACCTTATTTTTTGCGTCTCTCTCCCCTACCAAAAGGCTTTGAGTGTCGACCAATTCCTGATGCTCCTTCTCTTTTTCTACAATGGCTTCTTGCAACTGAGCTTGAACTTGGGCCATATTGGATGTATGGTAATTCACGCATTTTATCAATTAGCTCCTAGAAAGTTACTGATGCAGAGGCCTACCCAAACTCTTAATAACAAGCCCAAACTAGGTTAGGATAGTGACCCTTCAACTACTCACAAGGATCCTACAAGGAAGGACTCTACACCTTGGGTGAAACTGCACACTTTCCTTAGTCTTAGGCCTATTCAAGATGAGTAAAAGCTTTCAAATCTTCAACCATGCTATACCGATGATCCATACTCCTTGGGATTTTGTATTTGGCCAACACATAACATCTAAGACCTCTTTCCAGCACTAGTTTTGACCTAGGGTATCAAATCCTTATACCTCCTTTGTAAACCTACCCCTTCAGCTAGTAGCCCTTTTATACTGGTGTTTTGGATTTAACTCAAAAATATTCCACACACACCTACAAATAGATTAGTATTTCGAACACCCTTTTGGAAGATATACTGATCCCCATAATTGTTTGGTCAGATCTACAAATATATGGTTTGTTCCCTTTAGAGGCTAAGAGACCTAATAGAGGTAATTAGACCTATTTTCCAAAGAAACTCTCTTTATCGGTAGACCAAATGAAAAATAAACTTAATATGAATGTGGGGGGTAGTGAGAAACTTCTATTTATAGGGTTTCACACCTAGAATCCATCGCTAAGACAAATTATAATGACTGTCCTAAAACTTGCCCTAGGTAGTCACATAGAGATGCCTACCTAAATCTGTTCATTTCTCCACACCAAATGGTCTCCCTTGCAAAAAAACATAAAAAAATTAAAACACAAAGGCTTATCCTACATCCATCTAGAGGAAGAGTCTTCTAATGGACTAGAGTGCAAGATACAAGCATTTTGATTCAAAACCCTCTCCAAACCCTCAATTTATGGGTCACAGTAAGAAAAATGAAGGGTTCTCTCTACTCCTGAATAATTAAGACCTCAGACCACCACCCAAAGAAAACTAATTCATCTCCCTATCTACTCCATGGATGGTGGGGTTCAGATCAATCCGTACAGTCATGTACAACATCTGCAAACTCGGAATTTCTAGGAAAACTGAAGTATTTTGAGTATTATTGCTTCATAAACTCCAACTCCAACAACAAAAACCTTGGGAATAAATCCCACAAGGCTTATATAACTCTCCAACGGTTTCCCACTAATTTTGGAGTAGGTTGGAACTGTTGAAAGGCTTCCCCCAACCGAATTACACAAAGTTGCACTTTTGCACTCAAAAGTTGCATTTTTGCAATTTTGCTCAAAAAGTTGCATTTTTGCAATTTTGCTCAAAAAGTTGCATTTTTGCAATTTTGCTCAAAAAGTTGTCATACTTCCTAGGGTTGGGATCCACACACATCGACCAACCAAACACACAAAAAAAATTTATAAAACCTATCAAACATAAATCCAAACCATCTACTACCCCTTTTTACCACATTGTCCCAATTGGCTTCTCAAATTGCCTAATTGGTGGGGTTTATTTGCATACATGAAACACAAGACACTCTAACACATCCTAATGGTCCTAGTATTCATCCTCGGGATCATGAATAGCTTTTTGATGAGGTGCTCCTGAACCATACTCCCTGGGATAAGAGATCTCAATCCCACTTGAGATCAGAGTTTGTAAATCTGCACCATGATTGGATATCTGCTCACTTGTTATCCAAACCGCCTCGTACTCAATGTACTCCTTGTTCCTTGTCTTATTCTTCTCTTCCAAGGGACACTCCTGGGTAAGTGCACCAAGATGGTGAACAAAAAAGGGGGTATAAGTGGCCACATTTTTTTTTTCTTCTGAAAACAGGTAAACCTGAACTTCAAAGAGCTATTTGAAGGTCATGCACTCAAAACTAGGAGTTGAGAAAAGAATAAGAATTGTAGTACTCTGAATTTTGTTTCTAAACTACTAAATTTTTTAAAATTTTGGATAAGATTAAGAGGGTCAAACCTTTCACGCACAAAAAACTATTCCTGATTTTTTCAAAAAAATATAACATAGCTATTTTCATACGCTGCACAAAATATATAGTTAGATTTATTATTTTGCAAAACCCTTTGGTAGGATGATAGGTAAGAGTGATATCTAGAAGTTGTGTATTTTTTTGTAATTTTCCATTGACTATTTTTTTTTTATGATATTTCGAAGTGACCGCATCCTGAAAATTCGGTACCTGTTTGTGCGCTAGGCATAACTTGCATCAAAATAATAAAAAATGCAATTTTTTTTTTTAAAGTGTATAGAATCTAGTGTAGAACAATAATATGTAGTTTATTTTAAATTTGGTCAAGTATATCAAAAGTTATTAAAAAAATGGTAGACATATGTTTGTGAGGACTGTCAAGGCACTAATAAAGAAAATTAAAGTCTACTATGCTAATGTTGTCCAAAAATAGAAAAAATTATATGGTTAGAAAACTAAGAAGATGTGTGAGATTATGGTGGTAATTTTAGAGATAACCACTTGATCATGTGTAAACCCGATGACGATGAAGTCAAGAAATCATGTTGGAGGATGAAAAAACATGTAAAGGGACAAAAAAGGGGGGAAAATGGGCTTGCAAGCCTTAGGGTCATTTTCCAAACCTCTTACCAATCCAAAACCCGCATGGGTTTTGAAAAACAAAAACTACTATTCACAATTTGAAATAACCCGTACGGGTTATGTGAAACTAAAAACATTTATTTTTGTTTCACAAAACCCATACGGGTTATGAAGAACTAAAAGAATTTTTTTTTGTTTCACAAAACCCGTACGGGTTATGAAGACATAATAATGTATGCTTGTAAACTTAGAATTTACTATACATGTTTTAGACATACCTAGATAATATGTGTTTATGTATGTATATATGCATATCTATAGTTATATATACATATATTTATATAGATATATGTTTGTATACATGCATGTATCTCTTCTTTTCCTCTCTCTCTCATCTTCCTTCTCCCATCATTGTCTTTGTCTATTCTAAGCCCTAATTATCTTCCTTGATTTGTATCTCATCTCTCTCCCCCTCACACTTCTCTCTTTTTCAATTCTCTCACCCTTTTCTCCTTGTTCTCTCTCTACCTCATGTCTCTCACCCTCTCCTCCTACTCTCTCTCTCTCTCTCTCTCTCTCTCTCTCTCTCTCTCTCTCTCTCTCTCTCTCTCTCTTATCCTATCCTATTATCACCCTCTCCCCCTTCTCTCTCTTTCTCTCCCCCTCCCTCTCCCCCTCCCTCTCGTTATCTTGTCTTTCTCTTCCTCTCTCTCTCTCTCCTACTCTCTCTCCCTCTCTCCCTCTCTCTCTCTCTCTCTCTCTCTCTCTCTCCTCTCTCTCTCTCTCTCTATATATATATATATATATATATATATCCAGTATTCTCTCTCTCCTTTTCACAATCTCCCTCTCCTCATATCTCCTACTCTCTCTCTCTCTCTCTCTCTCTCTCTCTCTCTCTCTCTCTCTCTCTCTCTCTCTCTCTCATACAGAGATTGCTAGAGAAGTACCCCACAAGGTTAACTGGGTCTCATGGTTCAATAGGTCTCTAAAAGACTTGTTTGTGACTATTATGTATGTTTGCAAAATCAATTTAAGGTTATAATACTAAGCATCTCAAGTATTACTTCTCCAACATCCACCCTTTGTGTAGGCTCATACCCTCACTCACTTCACTCCTCCTTGTTTGAATATGCTCCAACTCAATGCCCTTCTCTCTAGGCATCCAGATCTACTACTCTAAGTCAAGGAAAACTCCTCCAAAAGGTTCCAAGAAGTTAGGTAAAATTTTTATCTTTGTTCATGTGCAACTTTGTAGTGATTTAAGCATTTTAGCCCTTCTTATTCAACCCCTTTGCTAGGTTCAAACCCCAAAAGTCTCTGTCATACTGTCAATAAGGTGGAAGGGAGTCCTTGAATGTCTTTAGATATTTTTCCAAAGGTTCTTCAAGTTCTACCAAACCCCAACAAATCGGGTTCTTGAAAAGTGTATTTTTGCAGTCAAAAAGGCTTATAGCCCATGGAGGGCTAATTGTCACTTTTTTGCTCACCTAGCCTAATGATGGGTAACTCAACCCAAAAAAATGTCTTGGATGATGTTCATGAGGTCTATAATCCAAGATTTTTCAGGTCTTAGGCTCTATGAGGTAGGTTTAGGGACTGTCCTCAATTTTAGGCTTAAAAGTAGGGTCTAGTGAGGGTTTTAGTTATTCCACCATAGTTACTCACTCCTAGGCTTAGTTCAAGCCTCCATACTATTGGGTAACCCCTGCCACAACAAATTAATGCATGCCCTTTCACTACCAAACAAGCATTATGCCAAACACTTGGCAATCAAACTATAAATGAGCAACATTCACTGTCCACACTATTAATTCTACAAGACAGTTGGTTAGGGGCACAAATAGACATCACTCTTAATTCCACAAGACAGTTGGTTAGGGGCACAAATAGATTCTTATCTGATGGTAACTACTCTTCAAGTCAATCTTACTAAAATACTGTGCACCCCCCAAGCAATTCATCAAATCCTCTATCCTGGGTATGGGAAATCTATATCTGATGGTGATCTTGTTTATGGCTCTAAAATTTGTGCAAAGTCTCCATGTTCCACCCTTCTTAGGTGCCAACACTGTAGGTACTGCACAAGGACTAATTCTTTTCCTAATCAGCCCTTGGTCTAAGAGTTCTTGTATTTGTATTGCTACTTCTTCATTTTGTTTAGGGATCATCTTGTAGGCTGCCTTATTGGGTAAGGAGGCTCCAGGTATGAAATCAATCAGATGGCTAATGGCTCTAGGAGGTGGTAAGGCTACAGTTGTACCATCACTGATTATTGCTTTGAATTTATCAAGGATCTGTTGCACCTCATATGGTATCTCAACTTTCTTTTCTATCTTTTCTTCCTTGGGTTTCACTATGAGTGCAAATCCCACTCCTTCACCTTCTTCAAGTGTAATTATGAACTCTTTCTCACTCACAATTAAAACATTCTGATTTTCTGACTTGCTGCCCTCTTTCTCATCATTTGTGGACTAAATTTTGTAAGTAACTCCATTCTTCTGAAATGAGTAGGAGTTATTTTCCCCATTGTGGATGGCTTTCCTATCAAATTGCCAAGGTCTACCAAGAAGTAGATGGCAAGCATCCATTGGAAGAATGTCACATAGGATCTTATCTTGATACCCTCCTATGGTGAATTCTACCCATGTTTTGTTCATTTACAAGGACATGTTGGTCCCTATTCAACCATGTGACTCTATAGGGATGTGTGTGTGGGATTCTCTCAAGTTTGAGTTTACCAACTGCTTCTTCTAAGATTATATTATCTGTGGATCCAGAATCTATGACCACCTTGCATACCTTTCCCATGATTTTGCACTTAATTCTGAACAATGACCTTATTTGAGTAGGTTCCTCCTTGATTGGTTCTTTTATCAAGACTCTTCTCAGCATCAGACTTTCCCCATCTTCTGATGCTAAGCTCACTTCATGAGCCTTACTACTTGCTGCATTCTCTTGCACATAGTTCACTCTTCTTTCCCCCCCTGTGATGAGGTGGGTTTCTCTGGACATCTATAGGCAAGGTGCCCCAGCTTTTGACTATTGTAGCATTTCATGGTAGAGAAGTAGGACCCCCTTCCTGGTCCAATGGATCTACCTCTACTTGGGTTGCTAGGTCCCCTTCCTCTATAGCTGCTCTTGCTATATGAATCCCCACTTTGCTCAATGAGTTTGGATTCTCCTTGGGATATTTGATCTCCTCTTCCACCAAAGCTTCCTCTATGGCCTCTACCATCTCTACCCCTACCTCTCCCTCTATTGTTTTGTTCTTGCTTTCTCCTACTTTTCTCTTCCACATTAAGTGCTAGTTGTTAACACTTGTGTACTGTTTGTGGGCATAACAAACTCATCTCTTCCTAGATGTTCCATCTCAGTCCATTCAAGTACCTTGCCACTTTTATACTCTCATCCTCTACTACCTTGGATCTCATGCACATTTTTTGAAACTCCTCAGTGTAGCTACTGACATCTAAGTCTTTTTGTCTCAAATTTTGTCTTTTCCTGTGAAGTTGGACTTCATAGTCTTCAGGAAGGTAGGTTTCTTTTATTTTGGCTACCATTGCTTTCCATGTGGCTATTGGTTTCTTACCTTCTTTCACCCTTTCCTCTTGTATGAACTTCCACCAAGTTAAGGCTGCCCCTCTCAACCTTGACTTTTCTACCTTAACCTTTTGTGCTTCAGTTATTCCATCACATTCAAAGTGGTTTTCTAGACCTTCAATCCACTTTATAAGAGCTTCTGGATCCATCTTTCCACTAAAAAGAGCCACTCCCTCTAAGGTTTTACCACTCATAGCTCTCAAATCCTTCAACAATGGTTCTTTCTCAATGACAGGGTCAGGTATGGGAACCTCATCTTCTATTGCCACCATTTTGCCCTGATCTCCAACCTTATCATGGACTTCTTCAGTTTTGACTTCTACTTCAGCTAGTTTCATTGCTAGTTGATCCAACCTCTCTCTGAGTGCTCTATTTTCTTCTTCTTGGTCTTCGACCTTCTTGGCTAACTTAGAATTAGACACCATGTTTTATTCTAATGATCCTTTTCCCCTTAATCTTTCGTTGGCTCTGATACCACTAAGATAGGAAGATTGCTAGAGAAGTACTCCACAAGGTTAATTGGGTCTCATGGTTCAATAGGTTTCCAAAAGACTTGATTGTGACTATTATGTATGTTTGTAAAATCAATTTAAGGTTATAATACTAAGCATCTCAAGTATTACTTCTCCAACATCCACCCTTTGTGTAGGCTCATACCCTTACTCACTTCACTCCTCCTTGTTTGAATATGCTCAAAATCAATGCCCTACTCTCTAGGCATCCAGATCTATTTCTCTAAGTCAAGGCAAACTCCTCTAAAAGGTTCCAAGAAGTTAGGTAAAAGTTTTATCTTTGTTCATGTGCAACTTTGTAGGGATTTAAGCATTTTAGCTCTTCTTATTCAACGCCTTTGCTAGGTTCAAACCCCAAAAGTCTCTGTCATACTATCAAGAAGGTGGAAGGGAGTCCTTCAATGTCTTTAGATAGTTTTCCAAAGGTTCTTCAAGTTCTACCAAACCCCAACAAATCGGGTTCTTGAAAAGTGTATTTTTGTTGTAAAAAAGTCTTGTAGCCCGTGGAGGGCTAATTGTCAATTTTTTGCTCACCTAGCCCAATGATGGATAACTCTAGCACAAAAATTGTCTTGGATGATGTTCATGAGGTCTATACTCCAAGATTTTTCAGATCTTAGGCTCTATGAGGTAGGTTTAGGGATTGTCCTCAATTTTAGGCTTAAAAGTAGGGTCTAGTGAGGGTTTTAGTTATTCCACCATAGTTACTCACTCCTAAGCTTAGTTCAAGCCTCCACACTATTGGGTAACCCCTGCCACAACAAATTAATGCCTTCCCTTTCACTGCCAAACAAGCATTATGCCAAACACTTGGCAATCAAACTATAAATGAGCAACATTCACTGTCCACACTATTTTTTCCTGACTTTGCACTGTTAATTCTACAAGACAGTTGGTTAGGTTAACAAATAGACATCACTCTTGCACATAACTACCACCAAAAAAATTTCTTACCTCTTCCCCAATATTAAAGACAGTTTGTCAACACAAAAAGGTATCCTTATAGCAAAACTTGAAGCAAAAACCAATTTATTTCCCAAAACAAGGAGTTTGTTGTCCTTCACAAATAGTGACACTTTACAATGCAAAATGGGTGTGGTCTGGAGATCCAATCCCTTTAAAAATCTTCTAGGACAGGTGCAGACCTCTGTCCATGTTTTTCTCAACACTTGTGTAAAGCAGAAAAATCAAACCCTAGTCATTCTCCCCTCCCCAACTCCGAGGAGAGAGAAGGGAGAGTCATTGGGGTTGATGGTTTTCACTTAGGGGAGACTTTACATTCAAAAGAGGGGTTGAAACCCACAAGATCCAATCCCACGCAATGTAAGATTGGATTCTAAATGAGTTTCAAGGGTTAAGACATCAAGGATACCCTCTTTTGTAAAGAATGTAGATAGAATGATTGAACTAGGAATGCATGTAAAGTAAGAAAGATTCACTTATAAATAGAGATAGGGATATGGGATGAAGCTGCGGACCTGGAATTAGCAGTAAAATGTCGAGACAGTACTGTTCTGCAAATTTGAGCGAAAGTTGACGGGACGATGGCGCCCGGCGTGCACACGGTCCTCCGAAAAATCGGCGAAACGAAGGGGGATCTGTTCGTCTCTGCACAAGGATTCCAGATCTTCAATTACAGCCGTGTACCTGCAACCTACACATAGAAAAGAGAGGATGATTGGGGGGTTAGGGATTAGGGGTTTTCCTTTAGGTCAAACCCCGGTTTTGGAATTAACCAAGAAATGAGAATGTTGTAAATGTAAATGTTTGTAATGTAAACAAGTACTGATACCTTGTTGTAAGAATGTTTGTATTCTTACATGCGAAGGTGTAATGTATGTAGTATGTTGTATGTTGTATGTGATCTCCTCTTCAATGGTTGAATCCTTGTCTTGAATGCAACACTTAGCCTTGAATGGAGACTTAGAATGCTCAATTGCTTGAAGGAATGCTTGAATGCTTGAATGTTTGAATGTTTGAATATCGCTTCCGCCTTTTGCACACATATGTCTTCCTCTTTCTTTTTTTTTTTACCCCCTCAAATGGGAGGGGAAATGTAGTTTATATACTTGTCAATTAGGGCTGATAGACTGATTTTCCCGACCTTAGGCCGACCAGGAAACATTATTTCCCGAATTCCAAACTTAAAGACCCGATGCCCAAAAGAGACCGGGCCCAAAATAGGGCCAGGGACCAGGGCGTTGGGCACCATGGTCCTGGGGGACCAGGGCGCTGGGCGCCATGGTCCCACCTCCTGGGACTGCAGGGTGCAAGGAGGGATCAGGCCAGGGTGCAGAAAAATACAGTTTTTGGTGTTATAAACAGATTTCGGGGTCTCCATTCAGGTTCAACGTTGCACCGCCATCGTGAAGACCCAAATGCAGTCAAAATTGCAAGTGTCACAATTTTAGGATGCTACATTTAGCCCTCACTTTAGCGGGAGTATAAGCGTACGCTCATACTTCCGGTAAAGTACAAGGAAACAACATTGAAAAACTTTCACCACGTCAAGGAGGCAAGATACACCAAGCCCCCAGTGTACTAAGAATCTTACGACTTCGATTGACAAAGTAAAAGGGAAGATCACGTGGGAGAACCATGACTATCAGTAGTAAGGTTCCCTCACTATGAGTCATGCAAGAAAGATGTCAAAAATTTTCAAGGCAAAGCTAAATTTGTCAAGAAATTTTCAAGTATCTTGAAAAGATATGAACGGGATGTATGCCCCCCTACGTTAAAGCAATCGCACACGCCTCACCGGGGGTGATTGCTTTAAGGTAGTGATACATATAAGAAATGAGAAAGGAGCACGTTATCACAAGGATTTAGCCCCCAAGTGTGAGATAAGCCCAAGGATAATAGACACAAAACACAAAGCACGAGGTGACTTCGCTTTCCTCGGGGTCAGTATGTTGTATGATAATTCATGTATATCATATGTATGTATGCATACTTGTTCTTCATTCCCCAATCAAGGAAGGTCACCTAGAACAAGGGAACACATGTGTCTTTTGAGTCAACATGAGAGAGACCAAAAGAGATCTCAATGTTTTGCATCGTCCTCAAGTAGACAACACTAAGGACAACAAATAGAAGAATGAGAATAACACATAGAAGAAGTAACAAAAGAGATCAAGAGAGGAGGAGAGAGTCTGCTATGCTAATGAAACTAGTCTAGCATGTCATCTACCCCCCGATCTTGCTAATCAATATTTCGGGAAGGTAGGAAACACGCTAGAGGAGGAACATCCAACACAGCAGATGGAGCTATCACAAGATCCAAACAAGGGCTATGTTCATGTTCCGAGCCACGTTGTTCTTGTCTAGGAGCTAGGATAAGTGCTTTAGAAAATTCGTTAGATAAATGGTTATCAACATCAACATATTCATACTCACTATCAGAATGAACAGGAGTAACATTTTCATCATGAATAACATTTTCATCTATATCATCATCAAGATTTATAAAAATAGGATCTTTAACTCGCACAGGATCAAGACCATCATACATCTTATGTTTAGGAGATTTCGGCTCAATCGTCGGCTGAGGAGAAAATGGAATAATACTGGCTGAAGGTGTTTTTGGGGATTGCAAAGTTTGAGAAGTAGCTGCCTGAGCTCTAAGACGACGCTTTCATCGATGTTCACGTGCAAAACGATTCCGTCTAGTCTTAGTAGGAAGTTGAGAAGATTGAGGAGGAGGAATGTTCTCATCCTTTTCACTTGGGTGTTTAGGTTGTGGTCTCTTAGGTTGAATAATAGGAGAAGAGGAAGGTCTCTTCTCTCCATAAGAGGAAGGAGGAGGAACTGCTCCATATAAGGGAGGAATATTTGGTTTAGGAAGGAGACCAAGTCCATCATGACGAGGAGGTATAGGTCTACTTTTAGGAAGTTTATTAGATATAGGCATAGTCACATTCATAGGAATGGGTTGGGAATCTTTTTGAGGAAAGACATTAGTTTTATCTTTCAAAGGAAGAACTTACTTCTCAAGAACGATAGGAATGTCAAGTTTGGGTGTTCTAGGTTCACTTAGAGATAGGATCATATCTTTTTTCCACTTTTGATAAGATTTAAAAAGATGATCACTTCGCGGAGGAAGAGATTGGAATTGTTTAGGCCAAAAATAATCAATAGGAACGCTAGAAGTTCTTTCAGCTGGTTTAAAGAGACTATGATTGACAGTAACAACTTCACCATTATGGGGAAATTTCAAACACTTGTGAATAGGAGAAGCAATAGCTTTCATGGAAGATAGCCAAGGATAGCCTAGCTTCACACAAAATTGTTCGGACGATGGAATAATAGCAAAACTCACATCAAGGCATTTGTTATGAACCTCAATAGGTAATTTAATAGAACCAATTGTAGGAGAAGAAAATGCATCAAATAATTTCACAACCACATTTGTTTTGTCATAGATCACTTGATTCAATTGCAAAGTAAAAAGAAATTCTTCAGTAATGACATTAACCATACAAGAAGGATCAATAAGCACTCTACGACAAGGTGTATTCTTGACTTTTGCAACTATATATAAAGGACCATCAGGTGCCCTGATAGTTTCACTGGAATCAAATGTGATGGAAGGCTCTTTAGGGATTTTCTGCTGCTCTACAAAGTTAATCACATTCGGAGTCATAGACACAAGACCATTAGGTGAGAAAGAGGAATCATTAGTCTCAATCTCATTAGAGGTATGAGAAGGTAATGGATCAGTAAAAATCTTAAGATTTTGGTTAGGAGGAGCTATAGATGTGTTGCCTTTATCATTCACGCCAGAAATAGAGATAGTATTATTATCAATCAAATCTTGAATTTTACCCTTTAAAGCAAAACATATTTTAGTATCATGCCCAGGTTGACGATGAAATTGACAAAAAGATTTGTTATCAAAATAGGGTGAATTAATCTTTGCAAGGTCTATTTGCCTTATAGGAGGAAGAGTAAGCACATTTTGTTCCAATAACTTATTCATAATACTATGCAATGATTCATTCAAAAGAGTAAACTTTCTTTCTTTCTTGAAAAACTTAGAAATAGGAGGCACACCTGATGTTGCATTCACATTGTTGTTGATGATGTTTTCATTGAATTTAATGGACTCTCTATTCAGTTTAAACTTCCCAAATGGTTGTTGACTACTATCACCCTTATCACTTGGAGCCATAGGATTTGCTTGTTCCATTTGACTCACAGTCAGTTGATAATTGTGAAGAGTTGCGCACAACTGTTGGAAAGAAGTAAACTCAGAAAACAGAAGTTTTTCTCTAATATCTTTTTGTAAATTAGAAATAAAGATTCTTTGAATGTCATTGTCAGGTACTGGAAAAGAAATTTGAGCATACAAATGCTTATATCTACCAATGAAATCAGTCACTTTTTCTTTAACACCTTGTTTACAATGCATTAAATCAATCAAAGTAACTTTAGGACTTATATTGTTTTGAAATTGTTGAATAAAAGCATTTGCAAGTTGTTCGAAAGAAGTAATAGAATAGGAAGGCAACGAGCAATACCATTGTAGGGCTTTATCTCTTAATATTCTAGTAAACAGTTTTGCAAGCAACCTTTGGTCATAAGCAAAATCAGTACATATTGTTTGAAAGGTCTTAACATGTGTTAGAGGGTCACCCTTACCATTATAAAGCTCCAAATGCGGAATTTCAACATGTTTAGGGGGAATAGCTCGAACAATGTCAAGAGAAAGTGGGCTCGCGACATCAAATGTGGGCACACTAAACTTAGATTGATTCATAGAGGCAATTTGTTGCTGCAAAGAAGAGACAGTTTGTGCAAGATTGTTAATGGTCGCTTCAGTCGAAGAGTTCATATTAGATGTGTTAGATTGTGATGGAGGTATTATGTTATTGAAAGAAGGTATTGATTGAGAGTAAGGTGGTGGGACACTATGATAGTTAGTCATAGGAGATGATTGGAAAGGAGGAACACTACAAGGAGGAATGGAATGGTTAAATGAATTGCCCCCTTGTGTCATGTTCATTTGTGGAGATGTAATAGGGACACTCATTGAAGGAATGAATGAAGAAGTCGGATTGAATGAAGGAAGAGGGTTGATTGAAGAAGGGGGATTGCCCCCATGACTGGTGATCATAGGCGGAATGTCTTGTATTGAAGTAGTCATTATGTTTGATGTAAAAGTAGGTATACTAGCAATAGGAGTTGTCAAAGGAATAGAATGATTAACTTGAGTAGGAGGTTGTGTATAACCTAAAGTTTCGGCACAACTCTTCATAGGCATCACATTCGAATCCACAATGTGTGCAATACCACGCAAAATATCAATTCCATTCTTATCACTTTGAACCATACATTTTAGACCCTCAATTAATGAAAGAGCTTCACTATCAGGGTATTCTTGAGACATCCATTGTCGAAAATCATCAAATTGGTTATCCAATTTCGAAATTTGTTCTACAGAAACCTCATGTAGAGCTTCTTCATCATTAAGAGGATTAGAGGAATTACCCATGTCCTCGTTAAAAAGGCCATTCAAATTAGGTTCTATCTCCTCGGTAACTACACCTTGGAAAGACTTAATTCTAAGGCTTCGTCTAACGGGAATAGTGTAAGTAGGACTTATTGTTGTAAAACTCATGCACTAAAGAAAGAGAGAAGATTTTGAATTTTAGAGGTAGCAAATTTCAATAAAACCAGCCAATCTCCTAGATTTAAGCTGTTAAATGCAATCAGGACAATCTCCCGAAATTTCGAAAAAAATGTCCGGGACCGTGGCGAACGGAGTGCACACGGTCCTCGCAACTTTTTTCAAAATTTTTAGGGATGAAAGTTATGACGATTTTAAAGCTAATCTGAAAAAATTGAGTGATTTTATGATCTGTAGATAGGCCAAATTAAAGTTGCAATCTCAAAATTGAACCCTACCAAGATTGTTGAAAAATGTAAAATTTGAATTTTGAAAAAGAGGGGGAAACTGAAATTTTGAATTTTATGATTTTAGAGGGAATGCTGAAAGCAATGCAAGTGTTGAAATTTAAAAATTGACTCAATTTCACGCAAAATTCAATTTTGAAAGTGGAAATCAAAGTTGTTGCAATTAAACACTTAATTTCAAAAGTCACAAACTACAAAAATTTGAATAAAACACTGAAATTTCGAATGAATGCCAACACACTTTTCAGATTTAGGACTGTAAGAAACACAATTTTGATATGAATTTTAATTTCAACAATTTTTGAATGATTAGAAGCCTCAATCCAAGCAATCGCTAGACCAACTTTGACTTTAATTTTGAAAGTGTTAAAATTGATAAAATCAGCCAAAATTCTGGATTTTAGCAGAAAAATACAGTAAGATCTAGCTCCCGAAATTTCGGAAAAAATGTCGGGGGCGAGGGCGCTCGGGGTGCACACGGTCCTCGTAACTTTTTTCCAAATTTTCAGGGATGAAAGATATTGTGATTTTGTTGCGGAATCCAAAGTTATAGCCGATTTGGAGGTGTTTTGATCAGTGAAATTATCAGGCAAAGGTTGAATCAAGAAGGTCTTAAAAATTAGGGTTTTGACATTTAACCACTTAATTTTTAGAATTAAAGCACAAATATGAATTGACAATTTGCAATAGAAGGGTAGCTCTGAAACAAGCATTAACAATTAAACATTTCACAAGTTTAATTACTTAAAAAGAAAATTTTAGGGTTTTTTTATGCAATCAACCTCTAAAATTTGCAAAAGATCAAACATGGAAATATAATTAGGAAAGCAAAATTTTCAGATCTAACCATGAATAATCAGAATGAGGATGTTCACATCGGGTTCACCAAAATGTAAAGCGGAAAAATCAAACCCTAGTCATTCTCCCCTCCCCAACTCCGAGGAGAGAGAAGGGAGAGTCATTGGGGTTGATGGTTTTCACTTAGGGGAGACTTTACATTCAAAAGAGGGGTTGAAACCCACAAGATCCAATCCCACGATGCAAGATTGGATTCTAAATGAGTTTCAAGGGTTAAGACATCAAGGATACCCTCTTTTGTAAAGAATGTAGATAGAATGATTGAACTAGGAATGCATGTAAAGTAAGAAAGATTCACTTATAAATAGAGATAGGGATATGGGATGAAGCTGCGGATCTGGAATTAGCAGTAAAATGTCGAGACGGTGTTGTTCTGCAAATTTGAGCGAAAGTTGATGGGACGATGGCGCCCGACGTGCACACGATCCTCTGAAAAATCCGCGAAACGAAGGGGGATCTGTTCGTCTCTGCACAAGGATTCCAGATCTTCAATTACAGTCGCGTACCTGCAACCTACACACAGAAAAGAGAGGATGATTGGGGGGTTAGGGATTAGGGGTTTGCCTTTAGGTCAAACCCCAGTTTTGGAATTAACCAAGAAATGAGAATGTTGTAAATGTAAATGTTTGTAATGTAAACAAGTACTGATACCTTGTTGTAAGAATGTTTGTATTCTTACATGCGAAGGTGTAATGTATGTAGTATGTTGTATGTTGTATGTGATCTCCTCTTCAATGGTTGAATCCTTGTCTTGAATGCAACACTTAGCCTTGAATGGAGACTTAGAATGCTCAATTGCTTGAAGGAATGCTTGAATGCTTGAATGTTTGAATGTTTGAATATCGCTTCCGCCTTTTGCACACATATGTCTTCCTCTTTCTTTTTTTTTTTACCCCCTCAAATGGGAGGGGAAATGTAGTTTATATACTTGTCAATTAGGGCTGATAGACTGATTTTCCCGACCTTAGGCCGACCAGGAAACATTATTTCCCGAATTGCAAACTTAAAGACCCGATGCCCAAAAGAGACCGGGCCCAAAATAGGGCCAGGGACAAGGGCGTTGGGCGCCATGGTCCTGGGGGACTAGGGCACTAGGCACCCTAGTCCTGAAGGACCAGGGTGCTGGGCGCCATGGTCCCACCTCCCGGGACAGCAGGGTGCAAGGAGGGATCAGGCCAGGGTGCAGAAAAATGCAGTTTTTGGTGTTATAAACAGATTTTGGGGTCTCCATTCAGGTTCAACGTTGCGCCGCCATCGTGAAGACCCAAATGCAATCGAAATTGCAAGTGTCACAATTTTAGGACGCTACAACTTGATGCTTAGAATCCAAATTTTGAGCATTAAGGAAGAATACTAGCCAAGTTAGACAACTTGCCTAATAAGTGCTCAAACTCATCTTTTCCATCACAACCATAGCATAAAAGAAACTTATATACATGCATACCAACTTGACCAAATCCATTTGGTGGGAGCCCGGGCCTGGATTAGTCAAGTTCCTGCATTTTGAAACCCCAAACCCTTGATAGGGCAGTGAGCACACAAAACTGAAAGATTTTTGCTTAACCAACTTGCAAATGGAAAACCAATACAATGATCACTTGAATATGATTGGGAAAAAAATATGAACACTTCCCAAAAGGTACAGTATGGACCATATGTGCTACAGTACAGACTGCTGCTCTAAAAGAGAGAAAAACACATTAAAAGCCAGAAAATCATCTTTTTCATATATGGAAAACTTAGTTAATAAAATCACCAACCTTTTTCAAGGAGAAGGGAGGCATTTTTATAGTTCTTCAAGTTAGTTATCAATCCTAGTATGGACATGAGGCTTCCACAACTTCATTATACTAGAAATGTCCAAAAATGACAACTTTTCAAGCCCAAATGACAACATTTGTTGCTCCAAGAGGTATTTTTGACAACCTAACCTCATCAACTTATCTCAACAACTAAGACATGCATAAAAACACTTAGAAAACATGTTACAATACTTTGGAAATCATTTCTAGACCTTTGAGGCAATTTTACACATTTTTGCCCTTTTTGGCCTAGAAACCCAAAATTGTCAACTCACATCCTAAAAGACAAAACTTGACCTCTTGAGCACAAAATGAGATCAAAACCACTTGAAAATACACAAAACAACCTAAAACATCATAATAAACCTAACACAAGACATTACAAACATGAAAGCATTAAATACTCAAAAAGGAGAGTTTTTACTCAACTAGGTGCTCTCTCTCTCTCTCTCTCTCTCTCTCTCTCTCTCTCTCTCTCTCTCTCTCTCTCCTTTTCCCAATCTCTCTCTCTCTCTCTCTCTCTCTCTCTCTCTCTCTCTCTCTCTCTCTCTCTCTCTCTCTCTCTCTCCCAATCTCCCTCTCTCCCTCTCTCTCCCTCTCTCTCCCTCCTTTTCCCAATCTGTCTCTCTCCCTCTCTCTCTCTCCCACTCCTTTTCCCAATCTCCCTCTCTTCCTATCCCCTATTCTCTCTCTTACCCCCCCCTCTCTCTCTCTCTCTCTCTCTCTCTCTCTCTCTCCTTTTCCCAATCTCCCTCCCTCTCTCCATCCCCCCTCTCTCTCTCTCCCTCTCCTTTTCCTAATCTCCCTCTCTCTCCCTCTCCATCCATCTCTCTCCATCTCTCTCTCTCTCTCTCTCTCTCTCTCTCTCTCTCTCTCTCTCTCTCTCTCTCTTTCCCAATCTCCCTCTCTCCATCCCCCCCTCTCTCCTTCTCCCTCTCCTCCTCTCCTTTTCCTAATCTCCCTCTCTCTCCCTGTCCATCCTTTTCCCAATCTCCCTCCCTCCCTCTCTCCCTCTCCTTTTCCTATTTCTACATAACCCATATGGGTTATTTAGAACTAAGGCCAAAACTTCTAGTTCTACATAACTCGTACGAGTTATGAGAAATTGTGAATGTTGACATAAAAGGTTTCCATAACCCGTACGGGTTATAGGAAAATCTAAATATATTTTAGTCCCAACGACCTAAAAACTAGCATTGCAAGTTGTTTGAAGGCCCCACTTCTTCTGCACATGATTTTTTGGGATAGTAACAGTCAGGTTTTCATATTCTTTTGTCACTTTTGCTTTGGAACAATTGATTTGTCTCGTATATTGGATTGTTTTTGAAGTTATTTTATCATTGTTACTTTAGATTATAACAAAATCATGATCATTTGTTGTTTTTTTTATTTGATCATGATTGATTTGTCTTGTATTTTAGTTTTTCTTGAAGTTATTTTATTATTGTTACTTTAGATTATAACAAAATGATGATCATTTGTTGTTTTTTTTCTATTTGATTATGGATTGTCATCATGATGTTATGTGTAGGACAATGGGAAAGAAAAAGAGAGGAACAAATGAACAAAGAGAGGCAACAAAGGAAAGACAAAGGGATCATATGAAGAGATTACGTGAACGTACGTCATCTAATGCACCTAATGAAAGTGATGAACATTCAACAATTAAAATTGATATGATGAATACACCAATTCAAATACATATGATGAATTCACCTAATGAATGCAATGAACATACACCATTTGAAAATGATTTGGCGAATGCACATGTTAATGAAATTGAAGAAGATATACCATTTAAATTTGATGTGATCAATGCACATAATGCACCTAATGAAAATGAAGAGCATGCACCAATCTTAACACCTCTTAGACTAATTCGTAGAAAACCAAAGTTCCTAATAGATATTGATGAAAATATTGTGAAGCCAATGCATGATAAAATATCTAAAAGAACTTGTAGAAGAATGGTTAGAAGAATTTGGAATAACCATTTTGAAAACTTAAATCAAAGTGGAAGATGCCAATTAGTTGTTGAAATGATTAAAAATCTGAAACTTAGAGAAACAATGAAAATTTTGGGGTTAAGAACATCCGAAAATAATAGTGAAAGAACCATTGTGAGAAATATTTTTGATGCATACCAAGCCATTGGTTTGAAATCATGCACTAAAGATGCTAATGTTACTCGTCGTGTCCTCACATCAACCATAATGGGAAAGGAAATGAAAAAAAATTGTTTAATAAGCAAAACAAGCAAGTCATTAAGGATAAGTAGAACCACATTACACTATTCCTTAGAGAGGCGAGAAAAAATTGAGGATCCTAACAATAATTCTCTTTGGGCATTCTCGGGTAGACTCCCATGCAAGGACAAGGTTGTTGTTGATGCACTAAGAACGTTAATTGAGAAATATTGGCATGACAAAACAAGGGTTTCACCCAACCAAAGAGATGTTGTTAGAAGGCGAATTGGAATTAGTAATCACAAGCCACATCCAAAACACTATTTAGATACCACTCAAACACAATTTTATGAAAGGTTTCTTCAAAGCTTTCCTCAGATTAAAATTAGTCAAAGATTTTTTGAGATGACAAAACCATTTTATGTTAAGATTAATCATGCATGTACTACATGTTGTTGTAGGGTCCATGTTGAATTTTCCATGCATTATGATATTTATCGCTATATATGTTGTACTTTGCACAGTAATGATATTTTGTAGGAATGTGGTCTACAAGCACCTCCTAAGTCACCAAGAGAATTTATTTCAAGTGTACTATGTAGACGAGATGACGGGTGTATTTACTATAAGATGATGTGTTTGAGAGGTTTTTGTCCTACATGTGGTAATTTGCAACAGTTGCATAGATGCCTACATCTGGATAGCACACATGAAATTGGTAAGGAACTAGTTTCTATTGGAAAATATAAGTCAGTTACATATGGTGTTAAAGATGGAAAAGAATTAAAGAGGTGTTAGTTAGTGAAAAGGGATATATGCGTAGCTGATTTTATGAAGATGTTTCAAGAGAAACTAGTGTATGAGTACATAGGTCACACACATAGAGCTAGGTGGTTAGATGAGAAATTCAAGTTGTGTAAGGACACTTTCCCCCTCAGCACTATTGTCTCTGTCATTGATTTTGCTTATAATTATACACTAAATCTGCAAAATAAAGTACAATCTATGTATTACCACTCTACACAAGTTACAATTTTTGTACACATAGCATTCATGCATGCACATGATAGCACCGAGGAGGACAAAAAGGTTAGAAGAGAATATCACTTCTATATCAGCGATGATCATACTCATTCCTCAGAGTTTGTGCAAGGATTCTTTATAGTCTTCTATGATAGTTTAAGGGAAAGAGATATAAGATACAACCAACACTTAATATGGTCGGACAATTGCACCGCACAATTCAAGAATATAAGGATGTTCTACTGGTTGACTAGGATGCATGTGACAAGTGGTGTGCAACATTTTTAGAATTTCATTGAGGTAGGGCATGAAAAGGGAGAGCATGATGGTGTGGGAGCATGTGTGAAAAGAGCTCTTACCAGAGAGGAATTGAAGTACGAAGGTGGTGCAATGTTAATAGATGCAAAAACAATTGTGCAATGGTGTAACTCTACGATGGGACTAGGTAATGCAAGTAAGTCTACGGTTTCTAGATATTTTTGGTTAATAAGTGAATCTAACATTGAAAACTATCTAGATTGTTGTACACTTACTGGATCAAGTGACATGCATTCATTTAGAAGTTCAAATTCAACATCACTAGTTATTTATACTAGACAGATTGCATGCTTTTTCTCTTTGTGTATGCATTTTTTGTGGGATGAATGTGAATCAAAAGAGTGTGTTGACCAATGGTCTTGTAGACCTTTGCAAACCCTAGATACATATCAACTTCCTAGAGCACTACAAATGAGCTAGATTGAAGCATCAGTGGATTTCGACCATGTATCAGACATAGTTGAACCAGGTAAAGGGTTATAATTTGCTACAATTTTAAGCTTAATTTATTAATATTAACTTATGATGATTTTGGTATTAACTTATACCCTTGTATTAAATGCAGGTCATATATATGTAGTTATTGTGGATGAGAACAACAAAGAAGGAACATATTACTTTTTGTGTTGTTGTATTGAGGCCAAAAAGAAATTGACTTCTACAGTGGTTGATGCAGAGGGTATTGAGTACCAAATAGGATCCGTTGTTGTGACAAGGACATGGCTTAGAAGGTATCGTTGTTGTGTCGAGTTGTATTGAGAACTCTTAAACTCATTTATTTAGCAATCATTGTATTGATTTTGGCATTAACTTATCCTTCTATAAAATGTAGGTACCCTATCAAAAATTCTAACGCCTGGTTGTTTGATGACTTTGAGACACATAGACATATTCTTCATTACTCAAACCTTCTTGTTGCAACAAATATTCATTTGATTAAATATCATGGTAGACCTCTTAACAAGGATTTGTGGAAAGTTCGCGAATCAGACCAAGAGGCAATACTTGAGACACTAAGGGTTAGAGCTGATCCAGAAGGTTCACTTGATTGATTTTGGGCCATCTAGAAGAATAATTCTACAATATGGTAGAATAATTTTGACAATTTTGTATATATCTTTTGCGAAACGTTGTAACTTCACTTTTTTGGATGTCCTCTACATGCATATGAGTTGTAATATGCATATGAGTTGTAATGTGCATATGTAGATGTCAAATTTTGTATATAAAAACATCAATGACTTGTAATGTGCATATCTAGATGCTAAATTTTGTATTAAAAAACAACAATGAGTTGTAATGTGCATATCTAGATGCTAATTTTTGTATAAAAAAACAACAACGAGTTGTAATTTGCATATTTAGATGCAAAATTTTGTAAATATAAATAGCAATGAGCTTGATCGTTTATATAAGATGCCAAATTTTATATATGAAAGTGTCCATGGGGCTGATTTGCAAATTTTTAGAGCCCAAATTTGTACCATTTGATTATAAATTTGTACTAGTTGATTATAAATAATCGAGTCTGATTCTGACATATGTTAAATAACTTGCAAATGGGTATCTAAATATGCAATTTATTTTCCAAGTGTTTTGGGAAAGTTTTGAGATATTGTTGAGTTACCCGATTTGAACGGCTAGTAGGAATAGTCCAAGACCTAGAGAGGCCTTTTTAGGCACCGACAACATGATCCCATAGGTTCAAATGGATTGTTCATAAGTGCCACGATCTCTGAGCTACGCTATGTCAAAGTTTGACCATTTTTTCCACTTTGAGCGCTCAAGGGAAAACTTCGCTACGAGGTGGCTCGTAATGATTGGATGTCTTGGGGAGCGAGACAAGGGCACACCTAGCATAAAATTGGCCACTCAGATGTGCTCGTGTTGATGGTTCGTTCCCACGACAAGAAGAACGAAAGATGCACTATTTTGCCACCTCTCACTGACGATTTTTGGTGGTTTTTGGTGCGACAAAAAAAATCTCACCACTAGAAAATGGAAATGAGTTGGCCGAAACTAAGAGAGTATGTTTTAGGAAGTGACAAAATGACCACATAGGTTCAAAAAGATTGTCCATAAGTGCCACGGTCTCCAAGTTACGCTACATCAAAGTTTGACCATTTTTTCCATTTTGAGCGCTCAAGGGAAAACATCACTACGAGGTGGCTCATAACAATCAGACGTCTTAGGGAGAAAGAAAAGGGCACACCTAGTATAAAACTGGCTAGCCGGATGCGGTCATGTTGATGGTTCATTCCCATGACAAGCATAACGAAAGATGCACTACTTTGCCACCTCTCACTAACGATTTTTGATGCGACCGAAAAAATATCACCACAAGAAAATGGAATTGAGTTGGCCGAAACTGAGAGAGAATGTTTTAGGCAGCAACAACATGACCACATAGGTTCAAACAGATAGTCCATAAGTGCCACGGTCTCCGAGTTACGTGACGTCAAAGTTTGACCATTTTTTCCACTTTGAGCGCTCAAGGGAAAACGTCGCTACAAGGTGGCTCGTAATGATCAGACGTCTTGGGGAGTGAGATAAGGGCACACCTAGCATAAAACTAGCCACCCAGATGCGCTCGCACTAATGGTTCATTCCCACAACAAGGAGAACGAAAGCTGCACTATTTTGCCACCTCTCACTGACGGTTTTTGACTATTTTTGATGCGATAGAAAAAATCTCACCACAAGAAAACATAATCAAGTTGCCCGAAACCGAGAGAGGTTTTTTTAGGCAGTGACAAAATGACCCCATTAGTTTACACAGATCATCCATAAGTGTTTCAACTCTTCTTTTATAGGCGATTTGGATGAATAGGTGTGTCTCTTACCCTAAGGCCAAATTGTTGTGGAATAAAATTTAAATGAAAACCTTACCTAAGCCGACTCATCCTTAGATAAATTCACTCCAATATCTTCATGCACGAAGGACTCAAAGCAAATTCACTCAATCAAAATACACAATATCAGCATTATCGGTATCAATCCTTGGGTATACACAATATGAGCAATAGATAGTTTAAAAGTATATGTCATATGAGTTACAAGTAATGAACAAATTGGATCACATTTCAAGACATATACACAATGAACAAATTTGATCACATTTCAATAGCAAATAACTAAGTTTCAGGAATATCATGTTTCATATATATCAATGAACAAATTGGATCGAATATCAAGTTTCATATATATCAAAATGAACAATAATAGTGTACATATCAAAAAATGGCATAGATGCCAAATCAATAATAGTTACAAAAATGTGGCATGTGCCATGTCTATCAAAGTTGATCTATACATATATAAATGTCGAATAAATAAAAAAGTTGGTCCTTCAATGACCGCAACTATAACTATATGTCTCTATCGGTAACTATGACCATGGCAGATCATCAAAATCGAACCTCTTCGAAGTAGTACATGGCTCTACAGGTGGCTGCACAAGGACAATTCAAATGTCGAATCAGATATATTTTCTCAATATAACATAAAAATAACTAAATAATAAACTCTAAATTGTTTGAAATTGAAATGTTGATTACTTGATCTCTGTCTTCTATAATTGGGTGAGGCTGAGGATCCGTGGGATGTCCTGAAGGAGGCTGTAACTTGTAAAACACCATTAATACATGTTAATAACATATATGTTAAATAAAATATAATAACTAAAAAAAAATAGACTAAAAAACTAAAGCATACTGGAGCCTCAGATGGATGTGTTGTGGTCATAGGAGGCTAAGTCACAAATGAATCAGTTACGACCTTTCCTATATCCATGGTAAGTGATCCAAAAGGAGTTAACTATATGGTTTCAACTCCATTGTGCACTTAGTGAAAAGGAGTTGATCTAAGATAGACATACCTTTTCCCTTCATCGTGTTGGATCCCATAATATACGTGTAAGACTTCTACTAAAATGGAATGGTAGAATAATAGTAGGAAGTTTGGAAGGGGCTTGTAATAGTTTAAAGACAATCATACAAGTTAATAACCCAAAGTTGTTGACAAACTAGATTAAACAAATATTTTTAACATATGTAGAAAAAATGCACACCGAAGCCTCGTATAGTTCTCCTGTAACCTCAAGAGGCCTAGTCGAATCTGATGCAGCTATTACCATTTCCTGTATGAAAAATGATAACATATGATATAGACATAAAAGGATTTAGTTATTTCAAACAAGCAATAATGCAATCCAAAGTGAATATGAAGATATCACCTCTTCCCTCTGCTGAACCTCATCGACATCAGGTGCATTCATTAATTCTGTAAACCCCATACGTTTCTGTATATAGAACAAATAAATTAAGTGCATTTATCAATATCTACATAGACATGTTTAATCATAATACATTTCAACAATTGAATTTAAATTGTAGTGAATTACCTTCTTTCATTTGGGTGTCCGAGAGGATATCTTTTTCTACCTCGGAGTGCTAGAGGATGGCTTTCTCACACGAGATGTCTTCGAGGAAGGTGGGGTAAACTAATGGAAAAAAATTAACTTAAGGGAAAAGAGCATGTATTTAATATATCACTTAAGGAAAAAATATATAAATCTAAATGGTACCGCATAGCTATCTTGGCCAAAGTTAATGGTGGAAAGCATGATATCATCAAGTTGGGACATCTTAGCCACTGATAAGCCCTAAAAAATACCAAGTAATGATACATATAATTAAAAAAAGATATTTTGAAACCAATGTATTATTATATTTTTAACAAATTTACAAATCTTTACCTCTGGTGGTGAAACTACTCATGACTGTGGAGTCGACTGAACAATATGTGGTGTACTCCCACCACCTGCTGCACCCTGCAATGCATTTTATTTATATGTCACTTTAAATTATTCTAAAAATAAAAATTCATTTCTTTTTATAAGATTTAGTCACTTAATTGATAACATGTCATAAACAGGATTAAATGCACTTGTGTCTGATAGAGAGGGTACAACATATTGAGAAGTTTGTCAGTGAGGGCCACATCCTCTACAGTGGAAGCATGACATCTACTCCTGCAACATGTACACGAATGAGATGTCAAACCATCCTCGTCCGCGTTAGTGTCTACACTAGAACATACACCCTGGCAGGTGGGGCACATATGCTGAATGGGCTGGCTCGTGCCAAATGATGCATGAGGTGTTGTTACTGAAGGAGGCACCACTGAGGAAGGAGGTGCTACTAATGAAGGAGGTGTCGCTGATGAAGGAGGTGCTACAGGTGTTGGTACATCCTCTGCTCTGACCAGCTGTGTGCCATGCTAAACAATGACATCATTCAATTATGTAGCTGCCTGAAGAGTCTGTAATTCCATAGACTCCTTCAAGGATATAAGGACAGTGACATGAACCATGGGTTTAGGAGCTATACGCCTCTTATGATGTGGGTCTACCACCCTATGGGCCCCAGGTCTATCCTGCACAGAGCCTCTCCCTCTACCCTGAAATTGTCGGATGTCAAAGTAATTTGGCTTCTCGCCGAGGATAAACTCACAATACAACTTTCTCAAAAAATATAGAGGTGCCTCCCAATTATTACAAGGTGGTTGGTCAAAGACCATATACCACCTATCTCAAAAATATTTTAAACCTAGCATGAACACACCAATGTATAGGAAACTGAGTCGTATTTAGTTCTAGGTTGTTACTGGTAATAGGATCGGTGAAAAGAGCACATATGTCAGCTTTACCTATGCCCTTTTTCTTCACTTGATCATATGACAACCCATCTACATAAAATGTTCAACATCTATCCCTCCATGAACCTCATTTTGTAACCTCCCTAGATACCTCATTTGCACTATTAGCCATTGTTTCTAGTAAACTGGCGAGGGTTGAGTGGTGCTCAAGCCTAGAGGTCCTCAACCTATTCACCAATATAGAAATTTGGGCACTATTTTGTGTAAGGCGATTGATGAGATCCTCTTGTGTGGCATCTACATGATCTAATGGAGGACGTGGAGGGTTTTGGGGTGGTAGTGGTTGTTGAGGAGCAATATTTTTAGGATTTTGAGGGTTTTCTTGTTGCTCTTGTGCAATGTTAACAGGGTTTTCTTGTGTTGCTTATGCAGGAGGAGGTCTTTGTTGTCTATTTTGTTTTTGGGGATTGCTTGAATAATATGACATCAAATTAATAAAAAAAAAACTTAAATCAATTAAAAAACCCTATTTTAATTAAAATGAAACAAAAACAATCAAACAAATCAAATCTTACCTATTCGACAAGGTGCCATTGTTGAAAATTGCTCTCGATGTTGAGAAAACCCAAAATAGTCGCAAAATTGTGCGGGTTCTATGTCTTTTTTGCTTCTCCTTGCTATTGTTCCATGGGTTTTGGCGTTGAAAATGGCCAAAACCAGTGGCCTACACAAAAGAAATATGTTTCTCAAAACTCGTATGGGTTTTGAGAAACTTTTAATTTTTTATTAAAAAAAAAAATTCCTCAAAACCCGTAGGTTTTTTAAATTGTTTTTTCTCTAGGCTTTGTGTTACCAAGCCTAGCATATTTTTGAATTTTTAGAACCCGCACAGGTTATGAAAAATTTTGTTTTTTTTGGCATGTGGCCACTTTTCTATTCACCATCTTGGTGCACTTACCCTCCTTTGGTCTGATACCACTTGATGCAGAGGCCTACCCAAACTCCTAATAACAAGCCCAAACCAGGTTAGGCTAGTGACCCTTCAACTAATCATAATGGTCCTGCAAGGAAGGACTCTATACATTGGATGAAACTACACACACTTTCCTTAGTCTTAGGCCTACTCAAGATGAGTAAAAGGCTTCAACTCTTCAGACATGCTTTACCGATGATCCCTACTCCTTGGTATTTTGTATTTTGCCAACACATAACATCTAAGACCTCTTTCCAGTACTGGTTTTGATCTAGGGTATCAAATCCTTATACCTCCTTTGTAAACCTACCCCTTCGGCTAGTAGCCCTTTTATACCGGTGTTTTTGATTTAACTCAAAAATATTACACACACCCCTAAAAAAAAATTATCATTTTGGACACCCTTTTGGAAGATATACTGATCCCCAAAATGTTTTGGTCAGATCTGCAAATATAAGGTATGTTCCCTTTAGAGGCTAAGAGACCTAATAGGGGTAATTAGCCATATTTTCCAAAGCAACTACCTTTACCGATAGACCAAATGAAAAATAAACTTAATACTAATGTGGGGGGTAGTGATAAAATTCCAATTCTAGGGTTTCACACCTGGGATCAATCGCTAAGACAAATTATGATGACTGTCCTAAAACTTGCCCTAGGTAGTCACATAGAGATGCCTACTTAAATCTATCCATTTCTCCACACAACACGGTCTCCCCTGAAACAAAACATAAAAAAAACTAAAATACAAAGGCTTATCCTACATCCATCTAGAGGAAGAGTCTTCTAATGGACTGGAGTGCAAGATAAAGCCATTTTGATTCAAAACCCTCTCCAAACCCTCGTTTTCTTGGTCACAGTCAGTAAAATGAAGGGTTCTCTCTACTCCTGAATAATTAAGACCTCAGACCACCACCAAAAGAAAAATAATTCATCTCCCTATATACTCCATGGATGGTGAGGTTCAAATAAATCCGTACAATCACATACAACACCTGCAAACTCAAAATTTTAGGGAAAACTGAAGTATTTTGAGCATTATTGCTTCATAAACTCTAACTCCAACAAAAACAACCTTGGGAATCAATACCACAAGGCTTATTAAACTCTCCAATGTTTTCCCACTGAATTTGGAGTAGGTTGGAGCCATTGAAAGGCTTCCCCCAACCCAATTACAAAAAGTTGCACTTTTGCACTCAAAAGGTGCATTTTACAAAAGTTGCATTTTTGCAATTTTGCTCAAAAATTTGTCATACTTCCTAAGGTTGGGATCCACACACACGGACCAACCAAACACACACAAAACATGTCTAAAACTTATCAAACATAAATCCAAACCATCTACTACCCCTTTTTACGACATTGTCCCAATTGGCTTCTCAAATTGCCTAATTGGTGACATGGGCTTACATGGTGGGGTTTATTTGCATACATGAAACACAAGAAACTCTAACACATCCTAATAGTCCTAGTCTTCATACTCAAGGTCATTAATAGCTTGTTGATGAGGTTCTCCTACACTAGTTACTTTCTTAGCATTTTGTTTTGTGTGCAACATGTCTTCAGACTCCTTTAATGCCTTTTGAAGTTTATCTTGCTCAGTCTTTTCTCGAAGTATTGTAGACTATAGGCATGTTATCTTGAATTCTTTATCCTTCCCTTCTTTCATTAGTTTCTCATTTGTATCTTTTACTCTTCTCATCTCAACCATGAGTTTCTCAAGGTGACAGGAACGTTTAAGATAATCTAAAGAGACCACCTTGTTGGATTCCTCCATGATGTCCACTCTATCTTGTGGTTAGGATCTGCTCAAATCAATGCCAATGGCATGCATGGAATTGTCTTCAAGATGCATTTGATTTATTGGCTTGACAACATTGGCCATAATAGCCGTGAACACTAGATTCTGATGATCCTCCCTAAAGATAGTTTAAATGCATGACTCAACAAGCTTCTAAGAATCTTTAGCCTTTCTTTTTCGTGACCTCTAAGCACGAGCGATCTTGCCTTGATCCACATACTGATGGAATTCTGAAGAAACAAAAATCATTTTTCCTATGAAAGGAGCTCTTGGGGGTGGGGCAAAAGGAGTAGGATCCCCGCTAGCTTGCAATTGGGTTGGATTTGTCAAGGAGATCGCAGTTGGGGAAAAAGGGGGAATCCCAAGGAAAACACCAGCAGGAAAGGAGAACAACGACCCAATACTGGATGAGGTAGAGCGCGAAAAACTTGCAAACCCAAGGACACACGAAGTAGAGGACACATCAGTCGACTAATTTAGGGTCTAAAAAGAGTGAGGCATTCTAGCTGAGCTATCAAAAGCGCCAACGCTAGGTGAGGGGGATGTAAATGTGCTTGCAGAGGCTGCAATTGATTGGGTTTGCATAGACAGAATGAAAGAAGCGACTGTTAATTGATTGGGTTTGCATAGACAGAGGCTGCAATTGATTGGGTTTGCATAGACAGGATTGATAGAGGGTGACACCATCACAAAAATTAGAGATTGAGAAGAAAGAAGGAGGGCAAAAAATAGTACTTGCATTGGAGAAGTTGTTGGAGCAATCAAGGTTTGTCTCGATACAGTTGTTTGGGTTTGCAAAGCCTCTGGATTGCTACAGATGCTCTTCTGCTTCTTCTGAGAGGTCAAGACTTCTTCCAGGATCTCCACTCTTTCCTATGATGGACTCGACCGTTTCTTTGAGATTTGAGACCTAAGCCTATTGATAGGCTTCTTTATAGAGTGGAAGGTAGTGTCATTTGTGGTGCCCAGGGAGATGATCTAGATTTGCTTTCCTTTGCCTCTGGGTTGCTCAACCACTTCTATGAAAGCTCCTTCATTGGTGGCACCAAGAGAAGGATTATAATTTTCATCTTCATCACTATCATACTTCTACCACTCTAGCTCGAATTCATTGTCACTGTGAAGATTTCCCAATCCTAGTTTGACTTCTTTGATCTCTTGTCTATATCTCCAAAAGGCTTGTCTCTTATCTTCAGGCTAGTTATCTTCCCTCAGCTTTCTGAATAAGTGGAGTGGTAACTTCCTAGCATAATCATACTTCTCCTTCACAATGTAGAAGGCCAACTAGGGTGGTCTTTCTTCCTTCGAGATGGCATGAAGGTTCACATATACTATCGATTCATCTTTCTGCAGGTTTCTCCAAGAATCCCAAATAGGCCATGCGAGACATGCACTATTGGGTTCTTCCTTTTGGCTAGACATTCATCTGGGTCATAAATCCACCTATCATCAATAACCATTGGGCCTAGTTGAACAAGCTTTGAGGTGAGTACGCCTTTGGCTTTGCATCTTTTGATGACAACAATTGGTCAAATAATTGAGTTGTCCTTGAAAATGCCAACCCCATGCTTTCCTGACCCTATACGGTGCTCAATAATGACCAGCTGCTTGATCATTTCTAAAGCCAAAGTGTGATCCAGGATGGATTGCAGGAGGCAAAAAGGTTCTTCAATGAAGCCACGAGTCTTGACAAAAGAAAAAATTGACCCTAGATACCAATCAAACGGGAGAAAATTGGATGTCATCCAGGCAATTTGCAAATCTGAAAATCATGTGACCGAGTCTGTATCTTTCTTACACAAATCTTGCATTGTCGGAGCCAAGAAGGCATCCAAAAATGCATAAGTGTTATATGTGGCATGCAACAAGTGAGCCCACACTATTACCAGATTCTTTTTATTTCTATTAACATACATTGCAAGCTCCATGTTTTCTTTAAAGAAATCCAGATTTTGGTGCAGAAACATATGGACAAGAAAAGAGGTGTACCTGAACCTATGATGACTTTTAAAATTCACCAGTTGCTCTACCATCTTCCGCACCAGAATATTTGCAAACTAAAAATGGAAAACTTCTCTCTGCTTACAGAATTTAAATAGGAAACCCATTTGAAATGGGTAAATGTTTTGGTCATTATCCTGACTGGAAACATAGGCTAGCATGGAGGCAACATCTTTTACATCTTGTTGATGAAAAGCACCATAAGATATCAAGAAATGAGGAAGCTCGATGTTCTCCTTACTCCCATTCATCAAATTATTGTAGAAGCTAATAGTGGTATCTTTGTCCCTCCAATAACCCTCTGAGCTCTTTTTCTTAAAAATCACCAAATGGCTATCAATATGGGGAATACACAACATATCTCTGATGTCTTCAACGCTTATCACCACATTTAGTTTTTCTCCTTCAATTATTGGAGGTTCTAGGGTAAAATTCTCAGCATACACTTCAATGAAATCAAGGCAATGAGGAACCATAGGAACCATGTACTGTGGAAGAATAGAGTGCCAAAGCTGAAAAGTAGGCCTTCCTGAACTACCCTTCTTCTATCTTTGATAAGCATCTTCTCAGAGGATTTTTGGCTTAACACGGAGATCGGGGTAAAAAAATCTTTGAATCTATTTGTGACCATGACCGTGTCCTTGCCATCCCTCTTTTCTTTTGGTTTTGTGAGAGGATGGTTGGGCTTAGGAGGCATAACATGGGAGGCGAAAGATGCCTCTTGGAAAATGTCCACATATTGACTGTTGAAAATAGTTCTAGAAAATCCCACAGATGATGTCATTTTGTGTTTTCTTGGGGTTTGCGCTTAGAGGCTGAAAAAATTGTTCTTATTCCACTTCATCATTGCATGCGCTCTATCTTTAATAAAACCACTTTCATGAATATGGAGTCCTTGAAAATCGCACTGCACAAAAAGTTAGCTGAGAGTTAACTTTGTGGAAAGGCCAACTCACACATACGTGCAAGATTAATTATCATACTACACACCTTACTGTCAGCTCGCTGAAGAGCGAGACTATCATGCCTTTTAACGCCGCCGTTTACAAGCCTTTTGCACTAGCCCGTATGATTTTATTGGACAAAGGACTTCCCGCTTTATGACATATTTACAAAATCCTGTCACACATACCAACGCAAGAGATTACAAAAGATTTTCTTCAAAAGGAAATATTTTGGTCAGACGCGTGGTAGTAGCTCATCATTCACATGATGAATAATGATGAACAATAGATACCCTGACTGGTACTGAGAGGGGGGGGTGAATCAGTACACTTAAAGACTTTCTAACAATCTTTTCAAGCTAAAACAACACTAACTAGTTGTCTTCATTACTGAACTTAACCATGGCAATATCGGTTAAACATAGTAAGACTTTAGACAACATAGACCGGTAAGTCTGAACACTTCAAATACATTTAATACTTGATAGCTACTTTACCCATAAACATATGCATGTGGTGTGTCACCAATACCATAACCATCAGCTCTGCATGCATAATCACTTAAACAAAGAACACTTAATCATCACATGAAAAATGCACAACACATGACACACAGATTTTTCACGTGGAAACCCAAATGGGAAAAACCACGTTGGGGATGAATACCCACAAGCTTGTTTTTGAACTCTTTTGAAGTTTGCTCTGTTAGGAGCCTAGTTTGGTTAAAGACTTTACAATAAGGTTCTTCTAGGAACCGATCCTATTAAAGATCGCCCGGTTAAGGGATGACTATATGCCCTGTTAAAGGTTACCTTGCTAGAGGATTTGAAGAACTCAATGAACTTGAGTCACCTAGTTAGAGGATTTACAGTAAGCCTATTAAAGCTACCCAGCAAAGGGATTTTCCTTCTATTGAAATGGTTAGAAGACAATAAGTAAATCTTTGATCTGATAACAACACTCTATGCTAAGGTAGATCCTTTTCAGCTCCTCTACTTTTGCAATCACACTCTGCAATTTTCTCTTACTGATCTGGCAAGTATCTCATCACTTGGATACACACACAACATTTGCCAACAACTTACAATAACAAACATCATCGACCTTATAGACAAAAATTAGGTCGGTAGCATAAACCCTAAACCCTAACCATTTTAGGTTTACAATACAAGCGGTCCAATCCTGACCATCCAAACACTTTGCATAGAGAAATACAATTTCAAACAGATTAGAAGACAATCTGCATTGTCCATTCTTCACCGCACATAGAAATTAGTAACTCATCACGCTTTCTTCTCATATCGCTAAGAAGAATGTTCATTGTCGAGGTAGACATTTAATGCAGTCGATCTTCTCATACAAGATCCTCAAGGAAATCCTTCACATGCACAAAGCTGACATGGAATCACGATCTCATCTTCATCTCTTAGCTAACTTAACATAGAATGTCATCGCACAAGCGAGATTGCCAAACTGGAAACCCTAGAGCTGAGACTACCAACCGGTAGTCACACTCAGTGAAATCCCGACACTGGCTCACTATATTCCTTCATACCAGTTCACCAACTTTTTCCAATTTGCATACTGGTTCACTTACACTTATTGACATCAATGACAACATACATTATCATCATATCAACATGTCAGTTCATCATATGCCAACAATCTCCCCCTTTGGTATTGATGGCAATACTTAGTGTAGCATTGCAACTGTAGACATCATAGACCAGTGTATTCTGAGTCATCAGATATCTTCTCCCCATACATCAGATATCTTCTTCCTCTTTGACAACAATGCCAAAGTGGAGGCACAAGCTTAGATTCTCCACTATGTTGCTCCCCCTATGGAGTAGCATCCTTCAACACATCAATTCTGAAAGATTTGACACTGTAGTACCTGACTGATGTGGAGCACACAACTTTAGTTGACTTCATGAAGGGGCAAAACCCCTAATTCACCTCTCAAATAGGTAAATGTAGTCTTCGGTAAGGGCTTAGTGAATATGTCTGCGAGCTACTCCTTATTGGAAACATGTTCTAGTAAAACCTCCTTTTTTTGAACCTTTTCTCTCAAGAAGTGATACTTAAGCTCAATGTGCTTAGTTCTAGCATGCAATACCGGATTATTGGAAATATTTATTGCACTTGTGTTGTCACCAAATATATTCACTGGTTTAGATACAGTTACTTTGAAACCTTCCAATACATGTTTCATCTAGATTGCTTGAGTGCAGTTCATAAATGCTGCCACATATTCTGCTTTAGCTATAGACTGAGAAATATAGCTCTGCTTCTTACTCATCCACGAGACTAGTCTTCCACTAAGAAAGAACACTCCACCAGTTGTGCTCTTTCGGTCATCCACATTACCTGCCCAATCGACATTGGTATATACTTTGAGGTTAAAGTCACAATTATATGGATACCACAATCCATAGTCAGCTGTTCCTTTCATATACCTAAGAATCCGCTTGAAAACTACCAAGTGGGATTCTCTTGGACTTTTCTGAAAATGAGCTACTATACCCACTGCATGAGCAATATCTGGTCTATTGTGCACCACATAGTGTAGCTTACCGATCATTGACCAGTACTCCTTCTCATTCACCAATGCTGAATCATCTTCCTTAATCATATCAACATGCCAGTTCATCATATGCCAACATCACACACTCTCCAAAAAAACTATGCAAGAGGGATGATTAAGGTTGATCTGTGTGGAAATAACCTTCATTAATCGCCAACTTGTGCCAATGCAAGAGCCATTGAAGCTTCTTTTAGCCTAATCTTCTCTATAAATACCACTTAGAGAAGGTAGTTTCTATCATATAGAGAATTAATCCTTAGCACTTTTAGGACAAACTTGGGTAGCTTATTAGGATAGGAGTAATGGATACACCTGTTAGGCTAGTAAGCACGGGTAGTCAAGTTGCTTTCTTAGGAACTATCTCAGACCATTGCCTGTAGAGGATGACAGACCATACTAATCATGTCATCTTCATTGTTATCAAGTGGGTTCTGGGAGAGGACTTCATAGGATGTGACGACCATTACCATGTAAACATAGATATTACCTCCAGATTTGTATCTTCCCTTCTTGACATTGTTGTGCCTAAGCACCTTATCTTGCAACTCACTGAAGAGATTTTTCATGAAAAATATTAAGGCAGTATTGAGGAGGTAGTTTGTTATGCTAACCCTGGCTAGGTTATCCCCGCTGCTTCAGATTTGAGGCAATTCATTGATGGGGATGAGGTGGTTCCATGGTTGCCTTTAATTTCTGGTTTTAAAACCATGTCCATATTGATACACCGCTGCCGAGTGCGATGGGCAGTTGAATTCTTGCTAAAAGTACATATGTTTGTTGAAGCGATTGGAGTGGCTTGGTACTTTGATTTTTGCGATTACATCTTCCCAAGGATTCTTACTCCTAAGAAGCTTCCCATTCTTCACGTGGTTATGAACTCCTTGGATTTGGATTCAGACCCAGATCTTGACCTTAGGGAGGAAGACAATGATAGGAATGACGATGATGATACCAATTATGATGAGAATGAGCTTGACTCTGAGGAGGAAGACTATACCAACCCTCTACCTACAACTACTCTTCCTTTATCTCCATCTTTTTGCATTTTGTCAAGAAGACATGAAGGCCTAAGAGCCTATTTTGCATTGTAAATATGTAAAGAAACCTCTATAATATAAAGACAGCTTGACTTTTTGATTTAATCATGGTTTCTTTTGATTGAAAATGCTTGTTATTGCTTTACTTTTCTTTTTCATTGGCTTGGTTCAAACATAAATGAAAATGGAAAAGCATTAAGACAAATAACCTTTGAACAACATAAAGCACACTATTTATAATATTTACATACAACACAAGGATAAGCTTTAATAAAATGTCTTGAGTTGGATCCCATTTACCAAGATCCCTAAATTACCCACCTTGTGAGTCTTCTAACAAAAAGCATTAAAACCCTTGCATTCAACATGGACTGTCAAATTTGGCATGATGTCCCAGTTGAGCACCACGCTCATTATATTTTAGGACGAGATCCCCTGTTTTAAAAACAGGGTTTGAACTCTTTCTATCAAACCATCTTTTGACTATTTGCTAGTAGTTTTGGATTGACTCACAGGTCACCTCCCTTTCTTCTTGAAGTTGCATGAGCTCTACCAGCCTTACTTCCATGGACTCATTTTCTTCCAGTTCAAGAGATTTCAGGAGTTGTAGTGCTAGAATCTCTGATGAGATTGGGAAATGTACCTCCTTCCTATATACAAGATTGTAAGGGGAGTTTTTCAGCACCTGCTTAGGGGTCACTCTGTCTACCCAAAGCACACTTTTCAGATGACAATGCTATTCTCTTTTATGTTCTACTCTAATCCTCTTGATAAGTCGAATCAGATTTTTGTTCGTAGACTCAGCCAAACCAAACCATTCTTTAGCAGGTAATAATTTGAGGTCTTTAAATAGATGTTGTGAACAAGAGCAAACTGGGTAACTTTAGACTTGGTGACTGCTCTAGAGTTGTCAGATATAATAGTTTTAGGCAAACCAAAATTCGTAGCTAGCTCTTTGAGGAAACTTACAATTTACATCTCGGTGGAATTTTTAAGGGGCACCGCCTTTATTCAGCAAGTGAATTAATTTGTGGCCGTAAGGATCCACTTATGACTAGTAGAGGAGACCGGATTAATCAGCCCTATAAAATCCAACCTGCATTGAGCAAAAGGCTCATCTACCACTATGGGCCTGAGTGGCATTGCTACATTCTTGTGCTTTCCATCGTAGAATTGGCATTCTTTACAACCCTGGATTAGAGCATGCACATATTTAATAACAAAGGCCAATAATAACTCATGTGGATAATATTCATGATAGTGATTTGAGCTAAGAAGTGACCGCCCGTGGTGCCATTATGAAATGCGCAAAATTTTATCAGCTTGTTGTCCATCAATACAATGGAATAAGACTCCATCAAAATTTTGCTTCAATAGAACACCATCCAACAACTGCTAGCCACTATTTTCGAGCCTATAAAATATTTTCCTCTCCTCAGGGAGATTTGGGGCGAAAACTCTGGTTTGCATGATAGGCTAGCAATTAGCCATCCAAACCTCTTCCTCTACTCCTGTATGCATGAGCATTGTTTATGTTAGATACTTGATCAGTCCCAAAGACACTAAGAGGTGGGGTGAATCAATGTCTAACCGGTGAATGAAATATTTAAAATTGTTTGCAACTTTATAACCCAAATTAATGTACTAGTAAACAAGCAATAAAGCAATAAAGAGAAATAAGAGAGACAACATCAATGCACACCATAACACAAGATATTTTGGCAAGGAAACCCGGTGGGCGAAAAACCTCAGTGGGATTTGTGACCCACAATATTTACTCATTGGCCAATATGAATAAGTATTACTGATACAATAGGGGTTGCACATGCAGGAAGGCCAACAACCTAGAGCTCACTGATCAATCACAAAAATGAGTCACATTGACTACAAAATTGGATGATTAAATCCAATGACAATGTATTGCTCAAAATAACATCTGCAATGCTAGATTTAGTATCAGTTTAAGCTCCATCAAATACCTCTTCCATAAACCTTTCTTCGCTTACATACCATACATACTTACAAAATAACCTACAAGATCTCATACATATATGAGTCTTTACAATACATCATGTCAGCTACAAATAATTAATTAAATTACAATATAATTTGCATAAACAAAACCTTATCTTATGTCGGTCTGAGTGCCGATATGATTCATCATCGATGTAAACTAGATGCCGGTGTGAATGAACTTTGTGTAGCTACCGGTGCCGGTATGCAAAGTTTGTTGCTGGTATAATCAATAGAATCCTATAGAACCCTGTTACCAGTTGGTTGCCATCAATGACAACATGAACCATTCTCATCTGAGTGTGTAATACCAACAGTTTCATCTTGAGCTAAATAGTCACAAATACCTTTTCCTCGGATCACTTTGGTAGGCTTGACATATATGTCATACTCGAGGATCTTAGTGATCCAATTTTCTCTTTTTTTTGTGATCTCCCCTTCCAGGATATACTCGTGGACCACAAGGTGACCTACATAGACTATTGTTTTGTTGCAAGTGATGAAATGTCTGAATTTCTTCAGACCTTTTACAATGGCGAAGGCTTTCTTTTCCACAAAATTGTACTTGGTCTCATATGCTTTGAGTTTTTTGGAGTGGAAAGCAATTGGGTGTTCTCTTTTAGACTCTGCATCCTTTTGAGTTAGTAAAACAACAATACTGAAATAGTTGGCAAAGACATGCATTATAAAATCCTGAGAGTTGTTTGGGTTAGCTAGGATAGGGGCAGATGCGATAGCCTCTTTGATTTTTTCAAACGCTTCTTTGGATTCAGCGGTCCACTTAAAATGCATATCCTTTTTTAGTATAAGCATCATAGGCCTTACCATACCGACGAAATTTGAAATGAAACTGCTAACAAAGTTGAATTTTCTTAAAAAGAATTAGATGCCCTTTTTGTTCATTCGCAGGGGAAGCTCCTTGACAACTTTTACACAATCTGGATCGATTGATACTCCTTCTTTGGACACCACATGTCCCAGCATCTTTCGTTGTGGTAACCCAAAGATGCACTTCTTTGGATTCAAGGAGACTCCAAATTCTAAGCATTTTTGGAAAACCAATTCCAGGTGGTCAAAGTGAATTTCTTTGTGTTTTGAAAACACATTTAGGTCATCTAAATAAATTAGGATAATTTTGTTGATTAGTTCATGGAAAGCTATGTCCATGCCCCTTTGAAAGGTATCACCAACATTAGATAACCCAAAAGGCATCTTTTGGTAGGTGAGCATTCTCCATTTAGTGGTGAATGTGGTTTTATGCTAGTCTTCTGGCTTGACAAGGACCTAAAAAAAGCTCAAAAATCCATCGAGCATGGAAAAAATTTCAGACTCGACCACTATATGTAAGATTTTCTCCATCAGAGACAAAGGATAGTGATCTTTCAAGGAGGCTTTGTTCAAATCCTAAAAACCTACATAAAGGTGGATATCTTCATTCTTGTTCTGGACTAGCACCAAGTTGGAAACCCAGGTGTTATTTTTAATGGGATATATGATCTTAGAATCGATTAGTTTCTGCAGCTCTTGTGACATGAGGGACTCAATTTTAGGATTAACTAGACATTATTTCTATCTGACAGGCTTTGCTCCTTCCTCTAGTTTGATTGTATGTTGGATAACTTCTAGATTGTAACCCTTCAGCTCATCATATGATCGTGCGATCACCCCTACATATTCATCAAAAAAGTGGATAAGTCTCTCCCTATCGTGTTGGAGAACATCATTTCCCACTTTGAGTTACCAAACATCTCCGATTTAGAGCTTGGTGTAATCGCCCTTGTCTATTGTGAACTTCCTTCTCTCATTTCTAGCATCTTCACAGTCAAAAAGGTTCTCGAGAGTGATCAAACCCTTAGGGAGTTTGTTTTTTTTCAGCTGAATTGCCTGATTACCATATGCCTCAGATACTTTAGGCTGCAATTTGTCTGCAAACTCCTCGGATTGTTGAATGAACATGGCTATATGTTAATCACTTTCAACAACTTGCCAATGGATATTGATGCTCTGCAAAAAAGATTAGAAAATCTGTTCGATGACAACACACACAAGAGCACAAGAAACAAACGTTAGTGTTAGCAACAAAAGATTATCTTAAACAGGCATATCAAGAGAGATATTAAACATGAAATAGAAAGCATACAAACATAGAATAGATAAACTATACTCCTCCAAATGCTAATCAAAATCCTCATAGTTGCTCCTCCCTTGTTCCTCTCCTCTTCAAGTTCCACATGAGTGTAGCTCTCAGCTTTTAGCACTAGCCATGGATGCCATATGGAGATCCAAGATGGTTGAATATGATAAGAAAATGCTATGCAAGTGTAGATAGTGATGCTATGAAAAATCTCTATGCTAATACCAGTATAACAACAATACTCTAATGCTTCCTCCTTTGTTTGAGGAGAAGGGTTCTATTTATAGAAGAAATAGGGAAATGAAGGGTTAAGATTGAGCAATCTTAACAAGGGTTAGGATTGAAAGATATTCAATCCATGTGAGACTTTCAACCCAATCCCATGTTGACAAGTGTCACCATGAGGAGGCTTGAGAGGAGAGATAAGGAGCATTAAATGCTTGAGGGGACATGATGGTTACCTTGGGGGGTTGGGTTAGGGTTAGGTTAATAGATATTCCTTTTATCCAAGGGATAAATGAATGTGCAAGGGTTAAATGGTTACCTTAGTCAAAGAAATAAATGCTTTGAAGAGACCCATGAGTCAAAAGGATGGTTAAGTTAGAAGAAAGTCTCTAACCAAAGGTAAAAGGTGAGTTAACCATAAATGGTTATGTAAGAGCCTTTAATGGTTTGGAAGACTATAGAGGTTAACCATTTGAAGACATAAAGCCTTTAATGGTTATTGAAGACTTCAGAGGTTTTTGAGAAGTGACTTCCTTTTATTTAGGAATGTGACAATGATTAGGATAGAACTAGACTAATTAGAAGGAGTTAGAAGAATCTAGAAGGGATTTAGGCATGCAAGTGGATTTTGTAGGAGAATGCAAGTGGATTTTGTAGGAGAATGCAAGTGGGAGGAATTTTGAGATTTTCAATTGAAATAAAATCATTTATTTCAATTTAATGGTGTAATTTGCATTTGGATAGATATTTAAATAAATACTAATTTATTTAAATGTGAATGTGAATCTTGGATTTTATTTAAATAAATCTTAATTTATTTACATGAGAAAAAGGAAGATAAAGCATTAAATGCTTGAAGACTTTTAGGGAAACCATTAAAGGCTTGAGAAGACTCTAGAAAGAAGCCATTAAGTTTGAAGACTTTAAGGGAAACAATTAAAGGCTTAAGAAGACTCTAGAAGGAAGCCATTAAGTTTGGAGACTTTAAGGGAAACCATTAAAGGTTTCAAGTGGGTGAGGATAAATAGGATTTTAAATAAATAATTTATTTAAAATAGTTGTGCAACTTGCATCTGTAGGAAAATGCAAGTGGATGGAGGATAAAGGTGATTTAAATAAATGTTAATTTATTTAAATGTGAGAGATGGGATTTTGGGGGATTTAAGAAAATATTAATTTATTTAAATGTGAGAGAAGATTTAACTAAACAAATATGATTTATTTATTTAATTAATGGTCTGAATTTGGTTAAGTGAATTAAATCAGATAAACTGAATAATTTATTTAAGTAATAGGAGAAGAGGGTTAAGATGAATTAATTAAATATTAATTTAATTAATTATTGATTGATGGTTAAATAATCAAATAAACACTAAATATTCATTTAATTAAGTGGACAGATTTATGTGACTACATTTGCCCCTCTTTGAGATGGTGCGATTTTATCGCGTCGTTTCAAAGAAAGAAAAATAGGCGTGAAGAAATTTGCCCCATAAATGTTAATTTAGTGGATGGTATGCCCCCTCGAGAGATGGGCTGAATTTTTTTTGAAGAATCGAATGATCTCTCGAAAAAGAATGAGAAGTGGAGGGGAGGTAGAAGAAAAGAAATTAGCAATAGTTGTGAAAGAATGGAAGAAAAACAGAGTGAATATGAAGAAATGGCAAGCCAGTGAGTACCCGTAGGTTATGGAGGAGATACAATGCAAATGTGGTGTTGTGCTTTTGATTGATACTGTACAATTGATCAAAATTGGCTGGACAATCTAGTGCAATCAGTTTAATTGCCCCGGTCGAGTCAAAGCATGACAGTTGATGTCAGTTGTTCACTTGGATAGGATAAAGTCTGAGTAAGTGAATCAAAGTGACCTGATGGTGACTTAGACAATTGATGTAATTGCCCGATGAAGTCAAATCATTTGAAGAAAAATACTTGTTGAGACTTAGACAATTGATGTAATTGTCCATTATGATTGTGTTTGATTGGTTGATCAATTGATAGTGTGGGTGTGTGATGGATGGTTGTGGTGAATCATAGCAGCCCCGTTGAGACTAGGTCATTATGATAAATGCCTTTTGTAGTCTAGGTTTTCCATAATTGATTACCTGTTGAGACCCGAAGATACTTGATCAGAGTATCTATTGATAGTCTAGGTGTGTGTGAGTCGATGTGCCTATGTAGACATAGTAATTGGCTTGATTGGGTTGATGGGAGACGATGTAGGGTATGTGATGTTGATTAATAAGATGGGGAGGGTGAGGGTGGGGTTTGATGTTAGATAGAGGAAATGGAGGACCTATGACGCATTCCTATGGAAGAAGAGGAAAATAGAGTATCCATTGTCATTACTATGTATGCATGATATGCATCTATTATGAATGTATGGATGGATGGAATGCAACATAATGCAATATATACAGATGAGATGGAATGACGATCCATAGTGCTTTATTTTTCATCATTGAGCTTTAAAATGTTGTAAGAAAATACAAGCAACTTGACATAATGATTCAAGATGACCTGAGTATTCCTTACATGGATTTTGATATAGCAAGTTAATACAAGCAACTTGATATAATGGATCAAGTTGACTTGAGTATTGCTTGCAGAACAGACAAGGATTATCTCCTTTCATGCATGACTTGGAACGTCCTCTTTGATCTTTTGCCGATCATATCCGAAGACAAGTTCATATCGTAGTAAGAGATAAATCATTATCGAGCATGGATGAGGTAGTAGGAACCAAAGATGGAGCATTGTACCTGTAAGAAAACATCATATAAAGAATAAAGAATATGGACCCTCGATAATGGTTCATGCTCATTTGGTTGAGGTATACGTTGTAGTCAGCAAGCCATAGTGATCCATGACTGTATTTTTCATAAGATCACGTAGCTTAGTGAACTTCCCACGTAGACACCATTAGTACATGCCCCAGAACGTCATCAGAATAATTCGCCGAAGACTTACAAACAATGCTTAGGAACCATCCCAGCCACTCTAATCACTTGTGGATATCCCAAATTAGCGTAGGAACCTGATATATATAAATGAATGAATAACCTATAAATCAACCAAGTATTTGATAGCTTAAATAGAATTTTCTTGTCAAAGAAAATGTCATCTTGTCTTTGTTTTGGTAAGGAATGATGCATCCTTGTTAAGACAGTTTGTGGGTCGATGGTTAATTTGTTGATTTTGATGTGATAAGAGGTCATCGTGTGAGTATTTCACAATGTTTGCCTGGTTATCTACTTGGATGCGTATGTACAATGTGTTGCTATGTTTTTGATTGATTTTGATGTTTTATGGTTTTTTTTGGATTTTGTGATTGTTTGAATGTTTTTAGTATTATGTGATTGTTTTGAATGTTTTTGTTATTTTGTGAGATAGTTTTCCAATGTTTTTGGATTTTGTAAGATAGTTTTGAATGAAGAACTCAATGAATCATAAAAATAATGTATAATCCACTTCCATCAAATAGATTAAGGGCGTTGCCCCCAGTTTAGACGTGACTCTGAAAAACCAGGATGCAAGACGCGTGAAGTACTATCCTTGATTGCAGATCAATAACAAGCCATGGTTTTGGACTGATGGATGAGTGAATGTAGTGAATATGATCGCAACAAGTTTGAAAGACAATGGAGCCATAGCCTCTACGAGTGGCGCCTGTTTGCCAGGTTTTCACCATCGCACTTACCCAAGGTGCCACTGGAGTGGTTGTTCACCAATTGGATGCATGATTTTTCTTTACTATTTTGATGTTTTTGTATTTTCTTCAGGACATTTATCTGAATGTTTTTGGTGTTTTTCTATACATCTTTTAGGTATAAAACCATTTGAGGTGCATACTGTTGATTGGATCTGCTAGTGGTTCTCCTTCTGAAGTAGCCAATCGATATGCCCCAAACCCAAATACAACAATAATAACATATGGACCCAACCAAATTGATTCAAACTTTCCCTGATGTTCTCAGTTGGGTTGGTTATGAGGATTTTATCGAAGAACAAGATCACCTACCTCGAATGTATGAGGTCTAACCCGATGATTATAGCTTTTGCTCATATGCTACTGATAGGCCTTGAGGTGATTGTATGCAGCTTGTCGTTTCTCATCAAGTAGCTCTAAGTCCTGAAGATGTGAGACCCTATAGGCCTCATCATCTATAAGATTATGCAAGGAAACCCATAGTGATGGTATCTTAACCTCAATAGGTAAAATAGCTTCTGCACCATAGACCAATGAGTAGGGAGTTGTGCCTGTAGGGGTTCAAATGCTAGTTCGATACGCCCATAGTACTAGATTCAATTGAACATGCCAATCATGGCCGGCATCATTTATTGTCTTCTTTAGGATTCTCAATATGTTCTTGTTTGATACTTTAGCCTGACCATTGCCTTGTGAGTACTAGGGAGTGGAAAAGCGGTGTTGGATGTGAAATTTCTCATAGACTTCACGGACATCCTGATTTTTGAAAGGAAGCCCATTATATTGTGATAATAGACATGGGTACACCATATTGGCAGATGATGTAATTAAGGATGAATGAGGTGATCTGCTTTTCGGTAACTTGAAGTAAGTGGAACAGCTTCGATCCACTTTGTGAAGTATTCGGTAGCGGTAATGATGAACTTATGGCCATTGGATGAAGATGGATAGATTTTACCTACAAGGTCAAGTCCCTATTGACAAAAAGGCCATGGTGTTGTGATTGGTTGCAATTCCTATGCCAGTGCATGTATCAGATCTCCATGAACTTGGCATTTTTTACATTTTCTGACAAAGTAATAGGAGTCTTTTTCCATAGACGACCAATAGTATCCAGCACGTATGATCTTCTTGGCTAGTGATGGGCCACTTGAGTGAGTCCCAAAAATTCCTTCATGTACCTCTTCCAAGGCCTTTGTAATCTCATCTTGTTCTAGACATCGAAGGAGAGTACCATCAAGACTGTGTCAGTATAGGGTTTCAACAATGATGGTATATCGAGCAGTTTGGTGAATGAAGGTTTTACGTTGGTTATTCGATTGGTTAGGAGGAAGGGTGTGATCATGGAGGTAGGTGTAAAACTCACCGTACCATGGGGATTCAGAACCAACAAGGTGACATATCATCTCGGATTTAGGGATATCATAAGCGGGAATCCAAAGTTGTTCTACCAAGAACTCGTAGTGTGTTGAATTCTGTGGAAGATCTAGGAGAGATGTGATGGTAGCCATAGTGTCAGTAGCTCAATTATGATCTCTGGGTATCTGCTCAAAGGTGATACTAGTGAATGATGTTTTTCTTTTGTCCACCATTTGTTTGTACGACATGAGTTTGTCATCCTTGGTCCGATATTCATCTATTGCTTATCAAATGATCAGTTGGGAGTCGCCATATACTTGTAGTTCTTGTAACTTCCATTGTATGGCTAGCCTGAGTCCTGTGATCAAGGCCTCATATTCTGCTATGTTGTTTGTACATGGAAATGTGAGCCTGTAAGACTTAGGGATGCTGTCACCCTGAGGTGTGATAAACAGAATGCTTGCCCCCGAGCCATGCCTAGTGTATGAACCATCAAAGTAGAGTTTCCATGGTTGTGTTGTTGTGACCATGAATATCTCTTCATCTAGAAAATTACAAATGAGAGGATGATCACCTATGAGTGGTGCATCGGCCAACTAATTTGCAATAACTTGTCCTTTGATATCTTTACGGTCCACATACTCGATGTCAAATTCACTTAGAATCATCACCCATTTGGCCAAGTGGCCTGTCAATGCTGCTTTACTGAGTAAGTACTTGAGTGGATCAATCTTTGCAATGAGCAGTACTTTATGTGTTAACATATAGTGCCTCAGTTTAGTGGTTGCCAAGATTACTACTAGGTAAGCTCACTCAATAGGTGTGTAATTGAGTTCATAGCCAACCAGTGTGCGAGAGATGTAGTAAACAACACACTCTTTCCCTTCTGCATTGTGTTGTGCCAATAGTACACCCAATGCTGTATTTGTTTCTGATATATAGAGTAGTAAAGGCCTACTTGGATCTAGTGGGACCAACAATGGTGTATTCATGAGATAGTCTTTAAGCATCTGGAATGCTTGTTGGCATCTAGTATCCCATTGAAAGTGGATGTTCTTGTGTAACAGGTGTGTAAATGGGTGACACTTATCTGCCAATTGTGCAATGAATCTTCAAATGGATTGTAGTCGCCCTTGTAATGTCCTTTGCTGACTGATGTTCGTTGGAGGTGGCATGTCCATGATTGCTTTGACTTTGGCAGGATCGACCTCAATGCCTTTTCTTGAGACAATGTATCCTAGAAGATTCCTTGAGGTTACTCCAAAGACACATTTCTTCGGGTTGAGTCGCACATGATATTGTTCCAGTCTATCAAAGATTTTCTTTAATATGTCTAGATGACTTTCTTTTGTGAGTGATTTTGCCAGTAAGTCATCAACATAATCTTCCATTATAGTATGCATCATATCATGGAAGATAGTGGTCATTGCTCGTTGATAGGTCGCTCCTGTATTCTTTAGACCGAAAGGCATTATATTCCAATAGTATGTGCCCCATGGACATGTGAAGGTTGTCTTATGTTGATCCTCTGGTGTGATCTTTATCTAATTATATCCTAAAAAACCATCCATGAGTGAAAGCATGGCATGTCCTGCTGTTAGGTCCACTATTATGTCAATGTTTGGTAGGGGGAAGTCATCTTTAGGACATGCTTTGTTTAGATCTCTGAAGTCAGTACAGATACGGATGCCCCCATTTGGTTTGCCGACAAGCACAATATTGGATATCAAATCTGCATAATCAATTGGTCTAATAAAACCAACATCTAGGAGTTTCTTAAGTTCTGCTTTGACTAGTACTGCAATCTGAGGATGCATATTGTGAAGCTTCTACTTGACAGGTTTGGCTCCTTCTGCAACGGTGAGGTGATGCATGACTAAATCCGGATCAAGACCAGGCATGTCTGCATATGACCCTGCAAAGTTGATCTGACGCTTATGGCAGAATTTGACAAACTTAGGTTGTTCCTCTGGAGTTAAAAGAGATGCCAGATGTATTTGGTGAGGTGTTTCAGGAGTCCCCACATTGTATTCTTTTGTCTCTTCAATGAGAATTGTTGATCATTCTTGTTGTGTACTAGAGGGGAGAATGTCAAATCTTTCATCCTCGGGCGCCTTAGAGAGGTTTTCATCATTGGATACGCTCTTTCTTTTTACTTTTGTGGGATCAAATAGTGCCACAGTGTGGTTTTCACTGGATGATCCATGTTTTATTGTTATATTTTTGCAGCTGAAAGGTTTGGCATCTGCCCCAAAGTATGTTGCTCTGTTAAGTTCTATGGCGAATCTAGCTTTGTGATCCCCGCTTGGTATGTTATCCCATAGTTCCAAAAAGTCAATGATTGCCTCATCATTTTGGAAATGGTCAAGACATGGGGGATTAGGTTGGTTCCATTCGATGAGTTCAGGATGGATAATGGGCATTACTTCATCGATTAGGTTAAGTTCGTTAGATGTGTCAGTGAGGGTTAAGACATTTTGGTGAAGGTCGTTGATGGTACTCTCCCTATCAGAATCAGGTGTAGGATGTGACGTAGGGTTTGTGGAAGATGTTTCTAGCTCAAGAACCCAAGAGGTCTTTATCTGTGCTTCTCCATAAACAGGGATGTCTTTGGGGGGTGGAGGTAGTGACGTGTCTTCCTCATCTGAAGTATTAAGTTGGATGGAATCAAATTCCCATTCATGTGAGTCAGTCTCTGAGTCACTTTCCAGTATCTGATTAATATACCATACTGGGATGTCCTTTGAGTTAAACACTGTAGGTGTGATCGGTTTTGTAGATGAAAAGATTGGTTCTGCAAGAAGGATTATGGGGATCAATGAATTCGACATGGGGAGTATTGGTAGTGTTGACTATGCTGCTTCTACTGGAACTGCTAGTGTCATAGATACTGTCGTGGGTTTTGATACAGTTGCTACTGCTAATGGTGCTATTGATGTTATTGCTGCTGCTAATGGGATCGGTGGTTTGATTGGTGGGATGAAGGGTGTTGTAGATGGTTTTGCTGGGATTTTTAGCCTTAATGGAGCAGTTGGTGTGGTGCATGGTGCTGCTGATATAACCAAAGGTGACCTCTTTGTAATAGGCTGATATAGTGGTTTGTTGGGTTTCCCTTTGAATCTGAGTTTAGGAAAGATCTCCTTTTGAAATCCTAGTCCTGTGTTATGTTTGGGCTTTAATCTTGGCTGCAGTAGTTCATGTTGTCCTTGCTTGCAAGGTCCCAAAGCATTCTGACCATCATAACCCATTCTTTACATAATGAGAAGGCCTTTGCCATACTGATCTATGGGAAGCTTAGCTTGCAGAATATCGGTGGTGATGGGATCTTTATAGATCTATCTTGCTAAGTCCTCATCTTTGGTCACTTCTTCTTGACTCTTTCCAAGGATGAATGGTGTCAAAGTACATGCTAGCTTGTCTAGTGGTGTTTGAAGTAACCATTGAGGTTTTCCACATGTTCTAGGAGAAGTGGGCATTTTTCCAACACAAAAGAGTTGGCTGAGATTGTATTCCCCAGAACCTTCCTCTTCTATTTTCATCTTGAGCTTCTCATGCTTGGGTATAGTAGTGTTTGAACTGGAAAGAGAGGTTGGACTTACGTATGATGTGGATGAGATGGCTTCTCTATTTTTGGGAATGGTAATCTGGTTGATGACTTATATTATGACAATATGCAAAGGGGTTTGCATCGCCCAGGATTGTAATTTCTACACCATTATACGAGAACTTGATACACTGATGGTAGGTGGATGGAACGTCTTACATGGAGTGTATCTAAGGTCTTCCTAATAATAAATTGTATGGCAAAGGAAGGTCCAAAACTTGACAGATGATGTGTTTCACCATAGGGCCCACTTGGATTGGTAGCACCACATCTCCTTTGGATGAACGCTCTGCATCATCATAGGCTTTGATTGTTATCTTCTTGTGGGGATCCACTGATTCAATTGCATATCCCAAAGCTATGACTAATTGCAGCGTACAGATATTCAGGCCTGCTCCATTATCGATCAAGACTCGCTTGATCCTATGTTGGTTGATAAACCCTTCAATGTGGAGTGAGGTGTTGTGAGGTTGCTGGAAGGATGAGTTGTCACTTTCAGAGAAAGTAAGACAAGGTGATGATCTTAGGTTTCCAACCATAGCTTGGAACTGATCTGTATTTAGGTTTGTAGGGACTGACGCCTCTTGGAGAGCTTGATCCAAGATTGTTTTATGGGATGGAGATAGGCACAATAGCTCTAAGATAGATATCACTGCGGGCATTTTGTCTAACTGTTCCACAAGGTTATACTTCTTTGGGATAGATGGGGTGCCTTATGGAGTTGCTTTTATGGTAATCTTGCCGTGACATGTAACAACATTGCAAGTGGAGCTGGGATTTTTTATGGTAATAGTTGCAATTTGTTCACTGGCATCATATAGATGATTCACAGTATAATTATATGCGGCTTGCGTATAATTGGTGGTATTTGTGTTTCTCCCTGAAGTGGAAGGACCCCTTTGATCTTCTGATGGAAGTGGATTTTTAAACATGAGATGATCATTGTTTGTTGTCTTTGGGTCATGTCCTTCGATTTTGATTTCACCTCAGTCAATAAGATCTTCCAATATGTGACAATTGCTTGTCTTATGTCCTTTCCCTTGATGGAAGTCGCAATTCTCAGTGTCCCTCCACCATGAAGGTTTGACTTGAGGTTCATAATTTGATGTTTTGGGTAAGGTCACCAGATTTTGAGAAACCAACTGACATAACATCGTTTCAATAGGTTCCCCTAAGGGAGTGTATGTTCATTTTGGTTTAAAATTTTGCTGACATTGTCTGGGTTCCTCTTGAGGTACATTATGTCCTTGATTTGAGGGAGCAACTGTGTTATTCTTGGGTGGGGGATTCTATCTTGCAAATTGAACCACAGGTTGTGCACTTTTCATAGTTCTTGCATCCACAAACCCGCCGTTGACGATGTTTTTGTTTTTGTTCCAGAAGTTAGGCTTTTCACTATTGAAGTGTGGGCGAGGGCCATCCTTTGGCTCATTATATATCTTGATAATCCCTTTTTTGATGAGATCCCACTCACATTTTAAGCCTTTGGTGATCATGTCATTGAAAGAGTTTGTGTCTTTTACATCTAGGTGAAATTCCATTTCGTCATTTAGGTTGGAAATAAATATTTCCACTAGTTCTTGTTCAGGTAACTGAAGAGAACATCTGCTAGACATTTGATGCCATCATTGCAGAAAGACTGAAAATATCTCACCCGGTTTTTGTTTAGTGTTACATAGATCAGCCATGGTGATATCACGTTCAATGTTGTGTGAGTAATGTTCCAAGAACTTCTGGACTAGCTCTTTGAAGGTCCTAATGCCACCTGATAATCGGGAAAACCATAATGTGGTTGTTCCTCCCAAGCTTTGGGGAAAAAGTCGCATTAGGTATGTATCCTCGTATGCCACTTCGAGGAAAGCTGAATGGAATTCTCTAACATGATCATGAGGATCTCCTTTTCCTCAGTACTTTTCAAACTTAGGTGTTTCAAACCCTCGTGGAAAAGGTGGCATATGAAGATTCCTATCAAAGGGATAGGGACAAATGTCATTGAGTGAAAATTGATTAGTTTTTACACCACTATGAAGTTGTTGGGCAAGATTTTTGACTTGTTGCCGCAACATGTCTATTTCATTTGGAGGAGGTGGTGGGGGATTACCTTGAGGAAGGTTATATCTGATGTGATCTCGGCCTCTTTCATCCTCATTACGACTTTGGCATTCTGATGCTTGTCTTAGTTGTGCAATATCAAAGTCAGAGGGTAGTTTAGCCCCCTCTTGAGCAAGTCTTAAAAAGTGAGCATCAACATTGCTCCTGAGTATTTCATCAAAAATTCTATTAAAGAGAGGGTTGTGTTGTTCCCTTTCTATTGCTGCAGGAGTAGGAGTACTTGGATTTTCATCATTCATGTTTCCTCCAAGGGCTTCTTGGAATTCATTGATATTTTCCTCCTCTTCCTCTTCAATTTCTTGTTGTCTAGACCTTGATCTGGTATGAGCCATTTTGTTTACAAGTTTTTGTTGAAGCTTGATGAAAATGATGACAAGTTGGTGATGAAATGAAAGATTGATGTTTGGTGAAGCATTTTGCATATGAATCTGTAGCACTGAAGGTATATGGTACCAAAGTTCCTTCTTGAATTGCTTGTTGTGTTTGATTGACAAAGTTTGATGTGATAAGGTTTAGAGAGATCTGAGATGTGTTACGGACTCAACTACCTAGTAATGAGAGGATTCACTCACATACTAGTTTTAACCTACGTAGAAATGCCTCTTAGGATGAGTTTATCCTAGATGTATAGACACTCTAAAAAGTGATGTGTTTGTGTTTGATTCAAGCAATATCGAAATAGAACTTAGGACAAAATCCTTTTGATGTTTTGAGAGTTGGAATGAATTTGATGAGATATGAATATGATAATGGATGAGATGTTCAACTTCAATAGAAACTTTGTGTTACAAAAGGAACAAATTCTTCCTCTTCTTGTTCAGGGGTTGGTGGTTCTACCCTAGCTGAGTTATATGTGATACAAATGTCTAGAAAGAAGGAAGGATTGGTCTCGCCTCCCTTGTTTTTGTGATAACTCAAAGCTCGATATTGAGTAAAAGCTCTATGATTTAATGACTCTTGATCAAACTCGTTTGATTTTCCTTGAAGATATAGACGCATGTGACGTAAGAAGGTTCTATGAGACAAATATTTGTCTATTAAGATAGAAGAATTTCCTCCTTTTGATAAGAGACTTTGAGCTCAATGGTCTTCTCTTCAAGTTGACATGTTGATGATGATTCTTCTTTCTTAAGATGTGAAGAATGGTCATATAGTTTGATACTTTTCGTTGTTTGTTTTTTGTTTTTGATCTTTTGTGTTTTTGAAAAAGTTGGTGTTGGATGAATACTTGGTCTGATTTGGATTTATGATGTTTCTTTGACAAGAAAACAAAGAAAGCACACAAACACAAGAATGTTGCCTAAAAAGGCACAAGTATGGGTCTAGATCAACCCAATCTTTTGAACTTTTTATGACCCTTTCCTTCAAATGTATTTTAGGTGTTTTTCCAAAGCCTGAAGTCAGCTCAATTCGCACTGGTCTTGACTCAAAAATGAAAACACTTCAAACACTTTTTATCCCTAAGGTCAAATGGCCAGTTGTGATAATTTCAGCCCACATCTTGATATTTCTTCGACTTTGGTACTACATACCTTATGAATCCTTCTGTGGCAGGTAAGGACGTGATATAGTAAGTCTTTCACGAGCATAACAAATAGATGATCCCTATGATGGGGGAGTCACCACTTTTATCAGGCTACAAGTAACCTTTCAAAAAGCTATGTTTCTACTCAAGGAAATATGTATGGTGAGTATCTTGGAAGCAAAACCATCTAGGCTCTCGCACTGAACTTCTCACAAATATCCTCAATCAATAGAACAAGTGGGCTACTATTTAAAGGTGTTTAGTAATTTTTGATGTTTTCGGACATAAGTTCATTCTGCAGTGACTCACTTAAGAGCCTTGTAACTTGTGGTGGGGCCCATTTGTCCTTTCGGCAAGTTACACTTTAGGAATAGCTATACCCAAGGCTACATCTTTCACTCACACCTGATTTCTATAGTGGCTTGAAGGATTTACTGTGCGAGGTCGTTCCCAAGAGTGATGTGTCTCTTGGCAGGCCTCTCTAAAAAATATAAAATTTGAGTGTTACTAACACTTTTCTCTTGCACCTAGGACCACGAAAGCCAAGGGAGAGGATAGTGTGTGTCAGAAGTAGGACCACTCTATAGATTTTGCACAAGCGTACCAAACACAAAAGACACTTGTTATTTTTAATTGATTTTCATTAAAATGTGATCTAACTATTTGGAGATGTTGCTCCAACAATCATGGTGTTCTTTTTAACTTTCAAAGGCAAAATGTGTTGTAAACTAGGAACTTGAAATCTTGGTCAACTGAATTGAAAAACATGTTTTTGCTTGAAGTAAAATTGCTTTTGAACTTTGAAGAAAAAAAATGGCTTGTTCTTTTTAGTTGGCCCCAAAATGAAATGTTGATTGTGAATTTCCTTAAGTTGATGCAAGAAATGAAAGTTTTGTTGTTGGTTTTAAGCACCAAAATAAAGACTATTCCTAACTTGCAAATAAACTTTGAAGTTTGTGGTTCTTTTTAATTTGTAAGTGGGATTGTTTTTACAAACCAAAACTAAAGATGTGATTCTTTTAATGATCCAAAATGAAAATGTGAGGTTCAATTTTTAAGCCAAAAGAGACAATGAATTTGTTTTAATCCAACTTTGAAAACAAAGTGAAAGAAAGAATTCAATGCTTTCTAATCTAACTCCTCCAATCCTGCATAAATAAACAAATAGTTAGTCCAAAAAATAAAATAAAATAAAATGAGGTATTGGTGGGCTTCTACAAGCCTAGGTTTTGATCTTCGGTTACAATAAAAAAAAATTACAACTCTCTGTTACAATAGCGCCACTCTGTGTAAATAAAGAAGCGCTATTTAACATGAAAGCGCTAAAGTGCAACCTATGTGGCAATTTAAACAAAAAAAAGTTAGTAGTTTTGTAGAGAAATATTGTGGTGGATTCATGTCAGGTTCACCAAATGATGCTCTGCAAAAAGGATTAGAAAATTTGTTCGATGACAACACACACAAGAGCACAAGAAACAAATGTTAGTGTTAGCAACAAAAGATTATCCTAAACAAGTATATCAAGAGAGATATTAAGCATGAAATAGAAAGCATACAAACATAGAATAGATAAACTATACTCCTCAAAATGCTAATCAAGATGCTCATAGATTCTCCTCCCTTGTTCCTCTCCTCTTCAAGTTCCACATGAGTGTGTCTCTAAGCTTTTAGCACTAGCCATGGATGCCATATGGAGATTCAAGATGGTTGAATATGATAAGAAAATGCTATGCAAGTGTAGATAGTGATGCTATGAAAAATCTCTATGCTAATACCAGTATAACAACAATACTTTAATGCTTCCTCCTTTGTTTGAGGAGAAGGGTTCTATTTATAGAAGAAATAGGGAAATGAAGGGTTAAGATTGAGCAATCTTAATAAGGGTTAGGATTGAAAGATATTCAATCCATGTGATACTTTCAACCCAATCCCATGTTGACAAGTGTCACCATGAGGAGGCTTGAGAGGAGAGATAAGGAGCATTAAATGCTTGAGGGGACATGATGGTTACCTTGGGGGGTTGGGTTAGGGTTAGGTTAATGGATATTCCTTTTATCCAAGGGATAAATGAATGTGCAAGGGTTAAATGGTTACCTTAGTCAAAGAAATAAATGCTTTGAAGAGACCCATGAGTCAAAAAGATGGTTAAGTTAGAGGAAAGTCTCTAACCAAAGGTAAAAGGCGAGTTAACCATAAATGGTTATGTAAGAGCCTTTAATGGTTTGGAAGGCATTAGAGGTTAACCATTTGAAGACATAAAGCCTTTAATGGTTATTGAAGACTTTGGACGTTTTTGAGAAGTGACTTCCTTTTATTTAGGAATGTGACAATGATTAGGATAGGATTAGACTAATTAGAAGGAGTTAGAAGAATCTAGAAGGGATTTAGGCATGCAAGTGGATTTTGTAGGAGAATGCAAGTGGGAGGAATTTTGGGATTTTCAACTGAAATAAAATCATTTATTTCAATTAAATGGTGTAATTTGCATTTGGATAGATATTTAAAAAAATATTAATTTATTTAAATGTGAATGTAAATTTTGGATTTTATTTAAATAAATCTTAATTTATTTACATGAGAAAAAGGAAGATAAAGCATTAAATGCTTGAAGACTTTTAGGGAAACCATTAAAGGCTTGAGAAGACTCTAGAAAGAAGCCATTAAGTTTGAAGACTTTAAGGGAAACCATTAAAGGCTTAAGAAGACTCTAGAAGGAAGCCATTAAGTTTGGAGACTTTAAGGGAAACCATTAAAGGTTTCAAGTGGGTGAGGATAAATAGGATTTTAAATAAATAATTTATTTAAAATAGTTGTGCAACTTGCATTTGTAGGAAAATGCAAGTGGGTGGAGGATAAAGGTGATTTAAATAAATGTTAATTAATTTAAATGGAGAGATGGGATTTTGGGGGATTTAAATAAATATTAGTGAGAGAAGATTTAATTAAACAAATATGATTTATTTATTTAATTAATGGTTTGAATTTGGTTAAGTGAATAAAATAAAATAAATTGAATAATTTATTTAATTAATAGGAGAAGAGGGTTAAGATGAATTAATTAAATATTAATTTAATTAATTATTGATTGATGGTTAAATAATCAAATAAATACTAAATATTCATTTAATTAAGTGGACAGATTTATGTGACTACAAATATCATTATTGTGCACGACGGGTCTCACAACTACTCGAACTAAATGCTCATTTTCTAGTAATTGGGTTGCTGGATCAAAATGGGATCCTATGACTGCCATACGATCAACCACTTTGTTTTCTTTGCGGGTAATTTTCTGAATATTGAAAGCTTCGAAGCTCTCAATCAGGTCCCAGACCATGTGACAGTACGACCACATGCAGACATGTTTAGTAGCTGAAATTCCTCTGACTTGATGGACTACCAATTCTGAATACCCCAACACTAATAGCTGCTTGACTCTGAGGCGATTTGCAAGGCTTAAAAATGGACCAAGCCTTCATACTCTGCCTCGTTGTTAGAACAAGCAAACTAGAGGTGGAAAGACCTCAAGGTTTGTTCGTCGAAAGGTGAAGTAAGGGAAATACCTACTCTGGATCCCACTTTGCATCGAGCTCTGTCAAAATGGAGGGTCCATAGTTTAAAGACTTGGTCTTCTTTTTCTCGTTTTATATCCTACAGGTTCTTCGACACCCTAGGAATCTGTTGGTCTTCATAAAAAATTACGTAGGTCCCAAGTCTGGTAGCATGATAATTACCATAAAGGTACTCATCTATAAATTCATTTAGAAAGACTTCCTGATTCGCAGATGGGTCTCCGGTTACTTCGTCATCTTCTAGTAGCTCCATGCACTTCATTTCTTGTCTTGAGATGGACATGTGGGTGGCTTCAAAGTTTATCATAGCTTCATCAATGATATGTTCTAAATGGAGGGGCTCTAACAATATTTTTAATGTGGCTCCATGCCTGGTTCTGATTTTAAGGTGAGACCAGTCTAGGGATAGATACCCGCCGACCTTGGTAGTGAAATCACGAGACAAGAAGAGACCAAAATCAGGGGGAATATCGATGACTTCTACCTCTTGAGTCATTGTAATTCTAGGGAATATCGATGACTTCTACCTCTGTTTACAGGTTCATTATTTTAAATTTAAAACTTTTGCTATCTTTTTAGGCATTACAGTGGTGCTAGCACCAAAATCTATCATAGAATTATGGAGCAACTTATTCCCAACAATGAGAGTCTGAAAGAAAGGGTTGGGTTTCAGGTTACCTTCTCTCGTGCCAACACTTCTGAGCCCTTCATTGGTAAGCACAGTAGAGAATCACGGTTGCCCTCCTAAAACAGGATCACTGCTCTTCACAGGTGCTCTGACTGTCACTTGCTCTGCGGGTATCCTTTTATCTCCATCAAGCGCCTCTCGTAGATGATCTTTCCATTCGGGGATCATGAGGATGTCCCAAATAGATACATTCTAGAAGCTCTCTTCAACTGCTCCACTATATCAAGAACTGTAGGAATGGAAGCCTTTGGATCTTTAGCCTTGTAAGGTATGAAATCTTTCATGTTTTGAGAGCTAGTGACCATGATAGGTTGTTCTGTCAACCTCTCTGCATTTGATTTTGTCTTTTGGACCATGGGTTCCCTTGTAAATCGACGCTTGGCATGAAGGTTGTAATCGGATTGTACTTGTGACATCTGGGTAAATGATGTGGAAGCATTGTTTGTGAGAACTACATCTTCATCCTCCATCCATGAAAATAGGGCATGGTCTGGGACAATCTTGACTTCTTGTTCTACTGACATACCTTGTATTTGAGCAGTCAGTGAGGCGCTATCCATTCCTAGAGAGGCATAGACTCCAGCATTGGGATTCATTCCCTGGCTTCTTTTCTCTATGACCTTTTGTTGTAAATTTCCTCTTGGGCAATTTTGTGGTATGTGGGCGTCATTGCAAGGAAAGCACCAGGAGTTTGTATCATCCACTAGATTATTTTGGCCAGCAATCAACTCTCTATTTTGATTAGGGGGAATGGCTTGCAAAGGGGTCAACACGGGGATGAGTTGGTTATTAGGTTCACCTTGGTTAGCCCTTGTACCACCCTAATACTGATTTGGCTAGTAAGGAGGTCTCCCCACTTGGTAATTTTGGAAAGGGGGTCTAGCAAGAGCCTGTTGCCTCTTGAGGTTGATGATCTTGTTGGAGAAGGTCCTGAGAAATTTTTTCATATCATTGACCTCCTCAGCTAGAGCAAAGGTAGCCAAAGTACTCACCTGCTAAGCATTAGGGTAAATATACATGGATTAAGGGGTGGGGGTACTTGGGGATGTCAGCTCGGATGGTTGGCTTGTCAACTCTAGGAAAAATAGCACAGGTGGTCTCAAAGGAAGATTCCCCGCATCGATCAAGTTGTTTTTCGCCCGGACTGCCAGCTCGTAGGCATCAGGAAGAGTATCACCTCCTAAAGATTGAATCATCACATATGTATCTAAATTGAAGGCTTTTAAGTAGAAGACAAAAGCCATGTCTGTAAGAGGTCGAGCAGCCAAGGGAATCCTCTACCACGTCTTCTAGAATCTAGTGCTAAAGTCGGTAATAGCCTCTTATTGAGCTCTCCTTATCATTATCAACTGCTGCATCAAGGAGGACCGATATCCCTTCTCGATGAACCACTCAAAGAAATGGTCTCCCAGCTGATCCCAGGTTCCTATTGATTTTGGCGTGAGGGGTCTATACCAGTCTTGTGCTTTTCCCTTGAAACAAGCTGTGAGAAATCATAGGGCTATATTTTGTTCCATGACATTGTGTACAGTACATACGTCGGCCATATCTTGCAAATGCTCCTCAGGGGGCTTGGAATCATCCCCTTTTGATTTTTGGCAATTCTTTTAAGGCACAAGTGGGGATAACACCCCATTGAGCAGGAGGAGTTGGAACAATAAGAGGACTTACACTATCCCAAGTGACAAAGTTTCTTGGAGGTTGGATTTCCATTGGCACGTGAGTTGCCTGAAGAGGGATATGCGCTCTAACACCTGATACTGCTTGGACTGCAAGTAGGGGTGGTAATATAAAGCTCGGGTTGGCTGCAGATTGACTCCTAGTGGATGACCTATGGCTCATGCAACCTTTAGAATTAAGACAAAAGGGTCCCACCAAGCATGCTAGAGAAAGGAACTATTGATTGATAAAATTGCTTTTAATTAAACAACCTTATGGGAAGCTCATTGATGGGGGATCTGTGTGTATTCACTAAGTGACCTCCGGGATTTTAGAAGTTGACTCTTCATATGTGGGGAAAATAAATAAAAGAAAAACTACACTATAGCGATGCGCTGAGATAATTTTAGAACTAAGGCACAAAGATAACTTCATAAACATGCAGCTCTAAGGCCCATTCAACAATCTACATGCCCAATTTTTAAAAAATGAAACATAGACAATAACTCATTTGACATAAAGAAATACATAACATTCATCCACTAGATAACAAGTTCATAAAACATAGTTCAATCTGCGGAGTCTTATGGCATGTATTTCTAAAGTCATACAAAGTTACAAAACTGCACAGAAACAGGTCTTTGTACAAAAGGACAATTATCATAAAAGGCCAAAGACACAATTTGATTAGAGTCTCTGATGCACAACTACAAAATAAAGGCATAATTCTATGAGTCAATTGTCTATCTTCTTCCTTCTAATTTTTTGAACCCCTACAAAAGAAAAAAGCATTTTCCTAAATAAGCTTGAGCTAACCCCTTGGCAGAGAAAACAGAGAGAGCACTTATAACCGCAAGCATTGCTGGCAATGCTATTAGCAACTATGAAATGGCCTCCCACAAGCTAAAATAGAAAAGATTATGTCTATCGTGCAATCACTATCAGATCTTCTAACGATAGATCAAAATAAAATAATCCGCAACCACCATCGAAACAACAAGCTACTGGCAACCAAAACCATCTCCTCTAGGCAGTAAACAATAATGCTTGGCAGTTGCATCAATTTCAATGTGGTAGTAGGAGGGAACATCCTTAGGACACAACAAAAAATTATAGAGTACCTCGCAGGGAACTACCACGTGGTACGGGTGAAAACTTGTGAACACACGGGCTCAATGAAGTGGGCCAACCAAGATAGTGAAGAAGCAAACTCACCACATGTCAACATCGCTCGACTTCTTGGCAAAGGGAAAATATGAGCTTGAATACTACGAGTCGTGCTGCCACATGGATGCGGGGAGGCAAAAACTCTTTGGGCAAAAAAGGACTAAGGCCTAGGAAAAACAAAAGAAGCTAACTCCTCGAAAGGGTAGGGGATACTTAAAGTCTACAACCATACATACACTATTACAAAGAGAATGAAAGAAATGAAATAGAAAAATAAAATCCACGTGAAAGCATTGCCAAATTGCGATGCATTGCTTTCTAGCCTCACAAAGCCACCATCCAAAATTAGTTATTTTGGAGTTTCCTCAATAGGATTATCATCAATTGGATTTTACCATCTCCAATAATGGACTTTGTGATGACAATAAAGATTTTACAAATTTAAGAATCGAGAAAAAAAAACTTGTAAATTTATTCACTCTTAATAAATTTAGAATCAATTAAATTGTGTTAAATATCATCCATCCAAGAACATATGCAGACCAACAACATTTTCCTATTCTATTGTCCAAACAGAACCAACTAATCATCTTTATCTTAAATGAAAAGAGACCCAATTTAATTTGAAAATCTATTCTATGCTAGGCATCTGTGTGTAATTGTATGTTTGAAGAATCCTCTCAGTTGTTGAATGGGAGACAAACTCCAGAAAGCCATAGCCTTGAGGATAAATAGTAAACTTGTTTCAAATAACCTTTATAGACACAACCTTCAATGACTAAAGACCCACATCAATATAACATTTTTACATAACCAATACACTATCACAAAAGCACCAACGCAAGCCAAGAAGTAGTTTTGAAAATAAAATAATTGAAAAATCTTAACTATCTTCGAAAGAAAGTTTTAGTTTGAAAATAAAGAAACTCCATGAATATTTTATAGATATAAATATATTTAAAAATTCGCATCAAATACATACAACTTGATGTATACTAAAAAATTTAAATGTAATTTTACAATTGCTTGAACTAGGAAGTTTTGTCATCTGTCTTCTGGAAATTCTTATAAAAAGCATTATGGATTGATTTGATATTTTTAAATCCACAAGTTTTTAAAAACCATCTGCTTTAAGATGTAGATAACTGATTTTTAAATCTTCTCAAATCTTAAATGTTGGAGATATTCTTACTTCCATGGTTGTTGGGTTTTTTTATAGCACGCAAAACTTATTGAATCTTCCTTTTCTTCTAGAATCCTACATGCAATAAATATTCTTACTTCCATGACTATTAGAATTTCTTTATATCAAGAAAAACTGATTCAATCTCTATCTAGATGATGGTAAATTGAATCACCTACTCAATGTCTCAACAGTGGGCCTTCTTGGAGACTCATACTCTTCCAAATGTAGGATTAAAAATGAACTTCTAATTGTGTGTGTAAAGCATTCAAAAACCAAAGCTCCCAACTCAAAATGAAAATATTGCATTAACTAACATGTTGGGCCTATACATGTAACACAAATATGTTATCATATTCTAGCTTCTCTTTTGAGGTCTTAACATGCATATATAAGAGAGCCATGTCACTTATTGAGACTGTAAGCATGCCAAATTGGTTTTGTAAGATGGTGTGGCTTCATTAGAACACTTAGCAATGTAGAGTGCTTCACTTCTAAAATTGGAAAGATAACATTGGCAGATCTTAAATTTATTGTGATAGTTTCTTTGCAAAAGGCCAATGTCTTGTGATTCACTTGTAAAAACATATACAAATGACAACTATATTTTATAATATTATTTCCTCTTTTCTCTTAAAACAGATCATATATGAGCTTCTTTTACTTCAATTTCTACTAGATAAACCATGTCAACATTACCCTCATTTTACCAAGTATTTTTAAATATATGAACTTCTATTTTTGGAATAATCTTTTGAACTCTTTCAATTTTTACCAAATATATCAATATCAACACTACCCTCATTTATCAAGTAAGGATTATCATCAAAACATTTTAGACCTCTAAAACAATATATAAACTACTATTAGATGATAGATCAGACATCGATCTCTTAAAATTTCTAATTATTTGTCTATACATTGGATAAAAACCAAGCATTCAAAGAATTGCACTTCTAACTATTTTTTGCTCTTTTTTGAAAAAAAAATTAAACTGTGCTATTGTCTCATTGTTTAAAATTCATATTTGCAATATCATGCAATGTTATCTTTATCTGGATGACAATAAGACCAGCAAAGACATATCAACCTCCAAAAATAAATGTATTTAATATACTCAACTTGAAAAACACAATAATTCACATCTTATATTGTACAAATATGATATTATATTTAAAACTGCAAAACTTTCAACATATATTACTATTGACGATAGTATTGCAAACATCCATTTGATGCGACCTCCAGTAGATATAAATAACTAGGATCCATGCCACGCACCTCATAGTGAATTCGATGTTTGATTATAAAGGGAGGTATATTCGCAAGTGCTTATTATTAAGGTTAAAATAACGGCATAATTATGCGACATTATTCACGATAGTTATGCACCATTCTCGGGAGCGATTCCAAGTCTAGACCCTGGGATGTCGTGCACCATTCGAAAATTCTAATGTTGATAGTTCCCAAATATGGAAAATACAGCATCTGCCCCGCCCGGAGGAAGAGCGAAAGCAAGGCATAACACAGTGCCCTCCTCATTCTCAGGGATTAAAGTGTTTTCCACAGGCAGAGTCAAGTCCAGACCATCGTCGAAATGCAACGTGATGATTGGAAACTTCACCTCGCCGGTCGGTTTGTTGTAGCACGTATCAAAAAGATTTGTGGGACTAGCCAAAGTCAGATCAGAGAGATGACGGCGGAAAGAATCTCGCTGGACATTATAAGCGGGCTCCACCAGCCGAGTGATAACTGTTCCCGACTCTATGATACTCCCTCTTCTCGTTGACTGATCCAAGGTGAAGGTTCCTTCTGGGATGAAAACAAGCTCCTCTCCCACAGAGATTCCGTTTAACCCCACATAATAGTACTGAGGCTTCATTCGATTGGAGTAGAGAGGCGTGAACTGCAACCCTGGCGCACAAAGAGCCTCTTTCCCCAGGAGGAGAGACCCCATGAAAGCAGAGGAGCTCCAGGAGGGAAGGCAATAAGAGAACGTACTGTCATATAACGTGGTCATCTGAGAAACAAATGATAGATTGTGACGCCCGGTGGATCCTCTGCATCCTTCCATTTGAATGATGCAATAGAAAAGACGCCAGGACTGAACACAGAAGCTTTGTCATTGTCGTCTTTGAGAAGCAGAGGCACTAATTTGGAAACATTGACAAGACGGCCATATTTATAAATGTGTATGCCACAAACTATTACTTGAATTGTTCTCTAATTGATTTCGTCTTCCCTTCTACTTGGAGTCCACACCATTTTATCAGCACGTAAGCTATTACTTGAATTGTTCTCTAATGGATTTCGTCTTCCCTTCTACTTGAGTCGTCATCATTTTATTTGCACGCAATTTATTTGGTTCATTTATTTCACTTCTTATGCCCACCTTTGGGCAGTCAATTTTTTTCTTTCGTCCTCGCCTACACATTCCTCTCACGTTTTTTATGCGATATTTTCTCATCGTTGGCTAATTTTTCACTCTCTTCTTAAGTAAGATAAACCTTATCTTGTTTGATTTGATTAGAGACAATTAATCAATTCATTCATTCACAATCATTCATTATCAAAAACAGTTTTTAAGCTTATGTCCGAAAATTTTCCTTAATGGTTACTATTATATTATATTTTTTTTTGAAAATTGTTATATATAAATAAATTAGATTATCTAAATAGATGTAAAGAATTAAGCATAAAATAATTTAGATTAAATTAATTGAATTGAGTAAATGTATAAAATGTATTTAAAAATTAAATATGGAAATTAGATGCATTTGGCTTTTAAAATAATAATAAAGAAATACCAATGATGTAATATTAGAATCATTTCTCATAATTTGTATAGAGATTTGTATGCATTTGCCTCTCTTATGTCTAAATTGGTCATAGTGGTGTTTACAAACACCTATGAGAAAATTGCAAGATTTAGAGGTTCATATTCACATAAGTCAACCCATTGGGTGAACTAGGATTGTTTGTCTCTCTTAGTGAATATCTAATGTTGAAATGCACAAATATGCAAGTGGTTTATATAAAATGATGTAGCTTATGATTCTTTATCCCTTAGAAAATGAAATGTCCTTTTGTGATTATTCCTTATTCAATCATGTATTCTACCTATTTTTTCTATGTCAATTGATGACACATTAAGTGCCATTAAATAACAAAAATAGCAATGATTCACAAAATAACGTGTACCAATGTCTTTGATAAACATAAGCACTAAAATGTAAAAATTCACAAGATGGCTATATTTATAAAAGTAGATGTCACAAACTATTACATGAATTGTTGTCTCTAAGTGGATTTCATATCATGTCACACTACTACATAAAAGAGGTATTAAAGACAGTAATTTAAGACAAAATAATACTCTTGTCTTAAATATACTTTTTTTGTTTAACTTTTTTTTAAGTTATTTAATTGTCTAAAATTAAGACAATAAGGAAAACGCTTTTCTAAAACTCTTTTTTCCCTCTCTTTTATTTTCTTCTATCTTCACTAAGCTCAATATGTCTCTGCTCCCCCGATGGCAGCGGCTTCATGCGAGGTGTTCACGACGTTCATTATCAATGGCGGGATTGCGGGAAGGAATGGAGGGGTTTTATTTAACCTGCAAAATCCGCCCATATTTTCCCATCCAGCTAGCAGAGGCAGGAGCTACGGGGAAGTGCGAGCACCGGAGTAGAGGCAGGGAAGGCAATAGAGCAAGCGTGGTTCAGGTGTGTTGCTTATGATTCCACATTTGCATGTGCGTCTGCCATAGCATTTCCAACTTTAATATGTACCAAAAACCCATTTTCTGCAACCCTTGCTCTCATCGTATTCCATGAGACTGTATCTCTATGAGGCTTTTTTATCAAACAATTTAAGTGCATTGTCTGTGATGGTGTCTTTGTGCTGCTATTATTGTTCTACTATGCCTGTCTTTAAACCTTTGTCATAGCTGCATTAGTATGGTCATGAACCAGATCTTAATGGGAGAATTATTTTTCATCTTTTCCTAGCCATATAGATTATTGCTGGAGATTCAAGAATCTCAAGCCGTTCTTTATTTCTCCCTTTACTTCTGAAGGGTTGTTTTATTTTGAACAATTCGCATGCGGTTGGTTCCTGGTGTTGCTGCCTTGTTTGAAGGTTGGGTGGGACCGTGGAGAAAGAATGGCTGGTGGTGGGACAGGGAGAAGGTGTCGGGTTTGAGGGTAAAGGGGTTAAGGGTGGAGGCTTTAGAGTGAGGTTTCTTGTGGGCTGGAGCCCTACCCATCCCGATTCTCTCGGGGCATAGTTCGGTGATTCAATTCAATAGTCAGATTTACCGGTGATTCAATAGGGTTATCGGTGATTCAATAGGGCCGGTAGAGCATCTGGCAATCTTCGATCCGTTCCCCACTTGCTACAGACTACTAATCTAGTAGAATAAAATAGAAACTAGGTACTCAACTGTTCCTACCTATCTATAAGGAGGACGAGGGGGAGCCCTGAACTATTACTATTATCTGGGGTGGGGGTGGCCAGGCATACAGTTGACACTCAAGCGTGGCATTGATCATCCTTCTCTAAAGTAGCCGTTGGCATAAACCATTCCTTATTGATTTGTTGGTCCTGATGTGATCGATTACCGGGACACTTTAAAACAACAAGTAATATGGAGGGAGATCTCATAACACAAGCATGATGATCCCGTTGCATAGGCAGAAGAATCAGAGCACTCTGAACAGAGCTCTGAACGAAACCTATTTCCTTGATGTGCTCCAAAAGATTACCCCAGGAAAACTGGTAGTTGCCCTCTTCATATCTTCCCCCCACCTCAATCAACATCTAGTTGGGAAAGAGGAGAGGGTCGGCCCATTGCTAGCGAGTCTCATCTGGCTTAACTAGCGGGCCCATTTTGTTTTCTCCAAAACCCAGTAAGTAATTGCTCTAGAGGTGGAGATACAGGTGGAAGTTCAGGCATCGTTAGTTGTTTTGGGATCTTCAAAGTAAAATTCTAAAAAGTAGCTAAGAGGAATGATTTCAAGTGCATATTCTAATAATAACAAGGTTGTTGAATATGAGGTGATATCTGTTTATAGTTCAGTACTCTCTTTTTTAAAAATATTTTGGAGTCCAATTTTGAATTTAATGCCTTTATATGTTGTTCTTCGAATCCATATCTATCAGTAGATTGCAGTCCTCTTTGAAAATTAAGCAAAAATGAATATTAGTTATTAAATATATATGATTCTTAGTTCGTCTTCCCTTTTAGTGACGGATATTGTTCATTACTGCTTCTTTTTTCTTGGCTCTGGGATTACTGATAATGTAAATATTTTTACAGAGGAAGTTCAATTATGTTATACTATATTTAATAAAATAATAAGCATTCTAAAACTAAAACTCTGTTTTGCATGCCTCATTTATGTCTAGCAAAGGTCTTAAAATTGATTTTGAAGTGGTGAAGCTCTGGGCTCAAATGTGTGTGCTTCTTTCTCAAATACTCGTCTGGGTTACTACCTTAATCTCTAAGTGAGCTTTTTTGGCTATCAAACTGAGCATAGCTAAAGGCATTCATTTGAGTTTTTAGGATATAGGATGTTGGTAATAACACAACCAACTGATGTCAGTATACTACAGTAAATGAGGTCATAGTTGTTGTGGTTAGGACTTTAGCAATTTGATTGGAAATTATTAACATACGTGTGGGAATTGATTTACATGAATGTGGAATATGAATTTGAACTTTCTTGGTTTTATACTCTATGTTATGTTGTTGATACAGTTGCAGGTTTTAGAAATAGGTGTTTTTTCTCACAACTTCAAGGTATACTCCATAATTGCACATAATTTAAAATCAGTCGTTTGGCACATGCATGCTTTTTACTTCCCTTCATTTATCTTCTGGCATTACCTCCATTTCAAAGTCGGTGTTAAGGTGTTAGCATGATAAATGAGATGATTTTTTGGGAGATGCATAATGTAAAAATCTCCTTTCCATCGAAACATAAACCTCCCTTAGACAACTATTTCTAATTAATTATGCTATCACATATTAATTTTACCCCTAGTGCATGCAGCATCAGGCATGTTGGATTGCATAATTTTACCCAGGGGTTTGAATTTGGGTCTATACTTTTAAACCCATATGTTTCACCACATGAGCTCATTCCATTTGATGGGAACTACTTACCCACTATAGTCGGACTTCTAGATTCTTGTCTAAATTATAGTTGCAAAGTGGGATGTTTGAGTTTATCTCTGGGGATACTCCTTCTTGAAGACTTGTAACTCTTTGCCAAGGTTTTCCACATATGCAGGGGTCATTCTTGAGTACTATATATATGCGTACGAGTAAATGAATGATGTAATTCAGTTGAGCATATCAGCTTTTCAGTTTGTCAAATATCACTACTTTCTTTAGCTGACTGCTTAATCGTGACAAACTAAAATTCTTTTAGCATGGAAACTAATATTGAAAACTTCATCAAAATTTGTTGCCAGTTGTTACTGTTATAGCACAATTTCCTACTATTATAGAATAATTTTGTGACCAAAAAACAAAAAATAATGCCTCTTTATCTGAATTGATGTTCTTGGTGAGTCGCTACACTTCAGTTCTTTCACAACATGAAGAAATGTTTGGAGCCTTTGTCACCATAAAGTTACAGGCGTTCAGACAGAGATTTTGGTAGTCTGGCCTAGTCCTTGGCAAGTCCCAACACTTTAGTTCTTTCTATATATTGTTCTCAGAATATGAAGAAATGTTTGGAGCCTTTGTAACCATAAAGTTCCAGGTGTACCTCATACAAAGATTTTGTTAGTCTAGCTAAGTCCTTGGGAAGTCCCAACACTTTACTTCTTTCTATATATTGTTTTCAAAATATGAAGAAAATGTTTGGAGCCTTTATCACCATAAGGTTCCAGTTTTCGTAGCTTGAACACTCTAGTCATGAGTACTGTAAAGTTTTTATCTTTTTATGCCAGTCTTTAATAAATTGAAAACTTAGATAAATTAAAGTCAAACATTACATTTTTTTGTTTGAAGTTTAATTTTATTATACTGAAGAAACAGTACTAAGTTCTTTCTTTCCTTTTTCTTTATTCTTATTTTGTTCCAAACTCTACAAAAACTGTAAACAACAATTTAGTTTTGGACAAGACTGCAATTCCTTCCTTTTAGTTTTTACTTGGATTCTAGGAAATGTGAAGCAGTCACCAAAATGAGAAATTGTGGAACTGTATCCAGTGGGAGTTCCATAATCACCTCAAATCTCAATTGGGAGTGACCTAAATCCTTGTTTTATGTGATATTCTCAATAATCAATTACTGTCTTTTCTAGATTTTTGTTTTCTACTTTGTTTATGATCAAATGAATAACTGAAACAAACTGAAATAATATATATTTGTTGTTATGACTTGTCTATTCATTATGGAAACTGAGTTGACTGAAACAATACATAACTACCATCTTGGAACTGTTGGTGAAGAAGACTAAAAAATAAATGTTTTACAATGTATCCAATATAATCTCATACCTGACAAGTTCAATACGTTGTTCAATACATCCTGATACCTTTTTCAGACAATATTAGTTATAGCCTATTGTGCCAATGGCACCATCTTCTAATAGTAGATATTGATTGACTAAAATATCGTTTGCACTTGGCACATATTTGATGCATGATTAAGCACCCTTCTTGACTGCCTAGAATACTTGTCACTTGCATACAGTCACTTAGTCCCTCCTTTGTCACCCAACAAGGGTATGATTATTGTGGCTAAGCGTTGACAAATCTGAAGTGTTATCAGGTGGATGTAGAGCGGCTTAACTGTAGATCTCTCTCCTAGCTGGTGGCACAATGTAATTAGTTTTGCACAGATGCCAAATTTGCCCTCTAGTGGTGTCACCTTCCTATGGTGCACAATTCTTCTATATTCCTATGACCTGTAGTGATGGTTTATCTCCAATAATTCCTTATATGACTTGGAAATAACTTGCTGATCCTGCTCACAAATTTGAGTCCTTCAACCTGAAATATTTTTAAATAAACTCTTGCATTGTGCTGCAAATACCTGAGTGGAAATTGTGAAGAAGAGGGTAGGGTTTCTTCCTTAACCTCTAAAAATGCCATCAAGGGGCTTCGTTGTTGTAGGTGTGAGAGCTAGAATCTCAAACAATAAATAAGAATATGGAAAATCAGATGATCCAACTGAGCAAATGAAACTTGTAAAAATACGTACATGAAACTTGCAAAAATACGTACATGAAACTTGCAAATGATAACAAAGAATATACATACCCTTCAAATCCACCTTCCATATTGGTTTGTTGGATATACATACCCTGTTTCAAAGCTCCCATTTAATCAATAGTAGGGAGAACGCTGGTAAAGGTTGTGGAATCTGGTTTTACACCTGCTAATTGCATTTGCTTGGAAGTCTCTTAAACTTTTTCAACAAGTCCATTTTGTGCATATCTTACAATCATTTCAGTCCTTGAGACCACATTTCTTTCAGGGATACCGTTGTGCCTTGTCTTCTTCCACATTTTGCAAGCATGCCTATAAGAACAGTTGCAACTGCAACATATGAAAAAAATCTTCTATCCTTTATGCTTTGATGGATGTTCATACCTTGTTTCAGAGTTCCCATTTTGGCATGAATAGGGATGATGCTAGCAAAGGTTGTGAAATTTGGCTTTACACCTACCAAGTGCACTTTCTTCAAAGTTTCTAAAGCCTTTTCAACAAATCATAAGCTTCTAAAATCTTCCTCAAAATAACGAAAGTCTGATACTGCTTTAGGACAATTATCCATCTGCACGATGTCTTTACTTTTATCTCAGGGTCTTCATGAAACTCTGCATACCTCTGTCATTAGCTAGGATGCAATTATTTTATGGTCTTCACTATATTGTTAATGATGAAAATGACAATAAAGTTGCTATTATCCTTCCTTAAGATGGCTTTAGTGTAACAAGTTAAAGCCACCACAAAGTGGGATAGGTTGTAACCACCACTAATTGAAGAGCAGAGCTCCATGCCAAATTATAGCCCAGATGATCATCTTAGTTGTGGTTGAATTATGGTCATCTTAGCTATTAGTGGATGATACCACCTTTTTAGTAGGGTGAGATCAGCCACGGCTGATTTTTCTTGATTACTTGCACTTGGGCCCAATAGAGTTATTGTAGCCATTTTAGTCTACGTATGTGAGTCTAAATTATAGTCTGAAAGTTGAGACCGATATGTTGATTTTCAAAGAAGGGAAACATTGCTAAGTGTCAAATTTTTCTAGAAGTGGATGATACAGAATTATCAGAAATGGGTAGAAACTTGCTAGTTCAATCTACTTGGGTAATATTAATAGTAGTCATGTGCCTCACAAATACCCTTAGTTTCTAGTTGTGAAATTTTAGTAGTAGTCACGGGCTTCACCAATACCCCCTATGAAATTAGACACTCATTTTTGGGGTAGTGAAGTGGAACAATAAACCAGATTCTTTGGTTTGGCCTTCAAGCAAGTTATACGAGATATTTTTGATGATATTTAAACCTATCTATTATGAATTAAAAGTAGTTCTGGTTGTGGTAATGTTGATTGAATGGTATGCTAAATTTGTGTTTATGTTTGTCAATATGTGTGACTGCTTGAATGAACTTTAAATTCTCTATTTTTCCTAAAATGACCATAGATAAAAGGGATGAAATTGCATAGAATCCTTTGGCTTCATCATGATTGTAATCCATTCATGCCAAAGTAATTTATTCAAGGTATTTATGACTTCAACCTTAGAAAGTAAATTAACAAATATTTCTGTCAGTAGGAATTTAGAAACTAAATTAACAAATAATTTTGTCTATCATCATAAGAAATATTTTAACAGAGTTCTATTTTTTCCTTGATCGAATCATCACAAGAAATTGGACAAGTGCGAGCGTGAGTCTAAAGAAACTATCCTTTGCCACCATCTACGATTTTCAATTCGGGTATGTATTTTTACCAATGCTGACTACTAGTATAAAGTAGTACATTCAAAAAATCATATATATGTAATCTTTTGTGGCAACGTTATTTCTCCTGAATCTAATATAGTCTTGTTATCATCTTGATATGCAAATTTAAGAGTTGTTAATAGAATGTAGACTCAACCTTGACGTAATTAAATTATTAATCTCAAAGGATACAAATCTGTGCAGGCCTTTGACTATTCAAACTAAAATTTTATTGTTGTTTTGGATATCTTCCAATGTGAAGGCCCTTGATTTGTTTTCTTGTGGTTCCATATGAGTTTTTGACTTCTTTTGTCTTCATACCAACTCCATTATGGAATGGATCATGTGATTGTTCAAGGGTCTTAACTTGCTTTTACAATTTGGGTGTAGCTGAGCTTTTGATAATGGTATGTTTGATGTGAAGACTCTTTACCCTCTGATTGTGACTCTGACAATTCAAAGCCTTTGACTGCCAGGATCATAGGGATATCATATATCTCTTGCACAAGTATATGAATATCTTTCCATATAGCTATATGTATCATCATTGGACTGCATTTTCTTCTTTTGTGACTCATTTGGCACCATGAATCTTATGAATCCTTTTCTGTGGATGCATCTTTTCTAGACTATATCTTGAGTATATTGAGTATCTTTTTTATGTGGTTTACTTCTACTTCATTCTTCCTCTTTGTCCTGCATATTCAAGGAGTTCATTGTCCCTTTTTTTCTTTTTTGTCTTTTCCCATTAATTTTAAAAAGTTTTAGTATCTAACGAAGCTAATACCTGGAGGTAAGTGAGGAGTAGATAAATATTATTTCAATATATAAAGAGCCATTGCAAATTTTCAGTGACGATTGAGGTTGCAAATATGTACTTTGTAGCTGAATGAGATAACATCCTGCAGGTATGATTATAATTAATTATATGTCTATGACTGTAATTGTTTACTGGAAGTAGATTGAATCAGGATCACTCTGCTGTTTGTTGGGGTATGCTTGAATCCATTTCCTGTACTCCTCATTCACTTTCAATCTATCTTCTGTAGTTAAATGTTGAGATCACTCTGGTTGGAAGTCTGGAATCGTGGTAAAATAGGACGCATACTGTTGCATCTTCTTTGTGTGTGGAATCCTCATCTCCTTGAACCTGGGAAGATATATGTAAGTTCAACCATTATGAAGCTTATAAACATTTTTTTAATTCATACATAACTAAAACCCGATAAAATTTGTCTGGTTCACATTTTACTAAACTTTTCAACAATTAGAGGATTTTCCCTATTTGAATTTTGTTTTTGCTGCAATATGTGGCGATTGACAATATTTTAGGTAGTGATTTTGAAACTGCAATAAATTTAATAAATCAATGGGTTTGTTTGCTTTTCCTTGTGCTTTGAAGTGGAGGTTATATTCTAGTATTGGAGGGAAAATCTGAAATCTTTTATAGTGACCACTGTAGCCAAGTATGCGGAAGCTTTTATTTCCAAACTCCTAAAAAAATTATCCTATTTGAGTAGTAAAGTCATTGCAAAAAAATTTAGTTTGAAGATTTCAATGCAGATGTTAGATTTGGGTAATATTAATGACCTTTTTACAGCCTCTTGAATGCTTCCCTCTGAAAATGATGACTCACTTGCCACTTCAAGGAGAGAAAGTTGATGTACATTTCAAATGCAGACATTGCTCCTTGCCCAGGCCCAATATATTGTGCGTGTGCAGCTACATTCATGGACTAATAATGACCAGTCCCTTGTATCTTATACATAGTCATAAACATACAGCCTATACATAATTGAGTACACCAAGATATGAAAAAAGAAAGAATTTTACTTAGCATTCCACAAAAATCCCAGAATTCTAAGGAAATGGATATACCATCAGCAATCAATAGGACATGTCCATCCGCATAAAAGAATTTTACTTAGCATTCCACAAAAATCCCAGAATTCTAAGGAAATGGATATACCATCAGCAATCAATAGGACATGTCCATCCGCATCACTCCATTTATTGAGGGGCAATCTATCCATTGACTTCCTTTCTATTATGATCTCTTCGCTAATTGACTCAATAACATTTCTTAGATCATCCCATAACTCAATCCCATCCAGTTGCTGTAAAGCACGGTGTTTACAGCTAGGGCTTCCACGAGTGGTTCGTTCTGCTAAGACCGACTTTGCCATATCCTCTGATTGGTCCATCTTCCGGATTGACCAGAGGGTATAGTCTCCTGCATAATATAAATAATCCAGTAAGCTTCCTGTTGCATTTACTTGAAGTTAACACCCATTTTATATTAGAGATAGCCCCAACTAGCCTGGGGGTCCACACAGTTGACACTATAATAGCTATGAAACAACATATGTAGAACACATGAAAATTGATTCTGTATTCCCAATTTCGGTTTCCCATGAGCGACTTTCCTTATTTCCGAAATAAATTTTGTTTATTTGTAATGTTAGGGTTTTAAAACAATATTGTTTAGAGACAGACACCTTTGTTACTATTGTAGTATAGCACGAGAGAAAATACTGTAACATCTTAAGCAGACACGAGATTTCATTCAAATGAAAACTTGTGGACTGTTCATTCCTTGGTTATTAATTTTGTTATATATTTGCAAATTCAATAACTGAAATCCCATTTCTCAAAAAATGATCACGTGGAATGGAAAAATGCCAGCAATATGTCTTATGGTATCCATCACTTACAGAGTTAGAGTTAGCATATCTAGAAAGAAGTCTCAGAAACACCATATAATTGTCATCAGTGCCATCAGGGACTACATGGTTAGCCTTTCTTTACACCAAAGCAATCTAATGTTTTCATGGATTAGCAATTTAGTAGGGCACCCACATGTACCTGCACTAGATATGACCATGGCAGTATTGGTCCTTTTTTCTCTATGTACAATGAAATCTCCTTTTTTGAGCGCATCAAATAGTTTACACAGTAGAGATCACATCATAATAAGCCAAAATATCTTCAGAACCATATCAAAAGCTGATTATATGGAAGCATTATTTTCACTGACTTGAGATGTGGATCATGGACTAATGCACCCCATGTTCACATTTTCAGGTATCTGGGAGCATCCACAACCATCTGTTTGCGAACAGCAGACCATATCCCATCTGCCCCAATCAAAAGTTTGCAGGGAACCACCTTGATTCTATGATCTTCTGTACCCTCTTTGGGGCACTTAACAGAGTTCTATTTTTTCCTTGATCGAATCATCACAAGAAATTGGACAAGTGCAAGCGTGAGTCTAAAGAAACTATCCTTTGCCACCATCTACAATTTTCAATTCGGGTATGTATTTTTACCAATGCTGACTACTAGTATAAAGTAGTACATTCAAAAAATCATATATATATAATCTTTTGTGGCAACGTTATTTCTCTTGAATCTAATATAGTGTTGTTATCATCTTGATATGCAAATTTAAGAGTTGGTAATAGAATGTAGACTCAACCTGACGTAATTAATCTCAAAGGATACAAATCTGTACAGGCCTTTGACTGTTCAAACTAAAATTTTATTGTTGTTTTGGATATCTTTCAATGTGAAGGCCCTTGATTTTTTTTCTTGTGGTTCCATTTGAATTTTTGAATAAGCATATTCAGCTGGAGATGGTAACTGCTAATTTTAATTTTATTTTGAGTAAAATATTAGTTAGCAGTATGTTGAAATTATTTACGAGGAGTCAGAGTTAAAGGTGGTTGTATTTACAGGGAGATGAAGGTAACAGAGAAGCTATAGCACAAATATTGCAAAGTGTGGAGAAGGCACGCCGGATGGTTGGAGGATTAGCTCTTGTAGCCTTCTTGCTAGACCAGATTGAAGAGATCTCTGAAAACCGGAGTGAATACATTGAACTCTTAAGACAAATGTTTAAGCTTGCTGGGTATATCAGAAGGATGATGTATGCTATGCCACAAGAAGAAAATATATTGAATGAAGCAATTATATTGATTGTTGAAGGATCCATGATATGCGCTTTGCAAATAAAGTCTAGAACACTTTTCTGTTAAAATGTCTACAATGATTAAATATCTGAATTTAGTATGAATTTTATTAGTTTTATCATCATTTATGTTATTGTAACTGAAATGATCCGTATTGCAGGTTTTTGAAGGGTTTTGTGAACCACGAAGGCTTGGGCACTGTAAAATTGAAAATAAAGCAGCTTCATCAGGATCTTACATTGTGAGCGCTAATAGAAATACAACAGATCAACAGCCTGTTGCTTTCTCTCCATGGAAGCCTACTTATACAGATCATGCAGGTAAATATATACAAACCTTGTTTTTTTCAAATTTTTCAACTATATTTACATGTGTTGTTATTAGCTTAATATTCTCTTGTGGGCTCATCAGCAGTTGGCATCCAAAAGTAGAAGAAACAATTAATGAATTTGCTAGACATGGAAACAACAAACAAGTCTCCATTGGCTGTAGTTATTTATGGATTTGGCAGCATAGGAAAGACCACCCTCGCCACTGCTGTTATTGCTGACTTGGATCTCACAAATTATAACTCTTCAGGAGTTCAAATGCAAGACCAGCCCATTTAAACTGACATCCATTTCGCTCTGGCCAATGTTAACAATTCTCTTAAGGACTCATCAAAGTCGTGAAGTTCATAAACATGTAGTGTAAGAGTTATCAAGAGTCTTCAGCATGATGACCATCAATTGTCAAGGAATAAAGGTTTATCATAGGGTAATTATGTGGTGTGTCAGCAGCAAGGACATACAAATTTAGTGACCGTACAGCCCCCACCCATAACTAGAATACTGTACATAGTGGACATGGGGAAGGACCAGCTATGAGATGGACTTGGCATGGGGAAGGAAGATCAACAACTATCTTCGCTATGGAAAACAGTACTGCCAATTCAACAGGATTTTTTTTGAAGTTATGGACATCTTTTCAGCTATTTTTCCTTTGTTAAGTGGGTTGTAATAATGTTTCCCATGTTAAGTGGATTGTGTTAATTTCTCATGGATTCTATTACTTTTAGCATCTTGGTTTAATATTGGGTTCAATATTTTAATTTGGCTTCTTTGTTCTGCTTCCACCCTTTGAAGGCATACATGTCCCATTCTTGTGCTCGTGATCTGAATTGGGAATATTATTAAATTATTCTTTTATAAATAATAAAAATCATCTTTACTTTTATGGTTTATCAATGAAAAATGATGTATGTAATGTCTTTTCCCAGCCTTGACATAATAGGAATATAATGGTCATGATTTGGTGTTATTGTGGTTTAGGTAATCATAGTCTCAAGGTAACCATCTTGTTCTAAATAATTTGTTTTTTCTTAGTAGAGTGTTGGGTTGTTTTTTGTCAGGTACGACAACAATTCAGAGAAATCTTTCTAGAAATGGGGTAAGCATTTATTTTGTTACAAACTCAATTTATTCGTTTGTTCCTTAATTAGTTCTTTCATATCTGATATCATGATGTTAGCCTGCACTTTTGTGCTCGTGGCTTTGGAATATTTTTCTTGTCTATGTATTGAAATTTGTTTTACTTTGTATGCAGATTTGAAGAGATGCCGACAAATAACTTTGTTGAGAGTAGGTAAGAAAGTTGGAAATATCTAATTATTTTCTCTAATGCCTATTGCTTTTGATATTAATTTTTGCCAGGGGAATAATGTGTAAAAAATATGCCTTTATAATGCTAAATCATTTTTTTTAAGAAAGCACATTATATATCATTGACTGGTATTTAACGTTGTCAAGAAGTAAATTATAAGGTAAGGCTTAATTTGTGGGATATTCTCACCTGACTTGTAATTTGGATGTAAAATTGACTGCCCTAGATTTTCTTAGGTTATTGCATCAGGAAATAAGCAGCTTACTTGCAAACAATAAATTAGCTTAATATTTTCAACTATATTTACATGTGTTGTTATTAGCTTAATATTCTCTTGTGGGCTCATCAGCAGTTGGCATCCAAAAGTAGAAGAAACAATTAATGAATTTGCTAGACATGGAAACAAAGAACAAGTCTCCATTGGCTGTAGTTATTTATGGATTTGGCGGCATAGGAAAGACCACCCTCGCCACCGCTGTTATTGCTGACTTAGATCTCACAATTACAACTATTCAGGAGTTCAAATGCAAGAAGACAGCTCCAGGAACGTCATAAAATGCATGCAGCAGCAAATATTGAAAGATGCCTTCCCAGCATATAATGACAGAAATTTAACATTGAGAAATAGTGCTCACAAAATGCATGCAGCAGCAAATATTGTTGGAGCTGAGGAGGTCACACATCTGGAAGAAGCGGCTTTGTTCAAGACATTCGACAAAGGCAACGTTATTGTTCTTGATACCTTCCAAGCAAAAGGGTTGAGTATGTCTGAATCGAATAGAATAACTAATATGCAATCCTGGCTTGATGTTTTATGCGACAATAAGGTATGCCTTTCCATTTGTATATACCAGTACATGGTAGAAATGCAAAGTGTAGTACTAATATTAATGAAACATGTGATGTTTTAGCAGAGGCTCGATCAAATTTAAAGGAAACTGGCTTACCAAGGAGGAGACTGAACCTGTGTACGAACTTGATGAGAAGCCTGGCCTTGGGGAACAAGATAAATGTATCAGGGTCAAGCCAAAAGACACCCAAATTTAAAGAACTGAAATTTCTCAAACTAGGTGGCGACATGTCTGGTTTATGGCCAGTAAATTTGGAGTGCCTTGAGCGGTTGGCTGTGTACTATGGCCCTGTCTTTAAGGATGTTCATGTCTTATTGATCTATTAAAAAAATTCATTGCCTTGCCCAAGTGAAATGGGGCCATGTAAGGTGTATGTACTATATACTGAGCCAAAGCCTCCTCCAAGATTGTAAGCTGCTAAAAATGGCTCTATCTAGTCATGTGAAGTTCGATTCTATTGTGCTCATCTATACTTGTCAAAAATGTGGATGCCCGTGTCCATTGTTCATGGAGTTAGTAGTATTGAAGGATTTGGCTTGTGGCCATAAGGAAACTATGTGTTTCCGTGAAGACACCGCTACCTTCTCTTGTAAAGATTAACCTTGTGGTAACCTTTCATTGTGAAAGCTGCCATTTCCTATTTACTGTATTCAATATTCTCTGGAGAAACACCACATCATTATGTAATATACAAAACATTGAAAATTAATATAATTACTACTGTTTATTGTTAATAATTTTGTCATGGTATTTTGTTCAATGTTTTGTAAGAAATTAAATATTGAAAATAATTACATTGAATCTTCTCTTACTATTTGGAAACATTGAAGGTTGAAACCTACACAAAAAAATATTTAAGAGAAATTGTTTATTTTTTTAATACATTTTGATTGAAAATTACACAATTTATTTTAAAAATAAATTGTTTATTTTTTTAATACATTTTTTTATAGTCTTTCGAGAGACAATAGTTGAGGTCTAAAGACATATTGTCTCTTGAGAGACAATATGATTTTAATCCCAACTATTGTCTGTAGAGAGACAATATGTCTTTAAATCCCAACTTTTGTCTCTAAAGAGACAAAAGTGAAATTGTCTCTACAAAGACAAAAAAAACTTTTGTTTTAAATTGTCTTTATAGAGACAATTTTAAAGACGATAATTTAAGACACTCGGTTAAAGACATTTTTTAAGACAATACTAAACTTTTGTTTTGTCTCAAGTTGAGACAATTTGCTCAAAAAATGTCTTAAATATTGTCTTAAAACACCCCTCTATGTAGTAGTGTCATTAACACAAAATTTATCTGGTTCACTTTTTTCAAAGGTTATGCTCACCTTTGAGCAGTCATGATTTTTTTTCTTTCCTCCTAGCCAACTACATCCCTTTCACAAGATGGCCATATTTATAGAAGTGGATGCCACAAATTATTACTTGAATTGTTGTCCCTAAGTGGATTCTGTGTCATTTTATTAACATGAAATTTATATGGTTCACTTTTTTCAATGGTTATGTCAACCTTTGGGCAGTCAGAAACTTCTATCCTAGCCAACCACATTCCTTTCACATTTTCTATTCAAGATGTTTTTCTTCCTTGGATAACTTTCCACACTCTTTTTAAATGAGATAAATATTATCCTTTTTTATTTTATTGCAACCAATCAATTCATTCATTCACAACTATTCATTATCAAAAATAGGTTTTAATTTTCTACTAGAAATTTTTCCTTATTTTTATTTATTATAAAATTATTTTATATAAATAAATTAGATTATTAAATACATGTAAATAATTATGTATAAACTAATTTAGATTAAATTAGTTGGATTGAATAAATATAGAAGATATGTGTGTTTGGCCTTGAAAATATTAATAAAGAAATACTAATGATGTCATCTTAGAATCATTTTTCATAAATATAAAATAATTATGCTTTCAGTTTTAAAGATGTTTAAATATCACTCCCTTGATTTGAAACTATCTCAAAATAGTTACCTTTTGTACAATCTAAAATTTCTCTTTCATTTTGACCAACCACATTCCTTTCATATTGTTTATGCAAGATACTTTCCCTCCTTGACTATTTTTACACTCTCTACTTAAGCTCTATCTTGTTTAGTTACAACTAATCACATCATTAACTATCATCTATTGTTTAGATTATGGGTGAATTATATATATAAATATATTAGGCTACTTAAAAGTAAATATATATAATTAAGTACAAATTAGTATATATTAAATTCATTAGGTTGAGTAGACAGTGTAACTAGTTTTTAAAAATAATGAAAAAATATTTATGATATCATTTTAGAACCATTTGTCATAATAGTTGAACTAGATCGTGGTGGTTTTGATGTGGAAGAAGATGATATCGAAGTAGCCAACTAAATATGATTCTTTTGTAGAAGGTGTTGTAGCTCATCAATATGCTTTGAATAATATTAATTCTCATCATGTCCTATCATTTAGTAATATGCACACATCAATTGATCACTATTAGATAAGTCCCCTTTAGAAGAGGAAGAAGAGTCTGAGGTATACTATGAATGTGATTCCTTCTCTTTCTCATGTTTCTTGAAGTCCTTGTGCTTCTTGTTAAGCACACATATGCTCTAAGAGGGGGAGGGCAGTGGATGTGGAGGGGTGGGGGTGAATTAGCATATGCTAGTTTCAAATTGATTGAACATTAATTATCATAAAAAACTTCACCAAACATCACAACTTTCCTTAAACTCATATTATCATTAATAGAGTTTACTAACACTTCATTATTTATTAATCAACTTTTCAAATAATGAAAATAAACTTACAAATGAACACTAGATTTATGTGGAAGCCCAAAACGGAAAAACTAGCATATATATATTAAATTTAATCTATATAAAGTACACCAAGATATATCAAGACGTTTAATTTTTTCACCATTCAAATTTAATCTATAAATTATAAAATTAAAAAATTCAATGCCTCGATATCTCTACTTACTTTATATAGATTAAGTTTATGATATATATGATATTTATTCTCAACTATTATAAAGTTTTTACATCACATTTCATATTATATTAATCTTTTGTACCTGTTTCATTACATTCAAGAAATGTCATTTAATTTCATCATCATATAATTGGTGTTTTAGTTTTCCACATAACTATTGAAACAAAATAATATAATCCTTGATTGGATCATTTTTTCATTGGCCAAGGGTATTTAAGTCATTGATGGTTACTTTCGATCGCATGATGTGGAAATGCTTTCTAGGAAAAGTAGCGGCCAACTTATAAAAAGAATGTATAGAAATCAAATGAAATAATAAACATTGAATAGCATATAGCTTTAAGATTGGTAAAATGAATTAAACCAAGACCATATTCTCATAAGAGAAATCTAAATATTTCATAATAAAATCATGTTTTGATTAATTAAAGTGGGATAGACCTAAACCCCAAATATATCACTTAGATTTATTTTTATTTTTTTAAAAGAATGGGCACATTTATCCACAGAATCAAAAATTTTGACCTTTGAAAGATTTTATAGGAAATTAAAAAAATTGTTGGATGCATAAAAGAGTTGTAAAGTGGGTATATACTTTTTGACTAACTAAGGATGTGTCATAAGCCATCATTGACTTAGGATAATTTTAAGTTCCATTTTTTTGGTGATTTTATGTCATTATTTTCTAATTACCATTTGAAGGTTTCATGAATTGTATCTCCTATATATTATACTCTTGGAAGCGAGTTTGTGTGTGAGTTTCATATATTGCTAAGTTCTCAAAATTCATTCAAATCTCTAGTTGGTGAAGCTCTTCTAAAGGCTTTCTCTACAAGTGTATTATAACTAAGTTTATTGAATGATACGTCCAACTACTTTCAAGTGTGGTATTTATTTGGAAAATGTTTCTCCTTATTTACACCTATATTATACTATATTTCTTATTTTATATTTAAATGTGTTTCTACTTTCTATAATTGTTCAAATATTAAAATTTTAATAAATCATTAGAATATAGTGTAGATAGAATTTCTATGCACCTTGATTCCTATCAATGGTGTGATATGAACCATGATGGCGAGGTGATATTCACTATGCTAGTTATATTATTTCCTTTTTCATCGATTGTGTGGGTTTCTCATTCTACATAAATTGAGACTTAGATTCTTGATAAAGTTCAACCCACATTATGTTTTTAATTAAAGTGAAGAGGGAAGGGCCCCAACTTGTTACAAATAAAACAAGGAACATCAGAACAAAGGAAGAACAAAACCCTAGTAACTTGACAACAACACCAAAATGCTCAATTAGAACAACACATACCCATTATTGGAAAAAAAAGAATTGGGATGGAGAAATGGGCCTAGAGGAAAAAACTAAGAATACTAGGTTGGAAGAGAATGGACCTTTTTATTTCAATGTAAAATAGTCCAAGAGGAGAAATGTTGCTAAAACTCTCAAAAGTAGCAACAAAGTTTGAAAGTTGAGTCATTGAACCCAAAAGGGGAACCTAGGAGTTTGGAGAAATGTAATCTAAGAACAAAGAAGGAATGAGCCCTGCACTCAAATGAACCCCTAAAGGAGAAAAAGGAGTGTCATCTATATGCAAGGAGGGACTAGCAAGAGTTGAAGCAACCCAAACATGAGAAAAACCAACCGTAGAGATAAGGGACACCTAAGCAAGGGTCACAAGGGTTGAGAAACCATGAATCAAAAAATATGGGATAGTTGGCGGGGAGCGGGGATCCAAAGCCAAAGGAGAGTCTAATTCTGATATTATATATGATGGAACCTTTCAATATATTTCCACTAGGTAGGAGAGGAGTAGAGCTAAGACCACAAGATAAGAAGAGTTTGAGTGCCCATTTGCAAAGAAAGGTCTACATCTTAACAAAATCCATTCATATTCCAAGATCTATCTCCACAAAATCTAAATGAACTTAAGAGATATATCAGTACAGAGTGGTTTGGAGAGGTCCAAATCCACCAATATTTTAACAAAGGATGTATGGGAAAAGAGCTTGGTATTAGGTTTTACATTAATAAAGTGAATTAGTTTGTTTTCAATGGATTCATAGGTAGCATTGCACCAATAATGAAGAGAGATGTGGGGGAGTATAACCTAGGCAAGGGATACCTTAATAAGATCCACAAGGAGATTGTAGGAGGGGAAAACCTACATCATGTTATTTAGTACTTTACTATACATTTATATCTCTTTTTGTTTAAGATAATATTATCCACACACTCTTGAATCCCTATGTTTTTGATAAGGTAAAATAGGTTTTGAAGGGGCTTCAACACCCTTGATAATGACTAATAACTACTAATTAAAGATATCCAAACAAGAATAAAAAATAAATAAAAAAAGAAAAAAGGAAAATAGGGCACAAGCTTGAATCGACCTACTAAAGATCTCTCAAAATATTGGTAGCCTCCATATCCTTTCGTATTATCTAGTCATGCATGTCCATGACCTCTTTAATCATTTAGGCTAAACCAACAATAGCCTTAGACCAGCTAAGGTCCTAGAGGAGGGCCCCTACGCCTTGGACAAAACCTAGTTCTCAAAACCACCAACAAGACCTATATCCTCCACCTCTACACCATCAACATCAAATTTTTTTTCTTTTTTTCTTTTTCTTTCCCATCCCTAGGGTTTGGGCAATTCCATTTAGGACGCTGAGACCACTAGCATTTGTTTGATATTACTGATCATTACTTCTGCTAGAATATTTTATTGTCATTGATGTCAACATATTTCTACGATTTACTCCAGTGATTGCAAATTGGGAAGATTTTTTTATCCTGTTTGTAGTGTTGGTTTGTTGATCACTATTTTACAGTTTGGTATATCCTCTGGTATATTCCAGTGTGATCAGATCTAGTACTGAGCTCTTGGGATATTGCTTGGGATGGGCTTGTGTATCTTCTTTTCATTTGGATCCTGATTTGGTGCTTGACAAGTTATCTTTCTTCATGACAGTTGTTGATTGGTTGTGTTCTTGAGCTTTCAAACATTGACTGATGAAGATTTGAAAAGTGGTGTTGGTGCAATTGTCTCAGATGATTCTAACATGCTTGTTGGTGTTTCTTAGTCATGTCCTATTTTCTTTGCTGATCTATATTGATCGTTGTGTATTTTTTGGTTGTTTCAATCAATCGGTGATGATTTGCATGTTATGCGGTATTTCTAGTGGTCAGTGTGTTGTAATTGATCTTGGCATGATTTATGGTGGATTCATGCATTTGGGAATTTGATTTAGGACCATGTTATGGTATTAAACCATTATATTATTCTGGTGGTCGATCTTTGTATTGTGTGATGTAATTTTGTAATTGAGGGTTGAGGGTTTAGCCAACCTTGTTATCAAGGTTGATGAATTGTATATATAGGTGATATAGTCTTGTAGTTTGGTTGTCGATGTTGTGTCTACAATATCAGAGAGAGTTCTGTGTGTGAACAAGTGATTTATCCTTCGGTGTTGAGTTTGTGGTGAGATTGGTGTTTCAAGATAGACATCTATGCTTAATCGGAAGTGTAATCAGGCATTTGGAAATGCTATTCTTTTAGTTCATTTCTTCCAGATTATAGTTAAAATCTTATTTAAGTGAGACTTCCCTAAGGGTTGTAGCCTTCTGGGCCATTATATTTGAGCAGTGAGCTCTAGGAAGTGTGCCTGAATGCATGTGCATTCCCCATTGTAACATTTTCACATACTACTGTAGAGTATCACCTTACTGTGGGTAGGTTCCCACCATGGTTTTTCCCTTAACTGGGTTTTCCACATCAAAAATTTGGTGTTGTGTGTTGTGTTGTTAATTTTCTTATCTGTCTTATTGTTGTAGTTTATCATATTTGTGTTTTGTGTTTAATTTTGTTATTCTGGTGAAGATTGATTCACCCCCCCCTCCCCCACTCTTAGTCTTCCCTCTTGCCTATTGCTAACAATTGGTATCGAAGCTAGATCCTCTGATAGAAGCTTAACCACTTGAGGAGATCTGGGGTGGCACCTCAAGGTGTAATCTTTAAGAAGGACAATCAGAGATTCAATGGAAGTAACTATGCCATAAGGAAGGACCGGATGGAAGTGCACTTGAAATATCTTGGTGAAGGTTATTGGAACATTACAAAGAATGTCTATGTTGTTCCTCAGAATGGACCATCTACTCTTGATGAGGTTAAGGAAGTAGATAATAATATTAGAGAGAAGGAAGTATTGTTTAGTACATTGACTAATTCTAAGATGACAAATGTAATGAGACTTCAGACTGCACATGAGATTTGGGTGAATCTTTAGGTGTTGTATGAAGGTCATAAACAAGTGAAGGTTGCTAAATTTTAGAGTTTAAAAGGGAAGTATGAGACATTGAAGATGGGAGATGATGAGAACATACACTCTTTTATGGCTAAGGTGAATGACCTTGTCCCAAGTATCAGTTGTGTCGGTGTAACCATTGAGGAAGATGAAATTATTGCTAAGGTGTTGAGATCTTTGCTACTGCCTATAAACATAAGGTTGTTGCTATTGATGAGATCCGGAGTGTGACTAGTATGAAAAGAGATATATTGATTGGAAATCTTGTTGCATTTGAGCTGAGTGAATTTGGAGAATCACATGGAAAGTCTGAGACAACATTTAGAGCATCTACATCTATATCTAGTAAGAAGAAATACGATCCTAATGAGTGCAGAATATCTAGCTATGAAAGAGAGAGAAGAGAGATAGAAGAGCAAGAGAGGGAGCTGGATGAACTTGAAGCATTGATTGCCCATAGATTGCATAAAGGTGTTGGTATGTATGATGAAAAGTTGTCTTTTAAATATTTCACTTGTAACAAGATAGGACTTTTTGCTTCTAGATGCCCAGAGATAATTGCTAAGTATGGCATATATAAGCATGATAGGAATGATAGATATGACAAGCATGAGAAGTATGACAAGACTTACAAGCCTAACTCGAAGTATAGGAATTAGAAGAACTATTATTCTGTTGTTGATGAAGTTATTATAGATGAATAATCTGAAGGAGATGAAGTTGTATTCCTTTACATTAAGGAAGATGGACTTGTACCTGTTGATGAACCACTAGCTATACTATTGAGGAGAAATATTTAGCTTCTAAAGTTGAAGAGAAAGATGAATGGGTGATTGGCAGTGGTTGTTCACATCATATGGCCAGTGATCAAATAAAATTTGTAAGCATGGAAAGATATGATGGTGGAATAGTCATATTTGGAGATGACAAAGCCTGTGTAATCCGTAGGAGAGGTTCTATCTCTTTTAATGGTAAGCATAATGTTGATGATGTCTTGTATGCTGAAGGTTTGAAGCATAATATTTTGAGTGTTGGAGAGATGGTTGAAAAGGGTTATGATCTACAATTCAAGGATGGTAAATGCAAGATATTAAATGCCTCTGGTATAGAGATTGCATATGGAACCAAGACCGAAGGTAACATTTTTCATTTGAATGCTGGTGAGAAAATTTGTTTGATTGCTCAAATTTATGAGAGTTGGTTATGGCATAGGAGAATGTGTCATGTAAATTTTGATTCAATGATTAAGATCTGTTCTACACATTTTGTTAGAGATCTGCCTAAGATTGTTAAGCCTACTAATTCGATATATAAGGAATTTCAGTTGGGTAAGAAAATAAAAATTTATTTCAAAATCAAACAATATACATATGATGGATTGCTAGATCTTGTGCATACTAACCTATGTGGACCTACAAATTTTAGAAGTGTGAAGGGTGATAGATATTTTATGGTGCTAATTGATGATTATTCTAAGATGATGTGGTTTGTCTTTTTGAAGGAGAAATCAACAGCATTTGATAAATTCAAAATATCCAAAGCTAAGGTTGAGACCGAGTCTGGATTGAAGGTGAAGTGTCTGATATTTTATAGAGGTGGATAATTTTATACCAGTAAGTTCAATTCTTTCTATGAGAATCATGGGATTAGAAGACAATTATCTACTCCTAGAACCCCTCAACAGAATGGAGTCGTTGAGAGAAAGAACAAAACTTTTTTGTATGTTGCAAGCACTATGCTGATTGAAAGGAATATTCTGAATATTTATTGGAGAGAAGTTGTTAGTATTGTTGTTTACACATTCAACAAAGTTCATATTAAAGGAGATACCGATAAGACCCCTTATGAGCTTTGGTTTGGTCATATTGCTACTGTGAGATATTTTAGAGTATTTGGTAGAAAATGTTATATCAAAAGAAATGAGGATATAGGAAAGTTTGATGCTAGAAGTGATGAAGGTATTTTATTGGGATATTCAATAAAGAGGAAGGCCTACTGATGCTACAATAAGAGATTGAGAAAGATAGTAGAAAGTGCAAATGTGAAGGTGGATGAGAACCTTGGGAAAGAGATCAGAGCATGTGATTATGATGATGGTCAACATATTGTTTTAGCCCCTATTTAGCCTGAAGAGCCTAAGAAGAATGATCCGATAGAGATTGTGAATCAAGATGTTGCTGGTGAAGGAGTGCAAGAACCTAAAAATGAGAACAATCAGAAAACTCTGAGGTATGTAAGATTGAATCACTTTGAAAATCAGATTATTGGTGATAAGAATAAAGGTGTGATGACTAGAAGAAGGTTAGTTGTTGAAGAAGTATGTTTGTTTTCCAAAGTTGAATCTAAAGATGTTGTTGAACCATGTCAAGATGAAAGTTAGATGAGAGCTATTGAAGAAGAACTAGATCGGATTGAAAAAAATAACACTTGGGAACTTGTCCCAAACCTAAGGATAAGAATATTATTGGTACGAAATGGGTATTCAGAAATAAAGCTAGACTGGTTTGCAAAGGGTATTCACAGCAAGAAGGGATTGATTATGAGGAGACTTTTTCTCCAATTTCCAAACTTGAAGCTATTAGGTTGTTGCTTGCTTATGCTGCTTATAAAGATTTCAAGGTATATCAAATGGATGTCAAATCTGCCTTTCAAGGTGTATCAAATGAATGGTGATCTTGATGAAGAAGTTTACATTAAACAACCTGATGGATTTTCACTGTTAGATGATGGAGACATGAAGTTGAAGAAATCTCTTTATGGACTAAAACAAGCTCCTAGAGCTTGGTATGCTAGACTAGATAAATACTTGTTTAAATTGGGATTTAGTAAAGGTGTTGTTGATAGCAGTCTGTACTTTAAGATAGAAAATAGTAACATCTTGATTGTTGAAGTCTTTGTTGATTATATAATATTTGGTGGTGATGATAACTTAAGCATGAAGTTTTCCGGTGAAATGCAGAAGGAATTTGAGGTGTATATGATTCGTGAAATGAAATTTTTCTTAGGTTTGTAGATTGCACAAACTAGAAAAGGTATATTCATATCCTAAACTAAGTATGTGAAGGAATTGTTGAAGAAGTTTGAATTAGATGACTCCAAATTGGTTGGAACTCCTATGGTGACTATTTGCAAATTGTCTAAGAATGATGAATATCCTAAAGCTAATCAGAGTTTGTGCATATCTAAGGTTTGTGGACTATTGCATCTTACTCAGACTAGGCCAGACATTATCCATGTTGTGTGCATGGCTACTAGATATCAAGTTGATCCAAAAGAGAGTCATGTCACTACTGTGAAGAGGATATTCAGATACCTGAAGGGAACTATAGACAATGGAGTATGGTATCCTAGGAACAATGATTTCATGTTGTGTGCCTACATTGATGCTCATTGGGTTGGTGATGTAGATGACTAGAAGAGCACTACCAGTGGAGCATTCTTTTTGGGTAATAAGTTGGTTTTGTAGGCTAGAAAGAAACAAGATTTACAGTCCTTAAATCTATTGCAAAAGATGAGTACATTTTTTATGCTAGTAATTGCACTTAGATAGTTTGGATGAAGCAAATGTTGAAGGATATCAAAATTATTTATGATGAGCCTATTGTTATATACTATGATAATTCCAATTCTATCAACATGTCAAAGAATGTGGTGCAACATTCAAATACTAAACATGTGTCAATCAAATATCAATACTTGAGAGAGAAAGTAAGTGAAGAGAAGGTGAAGCTGGAGTATGTATCTATAAAGGAACAAATAGCTGATATTTTCACTAAACCTTTGCCTACATATACATTTGTCTACTTGAGAGACAATTTAGGGGTATCCACCCCTCTTGATGAGAACTAGATGCATTAGTTGCATCAATATGGTGGATTTCAAAGCCTTATCTTCCTACCCGATTGGTAAGTTGGTTTTGCTCCTTTTTTGGAGTAGTTTGTTGATCTAGTTATATAGTTCAGAGAGAGAGAGTTTGTGATGTAGAGAGTCTTGGAGCTAATTCTATTCACCTGCTTGTCCTTCTTGTCTCACTCAACCCTCTAACTCCTCAAGCCCATCCAATGGTACTTGGTAGGGGTTTTTCTATCTAGACCTCCAAGGTCTATTCCACTTTGGCTTTCCTCTAAGGTATAGCCACTATTCTCACACTATCAACTCTTCCTATTGAGGATGTCACCTCAATCTCTACACACTCCCAAGGCTCCAACACCCTCTGCAAAGGATCTTACTTCTCCAACGTGTTCTTTGTGAGTAGAATGAACTTAGGTAGTGTATTTTATATCTGTTAGGGATTTAGGTACCTTAAATCCCATTGCCAAACAGTCTCAACCTTACTTGGTCTCTACTGGCTCCAATTAGGCCTAGTACAATTAGCCCTCCTATGGCGATTTTCAAGACTTAGTTTGAAATTTTCCTACACAAGGCCACAAATAAATTGCATATTTGAGTACCCTTTTCAGAGCTACAAACAATATTGAAGAATTTCATCTGGGTTCTCTGTACACATATGGGAACCAAAACTGTCCTATTTTCAAGGGTTTAGACCTACTAGGGTGACTCACAAATTTGGTCTTAAAACCATTCACCAGTCAAATCATCTACACAAATAAATTAGGGATTATTAAATCAAATTTATATTTCTTTCCAACCATGCCTCATTTTTGTCTCCACCAATCCATAAGTGCTCTTAAAATGCACATCTCTTGTTGTCCTAGACTCACCAACTCCTAGTTGTGAGCCTAGGGTTTCAATGTAGCTCCTCCAGAAAGGCCTACAAAACCAAAAAACCTACTCTAAAATTATGTGCAGACCCTAACCTAACATTCCACATGATTACAACTGGTGTCATCAATGGATGCTCAAGTTAGAGCCATTTTCCCTTAAACCCTTGCAAGGGTTTTACACCTAGTCACAAAGAATGAACTAGATCTATGCAACTAATCACAATAAAACTTGTTAAGATACCTTACTAGAAAGTATATTCAAAAAACTCTCATGCCCTATGATGAGATTCTCTTGACAAGTCCGTACTGGACTGTACAATGCAACCAAAATAAAGAAAACTGTAAAATGGTGTCTAAAACAAGATTTTCTTACAACTCCAAAAATGGTTTTTGCATTCCAGATATTCTCTAACCCATAAAATGAATTTTTGTTTTGGCTTATATTCTCATGAATCAGTTGATTGAACCAACTTTTCAATGCCAACATCCAAAAATGCAACTTTTGCAAAATGTTACAAAATGTTGCTCAACAACTTTTACATATTTTCATCCCGAGAATGCAACTTTGCATTTCAGTGTCCTACAAGTCTCCAAAGGACCTCTAAGAACTATAGGATACCTAAAACAATACATGACACCCTACTACATGGTGACACTTTTCTAAAGTAGTGCATCTATGAATAACAACAACATTCCAACAGTCTAGGATATCAACATCCTGAACACAAATGACACAACAAAAAGCTTGGACAACTCAACCATGGCTCTACTGAGTCCCAAATGGTTGGTCCATAATTATAAACATGAAAGATAACACCAAAACTTAGAAGAAGAAAAAAAATTGCATGGAGTGAGTGATAGGTGCCCTGGACCATATTCCCCTAGGACAAAGAACTCAAGTCCCTTGAGTTAAGAGGTCTGCAATTTACACACCATGATGAAGTATATCTGCTTCTAACATCCACATAGCATCTGATTCAGGTAACCCTACCCACTTTACAAGATAATGCTTGTAAACTCCTTTCCTTGTTTTCTTTATCACCTTGGTGTCCAAGATACTCTCCAACTTGACTGGTTGTCTTGGTGGCAAATCTCTCACCCAATATTCAATACTCTATGATGAGATGTCCAACTGACATGTTTGTGATTATCCCTTGTATGGATAAAGATCACATACATTAAAGATAGGATAAATACCTAAGGTGGGAGGTAGTTCAACTTCATATGCATTATGTCCATATTTGTGCACTACCTTGAGAGGTCCAATATTCTTCATCAATAGCTTGGTAGGTTGCCCTTTTGGAAGTATCTCCTTCATTAGATATGTTAGGACTAAGTCTCCAACCTTAAATTGTACATTCCTTCTTGTTTTATCAGCATTCACCTTATACTGCTTGAACTTTTGTTGTAAGGTCTGCCTTATGGTATCATCCACTTCTTTGATATCTTCTACAAAATTCTCACCTTATGCACTCTTAGGTGCCATATAATTGAGATCTCTGAGCTCTAGTATGCCCCTAGGATGAAATCCATACACTATCTCAAAGGGAATTTTACCTGTACTTCGGTTAACTGAGTCATTGTATGCATATTCTGCCTCGCTGAGTACCAAGTCCCAAGTCTGTCCATATTGTTTGGTAAGGCGCCTTAGTAGATTACCCAAATATCTATTGACTACCTCAGTTTGACCATCTGATTGAGGATGATAGGAAGATGAGAAAGATAATTTGGTGCCTAACTTCCTCCACAGTGTCCTCCAAAAGTGACTTAGGAACTTCACATCTCTATCACTAACTATTTTGATTGGAAGTCCATGAATTCTAACTATCTCCTTCAAGAAGAGTCCTACAATATAGGTGGCATCATTGGTGCTCTTGCAAGGTATAAAATGTGCAATTTTACTAAACCTATCAACCACTACATACACACTGTCAAATCCCCTTGGAGTTCTTAGTAAGCCTAACACAAAATCCATGCTCAAACATTCCCAAGGTCTCTAAGGTATGACCAAGGGTTGGTATAGACCTGCATTACTTGATGGTCCTTTTTCTTTTTGGTAGATTGCACATTGCTCTACAAACTTTCTCACATCTGATTGCAACTTGGGGCAATAATAAAACCTACTAACCTGCTCCAAAGACTTATCTATGCCAAAATGACCTCCTAAACCTCCTTGATGCTTCTCTTGTATAATGTTTTGTCTCATAGAACATTGGGGAATGCAAGAAGGTTTCCTTTGAACAACAAACCCTCTTGTATCATATATTCTGAATAAGAGACATGTGAGGTGTTAGAAAAATTAGTACAAACAACATGTATCTCTGCAAAATCTTTATCATCCTTGTAGAGGTCTTTCAACTAAGTCAATCCCACACTTTGTAATTGTATCTCCTACATAGTCATGACTCTCCTACTTAGTGCATCAACTACCTTGTTTGTAGTGCCCTTTTTGTGCTTGATAGTGAAGGTGTAGGATTGTAGGTATTCAACCCACTTTAGGTATCTCTGGTTCAACTTCTCTTGCCCATTAAGGAAACTAAGGGCATGATTGTCAGTGAAAACTACAAACTCTTTGGGAAACAAGTAATGACACCATTTCTTCAATGCTTGCACCATGGCATACAACTCCAAGTCATATGTGGAGTATCTTTTCTTAGCTTCATTCAATTTCTTTGAGAAGAATGCTATAGGGTGACCTTCTTGGCTTAAAACTGCCCCTATTACCCTTTGGCTGGCATCACATTCTACTGTAAACAATTGACTGGAATCAAGCAATCTAAGGGTTGGCAACTCTTCTATCTTAGCTTTCAACAATTCAAACCCCTTATTGGCTACCTCTGTCCACTTAAAGTGGCATTTAATCCCTCCTTTAATGGTGTAGAGGATAGGATCACAAACATGGCTAAGGTTTCTCATAAACTTTCTATAAAAAGATGTCATTCCATGGAAACTCCTAACATCAATTAGACCCCTAGGTGTAGGCCAATTAAGTATTTCTTCTACTTTACTTGGATCCATCTTTAAACAACCTTGTGAAATAACAAAACCAAGGTAAACTAGCTCTGTTTTCAAAAACTCACATTTTTCAAGGTTGATTTTGAGTTGAGCCTCCTTCAAATTTTTCAAGACCATCTTCATATGCTTCAGATGTTCCTCCTTAGACCTGATGAAGACCAAAATGTCATCAAGTTACAAAACAAAAAATTTACCAATAAACTCAACTAAGACTTCATTCATGAGCCTTTGAAAGGTACTAGGTGCATTGGTGAGACCAAAAGGCATCACCAACCACTTATATAGGCCTGCATTAGTTCTAAAGGTTGTCTTACATTCATCACGAGATCTGATTATGATCTGATGATAACTAGATTTCAAGTCCACCTTTGTGAAGTAGCTTGCACCTCCTAGATTGTCCAATAGGTCCTCAATCCTTTGCATGGGAAACCAGTATCTTATAGTGATCTTATTGATTTCTCTTGATTCAATGCACATCCTCCATGTTCCTCCTTTTTTAGGCACTAGCACAATAGGAACAACACATGGACTCAAATTTTTTTTAATAAACCCTTTGTCTAAGAGTTCTTGCACTTGTTTGGCGATCTCTTCATTTTGGCTAGGTGTCATTTTATAAGCAGCTTTGTTAGGCAGATTTGCCCCTGGTATCAGGTCTATTTGATGATTTACATCTCTCATTGGAGGAAAAGAATTAGGCATATCATCTCCTATAAATTTTGCATATTGTTTTAGTAGCCCTTGCACTTCTTGAGGCACTTCACTCATTGGATCTGCCTTAGCTTCATCTTTAGGCTTCGACACTATAGCATGTACCTGATGACCTTCTTGCTTTAACACCTTAAGGAACTCTTTACCTCTCATTAGCATCACACTTGATCCTACTTTCTTTTACTCCTTTGGATCAGGTAATGGATTCATTTGATACTTATTCCCATTCTTGGTGATGAGGTAACTATTCCTTTCTCCATCATGACAGGCTTTCACATTGTGTTGCCATGGACGACCCAAAAGCAAATGACAGGAATCCATAGGCAATATGTCACATAGAATTTTATCCTTGTATTCACCAATTTCAAAGTCCACCCATGCTTGTTCATCAACTAAGACATGTTGACCCCGGGTGAGCCATGACACCTTATAGGGAGTGAGATGTGGTAATCTTTTTAGTTTGAGCTTATCCATCATTTCAACTGAGACAATGTTCTTTGTGGAACCTAAATCCACAATCACCTTACAAATTTTGCCATGTGACCTACAAGTGGTCCTAAATAAACTTTTGCTCTGTGGTGGCTCTTGAGCTTGGGGTATCTTAAGCATTGTTCTTCTCATCATCATATTTTCTCCATCTGTCACTGGCCCTGCCTTACTGATTGGAGAAGTCACACTCTAGGTATCCTGCTCTTGCATTAACTGAGTCCTTCTTTCACCCATGTATGAGCTTGAGGCTTTTCCTGGGCACCTGCTCATGGTATGACCAACTTGGTTGCAGTGGTAACACCTACCAGTGAAGACTATGTTTCCTCTCCCCGAGTTTCCAAACCTACCCCTAAAATTGCTTCTTCCTCTAAGGGATCCTCTGAAAGTTCCTCTTTGTGAGTCCCCACTTCCTTCTTGGTTCTGTTGTTCTTCATTTCTTGAAGCATTCTGCCCTTTGCCAAAGGTTCCTCTACCTCTGAAATTCTTACCACCTCTATGTTTCTGATTTTGCTCACTTCTCCTCTTGATCTTTTCCTCTGCCCTTAATGCCAACCGAAAACACTTATGGACAGTGTCTAGTGTGAGGATTCTTATTTCATCTTGTATGTTTTGCCTCAGTCCATTCATGTATCTTGCCAATTTCTCCACTTAATTCTCATGCTTCCTAGCCCTCAAACTAATTTTGTGGAATTCCTCAGTGTATGCATTGACATCTAGTTCCCTCTATTTTAAATTTTGCAGTCTCTTGTGGATTTGGACTTTATAATCCCCTGGTAGGAATTGAGCCTTAAGTCTTATCTTCATACGCTCCCATGAAGTTATTTTTTTCTTGCCAATTTGTTCCCTTTCTTCTTGCATCATGTTCCACCAAACTAGGGTTGATCCCCTCAATCTTGACTTGGCCACATTTAATCTTTTCTCCTCTGCTACCTCCTTATAATAAAAATGATTATTTAATGCCTCTATCCAATCTAACAACTCCTCTCCATTGAGATTTCCTCCATAGGTGGGTAATCCATCCAAATTATCCTTGGAGATGGATTTGTCTACATCCAAAAATAGATTTTGGTCTTGAGACATTGCTACTGCTGCTTGTTCCTCCCCATCTTCCACTTCTTCATCTGTCTCATCTCCCCATTTTGTCTTAACCTTCCCCTTCTCCTTCTTAACATCTAGGTTCCCTTTATTTTCTTCTTGAGCCTTTAATCCTTCTAGCATCTCTGCCACCATCTATGAGATAGCTTCTGGAGTCATTATGTTTGGAGGCATTGCACTTTCTTATGATTCCTCACAATTTGACATATACCGAATCTCTCGAAGGGTGGCTCTGATACCACTCTGATGCAGAGAGTCTTGGAGCTAATACTATTCACCTTCTTGTCCTTCTTGTCTCACTCAACCCTCTAACTCCTCAAGCCCATCCAATGGTACTTGGTAGGGATTTTTCTATCTAGATATCCAAGGTCTATTCCACTTTGGCTTTCCTCCAAGGTATAGCCACTATTCTCACACTATCAACTCTTCCTATTGAGGATGTCACCTCAATCTCTACACGCTCCCAAGGCTCCAACACCCTCTGCAAAGGATCTTACTTCTCCAACCTGTTCTATGTGAGTAGCATGAACTTAGATAGTGTCTTTGATATCTTTTAGGTGTCCAGGTACCTTCAATCCCATCACCAAGTAGTCTCAACCTTACTTGTTCTCTACCAGCTCCAATTATGCATAGTACAATTAACCCTCCTATGGCGGTTTTCAAGACTTAGTTTGACATTTTCCCACACAAGGCCACAAATAAATTACATATTTGAGTACCCTTTTTAGAGTTACAAACAATATTGAAGAATTGCATCTAGGTTCTCTATACACATAGGGGAACCAAAACTGTCCTATTTTCAAGGGTTTAGGCCTACCCGAGTGACTCACAAATTTGGTCTTAAAACCCTTCACCAATCAAATAATCTTCACAAATAAATTAGGGATTCTTAAAGGAAATTCAAAGGGCTTTCCAAACATGTCTCATTTTTGGCTCCACCAATCGATAAGTTCTCTTAAAACGCACATCTCTTGTTCTCCTGGACTCACCAACTCTTAGCTGTGAGCCTAGGGTTTCATTGTAGCTCCTCCACAAAGGCCGGAAACACCAAAACACCTACTATAAACTTATGTAAGAACCCTAACCTATAATTTCACATGATTACAATTGGTTCCATCAATGGATGCTCAGGTTAGAGCCATTTTCCCTTAAACCCTACTTTGTAAGGGTTTTACACCTAGTCACAGAGAATGGACTAGATCTCTGCAACTAATCACAATCAGACCTGTTAAGCTACCTTGATGGAAAGTATATTCAACAAAATCTCATTCCCTACGATGATATTCTCTTGACAAGTCCGTACGAGACTGTACAATGCAACCAAAATAAAGAAAACTATCAAACGGTGTCTAAAAGAAGATTTCCTTACAACTCCAAAAATGGTTTTTGCATTCCAGATCTTCGCTAACCCATACAATGAAGTTTTTTTTGGATTATATGCTCATGAATCAGTTGGTTTAACCAAATTTTCAATGCCAACATCCAAAAATGCAACTTTTGGAAAATGTTGCTTAGCAACTTTTACATCTTTTCATCTCGAGAATGCAAATTTGTATTTCAGTGTCCTAAAAGTCTCCAAAGGCCCTCTAAGAACTCTATGAGACATAAAACAATACATGACACCCTAATACATGGTGACACTGTTCTAAAGTAGCGCATCTAGGAATAACAACAACATTCCAACTGTCTAGGATATCAACATCCTGAACACAAATGAAACAACCAAAAGATTGGACAACTCAACCATGGCTCTACTGAGTCCCAAATGGTTGGTCCATTATTACAAACTTGAAAGATAACACCAAAACTTAGAAGAAAACAAAAATAGCATGGAGTGAGTGATAGGTTCCCTGCACCAATTTGGTTTTCCTATTTTGTGAGCTTTGGCATTGTTGTCAAAGGGGGAGAGACATAATGTGAAAAACTTCTTTCTAAGTCTTAATCTTAGGGGGAGTTTGTTGGAGATATCTTCTTTTCTTTGCACTGATTGTTTTTCACATTCATATGTTGCCATCAGTGCCAAAGGGGGAAACTGTTGGATATTTTTGGTCATTGTTTATGCTATAATATGTTGTTGTCATTGATGTCAATATATTCATGTGATTTTCTCTAGTGATTGTAGATTGGGAATATTTTATGATCTAGTTTGTAGTGTTGGTTTGTTGATCACTGTTTTGCAAAGTTTGGTATATCCTCTGATATATTTCAATGTGATCAGATCTGGTGTTGATCTCTTGGGATATTTCTTGGGATGGTCTTGTGTATCTTTATTTCAGTTCGATCATGATTTGGTGCTCTACAAGTTATCTTTCTTCGTGATAGTTGTCGATTGGTTGTGTTCTTGAGCCTTCAGACATTGACCGATGAAGATTTGAAAAAGGTGTTGGTGCAAATTTTTTAGATGATTCCAGCATGCTTGTTGGTGTTTCTTAGTCATGTCCTATTTTTTTGGTGATTCGCATTGATTGTTGTGCGATTTTTTGGTTGTTTCTATCAACCGATGATGATTTGCATGTCATGCAGTATTTCTAGTGGTGTAGCCTATTGTGGTTGATCTTGGCATGATTTCTGGTGGAGTTATGCATTTGGGAATTTAATTTAGGACCATGTTATTCTATGTAAACCAATTATATTAGTCTGGTGGTCAATCTTTGTATCGTGTGATGTAATTTTATAGTTTATGGTTGAGGGTCTAGCCGACCTTGTTATCAAGGTTGGTGAATTATATATATAGGTGATATAGTCATGTAGTTTGGGTGTCAATGTTGTGTCTTCATTATTAGAGAGGTTTGTGTGTGAACAAGTGATTTATACTCTGGTGTTGAGTTTTTTGTGAGATTGGAGTTGCAAGGCAGACACCTGTGCTTCACTAGAACTGTAATCAGGCATTTGGAGATGTTATTCTTTTAGTTCATTTCTTTCGTATTTTAGTCTCAATCTTATTGTAAGTCAATGAGACTTCCTGGAGGGTTGTAGCCTTTCACACCATTATATTTGAGCAGTGAGCTCTAGGCATAAATGTCCCTGGATGCACATGCATTCCCCATTGTAATATTTTTACATACTACTGTAGAGTATCATCTATCTGTGGGTAGGTTCCCACCATGGTTTTTTCCTTAACAGGTTTTCCATGTCAAAATCTTGGTGTTGTGTGTTGTACTATTAGTTTTCTTATCTGTCTTATTGTTGCAGTTTATCAAATCTGTGTTTTGTGGTTAAGTTTTTTATTCCGATGAAGACTAATTCACCCCCCTCTCAATCTTCCCTCTTGGCTACTGCTAACAACATTCTTGTAAATAACCTCCTTGCTAACATTAACCACAATATTAAGCGCAATATTAAGCGTGCTATTTACCTTGGCAACTAAACCTTCTAGAGTGTTGGTTATTTTATCTTGATTGAACTTCATGTGCTTCACATCATTGGCAACTATTTCAATTTTAATAGACTCCTAAATTTCTATACTCTTGTTCCACATTGAAAAAATATTCTCCACCTTGTCAGAGAGGGAGCAAAGGTTATATCCAATATCTATAATTTGAGAAACAACCAAACTATCGAGGTTGGTCTTCCCATCAACAAAACTTGAAAGCAACGTTTCCACATCCTCAAAGGTATTTAGGTTGTTCTCCCTAGGGATCTCCTCTTCAACACCATCATAGGGATCAACACTAGTTTGCAAGCCATCCTTTTGAGGATCCACATATCTATCCACCATCATCCCTTCTCAAAAATATTATCAATTAGGGGAGTCTCATCATCCAAGTCTGCACTTCCACCCACTTCAACAATCGCACTGTTGGGTTTGTCAGCATAAGAACTGAGCTTGTTACCCTTTTAGGGGTTTGAGGGTTCCCCAATATCAACAATGAGGCCCAACCCAAACCTTTTCTCCTTTTGAGAAGTCTTTAGAAATTATTCAGATGGGATAGGCCTAATGAGAGACATATGCTCAACCTAATCCTCCTCAATGACAAAACCATTAGACCAGGAAAAAGAGGGATCTTTCTTGGATTTCTTCTTGGATGAGGGATACCTTTTATTACCAATGTGATATCAAGCCTCTTAATCTAAGACCTCATCTTCAGAGTTAGTGGACATATCTGAGTAATGCACAATGATATTTTTGGCATACCAAAATTTATGCTTCCCCATGGGAGACTTAAGAGGAATGGACATAGACTTTTCATATTTCATGATGAGGAAGATAAGGACTTCATAGAGGACTAGGGAAGATTAATTCTTTCTATTCTCATTAATGCTAGTAAGAGGAAATGAGGTAGAATAGAAATGAAGCATGACACCCGTGGTGAATGTAATTTAGTAGAATAAAATGATGCCCAAATAAACTAAGGAAATGTCCATCTAGGTTAAATGTTCTACGATTGTAGCACCCAAACTTGGTCCTTTCCAATTTTTTAAACTTTTCCTTATTGAACAAAAAAGTAATGGCTTCTTTGGATTCCTTCCTATCTTTAAAAATCTTCTTACCCCCATAGAAAAGGCTATTAACTTCTACAATTAAGTCTTGAAAGACCACGGGGATGACCTCACAACACAACAAAAGTTGGAAGCCCTTTTATGTGGGTATGCTTGAGTTCAAAACCCAACATGTTGATAAGACTAGAGAATGAAAATTGGTGATAGTCCCAAGGAGAACGTAGTTAATGATGGAAAATGGTCTGACATGTGCACAACAACATATCATGCAACAGGTAGAGGTATGCTCATAGGCCTCGGTGTGTGCAGAGGAGGTTGACGGGCTCAACACATCAAAGGGATAAGGCATGTCATGGAGGAACAAGGAGAAAGATGGAGTGATAAGGTGGAGTTGATGAAGATATAAGAGGACATGGGTGGAGAGATAAGGAGATTAGAGAAAAAAGGGGGCATAGTTGGAAATATAGTTAGAGCTATAAGAATAAAGGAAATGAGTGATATGGGATGGAGAGATAAACGAGTATCGTTGGAGTGGAGGGATAAAGAGATATAGAGAGATAAGGGTTGCACGTACAAGGAAAATAGGTAGAATGAAGTGATATGGTGAATAAAGTGATAAGGAAAGGAGTAAAAATGAGAATGGAGAAAAAAGAACAAAAAACTACAAAAATATGCAAGAGATAAATCAGGGAGGTGTTAATGCCTCATCAAGTCAAAAAATCATCATGGGGATGGGGTTCCCCGAATATGACCCCACTAGATCATAGCTCTAATCAAAAGTGATTGTTGATCCAAAAAAGGAAAAATTCTTCAGAGACCATTAGCTCCATCTTATAAGCCAAGAGGGACCCAATTTTCAATCCACTAAGAAAGGCCTTAGTTTCTAGAGGATCATGGTCGTGGAACCATTCTAGGAATGGGGTGACCCCATCTACCTTCAATTTACTCCAAATTGAGGTATTCTTCCAAATATCATAGGAATCAGTCTCGGTCTGAAATTTATCCCCTCCCATAGAGAAAGTGGGGCCATTACAACAAAAATAGGATAAGAATGGCAAGGGAAAGCAACAAAATTACTCAAGATTTAGTGACACTAGGACCAAATAAGGCTAGGGTAAAATAACAACACCCACAATTTAACTGGGTTCTAGAGAGAGAAGACAAGGAATAGTAATTAGTTGTAAAGGTAGAGTAAACCATCAAAGCTCATCATAAATTTAATAAGAATCAAGAAAGATCCTAAACCTCCAATTCTCAAGAAGAAAAAAATAAGGGGATGATAAAAATACCAAAATGCCAAAAGGTCACTATATTAACAATCATGGGAATCAACAAAATAATCTCAAGGGGAAGAGGTTCGTTCATCCCCCATGAATGCCTAGAATCACCAACAACGCAAAAGTTAGCAAAGTGGTCCAGAACATTATTTCCTTCCCTATAAATATGAGAAATGAGGCAATCATCCATGGTGTTAATTGTCTCCAAACAATCCACAATAAATGCTTGGATGGTTTTTGGATGCCCTTCAGATCGTTAATGATGTTCAAAGAGTCACCTTCATTCCAAACTTTATTGTAACTCTCAGTAATAGCCAAATTGATCCTAAAGTACGCAACATAAGATTAAGAAAAGTGGTTTGTTTCAATGCCCAAGGGGATGACCATGAATCCCTATGTTACTTCAATAAATTTATTTATATGTACTTTAATTTATTTGTCATTTTTTTTCATTAAAAATTTGAGTAGAAGATAAATATATATTATTATATTTGCATTTCTAGTTTAATTTTAGTGAACTAATAAGATTATATCTCACTCTAATTACATGAAAAAATGAAAACAAAAATATAATCTCTATGAAAATTAAATTATGTGGGGAGATTAATATATTTTAATTGTAATGAAACCTACGCTAAGAACCTAAGCTTGTAAAGTGGATTTTTCTTATACCCTATATACTCTTATTCCATCCAACTCTAACTACACCTTGTGGAGTTGTACATGTATACATACACATACATACAAACATACATGTATGTATGTATGTGTATGTATACATGTACAACTTCACAAGGTGTATGGATGTATATATGTATGTATGTATGTATGATGTATGTATGTATGTATGTATGTATGTATGTACATGTATATACATATATATACACATACACATGCACATGCACATACACATACATACATACGTACATACATACATCAATATATATATATTATGTATGTATATATGTATGTATGTCTCTCACACACACACATCTTAGATCAAGATTGAATAAATAGAGCAAGCATGGAGACTCTCAATTTTCAAAACCTAGTCCAAAGGTTTTAGATATACAAAGCAAAGGTCTAAATCAAATTACCAAACCAATAGAAAGAATTTATTGCCTATGGTAAATTTTGCATAGTCATGTTTATCCAGGGTATGATGTCTCCTATTATCTTATATAAGTTCAAATCCCTACTAAATCTCCTTGATTTTGTGAAATTTTAATATACTAGAAGAGATTTATAGTCAAGTTAATGTTATTGGAAGCTATATTTGAAAAATAAAAAAATTATGAGAGGTATGAAAGTATTAAGAAAGAAGAGTAATGAATATTATTTTAAAAATTGAGTGTTTGAAGGCATAATGGATATTTTTATTTGCTATGATAAGAGTGAGAACGGAGTTGGTAGAAAGATTGGGATCCTACTAGGAGAAAATCCATTAGTAATTGAACTTATAGAAAATATTAACTACATAACATTTAGTTTAAATTTTCCATAATAGTCCTTTGAGAAGAATACTAAAAAAAGTAAATCTGTAATAGTTTTAATAATATTTTAATATATGAAAAATACTCATCAAAGAAATTATAGAATAAGAAGAATAGAAACAACCACAAGAAAAAAAGAGACACAAAAAATGTGATATGAAAATAATTTTGAGAAAATATTAGCCTCTAATACACTACACAACTCAAGATCTATTTCCAAATAAATCATGGTTACAATATTTTTCAAAAAGATTCTCTATCAGATACTTAAATGAGTAAAATATACACTCTTTTCATAAATAAAATCAAACCCATAACCCTATATATATTCCCTTATATATTACATCCCATGCCTCTATTAGACAATTCAAATAACCAGAAGACAACGGAGAGGGTGGGTGAATCAGTTGTCACCAGATTACCAAAACCTTAAGCAATTAAAACTTTAATACCGAAACACATAAGATCAATACCAGAATGCATAAACCAATTACCGAAATAGAAGATATACCAATTAAGAACAAGCAACAATTAGAGAATAAATACCATCCACATGACACAAAGATTTGTACGTGAAAAACACAGTAAAGGGAAAAACCATGGTGTGAATCCTACCCACAGTCAGATAATACTTTTGTACTAAATATGTGATTACAATTTGAGGGGCCTGCACTTGCAGGAAGGCCAACAGCCTAGAGCACACTTCTCATTACAAAAGGAGTCTCACTGACTACATAAAAATCTAGACTACAATCCGGAAGAAGGAATGAACTGGAATGATAGCATCTCCTATGCCTGAGTACAGTTCCAGTTAAGCTCAATACCGAAGGACTAAATCCTCTTACATAAACCCAACTCGATCACCAATGGTCGACCAAATCCTCTGTATGAATGATTATTACATTATTCGCTCCTATACCATCCTATCATCCTTACATGATCTACAATGAGATCTTACATCGTATATATACAAACCCTCAACCATAAATAATCAAGTCGGCCACTAGATAATAAACTAATTACATAATTATAAAAAATGTTGGCCTGAGACCAAACAAATATTATCCAACCCATAAGACATATTGGAAACGCATCAAGAAGACCAAACAACACATTACATTAAGTCGGTCGATAACCTAGATATTACAGAATTGGTCTGGTGCTAAATGCAACACCACCGATCAACTGGCAGATGAACATGATAACCATCAACATCCTGAAACCATACTAGAAGCTGCACCAACACTACTTATTCATAATATCAAAAGATCTTCAATAAAGCTTTGTCGGTGAAACCCTCACTGGCTCAACAAACCAAGCTTACCAGCATATAAGATAGCATCTGATCACCAAATGAAAACCAAGTGACTGAACATGAATCTGAGTAGCATGAATAGTAGATCTAATCCAATTCCATAAGCCAGAGCATACCGAATCATCATGATCTAATCCAACCAGAAACCAAACAACCTACAGGGACCAAAAGGATATTAGTAAAGCAGCCAAAACAGCTAGTGTTGACATCAATGACAAAATATGAATGCAACACATAATCAATTCCTCCAAATGGCCAACAAGCTCTAGTATATAGACTTTAGGAGGCCCAGAAATATACCTAATAAAATACCATGGTCCCAAACAAGGTATGAGTTGTCTTGAGTCTCAAATATATTGTATTATATTAGAATAGAAAATAACTCTTACATAAGAGTAATTTACTTCTGCCACTCAATTCAACATATATATCTCTTAAGAACTTTCCCATGAAGTACTAACTAAATGTCACACACGTTAATAATAGTGTAACAAAGTAGGGTAAACAAACCAAGGAAGAACATGAGAAACAAGAGGGTAGTTATAGGGAAAAGTTCTCTGCTTGCCTCCTTGCAAAGGATAAAAAGGGGAAATTTGAAGTGAAAGAGTCTTCCCTTGAGTTGGAGGATGATGATTTTCAGGAGGCAAAAGAGGAACAAGAGGGTGATAGTGACGATAATTGAAAGGGCATAAATGAGACAAAGGATTCAAAAAAGATAACTCTGATCAAGAGCCCTTTTCTTTGGATGTTTTTCAAGACGAGGAGATGGTGCCATGTTCCCAAAAGTACCTAATTGATGTGGAAGAGACTAGTGTTAATTGGTTGAAAAATCAGATTATTGACCTCCAAGTTAAGGTCATGAATCTTGAGGTGAAGGTGGAAGAGCATAGACAGAGATATAGGGGGGTGCCATGAAGTTTGTCTGTGTTATCATTGATGGGGTTATGTGTAAAGTGACCATGGGAATTTTTTTGAGCCAAAGTAAAATGAAGAAGAAAGCCAAGAAATTGGAAGGCAAGGATAATGTGCAGGAGGGAGACCAAAAGGAGGATGTGTCTAACCAAGAGAGATAGCAGATGCATATGAAAAGACTAGTAAGAAATTGGAATCTCATCAACAACAATTATGTTGTTGTCTGGGTGGTGCAACCATGGTGTGATTTTTTGATATGAATATATTTTTAGATAGGTCTAGTTGTTTTAGCTTATAGTTTATGATGTTTTTTTTTAATTCTCTAGACTTATAGTTTATTTGGCTTGTGAGCCACCTAATACTATTACTATTAACTTTGAATATGAAACTGTCATTAATATTTATTTTTCTCAGTCTGATGCTAGTATAGATAGGTTTGGGTGGAGACAGTATGGTAGGTTGACTATGGAATGCTACTTTTTTTTGTATGTTTTTTATTACTTTTGAGGGCTAGCTTCTTTCTTATGTGTTGGGTGCCTGACTGTGTGATGCCCAAGGTTGTTTTGTTGCTCTCTATTGTTGTTGTTTTTGGGCCCTTTCCCTACTAAAGTAATAAAAAATAAACCATATGTGGACCTTTTGTTATCAATATATTTAGCCTAATCCATAATCACAAGTCCATGTGTATCAAATCTTACACAAATATTGTATACATTAATAATAAGAACAAAGAAATGGAAAACTTGAACCATGATAATATAGACCAATAATACATATGCCTACCTAAAAGACACATCATGTCCATAAGTCTAAGCCTAAAATTGACCAGAAAATTTGAAATTCCACAAGGAACAATCACATTAATGGCATGGCTAAATCCTTTGTTACATAGTGATAAATAATACACATCAATCTTTAAATTATTAAACTAAACCGAGCTATAAAAATCTCTCCCTTGATCACCCCAAGTCTCCTATGTTCTTCAAATATCATATAAAAAATATATTAGAGATCATCAACCAACCATATTGAACTGCTAAACAATAATGAAGTACAATAATAAAAAATGATCAACTTTACACAAATCCAAACTCCAACATGAAATATATTATGACTCAAAGATACACAATATATCATAGGGAGAAAAGATACGAATTGGTTCAAGATCCTCCTACCAAAGTAACATGTTCTATAATTTTGAGAAGTATGATCTCTAAAAAAACTCCAAACTAAACAATATATGAATATATAACCATTCAGTGTAAATGTTAAATATAGCAATAGTGGATATAACATTCTTTAACTAAAGGAAAATCAAATGGATAACCATTTTGTAAATAAAGGCATATGCCCAAATCCATCAAGTGCTCATGCAATCCTCAATATAATCTTGAGAACTAATTGCATGAGTCAAGACCTACATAGAAAAGATAATTCCCATGTATTCACTCCTTAAAAAAGCCTTCAAAATTAACATCCATGCATGTCAATACTCATGCAAATGAGAAGACAAAACTAAAGAAAAAAAATTGTGCCTAAACGAAATAGGTGTGAAATACCTTCCAAATCATTCATTGATAAGTGGAGTAGGAGTGGGCTATGAGATTGTCCTAGTAATGAAGCACAATATCCTCAATAGGTCCATGTTTAAATTATGTAAATTAAAGTTTATACGATATATAGCTTTTTTTTTCTTTTATTCTCTTCCATGGTTACAAATTATATCCAATAAATTATGGTTGACATGTGTCTATGTGTTGCAACTTTAATGTAAAAATAAAACAATTAATGCTATCTTCTTTGTTTGTGTTTTGTGTGGAATGTAATAATTCGCATTTTGATAATTTTACATTACAAGGCAACACAAATTCTAGAGAAGTTATATAATTTTAAATTAGTAAATATTCTTATACCATGAATATGTTTATAATTGATGAATATTAAAAGTAAAAATGACAAAATTAAAGATATAAAAAACATAATTAAAACAAAATGATTCTATAAATAAAAAATTAAATTACTAGTAACTAAAAATTAAAATCTATGTTTTTTATTAAAGTAAGTGGGGAATGTCCCCAACCCATTACTAATAAGGAAAAATATAATTGACAAAAAGAAGACAACAAGGTAACCTTTACAATAGAACAACAAAGAAAACAAACATCAAAGACCTAAAAATGACTTAGGGTCGAGTAAAGGGCCCGAAGGAACAATTTGAGACCATAACAAAGAGTCAAAACTTCTTTTATTTCTATGAACCATAGTCTATGAGGAATCCTTGCCAGGATAAACAAAAGGCTAAGAGTTTTCTAAACCAAACAAGCTCGCCATAGAGTCACAAAGAGGGCCAATAGAGCCTGGGAGAGGAACCTAGCAATCAGGGGAGAGAGAGTTTGAGACCGGAGAAGGGATGAGTCTAATGCTAGAGAGATCCTTTGGAGGTAACCACATGAAATCAATAACACATGCATGCACAACATCAAGGGGAATCACGGTAGGAGTTGAAGGGATTGGTGAGTGAACCAAGAAAACAAGTGCAGATGGTGAAGACTATTTCGTATAAGAAGAAATTGAGTCCGAAAGTGCTAGGAAAATAGTGAGATGGCACCTAATTGTATCTTTCCACCAAGTGGGAGATGACCAAAGATAGGACCCACAAGGGTAGGAAGAGGCAAGATGCCCCATAGCAAAGTAGTGTCGGCACAAAAAAGAATTCCTTCATAGTCCAAGCATTGCCTCCACCTGAGATCGGCAACCCTAAGAGAGAGATATGCATGAAAGAGTATAGAAAGATCCAAATCAACCAAGATTTGACCAAAGGAAGTGTGAGAAAAAAGAATGGCACTAGGGTCCACCTTAATTAAGTGTCCCAAGATATTACTTATAGACTCATAAGCGGCAAGGCACCAAAAGTGCAATAGGAGGTAGGGGAGCCGAACCCAAATAGGGGAAACCTCTTTAGCATCCGCTAGGGGAATAAAAGAAGGGGATCGAGGGCATAGTGAGAGTGCATCGAAATTGTATTTCCACGGGCCCAAAGAAAGGACTACATCCCTATCATGCGTGTGATCAAAGAAAACAACAAAAAACCCATGAGCACATGCTTATATTTCAAGCTTATAAAAAATTAAGGGAATCCATTGATCTAAAACCAAAATGTAGTGATGGGAGCGATAACCATATCCTATTGAATTTACTTCTCAAAGCGTATTTTTCATAGTAGGGAATGTAGTCAAGCATCTTCTTGCCTAAAGACACTTCTACAATTGAGGAAGTGCAAAGAAGGCATTTAGTTGGAGCGGCAAATGGACCAAATGATGGTTTGCGGAGAAGATCAGCAAATGAATACTTGGGAGGAGAATTCACCGAAGCACAAGCTTCAAGAGGAGTTGATCGAGAGAGTGGCCGAGGGGATGAGTACAAAAATCAATAATAATGTTGCAAACAAGAGATTCCTTGTTAGCAAAGGAACCAGAGCGAGTAGGGAGACTTTAGTAGGTATTCATGGGCAAGAGTAGAGGAGTTGAAAATTGAATAGGAAAGGCCATGGGCAAGAGCCATTGATGAAAGATCCTTTTGATATTAAAATATATGTTTATACATCAATAAATTATATAACTTTTAAATAAATTAAATAATTTTAAAATTAAAAATAAAACAATTGTAATATTTCTTTTCATAATAAAATTATAATAATAAATGAAGGTTCTTCTCATAGTATCTTAATTAAATAGTGGTGTTGTTGTTATGGTCACCAAGATTGAAACTCCTATTTGATTGTAGGCGTGTACCTTTGTTAATCCATGGTAATCGTGAGCTTATATACGATCCATGGAATGAATCGCGTTGATCTTTACTTATAAAGGGAAATATATGCGCTCGTGCTTCTTATTTAGATTAAAATAACACCGTAATTGTATTACAGTTTTACAGTTTTACAGGACTATGGTGAAGCAGAGTGGACATTAGAAGCAATAATGTTATAGGCGATAATGCGGTGAATAAACTATCACTGAGCATGCATGCTACTTACCATCGCAATTCTCGCGAGCGATTCCAAGTCTAGACCCTGGAACATTGTACACAATTCGAAAATTCTGCTGCTGATAGTTCCCAATTGTGGACCATTCCAACCTACTAGTAGTGAAAGTCAAGCATATCACGGAGCTTTCCAGGTATAAAGTGTTCTCCATTGGCAGAGTCCAGTCCAGACCATCGTCAAAATGCAACGTGATGAGGGGAAAATCCGCCTCGCCGTCCGAAATATTGTAGCACGTATCAAACAAGGTCGATATGGGATTGCTAGGCAGAGTCGGAATGGAGACCTGACGGCGGAAAGAATCTCGAGTGGCATTGTAAGCGGACTCCACCAGCCAAGTGGTAGCCGATCCAGAGTCTATCACAGTCCCTCTTCCCGTCGAGTTGTTCAAGGTGAAGGTCCCCTCTGGAGTGCAAATAAGCTCTTCTCCCACAGAGATTCCATTCAGCCCCACATAATAGTAGGAAGGGTTGAACGCGTTGGAGTAGAGAGGCGTGAACTGCATGCCCGCGGGCACAGAAAGAGCCTTATTTCCCAGCATGAGTGACCCCGTGTAATCAGGGGACAACACGGAGGGAAGACAATAAGAGAACGTTCTGTTGTATAACGTGGCCGTCTGAGAAAGAAACGAGAGAGGGTGCCGCCCAAAGCCAACCAAACCTGGCGCCGAATAGTTCTGGATGACTCCGCTCACCGCACATCCGAAGACAAAATCCTCCACCGGCTGAGAGCCCACAGAGAGCGTCTCTGACGACAAGAGAACGTGCACCTCTGGTGCCCCGCTGTAGAACAGATCAAAGGTACAGTTGTCCACACAAGTGGACAGATTCCGAAGCTGACATTGCTGAGAAGCACAGGTCAAGTAGTTATACGTAGACGACTCGGATGGCTCGAACAATTGGCTAGTTAAGCAACGGGAGCAAGGGCTGCAGGGGATCCAGGCGATGTCGCTGCCGGTATCCAGGAGAGTGTAGAAGCTCTGCGCAGGCGTGCCCAAACCCAGCTTGATAAAGTAGCTTCGACTTTGGAAAAGTGTATTTCCATAGATCAACGGAAGGTCTGCGTCCTCTTTCATCATTGCTCTATGGCGCTGGGTGTCGCCTTTGAATGACTCTGATATTGCCTTCCACCATGTTATGTTGGGGAGGCGGAAAGGAGAACACTTGCTCTGAATGTGCATCACCGTTAAACTTGATATTTCCGATTCAAGCGCAGTGCAGTTCTTGTTATCCTCTTCTTCCTTCCTTTTGAATGATCTAAGGTTTACTCTCCCAAGCTTACTGTTTTCTGCCCACACACAAACAAGCAGTAGAAGGGACAATACGACTGAGTACAGACGCTTTCCCATTGTCGTCTCAGGGCCTCAGGCACAGATATGGAAACATTCACAAGGCGGCCATATTTATAAATGTGTATGCCACAAACTATTACTTCAATTGTTCTCTAATGAATTTCATCTTCCCTTATACTTGAGTCCACGCCATTTTATTAGCACGCAAACTATTACTTGAATTGTTCTCTAATGGATTACGTCTTCCCTTCTACTTGAATCCACATCATTTTAGTAGCAAGCAATTTATTTGGTTCACGTTTTTCAGTGGTTATCGCAATCAGAAATTATTATTTTTTACTCCTCGTCAACCACATTCCTTTCACGTTTTTCATGCAAGATGTTGCTCTTCCTTGACAAATTTTTCACTCTTCTCAAACATTATATTGTTTAATTGCCACCAATCATTTCATGATAAAGCATGTAAAGTAGTTTCGGTTTTGGAAAAGGGTATTTCCATAGATCAACGGAAGGTCCGCGTCCTCTTTCATCATTGCTCTATGGTGCTGGGTGTCGGCTTTGAATGACTCCGATATCGCCTTCCACCATGTTAAATTGGGGAGGCGGAAAGGAGAACAGTTGCTCTGAATGTACATCACAGTTAAACTTGATGTTGCCGATTCAAGCGTGCGCGCGCAGTGCAGTTCTTGTTATCCTCTTCATCCTTCCATTCGAATGATGCAAGATTTACTCTCGCAACCTTACTGTTGTCTGCCCACACACAAACAAGCAATAGAAAAGACCCCAGGACTGAGCATAGACGCTTTGCCATTGTCAACTTTGAGGACAGGGACAGATATGGAAACATTCACAAGGTGGCCATACTTATAGATGTGTATGCCACTAACTAGTGCTTGAATTCTTGCCTCCAATGGATTTCGTCTTCCCTTCTGGTTGAGTCCACGTCAATTTTTTAGCACGCGGTTTATTGCTTTATTGCTTCACTTTATTGAGTGGTTGTCGCAATCAGAAATTATTATTTCCTCGCCAACCACATTCCTTTCATGTTTTTCATGCAAGATGTTTCTCTTGGCTAATTTTTCACACCCTTCCTCAACCTTATCTTGTTTAATTGCCACTAATCAATTCATGACAAACCATGTATAAAATAATGCTTATCCTCGTGTGATAAGAAAAAAATACAATTCAAACAGTGGTTAGGTAAGCACAAGCATGTAATCACATAGAATGGCAATGGTTATCAGGGAAAAAAAAGAAATTTAAGAATAAGATAGTTTTGTAAGCACATAAATTATGTAAGCATGTAATTTCATAGAATCACAGTGATTATCAAGGAAAGGTTTATATCAGAAAAATATTAAGTAGAAGATGTTCTTAAAGATAATTGTATCAAATATAAAATCAAAATTAGGATGTAGACATGAAAGCACATATAATCACAAGTGTGTAGCTTTAGAAACATATATCATGAAATTCTATGTACCAAAGAAACAAGAGGAGACCCAACGTGGGAAAGATAAAATCTAAGTGTAAGAAAAGTCAAAAACAATGTGTAGATGCTAATAAACTAGAATATGAGAGTAAATCTAGAACCCATAAAGAAGGCATAGGTTTGAGGGATAAGAACTTTTTGGCTGAATTTTAGAGGGAACAATCTATGTAAAGGATCCTGATCTAGAATTTTAAGTTTTAGCTGATAGAAACACCTCCAATTCTAGGGCACCTAGCACACTTGACTACCACTTTCAACTCTAGCTTTCAATGATAGGTTCCTTTATGTATCTTATTTGCAAATTTTTCTTTCTATGCTATTTTTCTTATCTATTTCTCTCTATTATGTTGAGTCTCATCAATTTTGCATCATTTAACCTAGTCATTACACATTCACATCAAATAAAAATCAAACACAAAAAGAGGAAATAATCATGCACAACATATGGGTCTCCTTTGGAACTAAAGTTGGATCTTATTGGCTATTTCCTCCAATGAAATATATTGAGATTTGTGATCTTAGTTTATGTCTTTGACATAGGGTCTCGTTTCTCATTATTTCAATAAGACATTATGAATTGCATGGAAATGTTGAAACTTTGTTATTACCATCTATGGAATCACTGAATAGGAAGATATCGCCTAATTAATTATATTAGACAGGTAATAAATAGATAATTAATCAATGGAGAAACACTCTTAAATCTCCTTATACCAATAGAGTTTCTAGTTTTACCATTTGTACCACTATAAATCATGGATTGTTAAAACTTCCTATAAAGAATATGTAGGCTTTGAGTGCTCAATCCTTAGCTATACTATAAGAATACATAAACCATATTTAATGTATTCCTATTGATGAAGTGAGTATTATAGTCACCAAATAATGTCTTAACATGAGAAAATGCTTCAAGTAAAACAAGATACATGGAATAATATATTTTAGTGTATGGTTGATAATCCTTATAGTAGATCTTGTGAAATTACCTCATGTGTAGGATGAAGTTATGAACCACTATGTGAATCTATCCCTTATTTTACTATTATTATTAGTACTAATTTTCAATGTAAATGTATGACATCAAATAGAATATTATGTAAGCATTTAATGTTTTTATATGTAATATTTTTTGTGAATATGTTTTTGAAAAAAGAACACGATCTAATGCATTGTGGACATATAAAATAGTTTCAAACCTAAAGATAGGTTTCCATTAATAGGGACATGATCTTGAACAACTTTGACTCACAAAAATGTTAAGAAACATCAAGAATACATCTTACAATATATAATTGCTATAAAAGTAAGTAATGAGTTGAAGAAAATCTCAATGAGTGATGTGAATTATAAAATATTTGATGCATTCATGTATTTATATACAAAAAAGATATGGTCGTAGTTCACAATATGATAATGTTTACATAGAATGTCCCTACATATATAGGGAATACAAAATCATATAATGTTAGCGATGACCATTTGGACATATCATTCTAGATTTTGTCATCTAGCATATCATATTAGTGTGAAATTTATAGGTAGATAATGGTTTGGTTAATGGGGCACTTAATAATATAAATAATATGGTTTATCGTGGAGGTACTAGACCACCTAAATTGACATTAATTGTGATTAGGAATTACATAATTATGTTAGTATATTGTGGGGCATTAATAACCCAAAGTTTCTCCATTTTAATTATACACAAATCACTATTGATATGCCATGAGCTTTAACAATGTACACATTGCAAATTGTGACATTAGAAAGGGACATAGTAGTGATTAGTGATGTAGATATGGTGTGTTTGATGATAATTGTTATCTATCTTGTTAAACCTCTTAACTACTTGAGAATATCCACACCATTCTCATTTGATCAGTAACCTAAGTTATAAAGTGCAAGTTATGTTATCAATTGAAAAATGAAGAATAACATTTATAGTCCACGTCTCTATATTGACCCTTGAATTAAATATCAAACACATGTTTATTTTTGAAATTGATTAGTTGTGATATAAATCAACAATACCAATTTTATGAAGTATGGTGCCACTAGTCTTGTAGTTGTGAGTGAATTGCTCTTTCAATTGCATGTATGTGTAATCATGGATATGTGCACAAGTTTACTGATATGATATTATGCTTGTTGGGATGTGAAGCCTAATGGTTTTGATGACCTTTTGCCTTCTCCTTTCTATTCATTTCATAACTGCATAAGTTTGTATAAATGGCTATGTGCAACCCATGTATGAATTGATATTGGTTAATAGATAAGATTTCGCTGCATTCTAGTGGATGTAGTCAGTAATGGTGAACCACATAAATAGTTGTGTCATGTGTTATTTTGTGTGTTTGTCTTAATTTGCTTTCAGCTGTTTTGTATTCTTTATATGTTTTCTCTTCTCAATTAAACTAACAATGTTCGTGTATAAGTATGATATGAATTTTTAATGCGATCTTGTATAATGTATGCTTATAACATTTGCATAGTTTAATATTGCTATAATACATATTATGCTTGTGTTTTGAATATTTTGATTAATCTTTTCAAACTCACTTTTTGTATTATAGGTATGTCAATTCAACCATAGTTAAGTATATTGTAATAATAAATGAATATTAAACATTTAAAAAGTAATTCATCTACTTATATATATATAAGTAATTAAAGATCAAATATTTCTATAATTTCTTTCAATTTTTTAATTAACATATATTAAAAGTAATTAAACACATAATAAAACCATTAAAACTTAAATCTTATTTAAGAATATTAAATCAATTCTTATCCTAGAAGAATTTTGTTTAAATACCTTTAAACAATCTCACAATTACATTTGAAACACAACATACACCACACACCACACATTACAAATAATAGCTTGTATAGATTTTCATAGTAAACCCATCGAATGCAACTCTTAGTTAATTTGATGTTTAGTTATAAAGGGAGGAAACTGCGAATATCCTTTTATTACTACGATATTATTCTAATATTATAGTGAACCAGACATCATAGGCGACAATACGATGAATAAACAGCACACAGCAAGCAAGCACGCTACTAACTATCGCAATTCCAAGTCTAGACCCTGCGACATCGTATACGATTCGCAAATTCTGCCGTTGATAGTTCCCTAATATTGACACTACATCGCCCCCCCCCGTCCGGAGGAAGAGCAAAGGCAAGGCATAACACGGAGCCCTCCCGATTCCCGCGGATCAAAGTGTTTTCCACAGGCAGAGTCAAGTGTCAAAATGCAGCGTGATATGAGGAAACCCAACCTCTCCGAACGGTTTATTGTAGCACGTATCATAAAGATCAGTGGGACTAACCATAGTCAGATTAGAGAGCTGACGGCCGAAAGAATCTCGCATGGCATTGTAAGCAGGCTCCAACAACCGAGTGATGACTGTTCCCGAGTCTATGATAGTCCCTCTTCCCGTCGACTCATCCAAGTTCAATGTCCCCGCTGGGATGGAAACAAGCTCTTCTCCCACAGAGATTCCATTTAACCCCACATAATAGAGGGAAGGGTTCATCGCGTTGGACAAGAGAGGCGTGAACTGCAAGCCCGGGGTAGAAAGAGCCCCTTTCCCCAGCAGAAGAGACCCAGAAAAAGCAGAGGACTTCAGGGTGGGAAGGCAATAAGAGAACGTACTGTCATAAAACGTGGCCATCTGAGAAACGAAGGAGAGAGGATCCTTCCCAAACCCAACCAAACTGGGAGACGATAACCTCTGGATGAGTCCGCTCACCGCATTCGCACATCCGAAGACAAAATTCTCCACCGGCTGAGAGCCCACAGAGAGCGTCTCAGACGACAAGAGCTCCTGCAGCTTCGATCCGTCGACTTAGCCCTGAGTACGGGTACAGTTGACAGTATTATCATTATTGTTCGGACAAACGGGCAGAGACTGACACTGCTGCGAAGCGCAGGTGAGATAGTTATAGGTAGATGACTTAGATGGCTCAAACAATTGGAGCCCACTTGAGCAACCAGAGCAGGGGTTGCAGGGAATCCAGGCGATGTCGCTACCCGTATCGAGGACAGTGTAGAAGCTCTGCACAGGCGTGCCGAAACCCAGCTTGATAATGTAGTTTCCCGTGTTGATGGTCTGTCCCGAGGCCAACGGGAGGTCCGCATCCTCTTGGGGATTAAACATAGTCTCGCCGGCGCTCCATCCCCCTTTCACCATTGCTCTGTAGCGCTGAGTGTCGCCTTTGATTGACGCGGATATCGCCTTCCACCATGATGAATTGGGGAGGCGGAAAGGAGAGCACTTGCCCTGAATGTGCATCACACTCAAACTTGATGTTTCCAATTCACCCGCAGAGCAGTTCTTGTTATTGTCAGCATCTTTCCAGGTGAATGATGCAAGATTTACTCTTGCAACCTTACTGTTTTCTGCGCACACAGAAACGAGTAATAGAAAAGACAGTAGGACTGAGCATAGACGCCTTGCCATTGTCGTGTATGAGAAGCACAGGCAATGATGCAAAGTCAAACATTCACAAGATGCCCATATTTATAGATGTACGATGGAGAAACTATCACTTTAACTTGTTAATCCCTTTGGCTTCCGTGTCTCCTTCTAGGTGGTTTGCCTCCAATTTATTCGGACAGAATTTCGGCGTAGTTACTTAACTCCAATTTAGCAGGTTCACTTTTTTCCTACGGCTATGCTCGCCTTTTCCGCAATCGGAACTTTCCTTTTTCTTCCGCGCCGACCACTTTCTGCTCAATATCAGACTTGGCCGTTTTTTATGCCAGATGTTTCTCTTGCTTGGCTCTTGTTTCACACTACGTATTCAGACATTATCTTGTTTAGTTACAATTAGTCAATCAAATTAATCGATCCATTTATACACTAGCAATTATTACTTCCGTACATTGCATTCAATTTTTTTCAATAATTTAATTAATCATATTAAATTAAAAAATTTGAACAAAATTTTTAGTCATATTTATTTTTTTATTTTAAATAATTGTACAAATATCATTTATTTGTCTTCCTATTGATTTATATTAGAAAGAGCAAGAATAAATATAAAAAAAATCTCTTTTTAAAAAGGATGTCTTAAACAATTTAATTTATCAATCAAATGTCAATTGTATTTAATACTTCAATAACATATCACTATTGTACATGTCATATCTTCACTTTGTTGTATATTTTTTATTGGTTGATTTTAAAAATGATTGTTTAGAACTAATTTGTCTTTCAAATTTTATATAAAAAAAAGTTAATATTTCAAATCCAGTGCTTTAAGTATACCTTATTAATTTTTTGAATGGAAGTGAATAGTATTATAATATCATATGGTGGCCAAATAATTTAAATTAAAAGTTAATTCTACCTACAATTTAGCAATTTGAAATTCTTTTATTAATTTTAATTCATCCACCAACTACATATGAATTTTCCTATTATATTTTTTTCATATATTAAATTATTATGGTTATATTTGTGCTCTAATTTTTTTTTCATATTAGAATAAAAGGACCACCCACCTTGCATGCAAGATAGCTATATCCTCCTGACGAGCCACCCTGCATTGGAAGCCTCCTAGTGCATCATCTTTTGGGATTTTGATTCTCAAAAGTTAAAAACTTAAAACAAAAACAAAAAAATCATAGTCTCTAAATTATTTGAAAAAAGTAGTGATTTCTAACAAATTAGTAAGAAAATCCTTCTTTGCAATCTTAACCCAATTATTTAATACCATTAAATAAATATTCAAACCAACACAAACAATCACACTATTATAAGAACTTGACTACGCCTCTTGTTGTCTCAATTGAATTTTTTTTATTTTTTTTCCATTAATTTATTTAATTTAGAAAAAAGAGAATTTAAATAAATAAAAGTATTTATTGAAATGAGGAAAGGCTTAGAAGAGGATTACTGAATTAATTAAATAAATAAGAATTTATTTAATTAATAGAAGACTTAGGATAAAATAATTAAATAAATAAAAAATATTTATTTAATTAAATAGGACAATTTTAGGTGTCTGCAGTAAGTTCTATCCCTCTATTCATGGTTGTACTTTGAATGGAACTAGCTTTGTTGTTTCTAGTTTAGTCATCCTATTCTTGATGTTTTGATATTGTATTCATTGACTTGCAGTCCAAGCCTCTTTGTCTAATTTGTAAAGGGTTGGGGTCCTTCTCCACTTTAATAAAAAATAAATGAGAAGAAATAAGTACACTCTGTTAAAACTAATAGTAAATTATCCTTTACCATTTCATGTGTTAGCCTACTTAATTAGCATAGATTCTTTTTAGTGAGAAAGAAATATAACATTTTAAATTAATGTTAATATATATTTTTTTAAAGAACTAAAAAATTAATTCAATTTGAACTAAGGTACAACGAATATTAAAAATAAGATAAGTGCAAGTTAGTGATGAGCCAATAAGTGACAATAATTAGAAAATTTATTAGCTGAAAAAGTGATAGGTCTAGAATTACTTTTATATATTCATTGAATATTTTGCTACTTCAATTTATTATATTTATAACATACCCTTTATGATGATACATTTTATTTATCCTTGTATTCAATTAATTTCAATATAGCTTGCTCTTGTTTTAGGGTTGATGTGTCACATTTTCTTCAAATTCTCCTCTAACTTCCCCCATAGTTAGTGCTATTATTTTGTTGATTTTGTATAATATATTATTGGCTTGTCTATCTAAAATTAAATTAAAATTTTATTAAAAAATCCACTAGTCTCATTATCCAATTTATTATTTTTTCCCTCATTTCTTGGTTAATATACCATGGTTCATCTATTATCCTAATATCAAATAAAACAAATACACAATTTTTCATCATGCTCCCTCATGTTATCCAAGCTTTGATAGAAAATCATTTAATGTCATAATGATAAGATTTCTCCAAATAATGTACTCACATAAAAATATTATTATATCACTACATCCATTTAGGATATGTTAATCTACTTATATAAATATGTTTGTTTCTCTATTTAGTAATTTATTTCAAAAAGTCCAATTCTTTATATTTGAGCCCATTTTTATCATACACAATCCAATCCTCAAGAGTTGAAAGATCTAAATATTAGACATACCAAAAGTATTATCAACACAAAAATAATTAGAAAAGTTGTCACCAACCCAGCATTTTTACAGATAAGCCAAAATTTACTATCGAACAAATCAAAGCTATCAATTGAAAACTTTAATAAGATGAGTAAAATTATGATCAAGACTACAAATGGATGACTGAACATTTAATAATTTATTTGTCACAACTATATGTTTATTCGTAAAATATTATTGTTGATTCGATCACTAGATCATGGAGGTTGTGGACCTTTAGGGAATTATCCAAGCATGTCTTATTAAAAAACACCACAATGAGCAATTCATGTTAATGAGATCACAAACCCATAAGGCATTTTTTTTTTCAATCTCTTGAGATATTGAAGTGTAACTATAGCCAATATTGTCAATTCCAATACATGCATTGATCCTAAAGCCTACCTTGTAACATGGAATTTTATGAGAAACTACTGTACCTTCACATGGATGTTTTACTGTGTCAAGAGTCCTCTTGTGATTATTTTCTTAATTCCATCTAGTCAAACTAGGATAGCCTATATATTCTTGAAGGTTCATGGGTGAAAAAACATTGTTGTCTTCTACGTGGAGGTACTCATAGAGATTCAACACCTATAAAGGTAAAGTTTTATTTTAATAAGACAACTAAAATTGTAATCAAGAATACAAATGAATGACCAATCTTTTAACAATTGATGTCATATTGTTGTACATTTTTCAATTTTTAACATTATTTTGTCTCCAAGTAGATATGTATACAATGTACTTGATCTTATGGTCTATTGTAAAGGATTCTGATATTTTATATTTGTAAGGAAGTTAAGTAGCAGAACAATTTCCTACACTAACGTTGAGAGAAGAGTAATGCAAAAAAATTTATAGATTGTTATAGAAGTTACAGAAACTTAATAGAAATAGACAAAATATCATGCATACCACAACTCAACAACACAATGATTTACATGGGGAAAACCCTTTTGGGAGAAAAACCCCACACTCCAAATGCAGCTCAATATATTATTTAACAATTAATAACAGATTACAATATACTTGCAGAGTAATCTCTTCATAGGAGTGCCACTAATTAGAGACTCAGAGGTAACTCAATAGCCATAAGACTCTTACACACAACCTCTATCTCACGCAGCTCATATATAGGTGATGCAATACAAGAAACCATCAAATGGTATTACAAAACTATGGGCTAATACGACCCAATAAAGTAGAGCCAACCTTATCTCCATTCTAGATACCCTATGACATGTTAAAACACACATCAACATGTGTTCCTCCCTTTTATAGCTCATTTATGTGTTTGATGCAATTTATATTTCCTATTTCGTGAGTTCAAACTTATGGAGGTCATAACTTGTGAACCATGTGTCCAATTGACAAACTATTTGAAGCGCCAAAAATCTTGTGAAGTTCTCTATCACCTCATAAACTCCTATGTCATTTACACCCACTTTTCATGGTGTTTGGAGCCTCTAAAGTCCTTAAAAATAATTTTAAACCTTTCATCGCACCCTCCAAAAGTGAAAATGTTAATATCTTCAAAACTAGATATGATCTTGGGATGAAAATTTACTAGCATACTCATCTAGCCAACCAAAAGCTTCGAGGAGAATTTTGCACCATTTCGTGTTGAAATGAAAACTTACCATAAATAGTAACCGTAAATGCAAGGTTGAGACACTATTTTCCCAACAATATTCATTCTTGCTATTACCTTATTTTATTAAATGTTCATGGCGCTATGTATAATTGAACACGTGTCTTGAATATATGTTATTTTGTGTATTTTATTAACTGTGTAAATATTTATTTAAGGAGTTCCTTACAAAAAATCACTAAGTATCTCATCTAGTGGAAGAATTTACCAGTTGAAAATGCCACACAAGAAAATGAAGATTTCATTCAAAATAATCCACACTTGATTGACATTGAGTACCATGTTTCTCTAAAGAGGGGAGGCATGCTATACCCTTAATTCTAGATTATACATACAATTATGAGTTGTCAACTTGTTGCTACCTTACCTCTTAATTAAATTTGTATTATCATTATTATATTATTATTTAGTTATTCGATCGCCCTAGGGATTATATCTGCTGATCTAAGTCATCTTGGGTGATATCTTAAGCATAAATAGGGTATGTATAGAAGGTAGCTAGTCTCATTTCATCATTTATTTATTAATTGTGTTCTCATTAGGGACATTTAGAGTTTTTCCCCCTCAAGATGCTTGTTATTTTCAACTATTATTATTTTTTTGTAACACATTTCATATTATATTCATCTTTTGTGCATGTTATTTCATTACATTCAAGAAACGTAATTTGAAGTTCATCATCATCTGATTGGTGCTTTAGTTTTCCACATAAATATTGTAATAAAAATAACATAATCATTGATTGGATCATTTTTTCATTAGCCACACTTAGTTAAGTCATTGATGGTTACTTTCAAGGACATGGTGTGGAAATTCTTTCTACAAAAAGTAGAGGCCAACTCATCAAAAGAATGCATAAAAATCAAAGAAAAATAATAAACACTAAATAGCATGTTCCTCTAGGATTGATGACATTTGAAATTAAGCCAAGATTGTATGCACTCATTAGAGAAATCTAAATATTCCACAATAAAATCTTGTTATTGAATATTAGGATCACCTTTTTATTCTACGATCCAAATATACCTATGTAACAAACCCTAGAGGAAGCAAACATATAACAATTTCATAAAGAAGTAGTGTTCGATGTGAAGCCTTTTATTTGATGGTATCCTTATGATTATCATCTACTTGTCTCTTAAGACTGGCCACGTCTTGTACTAACATATCCATGGTGGAAGTGGTGACAAGAGAAATATGAGGGGTGTTTTAATGCTAATGTGTGCAATGAAGCATGGTCAATCATAATATTAAATGAATTAGGCAAGGAATGAGATAGAGGAATAGTATGAGACTAATTTTGTGAAACACATGAGTGGAAGGTCTAAGGCTAGTAGACCTATGTGGGTATAAAGATGAAATATAAGTGGAACACTAAAGTGTAACCACTAGAGGTAGGAAAGGAAGTGATAGGAATGACAATGGAAGTAGTAGCAATCACATAAGTGGTAGTGGTGGTGTGAGGAAGCACATAAGAAGATGAAATGTAAGAGGATTCACCATTAAAAGAGGCCATCAAATAACCAATGCTATAAAGGATATGCATACCATATAGAGGGTAAATAAATTCCTTATCTAATATAATAGTTTGATGAAAAGGAGATTCAACATGAATGATTGCATTAATAATAATTTATCTAGTAAGGTTAAGATCTTGTTTAAATACACTTGCCTCATAATCAAAATCTTTTTGATCTTCTATATTATTTTGACTATTAAAAAATATATAATTATCATTCGATTGAATAACCATAATAGAATTAAAATGATAGAATAATAATGGATATAAAAAGATAAACTAATATGAATCAACTAAAAGATACATATATATATATATATATATACATATATATATATATATATATATATATATACATATATATATATATATATATACATATATATATATATATATATACATATATATATATATATATATACATATATATATATATATATATACATATATATATATATATATATATATATATACATATATATATATATATATACATATATATATATATATCTATATATATATATATATATATATATATATATATATATATATATATATATATATATATATATATATATATATATATATATATATATTATAACATAACCCGAACTCTCTAAGATTCCCCATCCATGGGAAGTTTAACTTCACAGGACTTTGTTTATGTCTTTACATAAGACTGTAAATGTGGTGAAGAGACTTTACCTCTAACTTGTAAAATGACACGTTGGTAAAAGAGTTTCCAAAGCAAAGGAGTAGAAGGATTTGTGGTGTATGGAAGATAATATATTTGAAATATGTGATGAACTTCATATGTCATTCCCCCTCATTCATGAACTTCCTAGGCTAATGTCCTCTCACGAGTTATTAGTTCCTGCTCATGATAGGAATACTTATGCATCTATGATGTTCTTAAATACATTAAATGGTTATTAGTCATTGTCCCAGCCAACCAATCAATGTTTAAAAATTTTCAAATTAAAATAAAGTTTGTTTTTTTCAAAAGTTGACATGCACACTTTTTAACAAATTTTTTTTTAAAAGCATGATTTATTTCTCATCTGATTGGTCTACATTAATTTCAGTAAGAATAAATTTTAATTTTTATCAACAAAAAATACATAATCTCTATAATTATTACTATGACATCACTATACTTATAATTTATTTATGATATGATGTGTGGTGGCCCACCTATTTATTTATTTTTAAAAACCAAGATAAACAATATTTCCCATAGAATTTTGTATCCCCATCTTGTACAGTTGAGTCTATTCTGGCTCCAAAATGGACCTTTCATACAGTGTGTTAGCGATAGGTTAGTCAATCGCAACCGTTAATTGCAAAATCAACGGTGTAAAACGCACGACTAACACGCATGTTAGTCAATCTGTACTGTTGTTTTGGAGCCAGAATAGACGCATCCATCTTGTACTCCCACTATTCATTTAATGCATGTCGAACACACTTTATTAATGCAGGAGAAGGCCGACTACTAAAATGTTTTATTAAAGGTTATTTTAAATTATTATTTTTTAAATAAATTGTTTAAAGACATGGGTGTTGTTTAGGTCATGAATTAGTGAGTTATATTATTTTATATTTAATCTATATTTAAATATTTTGTAGGGAAAATTTAAGTATGATTTATTAGAAAAGAATTTTTTTTTGTGTATAATATTAATATATTGTAAATTTAATAATTTTTTTAATTTTAACTATTTTATTTTTATTTTTATATTTTTTAAAATAAATCAATTATGAATAACTTATTTATTCATAAATCTATTTCTAAAACTTAAAAATAAATTAAACATTATAACTACTTTTAATAATTGATTTATTAAAAGTAACTATAAACTTAAAAATTTAATTTATAAATAACTACTTCTAAAATATAGAATATTCAACATTACAAATTTATAATACTAACTTGAGCTCTATTTATTTAGTTTTAAAAATTAAAAAGAAATTAAACATTATAACTACTTCTAATAATTGATTTATTAAAATTTGTTATTAATCTTAAAAGTCAATTTATGAATAACTACTTTATAAATTTATAATTTTCAATATTAAAAATTTATAATACAAGTTAAGAGAAAGTATTTTAATTTATTTTTAAAACTTTAAAATAAATTAAACATTATAATTACTTTTAATAATTGGTTTACGAAAAGTAGTTATTAATCTTAAAATTCAATTTTTGATTAATTACTCTTTAAATATATAATTTTCAACATTAAAAATTTATAATGCTAACTTAAACCTATTAATATATTATAAAGTTAAATATAATGTTTCTTTCAATTGATCAGAAATTTACTCTATCATTTTTTAATATTTATTTATTCATCTTTATTTTCCCTATGCAAATATCCATTCACAGGAACTTTGACACATTGTGTCTCTTGTTATAATATAGCTATGTTTTTTTTAGGGGGGGGGGTTTGTTTTGTATAAAAGGTGAGATTTTGGAAACACTTATATTTTTATATAATTAGATAAAGTATTTAAATTTATGTTGATTAAAGAGTGGGCGTTTTATTACATAATTTTTCAATCATCTTTAATGTCATTAAAGGCTTTAAGTTTTATAATGATGTTTGAATGGTGGATGTTTTCATTGGATAATTTTTCAATCATTGTTAATGTCATTAAAGGTATGGAAGTTAATGATGATTGAAAGGTGGCTATTTCTATTAGATGATTTTCCAACTATGTTTAATATGAGTAAAGGTATTAAATTTGATGATGATTGTAAGTTTTACATATTTATTGCAATGAAATATTTTTCTAATTTATTTTATTCACAATGAAACATTGATGAACTTGTTGTGAAAGAAAAAATAAAGGTCAATAAATATGAAAGAAAGCAAGAAAATATTACAAAAAAGGATAACTATAAGCAATTTTATTTATTTTTCTTTGAATTGCAGTTACATGAATGTTTATTCTCTAATAATGATTCATTAGTAAAATAATTATTTATATTCATAGATTAATTTGAATTATTTTTAATAGATTCTTTAGAGAAAAACGAGAGGCAATGCATCAAGTTCCTGCCTATACTGTAGTTAGTTAAGAGTACATAGAAAAATAAAGATAAACATAGATATATGGAGATATGTAGAGAGAGACATACATGGGTAGAGAGAGATGCAAAGATAATGAGATAGAGATAGGGGAAGAGATTAAAGAAGAAATATGGAGGGATCAGATAAAAGGGTGAAGAGATATAGATATAGAGCTCTAGGAAGAGGGGGGGGGAGTGGTGGATTGATAGATAGAGGGATTCATGTCTAGAGATAGATATGGAGAGAGGAAGAAGGAGGTAGAGAGGAAGAGGAAGATAAATAGATAGAGAGATAGAGAGAGTTAGAAGGATAGATGAAGATAAAGATGGAGAGATATAGAGGAGGAGGAAGAGGGAGACATATAGATAGATATAGATGATGAGATAGAGAGACAGAGAGACTGGATTATAAGAAGATATAAGGGGGAGAGAGAGAGAGAGAGAGAGAGAGAGAGAGAGAGAGAGAGAGAGAGAGAGAGAGAGAGAGAGAGAGAGAGAGAGAGAGAGAGAGAGAGGGGGGGGAGTTGGAGAGATAGATAAAGATAAAAAAAAGAGTGATATATAGAGAGATAGTGAGAGGGATATATAGATAGAGATAGAGGGGGCAAGAGTAAAAGATAAAGAGGTGATACTATACTAATAAATATTTAAATCTAACATATTCAAACCATAATCATTTATAAAAAAACACAATCATTTAAGCAAGCATTATCTGCTCAATTTTAATATTAAATTGTGTAATGGTAAAAAATCAATGTCAATTTTATATTTTACTCATGTTTACAAGTAATCAAACATATTGATTTCATAGAGATATAATGAAAAATAATTAAAATAAAGTTTTAAACTAAATATAAATTTAACTTTAAAACAAAATAAATTAAATGCAAAGTTAGAAAATATCAAATCCAAATAATAGTTTCAAAAAATTAATAACACATATTAAACTTATTAAGTTAATAATTAAATAAAAATAAAATTAATTTTTTATTTAATTAGAATTGAATTATTAAGAAAATTAATATATTACAAATAAACCATGCTTTAAATAAAATATTAAAAAATCAAATTAAATTATATTAAAATTACTAATTAAATATAAAATTAAAGTATTTTAATAAAGTAAATTATTATTTTTAGATTACATATACTTGAGTAAATAAACACTACTAATATTAGTACTTATCTTTTACAATTTTATATTAATATATATATATATATATATATATATATATTTTAAAAATAACATTAAATTTAAAAAAGAAAATCACAATACTTTTTCAAATCCCTATAGTCTATCTTCACATACTCTTAAATGCATTTAAATAAAATTAATAATTTTTCATTGAAATCTTTAAATGAAAAAACTTTAATGACTTCTTTACAAATTAATAAATAAAAAATTAAAAAATTATCAACTTAATTAAAAATTTCTAACATCCCAATATTTAGCATTGACATTCAATTGAATTATATTTTTTTTCTAAATAATGATTTTAGTAATTACATCAATTTCTTGAACTTACTTTTAAAAATATATTGTATGAAAGTAGGTGTCCATTATATGTCGATTGAATGCAATATTAAGGCCAAAGTAATTACTTATTTCGTAAGGTAAATAGCCAAGTTTGAATTTTTTTTGTAGGAACCTATGAATTTGATTAGATAGAAAAAGAAAAGAAAGTTGGCAATAAGCTACATCAATTAACAAAAAATTGTAGGAAATAAGAATGATTTGTCAAACTTGAACTTGGAATTTCGACACTAGAATGTTTTATAACAATCATTTTTTATAATATATAATGTCTACTTTTATCCATGTGCACTATAGTTCCCAATTTTTTTTGTTGAGTTTTTTAATTTATTTTAAACCCGTGTAAATAATCAATCTATATATTTACAACGACATGTCAATCTAATGTAAATATAATTTTATCATGTTTGAATAGAGGAGAAGCATACCAGTAACCATTATAAGTAAATTCGTGCACCTACAGATTCTAAATGGTACACCAGAGTTTGATTATTATTTTTTGTTGTCTCCACATGCGACTTAACTGCTTATAGCTATTGTTTTGGCTTCTAGATAGTAACGATGCATGTTATAGGATCTATTATGCACACAAGGGTCAAAAAGTACACATTTCAAAGCATCACCTGATACCTGCTTAAAGATGCCCCAATAACCATGCACTTAGAATTGACAATAATTATGCACAAATGTCCTAGTAGTCATGCACTATGAGTACCAATAAAGGTGAATTGTAAACGGGCCGATTATGGTCCAAAAATGCTAAAAAATTAGTGGCTACTGGTACATGTGAAATTTATTTATGGGCTTTTAATTATCTATTTTTTGGTTTTTTAAAAGTTAATAATTGAGAGGTTGGGTATACAAGAAGTGAACAGTTATTAAAACATGAATGATAACTGATCTTCCCTATCTTAGAAGCATGATTTTGAAAGAATCTCCGCCAAACTGATTTTTTCTACAAATTTTTTGTAGTTTAATCGATCACAAATACAGAAAATATTCAATAATTCTTAATGGTTCTAATTTTAAAAAATAAAGAAAAATTGGCCTATGAGCGAGAACACATCATCTTCGTCCCTAAATAAGAGCTATGAGGGTGAGCAGAGGCAGAGTGGATATTACAAGTGATAATACTATAAATGATAATAAGGTGAATAAACATCACTCAGAATGCATACAACGCATCTATTCTGGTTCCAAACGACAATACGGATTGACTAACACACGTGTTACGTGTGCATTTTACACCGTCGATTTTGCAATTAATGGCTGCGATTGACTAACCTATCGCTAACACGTTGTACGAAAGGTCCATTTTGAAACCAGAAGAGACGCAACCGAATGCATACTACCAAATAAACACAAACGATTAATAAAAAAGACACTAGGACTAAGCATAGACACTTTGCCATTGTCGTCTTTGAGAAACACAGGCAGTGATATGAAAAAATTCACAAGATGGCCGTATTTATAGAAATTTATGCCACAAACTATTACTTGAATTGTCATCTGTAATTGATTTCGTCTTCCTTCTAGTTGAGTCCACGTCATTTTATTAGCACACAATTTATTTGTTTCACTTTTTTCAATGGTTATTCCTTTTTCTTTCCTACTCCCAACCACATTCCCTTCACGTTTTAAACGCAAGATAAGCATTACCTTGTTTGATTTTATTACAACCAATCAATTCATTCACGTTTCTCTCCCTTTGTTAATTTTTCACTCTCTTCTTAAACAAGATAAGCATTGCCTTGTTTTATTTAATTGCAATTAATCAATGCATCCATTCACAATAATTCATTATCAATCTTTTAGTATTATATTATTATTTTTAACAAACTGTTTTATATGAATAAATTAGATTATTTGAATATATATAAATAAGTAAGTATAAATTAATTTAGATCAAATTTATTAGATTGAGTAAATGTATAAAATATATTTAAAAATTAAATATAATAGATTGATATATTTAAATTTGAAAATAATAATAAATAAATACTAATGATATTATGTTAGAATCATTAATAGGTCATAGATCTAAAGGTGGATATTTTGTGCACTTTGTTTTCTCTAAAAAGAAACCCTATTGTATGAGTGCATTATATTATGGTTGTGCATTGTGATGTATTTGAAGAGTCTAATAGCTATTGAGTTGCCTCTAGACCTCTGTTGGTAATACTCCTATAAGAAGCTTGTTCTGCAAGTATATTGTAATTTGTTGTTGATTTTTAAATAATATATTGGGTGACTTTTGGAGTGTGATATTTTTCTCCCAAAATGGTTTTCACCATGTAAATCATTGTTTTGTGGTATGCATGCTATTTATGTTTATTTATATTAAGTTTATGTAACTATTGTAAAGATATGCAAATTTTTTGCATTACCCTCCTCTCATAATTAGCGTAGGAAGTTGTTCCACTATTTAACTTCCTTACAAGTGGTATCAGATCTTGATCACCTTTGGTTTTAGTTGTGGGTTGTTGAGTTTTTGGAACTAATCCATATTTGAGTGGGAGCTTGTGTAGAATATACCTTTTGATCTTGTTGCAAGAATTTTCATATGGAAAGTTTGTCGAGGAGAATAGAGGTGGAGAATTTTTTGGAAGTAATTTTGAGATGTAGAAGTTGAAGATGGTGGATATGCTAATAGATTGAGATCTGTAGGATATTGGTGATGATAAGCTCTCAAGACCTATAGATCTTATTGCAACTACTATGTATGATGTTATAGATTGTAAAGCCAAGGGTCTAATTAGATTGTGCTTGGAGGTATGGTGTACTTGGGTGAAGATTCTCATTTAGATATTGTTGGTTGAGGTAAAGTTAGATTCAAGTCTCCTAATGGTAGAGTAAAAAGAATTAGTGGTGTGTTTCATATCCCTGACTAAAACAAAATTTGTTACATATGAGAAAACTAATAGATGTAGGTGTGAAGGTAGTATTTATTGATACAAGATGTTAAATGGTTAGAGGTGTTATAATGATTCCAAGAGGTGTCAAATTTAGCACATTGTATAAGCTACAAGCATCAACTATTATGTGTAATATCACTTATATGAAAGTAGAATCTATGCATACTTTGTTGGAAGATGTGAGGGTTTCACCTTCAACAAATGGACATGGCTTTTGGATACCTAAGGGTACTCATTCTTCTTAACCAAATTTACTTGTAGGGAAGAATATGTTATGGCACCATAGGCTTGATCACATTAGAGAAAAGGGTCTAAGGACCTTGAAAAATAAAAACCATAAACCTTGTGGTCTATTGGATCTTATTCATTCTAATGTGTTTGATTCTATAACTGTTACTTCCGTGGGAAAATACACATATTATGTTTCATTTATTGATGATTTGAGTAGGACATGGTTATATTTTCTAAAGAGAAAATCTTAAGTTTTTTAATCAATTTAAAAGATTTAAAGCAATGGTTGAGTTGTAGACTAGAAAGAAAATAAAATGTTTGAGGACTAATAATGACAATGAATTTTTCTCTAATGATTTTGATAGATTATGTAAAGAATGTGAAATTAATAGACAAAAGACAACTTTGTATTCTCCACAATAGAATGTAGTTGCATAAAGACTGAACATGGTACTAATAGCGAAGGCTAGGAGTATGCTGAGTGGTGATGGTTTAGACCAAAATCTTTGGGATAAACTTGTTGCCACTGCTTGCTACCTAATTAACTAGTCTCCTACATTGACTCTTGTTGATAAAATTCCTATGGAGGCATCATCGGGTCATAAGCCTTCACTAAGACATCTTAGAGTTTTTGGTTGTGAGGCATATACACATGTGCCAAATGAGAAGCGAACAAAGTTGGAGAAGAAGTTTGTGAAATGTATCTTCATTAGATATAGATATGGTGTGAAAAGATACAATCTTTGGGATTGTGCTGCATAGAAGGTAATACATAATAGAAGTGTTATTTTTCGAGAAACTAATCCTCCTATTACATTGCAACCGAAATAGACTAAGTAAGAAGATGTGATTCAATTTCCTTCTACACTTGAAAGAGTTCAATTGAGACCCCTAGATATGCAAGAAGTTGATGAGAGCTCATCTAGCTCTAAATATTCAAAACAGGGCCTAAAGAACCTCCAACTTAGCTTGTTCGAAGGTGTGAAAGACATAGAAAACCACCAAAAAGGTATTCACTTGATGATTGGAGATGCATTTTTTATTTGAATACTAACATGGATGAACCTAGATCTGTAAAAGAGGCATTAGGTATGAATGGTGTACAATTGAGAAAAATTGTTATGCATGAAGAAACAACAGCTTTGAAAAAGAATGATTTATAGGATCTTGTATCATTTCTTGAAGGATGAAAACGTGTTAGTTGCAAATGGGTGTTCAAGAAAAATATTGATTCAGATGGAGGTATTGAGAAGTGTAAAGAAAGTTTGGTTGTGCAAGGCTACTCTCAGGTTGAGGGCGTTCATTATGGTGAGATGTTTTCTCCTATTACAAAAATGATATCTATTAGATTTTTTATTTCTATTGTTGTTTCTTATGATTAGAGGTTGAGAAAATGGATGTGAAAACTACAAGTTCCTTCATGGTAATTTCGAGGAGGATATTTATATGACACATCCATAGCACTATGTGATAAAAGGTCAAAGTAATTTTGTTTGTAAACTAAAGAAATCTTTGTATGGCTTCAAATAGAGTCCTAGGATGTGGTACTAGAAATTTGTTACATATGTGTTAAGTTTTGGATTTGAGCATTCTAAATTAGATCACTATGTTTATTATAAATTTAACAACATCTGATCATTTCCTATACATTGAATTATGTGTTGATGATATGTTATTCATTGGTAAAGAGAGAGCTATGATTTCAAAACTAAAGTCTCAGCTTGTTGCTAACTATTTTAAAAATAAATCTAGAAGATAGATGTAATTAGTTTTAAAAATAATACCACAAAATATTAATGATGTTTTTTAAGACTCATTTGTCACATACAACAATTAATGCTTTCAATCTAGAAAATGTTTCAAGTTGTAAATAATTTAAGAAATGGTTTAAATTTGAATCCCTTGAGTTTAAACATAAGCATCATGTCCTTGATTTGATGTGTGAGAATAAGTTGGGTTGCATGGGAAATCATCATTAGAATGTAAATAGAGATTTGTTTCCCTTTGTCCTTCATATTTATCTCACCTTCATTACATTAAACATGACCTCTACTCTTGAAGGTGTTTCATCCAACAACTCTTATATCTTATTGCACTTGAAATTTCTTTGAGAAATTGGTCGAACAAGTTGCACATTTTTATTGTAGGTTACTATTTCTTGACACATTTTGCCAAATAATTCGCTTACTTTTATTATATTCATAGGATTTTAATGAGAATTAAATTGTTAGCTTGATGTTATGTTTAAAAGTGATGTAATATTTTTTAGTAAAATGGTGTCTCAAACTTGCAATAATACAAGGTTACTCATTGATAAATGAGTGCAGGGGAGTTGCAAAGGAGGATACCCTAGTAGTAGGGTCCAGGGGCCGCGTGCCCCAATAGAAGATTTTGGGGGCAATGCCCCTAAAGACATATTTTATGTATAATTTTTCTTTTTAAATCTTGACCATTCATTAGTAGGTCATAAATCTAATGATGGATATCTTGTGCACTTTGTTTGCTCCAAAAAGAAACCCTATTTTATGAGCACATTGTATTATGTTTGTGCATTGTGATGTATTTGAAGAGTTTGATAGTTGTTGACTTTCCTTTGGATCTCTATTTCTAATAATCCTATAGAATCTTGTTTTGCAAGTATATTGTAATCTTTTATTGATTTCTGAATAATATATTGGATGACTTTTGGAGTGTGGTATTTTTCTCCCGAAATGGTTTTTCCCACGTAAATTATTATTTTGTACATGCATGCTATATATGTTTATTTATGTTAATTTTTTGTAACTGTTTTAAAGATTTGTAAACTTTTTGCATTACCTTCCTTTCAAGATTAGTGTAGGAAGTTGTTCCACTACTTAAATTTCCTACAAGTGGTATCAGAGCTTAATCATGTTTGGTTTCAGTTGTGAGTTGTTGGGTTTCTTGAATAAATCTATATTCAAGTGGGAGCTTGTGTAGAAGATACTTTTTGATCTTGTTGCAAGAATTTTTAGATGGCAAGTTCATCATGGAGAATAGAGGTGGTGAAATTTTTTGGAAGTAATTTTTATATGTGGAAGTTGAATATGGAGCATATGCTAGTAGATCAAGATCTATAGGATGTTAATGAGAAAGTCTCAAAATGTAAAGATCCTACTATAACTGCTTAGTATGATATTATAGACCATAAAGCCAAGGGTCTAATTAGATTGTACTTGGTAGACTCTATTCTAAATTTCCATGAAGAGACCTATACAAACAAGTTATGGAAGAAGTTTGGTGAGATTATATCAAGCCAAATCTTTATTAAATCATTTTTTCTAAAGGAGGAAATGGTATTCCTTGAGAATGGAAGAGGATCGACAAATTACAGACTACCTGGAAGAATTCAATATGGTGGTCACTTAATTGGCATCGATTGGTGTCAAGATGGAGAAGGAGAAATGTCAAATATTATTTTGTTATTTGCCTAATTTGTTGGATTCTCTTGTTATGGCTATCGGTAGTACTTCTATTGTTTTGAAGTATGAACATGTAGTGGGTGCTTTTCTTGGTGAAGAGATACAAAGGAAGCTATCCATCAGTTCCAAGGAATCCCTAACTATTCATAAAAGACCTAAAGAACAAGAAAAGAAGAATGAGAAATGTGTTAAATCCAAGTCCAAAGGGATATCCAAATCTCTTGGAAATTCCAAAGTCATTTGTTAGAATTCTGGTAAAGTGGGAAACTTATGTAAGGATCACAAAGAAGAAAAGAAGAACAAAAAGAAGAAGTTTTATTATGATTTTGAGTCTATGAAGGAAGATGGGGATGCATTCATCACAACTTTAGCCACTCATGCATGGTTAATTGAATTATGTCGCACTTAGGTGCATCTTTTCATATGACTTCCAATAAAGAATGGTTTTCTAAATATGAGGAATTTCATGGAGGTCAGGTGTAATTGGGTGACAATTCTCATTTAGATGTCGTTGGTTGTGGTAAAGTTAAAAGTAGGTTTCTTGATGGTAGAGTAAAAATGATTATTGGTGTGTTCCATATCCCTAGACTAAAACAAAAAAAATTATTTGTGAGAAAACTAATAGATGCAAGTTTGTAGGTAGTATTTTTTGATGTAGAATATAAAATGGTAGAGGTGTTATGGTGATTTATAGAGGTGTCAAATTTGGCACATTATATAAGCTAGAAGCATACACTATTAAGTGGAATAGAACTTTTATGAAAATAAAATTTATATACGGATACTTTGTTGGAAGATGTGAGCGTTTCACCTTTAGCAAATGGACATCATTTTTGGGTACCTAAGGGTTCTCTTTCTTCTAAATAAAATTTACCTATAAGGAAGACTATGTTATGGCACTAGAATTTTGGCCACATTATAGAAGGTTCTAAGAACCTTGAAAAATAAATACCTTGTTGAAGGTTTGAATGATTATAATCTTGATTTTTATTTCTTAGAGCATTGCATTTATGAAAAATAAAACCGTATTCAATTTTATTCAAATTATCAAAATCATTTGGTGTATTGGATCTTATTCATTCTTATGTGTTTGGTCCTATAGGTGTTCCTTCCATTGGAAATCCACCTTTTATGTTTCATTTATTGATGATTTCAGTAAGACATGGGTATATATTTTCTAATGAGTAAATCTAAAGTTTTTAGTCAATTTAAATAATTTAAAGAAATGGTTGACTTGTAGACTAGAAAGAAAATAAAATATTTGAGGACTAATAATGGTGGTGAATTTTTCTCTAATGATTTTGATCGATTTTGTAAAGAGTGAGGCATTAATAGACAAAAGAAAAATCTATATTTTCAATGGTATAATGGAGTTACAAAAAGAATGAATAGAAAAATGACGGATAAGGCTAGGAGTATATTGAGTGGTGATGGTCTAAAACAAAAATTTTAGGCTAAAGCTATTTCCATTGCTTGCTACCTGATTAACAAGTCGCCTGCACCGACTCTTGTTGATAAAATACCTATGGAGGCATCGTTGGGTCATAAGCCTTCACTGAGACATCTTAGAGTTTTTAGTTGCAAGGGATATGCATACATTCCAAAGGATAAGCAATCAAATTTGTAGAACAAGGTTGTGAAATGTATCTTAATCAAATATAGTTATGGTGTGAAAGGATACAAGCTTTGGGACCCTATTGCATAGAAGGTAATGCATAGTAGAAGTGTTATTTTTAGAGAAACTAAGCTTCCTTCTATTACATTATAGCCAGAATAAACTAAATAGGAAGATGTGATTCAAATTCCTTCTACCCCTAAAAGAGTTAAACAAAGACCACTAGATAAGCAAGAATTTGAGGAGAGTTCATCTAGCTCTAAATCTTCAAAAGAGGAGGAAGAACCTCCAACACAAGTTGTTCGAAGGTCTACAAGACATAGAAAACCACCTGAAAGATATTCACCTAATGGTTGGAGATGTATTTTTGCTTTGAATACTAATATGGATGAATTGAGATGCATAGAAGAGGCATTAAGTATGAATCATGCATAACCCTAGAAAATTGGTATAGATAAGAAATGACAACTTTAAAAAAGTGATATATATGGGATCTTGTACCGTCTCTTGAAGGACAAAAACTTGTTGGTTGCAAATGGGTGTTCAAGAAAAAGAATTGTTTAGATGGAGGTATTGAGAAGTATAAAGCGATGTTGTTGCAAAAGGCTACTCTCAAGTTGAGGGTGTTGATTATGGTGAGATATTTTCCCTATTGCAAAAATGATATCCATTAGATTTTCTCTCTCTATTGCTATTGCTTATGATTAGAGGTTGAGAAAATGGATGTGAAATTTCTTTCCTTCATGGTGATTTGGAGTAGGATATTTATATGGGACAACCAAAGCACTATGTGGTAAAAGGTAAAAGTAATTTGGTTTGTAAACTAAAGAAATATTTGCATGGCCTCAAAAAGAGTCCTAGGATGTGGTACCATAAATTTGATACATATGAGTTAAGTCTTAGATTTGAGTGTCCTAAATTAGAACATTGTGTTTATTATAAATTTGATGGTGATAATTTCTTGTACATTGCATTATATATGTTGATGATATGTTATTCATTGGTAAAGGGAAATGTATGATTCAAAACTAAAGTCTCAACTTGATACTAAGTTTGAGATGAAATATCTTGGTACAACAAAACACATTCTTGGGATGGAAATCAAAAGAGATAGAGTGAACAAAAAGCTTTGGCTGGGCTAGAGTAAGTATCTGAATTTAATTTTACAAAGATTTAGCATGCAAGATTGCAAACCATTATGTATTCCCTTTAGTATTGAAACAAAATTACCTATTTTAAATTGTTCTAAATCTCCAACAATTATGGAATGCATGAGAAAAGTGTCTTACTAAAGCGCATTTGGAAGTTTGGTGTATACTATGGTCTGCACTAGACAATACATTTCCCAAGGAGTGGGAATTCTTTCCAAATTTATGTCTAATCCTAGTAGAATTCATTGGGATATAGTGAAAAGAGTCTTCAAATATTTGAAGGGTACCTCAAAGTATTCTTTGTGTTATCATGGTAATTTGATAGCAGATAAAATTTCCCTTGATACTCATGGTTATGTGGATTCAAACTAGGAAGGTGATGTTGATAGTAGAAGATCCACCAATGCTTGCATGTTTACTTTATTTGGTGGTGCAATTAATTGGATGATTAAGCAACAATTTGTGGTTTCTTTTTCAACTACTAAAGTAGAGTATATTGTGGCTACTCAAGATTGTAAAGAATCCATTTGTCTTAAGAGACTATGTTAGAACATTAGAATAAAAAAAGGTGTGGTGACAATTTATTATGATAATCAGAGTGTGATATATGTAACTAAGAACCCAATTTTCATGATAGGACCAAGCACATTGATGTTCAATATCATTTTGTTAGTGATATGCTCAAGGATGACAAGGTGAAGCTAGTTACAATAGAGAATTTGATGAATGTTGCAGATTCTTTAACTAAATCCATGAGCATAGAGAAGTTCAAATGGTGTCCATAGTTTATGGGCCTCTCATCTCCTAGCAATTAAAACATGATGTTTATACCCCTCTCATTGTTATTGCGAGGTGTTTGACAAGTGACATATTTGTTATGAAAATGGTGTCTCAAACTTGCAATAATAAAATATTATTGTTAATAAATTAGTGCAAGGAGTTGTAAGGGGGGTAACCCCTTTTAAGGTCCGGGGGTCTAGCCCCCTTGATGGGGAATCCAAGGGCCATGCACCCCAGCCAGGGATTTTGGGGGAAACTCCCCCGAAGTCATATTTTATGTATAGTTTGTCATTGTAAATCTTGATTGTTCATCATTAGGTCATAGATCTATGATGGATATTTTGTGCACTTTATTTTTCCTAGAAGGCAACCCTATTTTATGAGGGAATTATATTAAGTTTGTGCATTGTGATGTATTTGAAGATTCTGATAGTTGTTGAGTTGTCTTTAGATCTTTGTTGGTGATACACTTGCAAGAAGCTTTATCTACAAGTATATTGTAATATTTTGTTGATTTATAAATAATATATTGGTTGATTTTGGAGTGTTGGTTTTTTTTCTCCCAAAAGGGTTTACCCCATGTAAAGCATTGTGTTGTGGTATGCATGTTATCTATGTTTGTTTATGTTAATTTATTGTAACTATTGTAAACGTTAGTAAAAAATTTGCATTACCCTCCTCTCAAGATTAGTGTATGAAGTTGTTCGGATACTTAACTTCCTTACAATATCATTATATAAGGGTAGTAAATAATAATTATGCACTAATGGTTTGAATAAAATTACTTTAATCTAGTAAATAGATTTGTTCATTCTGTTCAAGTAGTTGTATCTAATAGATTTACAAGGTTGCACTATAGTTTTATAGTAGATTTGATATTTGTAGTTCTATATTGATTAATATTGTATAGCTATTGTGAGAATTTGTTGAAAATAGCCAAGATCAAGAGCACATTGAATAGCACAAGAGAGAGACTAAATATTTGATAAGAATAAATTGTATTCTAATCAAGATGAAAATACTGATCAACTAGATCATCAAGAGTTACACCAACAACTATAAATAAGTTATAAATTTGTCATAACCCTCTTTTTGGACCTCGATATGACTTATTATTATTATTATTATTATTATAATATTAATTTTATGAGTAATGTTAGAAAGAAAAGATAAATTGAAATGAGGTTGAAGTTTAAAAATAAAAAGGAATTTAAGTGGTGACACACACATGAGGTCATAATTTATTTGAAAATTGCTTATTTTCTCAATATCCTAATTGAGCACATGGTGTAGGAGAAGTAAGAAGATTCTAGAAAAGAATTTTTAAATTCAAAATATTAAGAAACAAATATTATATTTAGCAAATATATGACATGGGAGTTACAAAATTATTCTATGACAAGAATAATTCTATTCATGGCATTTTTATGACAAAGGAGTTACAAAATGCATTTTTGGAGGAGAATTCAAATTTAAATTTTGAATGCATGGTCAAATGTAACCCCCACTATGACAACAATCATTTTTGCATGAAATTAATTTAGAAATTGTTTATTTTCTCTTGATATAATATTTAGCACATGTTGTAGGAGGAAATGAGAAGGTTCTAGAAGAGAATCTCAATTCAATTTTTTGCATGTAACCCCCACTATGTCAATTAATCATTTTGCATGAAATTATTTTGGGAAAAGAATATGGAAATCAATTAATTTCTTTTGTAGTGGGAAATAGACTCTATTTTCTATATATTGAGTTCTAAATTTTTGAAAAAGGGAGTTCATTGTTTTTGGATGATAAAGTAGTCTTGAAATTTTTATTTTCAATACCATGTTAGTTGTAGGAGAAATTTTGTAGATGTGTTGCAGGATTTTGGAGAAGATCATTACCAAGCTTCAAGGAAGAATTGAAGGAGGTCAACAAGGTTCTTCATTCAAATCCAGGTTCCCCTCTTGCACATGCATTGCTTGCTTTTTTCTTTTCAAAGAAAATCTTCTTCTCGTCTCTTTCAGAATTTTGCACATAAGAAAGTTTATATTTTAATTTCATTTTTTTAAAAGAAATCTCTTTTATCCATTTCAGATTTTTTTTGCAAGGAAATCTTTCTCAGTTTTTGTTAATTGATTTAATCAAATACATGTAATAAATTGCTTTTATATCCAAAAAAATAAAATAAATAAAATAAAAAATAAAAATCTTCTTCTTTTTTTATTTTGCATGTAGGAAATAAATTGGTTAATAGATCTTTGTCAAAATATGCATATACAAATTTGAATATTGTTTAATTCTAAAATCTTTTCCTCAATCAACTTTCTTTATTTTACAAAAAAATCAGATTTTTTTTTAGAGTGGAATAACTTGAACAAAAATAAATCTATTGCCAAAGTAATATAAAATCAGAATAAAGAAAACAAAAATAGAAATATATTCATCTCTGTGTACGATAGATAAATACCAATCTTTGTGGATTTTAGGAAAATATTCATGTGTGGATTTTAGGAAAACATTCATCCTTGTGCATTACAAAAAAAAAAAAAAATCATCTCTGTACTTTTTAGAAACATATTCATCTCTTTGGATTTTTAGGAAAAAAATATATTATTCCCTGTGCATGTATGAATTTTTTAAATTGAATTATACTTTAGAGTTTGTAATTAAATTTTATGTGTTTAATTTAAAATTAAAAATGTTTTAGAATATTGAAAGTTATTTTGAATGATTAAAATTAATAAGCTTATAGTTCTTTGAAATTTAATTATGCACTTGGTGATTAAAAAGTCATTTAGGATTAGTTTATAATTATAAATTTTAATAATTGAAAATTAATCAAATTTAGTGATGGATTTATTTATTGAGGTCCATTTAATGAAAAATGGTTTTATTTATTGATATCTATTTAAAAAGGATTAATGAGACCTATTTATAATCTAACCTTATTAAAATTAATAGAAATGTGTTTAAAATATCATCTCTAGATTTAGGAATTAGACTATTAATATATTAAAGGAAAATTTAAGCAAAAAGGGTCTAACCCATATTAATGGATACCTTATTGGAGTTTTTAAAATTTAAGTTGCAAATTTGAACTCTTTTTTTAAATTCTAAAGAGTTAGTATCTCCTCAATGATGGGAAAAGAGTCCCTTGGGTTTTGAAAAGATAAATATTGCATAAGGCAAAAGGGTCAATTAACACTTGAGAATTTCAATAGATAATCGAGCATTAAGAGATCTATCATCTTGAATTAATCCTTCTTAAGATGTAGATATAATAGTTAAATCTTTTTATTAAACAAATTAGTTTGACTGAGGAAAAACAAAGCAAAGGGAAAATGTTATTGCACTAATGATACACTTATTCCATAGTTTTGGATCTTTTCATCAAAAAAATAAATACTAATAGTAAGTGGATTCCCTCAAGACATTCAATACATTTCAAATATTTAAGTTCTTTAATTATTGGATTTCAAAACTAACTTTTGTATATTTCAATTTGTACAAGTATCAAATGTTAAAGGAATTTACCTAACAAGTAGATGTGTTTAGATTCATAGTAACCCTTTTAGGTATTTCAGCAATATGAGTTAATGTTAAACAAAGTTTTGCCTCAATTTGAAAGGTTGATTATTTGATTTGTTTCTTTATTAGATTCCAAGATATGAGTATATAAGGCATTGAGAATAGTCACTTCTTTTAATAGTTAAAATCATTTACCTTCTAGCTAAAAGAAACATAAGACTAGTAAAAAGGAAAAGTTACACTTAATAATTAAAGTAATTAGTAAGGATAAATTTAATTAACATTAAAATTAGAGGTAAATTGCATAGTTAAATATTCATATGGTAATAGTATTAATTAGGATGCAAAGAGAGTTTATTCAAAACCAAAATTGTTCTAGCAAATGAGTTTCAAGAAACCTATTCCATGATCACTTAGAAAATTAAATAACAATTCTAATTGAGGGTAATTTAAGGAGCAAACATTAGCTCCCATTGAAGTATTTGAAATTGATAAAGTTATTATTTGTAGAATGTATCCAACAATAAAATTAGCGTTACTTCAAGTGGAAAGAGTAATTAGTTATCACTTTATAATCTTGCAAAGGTATTAGTTCAACAACAACTAGAAGTTTATTGATTAGAATTGTTTATGAGGAGACTTAGTATTATTTACTTGGTTAACTAGCAAGTGTTTATACTCTTGTCTAATCTATTTTTCAAACATTAGTAACTAAGAATAATGTGGTTAGTTTGAAGCTTATTGTTGAATAGTTGTTTCATTTTCCCTTCAACAAGTGAGTATTAAATTCATTTCCAAAGTATAATTATTTGATAATTTAAATTCTATTTCAAGCAATTTAGTACCTTTCAAGTATTAGGATTCACATTTAAAGTAGTGTTATCATTTGTAGATAAAATTTGTATTACTTCATATGGAAGAATTAGTTGGGATCATAATTAAGTACTTCTCACTTCAAATAAGTAGGTGTTAAAATTCATTTCCAAATTCTTTCTATTCAATCATTTAATTTTATTTCAAGCAAATCAGTACTAGGATTCATACTTATTGTGTAATGGTTTGTCCCAAAACAAGTATATCTTGCAAGTAATTCAAATAATTTTCATAAGTTATCTTTGGAAGTATCATGGTTTCCAAGCAATTAGTAATTTCATGTATTTAGTTCAAGTTTTCAAATTTTTAACTTTCCTTAGGAGAAAATACTATTCCAAGTACTCGATTTGTTTATGTTCCTTTCAATTACGTAAAATTCATTCAATAGTTTTTAAATTCAAGCGATAATTCCTTGTATATAATAGTTCTTTTCATAATTGTATTGGTATATTGCTTCATTTAAGATTCATGAATTCAAAGTTAAATTCCTAGTTAGATAACTAAACAAGAGGAGTTGAAACCAAAAATTAGTGGCGTTCGGTATCTTGTTGGCAATATTGCATTATAACAGACAATGAAAGATTGTTGGCATTTCTTAAGGATATTGAGAAGGTTGTTGATGATTATGGATATAGCTGATTAAAGATGTTTTACTGTCTTGATATTATTATTTTGTCATTGATGTCAAGAAATTGATTTTCTAATTCAGTATGATGTTGCCATATTTTGAGAAGTATGATATAAAGATTATAAAGAAGTCGGTAAAAGACACAAGAAAGAATATGATGAATAAGGGGATGAATAAGGTATTCAATGGGAAACTACTACCGAGTCAGACAATGATGAGATCATGATGTTTTAGATTGTTTTAACATCATACATATGTTGTAAATTGTAAAGGTTAATACTATACTATGTTATCAAGCAAAGAACCTAGTCGGTAAACCCTAAGGAACCTAGTCGATAAACCCTAAGGTTATCGCCATCGGTTAATGAAGGTGGAATGTCTACCGAGTGAAGTTTAGTATTCACTGAGTTGTTACTGAGTTGTAACCGAGCTATAACAGAATGCATTAAAATGTTTACATGCGGTATTTAATGAAGGAAGCTGATGAGCTGGAGTAGATCAAATGATTGGTAAGTCGTGGAAGAAGTTTGTTAATGAGTATAAGGCAATGGAAAAGTCAGCATGAAGATCTACAGCTCAGATTGAACCGCAATACCCTAGCACAAGTCCCAAGACTATTACACAAGTTCCAAGGCCAGGTAAAACATTTTCAGATCGAATGATGCATTGAATCTAGACAAGATTGAAGATCTGATGGCTATGATTGATCATGGGAAATGTGATCAAGGAGATTATGTGGTTACCTAATTGTTTATAAATAGGAAACTATTGATAAACAATGTATGCGGGCTAGTGTATGTACAGGGATGCTACATAGTGATTACCGAGCATAGAAGCTTGAAGACCTGTTAGAATAATAGAGTATAGAAGCCCAGCAGATAGACAAGATTAGTTCTATGTCTAGATTGTATTGAACAAATAGGAATTTGCTTTAGCATTTTAGATGTGAAGTTGCAGATAGATTTTTATTATTGTTATTTTGTGAAAGTGATAGAAAATCTCTTAACTGAGTGGACTTAACAGTCTTATATGTAAATCCTCTAGCAAGGTGACATTCTAATTGAGTGTTTGAAATCCTTTGACAAGGTCACTTCTAACAAAGTGAAGATCCTAATAGATTTGAGGGAAATCCCTTAACCAGGTCACATCTAGCAATGTGTTTGTAATCTTTAACAAGATTTGCTTTTAACCGAGCATACTCTAGAAGAGTATATTTCTTAGTGGGTCCAAAATCCCATAGTGTTTTTTCCCTATTTGGGTTTCCACGTTAAATCTGGTGTTATGAGGTTTATATTGTTCATATGCTTTTGAGTTTGCATGTTTGACAGTTTTGGATATATGACTAATATATATGTTACCGAGGTTGAATCTGATGTTTTTATGGATGATTAAGTTTGTATGATTCACCCCCCCCCTCTCATCTTGTTGGTTATTGGATCTATACTTATATTAAGTATCAGAACTATCATATCTATCGTGCCTCTGGGTCACACTTATGGGTAATGCCATTGTGTTGAACTACTGCACTTAACACCTAATAAAGTTGCAATAACGACGTCTGTGGCATCGTCCCTCTAAATCGCCGGGGAGAAATAAGGGTCATTTGGAAGTTAAAATCCAAGGGGCGGGTAATCCCCCTTGGATCGATAATCTAAAGGATTAATTTTTAAATGAATTTACATTTGATCAGTTGAACTTTAGATAACCCCATTAGGGTTTGGATATGTGTGAATATCTTGGAAATTTATTTTATCTTGATACAATTCAATGGATGATAACGGATTAAGGGTGACATATTTAATAGAAAATAGGACTTAGTTGTTTTAGGACACAAGTAGAAGGCCACCTTAAGCCTTTTTCTATAGAGCTACCATTGTGGGTAGCAACCATAGAGAAACTGTCTGGGACATTGACCCTAGAAAGGGTTGCGTACCCACCAAACAGTTTACATTAAACCATAGTTAGGAACCAGAACTACATACTTTATGCCTTGATACTGTGCCGAAATAGGTATGTAGGCAGTCTAGGGATGGAGTTGTCCCTTGTACTTAGGTGTTCGGGGATGGGGATTAAGATTTTGGTTTGGGTGATTAGTTGGTTCTTGAAGTTCCTTGGTCTTTTAATAAAATGGTGCAAATACTAATTGAAAGGTTAAAATTAATTCAAAGCATACTCAGAAGGAATCTCATATGGATTCGCTTGACTTCCCGAGGCTTTAGGCCAAATTCCGAGGCAGAATTCAAGATTGTTTATGTAATTATTTTAATACTCCTAAGGACAGTGACCTTAGTGCACTCCTAGTAGGGGAGTGTAGTCTTTAGAGAGTGGCTCAGGACCTAGATGGTCCCGATGAGTCTAAAGTCTCTGGCTAGAGCATATCCTATTCTTATGAATAGATGCCTACCCCGTTTGGGTAGATGCCTATCCCAGATTGGATAGATGAAACCTCCTATCCCATATCGACAGATGCCTAACCCATATGGTTAGATGCCTAACCCGTATGGTTAGATGCCTAGTCCCGTATGGATAGATGCCTAACCCGTATGGTTAGATGCCCATCCCGGTTGGATGGATGCCTATCTCATTTGGATAGATGTACCTGAGTATGTGATCGAATAAAAAATAAACAAGAATAAGTAAAATAAGAAATCAATATTTTTATATATATAAAAAAAATTAGTTGAGTTTTTGGATTAAGTTAAGTGGGTTATTACAAAATTAATCTTACAAGAGAAATTATTGAGGACTTGATGTCTTAATTCAAATTTTTGGCTTATCTTGTATACATATACTAAACTAATATGGAGAAGATGAAAAAGTGTGGTAGGCATCAATAAACTAAGTTTGTGATAAAGGGATACCTATAATATCATTTTGGATTGTACTTTAGTGTAAATTGTAGATATGGAACATTTAAATAACCACAAAGATCACCCACTTTTGGTGGATTTTTAAAGATAAAAAAATCCTCACTACTAATAATCTTGTGAAATGGAGATTTAACCTAGTTAATAAATGCATTATGTGTTGCAACAAAGAGGAGTTAGTGGATCAACTTATTCTATAGTGCTAGTTTTCCAAGGAAAATTGAGATGAAATTCTATCATCTCTTTACACCTACTGAGTTTGTTTTCAAAAATATAAATGACTTCATTTTTATCTGGAAGAATCATGCCCCCTTCAAGAATTCTATCATTAGAGAACTTTAGAAAATCAAATTCCCCCTTTTATTACTTGGGAAATCTAGAAGGAAGGAAATAATAGAATCTTAAGGAAGATAAAAATAGTAGGGCGGTCTTTTGAATCACAACTTTCAAATCACAAAAAATGAAATTAAGGAGAACATCAATTCTAATAAATTCAAGGCCTTTCATCTCCCCTCTACCCTAGAAAAATAAATCAATTCCAATTGGGGGATTACTTATTCTATAAACAAAATTAAACCCACCTAAAGATCTTTAAGAAAAAATGTTAAATAGAAAGGATTGGAACCTAGGTGGATCAAGCCAGTTTTTTATGGGTGTAGTATTAAAAGAAACCCAAGTTAAGTAGCTATTAAGGATATTAAGAGATGATAAATCTCAAATGCTTGAAGGTTATGAAAAAATAGTAGGGATCACGACCAATAATGAAGCAGAACCCTAAGCTTCCTAATGGGGGATTAAATGTGTGGTGTTGTATGGCTTTCGAATTTTGATCTTAGAAGGGGACTCTAAGTTGATTATTGACCTCCTTAAGTTATATTCACCTCCCCTTGGAGAGTACAAGGCCTTATTGAAGATAGCAATTTTTTGTTATCGTCGAGTAGGAGAAATAATTGTGGTGTGTGTATATACGTGGAAGAAAATATAATTGAAATATGTGACGAACTTCATTGGTCATTCCCATTCTAGATGGTTGGAGGTTCCCCCGCATTCATGGAATTCCTACTCTAATGTCTTGTCAGAAGTTATTAGACATAGATAAGGGTTGAATGACTAATGGGACCATGTTTTTTTGTTTGGTTTGGTTTGGTTTCATTTTGTATGAAATTTGTGAGATTTTGGAAAAATTTAAAACATTTATATAATTGAATGATATGTCATATATAATGGATGTTTTCATTGGATAGTTTTTCAATCATTTTAATGTCATTAAAGTTAATGATGGTTGAAGGGTGGGTGTTGTGATTCAATAATTTTTTAGTCATTTTTTATTATCATTAAAGATATTAAATTTAATGATGATTGAAGTGTGGGTGTTTTTGTTGGATGATTTGTTAACCATCTCTAATGCCATTAAAGGGATTAAAGTTATTGTTGGTTGTCGGTTTTACATGTTCACATATGTTTTTATTGGAGACTTTTGCAATGAATTTTTTCCTAATTTATTCTATTCACAATGAAACTTTTATGAATTTGTGGTAGAAAAAATAAAAGCCAATAGATGTAGAAGAAAACAAGAAAAGTCTTCAAAAGAGGATAATTATTAGACGATTTTATTATTTTTATTTTGAATTGTAGTTACATGAATGTTTATTTTTTGGTCATGATTTATTCGTAATTTTCTCATTATTTCATAGATTGCTTTGATCAATCTTGAATAACTTCTTTAATATAAATATTATCAAATAATTTGAAAACAATTATATATATAAGGACAAGTGTTTTATTATTATTAAACTATTATTTAACAAAAGAATACACGATTCATGACAAAAGGACAAGTGGTAGAAGGTACGCCCTCAAATTTTAAGTAGGCTCAAACCTAAGTTATTAGACGATAAAATAAACAAAAAAGCTAGTGGAAAAAATCCAAACAACAAAATCCAAAAAAATCCTAATTTATAAAAATCACACATAAAAATAGAGATTTAAAACATTCCTATTTATTAAAGATGCTAAATATAATATTTTTCCATTTTCATTTAAAATAAAGGAGAACATAGATTGAAAATTATGTACTTTAATATATTGTTCATCAAATGGAAGGAAATAAAAAGTGCATTCTATGTTGAAACTAAGTGTAAATGATGGAAAGAAATAAGAGGTGCACTCTATGTTGAAATTGAGTATAAATTATCATTTACATTTTCATGTGTTATCGTATTTAATTAGTATAATTCTCTTTTATGACAAAAAAAAAAAAGTGGAACATTTCATAAGTATGTCAAATATAGATACAAATTATAATCAAGAAATTAAAAAAAAAGTAATTCAATTTAAAAATTGGATACTAAAAACATTAAGAATGGGTTAAATATAATTTAATGAAAAGTGATAGATTTTGGTAGAAAAATGCTAGCATTTTCATTTATTAAAAAATAAATCAAGTTGCTTTGAATTTAGGACCAAATGCCCTAAACATGTCAAAAATTTGTATATAATGAACTTAATGTTATCTTGATTTTTTTTCAGTTTTAATCTTAAATTCACATTATAGAAAAAATGGAAACTCTCTACATTATAAAAACACAATTCATTACTCATAAAAAATCTACTAGTTAATCGTTGTTTTATTTTACATACACTTTCTCTATGAAATATGTCTCATATATATATAGAGAGAGAGACTCAATTCATGCATCCCTTTAAAAATCTAAATGTTGGAACCCACCCTTTTTCTATAGCATATATTCATTTTTAAAATACAAATTTAAATTTCATGTCTTTTTATCAAGTTAGTGTGGTGGTCACAAAATAATCTGTTAATATTTTTTAAAAATTATAATTTATTAATATTTTTAAAAAGTTATACTAAAAATTCAATTATTAAGTATTATTTTAATAAAACTAAAAATATAATAACCTCTTTGCACATGTGTTTTCTACCTTTATAGATGGATTTATGAGATAAAGTTAAATTTCTGGTAAAGTAAAGTTATACATTTATACAAAGTTTTAAGAAATTCAAATATTATTTTTTGTTAAAAAATTGGTGAAACTGACAATTGTTTTGTATGTTTAATCAAAAAATAAAAAAATCAATGGTTCTTAGAAATATGTGTTTCTCATCAAAACGATTTGATAGTATTCAAAAATCAATTAGTAGATTGTATACTACACTCAAAATTGTATAATTTTATCCTACAATCAATTAGTAGATTATATACTACACTCAAAATTGTATAATTTAATCCTACATTTTTTAATAATTTGTTGATAAGTCTTTTATTTTTTTATGTGAAGGTATCTAATCTCCATTTTCAGCATTTTATTGTTACTTAAGAGTGATTTTTAGCTTGTTAGTGGGTCTTATTAACCCAATAGTATCAAGAAAACTTGTTTAAGTAAGAAATAAAGTTTTAAAAGAGATTGTAGAAGGATGGAAGAAGGTTTCTAGTAAACAGGATGCTTGACAAATGCTAGATTATAGGTCTAGATGCTCCAACATATAGCAAGTAAATTTGGGAGTGGATGTTCCCTATTTGTAGGTGTTTTTGGTCCATGTAATGCATGCCACTACAAATTCTAGGAGGATATCTAAAACACTAATGTACATGTGTACTATAATGAGGGTGAGAGAGGAAAATGGATATGGTCATTTGATTTGTAAAGAGGGATGCCAAGAGAAGGACTTCAGGTACTATTCTATAACTAAGAAAAATGGGGGAATGCATTTGAGGGGCTAGGAATTTGGGTAGAAGGTAGGAAGTAACATAGATATGTCATAAGAAAAAGGGGAAATGTAATAACCCACCAAAATTGATTCAACAAAAATTGAGTATTATTTTTTTTTTTTATTATGTTTTATTCAATTGCATACTCTGGGCATCCATCCAATTAGGATTAGGCATTCATCCATTCGGGATGAGCTTCTAACCATACGGGTTAGGCAATTGTCCATACGGGACGTAAAATTCCATCTATCCAATACGGGATAGGCATCTACCCATGCGGGGTAGGCATCCATTCAAACGGGATAGGAGATGCTCTGGCCAGAGACTTAGACTCATCGGGACCATTCGAGTCCTGAGCCACTCACTAAGTACTACACTCTTCTAACAAGAATGCACCGAGGTCGCCGTCCTTAGGAGTAATTAAAATAATACAAGCTTGAATTCCGCCACGGAATTTGGCTTAAAGCCTCAGGAAGTCAAGCGAATCCATACGGGATTCCTTCCGAGTATGCATTGAATTAAATTGATTATCTTATCTTTAATTAGGATTCTTACTCAACCAAGCCTAGACCCCACCCACGAATGCCTGAGTACGAGGGACAACTCCATCCCAAGACTGCCTACATACCCGCTTCGGCACAGGATCAAGGCGTAAAATATGTAGTTCTATTTTCTAATCTATGGTTTGATGTAAACTGATTTGTGGGTACGCAACCCTTTCTAGGGTCAGTGTCCCAGACAGTTTCTCTGCGGTTGCTACCCACGATGGTAGCACTTAAGCGAAGGCTCAAGATGGCCTATTGCTTGTGGCCTAAACAAAATAACTAGACCCTAATACTTATCATGAGCGTCACCCAATTGCAAATCACCAATATCCCTTCGAGATGAATTAAGTAAATAAAGAAAGTAAATTTCATGAGGGTATTTAACTTGACCATCCTTAAAAGGGGTTTACTATGGTGTATCTCAACGGATGTGAAAATCATTTAAAAGTTATCTTATTAAATTATCGATCCAAGAGGGATTACCCGCCCCTTGGATTTTAACTTCCAAATGTCCCTTATTACTCCCCGACGATTTATAGGGACGATGCCACAGACGTCGTTAATGCAGCTTTATTAGGCGTTAAGTGCAGTAGTTCAAAATGATGGCATTACCCGTAAGCGTGACCCAGAGGCACCATATATACCGAACGCTGCTAGTTTTGGTTTTCCAACTTCCTTTGTTTAGTTTTCTAACTACGAAAACAAAAATGAAAGCGTAATAATTGAAATAACTACTTGAAGTGTAATTTGCATAATAATGACCATCGCGAAACTTGCACAATAGTAATTGCATGAAAGATATAATTATTCCACAAATAATTCGCATGTTATGAACCATCAATGAAAGCAATTAATCTATGAGAAACTTGCATGATGTAAGAAGACTTAACGAGTCCAAAATAACGATTAAATTTAAGCATTTGTATTGTAAGTTAATCTCTATAGACCAATCAAGTGTCCCAACGATTCTTAATGGGTTGAGTAACTAAATTTTAAAGGAATATAGTCTACAATTTTAAAACTTACTAAGGCAATTTAATTATGAACTTGCTACATATTAGCCCAAATTTTTTTTCTAAGTCGAAGTACGATATCTTAAAGCTTACACAAAAAAAAGAATTCATTATTTCCTAAATGCCATTTCTATCCAATAAATTTTTTTTTTAATTAAATAACAAAGAGTATTAATTTACATATATAAAAAAGATTCCAATTTAAAATTTCAATTTACAAATTTGAAAAGGAAAGGAACTTTTAATTGAATAAATTATTTTATTTGGGTAGTAATTAGGGTGCGGGGTGGGGACCACGGGTCCCATCACCCCTGCGGCCCTGCATGCGCAGGTCCGCAGAGATGAGGGGATCCGCGGGCCCCTCCGTACTATTGCGACGGTTACAACATAACCGACCTGCATGCCGACGTCTATTTTGTGCGAAATGCCATGCGTTACGGGGTTTTAAGAGATTTTTCTAAAGTTCAAAATGATTTCTCTTTTTTTTGGTTATTTATATATATATATATATATGTATATGTATATAAATATATATGTTCTTATATATAATATTATTATTTTTTTTTTATACAGAAGTATTGCATTTTTAAATTATTGAAAATCACTCAGAGCAGGGTAGATAACAGGTGAATAACAATGTTGCAGATTAAATTTCAGGGACAAAATACAATGAAGCAGTAACCAGAGAGGTTCTTCTTCTCTTTTTTTTCATTTCTTTTGTTCTTTACACAGGGAGGTCTATTCATAGAGAAGAGAGATGATTTTTTTTTATACACACAGGGAGATCTATTCACAGAAAAAAAAAAGAGATAATTTATTTGTGCACACAGGGGAAAAAAAAACTCTCACAAAGGGGAAATGTTAAACGTATTCCTACAGAGGATTTAGATAACTAGAAAATGAGAGTTTTTAGAGAGATTGATTACAGCAAGATCCTTTCAAATACACAGTTCAGACTTTAAATCAATAACCAGAGAAAAGAATACATTTCAGACTTTAATCAATTCAAATCTAAAACTTAATAAGATATTCCAATGATTTAATCTGGATGAATCTAATTCTTATCAAGATTTTGAAATGAATGGATCTAATTTTTATCAAAAATAATCTGAAAACAATGAATCTAATTTTCATCAAATGACTCTATTCTCCTAAACCATTTAATCTACTTCTTATCAAAACTGAAACTAATTTCTTATCAAGAATCTAAAACAAATGAATCTCATTCTCATCAATAATTTAATCTACTTCTTATCAAAATCTGAAACTAATTTTTTATCAAGAATCTGAAACAATGAATCTCATTCTCATCAAACAATTTAATCTACTTTTTATCAAACAATTTAATCTACTTCTTATCAAAAACTGAAACTAATTCTTGTCAAAATCTGAAACAAATGAATCTCATTCTCATCAAAGGATTCTAATTTCCTAAATAATTTAATCAAATCTAATCTACAACAAGAATAAGATGCACGAAACTAAGTTTGAAAGAACCTGGGTGCTTGAAAATGGTGTAGAGTCTTCCTTGATCCTCCAAATTTGAAGAGAAGTCCTCCCAACAAAATCTTAGCTGAAAATGAAAATTAACTACAAAGGAAAATTTTACTTGCAGAATTTCTTATGGAATAGCCAACCACTCATCTTGAAACTTGTACCTCTTTTATAAAAGAAATTTCAAATTCCCACTACCTAATTTTTAATTGAAAAAAAAAAGAGATTCTCTCCCAATTTGGCCTCCATGCAAATTGATTAGGCTTAGTGGGAGGAGTTACATGCAAGGGTGGTGGAGAAGCCTCTAGAAGCTTCTTATTCCTCCTACAACATGTGCCTTAATTTGGGTGAGGGAAATTAAATAACCAATTAAAAATATATATATATTTTCCATGTGTGTGTGGTTTATTATTTTTATTCCCTTACAATATTCATTCAATAGTTTATCCAAGGAAATATAATAGAGTTTTTTATTTAAATCAAAAAGGTGATAAAGGAGGGTTGTGACAGGAAAAGAGGTCAAAGGAGGTTGATATATCAAAATTAGTGAGGATTTGTAGGATTTTGTAGCTATGGAATATATGGAAGAGGTCAAAAGGAATTTTTGAAATACTAGCTCAAACAAGAGTATGCAATCAATAGGTTTGTCGCATCATGTGTCTCTTAAGTAGTGGTGGTGTTTTTATTGTAACCACCAAAGTTCAAACCCCCACTAGGCCATTGTGATTACAAGCTTGTGTCTTCATTGATCCAATTTACTCATAGGTTTGAGCCTCAACATTGTTATGTGGGATGAGGTCCCCCATTTGTGATGTTATCGGTTCATAGCTCCAATTCAAAAGTGCTTCACATGGTACCAGAGGGCTTGTCATGCCAATATCATCAATCACGGTAAAAACTTTACCTGACATTTTTATTAAAAAAAGAGTATGCAATCAATTAAGAGAGAAAAAGTATTGAGATTAGAATAGCCAAAACCTTTAAAATGAGGGAAAATATAACTTATAGTGTGTTCCTAAAGAGGTATCTATTAATAGAACATTAAGGTTTATTTTGTTTCCATTGGAAGGAAATAGATTTTGAATTTAAAATTTGATAATAGCATCTGGGGGCATTATTGTCCTTTTAGTACTAGTTCTCCAAATCTTAGAGAAAATTTACAAATAAAAAGTGATGTTGATCAAGTGTACATTGTATATTAGTGATAGATTAAGAGAAGGAAATAAGACAAATTATTCCTCAAACATGACTACATAAGTAGAGATCAAAATGAGTGAAGAAATATTTGGTGATAATTGTGAAATATTTACAAATTTTAAAGTTACCTTTTTCGTCCACTTTAAGTGATAATATTTTGTTTTTTATTTAAAAAAGAAGCAAAACAAGGGTGCTAACAATGTACAGAGATAGACCATAAAATCCACAAACAACTAGTTAAGAATATGCCATTGATAGTAAAGGCCCAAATAGACCACTTCCAGCATATTAGTTGAACAACTAGTAACCCACATCAAGGGTGGGGAGAAAAAGATACACAACTTAAAGAAGAGTTTCAAAGGAAGAAGAATGATATCTCCTTCATCGACAAACAATAGTCCAAGAAATACTATCATTTGGAACACCATTACAAGGGGGATCAAGAGGGGAAATTCCCATAGTGAGACTGTCAGCACAGGGAGCAAAATACTAAAAAGATAAAATGTCAAACACCAAAGGTTGGAGAAGAACAAGATAAATAAGAAGAGAAGGGTCCATGAGGCCAAAGGGGGTTGCACCAGCAACAAGAGGCAAAGACAGATCCATGGGGTCTAAAGACGCCAACCTAGAAATACGAGGCAAAACATCATCTTCGGAGGAATCAACAGCAACCTATGAAGATTTATCAAAGGAATAATTGAAAGTTTTGATAGTTAGGTGATCATCATTATCATCCTTCCACCAAGTGGTAATGCCCTTATGACACAATAGAGAATAATCTAAGGAAAAATAACCAGTAGAGAAGAAGTGACAACATTGAAAGGGGAGGCCCTCATAATCCAATGAATGAGTCCATAGCTTATCCCCAACCATGACAATGACATATTCAGGAAGGGTAATGGAGATGTCAATATAGATTAGGATGTGTGTAAAAGTAGAAAAACCCATGGAGGAGATGGTATCTGATAGGGAGACTGAGTGAGAAGTTACTCAATAAGCCTAAATTGGTCTAATTTGTCAAGTGGACCCAAGGATATGCTTTTCTATTGTATTAAATTAGTTTTTGGCAATATCAAACTCCAATACCCACACCTCTCCTCAAACAACCACCCTAATGTGTGTTATGCAACTTTGTTCTAGCTTGCTTCTTCAAGTTACTCAAGCCCTCCACCAGAGGTCCAAACTCCAAAATTATGTCTTAACCATAAAAATTGATAGGAATAGGTCCATTGTGTGTCTCTAAACTTCTTTTTCACAATTTTGGAAGGTTCTCACACCCTTAGGGCAATCGGGTTCAACTTTTAGTGAAAACAGGTTTAAAAGGCTACTAGCCCGTGGAGGCCTAATTGAGTGAATTTTGCTTGCATAGGATAATGATGACCATAACCATCATGAAACCTAACTTGGATGGTGTCAAAAAGGTTTAAACTCAAGGATTTTCATGGTTTTATCCCCTAAGAAGTTGGTATAATGTCTATCCACATTTTTAGGCAAATAAGTAGGGTTTTGAGAGGGTTTTATCCATGTAACAAAGGAAGTCAATTCTAAACTGCAAACCAAGCCCCCAAATTATTGTAGCACCTCTGACACATCATTTGAAACAACTCTCCATCCCTTCCCTACATGACATTATGAAAAACATTTGCCACACAAACAATTAATGATTGTTTTATGCACTATCACTGCAATTTCACTATTTTTACTGCACTTTCAAAGGCTAGAGTAACATGGAAAACTTCACCAAGGTATGTAGTAACATAAAAACACTTTTTAAACACTTGAAACAAGATTCCAAGGTAATAACATGTCCACAAAGCAAGTTTAGACCCAAAAAGTCATTAAATCCCCAAAACTGGGTACTTACTGCTAGCTAGAACTAACACACACTTGCAAGGTGAAAATCTCCTTGTTTGGAGCTCCAAATACATCCAAAAATCCTTGAATAATAGTTCAAACCTATGCCTCAAGTTTTCTCACTCAAATTAGCCTTTGAGCACAAACAAGTTTGGTCTTACTCACATTGCTAGCCAAATCCATCTCCAATTTGCCTAGCATATGCTCAAAAACACTTCTTTCTCGCAACCTTGGCCAAAATGTGAAATATTTACACTATACATGTGCAATAAAACTCATCTAAGTCCATCCATGGGAACCCAAACCTATATTTAGACAAGTTGATGCATTGTGGAGGCCAAAACCCTTGATAGGGCAGTCAAAGAGCCAAAAATGAAACTAATTTGTACAATCAACTTCCAAATGAAATAACAACAAAAATAATACATCAAATGCCTCGAATTTACATTGAAATCAATCTCTAGAAAGTACAGTATGGAATGAAACTATCTAGTACGGACTGTCACAAGAAAATGAGTTCAAAAACCATTAAAAGCTAGAATTTTTTATATTTCCAATTGAGAATGTCTTCAAATACAATTGCCAACCCTATACAAAGAAGAGGGAGGAATATTTATAGAATAATGATTAATTTATGGGGTCCTATATGGACAACCAGCTGTAGGAGGTTTGCTTTTACAACCTTGTCTTAAAAATGACAACTTTTCCAAACAAGAAAACAACTTTTGTTGCTCCAAATGACATTTTTGAGCAACCTAACTTATCTATCTCTCCTAGAAACTTAAGAATGTTTAAAAGAACTCAAAAAAAATGTTTCAAAGCTTTCCCAACCATTTCTAGGCCTATAAGGCAATTTTCCACTTTATAGCCCTTATTTGGCCTAGAAGCACAAAATTGACAATTCAAGCCCTAAGAAGCAAAAATTAATCTCTCAAGAACAAAATGAGATCAAACACTTAATAAATGACTAAAAAAAACCTATAATAGCATTCAAAACCTATTACAAGACTCACAAACACTAAATCATGAAAATACTAAAAAGGAGAGTGAAGCATGACTAGGTGCTCCTGCACCATACTCCCCCAAAGACAAAGAAGTCATGTGACTCCTTGAGGAAGAAAAGAAGAAGGTATTCCAGACTTAGAGAAATCAGACTCATGTACGCAAGTGGCTTCTGAAAGTGGTTTATCTTTCCACTTGATGAGATGCTCCATGTACACTTGATGGCGAGTCGTCTTGTAAACTTCTGAGTCCAACACCTTTTCAACATGATGAATGGATGGAGGAGGCAAAGGAAGGTCTGAAAGTGACTTGTGAACATCTAAAACTCTATCATCCTCCTTAGGAATCTGACCTTTGAATGCCACCAAATCTGAAACATTGAAAATAGGAGACAAAGAAAGATCAGTAGGCAAATCAATTTTATATGCATTAGAACCATACTTAGCCAATATCTTGCAAGGACCTATCCACCTCATTTGGAGATTGCTGGGAACTCCCTTTTACAATCTATACTTGTTCAAATGCACCATCACAAAGTCCCCAGTTGAAAATTGAACATCCCTCTTTGATGCATCCACTCCAGCTTTCACTTTTTGTGAGGTATCTTGAAGAGTCTTTCTCACTTTCTCATGAACTTACTTCATTGATTGAGCCATGTCATCTATTGTACCACTCTTTTTCTGCATGTTACCAAGATCCCTTAACTCCATGACACCCCTTGGGTGCATACCATAAACAATCTCAAAGGGACTCTTACCAGTTGACCTGTTAACACTATTATTGTATGCAAATTTTGCCTGATGTATGAGCTGATCCCAAATTTGGCCATATTCCTTTTTCAAACACCTTAAGAGGTTGCCAAGAGTCCTATTGACCACCTCAATTTGGCCCTCATTCTGTGGGTGATAAGCTAGACCAAAAGATAGATTAGTACCTAATCTTTTCCACAATGTCTTCCAAAAATGGCCAAGAAACTTAACATCTCTATCAGAAACAATGCTATAAGGAAAACCATGGATTCTAATCACTTTCTTGTTAAACAAATAAGCTATATGACTAGCATCATGTTTATTTTTGCAAGGAATAAAGTGTGCCATTTTACTAAATCTATCCACAATCACAAAGATGCTATCAAAGCCAGCTTGAGTCTTAGGTAAGCCTACTACAAAATCCATGCTAACACATTCCCAAGGCCTTGTAGGAATTGGAAGAGGCTGATAAAGACCAAATTTAGAAGCATTACCTTTTTCTTTCTGACAAACCATACATTGCTCCACATACCTTCTGATATCTCATTGCATTTTAGGCCAATAATAGAAATGTTGCACCAACTCCAATGTCTTGTTGAGATCAAAATGTCCACTCAAACACCCATTGTGATTTTCTTGAATTATATTCTCCCCCATTGAGCTTTTAGGAACACATAGCTGCCCACCTTTAAACAACAAACTATTTTTCAAAGTATAATCAGTATATTCACTATGAAAAGAATTATCAAATGCTTGGCAAACCTTATAGATGGCTGCAAAATCTTCATCATCAGGATACATTCCTTTGAAGCATTCTATGCCAATACTCTGAACTTGTACTTCCTACATTGTTAGAAGCCTTCTACTCAAAGCATCTGCTACTTTATTGCATTGCCCTTTCTTGTGCTTAAGAGTAAAAGTGTATGACTGTAAGAACTCAACCCATTTTACATGCCTATGATTTAACTTATCTTGTGAATTCAAGAAACTCAAAGCCTGATTATCTGTATAAACAACAAATTCCTTTAGAAGCAAATAATGTCTCCACTTTATAAGTGATTGAACTAAAGCATAGTGTTCCAAATCATAGGAAGAGTACTTCTTTTTAGCATCATTCAATTTTTCACTAAAGAAAGCTACAGGCCTATTATCCTGACTCAACACTACACCTACTGCAATATTACTAGCATCACATTCAATAGTAAATAACTTGTCAAAACTAGGAAGTATAAACACTAGTTGAGAAGAAACCTTGGTTTTCAAAAGTTCAAACCCCTTATTTGTTGCATTTGTCCATTGAAACTTTACTTTAACTCCACCTTTTATAGTATCAAGCATTGGTGCACAAATTTCACTAAACCCTATGATGAACCTCCTATAGAACTGTGCCAAGCCATGAAAACTTCGAACATCACTTGTTGTTTTGGGTGTAGGCCAATTTGTGATGGCTTCCACCTTGGTTTTATCCATTTTCAAATCTCCACCTGAGATCACAAAGCCAAGATAAACCAACTCCTATTTCATAAAATCACACTTTTTCAAATTGATTGTCAGTTGGTCATCATATAATTTGTTCAAAACAATTTCAAGATGCTTCAAATGATCTTCTTTAGCTTTACTAAATATTAGAATATCATCTAAGTACACCACTACAAATTTACCAATTAAATCATGCAACAGTTCATTCATGAGTCTCATGAATGTACTTGGGGCATTAGAAAGACAAAATGGCATAACTAGCCACTCATATAGACGATCATTTGTTTTGAAGGTTTTTTTCCATTCATCACCTTCTTTTATCCCGATCTGGTGATAACCACTCTTGAGGTCTATTTTTGTGAAATAATTTGCTCCTCCCAAACAATCCATCAAATCCTCAATCCTTGGAATAGGAAATCTATACTTGATAGTGATTCTATTAATAGCTCTAGAATCTGTGCATAATCTCCATGTACCTCCTTTCTTATGTGCTAAAACTGCAGGTACTGCACAAGGACTTATACTTCTCCTTATTAGATTTTGATATAGGAGTTCTTGCACTTGTCTTGCCACTTATTTGTTCTGCTCAGGTGTCATCTTATAGGCTACTTTTTTTGGTAAAGAGGCTCTTGGTATGAAGTCTATCTGATGGCTAATGGCTCTAGGAGGTGGTAAGGTTGCAGGTGTTCCATCCCTTATAATTTCTTTAAAGTTATCAAGTAGTTTCTGCACTTCTTGTGGTATCTCAACCTTCTTCTCCTTCTTTTCTTCCTTAGGTGTCACTATGAGTGCAAATCCCACTCCTTTACCCTCTTCGATTGTGTTAATAAACTCTTTCTCATTCACTATTAAAGCATTCTGATTCTTTGAACTGCTGCCCTCTTTCTCTTCATTTATAAACTAAATTTTGTATGTAATACCATCCTTCTGAAATGAGTAGGAGTTCTTTTCACCATTGTGTATGGCTTTCCTATCAAATTGCCAAGGTCTACCAAGAAGTAGATGGCAAGCATCCATTGGAAGAATATCACATAATATCTTATCTTGATACCCTCCTATGGTTAATTCTACCCATGTTTGTTCATTGACAAGAACATGTTGCTCCCTATTCAACCATGTGACTCTATAGGGACGTGTGTGAGGGATTCTTTCTAGTTTGAGTTTCCTTGCTGCTTGTTCTGAAACTATGTTATTTGTAGATCCTGAATTAATGACCACCTTGCATACCTTTCCCATGATCTTGCACTTAATTCTAAACAATGACCTTCTTTGAATAGGTTCCTCCTTGATTGGCTCCTTTATCAAGACTCTTCTCATCATCAAACTCTCACCATCTTTTGATGTTAAGCTCACTTCATGAGCTTTGCTGCTTGCTGCACTTTCTTGCACATAATTCACTTTTCTTTCACCTCCTTGTGATGAAGTGGGTTTCTCTAGACATTTGTAGGTAGGGTGCCCCAACTTCTAATAGTTGTAGTATTTCATGGTGGAGAAGTAGGACCCTCTTCCTGGTCCACTAGATCTACCTCTACCTGGGTTGCTATATCCCCTTCCTCTATAGCCGCTCTTGCTATATGAATCCCCACTTTGCTCAATAAGTTTGGATTCTCCTTGGGACATTTGATCTCCTCTTCCACCAAAAGTTCCTCTTTGGCCTCTACCATCTTTGCCCCTACCTCTTCCTTTGTTGCTTTGCTCTTGCTTTTTCTTAATCTTCTCTTCCACTTTGAGTGTTAGTTGATAACACTTGTGAGTTGTTTGTGGACATAGAAAACTCATCTCTTCTTCTATATTCCATCATAGTCCATTCAAATACCTTGCTACTTTTATACTCTCATCCTCTACTACCTTGGATCTCATGCATAGTTTTTGAAATTCTTTAGTGTAGCTATTGACATCTAAGTCTTTTTGCCTCAAGTTTTGTCTTTTCCTATGTAGTTGGATTTCATAGTCTTCAGGAAGATAAGTTTCTCTAATTATGGTTACCATTGCTTTCCAGGTGGCTATTGGTTGCTTACCTTCTTTCACCCTTTCCTCTTGGATGAACTTCCACCAAGTTAAGGCTGCCCCTCTTAACCTTGACTTTTCTACTTTAACCTTTTGTGCTTCAGTTATTCCATCACATTCAAAATGGTTTTCTAGGCCTTCAATCCATTATATGAGAGCATTTGGATCCATCTTTCTACTGAAAAGAGCCACTCCCTCTAAGGTTTTACCACTCATAGCTCTCAAAACCTTCAAGAATGGTTCTTGCTCAAGAATAGGGTCAGGTATGGGAACCTCATCTTCTATTGCCACCATTTTCCCCTTATCTCCAACATTGTCATGGACTTCTTCAGTCTTAACTTCAATTTCAACTAGTTTTGTTGCTAGCTGCTCCAACCTCTCTCTAAGTTCTCTATTCTCTTCTTCTTGGTCTTCTACCTTCTTGGATAATTCAACATTGGTCACCATGTTTTCTTATAAGTATTCTATTGATCCTAAGTCAATTTTTTTTCTCTTTTCACTTGAATCTTACTCAGGCTCTGATACCACTATGATAGGGAGATTGAGTGAGAAGTTACTCAATAAGCCTAAATTGGTCTAATTTGTCAAGTGGACCCAAGGATATGCTTTTATATTGTATTCAATTAGTGTTTGGCAACATCAAACTCCAATACCCACACCTCTCCTCAAACAACCACCCAAATGTGTGTTATGCAACTTTGTTCTAGCTTGCTTCTTCAAGTTACTCAACTCCTCCACAAGAGGTCCAAACTCCAAAATTATGTCTTAACCATAAAAATTGAAGGGAATAGGTCCATTGTGTGTCTTTCAATTGCTTTTCACAAGTTTGTAAGGTTCTCACACCCTTAGGGCAATCAGGTTCAACTTTTAGTGAAAATAGGGCTAAAAGGCTACTAGCCTGTGGAGGCCTAATTGAGTGAATTTTGCTTGCATAGGATAACGATGACCATAACCATCATGAAACCTAACTTGGCTGGTTTCAAAAAGGCGTAAACTCAATTATTTTCATGGTTTTAGTCCCTGAGAAGTTGGTAAAATGTCTGTCCATGTTTTTAGGCAAATAAGTAGGGTTTTGAGAGGGCTTTATCCATGTAACAAAGGAAGTCAATTCTAAAATGCAAAAAAAGCCCCCTAATTCTTGTAGCACCTCTGCCACATCATTTTAAACAAATCTCCATCCCTTACCTACATGACATTATGACAAAAATTTGCCACACAAATAATTAATTGACCGTTTTATGCACTATCACTGCAATTTCACTATTTTTACTGCACTTTTAGAGGTTAGAGTAACATGAAAACATTCACCAAGGTATATTGTAACTTGAAAAAAAAATTTCAACACCTTCCACAATATTCCAAGGCAAGAACATGTCCACAAAGCAAGTTTAGACCCAAAAAGTCATTAAATCCTCAAAACTGGGTACTTGCTGCCAGCTAGAACTAACACACACTTGCAAGGTGAAAAGCTCATTGTTTGGAGCTCCAAATACATCCAAAACTCCTTGAATAATAGTGCAAACCTTTTACTCAAGTTTTATCACTCAAATTAGTCTTTGAGCACAAACAAGTTTGGTCTTACTCACATTGCTAACCAAATGCATCTCCAATTTGCCTAGCATATGCTCAAAAACACTTCTTTCTCGCAATCCTGGCCAAAATGTGAAATATTTACACTATATATGTGCAATAAAACTCATCTAAGTCCATCCATGGGAGCCCAAACTTGGATTTAGACAAGTTGATGGATTGTGGAGGCCAAAACCCTCGACAGGGCATTCAAAGAGCCAAAAATGAAACTAATTTGTACAATCAACTTCCAAATGCAAAACCAATGAAAATAATACATAAAATGCCTTGAATTTATATTGAAATCAATATCCAGCAAGTATAGTACGTAAGGAAACTATCCAGTATGGATTGTCATAAGAAAATGAGTTAAAAAACCATTAAAAGCCAAAAATTTTGATATTTCCAATTGAGAATGTCTTCAAATGCAATTGCCAACCCTATACAAAGAAGAGGGAGTAATATTTATAGTATCATGAGTCAGTTATGATTTCCTATATGGACAACCAATTGTAGGAGGTTTTCTTTTACAACCTTGTCTTAAAAATGACAACTTTTCCAAACAAGAAAACAACTTTCGTTGCTCCAAATGACATTTTTGAGAAACCTAACTTATCTATCCCTTCTAGACACTTAATAATTTTTAAAAACACTCACAAAACATTTTTCAAATCTTTCCCAATCATTTCTAGGCCTATAAGGCAATTTTCCACTTTTTAGCCCTTATTTGGCCTAGAAGCACAAAATTGACAATTCAAGCCCTGAGAAGCAAAACTTAACCTCTCAAGAACAAAATGAGATCAAACACTTAATAAATGACTAAACACAACCTATAAAAACATTCAAAACCTATTACAAGACTCACAAACACTAAAGCATGAAAATACTAAAAAGGAGAGTGAAGCATGACTAGGTGCTCCTGCACCAGTGTCATCAACCTTCAAGAAGTGGCCGATAGAGTTACGAATGGCCTCAGAAAAAGATTTCTCCCAAAAAAATATTGGGGAGATGTGCCCACACCAGATGCATATTGAGTGGTTTAGTAAGAGGGTTAAAGGAGGTTGTCTAAGGTTTAACTAAGAGAGCATGAACACCCCAATCTTACGGCTTGCTCAACACCAAATCATTGTCATCAAAAGAAACTAAAGTAGCAACAACAAAACCCTTGGCACGAGGGAAAAGTTGAATATTACCAGTAACTATGGGCTTCCAAGAATCCACCAACAATTGACGAAGATTCGAGAGAGAAGGCCAAAGACCAAAAAATCTATTATAAAATACAATCAAAATTGTATAAATTTATACTACACTCAAAATTGCATAATTTTATGCTACACTTTTTAACATTTTGTTGATAAGACTTTTAATTTTTTATATGAAGTTAACGAATCTCCATTTTTAGCATTTCATTGTTACCTAAGATTGATGCTTAGATTATTAACTGGTCTTATTAACCCAATAGTATCAACAAAACATGTTTAAGTAAGAAATTAAGTTTGGAAAGAGATTTAGGAAGGATGGAAGAAGGTTTCTAGCAAATGGAATGCTTTCCAAATGCTAGATTCCAGGTCTAGATATTTTTTTCTAAGTGGGATAAGATTATCGTCTTTGTATTATCCTTTGAATGGTAAAACTTTAAAGGATCACTTGCCTATTTTTTTTAGGAATATGATGTATACAAAATATTAAAAGAACCTCTTAAACACCAACTACATATATTTGAATATCAAAGGGGAATAAAAATGGGTTACAAGTATTTCGACACTTTCTCAACTAATCCCTAAAAAAGTGTATTTTAGCTCCAACATATAGCAAGTAAATTTGGGAATGGTTGTTCCCTATTTGTATTTTTTTCTATTTTATGTAATCATGTTGTACGCGGGAAAATACGGTGAGCAAAATGAATAAATCAAGATCAAAAGACCCACATACCAATGAGACTCTTGGTGAAAGTATATGAACTAATTGAATTAGTTTAACTTCCCAAGGGGTGTCCCATTGTTCTCTATCTCATAGGATCCCTAAAGCCAATATTTTTCTCTCAGATCATTGAGCAAATGACTTAGGAATGACAACTCCAAGAATGAGCGATATTTGATCTACATGCATGAGTGCATTCTAAGATCTATATGATGTGTTAAAACTATGATGATTGAGTTAAGATCAAGATAATGAGATGATGAAAGATTAATAAATTATCCTAACATGATATACTAGCCTAGCATGAATATTCTATGATATGAAAAATGCTTCTAAATGTTATGATGATGTTTTAACAAAGAGAGACTAAAATACTTAGTAAATTAGGCTATAATGTAGATGCATAAAAACTTGGAGAATATGGAAAATGAAGAATGAGAGCTCTATTTATAGGAAAAATAGGTCAATGTATGGTTTAGATTGAATAATCTTAACAAGGGCTCGATCGAAAGCTAATCAATCCATGTTTACAATTTTCACCAATGAAATGGTGACAATTGTCAACAAGAGGTTGCTTGAGAGGAGATGCAAGAAGCATTAAATGCCTAAGAAGACATGAAGGTTACCTTAGGAGGTAAGGGTTAAGGTTAGGTTAGGGTTATCCAATGGATAAAGATTTTGCCCAAGGGGTAAACTCTTGTGCAAGGGTTACATGGATAACTATGGTCAAAGCCATAAGTGTTTGATGAGACGCTTGAGTCAAAAGGATAGTTAAGTTAGAGGAAAGTCTCTAACCAAAGGTCAAAGATGAGTTAACCATAAATGGTTATGTAAGAGTCTTTAATGGTTTGGAAGACTTTAGAGGTTAACCTTTTGAAGACACAAAGCCTTTAATGGTTAATGAAGACTTTGGAGGCTTTGAAAAGTGAATTCCCTTTGCTTAGGAATCTGACAATAATTAGGAGATGAATTAGGCTAAATTGGAAGTGATAAGAAGAATCTAGAAGGGGTTTAGGAGGCAAGTGGGAGATGTATGAAAATGCAAGTGGGTGAGGGAAAAGGATTTTAATTAAAATAAAATTACTTTATTTCAACTAAAATAGATGCAACTTGCATAAATACAAGTGGGAGATTTTAATTAAATATAAATTTGATTAAAAAGAAGAAAGGGGAATTAATTAAATATAGTGATTTATTTAATTAAAGGCCAGATAAGGTTTAGGTGAATTTAAATAAATAAGTTGAGTAATCTATTTAATCAAATAGATGAAAATGAAGAAATTAATTAAATAAGATTTAATTAATAGGAGGAATGAGGTTGAAAATAAATATTAAATAATTATTAAAGAAATTGGTCAGATTTGTACGTCTACATTTTGCCCCTCTTTGAAGTGATGTGTGTGCACATGTTGATTCAAAGAAAATTGTTGGATGTGTCGCCAAAATTTGATTGATATGATGTTATGTGTCAAAATGTCAATATGATGCCTCAGATGTAGATTTGATGAACGAAATTGATGATGCCCCCTCGGGAGATGAATCAAGGATCTAGTGAAAAGTTGTCAATTTTATGATCGTTTTTGAATTAATTGCAATATGAGAATATTGACTGCGTTGGATGCACATTATTGATTCATCTCCCGAAAAATGATGTTGATAAGGTTAAAAATGAAAAAGTGGGAGTAAAATACATGCCCCACTTATTAACCCTTTGATTTACCCTATTAAGAGGTAAAAAGTAATTTTGAAAAATCATTTCCACACTTGTCTCCTTGTGACAGTGACATTTGGAGCTCTGACCACGATGTCGATTCCATACTCTTCGCACTGATTTGAGTGCGTCAAGCGATACCGAAGACCCGCTGCATATGGGCCACCAGTAAGTGGCCAAAATCCATCTTTGTTTTTGATTAATTTCATTGATTTTTGCCATGTTTTTCAATTTTGGGTTGGAATTTGCTGGTTTAGTGCGTAGGGTAGGTTGTCTGGTGCATACGATAGGAGTGTAAGCACGTAGAAAACCCTAGGTAGGTTTAGCGTCTTAGGGTCAAATAGTAGCATGGTCGGGGGGTAGGTTAGCGCATAGGGTAATTTTAGCCCATAGGGTCTGTATAGCAATGCAAATGGTATGCTAGTTAGCAAGTTGGGAAAATAGGGTACCGCAATAGGTATGTCAGTTAGCGCGTAGAGTAGATTTAGTGCATTGGGTAAATAGGGTAGTGCAACAGGTATGTCAGTTAGCGCGTAGAGTAGATTTAGTGCATAAGGTGTGTTTTATAGTGCATACGTGGAAAAATTTAGCGTATACATGGAAGCTTAGCGCTTTGGAGCCCTGATTTAGCGCGTAGAGTAAAAAGTTGGAAAAAAAAGCATTGTAAAAAATGCGTCGTGAGTCAAATGGACTGGATAGGTTGTGTAGATGTTGATATGGGTTTGTCGATTGTTTTGATATGGTTCATGATTTGATGTGAGTCCTATTTTGTGATGATGTCTGATTCTAGTATGTTGTTGGGTTATGATATGAGTCTGTGGTCGATATGGATCTTGTGTCGATATGAGTTAATTTTTGATGTGGGTCAAGTTGCCGATATGAATCTGATTTTGTTATGGGTCCTTGAGTTGATCTGAGTCGATATGGGTCTTTGAGTTGATATGAGTCTTGATTTCGATATGGGTCTTGATTTTGATATCGGTCTTGTTTTCATTATGGGTCTAATTTTGTTATGGATTTGATTTCGATATGGGTCTGATTTCATCATGGATTTTGATTTCAATATGGGTCTTTGAGTCGATATGAGTCTGATTTCGTTATGGGTCTGATTTCGTTATAGATCTGATTTTGTTAGGGATTTGATTTTGATATGGGTCTGATTTCTTTATGGGTCTGATTTCATTATGGATCTAATTTCATGATGGATTTGATTTTGTTATGGATTTGATTTTGATATGTATTTTATATGCTTCACATTTTCAAGTTGAATTGTTGTTGATTTTTGATAAATTTGATAAAATCGAGAACTGATGATGGATATGTGTTGATTTGCAGGCAGGGCTTGGTGTAATACATTCTCAGGAGCGATTCCCAAAGCCATGGACACTTATCCTGCACTTGTCATAGGCTAATAGAGATGTGATTGAGAGATACGGGTTATCATATTTACTAGACATGCCCCAGTATATCATTAACTGGGGGTTACTGACAAGATAATATCTAAACTCTTCTGAAGTTTGCCCTGTTAGGAGCCAAGCCTGTTAAAGCTTTTACAAAAAGTCCTGTTAAGAAATGATCCTGTTAGGAATCACCCAGTTAAGGGATTGACTACAAATTCCTTGTTAGAAGAAAATACCCTGTAAGGAGTAACCTCAGTAGAGGATTTGAAAATCCAATCTAATGGACCACCTTGTTAGAGGATTTCATAAGTAACCAAGCTTGTTAGAGCTTAACCAGTTAAGGAATTTCAATTTTGTTGTAATTGTTAGAAAACAACATGAGTTTCTTGATCTGTCTGAATAGCACTACATTTGCTTGATCAGATCCATTTAAGCTTCTATCTGCCTTTACTCAAACTGCAGACTCATTCTCTGGTTCGACAATCACACACTCAACCGATTTCTACCAACTCTTTCCAACACCAAAAACAAAACAACTTCATCGACCTTAAATAAAAATTAATTAGGTCGGTAACACAAGAATGATCTAATCCTCATCAAGATTACAAACAAGTTGGTACAATAATGACCGTTGGATTTCATAGCAATCTCAACACATCAATCAAGAAAACCTTAACCACTCCTTGATTACCGCTTCATCAAGCTCAGTAACTCATCACATGTTTTGCATTATATGCAAATACATTTTATTCATTCCCTATACAAACAAATGCGGCAAAACATTTTGAACTTGCCTTCATACAATGACCTTACGTGTCACCATCATTACCGCTCAACCAACATAACCAATTCAAAAACCTTAATTGGTTAGGATTTAACAAAAACAACTGGTAGGGTTTACCGGTTACATAACATAGCAAGGATTTAACCTTTTATTCTAATTGATGGTTCAACTCACAAACTTACATACCGCTTTACAATAACCTTCACAAAGCTCTTCCTACTGGTTATAAGAAAATATCAACAATAACAACAATATCAACAACATTATTAATATCATTACCGGTTCAATTGACATCAATGACAACACAACATATCATTAATGCAATCTTCATGCAAATGCCAACAACCATTACACCACAAACTTTTTACTTTTTATTTTAATTCATATTACTTGCAATTTCTAATTTGTCACTTTACCGCAACCCTTTGTAATTTTGTTCTTATTATTTAGAATCTTAATTAATTTTAGTTCATATCAACTCAGTAGGTATTTTATCTAGCTACTATACAACAAGAGTCACACTAGTGACTTCCGTAATGGGCTAAAATACTTAAATACTCATCAGTAGTAATTATACAGTAAGAGAATAATTTGTCTCAATGTATTAAAAAGGGAAATACACAATGTCAATCATCAACAATAATTTGAATTGTTTTTTATTAGGATAAACAGGTTTTGAGGGGACTAGAAACCCCGTACAATGGGTTTTAAAGGGACCCGAAACCCTTGGATTTTTACGGATCCAAAACCCACAATGGGATGTTGCAGACAAAAAGATCAAGCATACCTAGAAGCAAACACTAAACCAAATGCCAACCAGAAAAAAGGATCAAACACTACAAACCAGACTGGCCAAAATAACAAATCTAAAAACAACTAGATCTCAGAGATAGAGAACAAGAGTTTGACAGGTACCCTCAGCCAACCAGCAGGGTTTTCCCAGGCACCCTTAACCTATAGTAGAAACATGAGGAGAACATCAACAAAACCTTCACCTAACCAAAAATAGAGACTAGCCAAACTGGGCCCTTGAAAATTGCTAGCATATAGAATGGCCCTGAAAAGAGAAAAATACATAGGGTTTTTCCAGGCTCCCTCAACCTTTAGAGTGGGTTTTATAGGGCTCCCACAACCAAATAGGGCCTTAAAAAAGCACCAAAAACCTTCAGCACCAAAATACTTGAACATGTGAATCCTCTAGGCATAACCAGCAACATCTGACTCCACCTCGATAGAAGATAAAGAACCTCCAAACACATCCATCTCCCCCAACATAGAAGACATGCCCACCTCAATAGGAAATTTTGGAGAAACCCCAAGATGCAAATAGTACATCATAAAGCACCAAGCCATGGAGCCACAAAGAAGGTCAGGATAACCCTTAAGAAAATAGGGTCCAAGATAAGCATGAGGCACACGAAGAAGAACAAAACCCAAAACAAGAGATAAAAAGGGTTTTATATAGGCTCCCTTAACCTTAATCCGAACCAAAGAAACATGGGCTACAATATATCTCCCAAAATTACTAAAATCCGCCCCATAGGGATTTAACCGGCTCCCTGAACCAGAAACACTGGGTTTTAGCATGGCTCCCAGAACCATGACAGTAAAAGACGAAAGAGAATGCCAAAGGGAAGCAACCAACCAAAAACTTTCCCTGCAACTGCTCACGAGAAAAACAACTAAGTCCAACTCCACCTCAATAGACCGCTTAGCAGACAACCCATGAGAAAGAAAACAAGGAAAGAAACCAGAAAAGACCACCAACCTCAAACCACCCTCCAACAAGGTGCAGAACCAAAGTCCCCATAAAGATCTCACCAAAAGAAAAAACCCCTGAACAAGAAACGAGTTCCAGAAAACCAACCCAAGTGGAAAGCCCGAACAGGGGATGACACCCACAAAAACCCCTGGAAGAGAAACAATCGAGATGTGCCCTGCCACCATCTCCACAAACGAAACCAACAACTCCTCTGAGCCCTCAATGGAGAACCCTCATTCCACAACAGGGAGAAAAGGCCAGAACACAAGAAAGAGGACGGTGAAAAATAGATCGTCCCCCCATCACTATTGTTGTCCTCATCAGCAGCACTAGAATCATCTGCCGATGAAACCCTCCCCTGCCTGCTTCCTCCTATGCTCCCTTTCCTGCCCATCATCCCTTAACAATAATTTGAATTGTTGAGATCAATCCATTTCTGTATATTCTTTCCATCACAACTATAGAATATGATTGTGATACCATGTAAGTCTTAGAATGATGGAAACAATTTGTTAGCATTTTAATTTGTGACATTTTTTTGGTGGAAGTTGTAGGGGAAACTCTATTGTGAGAGAACAAAACAATTGTTCAAACTAGAGACCTATCAAAAATTGTTGGTTGCATAGGTCTAGTTATAAGCTTATATATATATTTATCTGTCTTTTTTATAAAGTTTTTATTATATTAATACTCATTACAAATTATTGGGATAATTTTTCAACAAGAAGTTGATGTGTCTTATTATATTAGGTTATAACTCTTTTGTGAAACTTAAATCACTTAGTACAATATGAGGGTCAATTGTTCATATATTCTTTATAGTGATTGAGTTATAATATGATGTTGGCTCATGAAAAGGTACTTAACCTATGTATGAGTTATGAATCCACCTCTTAAGTTGACTCATGTGAATATGATCTTTCTTGTATATGTGACTTCCATGAGTTTGAACATAGATTAAAAATGATTATTTTTTTTATTGTCAAGTTTTAAACAAATCTATCATCTAATTTGAAGGGGATATTCCCCAAATCTCCTTGGAAATGGCCTTTAGTAGATAGGCATTTCTATTGGAGTAAACTTAAAGGGTTTATACTTTGTAGTCAAGGTTATAAATCCATACTCAAAGAAGTCAATGAGTTATTTGTATCTAATATATTTTATCTATGTTGAGATCTTAATAGATATAATATTAAAAGAGATTTTAAAAACTAAAACCTTGACTTTCTAGGAACTTGAAAGGTGAATTCAAAAGATAGTTATAATATACTCATTATTAGAAAAAATTAACATCTATATTTACATAAGTTTGACCTAGGTTACATTGTGGGCCCATAACCCATAAGTCCTAACATTATTTTTTTTTAATTTGGTAGACTACTAAGCTCGTAGAATATGTGAAAATAATAGCTTATAAGATTAGAGCTTAAATATTTATTATATCGTTAGACATGGGGACGTGTACAAAAAAACAAAAATTAAAAGGGGAGACATTACTATTTCATGATAGGAAAATGTTTATACGAAATATTATGATGATGATGATGATGATGATGATGATGATGATGATGATGATGATGATGAGAATGATGATGATAATAATGTTAATGATAATGATAGTGAAAATTATAATTATAATTATAATGGGTATGTGCAGAATCATGGTGGGACAAACAAGCCCTTAAGTGGCGATGAAAATCAACAAAATAGAGTTAGGAAACTTGATGTAAAAATTTGAATAAATTACCAAAATTCTTTCAAAAATATGTAAGGAGAGAATTTGTAGAAAATTGAATGTATTTTTTATGCTACTAGTTATTTTCTGAAAATAAATAAAACTATTTGAAAAAAATTTGAAATTTCAATGCAGTAGTACTAAAATTTCAAGAAAAAGATAAGAAGCGGCTGTTTGTCTGACCACCCTAACCACAATCAAATCATAATATTTTTTTATAATATTTTCAATATAAGTAGAAGAGTGATTTCCGGATGTGACACATATTTTTTTGTATTTTTTTAAATAAATACTTAATTATGATTTTTTTACTACAACTTTTTAAAAATATAAAAACTTGTATGTCTAACCACCATAACTTGTTCAAAACTTTCTGAAATTCAATTTATTTTTTTAATCCTATAGTATAAGAAGCATAGAATGTGACGTATTTTTTGGATTCAAAAAATGTGATACCATTTGAAAGTTATAGATATTTTTCAATCAACCTATCAATCAAGACTTAGTCAAAATATCGCCTCTTTTTGGCCCCTCGTGATCCTGCACATACCCTAATAATAATGATAATAATTATAATAATAATAATAATAATAATAATAATAATAATAATAATAATAATAATAATAATAATAATAATAATAATAATAATAATAATAATAATAATAAAAAAAAAAACAAAAAAAACATCTTCATCATTTGTTGACACCAATTTAAGAGTCTATGGTTTGAAAATAGTATTGAAAGGCATAGCGAAGGCTTTGACTTATTGTCACAAGATACAATACATTTATAGAGATTTCAAGACTAATCATATTTTGGTAGATAATGGTGGTATGACTAAATTGACAAACATTGTACTACATCATGAAAGAAATAGGAAAAATGACATATAAACTTTATATGGTTTGTGGGGATCATAGAGCTTTCTAGGGATCACTACTATAGAGCTTTCTATGATTTTTATCATGATTTCCCTATAAAATTGTCAAGGACCTTTACTAAGTCTCATCTTATAAGGCACAGGTCAATGGAAATCATCATTTTTGTTCTAGACAAATCAAAATTTTAATTAAACCAATCTTCATTCTTCAATTTATATAAAGGAGTTGTTCGACCTAATGTTTCTCTATGAACTGATTCATATGTGTTAATAATTTGATATTGTTTTATTATTGTTATGATGCTTCAAAAGATTACCATGTTCTACTTTTATTCTACTTTGTTATTGAACTTGATCAACCCAATAACTTTGTATATGTTTTTATTTTGTACTTGATATATGTGTAAAGAGGATATTCATGTAGTTTAGAATACACAAATGTCACCCATAGAATTCATGCTGAGAATAAAAGTATTACTTTTATAAATTATGAGTGGCCATATAATACATAACATACATGGTGAGTTTTCTATGATCACATGATGATAATTTTATAGCAAAAAAGGAGTTATAAGAATGAATAAAGTGATTAAACGTTAGTATCACAAGATACAATTCATTTATAGAGATTTCAAGCCTAATTGTATTTTGGTAGATAATGGTGGTATGACTAAATAGGCAAAAATTGTACTACATTGTGAAAGAAATAGGAAAAATGACATATAAACGTTATATGGTTTGTGGTGATCATAGATCTTTCTAGGGATCACTACTATAGAGATTTCTATATTTTTTATCATGATTTTCCTATAAAATTATCAAGGACCTTTATTAAGTCTCGTCTTATAAGACAAAGGTCAATGCAAATCATCATTGTTGTTATAGACAAATCAACATTTTAATTAAACCAATCTTCATTCTTGGATTTATATAAAGGATTTGTTTGACCTAATGTTTCTCTATGGAGTGCTTCACATGTGTTTAACTTGATATTGTTTTATTATTGCTAGGATGCTTCAAAACATTACCATGTTCTATTTTTCTTGTACTTTGTTATTGGACTTCATCAACCCAATAACTTTGTATATGTTTTTATTTTCAACTTGATATGTGTAAAGAGGATATTCATGTAGTTTGGAATGGATGAATGTCACCCATGAAATTAATTCTAAGCATATAAGTTTTAATTTTATAAACTATGAGTAGCCACATAATATATAACATACATGGTGAGTTTTGTGTGATCTCATGCTGATAATTTTATAACAAAAAAGGAGTTACACGAATGAATAAAGTGATTAAACATTACTTTCACAAGATACAATACATTTATAGAGATTTCAAGACTAATCATATTTTGGTAGATAATCGTCGTATAACTAAATTGACAAACAATGTACTACATTATGAAAGAAATAAGAAACATGACATATAAACTTTATATGGTTTGTGGTGATCACAATGCTTTCTATAATTTTTATCATGATTTCCCTATAAAATTCTCAAGGACTTTTATTAAGTCTCATCTTATAAGACACGGGTCAATGCAAATCATCTTTGTTGTTCTAGACAAATCAACATTTCAATAAAACCAATCTTCATGCTTGGATTTATATAAAGGAGTTGTTCAGCCTAATGTTTCTATATGGAGTGCGTCACACAGATATTGCTTTATTATTGTTAGGATGCTTCAAAATATTACCCTATTCTATTTTTCTTGTACTTTGTTATTAGACTTGGTCTTGTCCAATAAATTTTTATGTGTTTTTATTTTGTACTTGATATGTGTAAAGAGGATATCCATGTAGTCCAGAATGCATGAATTTCATTCATGGAATGCATGCTAAGAATATATGTTTTAATTTTTATAAATTATGAGTGGTCATATAATACATAGCATACATGGTGAGTTTTGAGTGATCACATGATGATAGATTTATAACAAAAAAGGAGTAACATGAATAAATAAAGTGATTAAACATCAGTGTCACATGATACAATGCATTTATAAATATTTCAATACTAATCATATTTTGGTAGATAATGGCACAATATGACTAAATTGACAAACAATGTACTACATTATGAAAGAAATAGAAAACATGACATATAAAATTTATATGGTTTGTGGGGATCATAGAGATTTCCATAATTTTTATCATGATTTCCCTATAAAATTATTAAGGGCCTTTATTAAGTCTCATCTTAGAAGATATAGGTCAATGCAAATAATAATTGTTGTTCTCGACGAATCAACATTTTAATTAAAAAATTCTTCATTTTTGGATTTATATAAAGGAGTTGTTTGACATGTAATATTTCTCTATGAATTGATTCACACATTTTACTAATTTGATATTGTTTTATTATTCTTAGGATGCTTCTAAAAATTACCATGTTCCATTTTTCTTGTACTTTGTTATTGGACTTGATCAACCTAATAACTTTGTATATATTTTTATTTTGTACTTGATATGTATAAAAAGGATATTCATGTAGTCCAGAATGCATGAATGTCACCCATAGAATGCATTCTAAGAATATAAGTTTTACTTTTATAAATTACGAGTAACTATATAATGCATAACATATGTGGTGAGTTTTGTGTGATGACATGATGATAATTTTATTAGAAAAAAGTGAGTGATGTGAATGAATAAAGTGATTAAACATTAAAACTATAATCAGTTATTCAAAATGCATGATGTATTTCATGAAAAATCTATATAATCCTTATCATAATTTTTATTAGGAAAATGATGATAGAGTTTGTGAATTTAAAAAAATAAAACAATAGGAATTTTTGAAGAAGTTATATGAATTAAAGGATGAAAAGAATGTAGGTTCAAAGTAAAATAGAAATAGAAACATAATCAAGTATGCAAATATTGAATGTCAATAATTTCATTTACTAGTTCATGTGCATTGATTTGTAATGCAGATGCATCTCTTGATAGTGAGGACAACAACTAAATTACAAGGGGAGAAATGTTATGGGAATTTTTCCCCAAAGTAAAAATATATTTAGAAAAATTATTTTAAAAAGAAAGAAATAATAATGAATTTATAAAATTATAATTAAAACCCCCATGAAAGGGTGTGATGGTTTGAAAATCCAACCCTTATGGCTTTATATAATTCAATTCTATGAAAATTTGCATACAACCCAAGTTGGCCTAGTGGTGAAGAACGTGTTCTCTTAAAAGAGAGGTCACAAGTTCAAATCCCACAAGGGAGTAGGTTATGTACACCTTGTCAGCTTCGGTCCATTACCCAACAAAAAAAATAAAAAATTCAATTCTTTGAAAATTTTAAAACGGAGAAGGTATGGAGATGATACATGGAGAATAAGAGAAGAGAATGGACAATTGGAAAGGAGAACCAAAGAGGGGATAGTTAAGGTTTGGTGGCTGGGCATTAGACATTGGAGAAGGGGCATACAGTGTGTGTCTAACTCAGGGTACAATGTACACCTAGGAGTGTCCTAGCCAGGGCTATATTTATTACATGCCATGAAGGCATGCAAGGTTTTATGGAGGAACTGTGTCCTCATAGAGTTCTTCCTTACCTTGAAACCCTAGGTCTGCAACTAATCCTCTATGTGTCAGAAAGCAGTCTCTCCTGATATGCATATATGTATTAATCAATTTTATTTATAGTCATTGATCTAATGTGTTATTGTTGCATAATATCAATCTCAATGATTTATTATTCGATTATTAGTGTATATTAATGTTTATAAAATTTCATCACTAATATATTTGTTGTATAAATATTTTGAAAGTTTATTCGATATAAATTTATTAATGTCTGGTTTATCATTACCCTAAATAATTACCTTTGAAATTACATTAAATATTATTTAAAGACTTATTAACAATAAATAAATTAATTATCTCAATATTTTAAATATTTACTTAGGGTAAAAAAGGTAGTTACTCTTGTGCTCCTCAGGTCCAGTTCTTCAAAGATGTTCTTGCCATTTGCAGCCAGGTTCCTTTAGGAAAAGTAAGGGATTGTCCTTCCTCTAGTTCGAACTATGGCCCTTCAAATCCCTCAACCTCATCTCCTGCTCCATAATCCAAGTGTTTTAAATTATGTTTTATATTCTCAAGCATTTTAAGTAGGTGCCTAGGGTTATTCATTAATTTTGTTAAAATTTATAAATGTTTCTCTAAAACTTCTTATCTAGTTTTTAGTTTCCCCTTTCATAGATTGGCATTAGACCGTGAAGCCCAAAGGATCAACCTAATTTGGTCTCTAGCTTCAATTTAAAATAAAATAAAATTAAAAGTTTCAATATATTTAATATAATATGCATCAGCTATAGCCCTGAACAAATGACAGAAAAAAAGATGTATTTGAAAATTAAATATAAAAGAAAAATGTATTTGGCTTTGAAAATAATAATAAAGAAATACTAATGATGTCATCTTAGAATATTTTCTCACAAATACAAAAATTAAGGCTTTTGATTTTGAAGATGTTTAAATTCAACAACCCTGATTCTTTATGCAGACCTTTTTGTGTAATCAAAAAATTATCTTTGCTCTTTACCAATCACATTCCTTTCACTCTTTTAATGCAAGATGTTTTTCTTCCTTGACTCGATTTGCACACTACTTAAGCATTATCTTGTTTAGTTACAATCATTCACATCATTCACTCTAATTTATAGTTTAGATTATGTATGAATTATTTTATATAAATAAATTAGGTTACTTAAATAAATGTAAATAATTGAGTATAAATTAATTCCGATTAAATTGATTGGGCTAGGTAGTTATATAAAGAATCATTAATTAGTTTTAAAAATAATGTAAAAATATTAATGATGTCATATTAGAATCATTAGTCACAAATACAACAATAATAATTTCAATCTAGAAAATGTTTCAAGTTGTGAATGATCTAGAAGAAATTATTGAGGTCTGAATTTGATTCCCTTGAATTTGAACTTGAGCATCATGTCCTTGATTTGATGTGTGATGTTTGTTATTGCAAGGATCATCAAGTGATTATTTATACTTGGTAAGTCTACTAATATGTTTAAGGCAATCTTCATGCCCATTCATGTACACCTCCACTCTAATCCTAACATAAGAAAAAAAGGAAAATAATGAGGACTTCTCATTTTGAAAGGGAAATGCACCTGATTTATTAGACAAACTATCTTAGATAAATGGTTTTAGAGATTACAAATGAAACCAAGATACACATAAGATATATGAACTATAAAGAATTTACAAAGTCTCAAGCAAATGTAATTGGTAAATGGCAAGATCAAAACTATAACTAATGATATAACCCTCCATGTTTTGAGCTACATGGGAGCTTTAGAAGAAGGTATGAATAGCTAGATAAAAGTTTAATCTTTATTATGATTAAATTTAAAATTAGGAATATGGTAAGATTGTACTTAGAATTATTAGAAACTAAAAGAAATAAATAATTTAAATATTACTAATAAATATCACTAAAATGTGACTAATAGATATCACAATATATTAGGGTTTAATTTTTGCTATTTTATTTATCTAATATTTTTATTCTATATCATATTCCTAACACTAATTTATAATTTTTTTTTCAATGTAGTCTATAAATATTACTAATCATTTGTTCATCAACTTCAACTATAGTAGTTGTAGTTGTACTTGCTTCGAACCAAAATTGAAGCAAAAATCACATAAGAAACTATAATCTTCCAACAATCAATTTGATTCAAGGTCTTGTCTACTAGATCTTTGAACTACTATGTCCTAGCTCATTGATAGAAAAAATACTATTATTATAATGCTACAAAGATAAGTACTTACCATTATGTGGCACTTGATTATATTAAATAAGTATAAAAAATATGACATAATCTTTATGATAATCGATATTGAATGAATTTGATTGTTGTAATTAAAGAAAATAATGTTTAAATAAAGTGTGTAGAAATAGTCAAGGACATGAAAGGAATGTGATTGACAAGGAGTAAAGATAAATTTCTAATTGCACAAAGGGTAGGCATAAACAATTTTAGATTGTTTAAACTTAAGGACTTAAACCACAACTATTGTTGAGATTTTATAGAGTCTAAAAAACATCCTTAAGAAGGAAAACATTAAATTTTGTATTTGTGACAAACGATTCTAACATGACACCATTAGTATTTTTTCATTATTATTTTCAAAAGCAATTATATCGCCTCTAATTTTTTATATATATCAATTTAACCTAACTTAAATGAATGTGCACTTCATTATTGACATTTATTTAAGTAATCTAGTTTATTAATATAAAATAATTTAAAAATATATACTTATTAAATAAAAATGTTGTGCATAGTCTAAAACTACAATTGATAGGGGGGAGGATTTAGTAGTTGAGAATGTTTTCATAGTTGTGATAGCATTTGTCAATTTAATGTCAAAATATTTTTTAATAATACAACACTAGTAGTTGTGACTTTAAAACTCGTAGTTCTTTTGATTAAGATAAAATGGGTTTTACAAGGACCAGAAACCCAGATTCAAAAAAACTAAAAATAAAAGATCAACGATAAATGCTAGAATCAACAAATAACTGTCACAACCCTCCTTTATCACTTTTGGATTTAAATTATAATTTTATTTTATCTTTGAATAAGCTATTTAAATGATTGAATAAATGTTATAAAAAGAATGAAAAATAACAACACAAACACACACACATGGAAAATATACATTATTTTTATTTATTTATTTTCCACATCCAATTATGGCACATGTTGTAGGAAGAATAAGAAGCTTCTAGAGGATTCTCCACCATCTTGCGTGTAACTCCTCCACTAAGTCTAATCAATTTGCACGAAGTCCAAAATTGGGAAAGAATCTCCTTTTTAATTAAATTTTCTACATAGTGGAATGGAGGGAATTTTCTTATAAAATTATATGCAAGTTTCAAAGAAGGGAGTTGATTATGTTTTGAAGGAAATTTCCCAAGATTTAGAAATAGATCTTTTTGGTAGTCTCATTTTCATTGCAGGAATTTTAAGTTGTTGTTTGAAGGATTTCTCTCAAGTTGCAAGGATAGATCATAAGGGTAGCTAGTGGATTCAACATCAAGCTCGATAAACCAAGTTCTCTCCTCATTGTTTATCTTTACATTTACTTATGAGGAATTCATATTATCAATAGTTATATATCTTCCTTTATATAAAGAAATTCTTTTATTTGATTTTAAATCTTTTATTTGAGGATAAATAGTAATGATGATGCTTTCATATAGTGCATGTAAAATATAGTTATTTAAATTATTTTATTTCCCTCAAGAAAATATGCACATGATCTTGCTTTTGTTTTTCTTCCAAAAATTTTAGCAAAAGAAAATCATATTCCTTTATTTGTTTAAAATCTCTTTTTCTGAAATCACAATTCTTCTTGTGTGATTTGAATCTTTATTCCCCCCTCTGATTCATTTCTCTGGTCCTTCAAATGGAAATCTAAATCTCATTCTTTAATCTCTCTGTGATTACTTTTAAAATCTCTCTGTGATTATTTTAAATCTTTTTGTGATTTTTAGTTAAATAAATTTCTCTGTGAATATTAGTTAAATGAGTTGAATAAAATTTCTATGTGAATATTAGTTAAATGAGTTGAATAAAAATTTCTCTGTGAATATTAGCTGAATCTCTGTGAATATCAGTCGAACAAACTCTCTCCCTGTGAAATCTGAAAATAAATAATCTTCCTGTAAATAACTCTCTATCCCCCTCTCTAGACATTGGTTGAGAAATAGAATATAATTCCTCTGTGTTAGCTTGTATTTCTCAGTTTAAACACCTACCTACTTCTCGATAATCTGTGCATCGCTGGAGAAAATTACTTCTCTGGTTATTTTTATTTTTCTGTTATATTTCATCCCTGGGATTAATATGATATTCTCTCTTACATTAATATTTTCTTAAGTTTACATACTTGTTTATGTATTCTCCTTTTATACAATTTATTATTCTGGAATGAACTATAGAAATATATATATATACATATATATATGTATATATATATATACATATATATACATATATATATATGTATATATATATATATGTATATATATGTATATGTATATATATATATATGTATATATATGTATATATATATATACATATATATATGTATATATATACATATATATATATATATATATGTATATATATATATGTATATATATATATATATGTATATATATGTATATATATGTATATATATATACATATATATATATGTATACATATCTATATACATATACATATACATATACATATATATATTTATATGTATATATATATATGTATATGTATATAGATATGTATACATATATGTATACATACATATATATATATATGTATATGTATACATATATATATATGTATGTATACATATATGTATACATATCTATATACATATACATATATATATACATATATACATATACATATATATATACATATATATATATATGTGTATACATACATATATATATATAGATATATATGTATATGTATATATAGATATAAGGTATTAATAGTTTATGTGAAGTAATTAATAATTATATTGCACGATATAATGCCTGTGCGTACCAACTCACAGGTGGAGGAGGAATTTAATACTCCGCAGGGAGAGGTACCGTAACAGTACCCCCCACTAGCCTGCGGTCACTGCTGCGGCAGTGGCCGCAAGGTAGTGGAGGGGACCCATGGGGTCCCACTCCCATTAGCCCTTATTAATGCCGATCAAACATAATTTGAAGGGCAATGTTAATTTTTAAAAAAGAAATTCTTTTTTTCATATATGTTTAAAATTTTAGTTTATTTAAATTCCTTCTTTTATGTATACATATAAATTTTAGTTAATAAATTTTTTAACTTAGGTAATTATTAGATTTATAACTAAGTTTTAACAAATTTATATTAAATGATACTTAGATCCTCTTCAGATCCACTTAACAATTATTCCATATTAAATGACTTGAAGCTAAATTCTATGTTGGGATTAGTGGTTTTATAAGCGATATTCTCGCATGTAACTTACCCTACCTTCATTTCATGCAAATGTCTTTACATTGATTTCAATTATTGGTGTTCCCATCTTCATGCAAATTATACATTTAATTGTTAGTATGCAAGTTACCTAGCTGTCATTATTACGCAAGTTATATTCAAGTTTTGAATGATAAATAATTCTAGTTATGGTTTTTATCCCATGTCATTCATCAAGTAGTTATTTTGATTAATTGAGCTTTGGAATGTCTAAATATATGCATTCAATTCATAATTATTTTCCAAACATGATGTTTATCATAAGTTAGAATAATTTAAATAAAGGAAGTTGGAAAACCAAAACCAAGTAGCATTCAGTATATACAGTGCCTCTGGGTCACGCTTATGGGTAATGTCATTGTGTTGAACTACTGCACTTAATGTCTAATAAAGCTACATCAACGACGTCTGTGGCATCGTCCCTGTAAATCGTCAGGGAGTAATAAGGGACACTTGGAGGTTAAAATCCAAGGGGCAAGTAATCCCCCTTGGATCGATAATTTAATAAGATAACTCTAAAATGATCTATCATCCACTGAATTAAACTATAGTAATCCCCTATAGGGATGGTGAGTGAAATGCTTTTATGAAATTGATTTAATCTCGAAAATTATTGTCAATTGACAATTGGACATGGGTGACGCTTATGATAAGAATTTAGGATCTAGTGTTTTAGGCCACAAGCATTAGGCCATCCTGAGCCTTTTCTTAAGCACTACCACCATGGGTAGCAACCGCAAAGAAATTGTCTGGGACATTGACCCTAGAAAGGGTTGCGTACCCACTAACCAGTTTACATCAAACCATAGAGTAGAAGATAGAACTACATACTTTATGCCTTGATCTCGAGCCAAAGTGGGTATGTAGGCAGTCTTGGGACGGAGTTGTCCCTCGTACTCAGGCATTTGTGGGTGGGGTCTTGGCTTGGTAAAAGAAAGATTGAGTAAGAATCCTAATTTGAAAGATAAGATAATTAAATTTGAAAAAGTAATTCAATGCATACTCGGAATGAATCCCGTATGGATTTGCTTGACTTCTTGAGGCTTTAAGACAAATTCTGAGGTAGAATTCAAGCTTGTATTATGTTATTTAATTACTCCTAAGGACGGTGACCTTGGTGCACTTCTGTTAGAAGAGTGTAGTACTTAGTGAGTGGCTCAGGACCCGAATTGTCTCGATGAGTCTAAGTCTTTGGCCAGAGCACCTCCTATCTCAATTGGATAGATGCCTACCCCATATGGGTAGATGCCTATCCCATATTAGATAGATGAAATCTTATGCCTACCCTGTATGGGTAGATGCCTATCCTGTATTGGATAGATGAAATCTTATGTCCCGTATGGACAAATGCCTAACCCGTATGGTTAGATGCTCATCTCAGATGGATGAATGCCTAATCCAAATTGATGGATGCCCAGAGTATGCGATTGAATCAAACACAATGAATAAAGTAAACAAAAAAAAAAAGAATGGTCAATTTTGTTGAGTTAATTATGGTGGGTTATTACATGTGGTATCAGAGAAAAGGTTCATATCTAGGCCTTGTGCTCACTTCAATTTATACAACTAAGGGAATGTTTTGCAATGGTAGAAATTAAATTTTAAAATCCTAAATCAAGAACTAGCTACATAATTAGAGTTTCAGGTAAAACCCTATAATGGCTAGAGGAAGAGGAAGAGGAAGAGGAAGGGGTAATGGAAGACGTACTAGGAGTCAAAGGGAAGAAAACCATGAAGAAAACCATGAGGAAGACCATGAAGGGGATCAACATAACCTAGGAAATAATGAAGATGAGATTGAGGCTATAATCAACCTTCTAACCGAACAAAGAGATAAAATCAACTTCTTGGAACAATCAATGCAAGACCTTAGGGAAAGGTAGAATGACATTGAGAATCGAAGTGGTACTGAAAATGGAAACCCTGGTTGCAATCAAGGGAATATGATGGGAAATGGAAAAGAAAGTAACATATTGGAACTCTCTAAGGACTTAAAGAAATTCACCCCTCCTAAGTTCGATGGGAGGCAAATTGGTGAAGGAGCTAAGAATTGGCTAATTGAAATTGAAAAGTATTTTAAACTAAGAGATTTTAGCAAAACAAACAAGGCCTTATGGGGTTCCTATCAACTCACAGGGGAGGCAGCTAGTTTGTGGACCAACACTAAGGAGCAAAATGGGTATAGCAGGGATACGGTCACATGAGATCAATTTATTCACCACTTCTGAGAGAGGTGGCTCCCTCAATTGTTCTTTGATGAGAAGGTGAAAAAATTCCACAATCTACGTCAGGGGCCCCTATCCGTTCAACAATATTGGGATAAGTTCGCCAAGTTGCTTAAATATGTACCTATGTACCAGAAAGATGAAGGCGGCCAAGCAAGGAAGTTCATTTTGGGGCTAAATACCAACATAGGGGTAGAGGTTGACATGCATGGACCCAAAAAGATGAACAAAGTACTTGAAAAGTCCCTAAGGAAAGAGAGGAAGATTCAAACACTAGCAGGGTGGAACTATAATGGGAACCACTCATTTAAAAGGAAGCATGAATTCAATGGGAACACTAATTTCAACAAAGGTCAAAGGAATAATAATAATAATAGAGGCAACTATAACAGGAATGACCACCAGAATAGGGTAACTTATCCAACCAAGGCCAATGAAACAAGGAATGATCCCCCTAGGAATCAAGGTAGGAGGGGTCCTCCAGGTGGATGCTTCATGTGTGGGGAAAACCATTTTGCTAAAGAGTGTCCTTGGATGCAAGGACAAATTAGGGCCAATCAACCCCAACAAGGGCCCCAACAAAGGATTCATGCAGCAGTTAGGAATCGAAGAGGAAGATACCAGAATGTTCCCATGGAAACTATAGGTACACTATTTGAACAACCAATTTCAATTCTAATTGACACTGGATCATCTGAATGTTTCATCTCACCTGAATTAGTAAGAAAATATGCATTAAAAGTTAATCAAATGGAGTCATCATGGACGGTTCAATATGGGGATAAGGCAACCAGGGAAGTAACAAGTGTTTGCCGAGAGCAAGGGTACAATTTCCTAAGTTTGAAACAAGGGTAGATCTCTATGTGGCACCCCTAGGATTATATGATGTAATTATTGGAATGAGTTGGTTAACAGACAATCAAGCTAATGTAGATTTCTATAACAAAGTTGTTGAATGTTTGGATGATGGGGGGGAAAAGGTCAAAATCCAAGGAAAGTTTAAACCCATTAATATAGAAACCATATCAGCCACTCAATTAAAGAAGGAAAGAAGAAGAGGAGGCCAAATCTATATGGTTGAAATTGATGAAGGGAAAGAGGAAAATACACCAACCTTCGAAAATACCCCTTTCTTAAAAGAATTCAAGGATGTTTTTCCAGAAGAATTACCCGGCTTACCCCCTAAGAGGAAGTTTGACTTTTCTATCGAAGTGCTACCAGGAGCTGAACCAATATCAAGGGCACCTTACCGAATGAACACAACTGAATTATAAGAGCTCAAAATGCAATTAGAGGAACTCTTAGCTAAGGGATTAATAAGGCCAAGTGTATCACCACGGGGAGCGCCAGTCTTATTTGTTAAGAAGGGATGGAACCTTAAGACTATGCATCGACTATAGGATGTTGAACAAGGTCACAATAAAGAATAGGTATCCCTTACCTCGCATAGAGGATCTTTTTGACCAAATGAAAGGAGAAACAGTTTTCTCAAAGATAGACCTCTGGTTAGGGTACCATCAACTCAAAATTAAGGAGGAAGACATTCCGAAAACAGCTTTCAGGACTAGATATGGGCATTATAAATTCATAGTAGTTCCTTTTGGTGTAACCAACGCCCCAGCTGCATTTATGAACCTAATGAATAGTGTACTCCATGACTACTTGGATAAATTTGTTTTGGTGTTTCTGGATGACATATTGATTTACTCTAAGAATGAGGAGGAACATTTAGTGCACCTACAAATTGTTTAACAAAGGTTGAGAGAACATAAGTTATATGGGAAATTGTCTAAATGTGCCTTCTTCAAGGAAAAGATTCACTACCTTGGGCATATAATATCAAAGGAAGGAATAGTAGTTGATCCAGATAAAATAAAGGCAATAGTAGAATGGTCAATCCCTAAAAATGTTTCAGAGGTAAGAAGCTTTATGGGGCTAGCAGGTTACTATAGGAGGTTTGTGGAAGGATTCTGTAAGATATCAGACCCCATCACCTCATTACAAAGGAAGGGTAAAAGGTTTATGTGGACAGAACAAAGTGATAAGGCATTCCAAATTTTGAAAGGGAAACTAACTTCAGCACCCATTCTAAAGGTACCAGATCCGAATAGACACTTCATAGTCGTAACAGATGCTTCTATTGAAGGTTTAGGAGGAGTACTTGTCCAAGATGAAGGGGTAGTAGCTTATGAATCCAGAAAGCTAAAGACTCATGAAGTCAATTATGCACCCCATGACTTAGAGTTGGTAGCGATTGTGCATGCCCTACAAAAATGGAGACACTTCTTACTAGGGAAGCCCTTTGAGTTAATTTCAGATAACCAAGGACTAAAGTACATCTTTACCCAACCCCACTTAAATGCCAGACAAAGAAGGTGGTTAGAGTTTCTACGTGAATATGATTTTGATATTGAATATATTAAGGGAAAGGAAAATAGGGTGGCAGATGCTTTGAGTAGGAGGAGACACTTGATGACTATAGCAACATTCAAAACTTCTTTCAAAAGGCAAGTGATGGATGAGCAAGGTCACGACCCATGGTATGAGCAAGTCAAATTGACATTAGATCACGATCCAACCAATCCTAAGATTGGAGGGTATACATTAGACAAAGATGGGTTGCTCAGATTCAATAATAGAATCTATATTCCTAATTCATGAAACTTAAGGGAAGTAGTCTTGTCAGAGGCTCACAATGCCCCTTATTCAGGGCACCCAGGAGTTAACAAGCTTTATGCAGATTTAAAGGAGTTATACTTTTGGCAAGGGATGAAGAATGACATTGTCAAGTATGTGGCTAAATGTTTGGAGTGTCAAAGAGTAAAGGCAGAACATAGACATTCATCTGGATTGTTACAATTGCATGATGTACCTTAACACAAGTGGCAAGTTATTAGCATAGATTTTGTACAAGGGTTACCCATGTCACCTTCTAGGCATGATGCAATAATGGTGGTAATTGACAAACTCACTAAGGTGGCACACTTTATACCAAGGAATCTGATGGATGATGCACCTACCTTGGCCAGGCTCTTTGTTAAGGAAATATTTAGGTTGCATGGAATACCAAAGAAAATCATATCAGATAGAGATGCTAGATTCACTTCAAGGTTTTGGACCACTCTTCAATTAGCTCTAGGAACTCAACTAAATTTTAGCACTGCATACCATCCTGAAACCGACAGTCAGATAGAAAGGAAAAATCAGATTATGGAAGACCTACTTCGCATGTATTGCATGGACCAACAAAAGAAATGGGAAGAGTACCTACCTCTAGTAGAGTTTGCTTACAATAATACATATCAAATATCTTTGGGAATGGCACCTTTCGAAGCATTGTATGGTAGACCGTGTCGAACACCTTTGAGTTGGGATAGTCTTGAAGATAAAGTAATTATTGGACCAGATATGTTGAAAGAGATGGAGAGGAAAACTAAGGAAATTAGGAAAAGATTGAAGGAAGCCTCAAATAGGTAGAAAAGTTATGCAGACAAAAACATGACACCAAGGGAGTTTGAGGTGGGAGAGAAAGTCTTCCTAAGGGTTAGGCCACACAAGAGTTCCATAAGATTTGGGAAAAAGACTAAGATTGCACCTCGTTATGTTGGACCCTTTGAAATATTGGGAAGGATTAATCCAGTTACATACCAGTTTGCCTTACCTCCCCAATTGAGCCGAATCCATGATGTCTTCCATGTATCTCTTCTTAAAAAGTATGTACCTGATGAGAAACACATTTTGAATTGGGATGCTTTATAGGTCCAGGAATGGGAGGAATAATGATAGAGCCATTCAAAATCTTGGAGAGGTGCCAGTGCCAGTTGTGCAATAGAGAGGTTGATCAGTGCAAGGTACGATGGGACCAGTATGATGAAAAGAATGCCATGTGGGAAGATACTAAGGAAATGCAGCAGTTGTTTCCTTTTTTGTTTTAATCACGTGCTATAGACTCTTTTGGATGCATTCAATAAGTGCATTGAGACGATGCACAAATTAAGGGGGGGAGGATGTCACAGCCCTCCTTTATCACTTTTGGATTTAAATTATAATTTTATTTTATCTTTGAATAAGCTATTTAAATGATTGAATAAATGTTATAAAAAGAATGAAAAATAATAACACACACATACACACACATGAAAAATATACATTATTTTTATTTATTTATTTTCCACATCCAATTATGGCACATGTTGTAGGAAGAATAAGAAGCTTCTAGAGGATTCTCCACCATCTTGCATGTAACTCCTCCACTAAGTCTAATCAATTTGCATGAAGTCCAAAATTGGGAAAGAATCTCCTTTTTAATTAAATTTCTAGATAGTGGAATGGAGGGAATTTTCTTATAAAATTATATGCAAGTTTCAAAGAAGGGAGTTGATTATGTTTTGATGGAAATTTCTCAAGTTTTAGAAATAGATCTTTTTGGTAGTCTCATTTTCATTGCAGGAATTTTAAGTTGTTGTTTGAAGGATTTCTCTCAAGTTGCAAGGATAGATCATAAGGGTAGCTAGTGGATTCAACATCAAGCTCGATAAACTTGGTTCTCTCCTCATTGTTTATCTTTACATTTACTTATGAGGAATTTGTATTATCAATAGTTATAGATCATCCTTTATATAAAGAAATTCTTTTATTTGATTTTAAATATTGTATTTGAGGATAAATAGTAATGATGATTCTTTCATATAGTGCATGTAAAATATAGTCATTTAAATTATTTTATTTCCCTCAAGAAAATATGCATATGATCTTGCTTTTTTTTTTCTTCCAAAAATTTTAGCAAAAGAAAATCATATTCCTTTTTTTGTTTAAAATCTCATTTTCTGAAATCAAAATTCTTCTTGTGTAATTTGAATCTTTATTCCTCCCTCTGATTCATTTCTCTGGTCCTTCGAATGGAAATCTGGATCTCATTCTTTAATCTCTCTGTGATTATTTTTAAAATCTCTCTGTGATTATTTTAAATCTTTCTGTGATTTTTAGTTAAATAAATTTCTCTGTGAATATTAGTTAAATGAGTTGAATAAAATTTCTGTGTGAATATTAGTTAAATGAGTTGAATAAAATTTCTATGTGAATATTAGTTAAATGAGTTGAATAAAAATTTCTTTGTGAATATTAGTTGAATCTCTGTGAATATCAGTCGAACAAACACTCTCCCTGTGAAATCTAAAAAATAAATAATCTTCCTGTAAATAACTCTCTATCCCCTTCTCTAGACATTGGTTGAGAAATAGAATATAATTCCTCTGTGTTGGCTTGTATTTCTCAGTTTAAACACCTACCTACTTCTCAATAATTTGTGCATCGCTGGAGCAAATTACTTCTTTGGTTATTTTTATTTCTCTATTATATTTCGCCCCTGGGATTAATATGATATTCTCTCTTACATTAATATTTTCTTAAGTTTACATACCTGTTTATGTATTCTCCTTTTTTAGAATTTATTATTCTGCAATGAACTATAGAAAAAATATACATACATATATATATATATATATATATATATATATATATATATATGTGTATATATATACACATATATATGTGTGTATACATATACACATATATATGTGTGTATACATATACACATATATATGTGTATATATACACACACATATATATATGTACATATATACATATATATATGTACATATATACATATATATATGTACATATATACATATACATATATATATGTACATATATATATATACATATATATATGTCTATATATATACACATATATATATATATGTATATGTACACATATATGTATATATATATGTAGATATATATAAATATATATATAAGGTATTAATAGTTTATGCGAAGTAATTAATAATTATATTGCACGATATAATGCATGTGCGTACCTACTCGCAGGTGGAGGATGGAGTTAATACTCCGCAGGGAGTGGTAACGTAACAGTACCCCCACTAGCCTGTGGTCACTGCTCCGACAGTGGCTGCAGGGTAGTGGAGGGGACCCGTGGGGTCCCACTCCCATTAACCCTTATTAATGCCAATCAAACATAATTCGAAGGGCAATGTTAATTTTTAAAAAAGAAATTCTTTTTTTCATATATGTTTAAAATTTTAGTTTATTTAAATTCCTTCTTTTATGTATATATATAAATTTTAGTTAATAAATTTTTTAACTTAGATAATTATTAGATTTATAACTAAGTTTTAACAAATTTATATTAAATGATACTTAGATCCTCTTAAGATCCACTTAACAATTAATCCATATTAAATGACTTGAATCTAAATTCTATGTTGGGATTAGTGGTTTTATAAGCGATATTCTCACATGTAATTTACCCTACCTTCGCCTCATGCAAATGTCTTCACATTGATTTCAATTATTGGTGTTCCCATCTTCATGCAAATTATACGTTTAATTGTTAGTATGCAAGTTACCTAGCTGTCATTATTATGCAAGTTATATTCAAGTTTTGAATGATAAATAATTCTAGTTATGGTTTTTATCCCATGTCATTCATCAAGTAGTTATTTCGATTAATTGAGCTTTGCAATGTCTAAATATAGGCGTTCAATTCATAATTATTTTCCAAACATGATGTTTATCATAAGTTAGAAAAATTTAAATAAAGGAAGTTGGAAAACCAAAACCAAGTAGCGTTCGGTATATACAGTGCCTCTGGGTCATGCTTACGGGTAATGTTGTCGTGTTGAACTACTACACTTAACGCCTAATAAAGCTACATCAACGACATCTGTGGCATCATCCCTATAAATCATCGGGGAGTAATAAGGGACACTTGGAAGTTAAAATCCAAGGGGCAGGTAATCCCCCTTGGATCGATAATTTAATAAGATAACTCTAAAACAATCTTTCATCCGCTGAGTTAAACTATAGTAAACCCCTATAGGGATGGTGAGTGAAATGCTTTTATGAAATTGATTTAATCTCGAAAATTATTGTCAATTCACAATTGGTCATGGGTGATGCTTATGATAAGAATTTAGGATCTAGTGTTTTAGGCCACAAGCAATAGGCCATCCTGAGCCTTTTCTTAAGCGCTACCACCGTGGGTAGCAACCGCAGAGAAACTGTCTGGGACATGGACCCTAGAAAGGGTTGCGTAACCACTAATCAGTTTACATCAAACCATAGAGTAGAAAATAGAACTACATACTTTACGCCTTGATCCAGTGTCGAAGCGGGTATGTAGGTAGTCTTGGGATGGAGTTGTCCCTCGTACTCAAGCATTCGTGAGTGGGGTCTAGGCTTGGTAAAAGAAAGTTTGAGTAAGAATCCTAGTTTGAAAGATAAGATAATTAAATTTGAAAAAGTAATTCAATGCATACTCGGAAGGAATCCTGTATGGATTCGCTTGACTTCCCGAGGCTTTAAGCCAAATTTCGAGGCGGAATTCAAGCTTGTTTTATGTTATTTAATTACTCCTAAGGACGGCGACCTTGGTGCACTTCTGTTAGAAGAGTGTAGTACTTAGTGAGTGGCTTAGGATCCGAATGGTCCCAATGAGTCTAAGTCTCTAGCCAGAGCACCTCCTATCCCGATTGGATAGATGCCTACCCCGTATGGGTAGATGCCTATCCTGTATTGGATAGCTGAAATCTTATGCCTATCCCATATTGGATAGATGAAATCTTATGTCCCGTATGGACAAATACCTAACTCGTATGGTTAGATGCTCATCCTGGATAGATGAATGCCTAATCCAAATGGATGGATGCCCAGAGTATGCGATTGAATCTAACACAATGAATAAATTAAACAAAAAAAAAAGAATGGTCAATTTTGTTGAGTTAATTATGGTGGGTTATTACAATAACCAGATTCGAAACAAGGGAAAAGTGCCACAGAGCCTTGCAAAAATAACAACACTAAAGCACCAGGCAAACCAACAAAAAATTAAACTAAAGCTCCTAAAAGCTCCTGATTTTTCTCAATAAAGTTTTTATCGATGTCTTTGAGCTCCTCCATGACACTCCTCGTCATGTTTTTCTCTTGATTCCTGCTCCTAGTCCTAGTAGACAGGCTTGTAGAAGCCTGCACCTTCGGAATACTATTGATCAGTTGAACTTGATGGATTTTCATTTTCTCATTCAGATCTTTGAGGCCTTCCGCACTATTATTCATTGCTTTTTTACTTTAAAATTGGTAACATTGATCACAAGTACTCATGAATTGAACGAATATTCCTTAAATCTAAAAAACTAAAAAAATATGTGATACCAGATTAGTACACCAATAAAAGATAACTTAGTACACATTACTAGCCTAACATTTTTTGGGGCCTTTTTGGACACCTCAACAAAATACATGTTGATTTGGTATCATATTTGATGATGTAGACCTCAAACCTTAGTTATAAGTAAGGTTGTTGCAAAATAAGGAGTGATTTGAAATTGTCATGTAAGGTTTTGAATGACATGAAATTGGAGTGCTCAACTACTTGATCCTCTCTCCTAATCAATAAATCGATTGATCATAAATAGTTTGACTGATTATAAACAAGATAATGTATAAATAAAATAATTAAAATAAAAAAGAAATTCACACACAATCTAATCATTATTATCACATAGAATGTAGAAACTTAATGTCTAGAAATTATAAAATAACAAATCCCACGTAACTTCAACTATAATTGAGAGGTTTTAATAATGCATGAGTAAAGTGTGTAAAAATAGTCGAGCAAGGGAAACATCTTGCATATGAAAAAACGTGAAAGAGTGCGGTGGGCGAGGAGGAAAGAATGAAATTTAGGAGTGCGCAAAATGCGGGCCTAACCATTTAAAAAAGTGAACCAAATTAAATCCGTGCTGATTAAATGACGTGGAATCAACTAGAAGGGAAGACGAAATCTATTAGAGATAACAAAACTCAAAGTAATAGTTTCTGACATACACATGTATAAATATGGCCATCTTGTGAATGTTTTCATCACTGCCTGTGTTTCTGAAAGATCACAATGGCAAAGCGTCTGTGCTTAGTACTAGTGTGTTTTTTATTACTTGTTTGTGTGTGGGCAGAAAACAGTAAGTTTGCCAGAGTAAACCTTGCATCATTCAAATGGAAAGATGCAGAGGATACTAACAACTGCTCTGCGCTTGAATCGGAAACATCAAGTTTAATTGTGATGCACATTCAGAGCAAGTGTTCTCCTTTCCGCCTCCCCAACATAACATGGAGGAGGGCGATATCCGAGTCAATCAAAGGCGACACCCAGCGCCACAGAGCAATGATGAAAGAGGACGCGGACCTTCCGTTGATCTATGGAAATACCCTTTTCCAACAGCGAGAGTACTTTATAAAGCTGGGTTTCGGCACGCCTGTGCAGAGCTTCTACACTCTCCTGGATACTGGCAGCGACATCGCCTGGATCCCCTGCAACCCTTGCTCCAATTGCTTAACTAGCCAATTGTTCCAGCCATCTGAGTCGTCTACGTATAACTACCTGAGCTGTGCTTCTCAGCAGTGTCAGCTTCTGAATCTGTCCACTTGTGTGGACAACTGTACCTTTGATCTGTTCTACAGCGGGGCACCAGAGGTGCACGTTCTCTTGTCGTCAGAGACGCTCTCTGTGGGCTCTCAGCCGGTGGAGGATTTTGTCTTCGGATGTGCGGTGAGCGGAGTCATCCAGAACTATTCGGCACCAGGTTTGGTTGGCTTTGGGCGGCACCCTCTCTCGTTTCCTTCTCAGACGGCCACGTTATATAACAGAACGTTCTCTTATTGCCTTCCCTCTGTGTTGTCCCCTGATTACACGGGGTCTCTGGTGCTGGGAAATGAGGCTCTTTCTGTGCCGAGCTTGCAGTTCACGCCTCTCTACTCCAACGCGTTCAACCCTTCGTACTACTATGTGGGGTTGAACGGAATCTCTGTGGGAGAAGAGCTTGTTTCCATCCCAGAGGGGACCTTCACCTTGGACAACTCGACGGGAAGAGGGACTGCCATAGACTCTGGAACGACTATCACTTGGCTGGTGGAGTCCGCTTACAATGCCACTCGAGATTCCTTCCGCCGTCAGGTCTCCATTCCGACTCTGCCTAGTAATCCCATATCGACCTTGTTTGATACGTGCTACAACCTTTCGGACGTCGAGGTGGGGTTTCCCCTCATCACGTTGCATTTTAACGACGATCTGGACTGGACTTTGCCTATGGAGAACAGTTTATACCTGGAAAGCTCCGTGATATGCCTGACTTTTACTACTAGTAGGGTCGAATGGTCAATAATTGGGAACTATCAGCAGCAGAATTTTCGAATTGTGTACGATGTTCCGGGGTCTAGACTTGGAATCGCTCCCGAGAATTGCGATGGTAGTATGCTTGCTCAGTGATGTTTATTCACCGTATTATCGCCTATAATATTATCTCTTGTAATATCTACTCTGCTTCACTACAGCACCGTAAAACTGTAGTATAATTACGGTGTTATTTTAATCTTAATAAGAAGCAAGTGCGAATATATATATTTCGCTTTATAATTAAACATCATATTCACTTTATCTATGAAATCTAGATAAATATTTTCAAGGTTCTGGGGCTCTTATCTTCAAGGTTCTTTTTCTATGAAATCTAGAATGAATATTTTTCTTTTGGAAGATAAGTTTAATCTGCATAGAAATTGGTCTACAAATCTAAACTTTATCTGAGAATCTCAGTTCACAATGTGTTCACCAACTTCTTCACCACTAGTGGAAAACAATGTTAGCTAGGTTGCCTAAAATCAAAGGGAAAAGAAAACTTTGTCTCCACCACTTGATATTTTCAAATCAATTTTGTGTTTACTATGAATAAGTTAATGCAACAACTAGAAAATTTGGTATCCATTTTTTCCATTGACACAATGACATTAGTTTTGCAAAATCTTGAGGTAAATCACTTACCATGATTTTAGTGTTTTTTCTTTTTAATCTGTGCAGCCCTTAAAACCCATTTTGATTTTGATTCATCTAATTTAAATTCTCCTTTTCCTATAGTAGGGTTTCATAATTCTCCCTACAACACATCACAAATAGTGTAGAATATATAAGTTAATAGGTTAAATTTGTTACAGCTTGCCTTAGCTTCAAAATGGACCCAATGTGCTAAAATATTCAAAACTCTTCCTCACAAATGGTGAGGTTATAGGATAGCTATCATTTTTTAAATTTTAGCATTGATTAATATTTTATGTTTAAAGAATATAGAAATTGTATTGACCTAACATTATATAGTATGTTTTGTAATTTAAACTTTTTGGCCTAGAGCTTATTGTTCATAGTTTTAAAGATGACCCACAAACTCATCTGGGAGTTACCTAAGAAATTCCTAAGACAATAGCCCATTCTTATCAACCTAGAGAAATGTATAACCAAATGAAAACAATATATAATGAAAGTATTCAATAAGAAATATCAAGTATGTCCTAGTTAGTATCTATTGTTAAAGACTACTTTGTATCTCTACACATCACTATGAGTTTCATAATGGAGGAACTTGCTCTTGATACTCTTGGAGAAAAGTGATTTCTTTATTATTTTAAATTGCAAGCCGCCCTTATATTGTTTCTCTGAAAGGTTGTATGTTGCTATGCATATCATTGTAGTGCCTTTTTGCTATTATAGTCTGTAACATCATAAATTATCATCGGGCCAATTTATAATTCATTTTTGTGCCCCTACTTAAGCATGTCCCTTCCTCATTTCCTATCTAGGTCTATTTTGTGCCCAATCTCCAATTTTGATGCCATGTACACCCGCTAATGAACTTCCTAGAGGGGTGTCCTCCCTAGGGCTTAATTGTGGTCCCTTGCTAAGAAGGACTAGGCTGCCCACAACATAGTCTCGAACCAAAGCACCTAGCGTTGTGGTCCCTCTTAGTTGGGCCCAATTTTGAAATGAGGCAAGGGTCCTATATCTCTAATGGGAGTTCAATTTTTTCGCTCTGCATGACCATTGGTGGTCGTCCTAATCAGTAAATGACCTAGATATCCCTATGTAAAGATATTTGATCTTCATCTATGTATTCTAGCTATCCATCCTCAAGTAGTCTTGCATCCAGGAAGCATTCATTGTCAAGCATTTTCAAAGATCTTCTAGGCTGCACATTCTTCACTCAACCATTATGGAGAAAAAATACTTCATTCAATGCAAGCATGTGTGTGTGATTAGGGTTTCTTCATGTTCATGTCATTTCATATAGCACATGTGATTACACTCAAGAATGAAAGCATCATAATAAACAATTGCAGATCTGAGGTATATCTTTCTAGCATTCATTTTAGTATTTGCACTTATTCATTCAAGGTTAATTCCTAAATTGGGGTTTGAATTAGGAAAACCCCTATTCCTGACAATTTCCCCTTTCTTTCTATGTGCAAGAAATATGTATAAAGCTGTAATTTTTAGGATTGACATACTTCAAAGAGATGAACAAACTCCCCTTTGGAAAATGAAAATTTCAAAGGACCAGAGCAACAGGCATTCCTTTAGGATTCCCAAAGATACTGAGAGGGGGGGTGAATCAGTATCTAGCCGGTTAACAGATTTTCTGACCTTATTAAATAAATTTAATTCCAAAACAGTGTACTGATAAGCAAGAATTAATGCAGTAAATATGAACAATAAACACAACATAGAAATCACGCCATAACACAAGATTTTTAATGAGGAAACCTCGGTGGGATTTGTGACCCACAATATTCACTCACTAGCCAATGAATGGATATTACTTACAATAGGGGCTTGCACATGCAAGAAGGCCAACTACCTAAATCTCACTGACTTACAAAATGGATTATGGAAATCCAATATAATGTACTTCTTTAGTTCAACATCTGCTATGCTAGGTTTAGTACCATTTTAAGCTCATACAATAACCATAAACCTTACTCCAAAATCTGCTTTAATATTTGCACATTAATTCTACAATAATCTTCCCATGTTCGCATCTTAAAAGATCTCAAGATCTCATAATTATATATAAGTCTTATTACAATACACCTTGTCAGCTTACAAAAAGATATTACAATTAAATATAAAATACAATAATCAAAATCATGTCCGCTGGGGTACCGGTAATCATCTTTGTCGCCGCCGGTGAACTATCTGTCAGTGTAGAGTCTGTCGGTGCTGGTGCCATAAGATTGCAAGGTTGCCATCAATGACAATACCTTCAATCATCTACAATTCTCATTGGAGTGTTCAATGCCAATACATTCTAATCCTGACCTTATGGGAAAAAATCTAAAAACTCATATATTGCTCAGATCTAGGTTTGTGGCTCCGTTCGATGATTGTACTTCACTATTTATGCATATTTGCTTTGATTTGCACACATTTTAGCATCTTCAGCAAATTCAAATCAATTTAGCTCAAGGGAAAGAAGAGGCACATCTAAAACCCTAGAATCAGATCAGAATCTATGTCTATTAGGCTTAGATCTATCAAATTCCTATCTTTCCCTAATGTAATTAGTCCTTAAGAAAAATTAGTAGTTTTACTACATCCAGTGGTGGAAGCCCTAATTTTTCACCTATTACATTTTGGTGAGCCTGACATCTTATACTCTTATTTCTGAATTATGTTCTCAAATCTAAGAGTTTATGCATTTTTAAATTCAAATTTACATTTACAAGTTAAATTTTCAATTGAATTACATAAATTTAGAGGTTATTTTTGCTCAAGCCCTAATTTATAATTCTAAAATTAAACTTGTGGGTTGTCTAATTTGGATTAATTATCTCAAATCTGATTTAGAAACATTTCAATTTTCAATTTTTCATTCATAGACCTCATTTCAATCAAATTACATAAATTTAGAGGTTAAATTCACAAAAACCCTAATTTATTTTGGTTAATTTGATTTGTGGGTTGAATAATTCATAACTTATATTTTTAGATCTAATTTTTGGCATTCATAATGGCACTTAATAGATTTTATTTATTTGTCATCTCATGTATATCATTACATTACTTTTCACTTGTATTTATCATAATCATGTGTCGGATAATGGTTTCTTTCACTTCACATTGCTTATTTTCAATCATAGCACTTTGGCATATTGCATTTTTAGAATTTCCAAATTTCTTTCTATTCATCAATTAAATCTCAAAGCCTTTATCCATGATTCATGTTGTTTTACGGTGATATTTTTAGGAAAAGGCATTACATATATAGACCACATTAAAGCTTTTGTAGATCCTAATCCTAGAGATCGTAATGAAAAACTCATACTTGTACCTCTCCTAGGGGATCTAAGGAGAATGAAGGAGCTAATACTCTTATCAATGATCTCTCTAATGGAGAGCGAGAATTGAAGAGAAACATGGCACCATCTTCTTCTCATACACATACCCTAGAGTAAGGGGGGCAAGTTCAAAATATTGGTGGTTCAATCTCTTTTCTCCTAGAGCCTATCTTAACCATCAAAATATTTGTAGAGAAGATGATTTTATGCATTGCAATCATGATTTATCTCCCCACATAACATTAAGTAAAGATGAGGCCTTAGATGATAAGGATATTTCTTCACAACCCATCAAAGAGGATATGCATGATGATAGAAAGGAAAATCTTCCTACACAAGATATCCCTTCTTCATCCAATTTTCCCTATGCTCCTTCTAAATATACTTACACTAAAAAATTTAAACCGATTCATTATAATGTTCCTCCTTCTCAATTAAAAATCTCTTATAGGAGTGGCTATAACATAATATAAAAATGAGGTTTTAAAGGACAAGGACTTCAAAAATTTAAACAATAAATTAGAGTCCCTAATAAACCCTCCTACACAAATCACTACCAATGGACAAGGACATTATCATGATTCACCTATGGATGATCTCTTTTTTCAAAACTTTAAGTATTATTTTGCAAGACACAAGACTTATCATCCATCTAAAGGGGAGTTCTTCTTCAAACGCTCCTTTTTATTCATATCATCAAACTCATGACCATCATGCTAATGATTGTCCGGGTTTCCAAAAAAGCATGCAAGAGCTAGTTGATACAATTATTAAAATCACATATGACATTCCATTTTCTTCTAACAATCCTTGTCCTACATCACAAGAGACAAGACCTACTCCTATTTGTTACTACTTATCAAATTTCTATTAGTTTTATATTCAAAGTCATATTATACATTCTAGTCAGTTAGTATTACCGAATCATGCAGTCGGTACACACAGAGAAGTCGGTATGAACAGTCTAGTCAGTTATAGAAGAAAGCAGTCACAAAACGCAGTGTTCACCGAGCTGTTTATCAAGTATTATTTATGGCTACTGAGCAGTAAAGTTAACTCACCGAGTTGATATTCACCGAGTGAAACATTTTACCAGATACATTGAACCTGGACATGCACATGAAAATGTGTTACAAGATCGAGGCACATCTAACCGTTATTACATTGGAAATTGCACTAGAAGATTGTGTATGATTGCAAGGTCAATCTAACCAATGAAATATTTTGTTTAGTTATTCATTCAAGGAATCTCTTTTGTAAGATCGAAGCAATGAATTAGATCACCACTTTAAGAGATCTATTTATATAGTATGGGAAGAGAGAAATGTATGTGTGTGTATGTATGAATGAAGACTGTTACAGAGACACAAAGAGGTCACCGAGAAGGTTATCAGTGAACAGTCAAAGAATAGAGTAAACAAAAGGGTTTACCGAGTTACAATATGGGTTACCAAGGTATGCTACAAGCTAGGTAATCTTATTCTGAGCACATAGAATCTGCTATAACATTTCAGATGTAAAGCTGCAAATATTTGTAAAGTCTTATTGTAATATTTTGAAGTTGAAAGAGATACCTTTAACAGGGTAAAAGACTCTAACCAAGTCTATAAATTGTAAATCCTCTAACCAGGTGCAACATTTATATAGTGTTGTGAAATCCTTTAGTAAGGTAGATCTAACAAATCTTGTTACTCCTAACAAGGTAAGCTATCAGAAATAGCTAAATGTAACTCTAACCGAGCAATCTTTATTATTGTAGTAGTGAAGTTGTGGGTGCCATCCCCACCGCAGTTTTTCTCTCTAACCAAGAGTTTCTGTGTGACCAAAATATATGTGTTATGGAGTGAATCATGTATGATTGTTATCTATTTGTTTTAACTTTATTTTATGTTACTGCACTATTCTGTTTATGCATAGCAGTAAGGTTATTATTGAAGAAAAGTTTTGGAGTACTGATTCACCCCTCCCCTCTTAGTACATTAGCTTTCCATATTGGGCCTAACAATTGGCATCAGAGCTTGAATCTTGGAAAAGGGTTTAACTACCTAAAGAGAAAGATCTTATCAATGGAAGGCTACAAACAATCTCGAAGGATTGTGTATCTACAAGAAGAGTTGGATAATGCAAATCAAGTGATTGTAGACATGCAAAGACAAATGCAAAAATCTTTGAAAGTAAGGAGAAGATTATCCGATGACTTGCAGGATTCTCAAGAGTTAGTGGAACAAATCAAGACATCATTTGAGAACAGTATATCTGAAGAGACTGAAGAAATGATTGGAATGTTGAAAGAAAAGAACAAAGCATTGGCTGATCAACTAAAAGCAATGAAAAGGGAACATGAACATTTCAGTACACAGATGACTGGAAATCTAGATGCATTAAGGATAGCTGAGGATAAAACAAGAGATCTACAAAGAGAGAAATAACAACTTGAAGCTCTAGTATCTGATAAGGATGATGAAATCATAAGGCTAACTAGTATTCAACAAAATATGATAGATCAACTAGGTTATGCACATCATGAAGCAATTCTAAAGAATGATGAAAATCAATCATTGAAACTTGAAGTATCAAGGTTGACTAGTGAACTTGAAATAGAGAAGAAATCCAAAGAAACATTGGAGAAAAGTTATGAAGCATCAAAGATGTTGGATGAGAAACAGAATACAAGAAGACCCTACAAAGATGCAGGACTCGGTTACAAAGGAAAAGAATCAACCGAGAAAGGAATTCATACTACCGAGAGAGGAGAATCATCAAAGCAAGCTGGAAACAGGAATAACATCAAAAGGAAGAAGCCTATTTGCTACTACTGTGGAAATCAAGGTCATACTGCCAACATATGTCAGATCAGAAAAGGTAAGCAACTGAATATCACTAAGCCCAATGGATATTGTTACAATTGCAATAAATATGGTCACACATCTAATCAATGTAGGATGAAGTCTGTTAACAACTATCAAAAGGCAAAATTCAAAGGGTTTTGTAGAAACTGCAATAGATATGGACATAGTACTGAGAAGTGTTGGTGTAAGTAAAAGAACTACATGCGGTATCCACACCGAGCAAACACTAGAGGTTACTAAACTCACACAGATCCTTACTGACAATATGCAGCAGTACCATGGGATTACAATACAAGGATATGGTGCAAATGTTGTGGAAGATATGGACATATTAGTGCCAACTATTTTATAAGGTTTGGAATGAACAACCGAAGATCATGGAGAAATCCTAGTATGGCATGTTTTCATTGTCACAAAGTTGGACATTTAGCTGGAGATTGCAGAGATCAACCTAGAAGAGACACTGAAGAGATAAAAGAAAAATTCAAGATGATTTGGAAAAAGAAGGAAATTATGTCAGATGAAGAAAGCACCTTACCTACCGAGTTAGATGCACCTATTTCAAATTAGTCAGGAAAAGGTATGAAGGGACTGCATTCTCTAAAGGTTAAATCATAATAGTTCTTATTCTATTATGTACAAAATTCAAAATCTGCATAGTTAAGATGCAATTAGTCAGTTTATAATACTTTACAGGAAACTTGTCAAGTCGGTGTATACAGGAAACCTGTCAAGTCGGTTAATAGAGGAAATTTGGTTACTCGGTTAAAAAAAAAAAAGGAGTCAATTGGTAAAAGGTGAACCGAGTGCATTTAATGTCTTGACCTAACTTGCACGAAGCCCAATAAGGTATTTTTGAGTACTTAAAAGTGTTTTCGCGGTCATTTTCATTCACCAAGTTTTCGAGAAGCAGAGCAGAGCGAATCAAGGTGATCAAACTTCATTCAGAGCAAATTTCAAGGTATTTACATCAAATCTATTCACACTATTAAGCTAGTTTCCGATCTAGTCAAATTGCTATTGTCTACCAAGTGTGAAGCGTCAGTCGTTTGTAAACCCTAAGGATAATTTGTCAAATCTTACCCGAAACCTACAATGGCGCCCAAGATCCAAGATCCCGTAGTTGTCAAAAATGTGGAGAAGCCCTCGTTGAAATATTCTTTAACTCCCAAAGTTGCCTCTAAACTGGATGACAAAACTGCATTTTCACTCATCCCAGATCGAGTCTTGTTAGTAGAATATGTTAGATTCTTCACCAAATTTCATGTTGAGGAACTCGGTCATGTCGAGATTAGTGACACATATGATGAACTTTGCACTGATGGCAAACTAGATAGAAAATTTGAGCATATCAAAATCAAGGGATTAACTGAAGTCCTAGTCTATCCCCGTGTGTTCAAACCCCAGTGGGTTAAGTTTGTCTTGAGCAGAGTACATGATGATTTCATGTGGTTACAGGAGAAACCGTTTAAGATCACTAAGGAAATCATTCATCTGATCACTGGGTATCCTATCTATGATCATGCACGAGCACAGAAAATGATAATCAGTCTAACTGGAGTAGAATCTGATTACCGAGGACTAAAATTGAATAATGTCACTAATGCAGAACTCAAGTTTGCAATTAGAGTAATTGGTTACTATTTCTTCCAATCTGCAAGGGAAAACAGTGTACCATGTGTTGCAGTTGACTTGGCCTACATAATAGTGAAGAAGGGAATGAAAGTAGATTTATGTGAAGTACTACTAAAGAACTTGTTTGAGAACCTGCACACAATAAGGAAGCCAAAGAAGAACAACTTGACAAATACACTAAAGTTTGGTTCACTTCTTGTATGCATGTTTTTCTACTTTGAGAAGTTCTTTCCCTTAGTTGGTAAAGTAGTATGGGAGCTACACCAACCTATCACCCATCAGATCAATGACTTCATCAAGAAGTTAGGTGATAACTTTAATGATATAATGGATGATTACTTCAGCAAGTTCCAAGAGAAAATGCACAACAAGTATAGGATTCCACCACAGCTGGTAGAAAATACAAGGATAATATATGTTTTGAGGTAGACACTGATTATTGTTATGTGAATGTTGTTGAACCGAGGACTCAATCATTGCAACCAATGGGTTATGCGATTGATTATGATATAACACAACAGCAAATTGATGCCTATTTATCATTGCCTAGGCATGCAACCGAACTAAGATATGGAACATATGAAGAGGTGAAGGAAAAAGTAAAGATGAGCATTGTAGTACCTAAGGCTACAAGAAAAGCTACAAAAATGATAAAGGTTTTGTCTGAGAAATTCATAGAAGAATCCTCCTCAACACCTATCAAAGGCAATCTTGCCATTACCAAAGAGGAATTAGAAGCTCAAGAGGCAGCAATAACATTAAGTATAGAGTTGCCTAAGGGTAAAGTTCTGAAAAGAAAGAAACATGACATTTCAAAGGCCCTACTAACTCCACCAACAAAGAGACCCAACACTAGAGCATCACCTGCATCACTGAGTAAGAAACAAAAGAGTGTTACTGCACCCAAGGTAACCAAGACTTATAAGAAATCTACTCAGAGACTCATTTTGGCAAAAGAGTCGAGTGATACAGAATCTGATGATGCAAATAAATTTCAGATTGTGAAAAGCAAAAAGGTAAATATTCATAGTGTTGAAATTTTTTGTGCCAATCTTAAAGAATACAGTGGATTTACAGGATTTAGATATGTTAAGTATGAGACTAGGAATAATGATGAGAAGCGACAGAATGAAGAAGCTGTCATCTGTACACTTCTAAAGTTTCGGCTAGCTCCATTAGAACTAGTAAAGTCACTTCCGAGTGAATTATACTTACATATTGATAACAAATGGAAATATGCAATGGACTTAGAGAGACAAATAAGAGAAAGAAGTCTAGTCCATCTATTCCTTGATATGCCTGTAGCAGAAATCAAGGAGCATTTGACCACATACAATTCTAAATTTCTTGTCAAACAAAGAGCCTTAAAACTGATGAATGGGCTATACATAGATGTGGAGAATGAGACAAAAGCCAAGTGGCAGGAGATCTTCAAACAAAAGGATGTCGGTGAACAATCTCAAATTGAAATTGTTGATGTCACTGAGCAAGATCCAGATGTCACCGAACAAGGTCCAGACCCAGTTGACACTATTCAAATTGATGAAGATGTAATGGATGAAGTAGCATCGAAGCAGGAAATGATTGAAGGCACTACCTATGCAAAACTTGTATCTAGTGAATCTATTTTAGAACAAGTTCAGCCTTATCCACCGGTGAAGCCACCTGTCTCAACCGAAGCTCCCAAGGACACAAAGCAAGGCACCGAAGGTACCAAATCTTAAGCAGCAGAAGATACAACCAAAGATCAGACGTCTCAAGCACCATCAAGCACTGCAAATGTTATAGCTGAGACCCTAGCACCGAGACACCCAAGGACACTACAACGGCTATAGGAACCGACCAAAGTGTTGCATCTACCAAGCAACCTACCGAGGGTCAGCAAGCCTCACATGCACTTGTCTTAGTGCCACCGACCAAAGGAAAAGAAAGGAAGGTGAGAGAGCATAGTTTCAAATTTGACTTGTCTAAACCGATAGTGTTGCCCAATGTAGACATCTCCAAATTGAAAGGGCAAGCACTCATTGATTTCGGTGAACTATGCAAAGCAAAGGCCGAACAAGAGAAGCAACTGGCCATACAAAAGAAGAATAAAGTACTTCAGAAGGTTAAGACACTTCTAACAGAAATGCTACCTTCAGCAACAGTGTCAACTGATGCAGCCATCCACATTCAATTGGATGAACTCCTAAATCAGATTGAGACATCTGGAGTAGATGCATCTGAATACTTAAGCAAACTAAAAGACAAGGAGCTAACTGCTAAAATGATAGAGGAAGTACAGAAATCCATTGTTGTTGGCAAGGTAAAACTTGTCAGATTCATTGCTGAGTTGTCCCCTCAACTCAAGCATTTTCTTTATTTATTCCAGAAACTATGTACATTTTTATTATTCATTAAAGATATCAAGAATAAAACTGATGCAATTGAGAAAGAGATCACCGATCTCTCAACTAAGTTGACCACCGAGCCTAATTCAATTCAGAATTTTTATACAAAGCTTCAACAGCTCATGGCTCAACAGTTAGAGCTCAGGAATGAAGAGCATAAAATCAGGATGGACATAATGACCCTTCAGACATTATTCCTTCCTCATCTCTCATCAGTACAGGAACAGATCAACAGAGCTACACGCCTATCAACTACACAAGACAGAAGCACTCTTGATGGCTTAATATCACTCTTAGCTGATATTCAAGCACATAATTCATTAATGGAAAGTGTAAAGGATTCACTCTTAGTTGCCCTCACTGATGTCCGGACCAAGTATAAGTCTATTTTTGATCAGTTACCACCTCCGGATGGAAATTAAGTTTTTGATGTTTGTCAAAAAGGGGGAGTAATATTATAATACTACATAAAGAGAAAGTAATACCAGAAAAAGGGGGAGTAATACTATATTTGGAGAGTGATACAGTTTTGGTAACATAGTTTTGAGTATTGTATACAAGGGGAGTATATTGAGCAGAATATACAGAGCATTTAGAGCACACAAGCACAAAGCAAAACTGAACATGCAAAATTCAGAGTTATGTACAGAATAATGATAAGGGGAGTATATCTGCATATACTATTTCATTGACTATTGTATATATTGTCAAGTGTACTCATTTTGCAAGTATACAGTTTTTGAGTTATGACTTTGAAAGTAGTTTTTGTCAAACATCTCAACTAATGTCAAAAGGGGAGATTGTTACTACTTATCAAATTGCCATTAGTTTTATATTCAAAGTCATATTATACATTCTAGTTGGTTAGTATTACCGAATCATGCAGTCGGTACACACAGAAAGTCGATATGAACAGTCTAGTCAGTTATAGAAGAAAGCAATCACAGAACGCAGTATTCACTGAGCTGTTTACCGAGTATTATTTTATGGCTACTGAGCAGTAAAGTTAACTCACCGAGTTGATATTCACCGAGTGAAGCGTTTTACCAGATACATTGAACCTGGACATGCACATGAAAATGTGTAACAAGATCGAGGCACATCTAACGGTTATTACATTGGAAATTGCACTAGAAGATTGTGTATGATTGCAAGGTCAATCTAACCAATGAAATATTTTGTTTAGTTATTCATTCGAGGAATCTTTTTTGTAAGATCAAAGCAATGAATTAGATCACCGCTTTAAAAGATCTATTTATATAGTATGGGAAGAGAGAAATGTATGTGTGTGTATGTATGAAGGAAGACTATTATAGAGACACAGAGAGGTCACTGAGAAGGTTATCAATGAACAATCGAAGAATAGAGTAAATAGAAGGGTTTATCGAGTTACAATATGGGTTACCAAGGTATGCTACAAGCTAGGTAATCTTATTCTAAGCACATAGAATCTACTATAAAATTTCAGATGTAAAGCTGCAAATATTTGTAAAGTCTTATTGTGATATTTTGAAGTTGAAAGAGATACCTTTAACAGGGTAAAAGACTCTAACCAAGTCTATAAATTGTAAATCCTCTAACCAGGTGCAACATTTATATAGTGTTGTGAAATCCTTTAGTAAGGTAGATCTAACAGATCTTGTTACTCCTAACAGGGTAAGATATCAGAAATAGCTAAATGTAGCTCTAACCGAGAAATCTTTATTATTGCAGTAGTGAAGTTGTGGGTGCCATCCCCACCGTAGTTTTTCTCTCTAACCAAGAGTTTCTACGTGACCAAAATATATGTGTTATGGAGTGAATCATGTATGATTGTTATCTGTTTGTTTTAACTTTATTTTATGTTATTGCACTATTTTGTTTATGCATAACAGTAAGGTTATTATTGAAGAAAAGTTTTGGAGTACCGATTTACCCCTCCCCTCTCAGTACATTAGCTTTCCATATTCGGCCTAACACTATTAAGGACCAAGAGAAATTAGCTACTAGAATCTTTTGGAGATTAAAGTAGGATAAGAATATTGGCTTCCTTCTATTAAAAATAATCACAATTCTAAGCATAAAGAAGGTATTGGACATTATTTTTTTAAGCATAATTATTCTCATTCTCTTGTAAATTGTAAAGAATTTGAAACATTTCTTCAAGACCAATATGATAGGGTTTGCATAGCTCTTACAAGTGATCTTGCACTCTTTCTTGGTGAAGAGGTAGTTCCTTAGCACTCCATTCACCCTTCCTATCACTCCTCACCCTATGAAACAAGTAGCTAACTTCATTGGGTGGTCTTTGTTATGAGAGTTAATTATTTTTCAATAAAAAACATATTAGGGTAGCAACATAGTTCATTCTTGCCTCTATGCTTGGGCGGCAAGAATCATATCTTATTTTTTCTTCTCTCTATCTAAAGTTTCACTATTCCCTTTTAGGGTTGCATTTTTCATAATTTCACATCCTTTTTTGCATGGAATGGTATGTCTCTTAAGACTAATCTCTTCTTAGGGGAGTATGTGATCCTTTAGCCAAATCTCTCTCTTCCTTCTTTTGTATATCACCTCTTCTTTAGAATGGTATTTTACATATTTGAATGTCTTTTCTTACATTGAATATTCTTTCATGTGAGTATATTATTCATTTCCTTATGTCTAAAATCTCCTTAGAGGTTGTGTAATTCGTCTCATTGTCCCTATGCTTGGGGACATTGATCTTTCCTATCCTTTCCAACGATCCAGTTTTCTTTTGTTGAGTGGTGTTTGCTTATGATTTTATGTCATTCCTCGTGTAAAGTGGTTTGTTTTCTCAAGGATTTTCTCTTATGCAAGAGGTGTGTATCAATTTCTACAACTTATTGCATTATCAATGTATATCTGTTATAAACAAACCCTTCACTTTGGGTCAAAAGTGTGTCATCCTTCATCAAGAATTCCGTTCACCTAGCAAAAGGAGAAAGGTAGGAATTCTTGTTCCCCTTCCTTTTGTTTTGGTAGAAGATATTATGTTTGTTCAAGAAATCCTCTTGGACGTAGATGTCTTTTGAGAAAAGATCTCTTCTCCTCCAAGGATCCTCCTTAAAATAGTTGTGAGATATCTCTTTTTCAACTATCTTATCCTTGCTTGTAAGATTATTGTCTTAGATTGGATTTATGAATATTGTTTCCTGAAAGGATATCTCTTTGGTGTTGAATGTGGGTATCCTTGTTTCTATCTTTATTAAGACATCAACATAGGGCTATGCTGACATCTTAAGGCGGGGCGGGGCTGGGGGGGGGGGCATACATATCGCTCTCTTTGTACTATATTTTTGCATGTCTTAAATGGGGTATTCATTCTTGAAACCAAAGAAAACAAACTGGTAGATGAGATGCTTCATGCCCGAAACCAAATGCAACATTTATATATGTCTTAGATGGGGTGGAAATTCTCAAAACTATATAAAATAAACTCTTACATGAGATTTACTCAAAATGAGCAATATATTTGTCTTACATAGGGTTACACATTCTCAAAACTAGAGAAAGAAAAGTCTTATACAAGATGTTCCGGAAACCTGACACACATTTGATCTTCCACTCTTTCTTGGTGAAGAGGTAGTGCCTTAGAACTCCATTCACCCTTCATGTTGCTTCTCACCCTATGAAACAAATAGTTAACTTCATTTAACTTCATTGGGGGCTCTTTTTCATAAGAGGTGATTATTTTTCAATAACAAACATCTTGGGGTAGCAACATAGTTCAATCTTGCCTCTATTCTTGGGGGGAAAGAATCTTATCCTTTTTTTTCTTCTCTATATCTAAAGTTTCAATATTCCCTTTAGGGGTCGCATTTTTCATAATTTGATATCCTTTCTTGCATGGAATGGTATTTCTTTTATGATTAATCTCTCCTTAGGGGAGTATGTGATCCTTCATCTAAAACTCTCTCTTCCTTCATTTAAAGATCACCTCTTCTTTAGAGTGGTATTTTACATATATTAATGTCTTTTCTTACATTGAATATTCCTTCATGTGACTATATTGTGCATTTTCTTATGTCTAATCTCTCCTTAGAGGTTGTGTAATTATTTTCATAGTCCCTACGCTTGGGGGCATTGATCTTTCCTGCACTTTGCTTTTGTTGAGTGGTGTTTTCTTATGATTTTATATCATTCCTTGTGTGAAGTTGTTTGTTTTCTCAAGGATTCTCTCTTATAGAACAAGGAAAGTAGGCAATCTTGTTCCCCTTCCTTTCTTTTGGTACAAAATTTTATGTTTGTTCAAGAACTCCTCTTGGAGGTAGATGCCTTTTTGAGAAAAAATATCTTTTCCTCCAAGGATCCTCTTTACACTTGTTGAAAGATGAATTTATAAAAACTAAAATACAAGATTTCAGTCAAGGAATTTTCCCAAAAACAAGGAAACAAATTGGGACTAGATCTAGCACTAAAAACACCAAATCTAGACAAAAACCTAAATAAACAATTGCATGGATTATGTAGGAATTAGGAATCATATTAAATACAAATGAGAATGATATCTATTTGCAAGAGATCACATTTCACAAGCATAACCTCACACAAAAATATAGGTAAGATGATCCATGCTAGATGATTTCCCAACATAGGCCTTGAGCCCATTCTTTCAAGAGGGAGATAACAACACCCTAATTTATGTTTATACCTAATTAATGCATCCTTACATATTAGAAGGGAACAAAAAGGCATGTAAACTATTTAATGGAATGTTGTGTTTCACAATTTCTCTTGCACTCCATGAGCAAGATGTGCTGGATGATTAATAAATTTAAAAATATTATAAAACCTTTTTACAAATATCATGCTCTATAAAGTTGTAGATGACTTAATTTAAAACTTGGAAATCCATGTCTTTTCTTATATTGGGAGATTGCAAGTCTCTACTATATCCTACAAAAGCCAATAATAAGCCACAAAATGTGCTAACTTCTCAACAACTTTTCTTTTCTAATTTTTACAATTCATATTAATAGAAATAAAAGTTAATTTCTAATTCCTGAATTAAATTTATTTGAATCACCTGCTAAACACTTCCCCTCGGATATAACTCCATGGAAAGAACTAATAAATGGTCCCCAAAAAATAAAGTTCTATCCTCCCCAAAATTTAATATTTATAAAAAACACCTAATCATCTAATCTAAATTAAACTCAATTAGAACTCCATAACTAAAAGATCACAAGAAACAATTGTTGCAACATTTATTTTATATTATTAGATATACATATCATTCATGTCATTTAGAACACACACCTCTTATTTTTAAATAATTCTAATGATAGATGGCTTAAAGGTCATATTATCAATAACAGTATAAAATTAGATGAGGGGCATGTTTTATCTCAGTTGGCTTCATGTCAAGATATACAAGTGATTATTTAAAATTAATATTTTTGGTCAATCAAAATTTGGCATGAAGTATGATTGGAACTAATTTTGACTACTAGATGGTTTTGTTAGTGGGTAAACTCACAATGTTATTTCCCACTTTTTGGTACATCCTGATTTTTGTTGAAATCATACATTTTTAGAAAACATAATGATTTAAGCTTTAAGAGGTCCCATTTGAAGTAATTAATTGAAGAGAGTTAGATCAAAGGCTCTTAGATCAAAATTTCTCAGATAGAACCTCTCTACTTCTAAATCATACTTGCAATGGAGTCTCCTTTGCATCTATCAAATGCTAATAAAAAACCAATTTTACATTAGCTTTTAGGGGGTCAAACGAATTCATTTAGAAGTTTTTTTTTTTTTATTATTTAGTCTTTATTATGACCTTTCCACATAGTATAATTTTTACTATATTTAATTTCATTTATATATTTTTAATTTTATTTCTTATGAATGTAGATTTCTCATTGAACATCAACTTCTTTGTTAAATGCATTGGGAAAAATAGTAAACTAATTCAAAAAAATTCTGAAAAATATCTATGCAATAGGTATTGATATCTTCTTTCTAACAAAAAAAATAAAATAAAATTTTGATATATAGAACAAGTTATGTGTCAAATGTACACCTATATCTATATTATAATTAGTCAGACTTCGAAACTTAACAAAATGAAAAATATTCAACATATCAATATCGAACCAACTGCATGCCCTGGGTATTAACGTTACAAACCAAAATTCAAAAGAATTAAGTTTTTATCATTTTTAGAAAAAAAAAAAGTAATGCGTTTCAGGATGCACATCACTCTTAAAAAATAATGTTTGTTCTAAAAAACTACTTTTTGAGGGAGATGGAAAATCAATAAAATTTTATTCAAAAAAATTGAATAAAATATATTTAGAATCTATAAACAAGATGTTACAAATCACTAGTTTACGTCATCTTCAAATTCTTAATGGTTTAAAAGTTATAGGTGTTGGAAAGTGAAGGTTTTCTTCAAAATGTTCATCTAAGTGTCAAAGTTGGTCAAAAAGTGGGAACCAGTATTGTGAGTTCACCCTATGTAATAACCCACCATAATTAACTCAACAAAATTGACCATTCTTTTTTTTTGTGTTTAATTTAATCGTTGTGTTAGATTCAATCGCATACTCTAGGCATCCATCCATTTGGATTAGGCATCCATCCATCCAGGATGAGAATCTAACCATACGGGTTAGGCATTTGTCCATACAGGACATAAGATTTCATCTATCCAATACGGGATAGGCATCTACCCATATGGGGTAGGCATTTATCCAATCGGGATAGGAGGTGCTCTGGCTAGAGACTTAGACTCATCGGGACCATTCGGGTCCTGAGCCACTCACTAAGTACTATACTCTTCTAATAGAAGTGCACCGAGGTCGCCGTCCTTAGGAGTAAATAAATAACATAATACAAGCTTGAATTATGCCTCAAAATTTGGCTTAAAGCCTCGGGAAGTCAAGCGAATCCATACAAGATTCCTTCCGAGTATGCATTGAATTACTTTTTCCTTTTTATTATACTTATCTTTCAAATTAGGATTCTATTCAATCCTTCTATACCAAGCCTAGACCCCACCCACGAACACCTGAGTAGGAGGGACAACGTCGTCCCAAGACTGCCTACATACCCGTTTCAGCATGGGATCAAGGCGTAAAGTATGTAGTTCTATTTTCTACTCTATGGTTTGATGTAAACTGATTAGTGGGTACGCAACCCTTTCTAGGGTCAATGTCCCAGATAGTTTCTCTGTGGTTGCTACACACGATGGTAGTGCTTAAGCAAGGGCTCAAGATGGCCTATTGCTTGTGGCCTAAAACAACTAGATCCTAATTCTTAACATAAGCCTCACCCTTGACCAATTGTCAATCGACAACAATTCTTCGAGATTAAATCATTTTTTATAAAGCATTTCACTCATCATCCCTATAGGGGTTTACTATAGTTTAACTCAGCGAATGAAAGATTGTTTTAGAATTATCTTATTAAATTATCGATCCAAGGGGGATTACTCGCCCCTTGTATTTTAACTTTCAAGTGTCCCTTATTACTCCCCGATGATTTATAGGGACGATGCCACAGACGTCGTTGATGTAGCTTTATTAGGCATTAAGTGCAGTAGTTCAACACGACGACATTACCCATAAGCGTGACCTAGAGGCACCGTATATACCAAACGCTACTATGTTTTGGTTTCCATCTTCCTTTATTTAGTTTTCTAACTACGAGCTATGAAAACATCATACTTGAAAACAATTACTAATTGAATGCGCAAAATTTAATTGATTGAAATAACTACTTGAAATATAACTTGCATAACAATGACCATCATGAAACTTGCATATTAATAATTACATGTGTACTTGCATGAAAAATGTCAATAAATGTAATTACTCTACAAGTAATTTGCATGTTATAAGAATAGTGCAACTTGCATGAAAACGTCAATAAATATAATTAATCTATAAGAAATTTGCATGTTATAAGAATAGTGTAACTTGCATGCATGATTAAGCAACCCAAAAATAGTGATTAATTTAGGCATTCGATTCAAATCATATCAATGTGAATTAATTGCTAAAGGCCAACTAAGTGCCCCAATGGATCTTAAATGGAATGAATAACTCTAATTAAAAGAATTTGATATAATATAATTTATGAATATAGAAATTTACCAAGGATAATTTAATTATGAATTTACTACACAATAATCCCCAATATTTATGAACTTTTCTAAGTTAAATTCAATAACTTAAAATTTATACTAAGGAAAGAATTAACATTTCCTAAATTGCAATTAATAACAATTAAACTTAAAATTTAAACAAAAATAATTATTAGCAATTAACTTGAAATTTAACCCCAAAGTAATTACTAAAAATTCTAAATTGCAAATTAAAAAGAATATATATGAAAAAACTAATTACAAAAATAAAATAAGCAATTTTTTTTTTGTTTTAATAGTAAATAGGGGGGGTGGGGACCACGGGTCCCATCACCCCTGCGGTCCTACATGCGCAAGCCCGCAGGGTTGAGGGGACACCGTGGTCCCCTCCACTCCCCTGCAGCCACTACCATGACAATGACCGTAGGGGTAGTGAGGGGTACCACTGCCCCCGGCGGTTACAATACCTGCTACCCCTATACACCACCGATATTCATTCAAATATTTTTCGAAGAACGTGCCATTATAATTACATGCAACATTAATATATTTTAACATTTGGAATAAATTATATATATATATATATATGGTTTCATATTCCCAATTACTTAATGAAATATAAAAACAAAAGAGAATTTATTTATGAAAATAAGAACATGGATAAAATAGATGATTAAACAATTGTTTTAGATTGATTTTACACCAACAGGAGGTTAATATTTACAGAGAGAGAGCTTATTCCAGCATTCGCAGGGAGGAAGTTTATTTCCAGATTTCACAAGGGAATTGTTTATTTCCAGTATTCGTTTCAAGTATTCACAGGAGGATTTTATTCAACTAATATTCATAGAGATTCAACCAATATTCACAGAGAGATTTTATTCAACTCATTTCACAGAGAGATCTATTTAACTAATAATCACAAAGAGATTTAAAATACTAATAGAGAGATTTAAAATAATCACAGAGAGATTTAAAAATAATCACAGAGAGATTTAAAAATAATAACAGAGAGATTTAAAATACTCACAGAGAGATTTAAAAATAATCACAAAGAGATTGAAGAATGAGATTTAGATTTCCATTCGAAGAACCAGAGAAATGAATTAGAGGGAAGAAATAAAGACTCAAATCACACAGGGAAGAATTTTAATCTCAGAAAAAGAGATTTAAACAAATGAAGGAATATGATTTTCTTTTTGCTAAAATCTTTGGAAAGAATAAAAAAGCAAGGTCATGTGCATGTTTTCTTAAGGGAAATAAAATAAATAAATAAACTATCTTTTACATGCACTATATGAAAGCATTATCATTATTATTTATCCCTAAATAAGAGATTTACAATCTAAAAAAAATTTATATAAAGGAAGATCTATAACTATATTTTTTGATATTACGAATTCCTCATAAGTGAATGTAGAAAAAAACAACAAGGAGAGAACCTGGTTTATCGAGTTTGATGTTGAATCCACTAGCTATCCTTATGATCCTTCCTTGCAACTTGAGAGAAATCCTTCAAACAACAACTTTAAATTCCTGCAACGAAAATGAGACTACCAAAGAAGATCTACTTCTAAAACTTGGGAAATTTCTTCAAAACATAATCAACTCCCTTCTTTGAAACTTGCATACAATTTTATAAGAAAAATCCCTCCATTCCACTATCTAGAAAATTTAATTAAAAAGGAGATTCTTTCCCAATTTTGGACTTCATGCAAATTGGTTAAACTTAGTGGGGGAGTTACATGCAAGGTGGTGGAGAATCCTCTAGAAGCTTCTTATTCTTCCTACAACATGTGCCATAATTGGAAGTGGAAAATAAATAAATAAAAATAAAGTATATTTTCCATGTGTGTGTGTGTGTGTGCACATATTATTATTTTCATTCTTTTTATAACATTTATTCAATCATTTAAATAGCTTATCCAAAAATATGATAGAATTGTATTTAAATCAAAAAGTGATAAAGGAGGGTTGTGACATCCTCCCCGCCTTAATTTATGCATCGTCCCGATGCACTTATTGAACGCATCCAAAAGAGTCTATAGTTCATGATCAAAACAAAAAAGCAAACAATTGTTGCATATCCTTAGTATCCTCCCACATGGAATTCCTTACATCATATTGGTCCCATTGTACTTTGCACTGATCAACCTCTCTGTTGCACAACTAGCACTGGCGTCTCTCCAAGATTTTCAATGGCACTATCATTATTCCTCCCATTTCTTGGACCAGTAAAGCATCCCAATTCAAAATATGTTTCTCATCAAGTACATACTTTTTAAGAAGAGATACATGGAAGACATCATGGATTCGGCTCAACTGGGGAGGCAAGGCCAACCAATATGCAACTAGATTAATCCTTCCCAATATTTCAAAGGGTCCGACATAACGAGGTGCAATCTTAGTCTTTTTCCTAAATCTTATGGAACTCTTGTGTGGCCTAACCCTTAGGAAGACTTTCTCTCCCACCTCAAACTCCCTTGGTGTTGTGTTTTTGTCTGCATAACTCTTCTATCTATCTGAGGCTTCCTTCAATCTCTGCCTAATTTCCTTAGTTTTCCTTTCCATCTCTTTCAACATATCTGGTCCAACAATTATTCTATCTTCAAGACTATCCCGACTCAAAGGTGTTCGACATGGTCTACCATTCAAAGCTTCGAAAGGTGCCATTCCCAAAGATGTTTGATATGTATTATTGGAAGAAAACTCTACCAGAGGTAGGTACTCTTCCCATTTCTTCTATTGGTCCATGCAATACATGCAAAGTGGGTCTTCCATAATCTGATTTGTTCTTTCTGTCTAACCATTGGTTTCAAGATGGTATGCAATGCTAAAATTTAGTTGAGTTCCCAAAGCTGATTGAAGAGTTGTCCAAAACCTTGAAGTAAATCTAGCATCTCTATCTGATATGATTTTCTCTGGTATTCCATGCAACCTAAATATTTCCTTAACAAAACGTCTAGCCAAGGTAGGTGCATCATCCGTTAGGTTCCATGGTATAAAGTGTGCCACCTTAGTGAGTTTGTCAATTACCATCATTATTGTATCATATCTAGAAGGTGACGTGGGTAACCCTTGCACAAAATCCATGCTAATAACTTGCCACTTGTGTTGAGGTACATCATGTAATTGTAACAATCTAGCTGAATGTCTATGTTCTGCCTTTACTCTTTGACACTCCAAACATTTAGCCACATACTTGACTATGTCATTCTTCATCCCTTGCCAAAAGTATAACTTCTTTTGATCTGTATAAAGTTTGTTAACTCCTGGGTGCCATGAATAAGGGGCATTGTGAGCCTCCAACAAGACTACTTCCCTTAAGTTCCCTCAATTAGGAATATAGATTCTATTATTGTATCTGAGCAACCCATCTTCGTCTAATGTATACCCTCCAATCTTAGGATCGGTTGGATCATGTTCTAATGTCAATTTGACTTGCTCATACCATGGGTTGTGACCTTGCTCATCCATCACCTACCTTTTGAAAGAAGTTTTAAATGTTGCTATAGTCATCAAGTGTCTCCTCCTACTTAAGGCATCTGCCACCCTATTTTCCTTCCCCTTAATATATTCAATTTCAAAATCATATTCACTTACAAACTCTAGCCACATTCTTTGTCTGGCATTTAAGTGGGGTTGGGTAAAGATGTACTTTAGTCCTTGGTTATTTGACTTTAACTCAAAGAGCTTCCCTAGTAAGAAGTGTCTCCTTTTCTATAGAGCATGCACAATCGCTACTAACTCTAAGTCGTGGGGTGCATAATTAACTTCATGAGTCTTTAGCTTTTTGGATTCGTAAGCTACTACCCCTTCATCTTGGACAAGTAATCCTCCTAAACCTTCAATAGAAGCATCAGTTACAACTTTGAAGTGTCCGTTCAGATCTAGTACTTTTAGAATGGGTGTTAACATTAGTATCCCTTTCAAAATTTGGAATGCCTTATCACTTTGTTCTGTCCACACAAACCTTTTACCCTTCCTTTGTAATGAGGTGATGGGGTTTGCTATCTTAGAGAATCCTTCCACAAACCTCCTATAGTAACCTGCTAACCCCATAAAGCTTCTTACCTCTAAAATATTTTTAGGGATCGGCCATTCTACTATTGCCCTTATCTTATCTGGATCAACTGGTATTCCTTGCTTTGATATTATATGCCCAAGGTAGTGAATCTTTTCCTCAAAGAAGGCACATTTTGACAATTTCCCATATAACTTATGTTCTCTCAACCTTTGTAAAACAATTTGTAGGTGTAGTAAATGTTCCTCCTCATTCCTAGAGTAAATCAATATGTCATCCAAAAATACCAAAACAAATTTATCCAATTAGTCATGGAGTACACTATTCATTAGGTTCATAAATGTCGCTAGGGCGTTCGTTACACCAAAAGGAACTACTATGAACTCATAATGCCCATATCTAGTCCTGAAAGTTGTCTTCAGAATGTCCTCCTCCTTAATTCTGAGTTGACGGTACCCTGACCGGAGGTCTATCTTTGAGAAAACTGTTGCTCCTTTCATTTGGTCAAAAAATCCCTTATGTGAGGTAAGGGATACCTATTCTTTATGGTGACCTTGTTCAACATCCTATAGTTGATGCATAGTCTTAAGGTTCCATCCTTCTTCTTAACAAACAAGACTGATGCTCCCCATGGTGATACACTTGGCCTTATTAATCCCTTAGCTAAGAGTTCTTCTAATTGCATCTTGAGCTCTTGTAATTCAATTGTGTTCATTCGGTAAGGTGCCCTTGATACTGGTTCAGTTCCCAGTAGTACTTCGATAGAAAAGTCAAACTTCCTTTTAGGGGATAAGTCGGGTAATTCTTCTGGGAAAACATCCTTGAATTCTTTTAAGAAAGGGATATTTTCAAAGGTTGGTGTATTCTCCTCTTTTCCTTCATCAATTTCAACCATATAGATTAGGCCTCCTCTTCTCCTTTCCTTCTTTAATTGCATGGTTGAGATGGTTTCTATATTAATGGGTTTAAACTTTCCTTGGATTTTGACCTTTTCCCCCCCATCATCCAAACATTCAACAACTTTGTTAAAGCAATCTACATTAGCTTGATGGTCTATTAACCAACTCATTCCAATAATTACATCATATAATCCTAGGGGTGCCACATAGAGATCTACCCTTGTTTCAAACTCAGGAAATTGTACCCGTGCCCTTGGCAAACACTTAGTTACTTCCCTAGTTGCCTTATCCCCATATTGAATTGTCCATGATGACTCCATTTGAATAACTTTTAATGCATATTTGCTTACTAATTCAGGTGAGATGAAACATTCGGATGATCCTGTGTCAATTAGAATTGAAATTGGTTGTTCAAATAGTGTACCTGTAGTTTCCACGGGAACATTCTAGTATCTTCCTCTTCGGTTCCTAACTGTTGCATGAATCCTTTGTTGGGGTTTTTTTTGGAGTTGATTGGCCCTAATCTGTCCTTGCATCCTGGGACACTCTCTAGCAAAATGGTTTCCCCCACACATGAAGCATCCACCTAGAGGACTCCTCCTACCTTGATTCCTAGGGGGATCATTCCTTGTTTCATTGGCCCTGGGTGGATAAGTTACCCTGTTCTACTGGTCATTCCTGTTATAGTTGCCTATGTTATTATTGCCCCGGTTATTATTATTATTTCCATTCCTCTGATATTGATTAGGAGGTGGCCTTCTTTCGGAAGAATTATTCCTTTGACCTTTGTTGAAGTTAGTGTTCCCATTGAATTCCTACTTCCTTTTAAATGAGTGGTCCCCATTATAGTTCTGCCCTGCTAGTGTTTGAATCTTCCTCTCTTGCCTTAGGGACTTTTCAAGTACTTCATTCATGTTTTTGGGTCCATGCATGTCGACCTCTACCCCTATGTTGGTATTTAGCCCCAAAATGAACTTCCTTGCTTGGCCATCTTCATCTTTCTGGTACATAGGTACATACTTAAGCAATTTGGCGAACTTATCCAAATATTGTTGGACTGATACGGGCCCTTGACATAGATTATGGAATTTTGTCACCTTCTCATCAAAGAACAATTGAGGGAGCCACCTCTCTTGGAAGTGGTGAACAAATTGATCCCATGTGACCGTATCCCTGCTATACCCATTTTTTTCCTTGGTGTTGGTCCACCAACTAGCTGCCTCCCCTGTGAGTTGGTAGGAACCCCATAAAGCCTTGGTTGTTTTGCTAAAATCTCTTAGTTCAAAATACTTTTCCATTTCATTTAATCAATTCTCAACTCCTTCACCAATTTGCCTCCCATCGAACTTAGGAGGGGTGATTTTCTTTAGATCCTTGGAGAGTTCCAATATGTTATTTTATTTTCTATTACTCATCATATTCCCTTGATTGCTACCAGGTTTTCCATTTTCAGTACCACTTCAATTTTCAAAGTCATTATGCCTTGCCCTAAGGTCCTGCATTGAATGTTCCAAGAAGTTGATTTTATCTCTTTGCTTCGTTAGAAGGTTGATTATACCCTCGACCCCATCTTCATTATTTCTTGGGTTGTGTTGATCCTCTTCATGGTCTTCCTCATGGTTTTCTTCATGGTTTTCTTCATTGTTTTCTTCCCTTTGACTCCTAGTATGTCTTCCATTACCCCTTCCTCTTCTTCTTCCTCTTCCTCTTCCTCTAGCCATTCTAGGTTTTTACCTGAAAGTTAGATTATGTAGTTAGTTCTTGATTTAAGATTTTAAAATTTAATTTCTACCATTGCAAAACATTCCCTTAGTTGTATAAATTGAAGTGAGCACAAGGCCTAGATTTGAACCTTTGCTCTGATACCACATGTAATAACCCACCATAATTAACTAAACAAAATTGACCATTCTTTTTTTGTGTGTTTAATTTAATCATTATGTTTGATTCAATCGCATACTCTGGGCATCCATCCATTTGGATTAGGCATTCATCCATCTGGGATGAGCATCTAACCATACGGGTTAGGCATTTGTCCATACAGGACATAAGATTTCATCTATCCAATACGGGATAGGCATCTACCCATATGAGGTAGGCATCTATCCAATCGGGATAGGAGGTGCTCTGGCCAGAGACTTAGACTCATCGGGATTATTCAAGTCCTGAGCCACTCACTAAGTACTACACTCTTCTAATAGAAGTGCACCAAGGTCGCCGTCCTTAGGAGTAAATAAATAACATAATACAAGCTTGAATTCCACCTTGGAATTTGGCTTAAAGCCTCGGGAAGTCAAGCAAATCCATACGGGATTCCTTCCAAGTATGCATTGAATTACTTTTTCCTTTTTATTATACTTATATTTCAAGTTAGGATTCTATTCAATCCTTCTATACCAAGCCTAGACCCCACCCACGAACACCTGAGTATGAGGGACAACTTCATCCCAAGACTGCCTACATACCCATTTCGGCACGGGATCAAGGCATAAGGTATGTAGTTCTATTTTCTACTCTATGGTTTGATGTAAATTGATTAGTGGGTACGCAACCCTTTGTAGGGTCAATGTCCCAGATAGTTTCTCTATAGTTGCTACCCATGATGGTAGCGCTTAAGCAAGGGCTCAAGATGGCCTATTGCTTGTGGCCTAAAACAACTAGATCCTAATTCTTAACATAAGCGTCACCATTGACCAATTTTCAATCGACAACAATTCTTCGATATTAAATCAATTTTTATAAAAGCATTTCACTCATCATCCCTATAGGGGTTTACTATAGTTTAACTCAGCAAATGAAAGATCATTTTAGAATTATCTTATTAAATTATCGATCCAAGGGGGATTACCCACCCCTTGGATTTTAACTTCCAAGTGTCCCTTATTACTCCTCGACGATTTATAGTGACGATGCCACAGACTTCATTGATGTAGCTTTATTAGGCATTAAGTGCAGTAGTTAACATGACGGCATTACCCGTAAGTGTGACCAAGAGGCACCGTCTATACCAAACGCTACTATGTTTTGGTTTCCATCTTCCTTTATTTAGTTTTCTAACTATGAGCTATGAAAACATCATACTTGAAAACAATTACTAATTGAACGCACAAAATTTAATTGATTGAAATAACTACTTGAAATATAACTTGCATAACAATGACCATCATGAAACTTGCATATTAATAATTACATGTGTACTTGGATGAAAAATGTCAATAAATGTAATTACTCTACAAGTAATTTGCATGTTATAAGAATAGTGCAACTTGCATGAAAACATCAATAAATGTAATTAATCTATAAGAAATTTGCATGTTATAAGAATAGTGTAACTTGCGTGCATGATTAAGCAACCCAAAAATAGTGATTAATTTAGGCATTCGATTCAAATCATATCAATGTGAATTAATTGCTAAAGGCCAACTAAGTGCCCCAATGGATCTTAAATAGAATGAATAACTCTAATTAAAAGAATTTGATATAATATAATTTACGAATATAGAAATTTACCAAGGATAATTTAATTATGAATTTGCTACACAATAATCCCCAATATTTATGAAATTTTCTAAGTTAAATTCAACAACTTAAAATTTATACTAAGGAAAGAATTAACATTTCCTAAATTGCAATTAATAACAATTAAACTTAAAATTTAAACAAAAATAATTATTAGCAGTTACCTTGAAATTTAACCCCAAAGTAATTACTAAAAATTCTAAATTTTAAATTAAAAAGAATATATATAAAAAAACTAATTACAAAAATAAAATAAGCGAATTTTTTTTATTTTAATAGTAAATAGGGGGGAGGTGGGGACCACGGGTCCCATCACCCCTGCGGTCCTGCATGTGCAGGCCTGCAAGGTTGAGGGGACACTGTGGTCCCCTCCACTCCCCTGCGGCCACTGTTGTGACAGTGACTGCAGGGGTGGTGGGGGGTACCACTACCCCGGTGGTTACAATACCCGCCACCCCTATATGCCACTGATATTCATTCAAATATTTTCGAAGACCGTGCCATTATAATTACATGCAACATTAATATATTTTAACATTTGGAATAAATTTAATATATGTATATATATATATGGTTTCATATTCCCAATTACTTAATGATATATAAAAACAAAAGAGAATTTATTTATGAAAATAAGAACATGGATAAAATAGATGATCAAACAATTGTTTTAGATTAATTTTACACTAATAGGAGGTTAATATTTACAGAGAGATAGAGCTTATTCCAGTATTCGTAGGGAGGAAGTTTATTTCCAGATTTCACAGGGGAATTGTTTATTTCCAGTATTTGTTTCTAGTATTCATAGGAGGATTTTATTCAACTAATATTCACAGAGATTCAACCAATATTCACAGAGAGATTTTATTCAACTCATTTCACAGAGAGATCTATTTAACTAATAATCACAGAGAGATTTAAAATACTCATACAGAGATTTAAAATAATCACAGAGAAATTTAAAAATAATCACAGAGAGATTTAAAATACTCACAGAGAGATTTAAAATACTCACAGAGAGATTTTAAAATAATCACAAAGAGATTGAAGAATGAGATTTGATTTCCATTCGAAGAACCAGAGAAATGAATTAGAGGGAAGAAATAAAGACTCAAATCACATAAGGAAGAATTTTAATCTCAGAAAAAGAGATTTAAACAAATGAAGGAATATGATTTTCTTTTTGCTAAAATCTTTGGAAAGAACAAAAAGCAAGATCATGTGCATATTTTCTTAAGGGAAATAAAATAAATAAATAAACTATCTTTTACATGCACTATATGAAAGCATTATCATTATTATTTATCCCTAAATAAGAGATTTACAATCTAAAATTTCTTTATATAAAGGAAGATCTATAACTATATTTTTTGATATTATGAATTCCTCATAAGTGAATGTAGAAAAAAACAACAAGGAGAGAACCTAGTTTATCGAGCTTGATGTTGAATCCACTAGCTATCCTTATGATCCTTCATTGCAACTTGAGAGAAATCCTTCAAACAACAACTTTAAATTCTTGCAACAAAAATGAGACTACCAAAGAAGATCTACTTCTAAAACTTGGGAAATTTCTTCAAAACATAATCAACTCCCTTCTTTGAAACTTGCATACAATTTTATAAGAAAAATCCCTCCATTCCACTATCTAGAAAATTTAATTAAAAAGGAGATTCTTTACCAATTTTGGACTTCATGCAAATTGATTAAACTTAGTGGGGGAGTTACATGCAAGGTGGTGGAGAATCCTCTCGAAGCTTCTTATTCTTCCTACAACATGTGCCATAATCTTCAGTGCCTTTCAAGTATCTAAAAATTCTTTTGATTGTCGTCATATGTGTTTCCTTAGGATCTGCAGAGAATCTTGCAACAATACCTACTGCATGTGCTATATCTGGCCTGTTGTGAACAACATATTGTAGTTTTCCAATCATGGATCAGTAGAGTGTCTCATCAACAGATGCAGATTCATCATTCTTTGATAGTTTACAGTTGGTAGTCATAGGAGTACTTACTAGTTTAGAATCCTTCATTCCAAATTTCTTCAAGATTTCCTTTATGTACTTGGATTGAGTAATGAAAATCTCATTTTTTATTTGCAGTATCTATAAACCTATAAAATACTTTATCTCACTGATTAATGACATCTCAAATTCTTTGCTCATTTCATTTCCAAAGTTCTTGCATAAAGAGTCATTTCCACAAAATATAATATCATCAACAAATATGGCTAAGATTAGTATTCCATTTTCATCATTCTTCATGTACATGTTGCTGCTCTCATTTGTCCTTATAAAACGAATCTTAATCAAATAAGAGTGCAATCTCTCATACCATGCTCTAGGTGCTTGTTTCAGACCATATAAAGCTTTGTTCAATTTACATACCTGATCTTTATTATTGTCTTCAACAAATCCTTCAGGTTGTTCAATGAAAACTTCTTCTTCTAATATTCCATTTAGAAATGCAGATTTGACATCCATTTGATATACCTTGAAGTTCTTGAAAGCAGCATATGCCAACAATGTTCTTACTCCTTCAAGTCTAGCAACAGGTGCAAAAGTCTCACCATAATCAATTCCTTCTTCTTGGGCATAACCTTTGCAAACTAATCTTGCTTTGTTCCGAATGACCTCCCATTTTTCATTTAGCTTGTTTCTGAAGATCCACTTTATACCAATTACATTTTTGTCCTTCAGTCTTGGGACCAGTGTCCAATTGTCATTCTTCTTGATTTGATCAATCTCTTCTGTCATAGCATTTATCCAATCTTCACTGTTAAATGCCTCTTTCACTATTCTCGGTTCAAATTCAGATATCAAACATGTGTTCTGTCTCAGTTTGTTCCTTGTCATCACTGGATCATCCTTATCTCCTATAATCTGACTTGGTGCATGATGTCTTCTGACATACTTGGCTAATACAGGCTCGGTAGGCTCTGTATGATCTTCTTCATCACTCAGTAACTGGATATTTTCTTCATTTTCTTCAACAGTTATCTCGGTAGGACTTCTCAGTTGCACATAGACAAATTCATCATAGTCTTCTGGTTCTTTGGAATTTCCTTCATCATTTCTTTCTACAAATTCATCAATTTTCACGTTTGCACTTTCTACTATTTTTTTAGATGATTTGATCAGACATTTAAATGCTTTTCTTCTAGAAGAATATCCTAGAAATGTTCCTTCTTCACTTATCTGATCAAACTTGTCATTTCTATCATCTTTATGAACATAGCATTTACTTCCAAAGATCTTAACATAACTTACATTAGGTTTCTTGTCATACCAAATTTCATAAGGTGTCTTCAAAGTACCTTTCTTCAATTGAACTCGGTTCAAGGTGTAAACAGCTGTGCTTATTGCTTCTCTCCAAAATGTTTGTGGAACTTTCTTTTCAATCATTAGTGTTCTAGCATAATCCACAATAGATCTGTTTCTTCTTTCAGCTATTCCATTCTGTTGTGGAGTTCTTGGTGCAGAGACTTGTCTTTTTATACCATGATCATTGCAAAATAGGTTGAACTCATCAAATGTGAACTCTCCTTCTCTATCTAATCTAAGACATTTTAGTTGTCTTCCTGTTTCATTTTCAACTCTAGCCTTGTACCATTTAAACATTTGAAAAGCTTCTGATTTTTCTTTTAAAAACATTACTGACATCATCCTTGAATAATCATCCACAAATAATATGAAATATTTATCACCATAATAACTTTGAACTTTCATAGGACCACAAAGATCAGTGTGCACAAGATCTAAAATTCCCTTAGAAGTGTAGGAATTACTTGTAAAGCTTGATCTTGTCATCTTACCCATCTGGCATCCTCGGCACATAGCGTTCTCAGGTTTTTCAAGACTCGGTAGACCTCTTACTCGATGCTTCTTACTTATTTTGATCAAATTATCAAAATTAACATGACAAAACCTTTTATGCCATAACCAGGTATCATCAATCTTTGCATGCAAACACTTATTGTGAGTTGAGTCAAGGTGAAATATATTACCTTTTGTTTATGTCTCAGTAGCAGCTAACTTTCCATTCTTGTCATGAACTTTGACAATTCCTTTCTGAAATTCTATTCGGTAACCTGTGTTGTTTAGTTGTGCTACACTCAACAAATTGTATTTCAAACCTTCAACCCAATAAACATCATTGCATCTTGCATTATCAAGAAGTGTTATGGGTCCTTTACCTCTTATCGGACATGGTGCATCATTACCAAATAGAACATAGCCTCCATCATAATCTTCTAACATAACAAACTTGTGTTTATCTCCTGTCATATGATGTGAGCATCCACTATCTATAATCCAAGAATCATTAGTGTTTATGTGAGATATAAGGGATTTTTCTTCATACCTTTCTTCATCTGATCCATCCTTGATAGCCACATAAACAACTTCCTCTGTATCAGTCTCATTTGATTTATCATCGTTAGATTCCTCATCAGCAATTAAGCATGTCTTTCTATCTCTTCTTCTGAAGTCTCGGTGTCCTCTGTAATGGTTATCTTTCTATCTGTCATCTCGGTAATCTCTCTTTTCAGTGATATCTTTGTCAAGACAGTTAGAAGCCATATGTCCAATCTTATCACAATTGAAACATTTCAAAGGTAGTTTTCCTTTATACTTACCTTTGCCTCTCAGTAACCTTTTGGCCAATAGTGCTTCAAATTCTTCTTGCTTTCTGATTTCTTCATACAGTTTGTGTACTTCTTCCATGTTCTTCTGAAATCTTTCACTTGCTCCACTGTGATCTCCTTCAGAGTACTTATACTTTCTTTCATTGTAATCATTAGATTCATTCAGATAAAAGAACTAAATGTAGATTCAACTTTATTTACCGATGACCCACTGTTATCAAAATTACTTAACTCAAATGCATGTAGCTTACCAATAGTAGCATCCAAAGAAACTGGCATATTAGGTACAGACCTCAATTCATTGATTGCAGAGACTTGGATTGCATAGGCAGGTAGAAGGGTTCTTAACAACTTACTTGTTACATCCTTTTCTTCAATAGTTCCTCCTGCTCCTTTGATTTGATTTACAATCTCCTTTAGTCTTGTACTGTATTGGGTTATGTTCTCACCTTCATTCATCCTCATAGATTCAAGTTGTCCTCTTAAACTATCTACTTTTTCTCTTTGAACATGTTCATCTCCTCCATATACAAATATGAGCTTAGTCCACATTGCCTTTGCATCAGTACATCCTTCTATATCATTAAACTCTGAGTCGGTCAATGCAGATGTTATTTCAATCATTGCTTGAGTATGTTCTTGCTTCGCCTTTATTTCTTCCATAGTCAATGGATAGGTGCTCGGTGCAACAAAATCATTCTCCAGATAGTATATAGCATATTCTCCAACTCCTGAGAGATGTAGCTTCATCCTTTTCTGCCATGTAGAGAAACTTGACTTGTTCAGCTTCGGTGCATCCCTCTTATACATCTTTGGATCTTTAACTCAAGTGCCTTTAAACTTTCCTTTCGAAGTCAAAAGCTCTGATACCAATTGATAGTTCTGATACTTATTATAAGTACAGATCCAATAGCCAACAAGATGAGAGGGGGGGGTGAATCATACAAACTTAATCATCCATAAAAACATCAGATTCAACCTCGGTAACATATATATCAGTCATATAACCAAAAACTGTCAAACATGCAAACTCAAAAGCATATGAACAATATAAACCTCATAACAACAGATTTAACATGGAAACCCAAATAGGGAAAAACCACTGTGGGATTTTAGACCCACTAAGAAATATACTCTTCTAGAGTATGCTCGGTTAAAAGCAAATCCTATTAAAGATTACAAACACATTGCTAGATTTGATCCGGTTAAGGGATTTCCCTCAAATCTGTTAGGATCTTCACTTTGTTAAAGTGACCTTGTCAAAGGATTTCAAACACTCAATCAAAATGTCACCTTGCTAGAGGATTTACATATAAGACTGTTAAGTCCACTCAGTTAAGAGATTTTCTGTCACTTTCACAAAATAACAGTAATAAAAATCTATCTACAACTTCACATCTAAAATGCTAAAGCATATTCCTATTTGTTCAATACAATCTAGACATAGAACTAATCTTGTCTATCTGCTAGGCATCAATACTCTGTTATTCTAACAAGTCTTCAAGCTTCTGTGCTCGGTAATCACTATGTAGCATCCCTGTGCATACACTTGCCCACATCCATTGTTTATCAATAGTTTCCTATTTATAAACAATCTTCTAACCGCTTAATCTCCTTGATCACATTTCCCATGATCAATCATAACCATCAGATCTTCAATCTTGTCCAGGTTCAATGTATCTTTCGATCTGAAAACGTTTTACCCCACCTTGGACATTGTGTTAGGGTAATGCGATTCAATCTGAGTTGTAGATCTTCCTGTCGACTTTCCATTGCCTTAGATTCGTTAAGAAACTTCTTCCATGGCTTACCAATCATTGATTTGCTCCAGCTCATCAGCTTCTTTCATTAAATATCACATGTAAACATTTAATGCATTCTGTTATAGCTCGGTTGTAACTCGGTGAATACTAAACTTCACTCGGTAGACATTCTGCCTTCATTAACCGATAGCGATAACCTTAGGGTTTATTGACTAGGTTCCTTAGGGTTTACCGACTAGGTTCTTTGCCTAATAACATAGTATAGTATTAACCTTTACATTTTACAACATATGTATGATGTTAAAAAAATCTAAAACATCAAGATCTCATCATTGTCTGACTCGGTAGTAGTTGCCCATTGAATAACTTATCCCCTTATTCATCATATCCTTTCCTGTGTCTTTTACCGACTTCTTTATAATCTTCATATCATACTTCTCAAGCTATGGCAACATCATACTGAATTAGAAAATCAATTTCTTGACATCAATGACAAAATAATAATATCAAGATAGTAAAACATCTTTAATCAGTTATGTCCATAATCATCAACAACCTTCTCAATATCCTTATTGAAATGTCAACAATCTTTCATTGTCTGTTATAATGTAATATTGCCAACAAGTTCATTCTTGCCTCTATGCTTGGGGGGAAAGAATCTTATCCTATTTTTTCTTCTCTATATCTAAAGTTTTAATATTCCCTTTAGGGGTTGCATTTTTCATAATTTGATGTCCTTTCTTACATGGAATGGTATTTCTCTTATGACTAATCTCTCCTTAGGTATGTGATCCTTCATCTAAAACTCTCTCTTCCTTCATTTAAATATCACCTCTTCTTTAGAGTGGTATTTTACATATATTAATGTATTTTCTTGCATTCAATATTCCTTCATGTGATTATATTGTACATTTTCTTATGTATAATCTCTCCTTAGAGGTTGTGTAATTATTTTCATAGTCCCTACGCTTGGGGGCATTGATCTTTCCTACAATTTCTAAGGATCCACTTTTATTTTTTTGAGTGGTGTTTTCTTATGATTTTATACCGTTCCTTGTGTGAAGTTGTTTGTTTTCTCAAAGATTCTCTCATATGGAACAAGTGTTTATCCTTGTCTACAACCTCTTCTTCACTTGTTAATGTATATCCGTTACAAGCAAATCCTTTTCTTTGGGTCAAAAGTGTTTCATCATTCATCAAGAATCCCTTTTTACTAGCAATAAGAGGAAGGTAGGCAATCTGGTTCCCCTTCCTTTCTTTTGGTAAAAAATTTTATGTTTGTTCAAGAACTCCTCTTGGAGGTAGATGCCTTTTTGAGAAAAAATCTCTTTTCCTCCAAGGATCCTCTCTACACTTGATGAAAGATGAATTTATAAAAACTAAAAAAAAGATTTCAAAGGGACAATATTTCAATCAAGGAATTTGCCAAAAAAACAAGGAAACAAATTAGGACTAGATCTAGCACTAAAAACACCAAATCTAGACAAAACCCTAAATAAAAAATTGCATGGATTATGTAAGAATTAGGAATCATAATAAATACAAATGAGAATGATATCTATTTGCAAGAGATCGCATTTCACAGGCATAACCTCACACCAAACTACAGGTAAGATGATCCATGCTAGTTGATTTCCCAACATAGGCCTTGAGCCCATTCTTTCAAGAGGGAGATAACAACACCCTAATTTATGTTTATACTTAATTAATGCATCCTTACATACTAGAAGGGAACAAAAAGGCATGTAAACTATTTTACGGAATGTTGTGTTTCACAATTTCTCTTGCACTCCATGAGCAAGATGTGCTAGATGATTAATAAATTTAAAAATATTATAAAACTTTTTTACAAATATCATTCTCTACAAAGTTGTAGATGACTTAATTTCAAACTTGGAAATCCATGTGTTTTCTTATATTGGGAGATTGCAATTCTCTACTATATCCTATAAAAGCGAATAATAAGCCACAAAATGTGCTAACTTCTCAACAACTTTGCTTCTCTAATTTTTAAAATTCATATTAATAGAAATAAAAGTTAATTTATAATTCCTAAACTAAATTTATTTGAATCACCCGCTAAACACTACCCCTCGGATATAACTCCATGGCAAGAACTAATAAATGGTCCCAAAAAATAAATATAGTTCTATGCTCACCAAAATTTAAGATATATAAAAAAAACCTAATCATCTAATCTAAATTAAACTCAATTAGAACTCTATAACTAAAAGATCGCAAGAAAAAATTGTTGCAACATTTATTTTATATTATTAGATATGCATATCATGCATGTCATTTAGAACACACACCTCTTATTTTTAAATAATGCTAATGATAGATGGCTTAAAGGTCATATTATCAATAACAGTATAAAATTAGATGAGGGGCATGTTTTATCTCAGTTGGCTTCATGTCAATATATACAAGTGATTATTTAAAATTAATATTTTTGGTCAATCAAAATTTGGCATGAAGTATGATTGGAACTAGTTTTGAAGATTGAATATTTTTTATATCTAATCTCTTGATTTTAAACAATCTCAAACTGATTATGTCTGCCTTTTTCCCAATCAAAATTGCCTCTTTCCTTCTTGCCACCACATTCATTTCAAGCATTCTATATAAGATGTTATGCAGAAAAAAAATTACAATTATTTCATATAAATTAATTAAATAAATGTAAATAACAAATTACAAATTAATTTAGATTAAATTAGTTGGGTTGAGTAGATATATAAAAAATATTTTAAAACTAAATCTAGAAGATAGCTGTAATTAGTTTAAAAATATTACTGCAAAATATCAATGATATCATTTTAAACTCATTTATCACAAATACAACAATTAATACTTTTAGTCTAGAAAATGTTTCAAATTGTGAACAATCTAAGAAATAGTTTAAGTTTGAATCCATTGAGTTTAAAAATGAGCATCATGTCCTTGATGTGTGAGAATAACTTGGGTTGCATGAGAAATCATCATTAGAATGTGTATAGAGATTTGTTTTCCTTTGTCCTTCTTATTTATCTCACCTTCATTGCATTCCACATGACCACTACTCTTGAAGGTGTTTCATCCAACAATTCTTACATCTTCTTACACTTGAAATTTCTTGGAGAAATTGGTCAAACAAATTGCACATATTTATTGTAGGTTAATATTTCTTGACACATTTTGCCAAATAATTCACTTGCATTTATTATATTCATAGGAGTTAAATGAGAATTAATTTGTTAGCTTGATTTCATATTTATAGGTGATTTAATATCTATTAGGAAAATGGTGTCTCAATCTTGCAATAGTAAAAGGTTACTATTGATAAATGAGTGTGGGGGAGTTGAAAGGAACGATACCCCCCTTGTAGAGTCGAAGGGGATGGCCTCCCTAGTGGGAGGGTCTAGGAGCAACACACCCCAACGATGGATTTTGGGGACAATGCCCTTGAAGCCACATTTTATGTATAATTTATCATTGTAAATCTTGACTATTCATCAATAGGTCATAGATCTAACGGTGGATATTTTGTGCATTTTGTTTTCTCTAAAAAGAAACCCTATTGTATGAGTGCATTATATTATGGTTGTGCATTGTGATGTATTTAAAGAGTGTAATGGCTATTGAGTTGCCTCTAGACCTATGTTGGTAATACTCGTATAAGAAGCTTGTTTTGCAAGTATATTGTAATTTGTTGTTGATTTTTAAATTATGTATTGGGTTACTTTTGGAGTGTGAGATTTTTCTCTCAAAAGGGTTTTCCCCATGTAAATAATTGTGTTGTGGTATGCATGCTATTTATGTTTATTTCTATTAAGTTTGTGTAACTATTGTAGAGATATGTAATTTTTTTTGCATTGCCCTCCTCTCATGATTAGCATAGGAAGTTGTTTCACTACTTAACTTCCTTACAACTGGTATCAGAGCTTGATCACCTTTGTTTTTAGTTGTGAGTTATTGGATTTTTTTAACTAATTCATATTCGAGTAGGAGCTTGTGTAGAATATACATTTTGATCTTGTTGGCGGAATTTTCATATGGAAAGTTTGTCGAGGAGAATAGAGGTGGAGAATTTTTTTGGAAGTATTTTTAATTTGTAGAATTTGAAGATGGTGGATATGCTAATAGATCGAGATCCGAAGGATATTGGTGATGATAAGCTCTCAAGACCTATAGATCTTATTACAACTACTCTATATGATGTTATAGATCGTAAAGCCAGTGGTCTAATTAGATTGTGCTTGGAGTTAAGGTGTACTTGGGTGAAGATTCTCATTTAGATATTGTTAGTTGAGGTAAATTTAGATTCAAATTTCCTAATGGTAGAGTAAAAAGAATAAGTGGTGTGTTTCATATCCTTGGATTAAAACAAAATTTGTTACATATGAGAAAACTAATAGATGTAGGTGTGCGGGTAGTATTTCTTGATGCAAGATGTTAAATGGTTAGAGGTGTTATAATGATTGCAAGAGGTTCCAAATTTGGCACATTGTATAAGCTAGAAGCATCCACTATTATGTGTAATACCTCTTATATGAAAGTAGAATCTATTCATACTTTGTTGGAAGATGTGAGGCTTTCACCTTCAACAAATGGACATGGGTTTTGGATACCTAAGGGTGCTCATTCTTCTTAACCAAAGTTACTTGTAGAGAAGACTATGTTATAGCGCCATAGGCTTGATCACATTAGAGAAAAGGGTCTACGGACCTTGACAAATAAAAACCATAAACCTTGTGGTCTATTGGATCTTATTCATTCTGATGTGTTTGATCTTGTAAATGTTACTTCCATGGGAAAATCCACATATTATGTTTCATTTATTTATGATTTGAGTAGGACATGGTTATATTTTATAAACAGTAAATCTTAAGTTTTTTTATCAATTTAAAATATTTAAAGCAATGGTTGAGTTGTAGACTGGAAAGAAAATAAAATGTTTTAGGACTAATAATGACAGTGAATTTTTCTCTAATGATTTTGATAGATTATGTAAATAATGTGGAATTAATAAACAAAAGACAACTTTGTATGAATTCCAAAATAGAATGCAGTTGCATAAAGACTAAGCAAGTTACTAATGGAGAAGGCTAGGAGTATGCTGAGTCATGATGGTTTAGACCAAGAGATTTGGGCTAAAGTTGTTTCCACTACTTGCTACCTAATTGACAAGTCTCCTACATTGGCTCTTGTTGATAAAATTCTTATGGAGGCATCATCGGGTCATAAGACTTCACTAAGACATCTTAGAGTTTTTGGTTGTGAGGCATATGCACATGTGCCAAATGAGAAGTGAACAAAGTTGGAGAAGAAGTTTGTGAAAAAACTACTTTTTGAGGGAGATGGAAAATCAATAAAATTTTATTAAAAAAAATTGAATAAAATATATTTAGAATCTATAAACAAGATGTTACAAATCACTAGTTTACATCATCTTCAAATTCTTAATGGTTTAAAAGTTATAGGTGTTGGAAAGTGAAGGTTTTCTTCAAAATGTTCATCTAAGTGTCAAAGTTGGTCAAAAAGTGGGAACCAGTATTGTGAGTTCACCCTAGTAGAAGTGCTTTATATTTGTAGACTTGAGATAATTGGGAAATTCACTTAAAAAGGAACTCCAATAACTATTAACTCTTATAAGTAATTTACGTGAAAATTAATACATTGCATTTGACATAATTTTAAGACATTATGAATTTCATACTAATGATGAACCATTTCATATGACCATGTAAGGAATCATTGGAATAGGTAAATCTCAATCAATTAATTATACTAGGCGTGCAATAAATATATCAGTGATTTATAGAGAAACTCACTTGACTCCTCTTGTACCAACAGAATTTACAATTTTAATGTGTGTGTCATTCTACCTCATGCGCCATTAAAAAATTATATTAATATTATTTAGCCTTTGAGTGATTAATCATTATCTAGTATATAAGATTAAATGAATCATATTCAATGTTGAAGTGAATTTTATAGTTGCCAAATTCATTTTTGATATCAACAAGTTGTCAAATGCAATGTATTAATTTTCACATAAATTCCTTACATGGTCATATGAAATGGTTCATCATTCGTATGAAATTAATAATGTCTTATAATTATGTCAAATGCAATGTATTAATTTGCACGTAAATTACTTACAAGAGTTAATAGTTATTAGAGTTCCTTTTTAGGTGAATTTCCCAATTATCGTGTCTACAAATATAAAGCACTTCTACTAGGGTGAACTCACAATACTGGTTCCCACATTTTGACCAACTTTAACACTTAGATGAACATTTTGAAAAAAAACCTTCACTTTCCAACACCTATAACTTTTAAACCATTAAGAATTTGAAGATGATGTAAACTAGCGATTTGTAACATCTTGTTTATAGATTCTAAATATATTTTATTCAAATTTTTTTTAATAAAATTTTATTGATTTTTCCATCTCTCTCAAAAAGTAGTTTTTTATAGCAAACATCATTTTTTTAAGAGTGATGTGCATCCTGAAACGCATAAATTTTTTTCTAAAATTGATAAAAACTTAATTATTTTGAATTTTCATTTGTAATATTAATACCGAGAGCATGCAATTTGTTTGATATTGATATGTTGAATATTTTTCATTTTATTAAATTTTGAAGTCCAGCTAATTATAATTTAGGTATAGGTGTACATTTGAACACATAACTTGTTCTATATATCAAAATTAAATTTATTTTTTTTTGTTAGAAAGAAGACATCAATACCTATTGCATAGATATTTTTCAGATTTTTTTTTAATTAGTCCATGAATTTGACTACAAAACTACACAATTGAATCCTGATAGAAATATCATAATTTGACTTGCTATGAAAAATTATCAGTTGACGAGCTAAAAGGGCTCAATAATGAATGATTTTTAAGGCACAACAATTGCTAAAGATTTTGCTATTGGGATGGCAATCTAAGTAGGCTTAACCTTTGAGAAACTCCATAGTTGAGTGTGCTTGAGTATAAATAGCACTAGGATGGGTGACCTCTTGGGAAGGCCCAATGCTTCACTTATGTAAGCATCACCTAGATGCAATGAATGCTAACTATACCATTCATTCTCATGAGAGATGGGTTCTTGTGAACCAGTACTGATGAAATATGGGTCAATAAATTTTAATAGAAAAGCCACACAATTCAACCCTGATAACAATATCATAATTTGACTTGTGGAAAATATCTCATACTTATCAATTAATGAATTGAAGGGGCTCTATAATGAATGGTTAATAGATAAAAGGGCGAAGAGATATGGATATAGAGGTCTAGGAAGAGAGGGGGGGAGTGGTGGATTGATTGATAGAAGGAGCCATGTCTAGAGATAGAGGGGGAGAGAGGAAGAGAAAGATAAATAGATAGAGAGATAGAGATGATGGTATGATGAAATAATAACTATCTGGTAGAATACTAAGAGGGGGGGTGAATCAGTATATTGAAAAATTGATACAAAGTTCCCAAACTCAAACTCAGTCAAACAAAGTAAACATATCTTAGTCAAGATCAATATTCATAGGAATACTTGGCATTAACCAATTTAACTGTTATGACAACTTTTAACAGTAAACACCTTCAAACTTTTAAACATCAACAATGCTTAATCTTAACTCAACAAGTTCATCTCTCAATGCTTATACTTAACATGCCTTATCAGAAGTTAATCAAATTATCAAATAAGATTACAACCACAAAAGCATTCACCACTTGACACAAATGTTTATACATAGAAAACCGAATAAGTAAAAACCACTATTAGATGGGACTCACAAGGATAGCTATCTGAACTCTTTTGAAATTCGCCATGTTAGGAGACAAAGACTGTTAGAGATTTACAATAAGTCTTGTTAAGAACTAATTCAGGTTAGGAATCACTCGGTTAAGGGATTTACAAATATGCCTTGTTAGAAGCACAATACCCTGTTAGGAGTAACCTCACTGGAGGATTTAAGAATCCAAGCTAATGGAGCACCTTGTTAGAGGATTTAATGAGTAACCAAGCTTGTTAGAGCTTACCCGCTTAAGGGATTTTACTTCTGCTGTAATTTTTAGAAAACAACAGATTTTCTTGATCTGTCTGAGTAGCACTATCTTTGCTTGATCAAATCCTTCTAAGCTTCAATCTGCCTTCACTCAAAGTGCAAATCCATTCACTAGTTGGGCAACCACACACTCAACAGGTTTTCTATCAACCTTGCCAACAACCTTCACAAACAACTTCATCGACCTTAAATACAAATCAATTAGGTTGGTAAGACAACAAAAACCTAATTCTCATCATTGAGATTACAAACAAGTCGGTTCAATCTTGACCGTTAGAAATCATGACAATCTCTTCACATTCTTCAAGACAATTCCAGTCGCTCCATGATCACCACTCCATTGGACTTTGCAACTCATCACACATTGTGCATTAAATGCAATCCACTTTGCTCCTTCCCTAGACAATAAGCAAACATGCCAAACCAATTTGAATTTATCCTCATATAGTGATTACACATGTCTCCATCATTACCGCTCATCAGATAATAAACCAACAAACTTTGATCAGTTAGGGTTTAACAGTTGATAGGGTTTACCAGTTACATTACATAGAAAGGTTTAACTCTTTACACCAGTTCGCCAGTTCAACTCACAAACTTTACATACACCTGTTACAACATCTTCTACTAGTCTCTTCTTTACCGGTTACAAGCCAATATCAAAAAAAAAAAATCAGCAATAACATGAATACCATTTACCGATTCAATTGACATCAATGACAACATATCATTAATGCAATCTTTATGCAAAATGTCATTAAACTCAAAATGCCAACAAGAGAGAATTAGAAGGATAGATAAAGATAAAGATGGAGAGATATAGAGGAGGAGGGAGAGGGAGAGATATAGATAGATATAGATGATGAGATAGAGAGATGGAGAGACCGAAGTATAAGAAGATATATGGGAGAGAGAGAGAGGGGGGGGGGTGATATATAGAGAGAGGGGACAGTTGGAGAGATAGATAAAGATTAAAAAAAAGTGATATATAGAGAGAGGGATATATAGATAGAGAGAGAGTTCATGAAAGATGGGAAGATAGAGATAGAGGGGGAAAGAGTAAAGGATAAAGAGGTGATACTATACTAATAAATATTTAAATCTAACATATTCAAACCATAGTCATTTAAGTAAGCAGTATCTGCTCAATTTAAATATTAAATTGTGTAATGGTAAAAAATCAATGTCATTTCTATATTTTACTCATGTTTACAAGTAATCAAACATTTTGATTTCACATAAATATAGTGAAAAATAATTAAAATAAATTTCTAAATTAAATATAAATTAAAATTTAAAATAGAATAAATTAAATGCAAAGTTAGAATATATCAAAATCCAAATAATAGTTTTAAACAATTAATAACACATATTAAACTTATTAAGTTAATAATTAAATAAAAAATAAATTATTTCTTTATTTAATTAAAATTGAAATATTAAGAAAATTAATATATTACAAATAAAACCATGCTTTAAATAAAATATTAAAAATAAAAATTACTAGTTAAATATAAAATTAAAGTATTTTAATAAGGTAAATTATTATTTTTAGATTACATATAATTGAGTAAATAAACACTACTAATATTAGTACTTATCTTTTACGATTTTATATTAATATATTAAAAAAAAAAAAAAAAAACATTAAATTTTACAAAAGAAAATCACAATACTTTTTCAAATACCTATATTCTATCTTCACATGCTCTTAAATGCATTTAAATAAAATTAATAATTTTTCATTGAAATCTTTAAATGAAAAAACTTTAATGACTTCTTTACAAATTAATAAATAAAAAATAAAAAATTATCAACTTAATTTAAAATTTCTAACATCCCAATATTTAGCATTGACATTCAATTCAATTATATTTTATTTCTAAATAAGTGATTTTAGTAATTACATCAATTTCTTGAACTTACTTTTAAAAATATATAGTATGAAAGTAGGTGTCCATTATATGTCAATTGAATGCAATATTAAGGCCAAAGTAATTACTTATTTAATAAAGTAAATAGCCAAGTTTGAATTGTTTTGTGGGAATCTGTAATTTGACTAAATAGAAAAAGAAAATAAAGTTGGCAATAAGCTACATCAATTGACAAAAAATTGTAAGAAATAAAGTTTGACACCAGAATGTTTTATAACAATCATTTTTTATAATCTATAGTGTCTACTTTTATCCATGTGCACTATACTTCCTAATTTTTTTTGTTGAGTTTTTGAATTTATTTTAAACCTATGTAATTAATCAATCTATACATTTACAACCACATGTCAATCTAATGTAAATATAATTTTATCATGTTTGAATATAGGATAAGCGTACTAGTAATCATTATAAGTAAATTTGTGCACCTACAAATGCGACTTAACTGCTTATAGCTATTGTTTTGGCTTCTAGATACTAACGATGCATGCTATAGGATCTGTTATGCACACAAGGGTTAAAAAGTACACATTTCAAAGTGTCACCCAATACCTGCTTAAAGATGCCCAATAACCGTGCACTTAAAATTGACAATAATTATGCACAAATGTCCCAGAAGCCGTGCACTATGAGTACCAGTAAAGGTGCACAAACGGGTCAATTATGGTCCAAAAATGCTAAAAAATTAGCGGCTACCGGTACATGTGAAATTTATTAATGGGCTTTTAGTTATCTATTTTTTGGTTTTTTAAAAGTTAATAATTAAGAGGTTGAATATGCAAGAAATGAATGGTTATTAAAACATGAATGATAACTGATCTTCCCCTATCATAGAAGCATGGTTTTGAAAAAATGTCCGACCAAACTGATTTTTCCTACAAAACTTTTGTAGTTTAATCAATCACAATTTCAGAAAATGTTCAATAATTCTTAATGGTTCCAATTTTTTTAAAAATGAAAAATTAGGCCGTGAAATGCATTTAGTATCCAGTCCCCCACAACAAGAACATCATCTTGGTCCCTAAATAAGAGCTATAATACAAGCGATAATAGTATAGATGATAATACGGTGAATAAACATCACTTAGAATGCATACTACCATATAAACACTACAGTAAGACTAAGCATAGACACTTTGTCATTGTCGTCTTTGAGAAACACAGATAGTGATATGGAAAAATTCACAGGATGGTCATATTTATAAAAATTTATGCCACAAACTATTACTTGAATTCTTGTCTATAATTGATTTTGTCTTCCTTCTAGTTGAGTCCACGTCATTTTAAAAGTAAATCTAGAAGATAGGTGTAATTAATTTTAAAAATAATACCGCAAAATATCAATGATATCAGTTTAAACTCATTTATCACAAATTCAACAATTAATGCTTTCAGTCTAGAAAATGTTTCAAGTTGTGAACAATCTAACAAATAGTTTAAATTCGAATCCCTTAAGTTTAATAATGAGCATCATTTCATTGATTTGATAAATTATCACTAGAATGTGTATAGAGAATTGTTTTCTTTTGTTCTTCCTACTTATCTCACCTTCATTGCATTCCACACAACCACTACTCTTGAAGGTGTTTCATCCAACAATTCTTATATCTTCTTACACTTGAAATTTCTTTGAGAAATTGGTCAAACAAATTGCACATATTTATTGTAGGTTAATATTTCTTGACACATTTTGCCAAATAATTCACTTGTTTTTATTATATTCATAGGAGTTTAATGAGAATTAATTTGTTCGCTTGATCTCATATTTATAGGTGGTGTAATATCTATTAGGAAAATGGTGTCTCAACCTTGGAATAGTAAAAGGTTATTATTGATAAATGAGTGTGCGGGAGTTGCAATGAAGTATACCCCCCTTGTAGGGTCAAGGGGGATGGCCTCCCCAGTGGGAGGGTCTAGGGGCCATGCACCCCAACAAGATATTTTGGGAACAACACCCTTGAAGCCACATTTTATGTATAATTTGTCATTGTAAATCTTGACTATTCATCAATAGGTCATAGATATAACGGTGGGTATTTTGTGCACTTTGTTTTCTCTAAAAAGCAACCCTATTGTATGAGTGCATTATATTATGGTTGTTCATTGTGATGTATTTGAAGAGTCTAATAGGTATTGAGTTGCCTCTGGACCTCTATTGGTAATACTCCTATAAGAAGCTTGTTCTGCAAGTATATTGTAATTTGTTGTTGATTTTTAAATAATATATTGGGTGACTTTTGGAGTGTGAGATTTTTATCCCAAAAGGGTTTTCCCCATGTAAATCATTGTGTTGTAGCATGCATGCTATTTATGTTTACTTCTATTAATTTTGTGTAATTATTGTAAAGATATGTATTTTTTTTGCGTTGCCCTCCTCTCATGATTAGCGTAGGAAGTTGTTCCACTACTTATCTTCCTTACAACTGGTATCGGAGCTTGATCACCTTTGGTTTTAGTTGTGAGTTGTTGGGTTTTTAGAACTAATCCATATTTGAGTAGGAGCTTGTGTAGAATATACCTTTTGATCTTGTTGCAGGAATTTTCATATGGAAAGTTTATTGAGGAGAATAGAGGTGGAGAAGTTTTTTGGAAGTAATTTTGAGATGTAGAAGTTGAAGATGGTGGATATGCTAATAGATTGAGATCTGAAGGATATTGGTGTAGATTGAGATCTGAAGGATATTGGTGAAGATAAGCTCTCAAGACCTATAAATCTTATTACAACTACTTTGTATGATGTTATAGATCATAAAGCCAAGGCTCTAATTAGATTGTGCTTGGAGGTAAGGTGTACTTGGGTGAAGATTCTCATTTAGATATTGTTGGTTGAGGTAAAGTTAGATTCAAGTCTCCTAATGGTAGAGTAAAAATAATTAGTGGTGTGTTTCATATCCCTAGAATAAAACAAAATTTGTTACATATGAGAAAACTAATAGATGTAGGCGTGCAGGTAGTATTTCTTAATGCAAGATGTTAAATGGTTAGAGGTGTTATAATGATTGCAACAGGTGTCAAATTTGGCACATTGTATAAGCTAGAAGAATCCACTATTATGCATAATATCACTTATATGAAAGTAGAATCTATGCATACTTTGTTGGAGGATGTGAGGGTTTCACCTTCAACAAATGGACATGGCTTTTGGATACCTAAGGGTGCTCATTCTTCTTAACCAAAGTTACTTGTAGGGAATACTATGTTATGGCACCATAGGCTTGATCACATTAGAGAAAAGGGTCTAAGGACCTTGAAAAATAAAAACCATAAACCTTGTGATCTATTGGATCTTATTCATTATGATGTGTTTGATCCTGTAAATGTTACTTCCATGGGAAAATCCACATATTATGTTTCATTTATTGATGATTTGAATAGGACATGGTTATATTTTCTAAAGAGTCTTGATGATTTGAATAAGACATTTAACTTCGCGAGCTGGCGATAACCATTAAACCTAACCACAAACTGTTTAGTTTCTAGCTCATGACCTAAAAATGCTAACATTAAACAAACATGAGAGCTAGGGACAACTATATGGAATGAGTTACTCGCTAACTCTCGTGGCTATAATGTATGACATCAGACCCACTCGAGACCTCGTGACCAAAGCAATTTCACTAACAATCTCCAGCTCGATAACATAAAATGCTAACACCCAAAAAGCTAGAGACCTCGCGATGTAAACCCAAACCAACTTGTCGCCAGCTCGTGGCTGGATCACATCTTCAAACATTTTACCTTGCGAGATAGTGATAACCATAAAACTTAACCACAAATTATCTGGTTGCTAGCTCGCAACCTAAAATTTTTAAGGCTTGGATGTTGACTCGTTCCTGAGGGACTAGTTTGAAGGTTTCTCTTGAGTCGAGGTTGATTAGACAAGCGAGGATAACGGCTTCAGAGGCATAAAAGGATTTGATAGCTTCTGAGTTAGAGATGGGAGATCACGGATTTCTTTGAGAAATAAGAGCTCAGGTTGCTTGTTGTCAGGGATTCTGAAGCAGAATTTGTCCAACCAAGGAGGAATAAAATCAGAACAAAATCATTCACAATAGATGAGCCTTAGCAGGATGCAGTGGATTTGATAGGCATGACTTCTAGAGTCTACAGTCATGTTGAAAAACACCAAAATGATGATTTTTCACGTGAATGAGCATCACCAAATGAAGTGTGAAAATGTTATAAATACAATGGAGTGGTGACTTAATTGGTAGAAGAGAAACTCAGAAAAGAAACCTTTTTCATTTTCTGAGAGTGGTTTTTTCCTCAGAAAGGAAGATGATGTTTGAGAAGGATCGTGCATGGAGTTGTTGTGTGCTTTGTGATACCGGATGGGTGTTTTTTTATTTTCTTCTATGTGAGTTTGTTTATTGTCAGAGGGGTTGTGAAAGTGAGAAGGATTGCCAGAGGGGGTGTGAAAACTTTTTCTTGTCAAGAAAGGCCAAGCATGGCACATCCTCTGATTCTACTCTGCCATAAGATGGCAAGGGGTTTGAAGAAGGAGCCCATAGAGGAATGAAAGAAGGATTTCTTTGGGTGGGGAGTGGCATCCAGTCAACTTTGTGATGACATGGAAGATACAACCCCTCCCCAACATATTACATTTACCCTAAAGCTCTTGTCTCCACTTTCCCTGATTGTGGGCATGAAGGCTCGGGCTCCTCTTTCCATTGTCTCTGTTTCTAGGCATGAAGGCTTCCTCCTCTATTTGGAAATGATTTGTTGGATAGAACGTAACATCTCACATTCCATCCAAAGGCATCAAGGTGATAATGGCATGGCTCAAGCAGTTTTGCAAGTTGTATAGTCATTGGGGTTCCTTTTCTGGTTCCAGTAGTGATTCTAGACTCTAGGTGAAGGGAGCAAGTTGTATACTGTATAGTCATTTATAAAGCAAATGAAAAGCATTTAGTGTCAAGCTTTGTGCAGGTTCTTGAAGGATTTATATATAAATTTATTTTGTGTATAATTCTATCTCTTTCAAATGATTAGAATCATGAGATTTAACGTTTTTCATTTGTTGCATTGTTATGGTGTATGTAATTTTTCATTTAATGCTTCCTAATCCTATTATGCCCAGGAATGCAAAATTTTGTCGCTCCGCATGACCATTGGTGGTCATCCTAAGCAGTAAATGACCTAGATATCCCTATGTAAAGACATTTCATCTTCATCTATCTATTCTAACTATCCATCCTCAAGCAGTCTTGCATCCATGAAGTTGTAGCGTCGTAAAATTGTGACACTTGCAATTTCGACTACATTTGGGTCTTCCTGATGGCGGCACAATGTTGAACCTGAATGGAGACCCCGAAACTTGTTTGCGACATCAAAAACTACACCTTTCCGCACCTTGGCCTAATCCTCCTTGCACCCTGTTGTCCCGGGAGGTGGGACCATGGCACCCAGTGCCCTGGTCCCTCAAGACCATGGTGCCCAGCGCCCTGGTCCCTCAAGACCATGGCGCCCAGCGCCCTGGTCCCTGGCCCTATTTTGGGCCCAGTCTCTTGTTGGGCATCAGGTCTTCAAGTTTGCAATTTGGAAAATAATGCTCCTAGGTCGGCCTAAGGTCGGAAAAATCAGTCTCCTAACCCTAATTGACAAGTATATAAACTACATTTCCCCTCCCATTTGGGAGAGGGTGAAAAATATATGTGTGCAAGAGGCGGAAGCGATATTCAAACATTCAAACATTCAAGCATTCAAGCATTCCTTCAAGCAATTGAGCATTATAGGTCTCCATTCAAGGCTAGGTGTTGCCTTCAAGACAAGGGTTCAACCATTGAAGAGGAGATCACTTACAACATACAACATACAACATACAACATCATTACACCTTCGCATGTAAGAATACAAACATTCTTACAACAAGGTTTCAGTACTTGATTACATTACAAACACTTACATTTACAGCATTCTCATTTCTTGGTTAATTCCAAAATCGGGGTTTGACCTGAAGGCAAACCCCTAATCCCTAACCCCCCAATCGTCCTCTCTTTTCTATGTGTAGGTTGCAGGTACACGGCTGTAATTGAAGATCTGGAATCCTTGCGCAGAGACGAACAAATCCCCCTTCGTTTTGCGGATTTTTCGGAGGACTGTGTGCACTCCGGGCGCCATCATCCCATCAACTTTCGCTCAAATTTGTAGGACAGCATTGTCTCGACATTTTACTACTAATTTTAGGTCCATAGCTTCATCCCGTGTCCCTATCTCTGTCTACAAGCGAATCTTTCTTACTTTTACATACATTCCTAGTTCGATCTTTCTATCTACATTCTTTACAAAAGAGGGTATCCTTGATGTCTCAACCCTTGAAACTCATTTAGAATTCAATCTTGCATTGTGTGGGATTGGATCTTGTGAGTTTCAACCCCTCTTTTGAATGTAAAGTCTCTCCTAAGTGAAAACCGTCAACCCTAGTGACCTCCTTTCTCTCTCCTTGGAGTGGGGGAACACCTGGGGTTCGATTTTCCGCTTTACATTTTGGTGAACCCGACGTGAACATCCTAATTCTGATTATTCATGGTTAGATCTGAAAAAAAATTTGCTTCCTTAATTACATTTCCATGTTTGATCTTTTGCAAATTTTAGAGGTTAATTGCATAAAAACCCTAAATTTTCCTTTTAGTAATTGAGCTTGTGAAATGTTTAATTGTTAATGCTTGTTTCAGATCTACCCTTCTATTGCAAATTGTCAATTCATATTTGTGCTTTAATTCTGAAAATTAAGTGGTTAAGTGTCAAAACCCTAATTTTTAAAACCCTCTTGATTCAACCTTTGACCGATGATTTCACTGATCAAAACACCTCCAAATCGGCTGTAACTTTGGATTCCGCAACAAAATCACAATATCTCTCATCCCTGAAAATTTTGAAAAAAGTTGCAAGGACTGTGTGCACCCTGAGCGCCATCGTCCCCGACATTTTTTCCAAAATTTCGAGAGCTAGATTTTACTGTATTTTTCTGCTAGAATCCAGAATCTTGGCTGATTTCATCAATTCTAACACTTTCAAAATTAAAGTCAAAGTTGGTCTAGTGATTGCTTGGATTAAGGCTTTTAATCATTCAAAAATTGTTGAAATTAAAATTCATATCAAAATTGTGTTTCTTACTGTCCTAAATCTGAAAAGTGTGTTGGCATTCATTCGAAATTTCAGTGTTGTATTCAAATTTTTGCAGTTTATGACTTTTGAAATTAAATGTTTAATTGCAACAACTCTGATTTCTTCTTTCAAAATTGAATTTTGCGTGAAATTGAGTCAACTGTTAAATTTCAAAGCTTGCATTGCTTTTAGTATTCCCTCTAAAATCATAAAATTCAAAATTTCAGTTTCCCTCTCTTTTTCAAAATTCAAATTTTGCATTTTTCAACAATCTTGGTAGGGTTCAATTTTGAGATTGCAACTTTAATTTGGCCTATCTACAGATCATAAAATCACTCAATTTTTTCAAAGTAGCTTTAAAATCATCATAACTTTCATCTTTGAAAATTTCAGAAAAAGTTGCAAGGACCATGTGCACTCCGTTCGCCACGGTCCCCGACATTTTTTCTGAAACTTCGGGATTTTGTCATGATTGTATTTAACAGCTTAAATCTAGGAGATTGGCTGATTTTATTGAAATTTGCTACCTCTAAATTCAAAATCTTCTCTCTCTCTTTAGTGCATGAGTTTTACAACAATAAGCCCTACTTACACTATTCTCGTTAGACGAAGCCTTAGAATTAAGTCTTTCCAAGGTTTAATTCCGAGGAGATGGAACCTAATTTGAATGGCCTTTTTAACGAGGACACGGGTAATTCCTCTAATCCTCTTAATGATGAAGAAGCTCTCCATGAGGTTTCTGTAGAACAACTTTCGAAATTGGATAACCAATTTGATGATTTTCAGCAATGGATGTCTCAAGAATATCCCGATAGTCAAGCTCTTTCATTAATTGAGGGTCTAAAACGTATGGTTCAAAGTGATAAGAATGGAATTGATATTTTGCGTAGTATTGCACACATCGTGGATTTGAATGTGATGCCTATGAAGAGTTGTGCCAAAACTTTAGGTTATACACAACCTCCTACTCAAGTCAATCATTCTACCCCTTTGACAACTTCTATTGCTAGTATACCTACTTTTACATCAAACATAATGACTACTTCAATACAAAACATTCCACCTATGATCACCAGTCATGGGGGCAATCCCTCTTCTTCAATCAACCCTCTTCCTTCATTCATTCCTTCAATGAGTGTTCCTATTACATCTCCACAAATGAACATGACACAAGGGGGCAATTCATTTAACCATTCCATTCCTCCTTGTAGTGTTCCTTCTTTCCAATCATCTCCTATGACTAACTATCATAGTGTCTCGCCACCTTACTCTCAATCAATACCTTCTTTCAATAACATAATACCTCCATCACAATCTAACGTGTCTAATATGAACTCTTCGACTGAAGTGACCATTAACAATCTTGCAGAAAACTGTCTCTTCTTTACAACAACAAATTGCTTCTATGAATCAATCTAAGTTTAGTGTGCCCACATTTGATGTTGCGAGCCCACTTTCTCTTGAAATTGTTCAAGCTATCCCCCCTAAGCATGTTGAAATCCCACAGTTGGAGCTTTATAATGGTAAGGGTGATCCTCTAACACATGTTAAGACTTTTCAAACAATATGTACCGATTTTGCTCATGACCAAAGGTTTCTTGCAAAACTGTTTACTAGAACATTAAGAGATAAGGCTTTACAATGGTATTGCTCGTTACCTTCTTATTCTATTACTTCTTTCGAACAACTTGCAAATGCTTTTATTCAACAATTTCAAAACAATATAGGTCCTAAGGTTACTTTGATTGATTTAATGCATTGTAAACAAGGTGTTAAAGAGAAAGTGACTGATTTCATTGGTAGATATAAGCATTTGTGTGCTAAAATTTCTTTTCCAGTGCCTGACAATGATATTCAAAGAATTTTTATTTCTAATTTACAAAAAGATATTAGAGAAAAACTTCTATTTTCTGAGTTTACTTCTTTCCAACAGTTGTGCACAACTCTTCACAATTATCAACTGATTGTGAGTCAAATGGAACAAGCAAATCCTATGGCTCCGAGTGATAAGGGTGATAGTAGTCAACAACCATTTGGGAAGTTTAAACCGAACAGAGATTTCATTAAGTTCAATGAAAACATCATCAACAACAATGTGAATGCAGCATCAAGTGTGCCTTCTATTTCTAAGTTTTTCAAGAAAGAAAGAAAGTTTACTCCTTTGAATGAATCATTGCATAGTATTATGAATAAGTTATTGGAACAAAATGTGCTTATTCTCCCTCCTATAAAGCAAATAGATCCTGCAAAGATTAATTCACCCTATTTTGATAACAAATCTTTTTGTCAATTTTATCGTCAACCTGGGCATGATACTGAAAAATGTTTTGCTTTAAAGGGTAAAATTCAAGATTTGATTGATAATAATACTATCTCTGTTTCAGGTGTGAATGATAAAGGCAACACATCTGTAGCTCCTCCTAACCAAAATCTTAAGATTTTTACTGATCCATTACCTTCTCATACCTCTAATGTGATTGAGACTAATGATTCCTCTTTCTCACCTAATGGTCTTGTGTCTATGACTCCGAATGTGATTAACTTTGTAGAGCAGCAGAAAATCCCTAAAGAGCCTTCCATCACATTTGATTCCAGTGAAACTATCAGGGCACCTGATGGTCCTTTATATATAGTTGCAAAAGTCAAGAATACACCTTGTCGTAGAGTGCTTATTGATCCTTCTTGTATGGTTAATGTCATTACTGAAGAATTTCTTTTTACTTTGCAATTGAATCAAGTGATCTATGACAAAACAAATGTGGTTGTGAAATTATTTGATGCATTTTCTTCTCCTACAATTGGTTCTATTACATTACCTATTGAGGTTCATAACAAATGCCTTGATGTGAGTTTTTCTATTATTCCATCGTCCGAACAATTTCGTGTGAAGCTAGGCTATCCTTGGCTATCTTCCATGAAAGCTATTGCTTCTCCTATTCACAAGTGTTTGAAATTTCCCCATAATGGTGAAGTTGTTACTGTCAATCATAGTCTCTTTAAACCAGCTGAAAGAACTTCTAGCATTCCTATTGATTATTTTTGGCCTACACAATTCCAATCTCTTCCACCGCAGAGTGATCATCTTTTCAAATCTTATCAAAAGTGGAAAAAAGATATGATCCTATCTCTAAGTGAATCTAGAACACCCAAACTTGATATTCCTATCATTCTTGAGAAGGAAGTTCTTCCTTTGAAAGATAAAACTAATGTCTTTCCTCAAGAAGATTCCCAACCCATCCCTATGGATGTGACTATGTCTATGTCTAATAAACTTTCTAAAGGTAGACCTATACCTCCTCGTCATGATGGACTTGGTCTCCTTCCTAAACCAAATATTCCTCCTTTATATGGAGCAGTTCCTCCTCCTTCCTCTTATAGAGAGAAGAGACCTTCCTCTTATAGAGAGAAGAGACCTTCCTCTTATAGAGAGAAGAGACCACAACCTAAACACCCAAGTGATAAGGATGAGAACATTCCTCCTCCTCAATCTTCTCAACTTCCTACTAAGACTAGACGAAATCGTTCTGCGCGTGAACGCCGACAAAAGCATCATCTTAGAGCTCATGCAGCTGCTTCTCAAACTTTGCAATCCCCAAAAACACCTTCAGCTAGTATTATTCCATTTTCTCCTCAGCCGAAAATTGAGCCAAAATCTCCTAAACATAAGATACATGATGGTTTTGATCCTGTGCGAGTTAAAGATCCTATTTTTATAAATCTTGATGATGATATAGATGAAAATGTTATTCATGATGAAAATGTTACTCCTTTTTCTTCCGATAGTGAATATGAATATGTTGATGTTGATAACCATTTATCTAACGAATTTTCTAAAGCACTTATCCTAGCTCCTAGACAAGAACAATGTGGCTTGGAACATGAACAAAGCCCTTGTTTGGATCTTGTGATATCTCCATCTGCTGTGTTGGATGTTCCTCCTCTAGCGTGTTTCCTGCCTTCCCGAAATATTGATCAGCAAGATCAGGGGGTGGATGACGTGCTAGACTAGTCTCATTAGCATAGCAGACTCTCTCCTCCTCTCTTGATCTCTTTTGTTACTTCTTCTATGTGTTATTCTCATTCTTCTATTTGTTGTCCTTAGTGTTGTCTACTTGAGGACGATGCAAAGCATTGAGATCTCTTTTGGTCTCTCTCATGTTGACTCAAAAGACACATGTGTTCCCTTCTTCTAGGTGACCTTCCTTGATTGGGGAATGAAGAACAATTATGCATACATACATATGATATACATGAATTATCATACAGCATACTAACCCCGAGGAAAGCAAAGTCACCTCGTGCTTTGTGTTTTGTGTCTATTATCCTTGGGCTTATCTCACGCTTGGGGGCTAAATCCTTGTGATAACGTGCTCCTTTCCCTTTCTCATTTCTTATGTGTATCACTACCTTAAAGCAATCACCCCCGATGAGGTGTGTGTGATCACTTTAACGTAGGGGGGCATACACTCTGTTCATATCTCTTCAAGATACTTGAAAATTTCTTGGCGAACTTAGCTTTGCCTTGAAAATTTTTGGTATTTTTTGCATGACTCATAGTGAGGGAACCTTACTACTGACAGTCATGGTTCTCCCTCGTGATCTTCCCTTTTACTTTGTCAATCGAAGTCGTAAGATCCTTAGTCTACTGGGGGCTTGGTGTATCTTGCCTCCTTGACGTGGTGAAAGTCTTTCAATGTTGTTTCCTTGTACTTTACCGGAAGTATGGGCATACGCTTATACTCCCGCTAAAGTGGGGGCTAAATGTAGCATCGTAAAATTGTGACACTTTCAATTTCAACTGCATTTGGGTCTTCACGATGGCGACGCAACATTGAACCTGAATGGAGACCCCGAAACTTGTTTGCGACATCAAAAACTACACCTTTCTACACTTTGGCCTGATCCTCCTTGCACCCTGCTGTCCCGAGAGGTGGGACCATGGCGCCCAGCGCCCTAGTCCCTGGCCCTATTTTGGGCCCGGTTTCTTGTTGGGCATCGGGTCTTCAAGTTTGCAATTTGGAAAATAATGCTCCTAGGTCGGCCTAAGGTCGGAAAAATCAGTCTCCTAACCCTAATTGACAAGTATATAAACTACATTTCCCCTCCCATTTGGGAGAGGGCGAAAAATATATGTGTGCAAGAGGCGGAAGCGATATTCAAACATTCAAACATTCAAGCATTCCTTCGAGCAATTGAGCATTCTAGGTCTCCATTCAAGGCTAGGTGTTGCATTCAAGACAAGGGTTCAACCATTGAAGAGGAGATCACTTACAACATACAACATACAACATCATTACACCTTCGCATGTAAGAATACAAACATTCTTACAACAAGGTATCAGTACTTGATTACATTACAAACACTTACATTTACAGCATTCTCATTTCTTGGTTAATTCCAAAACCGGGGTTTGACCTGAAGGCAAACCCCTAATCCCTAGCCCCCCAATCGTCCTCTCTTTTCTGTGTGTAGGTTGCAGGTACGCGGTTGTAATTGAAGATCTGGAATCCTTGTGCAGAGACGAATAGATCCCCCTTCGTTTCGCAGATTTTTTGGAGGACCGTGTGCACTCCGGGCGCCATCGTCCCGTCAACTTTTGCTCAAATTTGTAGGACAGCATTGTCTCGACATTTTACTGCTAATTTCAGGTCCGTAGCTTCATCTCGTGTCCCTATCTCTGTCTACAAGCGAATCTTTCTTACTTTTACATACATTCCTAGTTCGATCTTTCTATCTACATTCTTTACAAAAGAGGGTATCCTTGATGTCTCAACCCTTGAAACTCATTTAGAATTCAATCTTGTATTGTGTGGGATTGGATCTTGTGAATTTCAACCCCTCTTTTGAATGTAAAGTCTCTCCTAAGTGAAAACCGTAAACCCTAGTGACCTCCTTTCTCTCTCCTTGGAGTGGGGGAACACCTGGGGTTCGATTTTCTGCTTTACAGAAGTGTTCATCATCAAGCATTTTCAGAGATCTTCTAGTCTGCATATTCTTCACTCAACCATTGTGGAGAAAAATTACTTCATTCAATGCAAGCATGTGTGTGTGATTAGGGTTTTGTCATGTTCATGTCATTTCATACAGCATATGTGATTACACTCAAGAATGAAAGCATCATAATCAACAATTGCAGATCTGAAGTATATCTTTCTAGCATTTATTTTAGTATTTGTACTTATTCATTCAAGGTTAATTCCTAAATTGGGGTTTGACTTAGGAAAACCCCTATTCCCGACAATTTCCCCTTTCTTTCTATGTGCAAGAAATATGTATAAAGTTGTAATTTTTAGGATCGACATAATTCAAAGAGATGAACAGACTCCCCTTTGGGCAATGAAAATTTCAAAGGACCAGAGCAACAGGAATTCTAATCCTAGCAATTTAGGTTGACCTTATGGGAAAAAATCTGAAAACTCATATATTTCATAGATCTAGGTTTGTGGCTCTGTTCAACGATTGTACCTCACTATCTATGCATATTTGCTTTGATTTACACACATTTTAGCATCTTCATCAAATTCAAATCAATTCAACTCAAGGGAAAGAAGAGGCACATCTAAAACCCTAGAATCAGATCAGAATCTATGTCTATTAGGCTTAGATCTATCAGATTCCTATCTTTCCCTAATGTAATTGGTCCTTAAGAAAAATTAGTAGTTTTACTACATCTAGTGGTGGAAGCCCTAATTATTCACCTATTACATTTTGGTGAGCCTGACATCTTATACACTTATTTCTGATTTATGTTCTCAAATCTAAGAGTTTATGCATTTTAAAATTCAAATTTACATTTACAAGTTAAATTTTCAATTGAATTACATAAATTTGGAGGTTATTTTTGCTCAAGCCCTAATTTATAATTCTAAAATTAAACTTGTGGGTTGTCTAATTTAGATTAATTATCTCAAATATGATTTAGGAACATTTCAATTTTCAATTTTTCATTCATAGATCTCATTTTCAATCAAATTACATAAATTTAGAGGTTAAATTTACAAAAACCCAAATTTATTTTGGTTAATTTGATTTGTGGGTTGAATAATTCATAACTTATATTTTTAGATCTGATTTTGGCATTCATAATGGCACTTAATAGATTTTATTTATTTGTCATTTTATGTATATCATTACATTACTTTTCACTTGTATTTATCATAATCATATGTTGGATAATGGTTTCTTTCACTTCACATTGCTTCTTTTCATTCATAGCACTTTGGCATATTGCATTTTTAGAATTTCCAAATTTCTTTCTATTCATCAAGTAAATCTCAAAGCCTTTATCCATGATTCATGTTTTTTTCCAATGATATTTTTAGGAAAAGGCATTACATATGTAGACCACATTAAAGCTTTTGTAGATCTTAATCCTAGAGATGGTAATGAAAAACCTCATACTTGTACCTCTCCTAGGGGATCAAAGGAGAATGAAGGAGATAATAATCCTATCAATGATCTCTCTAATGGAGAGAAATAATTGAAGACAAACATGACACCATCTTCTTCTCATACACATACCCTAGAGTAAGGGGGGCACGTTCAAAATATTGGTGTTTCAATCTCTTTTCTCCTAGAGCCTACCTTAACCATCAATTGAGAAGATGATTTTATATGCATTTCATTCATGATTTATCTCCCTACATAACATTAATTAAAGATGAGGCCTTAGATGATAAGGATCTTTCTTCACAACCCATCAAAGAGGATATGCATTATGATAGAAATGAAAATCTTCCTACACAAGATATCCCTTCTTCATCTAATTTTCCCTATGCTTCATCTAAATATACTTACACTAAAAAATTTAAACCGATTCATTATAATGTTCCTCCTTCTCAATTAAAAATCTCTTATAGGAGTGGCTATAACATAATATCAAAATGGGGTTTTAAATGACAAGGACCTCAAAAATTTAAACAATAAATTACAGTCCCTAATAAACCCTCCTACACAAATCAATACCAATGGACTAGGACATTATCATGATTCACCTATGGATGATCTCTTTTTTCAAAACTTTAAGTATTATTTTGCAAGACATAAGACTTATCATCCATCTAAAGGGGGGTTCTTCTTCAAACACTCCTTTTTATTCATATCATCAAACTCATGACCATCATGCTAATGATTGTCCGAGTTTCCAAAAAATTATGCAAGAACTAGTTGATACAATTATTAAAATCACATATGACATTCCATTTTCTTCTAAAAATCCTTGTCCTACATCACAAGAGACAAGACCTACTCCTATTAAGGACCAAGAGAAATTAGCCACTAGAATATTTTGGAGATTAAAGTAGGATAAGAATATTGGCTTCCTTCTATTAAAAATAATCACAATTCTAAGCATAAGGAAGGTATTGGATATTATTTTTTAATCATAACTACTCTCATTCTCTTTTAAATTGTAAAGCATTTAAAACATTTCTTCAAGACCAATATGATAGGGTTTGCATAGCTCTTACAATTGATCTTGCACTCTTTCTTGGTGAAGAGGTAGTTCCTTAGCACTCCATTCACCCTTCATGTCGCTCCTCACCCTATGAAACAAGTAACTAACTTCATTGGGGGGTCTTTGTTATAAGAGTTTATTATTTTTCAATAAAAAACATATTAGGGTAGAAACATAGTTCATTCTTGCCTCTATGCTTTGGGGGCAAGAATCCCATCTTATTTTTTCTTCTCTCTATCTAAAGTTTCACTATTCCCTTTCGGGGTTGCATTTTTCATTATTTCACGTCCTTTTTTGCATGGAATGGTATGTCTCTTAAGACTAATCTCTTCTTATGGGAGTATGTGATCCTTTAGCTAAATCTCTCTCTTCCTTCTTTTGTATATCACCTCTTCTTTAGAGTGGTATTTTACATATTTTCATGTCTTTTCTTACATTGAATATTCCTTCATGTGAGTATATTATTCATTTCCTTATGTCTAATCTCTCCTTAGAGGTTGTGTAATTCATCTCATTATCCTTATGATTGGGGACAATGATCTTTCCTATCCTTTCCAACGATCCACTTTTCTTTTGTTGAGTGGTGTTTGCTTATGATTTTATGTCATTCCTTGTGTAAAGTGGTTTGTTTTCTCAAGGATTTTCTCTTATGGAAGAGGTGTGTATCCATGTCTACAACTTCTTCCATTATCAATGTATATCTGTTATAAACAAACCCTTCACTTTGGGTCAAAAGTGTGCCATCCTTCATCAAGAATCTGTAAGGAAAGTAGTGCATGGAAAATGCTCTCCTATCGTCAATTCTAAGGGGATTTGCAAGCAAGGAAGTATTTTAATTCTTTTTGCAATACATTAAGATAAACATAGACAGAAGATTAGGATTAACCAAACATAATAACACCAGAGAAAGACATCAAATATACGTGGGAAAACCCTTATGGGTAAAAAACCCACCACCAAAAAGAGATCCCTTTATTCAGTAAACAACACAGTTACAATAAAGTACTCAGATCCTCTTTTATGGACTCTATTCTCAGAACTCTGCTATCACATCATGCAGAACATACAAGACTACAAACATGCCAAAACTACAACAACATAGCCTCTCTGCATCCCTTTGTAGTCACTCCGTTCTATGCTCAACCACAGATCAACCTCTGTCACTCCTCACACATCGAGCAAGACAAAAACATCTCGAAATTCCTGTCATTCTTTAATGATATTCCATGCCTTCTACTCTGTGCAACTCTGAGCTTCTCACTCATCGCTCTTTTCGGTTACATTTCTAGCAACATATTTAATAGCCAAGATTGCAATGTATCGGTTAAGCATTTAACTATTATGGAATCCAACGGTCTTCCATCCATCCAGCTATGTTTCGGTTTCCACTAGCCACTCTGAAAGTTAGTCGCTCCAACCACCAGGAAGTCTAACCGTTGGTCTGCATTCATGAGAAATACAATATCCCACATGCACCAGGAAGTCAGGTCGGTTCATCTTCATATATACCAACAAGACCATCTTCAGTGTCCATGTGTTAGCCTTTTGGACTTCGGTTTGACCGCACATCCGTAGTCGGTCTCTGCTCCATCGGCCATCAGTATAGCTTTCAACTGGTAGAGCTGATCGCCCGATGATACCCGATCACCAAAGGCAACTCCATCGGGTCATCGGCAAGACACATGAAATGTTATCCTGATCTCATCGGCCCATCGAAACCAACACTGTGATGTTACCCCAATCATACCACAGCGACCCCACCAGACCATCGACATATCACTTCACAAGTCATTCCAATCTCCAATGACTCTATCAGGCCATCGGTGAGACATCTTCTGAGATATCCTGATCTTCGATATCCTAAGACGTTTTCATCGAGCCATTGGCGAGACTATTCCCGAGCTATCCTGATCATACCACAGCGACCCCATCCGCATATCGCTCCACAAGTCATTCCGATCTTCGATGACTCTATCAGACCATTGGTGAGACATCTTCCGAGCTATCCCGATCTCTGATATCCTAAGACGCTTTCATCGGGCCATCAGCAAGACTGTTCCTGAGCTATCCCAATCAAACCATAGTGACCCCATCAGCTTATCGCTCCACAAGTCATTCTGATCTCCGATGACTCTATCGGGCCATCGGTGAGACTACTTCCAAGTTATCCTGATCTCTGATATCAACCTGACCATCGAAATTGACCTCATCGGCCCATCGAAAACATCACTCAGCAGTTACTCTGATGACGGAAGTCGACTTTGTCGAGTCATCGGGATAACTTCAAACCTGCTATGCCGATATGTGAAGCATTCCAACCGGAAGACAGCTAACCCATCGAGACTTCGGTGTAACAAATAACAACCTCTCCTGATAGCCAATACCGAACATGAGAAGTCAAGTTCATCGACTAGAGTTCTCCCAATCGGCCTAAGTCACACCGATCAGAAAGTGTTCAAACAACCAAGAAAGTAACACTCAGCTGCTCCATCAGTGTAGGCTACTCTGATCAACCCGAACATGGTCAGGAGAATTCAAGGCACATTCCCAACAGAATCCCTTTCACCTAGCAATAGGAGAAAGGTAGGAATTCTTGTTCCCCTTCCTTTTGTTTTGGAAGAAGATATTATGTTTGTTCAATAAATCCTCTTGGAGGTAGATGTATTTTGAGAAAAGATCTCTTCTCCTCCAAGGATCCTCCTTAAACTCATTGTGAGATATCTCTTTTTCAACTATCTTATCCTTTCTTGTAATATTATTGTCTCTTAGATTGGATTTATGAATATTGTTGCCTGAAAGGATATCTCTTTGGTGTTGAACGTGGGTATCCTTGTTTCTATATTTATTAAGACATCAACATAGGGGTATGTTGACATCGTAAAGGGGGGGGGCATACATATCTCTCTCTTTGTACTATATTTTTGCATGTCTTAAATGGGGTATTCATTCTTGAAACCAAAGAAAACAAACTGATAGATGAGATGCTTCATGCCCGAAACCAAACGCAACATTTATATATGTCTTAGATGGGGTGCAAATTCTCAAAACTATAGAAAATAAACTCTTACATGAGATGTCCTCAAAACGAGCAATATATTTGTCTTACATAGGGTTACACATTCTCGAAACTAGAGAAAAAAAAAGTCTTATACAAGATGTTCCAAAAACCTAACACACATTTGATCTTCCACTCTTTCTTGGTGAAGAGGTAGTGCCTTAGCACTCCATTCACCCTTCATGTTGCTTCTCACCCTATGAAACAAATAGTTAACTTAATTTGGGGCTCTTTGTCATAAGAGGTGATTCTTTTTCAATAGCAAACATCTTGGGGTAGCAACATAGTTCATTCTTGCCTCTATGCTTGGGGGGAAAGAATCTATTCCTATTTTTTCTTCTCTATATTGAAAGTTTCAATATTCCCTTTAGGGGTTGCATTTTTCATAATTTGATGTCCTTTCTTGAATGGAATGGTATTTCTCTTATTACTAATCTCTCCTTAGGTATGTGATCCTTCATCTAAAACTCTCTCTTCCTTCATTTAAATATCACCTCTTCTTTAGAGTGGTATAATACATATATTAATGTCTTTTCTTGCATTCAATATTCCTTCATGTGATTATATTGTGCATTTTCTTATGTCTAATCTCTCCTTAGAGGTTGTGTAATTATTTTCATAGTCCCTACGCTTGGGGGCATTTATCTTTCCTACAATTTCTAAGGATCCACTTTTATTTTGTTGAGTGGTGTTTTCTTATGATTTTATATCGTTCCTTGTGTGAAGTTGTTTGTTTTCTCAAGGATTCTCTCATATGGAACAAGTGTGTATCCTTGTCTACAACCTCTTCTTCACTTGGTAATGTATATCCGTTACAAGCAAATCCTTTTCTTTGGGTCAAAAGTGTTTCATCATTCATCAAGAATCCCTTTTTACTAGCAATAAGAGGAAGGTAGGCAATCTGGTTCCCCTTCCTTTCTTTTGGTACAAAATTTTATGTTTGTTCAAGAACTCCTCTTGGAGGTAGATGCCTTTTTGAGAAAAAATCTATTTTCCTCCAAGGATCCTCTTTACACTTGTTGGAAGATGAATTTATAAAAACTAAAATACAAGATTTCAAAGGGACAATATTTCAATCAAGGAATTTGCCAAAAAAACAAGGAAACAAATTGGGACTAGATATAGCACTAAAAACATCAAATCTATACAAAACCCTAAATAAAAAATTGCATGGATTATGTAAGAATTAGGAATCATAATAAATACAAATGAGAATGATATCTATTTGCAAGAGATCGCATTTCACAGGCATAACCTCACACAAAAATACAGGTAAGATGATCCATGCTAGTTGATTTCCCAACATAGGCCTTGAGCCCATTCTTTCAAGAGGGAGATAACAACACCCTAATTTATGTTTATACCTAATTAATGCATCCTTACATACTAGAAGGGAACAAAAAGGCATGTAAACTATTTTATGGAATGTTGTGTTTCACAATTTCTCTTGCACTCCATGAGCAAGATGTGCTAGATGATTAATAAATTTAAAAATATTATAAAACTTTTTTACAAATATCATTCTCTACAAAGTTGTAGATGACTTAATTTCAAACTTGGAAATCCATGTGTTTTCTTATATTGGGAGAGTGCAATTCTCTACTATATCCTACAAAAGCCAATAATAAGCCACAAAATGTGCTAACTTCTCAACAACTTTGCTTCTCTAATTTTTACAATTCATATTAATAGAAATAAAAGTTAATTTATAATTCCTAAATTAAATTTATTTGAATCACCCGCTAAACACTACCCCTCGGATATAACTCCATGGCAAGAACTAATAAAGGGTCCCAAAAACAAAATAAATTTCTTTCCTCACCAAAATTTAAGATATATAAAAAACACCTAATCATCTAATCTAAATTAAACTCAATTAGAACTCCATAACTAAAAGATCACAAGAAAAAATTGTTGCAACATTTATTTTATATTATTAGATATGCATATCATGCATGTCATTTAGAACACACACCTCTTATTTTTAAATAATGCTAATGATAGATTGCTTAAAGGTCATATTATCAATAACAGTATAAAATTAGATGAGGGGCATGTTTTATCTCAGTTGGCTTCATGTCAAGATATACAAGTGTTTATTTAAAATTAATATTTTTGGTCAATCAAAATTTGGCATGAAGTATGATTGGAACTAAATTTGACTACTATATGGTTTTGTTAGTGGGTAAACTCACAATGTTGTTTCCCACTTTTTGGTACATCCTGATTTTTGCTGAAATCATACATTTTTAGAAAACATAATGATTTAAGCTTTAAGAGGTCTCATTTGAAGTAATTAATTGAAGAGAGTTAGATCAAAGGCTCTTAGATCAAAATTTCTCGGATAGAACCTCTCTACTTCTAAATCATACTTGCAATGGAGTCTCCTTTGCATCTATCAAATGTTGATAAAAAACCAATTTTACATTAGTAATAATTGAGAGGTTGAATATGCAAGAAATGAATGGTTATTAAAACATGAAGGATAACTGATCTTCCTCTATCATAGAAGGATGATTGTGAAAAAATGTCCTACCAAATAATTATTAAAACATGAAGGATAATTGATCTTCCCCTATCGATCACAATTTCAGAAAATGTTCAATAATTTTTAATGGTTCCAATTTTTTTTAAAAAAAAGAAAAATTAGCCTGTGAAATGCATTTATTATCCCTAAATAAGGGCTATAATACTATAGATGATAATACAGTGAATAAACATCACTCAAAATTCACAGGATGGCCGTATTTATAGAAATTTATGCCACAAACTATTACTTGAATTGCTGTCTGTAATTGATTTCGTCTTCCTTCTAGTTGAATCCACGTCATTTTATTAGCACACAATTTATTTGTTTCACTTTTTTCAATGGTTATTCCTTTTTCTTTCCTACTCCCCTTCACGTTTTAAATGCAAGATAAGCATTACCATGTTTGATTTTATTACAACCAATCAATTCATTCACGTTTCTCTCCCTTTGTTAATTTTTCACTCTCTTCTTAAACGAGATAAGCATTGCCTTGTTTTATTTAATTGCAATTAATCAATGCATCCATTCACAATAATTCATTATCAAACTTTTAGTATTATATTATTATTTTTAACAAACTGTTTTATACGAATAAATTAGATTATTTGAATAGATAAAAATAATTAAATATAAATTAATTTAGATCAAATTTATTAGATTGAGTAAATGTATAAAATATATTTAAATTTAAAAATAATAATAAACAAATACTAATAATATTATGTTAGAATCATTTTTCACAAATACAAAATTAACGTTCTGAGTTTTAAAGATTGAATATTTTTTATATCTAATCTCTTGATTTTAAACAATCTCAAACTGATTATGCCTACCTTTTGCCCAATCAAAATTGCCTCTTTCCTTCTTGCCACCACATTCATTTCAACTATTCTATATAAGATGTTATGCAGAAAAAAAATTACAATTATTTCATATAAATACATTAAATTAATTAAATAAATGTAAATAACAAATTACAAATTAATTTAGATTAAATTAGTTGGGTTGAGTAGATATATAAAGAATATTTTAAAAGTAAATCTAGAAGATAGATGTAATTAGTTTAAAAATAGTACTGCAAAATATCAATGATATCATTTTAAACTCATTTATCACAAATACAACAATTAATACTTTTAGTCTAGAAAATGTTTCAAATTGTGAACAATCTAAGAAATAGTTTAAGTTTGAATCCCTTAAGTTTAAAAATGAGCATCATGTCCTTGATGTGTGAGAATAACTTGGGTTGCATGAGAAATCATCATTAGAATGTGTATAGAGATTTGTTTTCCTTTGTCCTTCTTATTTATCTCACCTTCATTGCATTCCACATAACCACTACTCTTGAAGGTGTTTCATCCAACAATTCTTACATCTTCTTACACTTGAAATTTCTTTGAGAAATTGGTCAAACAAATTGTACATATTTATTGTAGGTTAATATTTCTTGACACATTTTGCCAAATAATTCACTTGCATTTATTATATTCATAAGAGTTAAATGAGAATTAATTTGTTAGCTTGATTTCATATTTATAGATGATGTAATATCTATTAGAAAAATGGTGTCTCAACCTTGCAATAGTAAAAGGTTACTATTGATAAATGAGTGTGCGGGAGTTGCAAGGAAGGATACCCGCCTTGTAGGGTCGAAGGGGATGGCCTCCCTAGTGGGAGGGTCTAGGAGCCACACACCCAACGATGGATTTTGGGGATAACGCCCTTGAAGCCACATTTTATGTATAATTTATCATTGTAAATCTTGACTATTCATCAATAGGTCATAGATCTAACGGTGGATATTTTGTGCACTTTGTTTTCTCTAAAAAGAAACCCTATTATATGACTGCATTATATAATGGTTGTGCATTGTGATGTATTTAAAGAGTCTAATGGCTATTGAGTTGCCTCTAGACCTATGTTGGTAATACTCCTATAAGAAGCTTATTTTGCAAGTATATTGTAATTTGTTGTTGATTTTTAAATAATATATTGGGTGACTTTTGGAGTGTGAGATTTTTCTCTCAAAAGGGTTTTCCCCATGTAAATAATTGTGTTGTGGTATGCATGCTATTTATGTTTATTTCTATTAAGTTTGTGTAACTATTGTAAAGATATGTAATTTTTTTTGCATTACCCTCCTCTCATGCTTAGCGTAGGAAGTTGTTTCACTACTTAACTTCCTTACAACTGGTATCAGAGCTTGATCACCTGGTATCAGAGCTTGATCACCTTTGTTTTTAGTTGTGAGTTGTTGGGTTTTTTGAACTAATCCATATTCGAGTAGGAGCTTGTGTAGAATATACATTTTGATCTTGTTGCAGGAATTTTCACATGGAAAGTTTGTCGAGGAGAATAGAGGTGGAGAATTTTTTTGGAAGTAATTTTGATATGTAGAATTTGAAGATGGTGGATATGCTAATAGATTGAGATCTGGAGGATATTGGTGATGATAAGCTCTCAAGACCTATAGATCTTATTACAACTACTCTATATGGTGTTATAGATCGTAAAGCCAATGGTCTAATTAGATTGTGCTTGGAGGTAAGGTGTACTTGGGTGAAGATTCTCATTTAGATATTGTTAGTTGAGGTAAATTTAGATTCAAGTTTCCTAATGGTAGAGTAAAAAGAATAAGTGGTGTGTTTCATATCCTTGGATTAAAACAAAATTTGTTACATATGAGAAAACTAATAGATGTAGGTGTGCAGGTAGTATTTCTTGATGCAAGATGTTAAATGGTTAGAGGTGTTATAATGATTGCAAGAGGTTCCAAATTTGGCACATTGTATAAGCTATAAGCATCCACTATTATGTGTAATATCACTTATATGAAAGTAGAATCTATGCATACTTTGTTGGAAGATGTGAGGCTTTCACCTTCAACAAATGGACATGGGTTTTGGATACCTAAGGGTGCTCATTCTTCTTAACCAAAGTTACTTGTAGAGAAGACTATGTTATGGCACCATAGGCTTGATCGCATTAGAGAAAAGGGTCTAAGGACCTTGACAAATAAAAACCATAAACCTTGTGGTCTATTGGATCTTATTCATTCTGATGTGTTTGATCTTGTAAATGTTACTTCCATGGGAAAATCCACATATTATGTTTCATTTATTTATGATTTGAGTAGGACATGGTTATATTTTATAAACAGTAAATCTTAATTTTTTTTATCAATTTAAAATATTTAAAGCAATGGTTGAGTTGTAGACTAGAAAGAAAATAAAATGTTTGAGGACTAATAATGACAGTGAATTTTTCTCTAATGATTTTGATAGATTATGTAAATAATGTGGAATTAATAGACAAAAAACAACTTTGTATGAACTCCAAAATAGAATGCAGTTACATAAAGACTAAACAGGGTACTAATGGAGAAGGCTAGGAGTATGCTGAGTGGTGATGGTTTAGACCAAAAGATTTGGGCTAAATTTGTTTCCACTACTTGCTACCTAATTGACTGGTCTCCTACATTGACTCTTGTTGATAAAATTCCTATGGAGGCATCATCAGGTCATAAGCCTTCACTAAGACATCTTAGAGTTTTTGGTTGTGAGGCATATGCACATGTGCCAAATGAGAAGTGAACATAGTTGGAGAAGAATTTTGTGAAATGTATCTTCATCAAATATAGATATGGTGTGAAAAGATACAATCTTTGGGATCGTGTTGCTTAGAAGGTAATACATAATAGAGGTGTTATTTTCAGAGAAACTAATCCTCCTATTACATTACAACCGAAATAGACTAAATAAGAAGATGTGATTCAATTTATTTCTATACTTGAAAGAGTTCAATTGAGACCCCCAAATATGCAAGAAGTTGACGAGAGCTCATCTAGCTCTAAATATTCAAAAGTGGACTCAGAGAACCTCCAACTTAGCTTGTTTGAAAGTGTGCAAGACATAGAAAACCACCAAAAAGGTATTCACTTGATGATTGGAGATCTATTTTTTCTTTGAATACTAACATGGATGAACCTAGATATGTAGAAGAGGCATTAGGTATGAATGGTGTAGAATTGAAGAAAATTGTTATGAATGAATAAACAACAGCTTTGAAAAAGAATGATTTATAGGATCTTGTATCGTTTCTTGAAGGATGAAAACATGTTAGTTGCAAATGGGTGTTCAAAAAAATAATGGATTCAGATGGAGTTATTGAGAAGTGTAAAGCAAGGTTGGTTGTGCGAGGCTACTCTCGGGTTGAGAGCATTCATTATGGTGAGATATTTTCTCCTATTGCAAAAATGACATCTATTAGATTTTTGCTTTCTATTGTTGTTGCTTCTGATTAGAGGTTGAGAAAATGGATGTGAAAACTACAAGTTCCTTCATGCTAATTTGGAGGAGGATATTTATATGACACGTCCATAGCACTATGTGATAAAAGGTCAAATTAATTTTGTTTGTAAACCAAAGAAATCTTCGTATGGCCTCAAATAGAGTCGTAGGATGTGGTACTGAAATTTGTTACATATGTGTTAAGTTTTGGATTTGAGCATCTTAAATTAGATCATTGTGATTATTATTAATTTGACGATGATCATTTCCTATACATTGCATTATGTGTTGATGATATGTTATTCATTGGCAAAGAGAGAGCTATGATTTCAAAACTAAAGTCGTAGCTTGCTGCTAAGTATTTTAAAAATAAATCTAGAAGATAGATGTAATTAGTTTTAAAAATAATACCACAAAATATTAATGATATTTTTTAAGACTCATATGTCACATACAACAATTAATGCTTTCAATATAGAAAATGTTTCAAGTTGTGAATAATTTAAGAAATGGTTTAAATTTGAATCCCTTGAGTTTAAACATAAGCATCATGTCCTTGATTTGATGTGTAAGAATAAGTTGGGTTGCATGGGAAATCATCACTAGAATGTGTATAGAGATTTATTTTCCTTTGTCCTTCCTATTTACCTTCATTACATTCAACATGACCTCTACTCTTGAAGGTGTTTCATCCAACAACTCTTATATCTTATTGCGCTTGAAATTTATTTGAGAAATTGGTCAAACAAGTTGCACATATTTATTGTAGGTTACTATTTCTTGACACATTTTGCCAAATAATTCACTTACTTTTATTATATTCGTAGGATTTTAATGAGAATTAAATTGTTAGCTTGATGTCATATTTAAAAGTGATTTAATATTATTTTACGAAAATGGTGTCTCAAACTTGCAATAATACAAGGTTACTCATTGATAAGTGAGCGTAGGTGAGTTGCAAAGGAGGATACCCTAGTAGTAGGGTCTAGGGGCGGCGTGCCCCAATAGGGGATTTTGGGGGCAGTGCCCCTAAAGACACATTTTATGTATAATTATTTATTTTAAAAATTGACCATTCATTATTAGGTCATAAATCTAATGATGGATATTTTGTGCACTTTGTTTTCTCTAGAAAGCAACCCTATTTTATGAGCACATTGTATTATGTCTGTGCATTGTGATGTATTTGAAGATTTTGATAGTTGTTGACTTGCCTCTAGATCTACATTGCTAATACTCTTGTAGAATCTTTTTTTCCAAGTATATTGTAATCTATTGTTGATTTATGAATAATTTATTGGATGGCTTTTGGAGTGTGATATTTTTCTCCTGAAATGGTTTTCCCCACATAAATCATTGTTTTGTACATGCATGCTATATATGTTCATATTAATTTTTTGTAATTGTTTTAAAGATTTATAAACTTTTTGCATTACCTTCCTTTCAAGATTAGTGTAGGAAGTTGTTCCACTACTCAACTTCCCTACAAGTGGTATCAGAGCTTGATCACGGTTGGTTTCAGTTGTCATTTGTTGGGTTTCTTGAATAAGTCTATATTCAAGGGGGAGCTTGTGTAGAAGATAAATTTTTATCTTGTTGCAAGAATTTTTAGATGGCAAGTTCATCACGGAGAATAGAGGTGGTGAAATTTTTTGGAAGTGATTTTAATATGTGGAAGCTGAATATAGAGGATATGCTAATAGATCAAGATCTATGGGATGTTGATGAGAAAGTCTCAATATGTAAAGATCCTACTATATCTTCTTAGTATGATATTATAGACCATAAAGCCAAGGGTCTAGTTAGATTGTACTTGGTAGACTCTATTCTAAATGTCCATGAATAGACCTCTACAAAGAAGTTATGGAAGAAGCTTGGTGAGATTATATCAAGCTAAATATTTATTAAATCATTTTTTTCTTGAGGAGGAAATTGTATTCCTTGAGAATGGAAGAGGATCAACATATTACAGACTACATGGAATCATTCAATATGGTGGTGACTTAATTGGCATCTATTGGTGTCTATATGGAGAAGGAGAAATGTAAAATATTGTTTTGTTCTTTGCCTAATTTATTAGATTCTCTTGTTATGGCTATCAATAGTACTTCTATGATTTTGAAGTCTGAAGATGTAGTGGGTGCTTTGCTTGGTGAAGAGATGTAAAGGAAGTTATCCATCAGTTCCAAGGAAGCCCTAACTATTCATAAAAGACCTAAAGAAAAAGAAAAGAAGAATGAGAAATGTGATAAATCCAAGTCCAGAGGGATATCCAAATCTCTTGGAAAGTCCAAAGTCATTTGTTAGAATTCTGGTAAAGTGGGAAACTTATGTAAGGATCAAAAAGAAGAAAAGAAGAAGTTTGATTATGATTCCAAGTCTATGAAGGAAGATGGAAATGCATTCATTACAACTTTAGCCACTCATGCATGTAATGATACATGGTTAATTGACTTAGGTCACACTTAGGCGCATCCTTTCATATGACTTCCAATAGAGAATGGTTTTCTAAATATGAGGAATTTCATGGAGGTCAGGTGTACTTGGGTGACAATTCTCATTTAGATGTTGTTGGTTGTGGTAAAGTTAAAATTAGATTTCCTGATGGTAGAGTAAAAATGATTATTGGTGTGTTCCATATCCCTAGACTAAAATAAAATTTGTTATCTATGAGAAAACTAATAGATGCAAGTGTGTAGGTAGTATTTTTTGATGCAAAATGTAAAATGGTAGAGGTGCTATGGTGATTACTAGAGGTGTCAAATTTGACACATTATATAAGCTAGAAACATACACTATTGAGTGGAATAGAACTTTTATGAAAAGAAAATATATACGGATACTTTGTTGGAAGATGTGAGGGTTTCACCTTTAGCAAATGGACATCAGTTTTGGGTACCTAAGGGTGCCCTTTCTTCTAAATAAAAGCTACCTATAAGGAAGACTATGTTATGGCACTAGAAGTTTGGCCACATTATAGAAGGTTCTAAGAACCTTGAGAAATAAATACCTTGTTGAAGGTTTGAATGATTATAATCTTGATTTTTATTTCTAAGAGCGTTGCATTTATGAAAAACAAAACCGTATTCAATTTTACTCAAATTATCAAAATCTTGTGGTGTATTGGATCTTAATCATTCTGATGTGTTTGGTCCTATAGATGTTCCTTCCATTGGAAAATCCACCTTATATGTTTCATTTATTGATGATTTCAGTAAGACATGGGTATGTTTTCTAGTGAGTAAATCTAAAGCTTTTAGTCAATTTAAAGAATTTAAAGCAATGGTTGACTTGTAGACTAGAAAGAAAATAAAATGTTTGAGGACTAATAATGGTGGTGAATTTTTCTCTAATAATTTTGATAGATTTTATAAAGAGTGAGGCATTAATAGGCAAAAGACAAATCTATATTCTCAATGGTATAATGGAGTTGCAGAAAGAATGAACAGAACAATGATGGAGAAGGCTAGGAGTATGTTGAGTGGTGATGGTCTAAAACAAAATGTTTAGGCTAAATCTATTTCCATTCCTTGCTACCTGATTAACAAGTCACCTACATCAACTCTTGTTGATAAAATACCTATGGAGGCATCGTTGGGTCATAAGCCTTCACTGAGACACCTTAGAGTTTTTAGCTGCAAGGGATATGCATATGTTCCAAAGGATACGCAAACAAATTTGTAGAACAAAGTTGTGAAATGTATCTTAATCAAATATAGTGATGGTGCGAAAGGATACAAGCTTTGGGACCCTGCTTCATAGAAGGTAATACGTAGTAGAAGTGCTATTTTTAGGCAGACTAAGCCTCCTTCTATTACATTATAGCCAGAATAGACTAAATAGGAAGATGTGACTTCAAATTTTCTACCCCTGAAAAATTTAAACCAAGACCACTAGATAAGCAAGAAGTTGAGGAGAGTTCATCTAGCTCTGAATCTTCAAAAGAGGAGGAAGAACCTCCAGCATAGGTTGTTTGAAGGTCTACAAGACATAGAAAACCACCTGAAATATATTCACCTAATGATTGGAGATGTATTTTTGCTTTGAATACTAATGTGGATGAACAGAGATCCATAGAAGAGGCATTAGGTATGAATGATGCATAATCTTATAAAATTTGTAAAAATAAAGAAATGTCAGCTTTAAAAAAGTGATATATATGGGATCTTGTACCGTCTCCTAAAGGACAAAAACTTGTTGGTTGCAAATGGGTGTTCAAGAAAAAGATTTGTTTAGATGGAGGTATTGAGAAGTATAAAACGACGTTGGTCGCAAAAGGCTACTCTTGGGTTGAGGGTGTTGATTATGGTGAGATATTTTCTCCTATTGCAAAAATGACATCCATTAGATTTTTTCTTTCTATTGCTATTGCTTATTATTAGAGGTTGAGAAAATGGATGTGACATTGCTTTCCTTCATGGTGATTTGGAGTAGGATATTTATATGGCACAACCAAAGCACTATGTGGTAAAAGGTAAAAGTAATTTGGTTTGTAAACTAAAGAAATATTTGCATGGCCTCAAACAAAGTCATAGGATGTGGTACCATAAATTTGACACATATGTGTTAAGTCTGGGATTTGAGCATCCTAAATTAGAACATTGTGTTTATTATAAATTTGATGGCAATCATTTCTTGTACATTGCATTATATATGTTGATGATATGTTATTCATTGGTAAAGGGAAAGGTATGATTCAAAACTAAAGTCTCAACTTGCTACTAAGTTTGAGATGAAATATCTTGGTACAATGAAACACATTCTTGTGATGAAAATAAAAAGATATAGAGTGAACAGAAAGCTTTCGCTAGGCTAGAGTAAGTATATGAATTTAATTTTACAAAGATTTAACATGCTACCCATTTTAAATTGTCCTAGATCCCCATCAATGATGGAAGGAATGAGAAAAGTGTCTTACTAAAGTGCAGTTGGAAATTTGGTGTATACTATGGTCTGCACTAGACAATACATTTCCCAAGGAGTGGGAATTCTTTCCAAATTTATGTCTAATCCTAGTAGAATTCATTGTGATATAGTGAAAAGAGTCTTTAAATATTTGAAGGGTACCTCAAAGTATTCTTTGTGTTATCATGGTAATTTGATAGGAGATAAAATTTCCCTTGATACTCATGGTTATGTGGATTCAGACTAGGAAGGTGATGTTGATAGTAGAAGATCCACCAATGCTTGTGTGTTTACTTTATTTGGTGGTGCAATTAATTGGATGATTAAGCAACATGTTGTGGTTGATTTGTCAACTACTAAAGTAGAGTAAATGGTGGCTTAAGAGATTATGTTAGAACATTAGAATAAAACAAGGTGTTGTGACAATTTATTATAGTAATCAGAGTGTGATCTACGTAACTAAGAACCCAATTTTCATGATAGGACCAAGCACATTGATGTTCAATATCATTTTTTTAGTGATACGCTCAAGGACGATTAGGTGACACTAGTTAAGGTAGAGAATTTGATGAGTGATGCAGATTATTTAACTAAATCCATGAGCATAAGAAGTTAAAATGGTGTCCATAGTTTATGGGCCTCTCATCTCCTAGCAATTAAAACATGATGTTTGCACCCCTCTCATTGTTCTTGGAAGGTGTTTGACAAGTGACAAATTTATTATGAAAATGGTGCCTCAACCTTGCAAGAATTAAATATTATTGTTAATAAATGAGTGCAAGGAGTTGCAAGGGGGTTACCCCCTTTTAAGGTCTGGGGGCCTAGCCCCCTTGATGGGGGGTCCAAGGGCCATGCATCCCAGCAAGGGATTTTGGGGACAACTCCCCTGAAGTCATATTTTATGTATAGTTTGTCATCGTATATCTTGATCGTTCATCATTAGGTCATAGATCTATGATGGATATTTTGTGCACTTTGTTTTCCCTAGAAGGAAACCCTATTTTATGAGGGAATTGTATTACATTTGTGCATTGTGATGTATTTGAAGAGTCTGATAGTTGTTGAGTTGTCTTTAGATATTTGTTGGTGGAACACTTGCAAGAAGCTTTATCTACAAGTATATTATAATATTTTGTTGATTTATAAATAATATATTAGTTGGCTTTGGAGTGTGGGTTTTTTTTCTCCCAAAAGGGTTTACCCCATGTAAATCAGTGTGTTGTGCTATGCATGCTATCTATGTTTGTTTATGTTAATTTTTTGTAACTATTGTAAACATTAGTAAAAAATTTGCACTACCCTCCTCTCAAGATTAGTGTATGAAGTTGTTCGGCTACTTAACTTCCTTACAATATCATTATATAAGGGTAGTATATAATAATTATGCACTAATGACTTGAATAAAATTACTTTATTCTAGTAAATAGATTTGTTCATTCTGTTCAAGTAGTTGTATCTAATAAATTTACAAGGTTGCATTATAACTTTATAGTAGATTTGATATTTGTAGTTCTATATTTATTAATATGGGAGATATTGTGAGAATTTGTTGAAAATAGCCAAGATCAAGAGCACATTGAATAGCATAAGAGAGAGAATAAATATTTGATAAGAATAAACTATATTCTAATCAAGATGAAAATATTGATCAACTGGATCATCAAGAGTTACGTACAATGTAGATGAGCCTGCTTATAAAGGCAAGGCTAAGAGACAAGAGAGCACACAATCATGACATTTGGCTCAATGAGATGCAAGGGTAGGTAGGGGTAGGTAGGACAAATAGTAAAATATTTCACATGAGATGGATCACCCACCGAAGGTGGAACTATCATCCCACAATAAATGGATATGATAAAGTAACAACAAGATCACACCATAAAAGGTGGAAATTCTCCTACATACACACTCCCAATGTAGCACATCTCCCTAAGTGTTTCATATGCAAACTACTATGTTATGCATGTACCTAAGTAAACTTAAGTAAAGTGTAATTGTATTCAAGATGAATAAATAATTACACCAAACCCCCCCCCCCCTAAGTGCAGCTTAGGAGAATGCACTTAAGTCTACAATGTAACTAAGCAATGCAAGATGGGTCCTGGCTACAAGGCCATGTTAGGTACACATGTACAAATGCAAATGCAATCTCCCATAAAGCGGGGAAAGAGAGAAAACCCCAATGGGAAAAAACCCTTCCCCAAAAGAGAGATGAAAACTATATACAAAGGAACTCTCAAAGAAGTATGAGAAGGACAAAACCCCATGTGAGGAAAAAGTCCCCCCCATATGAGAGAAGAAGAGAGACCAAGTAGCACCCCCTTAATGTAGAATCTACACCAATGGTAGAAGCTCGAAGCTGAATGAAGAAACTGCCCCACGAACGTCAAACAATGTTCGTCCCATTAGGAAGAAACAAAACCAAAGGTGTATCCATGAAGTCTCCCCAATCATGAAGGGAAGATGTAGGAAAAAAACTCATGATGAATGAAGTCTCTAAAAACTACTCAAGTGTCCCCATGTTGATGCTAAAAGTTACCCCCTCCAAAGGTGGTGTACTAATCCACACTACTTAAAAAGGAACTCCAAGATCTAGTGGAGATGAATGTAGAACAATATCCAAAGACTCACATGTCTCCTCTAAAGATAAAGAGACCTCCTCCAACTGTTGTAGAAAAGTATCCACAATCATGTCAACCCCGAAAGAATGATCATGTAGAGAATGAACAAGAGGGTCAGAGTGTTCCCTCGCAACAATCAAAGATGGGTCATCTTTATCAAAGAGAAGATGAATGTCATCAATAATGTCTCCCAAATCGGCAATGTAGGACTCCACAAACAAACCTGCAATGTCTGTCAAGTAGTCATCCCAATAAACTGAAGCTAGAAGACAAGGAATATCATGTTGCACTGAATCACAAGAAGGCAAAACTATCACAATATCTGTATCATCAGGTGCAATACATGATGTGATGTCAATAGGAGGAGATGAAATACAAGGCTCAAGAATGGGGTCACATGTGAGAATCCCCAAGTTCAAGTACACAAATTTATCCTCAAAAAATGAAACATCATGTGAAGAATCAACCTCATCAATAGGACCAAAATGTGAAAAAGAGTACCACTGAGATGCATGATCAACCACCCCAGTCGCAATGATATCTCTAGTCTCCAAGTCTCTAATGATAACTTAATCAGGTGTGAACTCCATAGTTTTCCTTGTTGCCCCATGTGTGATTTGATAAATAGAAAGAAGATTGTTTGTCAAATGGGGTACACACAACACATCATTGAAGGAGTTATCCCCAATGGAAATAGATCCTTTCCCAAGATCACATCCATGTATGTATGATTTCCCATCAAAATTTGTGACATGGTGCAAGGCTCAAATGAAGAGAACATAGATTGCAAAGATGCCATATGATGAGGAGCCCCTAAATCTAGAAACCATCTCCCTGAATCATGACTTGTAGTAGCACAAAGGGTTTGTCCCTTTCCTTTTGACTCAAAAGTGCAATCCTTCCTTTTATCCTCTTCCTTGGAAGAAGAAGCCGATGTAGACATTCTGGAAGGCAAACTAATTTTTTTCTTCTCAAGAAGATGTTTCAATTAATGAATATCCTTCTTGTAACAACATTGTTCATCATGTCTTGACTTCTTGCAATATGCACAAAAAAGATTATCCTTATATGATTTCCTATTAGGTGAGCATATAGAATCACCTTGTTGTGGAGAGGAGGATTGCACCTTGTTGTGGAGAGGAGGATTGTGATCCATGTTTTTGTGGCTTAGGCTTAGGTTGCTTTTGGTTCTTGCCTTTTCCTTGATTGTTTTGATTCTGTTTATTAGCCACCAAAGCTTGTGACTTTTAAGATTTGAGAATCCCCATCTTGGTCAACTTAGATTTCTCAAGTATCAACATCTTTGTGAATGCATCAAAGGATAGTAGAGTGTAGGAGGCACCTTGATCCAATCGATGGGTATTAAAGATAGATACAAAGGTTGCATACTCTGATGGAAGCTTTTCCAACAAGTTGTAAACCAATTGAGCATCATTTTTGTCAATGCCACAATCCTTAAGCTTTGCTCTTAGCTCATTTGCTTTTGTGAAAAAATCTTGGATTGTATCAAAATCCTTGGGATCCAATGTTGTGAGTTCACTATCAAGCTTGTAGCCCTTAATCTCATCAACTTGACCATAGAAATTCTCATAAATATCCCAAGCCTCTTTAATTGTTGTACAATTCTCAATGTGAAAAATGAGGTCATCTGATACATACTTTCTCAATGTTCCAATTGCCATAGAATTTTTAGTGAGCCATTCAACTTGAGAATTAGGATCAACCTTAGGATCATATGGTGTTTTTATTGTTCCATTTACATAATGAATGAGTCCTTTTTCCATTAGTTTACTCCATGCCTTAATCTTCCATGATGCATAATTATGTGCAGTTAAAAGTGGAAATTTAGAAGAACCCACAACATCAAAATGAAAAAAAGCACAAAATAGAGAGAGGTACAATCACACAAGACACCCCCACAAATTACTCAATCAAGAACCCCCCCCCCCCCCATTAAAAAAAAAAATGATGATTTGGCACTTTATACTTAGTGCGTGTACAATGGCCACTTGTACAACAAGGCAAAGTGGACTTCTGATTTCAAATTTACAAATACCTCAAATAAGCTATCAAAGACCCCAACAAATACTTCAAGTGATCTAAACTGAGATCTAAGCAAAATACAAGTACCAAACAGGCCAAAAATGACCAAATATTGAAAGTACAGTTTCTACTCAAAATCACTGCAAACTAATGGTAGATTATGAAATTAGATGAAAAATTATGCACTTTAAAAAAAATGGCACCTGAAAAGGAGGTTGGATGACCCCGAATGAAGCCTTTGAAGTTGCAAAATTAAGGATTGGACAGGTACAGTCATCAAAAATTGCAAATTTTGGAAAATCTATCCATCAAAATTAGAAAAATTCCTCTGCCACTGCAAAGAGCTCAAAAAATTAGCCCGAGTCAAAAAAAAACTGCACCCAAAAAGGAGCAAAAATGAGCAAGATATGGCATCTTGAAGTTGGATTGCAAAATCAAAAAGCCAAATGAGAGGGGGCTCCAAAATTTTCAAAATTTTCTGGCACAGTGCTGACATCAGCATTTTCATGATGCTTAATTTGATAACTATTTGACTGTCATCAGGCCATCACTCCCTTCTCCCTGACCGTACAGATGATGATGTCAGTGGTACGGAAGATGACATCAGCAAGTGACGTGGTTGTATGGATAACTGACTGTGAAGGCTGACGTGGCCAATGACTGGGATCCGTACGCCGACGTGGCAAAGCGACATGGCATTTTGCAAGTCATTGACTGGTCGGTCGTACTCTGTGTGGAGCTCGGGCGAATCAAGGGTTGTTGTGTGGTGACAACCTAGAGGGTATGCAACAACCGTGGGCCAGTGATCGCCTACCACATGGCGGACGTAGTGGAGGAAGTGCATAGGGAGTTGGCCATTGGAGTTGGGGTGGTGTCAACACTATGCAGAACACAAGGGCCGAAAAAGGGGGGCACGATTGAGAGGAGCAAGCCGGATGGTGGGAGGAGTGGCGATCGACACGTGGCTGAGAAGAACATAGTGCAACTGGTTGAGGTGAACACGACTAGCCAAAAAAAATGTATAATACGGTGCCTGCAGAGATTCTGCAAAAAAAAACGTGTTGCGGTACGGGGGTCGAGAGGGTGTAAAACCACCCCATAAAACAAATAACTTTTTTAATTTTTTAATATTTCAAAAACTGTGAAATTACAAAAAATGTAAAGTAATTTTTTTTTCGCAAAAAATAGAAAATATATATATAATTTTATTTTATTTTTTGCAAAAAATCGTACCGCACGGCCTAATAGGCTGATTTTTTTCCTCCAAAATGAGCACCTCCCCAGATCCGAAAAATAGAAACCTCCAAAAGCTCTCCAAAATGACTAATCAATGAAGCCCTATAGGCTATGATACCATGTGAGAATTTGTTGAAAATAGCCAAGATCAAGAGCACATTGAATAGCACAAGAGAGAGAGACTAAATATTTGAAAATAATAAATTGTATTCTAATCAAGATGAAAATACTGATCAACTGGATCATCAAGAGTCACATATAATGTAGATGAGCCTGGTTATAAAGGCAAGGCTAAGAGACAAGAGAGAACACAATCATGACATGTGGCTCAATGAGATGCAAGTGTAGCTAGGGGTAGCTATGAGAAATAGTAAAATATTCCACATGAGGTGGATCACCCACCAAAGGTGGAATTATCAACCCACAATAAGTGGATATGATAAAGTAACAACAAGATCACACCATAAAAGATGGAAATTATCCTACATACACACTCCTAATGTAGCACATCTCGCTAAGTGTCTCATATGAAAACTACAATGTTATGCATGTACCTAAGTAAACTTAACTAAAGTATAATTATTTCCAAGATGAATAAATAATTACACCAACAGCTATAACTAAATTATAAATTAATCTTAAGAAGAGAAATTATTGAGGACTTGATATCTTAATTCAAATTTTTGACTTATCTTGTATACATGTACTAAACTAATATGGAGAAGATGAAAAAGTTGGTAGGCATCAATAAACTAAGTTTTTGATAAGGGGATACCTATAATATTATTGTGGATTGTACTTTAGTTTAAATTGTAGATATGGAACATTTAAATAACCACAAAGATCACCCACTTTTGGTGGATTTTTAAAGATAAAAAAATCCTCACTACTAATAATCTTGTGAAACTGAGATTTAACCTACTTAATAAATGCATTATGTGTTGCAACAAAGAGGAGTTAGTGGATCAACTTATTCTATAGTGCTAGTTTTCCAAGGAAATTCGGGATGAAATTCTATCATCTCTTTAGACCTACTGAGTTTTTTTCAAAAGTATAAATGACTGCATTGTTATCTGGAAGAATCATGGCCCTTTCAAGAATTCTATCATTAGAGAACTTTAGAATCAAATTCCCCCTTTTATTACTTGGGGAATATAGAAGGAAAGAAATAATAGAATCTTAAGGAAGATAAAAAATAGTAGGGTGGTCTTTCAAATCCCAACTTTCAAATCACAAAAAATGAGATTAAGGAGAACATCAATTCTAATAAATTCAAGGCCTTTCATCTCCCCTCTACCCTAGAACAATAAATCAATTTCAATTGGGGGATCACTTATTCTATGAACAAAATTAAACCCACCTAAAGATCTTTAAGAAAAAATGTTAAATGAAAAGGACTAGAACCTAGGTGGATCAAGCCAGTTTTTTATGGGTGTAGTATTAAAAGAAACCCAAGTTAAGTAGCTATTAAGGATCTTAAGAGATGATAAATCTCAAATGCTTGAAGGTTATGAAAAAATAGTAGGGATCAAGATTAATAATGAAGCAGAACCCCAAGCTTCCTAATGGGGGATTAAATGCGTGGTGTTGCATGGCTTTCAAATTTTGATTTTAGAAGGGCACTCTAAGTTGATTATTGACCTCCTTAAGTTATATTCACCTCCCCTTGGAGAGTACAAGGCCTTATTGAAGATAGCATTTTTTTGTTATCCTCAAGTAGGAGAAATAAATGTGGTGTATGTATAAACATGGAAGATAATATAATTGAAATATGTGACGAACTTCATAGGTCATTTCCATTCTAGATGGTTGGAGGTTCCCCGCATTCATGGACTTCCTACTCTAATGTCTTGTCACAAGTTATTAGACATAGATAACGGTTAAATGACTAACGGGGCCATGTTTTTTGGTTTGGTTTGGTTTGGTTTTGTTTTGTTTTGTTTGGAAAAATTTAAAACGTTTATATAATTGAATGATATGTCATATATAATGGATGTTTTCATTGGATATTAATTAAATTTCATGATGGTTGAAGGGTGGGTGCTCTGATTCAATAATTTTTTAGCCATTTTTTATTATCATTAAAGATATTAAAGTTAATGATGATTGAAGTGTGGGTGTTTTCGTTGGATGATTTGTTAACCATCTCTAATGCCATTAAAGGGATTAAATTTATTGTTGGTTGTAGGTTTTACATGTTCACATATGTTTTTATTGGAGACTTTTGCAATGAAATATTTCATAATTTATTCTATTCACAATTAAACTTTTATGAATTTGTGGTAGAAAAAATTAAAGCCAATAGATATAGAAGAAGACAAGAAAAGGCTACAAAAGAGGATAATTATTAGATGATTTTATTATTTTTATTTCGAATTGTAGCTACATGAATGTTTATTTTATGGTCATGATTTGTTCGTAATTTTCTTATTTATTCATAGATTACTTTGATCTATCTTGAATAACTTCTTTAATAACACTATTATCAAATAATTTGAACAAAATTATATATATAAGGATAAGTGTTTTATTGATATCTTAAACAAATTTCAAATATTGATGGCTCTAAGTTTGCATGGGTGTCGTGCTAGGGCCGATGTGCCCTAACCTGTGTCCTACACTCTTCTTGCTTCGTTCCAGGGGGGTTCTTGCTTGCTAGGGGTTGGTTTTTGCTTGCCCATGGTCGGGTTTTCTGGGTTGCCGTAGGGGTTTTTTGCAACCCTTTTCTGTTTGTTCTGCTCTAGGTTGCCGTTGGGGGTGTGTGGAGTTTTGGGGTTCAGTTTTCTACCCCTCTTCTTTTTATTCATTTAGTATTTTCTCTGGATCCATGGAGAATAGAGGATTATCCTCTTCTCAGATGATCTCTGGAGATCTGTATATTGCAGATCTGTCTCATTTGATGCATGCATGTGGAAAGGAACACATTAGTCATTCCCAATCAGAGGCAGATGTCTCTTCTTCAAAAGAGCCTTTTCGCATGAAAAAGGTGAATGGTTGTTTGGAGAGATCCCAAGATCGTCCAGTTCTGGTTATTCAACCTAAGAAATTTCAGAGGATGTTGAATATTGGTGTAATCATGCTCTCATATGCAAATTTATCAGTCTTCGCCTCTTTATACCTATTTTAGAGTCTTGGTCACATCATGTCTGGAATCCTAAAGGAGACATGGAGCTACTTATGGCAGCCAATAACTATTTTCTGGTTATTTTTTCCAACCTAGCAGATAGGATCAAGGCTTTTGAGGGTGGCCTTTATTTTTTCAACCAGGTGGGACTCTATCGAACCTTGGCATATTGGCTTTAATTCTGTTGAGGAGATTCCCTCTCTTGTGCCCGTGTGGATCTGATTGTCGAGGCTTCTGTTGGAATTCTGGAGAGAAGATATTCCTCACTCAATCTCACTGCTTCTTGGTAAACCTGTGGGTTCGGCTTCACAAACTCAAGATCAAAAGGTAATTTCCTATGCTTGTATATGTGTAGAAGTTTATTTAAATAATCCTTTGCCATACTCTATGGAAATCTATTTGGGGACATCTTCTTGGATCCAATAGTTGGACTATGAGACCCTGCCATTTAGATGCAAAATTTGTCATGAATATGGTCATTTACATCAGAGATGTCCTAGAAATAAATCTTCTAAACTAGTTGTTTCCGATCCTCCTCACTCTATTCTTGGGGAATATAAGGGGAAAGCCCCTATGCCTAATGGTCCTACTGATAAACATGGTTTCATTTATGTCAAACCTCAAAATAAAGACAAAGGAAAGAAGAGAACCTGGTTGGATAGGCAAAATGATATCACCCTAAATAGGTTTGATGTTCTAGAGGATTTGGTCCAAGAGGAAGGAGTTCCAATTGAAATGTTTATGGGTGCCCAATTTTAGCATGAGGTGTTGGATGGGGATTCCAAGAAAGAGGGTTGGGCCCTATCTTTGGAGAATCAACATGATGTTCAAATGGTTATGGATTTGTCTTCCCATGTTCAAGACAACAAAGATCTTAGTGGGTCATAGGTCCCTAAAGGTGCAGTGGTCATGGCATCTACTCCTCCTTCCACTATAGTGGCCTCAGGTTCTTTGAAGAGTAACAAAGCCCCGCTTGTTTTAGGCTTGTAGCAGAAGACCCTCAAAAAGGGTTCTTTAGACAAACTTTAAGGAGTGGATGAAAAACGGATCAGGAAAAGATTAAGCATATTGGTGATAGTTTGGTTGATTCAAGGTCTGTGAAGCCCATTGATTCCCACTTCTCTCAACCACATAAATGATTGTGCTCTCATGAAATGTAAGGGGGTTGAACAGCATTCCTAGACAAAAGGTTGTTCGTAGATTAATTGACTCTGAATCTCCTGATGTTGTTTTTATTCAGGAAACCAAGCTTTCAATAAATGGTTTGGCTAATTGTGCTTTGCATGTCTGGCCCCAGGGCCTTTGGCAGGGAGTGAGCTCTCATGGAAGTTCAGGGGGGGTTGCTTGCTTCTAGAACCTGAGGAAAGTTTCCCCTTTGTGGTGGTTTTCTAGCAGGTCTTCCAATTCTATGGTTGCTTCTAGCTTTGAGATTGGAGAAAGATGCCTCTTCTCTAATATTTATGCTCCTACTGATCTTGTGGGTAAGTCACATCTTTGGGCTCACATCAATCTTGTCCAGGCTCAAGATCCTTTTCTCCCCTGGATTTTGGCTAGAGCTTTTAATGTTGTTACTAGTTTGGAAGAAAAGCGAGGTGGGTTATTCAGGCTTGATCCTTCCTCAAATTTACTCAAAGATAATATTGGTCTCTTTAATCTCATTGATGTGAAGCCAATTAATGGTGTCTTTACATGGAATAATAGGAGGAGTGGTGTTGAGGCTATCTCTGAAAGGCTTGATAGATTTTTGGTTTCCTACTATTGGGTGCATGATAGGTGGTCCACCAGTTCAGAAATTCTTGATTGGAAGGGTTCTTATCATTGGCCTATTAAGCTTTCTATTACATCTTTTAGAACCTCCAAAAATCCCTCTTTCAAATTTCAATTGATGTGGCTTCGTGATCAGTCGTTGAGGGATCTTATGGTTGATTGGTGGTATGAAGGGGTTCCTACCCACAGGCGGGCTATGTACACCTTTGGAAAGAGATTACAACATGTGGAATACAGGCTGAAGATGTGGAATAAACAATGTTTTAGGAATTTGCATAGACACAAGATGGCACCTCAATCCAAGCTAGATGAGGTTACGCGTCAAATTAGGGATCAAGGGATGACTGTGGAGCTTAGTATGGTCGAGTCCCTTTCTCTAAAGGACTTAGAAGAGTGGGAGTTGCGTGAGGAGATTTTTTGGAAACAAAAGTCTCATGTGGATTGGCTCCAAGAAGGTGATAGAAACACTGCTTTATTTCCTAATTTTGTTAAGGCTCAGAAGTATGGTAACTCTATTACCTCTCTCATATATTTAGAAGGGGTTCATCTTTCATCTAAAGAAAAAATTGCTATGGAAGCTGTCAGTTTTTTTTCTAATTTGTTTACCAAAGAGGATCCTAAAGCTATGGTGGAAGAGAGGGCCATCTTGAACTGTATTCCCCCTCTTGCCTCTATTGAAATGAATGATGCTCTCTTGTGCCCCATTTTGTTGTCTGAACTTGAGGGGGTTGTGTTTCAAATGAAAAAAGGCAAGGCTCTTGGCCCTGACGGGTTTCTTATTGAGTTTTTTTAAGAATTTTGGGAGATTATAAAGTATGATCTTCTAGATGTGGTTCAGGAATCTCATAGGAATAAACAAATTCTCAAATCTATGAATTCTATCTTCTTGGCTCTCATTCCTAAGAAGGAGGGGGCTAATAGCTTGGATCAACACAGGCCTATTGCTTTATGTAATGTTGTCTACAAGATAATCACTAAATTGATTGATGAACGACGCAAACCTCTCCTCTGCACTTTGGTTTCTAAGGAGCAAGGTGGTTTCATTGATGGAAGACAGATCCTTGACGGAGTTGTGATAGCAATGGAGGTTATTCATTCGATGGCTTCCTCTAAAGAGAAGGCTACGCTTATTAAACTTGACATGGCCAAAGCTTATGATAGGGTGAGTTGATATTTCTTACAGAAGATCCTTTTGGCTTTTGGTTTTGGAGAAGAGTGGGTGAATTGGGTTCTTAGTTGTGTGAATTCTACCTCTTTCTCATCTCTTATTATTGGGGAACCCTCAGAATTGTTTAGCGCTTCGCGGGGGTTCGGCAAGGGGACCCTTTATTGTTAGCCACATTATTGTATACAGGAATACGAATAGTTAATTAAGTCATAATTGAGTTTGTTTGTTAGTTGGCACCTGAGGGGTGGCAGTTGCGATGCAGCGGTTGGTGCTTGCACCCCCTCGGTATCTTTATATACTCCTCATTGTAACTTGTAAAGGACATGAATTATGAATAGAATAACATATCTAATACTTGTCTGATATCTATGGCATTGTTCTGCATTACGTACTTCTTGCTTTAAGTATTCACCCGAGAGGGCAAACATTTGGCGTCGTTGCCTAGACGTACTCGAGAACGGAAGACGCTGATGGCGCACCGACGCGATGGGCCTATCCGTCAGTGAGATGAACCCAGAGACCGACGACGCGCACATGGAACAAGAGGCGAAGGGGAAATTGAACCCTGTAATAATCCCGACACAATGTTGATATAAATTATGGTCGAAAGGGAAAAATAAAAAAATAAAAGAATTGTGTACATGGTGTGTGCTTGCTATGTACAAAGGTGATTTATGCCAAATATATTAAATAAAGACAAAAATAAGAAAGTAGAAACGAACGAGTGGGAGGCCGTGCAGAGGGCCTTAATTCTAGAGTAGCAAGTAGAATGAAGACGGAGGCTGAGGCAACTTGGCGAAGGACGACCTGCCGAAGGGTGGCCTGAGGGGAACCAAGGAGGTGTCATGGAGGGTGCAAAGGCCGACGAAAATTTCTACGCGTCGCCAGATCATCGTAGGACGCGGAGCCACGAAGAGTTTCTGGAAGAAACAAGGTTACGGCAAAATCTAGTCGAGGAGACTCGGGATCAGTTTAGAAACTTATCCCTTACGCCATGGAGTGAAGATCACCAATGGGAAGTAGGAGTGGGTGCGTGTGAGAGCAAAGGGGAGGGAAACCGTATGGGTGTAGGTGCCACACAAGACAGGCAAAACACCATACCTCCAGTCATCCACGCAGGACACACCACCAACGCCACCAAAGGAAGCAGTGCAGGGCCACAGACATAGACACAACCGCCCCCAGGAAGATGACCAGGGATGGCGAGTAAAAAAAAATTGCCAAAGTTCACAGGGGACGGCAAGGAAGACCCCTTATGGCACTATCATACATGTGAAACCATTTGGTCTGCCAATGGAGTGACAGACTAGAATGACTGGGTACAGAAGTTCCCAGCCACGTTACGTGGAGTTGCCATAGATTGGTACTCCGATATAGATAAGCAAAAAGTGGCCACGTGGGCCAACCTACAGAAGGAATTCACGGAGGAGTTTCGGTTGCTCCGTGATGACAACGAAATTGTAACAGAGATATACAGTACCAAACAAGGTACCAAGGAGACAGTACGGGCATATAGCAGGAGGCTGAAAGAACTCTTGGGTAAAATGGAAAGCCAACCCACAGATGGATTGAAGAAATGAAAGTTTGTGGAAGAATTGAAATCCTCCCTACGAAAAAAAATAAAAATTGTACCCCCGACGTCATATGACGACGCCTATAATAGGGCGATGGATCTGGAGAGCGAATACAAAACATCAAGGATGAAGAAAAGTAATAAATATTCATCTGACGATGATGAAGATTCTAACAGGGAAAGCAGCAGCAGTGGCGAATCGAGTAAAAAGGTGCACGCTCTCCAAAAGGACATGGAACGAATGCTAAAAGAATTCAAAGCCATGAAGGGGAGTACAAGTAAGACTGAAGAAAACGATGTGTGGTGTACTGACTGTAGGAGTGACGAACACACCAAGGGGTCTTGCCCCCAGAAGGCTTATGTGACATTTGTCAGCTTGCGGGACATTTGACAAAGGAATGTCCCTACAATATGAAAACCAGGAGCCAACAAGTTCTCTTAACGCAAGAGCAGTCAGCTGTCGGAACTTCGCAAACCAACACAACAACATCATCTGGAGGTTACCGAGACAACAGATGTGGTGGCGGAAGGAATAGCAACAATAACAATACCGGAAGCCGTATCCAGTATGATGCCAATGGCCGACCAATTATCCAATGTAGGGCCTGTAATCAGTGGGGGCACTTCGCCCGTGATTGCACGAAGGAAGCCACCCCTCAGCACCTCTGCCGATGGTGTAGGCTAGGTGACCATGAGGATGCAAATTGCCCATAGGTAGGGGTTAATCTCCTCAACATTGAGAAGGCTGAGAAGACTGGTGAGAAAGAAGTACTGGCGATCACCCACGCCCAGACGAAAAAAGCCACTTATCCTGACCCCCATATGGAGAAGGAGAGATTACGGGAGGCAGAGGCCAATATTGAACGTGAGATGACGACCGAACGACGGGACAACGAGGTGGCGAGTACATCATCCCGTACGGAAGCAGAAAATAACATCATTGGGCAAATATTGCAAATAGAGGTGCTGATAAAGGTAAAAGACCTTCTAGACTCTATGCCACAATTGAGGACTGCCATCCTCACCAATGTGCAAAGCACCACATTGTCGAGTGCACCATAGGTAGGGGTTCTCGCCACTGCATTATCGAGTGCACCACAGGTAGGGGTTCCCGCCACCACATCATTGAGTGCACCACAAGTAGGGGTTCCCGCCACCGCTTCGAAGAGTACACCATAGGTGGAGGTTTCCATCAGCCCTTCAACTGACCCGATGTTACTAGCCTTGAGCAGTGGTAGACACCCAATTGTGGTAGAAATGGGTATCTGTGGGACCATTCTGAAGGACACCATTATGGATGGGGGATCTGGGGTGAATGTACTACCAGAAGAAACATGGAAGCGGCTGGGGAAGCCCACCCTATGGCCACCCACATTCAACCTGGTGGGAGCGGACCAACACGGCATTAAGTCACTCGACTTGTTGATGGCCCAACAAGTGACAATTGGTACGCAACCATTCTTGTTAGATTTCGTGGTTATTCCCTTGAAGAAGAAAGGCTATGAAACCATCCCGTGGAGAGCTTGGTTGATCAACGCGAGGGTAAACCACAACTGGAAGAAAAATACACTTTCCATGGAGAAGGGAGGGCGGAAATATACCATTGACCTACACACCCAAGATGTCGGCGAAGAGCTCACCTCTTCCAACTCGGACTCAGAGGACTCTAATAAAGGGGAAGGGGGTCTCGATGAAAGCAAGGGCAAGAACGCGATGGAGCCGAACAGTGAAGGGGTGCTCGAATTGGAGGGATGTTTTGAAGATGAGGTATGCTCACTTAACGGGCTCTTCCACTGGCAAATGGAGGATTACGAAATGTTCCAAAGCTAGAGGCTCGAAGTAGAGGAACCAGAGCAACCAACAGAGGTGTACCTGTCGAAATACAAAGAATATTGGAAGGGAGACGCCCCAAACCCTGGCGACGTAGATAATCTGAAGAGTGTTGGCAACGACTGGAACCCTGTGTGGAAGACCACAGTCTTCAAAATCTTTATTATTCTTCTTTTTCATGTATAGGAAGGAGACTGTGGTCCCTGTAGAATTTGTGATTCCAGGTCTTCGGATGGACATTGAAAATAGATTGGCCACCAACGGGTACAAATTGAAACCCTAGCACGTGAAGCATGCAGGGGACCCGAGAGGGTGGAAGGGGACCTGAGAGGCCAGGCAGGCGACTCGAGAGGCACAAGACAAAAGCGGGAGACCCTTGGGCGTTGAAAACTGAGAAGGATGAAGGGCGATCTCAGAGACAGGGGACCCGAGCCGAAGACTCTAGATAATTAAAATAAAAAAATAAAAAAAACCATATGGTCGTACGGTCAGCTGACCGTACGGGGGAACAACAACTAAAAAAAAAAAGATATATATATATTTTAAAAAAAAAAAAAAACGTGGGACCACCGAAGGTGGAACCACCGTAGGTGGGGTGGAGCCACCGAAGGTGGACCTACCGTAGGTGGAACCACCATAGGTGGAGCCATCGTGCGGTGGTCACACTAACGGGATAAGAACTGCCAAGGGTAAACAAAGAAACAAAAAGAAAGGAGCAGCCCGCACACGTTGCTAACATTGCAGGATCACCGTGCGGTGGCCTTATAACCACATAGGCAGCATAGTAAACCTGAAGGAGCATGGCGGATAGGGTTTAAACGAGGGGGAAAGAGAAAATACCACGACACGATAGGGATGGCACGTAACAAATTAAACCCGCGAGGGGCGCTGCCCCTCGACCCCATTGGGGTGCTGTCCCCAGACTCCCAGTTTATTTTTGAGCTATAATACACTTTTTGGAGTTGGGCGAAGGGCATCCAAGAAGTCATGGTAAGTGTGGGTTGTTTCGTACTATGAGAAAGAAGCCTGAAGCTAAGCATTGGCAGGCAGCCATAAGCTGTAGAGGGAGACGAATTTGGAGGGTGCAAACAAATAGAGTTGCGGGAAGGCATTGCAGGTCCGCGCAGTCGTAGGACAACAAGGAGTTATTCGGTTCAGTTATTAGCCTTTGGGGAGTGTGATGGAGTATTTGAGGTGTCTCCTAGCATTTGTGCCAGTGGATTGTGGCCACCTCCAGGCATGACTAGTACGCTTTAAGGAACTCGGAGTATGTCTCGGCTGGACGTGAGGTTGCCTTGGTGGATGCACAGAGGGCTCGGGAGAAGCTGACCACTAGGTTGGAGGCAATAGTCGCGTGAGACTTAGTTTGGCGTACCTAGGAGTTGGATGTCGGGAGAGCAGCACGGGTGGCTATCGAGGACAAATTGGCTAGGGAGACAGTATCATTTGAGTAGTAGTTGGTGGAAGCTGAGACTGAAAAACGTGTTTTGCAAACAAGTTTGAGTTAGGCACAGGAGGACTGTGATGGCAAAGGAAGCAATAATGGTGAAATCCGCACTTAAGCATCGGATGGTAGCAGAAAATGGTTTTCAGGTGAGGACGCAGCAAGTGTATAAGATCCGGGCCCGACTGGCATCAGTAGTTCCTGTCGTTCATCTCTATTTTGTATTAAGTCATCGAAGTCGACTTCTTTTCTTGGGGGGATGATGTTGTCGGGAATAATCATTATGTTAAGTTGTTATATTATGTTTATGTTGTCGTCGATAATAAAAAATAAAAAATAAAAAATAAAAAATAAATTAAATTAAAAAAAAACAAAAAAAAACAAGTGGGCCCACCGTACGGTGGAACCACCGATGGTGACACCACCGTGCGGTGGTCACCGCACACCGCCAACCACCAACCGCACACCAGCACCACCGACAGTGACACCACCGTGCGGCGGTAACCACACACCACCAACCGCCAACCGCACACAGCCAACCGCCAACCGCCAACCACACACCGCCAACCGCCAACCGCACACCGCACACTGCACACCGCCAATCGCCAACCGCCAACTGCCAACCGCACACCGCACACTGCCAATAAAACCCCACCCACACAACTCTGAAGCCGCACACTCCCGTAGCCTCCATGCGTAGCCCGCACAGCCTCCACCCGTAGCCCACAGCTGCACAGCCGCGTAGCCTCCGCTCGCAGCCGCACAGACGCGCAGCGCACAGCCGCGAAGCCGCACAGCCATAGCGCACAACTGCGCAACCGCAGTCGGCACAAGCCGCATGAGTCTGTGCCGATTACGGGCAGACGGTTTTCATTTTGGAAAAAAAAGGGGTTATAAAAGAAGAATTGAAGAAGTAATCTGTACTAATGGACACAAACAGGAACAAGGTAGATTGGCGGAAGCGGTTGCAGTCGTTAGAAGACAAGTTGTAGGGAGGGCAAAAAAGGAACCAGTGCAGACATAGGCAAACGGATTCTACCATCTGGGGTGCGCATTGCAGGTAGTCTCGATATGCGCACCAGTCAAAAAAGCAAGAAGCATCGTCCAAAACCCTTGGCGACAAAGGACAGAGATGAAATAACGGCAGATAATGTTATGTTCGAGGGTTTGAATGGAATCAAATGTCGGAACTGGTGGGAAAAAACACCTCAGGATGATTTAATAAAGAAAAGCCTTCGCTAGGCACAAGTACACTGGGCGGTCCAGATGCCAGTTTTTTCGATAAAGGACTTTGAGGTGGTTTTGCATGCCATGATTGGTAGCTATGACAGACATCGCCACCAGTCGATATTTGATTATCAACATCAGAGGATAACAGTGTCATTCACGACAGGCGAGTTCACTAGGGTATTTGGCATACTAGGGATAAAAGGAAAGAAAATAGACACCTCCCAGAAAATATCCCCCGAGAATTGTGCTACATTGCTCCAGCTGATGTTGCGCGATAACCTTACCCAAGCCGAGAAAGATAGCCTCAAGAGTGCAAGCAAGAGTCGAGGAGTGAAGAAACAATTTTTTGCCAAGGGAGTATGGTGATGCCTGTTGTCGGTGGTGAAGAGTCGCCTCACAGGTGCCACCCGTGCGTCGGACATAGCCATTGCACAGATAGTACTGATGAACGGGCTGCACAATGGAGTGGTATATGATTGGGTGTCACTATTGGCAGATAGGATGGACGAGTTCATGACGCTGCAATACAAGAAATTCTACATGCCGCATCATGCCATTGGATTATTCCTAGACGCAGTCCGCACACAGATCACCCTAGGCTCATAGCCATTGGAGCCATAGGGCCGTGTTGCACCAGACCAGCCGCCCATATTGTACTGGTCACACTTAGACGTCTTGGCATATGGCACGGAGGCACGTTTGGGCACAAAACGAAAGAAGGCCACCATGTCTGATACGGAGTCTGACACAGAAGAGTCTGAGGTTGAGGATGCAGACAGTGGCAAGGAGGAATCCGCAGACACCTCCCATGTAAGCGGGGGGAGTTTCCGATTGACAGGGAGAAGGGGCGACTAGTTGCCTGAAGAAGGGGTAGTGGAGTCTGCAGGTACAGTAGGGTCTACTGTAGCATCAGAGGTGCAGGTCCACTTTACACCAGCCCGCTTACTAGAGACTTGTCAGTTGGCGGTGTCGTGGTCCTTCGGGACAGTGAGTGTAGTTACCACGGTACCAGTTCCTAGTTTCGGGCAGCCTCGGGCGACGATAGCCATGACACCACCATGGGTGGAGACCTTGGCGAGTGCAGAGGCTTCCATGATGCACGAAGTGCCGGATGTGGCAGGACAGACTGTGCCAGGGTTACTTGGATATATGCAGGAGGCAATGACGATAGCAGGCACTCTTCATGATGACCTCACTAGCTGGTTGAGCCATTACCAGATGGCATCCATGGCACCGGGAGAGGCCACTCTATCCCCAGGGCGGACCGCGTATTCCTTGGATGTCATTGATCTCGAGGAAGGGAGTTCCCCGAGCAGCAGGGCAGTTCAGAGGGTTGCTTCACCCCCAACAGTGGTAGTAACCAGTTCGTACAAAGCAGAGGAGGTGCCAGTGGGAAGTCAGCAGGGTACAGAGTTGGAGCAGTTTATTACGGAGACGACTTTGGGAGCACAGCGGCTTGTGTCATCTGCCATGCTCCAAGCCAATGCGACCATGGTTGAGTAGATGGAAGGGTTGTTGACCTTTGCCCGCACGGGATGCCGAGCTGAGTTTGAGAGGTGTTTTGAGTGTGCCGGGTGGCCGGACACGGAGAGCCTAGCGATGTTGGAGGCTTGGCGCCTCACTGAGGGGGTTGGCGAGACCCGGATGCAGTCGTTGGTGAGAGAGGTAGAGTAGGCTTTCCGGGAAGGTTATCTAGAGCTTCGGAGGTCACAACAGATGGCAACTACAGTTGAGGCTTTGAGGGTGGCAGTAGTCACAGCTCGGGAGGAGCTGGCTACCAGGTTCCACGAGCTCGAGGCTACCATGGCACAGAACCAGGTAGCGGTGGACATCTTAGTAGCAGAGAAGTCTGCTTTACTGGCACAGTTGGAGGAGGAGAGGGCCTCGAGGGAGCTGTTGGAGACTCGGTTCGTTAGTGCCCTGGAAAATGTGGACAAGAAGGATAAGGAGGTGCTCGAGGCAGCCTACATGGTAAAGACTGCCATGGAGCGACAGATGGTCGTGGAACAGGATCTCAAGTGGAGGACAGAGCAGGTGTATGAGCTCCGTGGGCACTTGGTGTCCACTGCTACACCACCACCGGCGCCTTCTTCATCAGGGACGCCCTCTGCACTTCCTTAGTTTTTTTCTTCTTCTGGATTTTGCGAGCTCCATGTATTCTCCATTTTGTTGTAAGTCGCCTGGAGACGACTTTTCTTTTTGGGGGGATGATGTTAGCCGCATTATTGTATATGGGAATACGAATAGTTAATTAAGTCGTAATTGAGTTTGTTTGTTAGTTGGCACCCAAGGGGTGGCAGTTGCGATGCGGCGGTTGGTGCTCGCACCCCCTCGGTATCTTTATATACTCCTCATTGTAACTTGTAAAGGACACGAATTATGAATAGAATAACATATCTGATACTTGTCTGATATCTATGGCATTGTTCTGCATTACGTACTTCCTGCTTTAAGTATTCACCCGAGAGGGCTAACATTTATCTCCCTATTTATTTATTCTCACGGATGAAGGTCTTAGCAGACTTATCACTTCCCAGGTGAGACATGGTCTTATTGAGGGCTAGATTAATGCTCTACCTCCCTACTCTCATCTTCAGTTTGTGGATGACACAGGTTTGATGGGCAAGGCCAAAATCAATGAGGCAGTGAATTTCAGGAGAGCTTTGGATATCTATTGCAAAGCCACAAGTTAGAAAATTAATGAAGATAAATCATCCATATATTTCTTTAATACCCCTTAGCTTATTCAGAATAGGATTGCCAAGATCCTCAACTTTCAAACGGGGTCCCTTCCTTTGTTGTACCTTGAGATTCCTTTAGATTTGGGGGTTCAGCATGGAGATTTTTGGCAAGGAATTTTGGATAAATTTCGTTGCAAGGTTAATCATTGGACTTACAGGTGGTTATCCTCTGCTGGAAGAGTGATTCTTCTAAAGATTCTGGTGCAAGTGCTTCCCATTTATAGGTGTTTTATGCAGGCTCCCCCCTCTAGCTTTGTGAGAGAGTTCGATGCTCTTTCCCATCAATTTCTTTGGTCTGGTGCTTTTCTTTCTTCTAAGTGGAGTTTAGTTAAATGGGACTTTGTTTGTAGACCGAGACATGTTGGGGGTCTTTTCCTCAAATCTATTGCTTTGGTTAGCAAGGCCTTGTCGACTAAGTTGTATTGGAGGTGGTGTAACAGTCAAGATCAGGACTGGGCCAAGATTTTAACCCACAAGTATCTCCCTAGTGCTAATGATCATGAGGTGCCTCATCTTAGTTTAGTGGGCAGGGGATCTTGTATCTAGGATACTCTTAAAAAGGTGCCCAACTTATTAAAGATGGCCTTTTTGGATTTGTAATAGAGGCTCTATATCTCTTTTTTGGCAGGACTCTTGGGATAGTCACCCTCCTATTTTGTCTAGTTATCCACAACTTTAGCCTCTTTGCAACATTTTCACTGATGCTGGATGGGTTAAGGTGGAGAATTTTAAAACGGTTAGGCACATTAGACAGGTTGAGGTGACTTGTTGGAAGGATCCTCTTGAATGGCCCTTGGGTGGCTCGGATGAAGATCGTGTGGTGTTGGTTAATATCTTGGAGGGTAGGTTGTGTAGTTCCCTCAAGGAGAGAGATATTTTGGCTTGGGGTCCTAAACCAAAAGGCAAGTTTTCGGTTGTTGAAGGTTATGCTCAACTTTATAGGCAATTGCATAGCCTGACAGATGTTCCCTAGTGGAAGAAGGTTTGGAATAGCTTCTCTTGGCCGAAATGTAATTTTTTCTTATGGCTGGTTACTTAGAAGAAATGCCTCACGTGGGAGAATCTTTGTAAGAGAGGATTCCAGGGACCATCTATCTGTTATCTTTGCATGCATAATGAGGAAGACTGCTCCCACTTATTTATTCTATGCCCTTTCTCTAGGGAGATCTGGCACAAGTGGTGGGAGGCTTGGCAACATGCTTGTTTTCATGCTACCTCCTTAATTGACTTTTGGGATAGCTTGGATAGACCTCCAGCAAAGACCTTTTTTCTTCAAGTGTCCTAGGCTATTGGGCTAGCCCTTATTATCTGGAATTTGTGGCTAGAAAGGAATCGCAGGGTCTTTTGTGATTCACATATAGGGAGTCCTCAGTTGTGGCAGAAGATAGTTAATAGGTTGTGGGAGACAATCTCGGCTAAGTGCAATTTGTCTGAAAATGTTGATCTGAGTGATTATGCTATTGTAAGGAATCTGCAATTGGAAAACATTAAAATGGACTATGCTGCTGGAAATAGATCTCGACATGCGAAGTAACAGATAAGTAGAGATGGAAGGTGGATTCCCCCTCCTGTGGGAATCTTAAAAATTAATACAGATGGCTCTTCTCGTGGGAATCCTAGACATGTAGGGATTGGAGGTATAGGTAGAGGTGATGATGGTTGTGCAGTTTTTTTCTTCTCTATTTATATTGGGTAGTGCTCTAACAATCTTATGGAGGCCCTAGCTATTAAGATTGCTATTGAGCGAGGTTGTTCTTTAGGATGGAGGAAGATTATTTGTGAGTCGGATTCTCAAATTGTTGTGGACATGTTGAGCAAACAAAATTTGAATGATGTGAGTTGGCAATTAGCTTTGTGGTCAAACAGATTTTACAACTATGTAATACATTGGAATTTGTCTCCTTTTGTCATATTCCTAGGGAGTGGAATAGAGTGGCCGATTGTTTGGCCAAGTGGGCTTCAGAGCATGTTGATGGTTGGGATTTTAGTGAAAGGGATGATCTACCTCCTAATTATCTTGAAACTTTAGACAAGTTAATGCTAGAAGACAGGATGATGCAAGAGCACCTAGTGGTGTAGGATCATTTTCCCTTTTATGTTTGTTTCATTTTCATTGTCATTTTTGAGGTCCTTTGAGGCTTCAGATGAGCATGATTTCTAGTATAATTCTTGCATCATATTTTTTAGGGCTTTCCAAAAAAGTATTATCATTAGAAATCCGACAGTCGAATCTAACGCTATGGTCACTGGACTTTGAAGTAGTGGTGCTAGTGGTTCTTTTAGGTTCCTTTTAGTTTTTGTTGCTGTCTTGGTGGGCCTAAGGCTTGTTCTTTATAATTCTATGATTTTTTAATAAATCTTTACCCTTTTTGTCTTTTTTTTTTTAAAAAAGATAAGTGTTTTATTATTATTAAACTACTATTTAACAAAAGAATACACTATTCACGAAAAAAAGGCAAGTGATAGAAGGCACACCCTCAAAGTTTAAGTGGGGTCAAACCTAAATAATTAGACGAGAAAATAAACACAAAGGCTAGTGGAAGAAATCCAAACAACAAAACCCAAAAAAGTCATAATTTATAAAAATCACACATAAAAATAGAGATTTAAAACATTCATATTTATTATAGATGCTAAATATAATATTTTTCCATTTTCATTTAAAATAAAGGAGAGCATAGATTGTAAATTATGTACTTTAATATATTGTTCATCAAATGGAAGGAAATAAAAAGTGCATTCTATGTTGAAACTAAGTGTAAATGATGGAAAGAAATAAGTGCACTCTATGTTGAAACTGAGTATAAATTACCATTTACACTTGCATGTGTTATCGTATTTAATTAGTATAATTCTCTTCTATGACAAAAATGAAACTTTTCATAAATATGTCAAATATAGATACAAATTATAGTCAAGAAATAAAATAAAAAAATAATTCAATTTAAAAATTGGATACTAAAAAACATTAAGAATGGGTTAAATATAATTTAATGATGAACCAAATAGTTACAATAACAAAAAAGAGTTATTAGCTAGAAAAGTGATAGATTTTGGTAGAAAAATGCTAACATTTTTATTTTACACTTTCATTTCTTAAAAAAAAAAACAAGTTGCTTTGAATTTAGGACAGAATGCCCTAAACATGTCAAAAAATTTCAAATAATGAACTTAATGTTATCTTGATTTTTTTTTCAATTTTAATCTTAAATTCACATGAATTGTCATTAACATAATTTAAAAAATAGAAAACTATTATAAAGAAAATGGAAACTCTCTACATTATAAAACCACAATTCATTACTCATAAAAAATCTACTAGTTAATTGTTATTTTGTTTTAAATACACTTTCTCTATGAGATGTGTCTCATATATATAGAGAGAGACTCTCAATTCATCCATGCCTTTTAAAATCTAAATGTTGGAACCCACCCTTTTTCTATAACATATATTCACTTTTAAATTTCATGTATTTTTATCAATTTAGTTTGGTCACAAAGTAATTTGTTAATATTTTTTAAAAATATACTAAAAATTTAATTATTAATTATTATTTTAATAAAACTAAAAATATAATCTCTTTGCACGTGTTTTCTACATTTATACATGGCTTTATGAGATAAAGTTAAATTTCTGATAAAATAAAGTTATATATTTATACAAAGTTTTAAAAAATTGAAATATTATTTTTTGTTAAGAAATTGGTGAAACTGACAATTGTTTTATATGTTTAACCAAAAAAAAAAAATATCAATGCTTCTTTGAAATATGTGTTTCTCATCAAAACGATTTGATAGTATTCAAAAATCAATTAGTAGATTGTATACTACACTCAAAATTGTATAATTTTATCCTACAATCAATTAGTAGAGTATATACTACACTCAAAATTGTATATTTTTATCCTACATTTTTTTTAAATTGTTGATAAGTCTTTTAATTTTTTATGTGAATTTATCTAATCTCCATTTTTAGCATTTTATTGTTACTTAAGAGTGATGCTTAGCTTGTTAGTGGGTCTTATTAACCCAATAGTATCAAGAAAACCTGTTTAAGTAAGAAATTGAGCTTGAAAAGAGATTGTAGAAGGATAGAAGAAGATTTCTAGCAAATAGGATGCTTGACAAATGCTAGATTATAAGTCTAGATGCTCCAACATATAGCAAGTAAATTTGGGAGTGGATGTTCTCTATTTGTAGGTGTTTTTGGTCCATGTAATGCATGCCACTACAAATTCTAGGAGGATATCTAAAACAATAATGAGCATGTGTACTATAATGAGGGTGAGAGAGGAAAATGGATATGGTCAATTGATATGTAAAGAGGGATGCCAAGAGAAGGACTTCAGGTACTATTCTATAACTAAGAAAAAAGGGGGAATGAATTTGAGGGGCTAGGAATTTGGGTAGAAGTTAGGAAGTAACATAGATATGTTGTAAGAAAAAGGGGGAAAGAGGTCAAAAGGAGGTTGATATATCAAAAATAGTGAGGAATTGTAGGATTTTGTAGCTATGGAATACATGGAAGAGGTCAAAAGAAAGTTTTGAAATACTAGCTTAAACAAGAGTATGCAATCAATAGGTTTGTCCCATCATCCGTCTCTTTAGTGGTGGTGTTGTTTTTGTTGTAACCACCAAAGTTCAAACCCCCATTGGGCCATTGTGATTGCAAGCTTGTACCTTCATTGATCCAATTTACTCACAAGTTTGAGCCTCAACATTGTTATGTGGGATGAGGTCCCCCCATTTATGATGTCATCAGTTCATAGCTCCAATTCAAAAGTGCTTCACATGGTACTAGTTCTCCAAATCTTAGAGAAAATTTAGCAATAAAAAGTGATGTTGATCAAGTGTAAATTGTATATTATTGATAGATTAAGAGAAGGAAATAAGACAAATGATTCCTGAAACATGACTACATAAGTAGAGATCAAAATGAGTGAAGAAATATTTGGTGATAATTGTGAAATATTTATAATTTTTAAAGTTACCTTTTTCCTCCACTTTAGGTGATAATATTATGTTTTTTATTAAAGGAAGCAAAACAAGGGTGCTAACAATGTACAAAGATAGACCAAAAAATCCACAAACAACTGGTCAAGAATAGGTCATTGATAGTAAAGGCCCAAATAGATCACTTGTAGCATACTAGTTGAACAACTAGTAACCCACATCAAGGGTGGGGAGAAAAAGATCCACAACTCAAAGAAGAGTTTGAAAGGAAGAAGAATTATATCTCCTTCATCGACAAACAATAGTTCAAGCAATACTATCATTTGGAACACCATTACAAGGGGGAGGGGAAATGTCCATAGTGAGACTGTCAGAACAAGGAGCAAAATACTGACAAGATAAAATGTCAAAAACCAAAGGTTGGAGCAAAATAGGAGCAACAAGAAGAGAAGGGTCCATGAGGCCAAAGGGGGTTGTTCCAGGAGCAAGAGGCAAAGACAGATCCATGGGGTCTGAAGAGGCCAACCTAGCAATAGGAGGCAAACCATCATCTTGGGAGGAATCATCAACAACCTATGAAGATTTATCAAAGGAAGAATTGAAAGTTGTGACAGTTAGGTGATCATCATTAGCATCCTTCCACCAAGTGGTAATGCCATTACAATGCGAGAGAGAATAATCTATGGAAAAATAACCAATAGAGAACAAGAGACAACATTGAAAGGGGATGCCCTCATAATCCAGTGATTGAGTCATAGCTTATTCCCAACCATGACAATGACATATCCAGGAATTGGAATGGAGATGTCAATATAAATTAGGATGTCTGTAAAAGTAGAAAAACCCATGGAGGAGGTGGTATCATCAAACTTCAAGAAGTGATCGATAGAGTTACCAATGTCCTCAGAACAAGAGTTCTCCCAAAAAAAGATTGGGGAGATGTGCCCACACCAGATGCATATTGAGTGGTTCAGTAAGATGGTTAAAGGATGTTGTCTAAGGTTTAACTAAGAGAGCGTGAACACCCCAATCTCACAGATTTCTCAACACCAAATCATTGTCGTCAAAAGAAACTAAAGTAGTAACAAAAAAAACCCTTGGCACAAGGGAAAAGTTGAATATGACCAATAACTATGGGCTTCCAAGAATCCACCACCCATTGACGAAGATTCGAGAGAGAAGGCCAAAGACCAAAAAATCTACTATAAACTACAATCAAAATTGTATAATTTTATACTACACTCAAAATTGCATAATTTTATACTACATTTTTTAACATTTTATTGATAAGACATTTAATTTTTTATATGAAGCTATGTAATCCCCATTTTTAGCATTTCATTGTTGCCTAAGATTGATGCTTAGATTATTAGCAGGTCTTATTAACCCAATAGTATCAACAAAACATGTTTAAGTAAGAAATTAAGTTTGGAAAGAGATTTAGGAAGGATGGAAGAAGGCTTCTAGCAAATGGAATGCTTTCCAAATGCTAGATTCCAGGTCTAGATATTCTTTTCTAATTGGGATAAGATTGTCCTCTTTGTATTATCCTTTGAATGGTAAAACTTTAAAGGATCACTTGCCTAGTTTTTTTAGGCATATGATGCATACAAAATATTGAAAGAACCTCTTAAACGCCAACTACATATATTTGAATTTCAAAGAGGAATAAAAATGGGTTACAAGTATTTCAACACTTTCTCAACTAATCCCTAAAAAGTGTATCTTAGCTCCAACATATAGAAAGTAAATTTGGGAATGGTTGTTCCCTATTTGTAAGTATTTCTGGTTCATGTAATACATGCCATTGCAATTTCTAGGAGGATATATAGAACACTAGTGAGCATGTGTAGTGTAATGAGGGTGAGATAGGAAAATCAATATGGTCACTTGATATGTAAAAAGGGATGCCAAGAGAACGATTTGAGGTACTATTCTATAACTAAGAAGAATGGAGGAATGAATTTGAGGGGCTAGGAATTTGGTAGAAGTTGAGTAGCATAGATATGTTATAACAAAAAGGGGAAAAGTGATCAAAAGGAGGTTAATTTATAAAAATAGTGAAGATTTGTAGGATTTTGTAGCTATGGAGGATATGGAAGAGGTCAAAAGGAAATTTTGAAATACTAGCTTAAACAAGATTATGCAATCAATTGGTACATCCCATAGTGTGTTGGTTAAGTAGTAATATTGTTGTTGTGACCACCAAGGTTCAGACCTCCACTAGGCCATTGTAATCACAAGCGTGTGCCTTCATTGATCCAATGTGCTTGTAGTTTTGAGCCTCAGCTTTGTTAATTAAGGATGAGGTGCCCCATTTGTGACCTCACTAGTTCATGGCTCTGTGTCAAAAGAGTTTCATGTGGTGCTGGAGGGCATGTTGTGATAGCATCACTAATCATGTTAAAAAATTTACCTAGTTTTTTAATAAAGAGTATGCAATCAATTAAGAGAGAAAAAGTAGTGATTCTAGAATAGCCAAAACCTTTTAAAATGAGGGGAAAGATAATTTGATAGTGTGTTCCTAAACAGGTGTCTATTAGTGTAAACAAATTAATATAAAATTAATGTTAGTTATTTTATTTTTTCCATTGGAAGCGAATAGATTTTGAATTTAAACATAGACAATAGCCACTTTAAAACATTCAAAACTCTTGTTACTTTAAAGAGAATATTTAGACAAGATGAAGAAGATATTCAACAAAATAAATTCACTAACTATTGACAAACATGAGAAAAGCGCACACTACAATTGATGAATTGAAGTTGCTAATGTCAAGAATCGATACTAACATCAATGCAACAAGTAATGAAAACCTCAACAATATTGGTCATTCCATCTCCAAAAATGATCTAATATTATAATCATAAAAAAATAAATTAGCATTCATTAAAACATATTGTCGCATGTAGCACTACAACAAAGGTGGGAAGTGTTAACGCAATTAAAGGGGGTCTAAATAATGAAGTTGACATAGAATTATTGTCCAACAAAAATTCAAAAGCAATTCTAACTTCAAATTTATGGATAGAAGCAAATCATGTAAATGGAACTCTATGATTTATTTGAATAGAGCACCACCAGAACTGCCGACATATGTAAATCATTGATTTTGTGATGCAGGATCATTGTGCTACTTTAAATTTTATTTGATTTGGTAGTTCAATTTTGGTGTTCTTGCTCAAGCGATTGAAGGATGTTAATCATTGGTGTGTTAGTGTGTTAGTGTGTTAGTAGAAGTACAATCTTCAATTCAAGATTAAGTTATGGTGGTTTGAGAAGTTGGGACAAGTGAAAGAGAGGGAAAGAAATAGAGACACAAGATGAAAAACCGAAGAAGGGAAGGCATATAAAGGAAGGCCAATTAGAGAAGGTTGAGAGGTAAAGGGAGACAGGTCGTGAGAAAGGATAGACAATGGCTTGGTATTCGTGGAGGATAAGAGAGATCGAATGGAAGAGTAGTATTAGGTATGAATCAGGTCGATTGGAGAAAAAATGGAGACAGGTGATGGGGGAAATGTTGTAATAAAAAGAAAACGAGCAGATTTGTGAGACTCTGAGAGAACAAGTAGAGGAAAGAAGAGCGGGTCAAGTCGGTGGAAGGAGCGAAAGGGAATGAATGAGAGAAAGAATAGAAATGAAACTAGAATAGTAATCGCCTGTGTTGATTATAATGACCCCTTGGGTCGAATTATGATTTGTAATTCGATTTCTGAATAATAATGAAACGTGTGTTAGTGTTGTGTCTAATAACCATTTGATTGTCCCAATACAAGTTCTATCAAAGCCCAATTACATTGATGAGTTATTAGATTCATTCAAAAAAATTGACATCTAAAGTTCTTGTTGCTATTATATTGTTGTTACAGAAATAATTATTTTTGTTGTTTAGGTTCCCATGCCTTTTGCTATAGGAAGTTTGGTATTAGATTAAAGGTTTGTTCAAGGGTTGAAGACCCGGTGTATCTATTTATGGTTTGGTGTTAGAGCATGAGTATGTGAGGGGTGTGTCATCAAGTGGTATCAGAGAATGTATGTGAGGGAGTGTGTCATTGGTTTGGTATTAGAGCCTCAAAAGGTTTGGTAAGAAGAATTTGAGTCTCAAAGGTTTGGGACCTAGGTAAAGAAGTTAGTCATATTCATAGATTCTTGGAAAGACGTGTATGTTGCATATTGATAGGTTAACAAGAACTTGGGTAGTGAGGGAAAGGGAGAGAAGCCCTAGGTGAGGTATCACGAAGGAAAGAAGAGAAGATAGAAAGACACGGGAACAAGATAAGAAAGAAAGTCTAAAAAGGAAGGACAAGATAAAAGTCAATAAGGGAAGACAAGATGTAGAGTTTGATAGAGAAATGGTAGAGTTGAGAAGTGATTTTGAGAGGTGTAAGATCACGGCAAAGTAGTGGCTTGGGGAAAGAAGACAAGAATATGTTTGGTATTGGCTAATGAGGAGGAAGGTGAAGTGGACTGTAGGTTTGTTTGAGAAGAAGAGACGAAGGAAAAAATATGACTACCTTGAGAAGAAAAGATGAAAGTATGAGGAAAACCCTGAAGGGTTTGGACAACAAAGAGTTGCCAAGTGAGCATGACATGTACAGGAAGAGATTAAGAAAGTTCTCCTTGTAGAGGAGTTGAAGGAAAATAAGGAAGAATGGAGAGAGGAAGTGCATAAAGAAGCACTCAAAATAAGAAGTAACAAATAGAGGAGAGTATCCATGAAGAATGCAGTCATGGAGACATGTTGGTCTCTTGTTTTCTTTTCTAATGTTGTGTTTGAGAATGTGTATGTCGGTATGAAGAGCCTTATCAGGAAAGTCAAGAAAAAGACCTTGGAGTTGATAAAAGAAAGGGCAATTAGAAGAAAGTGATGAAGATGAGAAAGAGAAGAGCCTAGTTGTAGTAGTATGTCAAGAAGAGTTTGCACCCAAGGTATATTGCAAAGTGTCTGAGTATGAAGAAAAAAATGGTATTTAAGATCTCCGATATGATAATGAAGATGTGGAAGATGCCCTAGAGTTTTATGATGCCTTAGAAGATGTTACAGATGAAGGACAAGAAGCCTACGAAGGGGAAAAGATGACAAATAAAGAAGTCAAGGATGTTCAAAAGCAAATCTGAACAGTAGGTTGTTACACAGGTAAATGAAAGTCAAAATGTTGATTTTGGTTATGTATGTGGGACTAACAATGTTGGTTTTGATCATGTATGTAGAAGTAAGAATGTGGATATGCAAGTAAAAAAGGAGAAAAGAAAATTGGGGAATCGTGGATATACAATATGAAGTTGGACAAAGAAACCAATTGTTAAGGGGTAGCATATAAAGGGTAAACAAGAAGATGGTTATGAGAGAATTTATGACGACAAACAAATACCAAGTATGAAAGGTATGAAAGAATTCAAGTGGAGACAAGAATATTACGCAAGTTGTCAAGGAAGGAGGCATAAAAGAGATGTTTTAAGACAAAAAATAGATCATGAATTGAGGAGAGCGAGTGAATCAATAAAAAGACATCAGGCTAAAGCTAAGGGAAATAGAGTGTGGGTGATTAAGCGTGAGACAACAAAAGGGGAAAGTGGAGTTGCAAAATATGATAATGAGGAAACACTTCAAGAGAATGGAAGACGTGAATAAGAGATTGAAACTAAGAATGAAGAGTTAACATTGCAACAAGGTAGTCAAAGACAACAAGCTAAAAATTATGAAGAAGAATTCAAGAAAAGAGAAGAAGCATTGATACACCATGAAGATGACATGGCAAAAAAACCTGAAGAAAAGAAAAAAGAAAAAGAAAATAGAAGATGGAAAGAAAAATGATAGTCAAGAGCATGCAGGAGAATCTAAAAAAATAAAATAAAAAGTGATGATGTAAATAAGGATGAAGAAACACAAGTATTGACTGATGAAATACCATAGAAGAAGAAGATGGACAAACTTCAAGGAGTAGCTCGGAAGAATTTTGAGAAGAATGCATGCAGAGTGAAAAATAAGCAAGCTAATTTAGATGATTTTTTTGAATCTTTGAATAACATGGATGAAGGGAAGAATTTTAAAGAGGAAGATGACAAGGATGTGCAATAAAATAATGATGATGACATGTATGAATGGGAAATGGAGTTATGTAGGCTTATAGATGAAATACATATGAGAAGGAGAAGATATTAAAAAAGGGGGCGGGGGGAATAACAAAAGCATATTGAAAATTCCAGAATGAACAAATATAAGTGAGGCATGGATTCAAAGAAGAATTTGGATAAGAGTGATAAAAAGAAAAAGAGGACAACATAAGCATGGAATGATGGAGAAAATGAAGAAGCACCGAGTGAGATTACAATAGTTCTAGAGGTTGAAGCAATAAATTTTGGAAGTAAAAGAACTTGTGTAAGTTCAATGAACGGAAAAAATCCTCAAGAAGGTTAAAGTGCAAGTGCGGATTTGCATCGGGGGGAAACAGATAGTGAGTATATATTTTCAAAAGCCTCTTATACAGATGAAGATAAATCTTGTGAGTGCAATGAATGAAATGAAGGAATGTGTTGATAAAAACATGAAGACAAATGGGATAGTGAAGGACATATAAATGAGGATTGGAGTTGTTAATAAAGAAGCTATTGCAGCAATACAAGAAGAGGTAAATTCATTGGTCTATCATAAGGACATTGTTTTGCAATCATTTGACAATTTGGGTGTTGAAAAATCTAAAACACAATATGACATAATAAGTGTTGGCCATTTGAAGGAATTGATTATGTGTTGCATTGATGTTTTGTTATTGATGTCAACACTAGTTGTTTTGGTTGCTTTACCAGTATCCTTTTGGTCCCGGTAAGTTGTTTGGTTTCTGGCTGGTAAGATCATGATGATCTGGTATACTCTGGTATGCTTTGTCTTATGGAATTGACTTGGATATGCTATTCATGCTACTCAGATACATGTTTAGTCAGTTGGTTTTGATTTGGTGATCGAATGCTATCTTATATGTTGGTAAGCCTAGTTTGTTGATCTGGTGAGGGTTTCATCGGCAGAGCTTTGTTGAAGATATTTTGATGTTATGCATAAGTGGTGTTGGTGCGGCTTCTAGTAGAGATTCGGGATGTTGATGGTGATCATGTTCAAGACTTGGTTGATTGGCATCATTGCTTTAGCATGTGTGGACCTAAATTGGGTCTGGTACTATCTAGGTTATGGACCGGCGTAATGTAACGTGTTGTTTAGTCTTCTCGATGTGTTTCTGGGATGTCTTATGGGTTGGATAATATTTGTTTGGTCTCAGGTGACATTTTTTATAATTATGTTATTGCTTTATTGTCTGGTGGACAACCTTATTGTTTATGGTCGAGGGTTTGTATATATATGATGTACGATTTCATTGTAGATCATGATAAGGAGGTGTGCGAGTGAATAATGTAATAATCATTCATGCAAAGGATTTGGTCGATCATTGGTGATCGAGTTGGGTTTATGCAAGAGGATTAAGTCCTCTGGTATTGAGGTTAACCAGAACTGTATTCAGGCATAGCAGATGTTATTATTGCAGTTCATTCTTCCTTCCGGATTGTAGTCTGGATTTTTATGTAGTCAACAAGACTCCTTTTGTAATGAGCAGTGTTCTCTAGGCTATTGGCCTTCTTGCAAGTGCAGGCCCCTCAATTTGTAATCACATACTTACTACAGAAGTATTATCTGACTGTGGGTAGGCTTCCCACCATGGTTTTTCCCTTTACCGGGTTTTCCACGTACAAATCTTGGTGTCATGTGGATGGTATCTATTCTCTAATTGTTGCTTGTGCTTTATTTGTATATCTGCCATTTCGATAATTCGTTTATGTATTCCGATATTGATCTTATGTGTTTTGGTATTAAATTTTTAATTGCTTAAGGTTCTGGTAATCTGGTGACAACTAATTCACCCCCCTCCCCCCCCTCTCAGTTGTCTTTCAGTTATTTGAATTGTCTAACAATTGGTATCAGAGCTCTAGTCCTCTTTGCAAGAGCTTAACCGCTTGAGGAAGATCCTATGGTGACTAAAAGTTCAAGTTCATCTAGTTCATTTGTTGTTGTCTTTCAGAGAGAAATTCTTAGGCTTGATGGAACAAATTACAGAGTATGGAAGATTCGAATGGAGACTCATCTGAGATGTCTTTGTAAGGAAATCTGGGAGATCACTGAGAATGTTGTTACACCTTTTAATCTAGTATCTAGCAATCCTCCTCCAGCAAACTTGGATAAGGAGCTTGAGAATGATTGTAGAGCTAGAGAATCCCTCTTGTGTGCACTTTTTGATCATCAAATAATGGGATTGACTGACAAATCACTAGCAAAGGCTATATGGAACAAGTTGGAGACTCTTAATGAAGGTGACCCTACTATTAAGATTGCTAAACTTGATGGTTACCGGGTGAGATATGAAAATTTGAAGATGGAAGAAGATGAAAGGATTACTGCATTCATGTAAATGAAATTGTCATGGGAATTCAATCTTGTGGTGGATCTCTGAGTGAAGATGAAATAGTTTCTAAAGTTCTGAGAGCTTTACCACCATCTTATAAGATGAAGGCTACTGCAATTAATGAGTTTAGAACAATGGCTAATACCTCTGTCAATAGGGATACCTTGGTTGGGAAATTATCTGCTTTTGAGCTTGAAAAATTTGGACCTTCTAGAGCTGTGAAGTCTGAACCTTCTTTTCATGCATTTACATCATCAACCGGCAAGCAAGATTAGAAAGCTTTGTATGCAAAGGAATTGGATGATATGAAGAGAGAAGATGAATAATTTGAGCAACTTGAAGCCCTATTTGCTAGAAGAGTACCTAAAGGACTCGTAGGAAGTAAGTACGAAGGAAAATCACCTTTTAAATGTTTTGCATGTAATAAGATATGTCATTTTGCATCTAGATATCCTGAAAGGAATTCAAGATTTGAAGAAAGAGCTAGAAGATCTTTTAAGCCTAACCCTGGTTATCAGAACAAGCATAAGTATAGGACAAATAGAGATAAATCATGTTACTTTGTGGATGCGGAAGGTGTGACTAATTCTAATGATGAATCGACACAAGACTTTGCTAGTGATTCTGGCAATGGAAAGAAATTGGTGTTCTTGGCTATCAAGGAAGATGATCTGGCACTGGAAGAGAATGTACCTGAAGAAAAGGCCCTTGTTGCTAAAATTGAAGATAAGGATGAATGGGTAATTGACAGTGGATGTTCACATCATAGGACTGGAGATAAAAGGAAGTTTCTATCTTTGCAAGAATTTGATGGTGGTCTGGTTAGATTTGGAGATGAAAAAGCATGCATGATCAAAGGAAAAGGAACTATATCATTATATAGTAAGCACAATACTGATAATGTTTATTATGTTGAAGGTTTAAGGCATAATCTTTTGAGTGTAGGACAATTGGTGGATAAGGGATTTCAATTACAATTCAAGGATGAAAAATGCAAAATCATTAATAGATCTAGATTGGAGATTGTAATCGGTACTCAAATAAAAGGTAATTTATTTCATTTGAATTCCGGTGAGAAGACATGTTTGATTGCACAAATTGATGAGAGTTGGCTTTGGCATAAAAGACTATGTAATGTGAATTTTGATTGCATGGTAAAGATCAGTTCAACTAAGGAAGTTAGAGATATACAGGTATGTAAAGAATGTCAAATGGGAAAACATCAGAACCTCTTTTAAGAGTATACAAGACAAATCTAATGATGTTCTTGATCTTATTCATACTCATTTGTGTGGCCCTGCTAGAAACAAAGTTTTCAAGGTGATAGATATTTTATGCTAATCATTGATGATTATTCTAGAATGATGTGGGTTACTTTTCTAAGGGAGAAATTTGAGGCTTTTGAAAAGTTTAAAATCTTTAAAGCTAAGGTTGATACTGAGACAGGATTGAAGATTAAGTTCTTAAGGTTAGATCATGGTGGAGAATTCACATCCGGTGAGTTTACTAACTTTTGTGAGAAGCATGGCATAACGAGACAATTTTCTGCTCCCCCGATACTTCAGCGGAATGGAGTTGTGGAAAGAAAGAACGGAACTATCTTGGATGTTGCTAGAAACATGATGATGGGAGCTAATCTACCTCATATCTACTAGAGATAAGTAGTGAGCACAACAGTTTATACATTCAACAAAGTTCATATCAAAGGAGAAACCGGTAGGGCACCTTATGAATTATGGTTTGGCAATACACCTACAGTTAAGTATTTTAGAATCTTTGGTAGCAAATGCTATATCAGGAGAGATGATTTCATTGGCAAATTTGATCCTAGATGTGATGAAGGAATATTTCTTGGTTATTCTAATGAAAGAAAAGCATATAGATGTTATAACAAGAGATTACAGAGAATTGTGGAGAGCACTAATATCAAGGTGGATGAGAAAAACAGAAGTCAAATCAGAATTTATGAGCAAGAACTGGTTGTGGAAATGATCATAACTAAACTAGTAACACCTTTACCAGAATAGAATGTTGAACCAGTTACTCTAACAGTATCAGAAAATTCAACAGTAACTGAAGAATAGGAAAGAGGAACAAAGAGTCAGAAGACTCCTAGGTATGTAAGATTGAATCATTCAGAAGATCAGATCATTGGGGATAAAAACAATGGAGTGATGACAAGAAGAATATTGGTAGCTAATGAGGTATGTTTAATTTCTCAAGTTGAACCGGTATCTGTAATTGAAGCATGTAAAGATGAATGTTGGATGAAAGCTATGGAAGAAGAATTAGATCAGATAGAATAGAATAACACATGGATTTTAGTTCCTCGGCCTAAAAATAAGAATGTTATTGGAACTAAATGAGTTTTTAGGAATAAACTAAATGAAGATGGACAAGTTGTAAGGAAGAAAGATAGATTGGTTTGTAAAGGATATTCTCAAAAGGAAGGAATTGATTATGGTGAAACTTTTGCACCTGTAACTAGGATTGAAGCTGTAAGATTTTTTTTGCCTATGCTGCACATAAAAACTACAAGGTTTATCATATGGATGTTAAGTGTGCTTTTCTGAATGGGGATCTTGATGAGGAAGTTTATATTGAGCAACCTAATGGTTTTTCACTTTTAGATGATAAAAACATGGTTGCCAGGTTAAACAAAACCTTATATGGATTGAAACAGGCACCTAGAGCTTGGTATGCAAGGTTGGACAAATATCTTTTAAATCTTGGTTTCACTAAAGGTAATGCTGATAGTAATCTATATTATAAAGTCACTGATGATGATATACTGATTATTGAGGTCTTTGTTGATGACATCATTTTTGGAGGTGAAGATAAGTTGTGCATGGAATTTTCTAACAATATGGAGAATGAATTTGAAATGTCTATGATTGGGGAAATGAAATTTTTCTTAGGTTTGCAAATTACTCAGACTGATAAAGGTATTTTCATCTGTCAAACTAAGTATGCTAGAGAGATGTTAAAGAAATTTGGTATAGAAAATTCTAAACTGGTTAGTACTCCTATGGTTACAAGTGAGAAATTGACAAGGAAAGATGAATCTGCATTGGTAAATCCTACAAGATACAAGTCTATGATTGGAGGTCTGCTATATTTGACTCAGACTAGACCGGATATAATGAATGTTATTTGCATTGCATCAAGATATCAAAGTGATCCTAGAGAAAATCATGAGAGTGCGGTGAAAAGGAATTTTAGATACTTACAAAGAACATCTGAATATGGTTTGTGGTACCCTAAAGATAATGACTTTACTTTATGTGCATATACAGACGCAGATTGGGTAGGTGATGTTGATAACTGGAAAAGCACTTCCGATGGAGCTTTCTTTCCTGGAAAGAAACTTATTTCATGGATTAGCAAGAAACAATCATGTACTTCTTTATCTATTGTTGAAGCTGAGTATGTTGTTGCTGCTACTAATTGTACATAAGTTCTATGGATGAAGCAAATGTTGAAGGACATAAAAGTGCATTGCAATGGACCGGTAGTTATTCACTGTGATAAATCTGCTGCTATTGACATATCAAAGAATCTGGTATTTCACTCTAAGACAAAGCACATATCTATCAAGTATAACTTTTTTAAGGAAAAGGTGGAAGAAAATGAAGTTATATTGGTTTATGTGAACACTAAAGAGTAGATTGCAGACATCTTCACTAAACCTTTCCCTAAAGAATCATTTGAGTACCTCAAAGATAAATTAGGGGTTTCTGCCCCTCTGGCGGGAAACTGATTGATATTATTTGGCATCAGTCTGGTATGCATTATCAGAGATATTATTCATTCCGGATTGTTGTGGTGATGTTGCTACTCAGGGGGAGTAGTTAGTCTTGTGATTCAGTGGTTTATGATTTTGCTTTGATATTTATGTCATATTTTTTACATTGATGTCAAAAGGGGAGAGATGTTCATGTGAAAAACTTAAGGAGATATATACATTAGGGGGAGAAATTTGTAGAACTTAACTGAGATATCATCTACAGGGAGAGTATGGATCAGAACTTCATTCCTATATTCTTGTGTGGGAGATTTGTTTGGCATTTCTTGGCACTTGGATGTTTTTCACATCTAGTGTTGCCATCAATGCCAAAGGGGGAGATTGTTGGCCATTTGGAGGAATTGATTATGTGTTGCATTGATGTTTTGTCATTGATGTCAACACTATCTATTTTGGCTGCTTTATCGGTATCCTTTTGGTCTCGGTAAGTTGTTTGGTTTCTGGCTAGTAAGATCATGATGATCCAGTATACTCTGGTATGCTTTGGCTTATGGAATTGGCTTGGATCTGATATTCATGCTACTCAAATACATGTTCAGTCAGTTGGTTTTGATTTGGTGATCGGATGCTATCTTATATGTTGGTAAGCCTGGTTTGTTGATCCGGTGAGGCTTTCTCTGACAGAGCTTTGTTGAAGATATTTTGATGTTATGCATAAGTGGTGTTGGTGTGGCTTCTAGTAGAGATTCAAGATGTTGATGGTGATCATGTTTGAGACTTGGCTGATTGGGATCATTTTTTAAGCATGTGTGGACCTAAATTGGGTCTGATACTATCTAGGTTATGGACCAGCTTAATGTAACGTGTTGTTTGGTCTTCTCAATGTGTTTTCAAGATGTTTTATGGGTTGGATAATATTTGTTTGGTCTCAGGCCGACATGTTTTGTAATTATGTTATTTCTTTATTGTCTGGTGACCGACCTTATTGTTTATGGTCGAGGGTTTGTATATATATGATGTAAGATCTCATTGTAGATCATGATAAGGAGGTATGCGAGCGAATAATGTAATAATCATCCATGCAAAGGATTTGGTCGATCATTGGTGATCGAGTTGGGTCTATGCAAGAGGATTAATTCCTCCGGTATTGAGCTTAACCAGAACTATATTCATGCATAGGAGATGTTATTATTGCAGTTCATTCTTCCTTTCAGATTGTAGTCTGGGTTTTTATGTAGTCAGTGAGACTCCTTTTGTAATGAGCAATGTGCTCTAGGCTGTTGGCCTTCCTGCAAGTGTAGGCCCCTCAATTTGTAATCACATACTTACTGCAGAAGTATTATCTGACTGTGGGTAGGCTTCCCACCATGGTTTTTCCCTTTACCGGGTTTTTCACGTACAAATCTTGGTGTCATGTGGATGGTATCTATTCTCTAATTGTTGCTTGTGCTTAATTGGTATATCTGCTATTTCGGTAATTGGTTTATGTATTCCGGTATTGATCTTATGTGTTTCAATATTAAATTTTTAATTCCTTAATGTTCTGTTAATCTGGTGACAACTGATTCACCCCCCCCCCCCCCTCTCAATTGTCTTTCGGTTATTTGAACTGCCTAACAATAACTGTAGATTTTAGTAAAGATATTATGGGTTATGTTCTGAATGGTAAAGATGCAAACAATTTACTATTGAGGAAGATGGCTAGCAAAGAAGCATGGTTGGAACAAAGAACTGTTGAAGATATAAAATATGGAAATAAAACTATAAGTACAAATTTGTATAAAATAACTTGAAAGATTTTAATAAAGTTGAAAGACGTGGGCAAGGTGGATAAGTAGGCAAGAAGCTTTTGGAACAAAATAGTATATAGTAGCTATAGATCTATGTACTACGCAAAGCCAATTACACAACAATATTGGAGAAACAAAAAGGGTTGTTCCAAGGCGATGTCAGAAAAAGAGGAAGAAAGGATAAGTGAGAAATAGTTGTTGATTGTTACTCCCATTTGTAGGAACGCATGATTTTCATAGTCTCCTGTGGAGTTTGATGTACGAGGATTGTGCTAATTTAAATTTTATTTGATTTGGTAGTTCAATTTTGGTTTTCTTGGCCGAGTGATTGGAGGATGTTAATCATTGGTGTGTTAAGTAGAATCTTGAATTCAAGATTTAGTTATGGTGGTTTGAGAAGTTAAAACGGGTGAAAGAGAGAGAAGGAAATAGACAAGTAGGATGAAAAAATGAAGAAGGGAAGTTGTATAAAGGAAGGCCAATTAGAGAAGGTTGAGAGGTAGAGGGATACAAGTCATGAGAAAGGATAGACAACGGCTTGGTATTTGTGGAGGATATGGAAGAGTAGTATCAAGTATGAATCAAGCAGATTGAGGAAAGATAGAGACAAGTGATGGGGGAAACATTGCAATAAATAGAAAGCAAGAAGAGTAGGGAGAGTGTGGGCAGAGGAAACAAGAGCAGGTCAACTCTGTGGAAGGAGAGAAAGGGGATGAATGGGAGAAAGCATAGCAATGAAACTAGAATAGTAATTTCCAGTGTTGATTGTAATGGCCCATTGGCTCAAATTCTGATTTGTAATTCGATTTCTAAATAATAATGAAATGATGTGTGTTAGTGTTGTGTTTTATACCTATTGATTGTCCTAGTACAAGTTTTGTCAAAGCCCAGTTACATTGATGAATTAATAGTGTTGTTCAAAGTTCCTGTCATTGAGTACATCTGAAGTTCATGTTGTTATTATATTGTTGTTATATAAATAAGTGTTTTTGTTGTTTAGGTTCCTATCTCTTTTGCTACGGGAAGTCTATTATGGGTTTAAAGGTGTGTTCAAGGGTAGAAGAACGGGTGTATCTATCTATGGTTGGGTATTAGAGCATGAGTATGTAAGTGGTGTGTCATCAAGTGGTATTAGAGCATGTATGTGAGACAGTGTGTCATCATTTTGATAGTTAGATAGGAATATCGTTTGAAGATTATAATCCACAAACAAGGTCAATTAAAGAAATACACAAGGGTTAGAAAAATATTATGAGTTTGTCACTTGAAAAAACCACCATTAAAGTCTAAGAATAATGTTTTTGATTAATTAAAAATAGGTTTTAAGGGACCCGAAACCCAGATACATAAGAAAGATATTCAATAAAGAAACAAAATACAACACCAACAAAAAGACCAGCAACATAGGAAAGGACAGCAAAAGGCCAACAAGAAGTTGGCCCCAAGCCCAGCAAAAAACAAAATTTAGAAATTCTTCATGGTTTCTTCTGCATCTGGTACCAAAAGCATCATTTCCTTTGCCGCTTCCCTCAAATCAGTATTTTCCTGAGCAGTCTGGCTATCTTTCATCTTCATTTCCTTCTCCGTCATAGTCTGCCTGGTTCTGCGCCTAGAGATCTGGTGGCTTAGGCTGGAAGTAGGAGCATCTTCAATAACCACCAGGTTCTTCTCCTGGTTTTTCTTTTCCAGATGATTCACCAGTGCGTTCATGTTCTGGGAGGAGACTTTTAGAACCTAGAGGCTATGATCCATAAGGCTTTTCAGGGCTTTCTTGTTTCTAGCCATCCGGGCATTGACATTGTCCTTATCCTCCTCCACCTGTTCCTTCAGTATTTTGATGACGTCCTCCAGATGTTTTAGGTCACCTTTAATCAAGTCTTTCTCCAGCCAGTCTTCCATTTCCATTTCTTCCTCCGCTTCACTATTCTCCATCTCCTCATGCTGCTTCCCAGAGTCAGACATGTTGATCAGCTTGTTGATCTTAACTTCCAACTCCCTCTATTTACCCTGCATGCTGGTAATGTTTTCCACCACCCACTTCTGAAAATTGAAGAATTCAAGGGTGCAATTGCGGGCGGTATCCAGAATGGTTTCCGCAGAATCCTTGCTCTGTTCTATCTCCTCCGCATTAGGGTTTTCACCTTCCTTAGGCTTTAGAACCTCTTTCTCAGTTTCTAAGCCTTCAATATTAGGTTGACGATTCTCAAAATTGCCCCCTTCCTCTCCTTCCCCATAATTCTCCTCCTTATTGATCTCCTTTTCAGAAACTTCTTCATTATTCTTTCCCTCTTCTTCCTCACAAAGCACATCCTTTTCTTCCTGCACAATATCAACCTTCTTTTTTTTATGGGTAGGGGTTCTGGTCTCCCCAATCAAATCAGAGTCTATGCTTTTCTCAAAAATCTGAGCATTGATAATTAAAGGGTCATCCTTTGTTGCCCTAGTCTTATCCTTCATATATTCATAAATTAGCAGAATGAGACCCCAGTGCGCTAGAGGGTAGGAATTGGGTTTTTTAATATGGTCGGCCAAGCTCTCGTTAAGAGAAGAGGCTAAATAGAAGGGCAAAGAAATTTTCACCCCATGGCGGAAGTGGTTCAAGATGGCAAAGTGATAATTGTAAATTTTCGTAAACCTACCATCCACAGTTAAATATTCCATTAAAGCCCTAAGAATTTTTTGCCATAAAGGTTTTACCCATTAGGGGGTGAAGTATGATATATTGTCCTTCTTCTCTAGGTTGCTCTTCTCGTCCTCCGTCTTAGGGAAGTTTTTGAAGGCCTTAGCGGCATACTTTCTATCCCTATAGAATTTGGTCCCCTCCATCTTGAGCCTTGTTACCTCCGAGATCAGACTTTCATCGATGTGCCAGATTTCCCCAAACAGGGTAGCCCTGTTATTGCTCCAGCTTTTTGCGAACCCCTGAGATACAGAGCTTCTACTACCATGGAGCTTCTCCATATAATCCGTGAACCCATGTCAGTGGAGCCTTCTCCACACCTTCCTTTCGCTCTTCTAGTGCTCACAACCGGACGGTTCATTCCTGTTAAGGCTACCTCCCATTCTGCTTTCCAGGTCACAATCACCTCTGTTACAACTCTCAGCCCGCAAGTAAAACTCTGTGTTTCTGGTTTCTCCTTGAAGAGAGACTTTCACAATTTTGAGATTGCCATTCATGTTCATATGAACCTGGCTATTATTACAATTACCTCTCGCACACATGTGTTCTTGGTTATGATGTCGAGAAGCACTCATCGACTGGCAGTTCATCCACCCCCAAAATTTGTCATTGGTACTCGTTCCCCAGAATTCAAAGATAATATTTGCTTGCTCCATTAAGGTGATCAAAATATAATTGTTCCTTAATCTCCCACTTAATGTGATCTTCCCCTATATATTTGACCCCCTTTTCCAAATTAACCCCTTCATTAGCAAGGATATCCGCTACCTTTTTACCCTCTCTAAAAGTATGAGTTAAAATAATGCTAACATAGTTATTAAGGATAGTCTTAGCATTTTTAATAATATTGGCAATATTCCGAGAGACTGAACTAATACCTTTGAGGGCTTGTATAATATTTAAGGAGTCCCCTTCAAGCTAGATTTTTTTAAAATTTGAATTCCTGGGCTAACTGGAGGCTCTTAAGCATGGCCATAGCTTCAGCCACATGGTTGTTTTGGATTCCAAAAGGGGAAGCAAAAGCAGCAATACACCTTCCTTGAGCATTTCTGATAACTCCACCTCCACTAGCCTTTCCAGGGTTCCCTTTGGCGGCCCCATCAAAATTAACCTTTATCCAGTCATAATCAGGGAACCTCCAAACAATGTTATCTCTCTTCTTCTTGTTATCCACTCTGTAGACCTTATGAATTAGGTTCCATTCAGTAGTAATTTCTTTTTCCATATCATTCATATTTATAATAGCCCATTGTTGATTATTCTTGTGAGGGATGTTGATGTTCTCCTTTATAGCCCTGCATATTTTTTCAAAGACAGCCTGAGTATTACACTTTTCTTCCCTAAATATCTTGTTATTCCTTTCTTTCCAAATGCCCCAGCATATCATGGGGAGGGTCAGGGACCACAAGTTTTTAATAATTTGACATTTGGTAGGATAATTCCATTGCCATATTATATCCTTAATGCTTTTGTTCATGACCCAATTAATTTTCCATTTTTCCCACATTTTACACCAGATTTCCCTAGTGAAGGAACAATGAAAAAATAGGTGATCAACTGATTCCCCCTCCTTCTGACAAAGCTCACATCTGTTAGGGAATTTGAAGCCCCTTCGAATTAAAGTATCAATAGTAAGGATACTATTATGAGAAGCAAGCCAAAAGAACATGTTGACTTTAGGGATCAAGATGTTGTTCCATACTTTACTCCAAAAGGGATTGCGGATTTGAGCAAAAGTGTTTTTATAAGCAAAAGAAACTGTGAATTCGCCTTTAGGGTCACTTTTCCAGAGGAAAACATCATCATAATTGTTGTTAGGGGAAAAGGACAGCAACTCTTTCTGAATAGAAGAAAAACCAGGATGGATGTCCTCAAGATTGGCCCATTTATTCTCCTTCCAATAGTCACAAACCATCAGCCCAAACCTCCTTTTACATTCTTCAATAACTTGATTGTTGTTTTGATCAAATAGGGCTTCATTCTTCATCCAGGGGTCTTCCCAAAACCTTATTCTGTCATCTTTTCCAAGGACCCATCCAACTCCAGCTTTTGCAACTTTTATGGCTTTGGTTACACTATTCCAGATGAAAGATCCATCCGGGATATCTTCATCATTGAGGATCCCTTGGATAGTCTGATTCTTAATGTATTTGTCAAACCAAATTTGACTCCAGTCTTTCTTAGTGTCGTATGCTCTCCATAATTGCTTGGCAAGAAGAGCTTTGTTAAAAGTTTTAATAATTTTAATCCCCAACCCTCCTTTGTTCTTTGGTCTACACACCTTGTCCCATGCAATCAAAGGTATTCTCTTCTTTTCTTCAACTCCTGACCATAAGAATCTCTTCTGAATTCTTTCCATAGTTTCAGCAATTTTAGCCAGAATACCAAACAGACTGAGGGCATAAATAGGGAGATTTTGAAGAGTTGCTTGGAGGAGCTGCATTTTCCCAACTTGAGATAACATTGAGCCTTTCCATCCTGCAAGTGTCTTATTAATTTTATCAATGATCATATTCCAGAAAGAATTTGGGGGAGCCATCCCTAAGGGAAGACCCAGGTAGGTAGAAGGCAGCAATTCCACTTTACAACCAATTATATTGGCTATTCTTTGTTGTCTTATGACTAGAGTATTGAGAAAGTACATAGCTGATTTGTCCCAATTAACTAGTTGACCAGTTGCAAAAGCATAGGAGTTGAGAGCAGTTTTGAAGGCTTCAACCTCCTTGACTGAAGAATATCCCCTGATGATAGTATCATCAACAAACTGTTGATGAGTGCAAAACACATTGGCAGAAGAAGGTTGAAGACCTTTGATAGTTTTGCTTTGTTTCAATTTATGAATCATTCTACTCATACTTTCAGCCATAATGGTAAAAAGGATAGGAGATATGGGGTCTCCTTGTCTTAGCCCTCTAGAATTTTTTAAAAAATTTGTAGGAGATCTATTAACCAAAATAGAGAACATAGGAGTAGTGAGTAGTTCTCTGATTATTTTGATAACCTTACCATCAAAACCAAAAGCCCCCATGATTTTAAATAGAACATCCCATTCAACTCTATCATAAGCCTTTGCCAAATCCAACTTTATCAAGAAACCTTCTTTCTTTGCAGCGTTGAGAGAGTGAATGTTCTCATGAACAAGAATGATTGAATCAAGAATCTGTCTACCAGGAACAAATCCTTTTTGCTCTTCAGATATGATGAAGGGAAGAATCGCCAACATTCTAGTCGTCATCACTTTGGATATTATTTTATAGAAAGAGTTTCATAGACTAATAGGCCTAAATTTTCCCATAGAATCTGCCCCAGCAACTTTGGGGATTAAGGCAATAAAAGTGGAGTTCAACTCCTTAAGGATTCTTTTGGATCCAAAGAATTCTTTAACTGCATTAACCGTATCCTTCCCCACAATATTCCAAAATTCTTGAAAGAAAAACATAGGGAATCCATCAGGGCCCGGAGCTTTATCCCCTTGAAAGGAGAAGACAGCTTTTTTGATTTCTTCAGCAGACGAGATGGCAGCAAGGGTCTTATTCTGAAAAGGGTTTATAATATTAGGAATATTGTTAATCAGATTGAGTTGATGGGTCTGATCAAGATCCTCATTACTAGATAAGAGATGCTTGAAGAATCTAACAGCTTCATCCCTGATTTCATCCTTATTTATCAGAGTGTTGTTCTCAACAGTTAACTTTGTGGTTCTATTTGCTGCCTTATGTTTTAGGGAAGTCATATGGAAAAACTTAGTGTTTTTGTCCCCTGCCTTCAGCCATATAGCCCTGGATCTTTGTCTCCAGCATATTTCTTCCCTAGAAATTATGGTATGAATGTTGTCAAGGACCTTATCTTCCATGGCTTTGGAATACTTTTTGTAGCCCTCTTTCTGGATGGAGATTTGAATCTGGTCCAGTTCCTCCTTTAGCTTTTTCTTTGAATAAAAAATATCACCAAAGACCTTCTTGTTCCAAGTCTTAATGTTGATTTTGACATTTTAAAGTTTTTTGGCAACTTTATACATGGTTGTTCCATTAATATCAAGATTCCACCATTCAGCAATGGACTTTTCAAGATTGGGGTGGGATATCCACATCTTTTCGAAGCGAAAAGGGAATCTTTGATTTTGCTTAGAGTTCTCAACAACAAAGGAAATGGGATAATGATCTGATCCAATTCTATTAATAACAAAAAGGGAACAACTATGAGAAAGAATCCAATCATTAGAGAGAAGAGCTCTATCAAGTCTTACCTGGATAAGATCATCACCATCTCTTCAGTTTGACCAAGTGTAGGAGGCTCCACTGAGATCCAAGTCAATGAGAGCATTGTCATTGATAAAGTCCATCAGGTCAGCTCTGCTTTCAGGTTGAGCTTGACTACTTCCAAATTTTTCTCTATCTTGCAGAGGAGTATTGAAATCTCCCATTATGATCCAACTATTCATAAAGAATTTTTTCCTTTTTTGCTGAACTTTTTCCCAAAATTTACTTCTAGCATGTTTGGAATTAGGGGCATAGATATTAGTTATAACAAATTCCTTCTCATCAAAAATATTTCTAGCTTTTAAGGATAGAATATTGCCATCCTCATCTATCATATCTCCAGAGGTTGTGCTTTTATTCCAGAATATAGCAACTCCTCCAGAGGCGCCATTTGAGCTACTGCCACAGACTCTCCCATTTTTAAAAAACTTAAGTTTCTCCACTTTCTCTTTGCTCATTTTAGTTTCCTAAATCAAGATAATATCCGGATTTTGATCTCGAATAAGATTCCTTAATATATCCTGTTTATTGAGACCGTTTAGGCCTCTGATGTTCCATGATATTACCTTCATTTTGAAACCTGGGGGCAGGACTCCTTGATAGTTCTCTGCCTTCCATCAGCTATGTTTTGTTTACTCTCTTGGTCCCTATGCCATTTCATGGTTTTGCGTCCTGGTGGGGATCTTGATGCCCCAAAATTTGCCTTAGACCTGGTTCTGGTTTTTACTCCATTAGGACCTCCTGTCTTCTTGGTCTTAATTTTCTCTTCATTTTCTATCGTGTTTTCTTCTTGTTGTTCTACCCTGGATTCATCATCTGCCCTGGATTCATCTTGTATGTTACTCCAAAGCTTTTCTCTTTTTCGGTGTTAAGTGGTCATATTTACTTATATGTTCTGGAATAAAGCATTTAAGTTTTCTTGTGGTGATCCGAACTTGTTGCTCCTTCTCATTTCTATTTCCTGTTCCTAAAGCTCTTTCCCTAAACAGGGTTCTTCTTTCTCTGACATGGGTTCATATCGTTCCTCATGATGAGAGTCAGTGATATCCTCAATCTCACCATCCTCAAGGGTCTCTATACTGATTTCATCCTCCTTTTCTTGCAACTGAAGGGCTTCAAAGGTATTACCTATTTTGATCTCAAACTCCTTAGTTTCATTCTTCTTGTTCCCCTTCATAGTAGGGTCTTTAGTTAAGTCATTGGATTCATTTTCCTGATTTACTGAAATCAGATTTCCACTTTTTTCTTCTGCCTTATTGAAGACTTTGTTGTTATTTTTTTCTTTCCATACCGATTTATTAACATTTCTGTCTTTAATCATAGGTCTTTTAGGGTTGCTGGGACAAGCCTTAGCCCAGTGACCTGCTTTTTTGCAAGAAAAGCACACAAAAGGGAGAGATTCAAATTCAATGGCTTGTTCCCATAACCCAACTTTGGAATTTATATCAATGGTACTTGGGAGATCCATATTCTGTGAAATGTTGACGCAGATGCGTGCATACACTAGTCTCTTGCGAGCTGTAGTCATTGGGTCTATCACAATAAGCTCCCCAAACGAATTAGCAATTCCTGAGAAAACATCCTCCACCCAGTACTCCAATGGTAGTCCAGGCAGTCTAACCCACACCGGGGCAGATTCAAAAAGGGAATCATTTAGTTCCATGTTAGGGGTCCATTTTCTAATAGAAAGAGATGATTTACCAAACATCCAAGGGCCTCCACTTAGAACTGCTCCCAAATCTTCCCCGGATGAAAAAGAAAACACAAAAAAACCCCGTGGCAGGGCAAAAACTTCAGCTTGTCCTTTCATTCTCCATTTTCTTTTAACAAAGGATCTAACATCCTCAATATTAGGTCGGGGTCCAACAAATTTTCCCACCAAAGAAAGAGTCATTAAAGAAATGATATGGTCAATAACCAAATCAGGAACCTCAATCGCAAGTTTACCTATTCTATTGTCTGATATATCCTTCACAAAGGGGAGAGAAGATTTACCAGTCGGTTTACCAAAGGCATGTCTAGCGAAGAGGCTATTCCATGGTTTAGGTATTCGTCCCTCCTTGGTAGTTCCTGGATCAACCTGCACCACCTCGGGGCAAGAATCTTGCATATTTTTTAATTTTTCAGGATCGGGAGGAGGGTCCCATGTTCGTGGGTCCCCATCCTGTCTTCCATCCTCCTCATCAGTTGTTTGTCCTCGAGCTGCAGTGGATTCAGACCCAGAGGACCTAGCATTGTTGTTCCCTCCATTTCTCGAATTCAAATTTCCCCCTGCAAACGTTGTTCCCTCCGATGTTCCCTCCATTTTTTTTTTTGAGTATGGTGTTGTTACCATTCATATATGATCATTATGTAAAAATAAAAAAGGGAAGACAACTTTCCATGCAAAATGGTAAAGGAAATAAACTAAAAGCATTAAAAATTTATTAATGTAACAATATCTTTAAAAAAATAAAATTTGTATTTGTATATATCAAAAATATTTCTTCATCGGTATTGATGGTTAAGTTTTCAATATAATATTATTAAATTTTATCACTTATTTGATTAGTTACTAATCAATTAATCATTTGTATCATTATATTCTTAATCAAAAATATTATATTAATATATTTAAGTACTACTTAGTTGTTTTAAAATTACTTTCAATATTTATATTTATAGGTCTTCCTTTCCTAATAATATGAGAAGTAACTCGTAATATTCAACTAGGGCTAGGGTGCAAGAAAGCTTCATTAGTCATTATGATTAGGGTTAACGTTACAAATCAATTACAATTATTATTCAATTAGGGTTAGGGCTTAGGTTCAATAAGGATCATGAACAAAATTAGGGTTCAATTCAGGTTAGTTTATTAAAAAAGGTTGGGATTATATCTGAATAAGTGTAATAATTTACTTACAATTTGATGCAGAGGCAACCGCACACACTCAAAAGACTCAAACAACTTCTCCTTTGATCTGATACAAAATATTCACAAAACCCCAAGACCCCCCCCCCCCCTCCCCCCAATAAGCAACTAGACTCTCTCCAAGCTACAAACCCTCAAAAGTGGATTCATGTTTCACAACCCTTACCCAATCATTGAAACTCATTAGACTAGGCTCAACTAACTTTCTCAAGGCCAATTTGAGACTCTCTAACATCTAGACCACACCAAACCCTTGAAACCCCACTCACACAAGTCTATCTCCTATTAGGACTCCTAATTGTCAATAGGGCACAACTCGCAATGTCAAGTAGATATCCACCAACAAAAAGTATGTCATGGCACCCCTATAGAGACTCCTCAACATGGACAAACCACCATCCTTCACCCCCCCATCCACCCAAAAGGCCATAAAGAGAACCTATTGTTGTAACACTAGTTCATTGTGGCAATCACAAAGTTTGTTAAGGGTAGTCATATATTATGGACCATTCCTTCTTCATGGTATTCCAAACACTAACAATGATGATAGTGGACCTCTCCACTCCTCCCTATGTCACCAAACTCAAAATCAATTCACCTCCTATCCTTGCAAAGTGTATTGTCTTAATTCACTGTCATATTGTGACAGTCATATGCACTGTCAAGAGAACAGTCAAGGCATTTATAGCTTTGATAAACTACCTTGGATTACCAACACTTGGCACACATTTGAAATGTCTTGAAACACCCTCCACTGCCTTATTTTAACCTTCCAAGGTTCAACCTTACATTCACACCACTCATTCACCATGAAGTCACTATCTCATTTGACTGATACACAGAATATTAGAGGTTTCAACACACTTTTGCACGTGTCATTCATGTCATGGAGCCCTGCAAAGAAAGAAAGAAAAATAAATACATATAAAAAGGTCATTCCACCTATTTGGCATGAATTTTCAATGTGGATATGACCCCAATCCCATTTTTATACTCTCTCAGGTTACCCTAGTCTAGGGTATGGACATATTTTTACAAAAATAGGTGTAACTCTCTCAAAACAAGATGAAATGAAATGAAACCAAAGACAAGTTACAGAGGATTCATTCCTCTAACACCTTCAATATATTTCCAAAGAAAATAAATAAATTAATGCAAGGAAAAACTCAATGAATCAGACTATAAAGTTTGAGAAACACAGTGTATATGCAGAGAACTTCCCAAAAATTTATTGACATTCACCAACAATACATTCCTCTATCATCTAACCTTCACATTGGCCGGTGATAAGCTAGTTAAATTTTCTTCAAGCCATTTCCAACAGTTATAACTATAGTTTAAACTTATCCTAACAAAATGTGTCTAAATACTAATATTGTGTAGTCATAACGTTGACAACTCTTTTGACAATAATAACATTTTTTTCCCAAAACTTGCCATGAACCTAAACCAAAACCTTTTATGACTTCAACCTATTAAATATAGATTCAAAGAGTCCTATAAGACCTTCACACATCATTGAACCCCTTATTTGACCCCATTGATACACATTTTCAATACAATGATAATTTTGACATTTTTTGTCAACATGACACCTTTAGGACTCAAAACACCACATAATGGTCTCAAGGACCTTGATTTCATAAAGAATGGTCTTTCATGACCTTATTCCCATCTATACATGACATGAAACTTGACATGACTCATAATGACCTTATAGAAGCATATGACCACCTACGTGCTCCTGCACCACAATTACATTTAAGGTCCAATTTAGGTTAAATATACAATTACGATGATAAATTTTATGGTTAGGGTTGGGATTGGGGTTCAAAAAGGGTTACAAATAACTTTGTAGACATGTTTACAGAAATTTGTTGAACACACAGATACACTGAGAAAGGGGGGTTGAATCAGTGTATACTTAAATACTTCTAAAAACACTTTTCAACATTCACAAGTAATTAACCATATAATGCAAAAGAACTTGAAGATCAATAACACAACACACAACACCAGGATATACGTGGAAAACCCAAGATGGGAAAAACTGCGGTGAGAAAATGCTACTTGGAGCTATTGTCCAAATCCAGCCTCACAAATGTATCAACTATTTACATTAAATTTGAAGGCACCAACCTTTACGAGATGCCAATCCCCCAAACTTTTATGGACACCAATCCAAAGGAGCACCAACCCCTTACACTTTATGGACACCAATCCAAAGGAGCAACAACCCCTTACAATAACTTACTTCAAAATTTGGGACACCAATCCCTTTACAACATCCAAGACAAGAATCTTGATGTAACAAACTTAATGCCAAGAAAATGAATCAAGATGAACCTCTGTAGTTCTTCTTTGTGTCTTCGTAAATTTGTTTCACACCCTTTCATCTCTGCAACTCTCCTTCTCTACTGCTCAAATTGATAAAAACAATATTTTCTCTCACTCTATTATGATTCTCTACAACTTCTCGATCTTTCTTCTCATTATCAATAGTCATATCTGTATATGTTTTCATTCTATTCATATGCTTTGTATTAACCTCCAAAAAGTCATTCAATACCACATCACAAATCATACAAGCATCTAATTTCATCATTTTCATGCAATATGATTTGTACCTCTTTCTATGCTTTCATTAGGATTGTTCATTAAGTCGGTCTGCACCATGTTCTTATCATCACAACATAGAGAATCCATCCCATTTTGTAATTGTCCAATTGCATTCAATAGATAGTTGTCCAAGTTGACTTGTGCAAGTTCCCAGAATGCTCTATTATCGCGCCAAAACAAGTTTCTCTAAACCCTTTAAATCTGAACTATTGATCCACTTGATATGACCAAAAAGATTTGGTCATTGTTGCCACTGTGGCAGTTCCACGTGCCACATCATTTTATAGCTTGCTCAGACTCCCTAAGTCTTCTTCTCTATGTCACATTGGAGAGTCATGTTCCACTTTACCTTAACTGTCAAAGAACACATGGCATTGGGTCACAACATCGCAACCTAACTTCTACTTACATCATTAAACACTATGAGACTACTTTGTTCATTTCTTCTAGCTTTGTGGACCCTGACACAACACGTGGCAGTTGGTCGCTTCATCACAAGCCTTTCCTGATGATGTCACCTCTCCATGTGATAGTGTGATTTAAATGACACATGGAAATCTCTCGCTACTTCACAAGATAACATTCCAATGTTATCTCCAAGCCATGAGGTTGTGGAATAGCATCTTCTATGATCGTTCACTATTAGATCAAAAGGTCGCAATTCATATTGTCGCTTATCCCTAACTGCTACGATCATGTGCCTAACGGTCCATCGCAATATCACAATCTTCACCGACGGTCTGTCTTGACTGCTGCGAACATGCACCCAACACTTCATGGTGCCTCGATGCCCACTCCAAGTCGAGTGGTAAAAAGCATGTGAGTCATTGCTCACTTAAACCACACTCATCGGTCTATATAACAACTTGATACCGCCACCACACTACTAATGTGGGATAAATGGTCAAAACCATTACACGCATAGATCTGCATGAGCTATCAGTTATGCCTGAAGGTGCACATCAACTTTGTGTCAATCAGCCTCTCAAAGACTTCTTTGTTTCTCTTTGTCATGTCGACCCATTTCGGTACTAAATCCTTCCTTCACTATATATTTTTTGACATCAATGACAAGATTATTAGAACGAAATCAACACAATTTGCCTTCTGCAAAGTAATTTTGGTCTAAAGCATTGATGGAAATGTTGCCTGATTTAGCTTTCAAAGATTTTTTGGCCAATGGTTCATCAAACTTTCTTTTTTAACTTTGCACGCCCTTTATTGAGCATTTTCCTCTTGTCTGCAGGTTCTTTCCTACTTAAGTTCAAAGTTTGCATGGAGTTGAGTCATGTTAAAGCCACACAAATTCTACCAAGCCTGGGGATTCAAGTTTGTAGTGAATGTACCACATGGTGGCCTAGCATGCCACTCAAGAAAAAAGTGAACTATGTTTTTGTTTTGTTGTGCCCCCAAGGGGGCTTCACTTAGTGAACTTGAGTTATATCACGTGCATTCATGGCATACTAAAGAATCCCCTTATTTTCAAAAAATATTGCCCTAAACTCTTTTTTTGTCACCCCCTCCCAATACACAACCCAAATTAAAAAACCCCTCCTATTTTCACCAAATATTGTATTTTTCATAGCCCGAATTAAAAACCCTCTATTTTCACCAGATAGGCAATATATTGTTGTTGATTTTTGAGACATTAAACCCCCCAATATGAATGCATGTGATATAATATTTCCTAGCCAGTGAAGCCCCCGTGTGTGCACCCAAGCCCGCATCAAGTCACGTGTCACTCCTTTGTGAGTTTCTTCTAAAGCTTTCTTTGGGCACCCCTCTAAAGAGCACTAAGGTTGCAAGTGGTGGCTCCACCTGCCACTATACATAAAGCAAAATGTGAAGAACTTTCAAATGCACTTATAGACACTGAGTTATGTGTCACAACAATGCATGTTTGAAGATCGTTTGAAGACTGCACAACTTCTAAGTTGCATCATTGGTCAAAATAGCCAAAGAGATGCATAAGCAGGTTGATCTAGATTCATCCAAAGTAATGGAGTGACTAGCGATGAGAAAAAATGAATATCCAAATTTTCGTTGTCTTTATATGTTTTAGTAATTTTTATTTTTAAGGCCTTCAGAGCAGAATTTGGGATCAAAACTACTATCAATCCCTTAAATGAAATATAATAAGGCAATTGATTTAAGGGACTAAAATTAGAGCTCTAGGAGACCATTCTAATGAGGTAAGTGGTTTCAGATTTCAAGCACTGAGCAGAAAGTTATGACCCCGCCAAGTTGAGATCATAAAAAAATGAACTAAAATGTACACGTGGCAGCACAATGCTCTTTTTAGAGTTAGGGGGGTTCTTTTACCTTTAATTTTGTGCCATTGGTTGCAGTTAGTGGGCGTTATAAGCAAGGATATCTATGGGAGAAAAAAAAGGCTAGACACTTGTCATCATAGCAATCTTCCTGAGTGGAAGAGAAAATAAAGCATTCTGAGGTTGCACCTTAATTTAAGGTTGCAACCATTTTCTTTGTGTCGGTGCCACATCTCGTGAGTCCAATCATGACTTAATTAGATGGTTGCAACAACCTTGTCATTAAGAGACATGCTGAGTGTGTCAGTGATGCCTTTTTTACATAGAGATCAGCATCATGTTGAGTGGAGTGGAGGCTATATATAATTGATTTTCATTTGCAAAATATGTTCAAAGGTTCATTTTTACTAGTTTTAGTAGTTAGTAGCAGTAGCAATAGGCAATGGTAAAAGCATTTTTAATTCTGTAGAACCTTAGCATATGCCCCTTGCAAATAGGATTTGAATATTTTAGACTATGCCAAAATAGCCTTTGTACTTTCTTCTCCCCCAACAATGAAGAGGATGTGGTGCTCTATGCTTATACTTTAAAGTTGTTTGTTTCTCATTGTTTCTAGTCATTCTTTTGTAATTTCTAACCTAGGGATTATATATCAAGATTTCAAATCATGCATGTTCTCTTTTGAGATTCTTGTAAGTATTTATGGTTATGAGTTACATTATGCATAAATGAAAGTGAATTTAGTCAAAAGTCTTGCGTATAACTTTAAGATAGGTTTACAACTTTATTTATTTCAGCATATTTCCATCCGTTCACCCAACAAAAAGCCAACTTCTAAAATCCCAAAGGTTGTTTCATAGGTCATGATCACACATTTGTGAAACTTTCAAACTACCCTCTTAAGTTTTAGCTTCAAAGATCAATAGTTTTCCAGCTACACCCGATGGAACCAATATTGATCATTGGAGATTTGGTGTGTTCTTCAACATATTCAACTTTAAAGAGGCATCCTGCAAGAAATCGACGACTCTACAAGTTCAAACTATTTGGGTGACTCAACTGGTATGTACCTGATTCTCTATTTTGAGTAGGCCTTATGCTCTTGTTTAAAACATCATTTGCAGATCTTTTGCTTTCCTTATGATTCAGTATGGAAAGATAATGGACAAAAGATGTTTCCTTCCTCATTCCATGAAATATAAACATTTCATCTCCTTATCAACAATACCAAGTCAGATATGCTTATAGTTTGGCTCCATATCCCCCTACTACAACAATTTATGAGTGATTTCCTAATGCTTGCATCCTGCCCACCCCTATGGAACCTTCTTGGTAGCCTAGGATACTTATCAGCAACCAAAACAGGCTTATTATATCTCCTATCAACATGCTCATCCCCTCACTCAACATCAAAACATAAGGATCTCGGAGAATATTAGTGCCCAAGATATACTATTAGACTTCCAAGAACAATTGAGGGCTATTAACTTGGAGGAGAATGAATATCGCTTACAACATGACCAACTTGCTTACCAAACTTAGTTTCAGCAACAAGAAGCAAAGACTTAGAGAAAACAACAAAAGCAGTTTCTTACAATACAAGTTGTTGCTAAGGAAGAAGAGCAACTCATATGGGAGGAGAAATGAGCCCCTAAATCTCTTAAGTTTGAAATCTCAAGCTTCAAATAGGAGATGTCATTTAATGAACCACCTAGGCTCAATATCCCAAGTTTCAAGGGCTCTTGGCCTACTATTCCACAAGAGTGTAATCCCTCTCAAGGGTCTATTCCCACTCAGATTATTTAGACTCCTTAGCATCCTTTTGCAAAAAATATTTCCCCCTCAATTATCTTGACCTGATATTACTTCACTCTTTAAGGGTGGACCTGTTGTCTGGAGGGCTAATTAGTTTCATGAGAAAATAAGGGAAGAGGAGCAACTTGTTGGTTGTGAGCTTCCATATACATGTAAGGATGAAATGCTACCATTACCACAAGAAAATAATGAAGATGAGTAGTAGTTGTAGTGGAAAGACACTGGACACATAAGGGATAAAAATGAAGAAGAGGACTCAATCCTCTCATTTGATGGTCTCCCTTGCTTCATTAGTTCTGAAGAGGATGTTTTTATGCCTACACTGGTTGTGGTCTTGGAGCAACTGGCAAATGATGTTGGTGATGAGTCATGCAAGCATAAAGAGAAGCATGAGGGTAGTCTCGTCCTTGAAGATGAAAAAATCAACATGCATGAATTTGTTGACTAGCCAATGCATGATATCATACCAGAGCCTACATTTTAGTAGGAGCTTGATGCTTATTCAAACCATCATCTGGTTTCCTATGAGGTGAGGACAATCCCCGCGATGAAAAGAAGCAAGGAAGAGATTGATGAAGACCTATTTTGGGATGAGCTAGAAGATTTCTACTCGAACCTTAACATCAAATTATCATCTCTTGAGCTAGAAGAGCATGAGTAATAACAACAATAGGAGGTTCCCATACCAAAAGATGAGTCATCAAGACTAGCCCCTATTGGTTAGCAAGACATCAAAGAACCAAAGCATAATTGTAAGTCCAATACTAATCGTTGGGCCTTGAGACTTTCAAGAGAATGTCCCATTAAGTATCTAGCTTAATTGAAGTTTTGCAGGGTGCCTCTGGTCATGGTTGCCCCTAAATATGAAGATGAGTATCAAGAAGAGCAAGTTCCACTCACGCATTTGCTACAGAAGGATAGGATGATCTACTTTGTTCCGAATCCATGGGAGACATTTGAAGAACTCAAATCAGATGCTTTTTTTTTTCTTTCCAACTGACTATTTGGAACATGTGAAGCATCGAAAGCTAGTCAAAAAAGGAAGTTACTTTGACAAGGCAGTCAATGGTTTTGTTTAATTTATTCCCTTATTGGTTAGTGTAAGTTAGTTTAGTTTAGGTTAGGTTAGGCTAGTTGCTATTGTGTTTCCAAGTAGAGCTCTCGCACACCCTACATTCTCCTTTAAGGGAATGTAAGCTTTGGTTTTCTTTTCCTCCAAATGCACACTTGCACATGTTTGTTTTGTTTGTTTTTCTTTTTTGAGTCAATCTTGTTTGTTGTGGTTTGTGCTTTCATGACTCTATGCCCAATGGATGGCTAAGGCTACTGGTTTCAATGTTTAGCAAGAAACATCCCACGAGAGCTGCCCAAATGTTGGCATTTTATTCCCCCTTGATTCAATATTAAGAATCAATCTGAGAGTACTTGGAACGAATCAACAGGGTGGAAACATCCCTTTTTGCGTGGGTGTCATTTTGGAAGCAAAGCAGAGATTTAAGGTTCTCACCTCCACAAGTAGAGGTCCCCAAAGAGTTGCCAAAAGATATAGACATGTTTACTGCAATCTACCTTCTACAAAGGAATTTTGGTCTGAAGCATTAATGGAAACGTTGCTTGATTTTAGCTTCCAAAGAGTTTGCAGTCAACAGTTCATCGACCTTTATCTTCCAACTTCGTGGACCCTTTGTCGAGCATTTTCCTCTTGTTCGCAAGTTCTTTCGTGCTTAAGTTCAAAGTTTGTGTGGACATGAGCCACATGTTAAAGCCGTGCAAATTCTACCAAGCCCGGAGATTCAAGTTTGTAGCACAATGCACCAAGGCGCCATGTGGCAGCACCCCACCCGAAAAAAGTGAACGATATTTTTGCGGTGTGTGCCTATACCTACATCAAGCCACATGCCACTCTCGCACGAATTCTTTCCAAAACTTTCTTGGGGTTTCCCTCTAAAGAGCGCTAAGGTGCTAAGTGGCAACTCCACGCACCACTATCCATAAAGAAACATACAAAGGACTTTTCAATGCGCTTACACTACACTGAGCCACATGTCACAGCATGCATGTTAGAAGGTTGGGCAACTTCTAAGTTTTGCCATTGGACAAAATAGCCAAAGAGATCCGTAGGCGAGGTGATCTAGAGAGCAAGTAGAGATGAGAAAAACTTAAAACCCATATTTTCAATATTTTTTTATATGTTTTAGTAATTTGCATTCTGAAAGGCTTTTAAAGTAAAATTTGGGGTAAAAACTATCATCAATTCCTTAAATATAATAGCCGGAGGCATTTGATTTAAGGGACTAAAATTAAAGTTCTTTGAGATTTTTAATTTGTACAATTTGAGTTGGTCTAGTGGTGAACTTGTGCTCTTGAAAGAGAGGTCACAAGTTCAAAACCCACAAGGCGGTAAGGTATGTATGCCTCATTTGTAGTGCACTTAGGTACCTCCCGCAAGGAGTACAAGGTTGTCCCATATTTCTCTAACCCATTTGTAGACCCATACACAAATGGGTGGCATTGTGGACTATAAAAGACCCTTTCCTTTTCCTTTCCTTTCTGATGAAGTAGGCAGTGTCAAATTTCAAGCACCGAGCGAAAAGTTATGACCCTGCCAAGTTGAGATCATGGGGTCACCACACAAATGAACTAGAATGTACACACATTGGCACAACACTCTTTGAAGAGCAAGAGGGTTCTTTTATCTTTAAGTTTGTGCCATTGGTTGCAATTAATGGGCCTGGTAAGCAAGAATATTCGTGGGAGCAATAAAAGGCTAGACACTTGTCATCGTAGCACTTCTAAGCGAAAGAGAAAATAAAGCATTCTAAGTTTTCACCTTAATTCTAAGTTGCAACCATTTTCTTTGTGTCAAGCCACATCTTGCTTGAGTGCAATCATGATTTTGTTAGATGGTTACAATGAGCTCATCGTAGAGACATGACAAGTGTGCCAGCGACACTTCTATTACCTATAGATCAACATCATGCCGAGTGGAGCAAAGGCTATATATAGCTATTTTTCATTTGCAAAAGGGGTTTGAAGGTTCATTTTTACCAATTTCAAGAATAGTTCGTAGTGGTACTAATAGACATAGTTGCAAAATCATTTTCAAATCTATAGAACCTTAACAGATGCCCCTCACAAGTAGGATTTAAATATTTTAGACTGTCAAAATCACCTTTGTAATTTGTTCTCTCCAACAATGAATTGGATGTGGTTCTTTGTGTTTAGTACTTCAAAGTTGTTTGTTTATCACTATTTCTAGTCATGCTTTTGTAATTTCTAACCTAGTTATATATCATGATTTTAAACCATGCATGTGCTCTTTTGAAATTTATATAATTGTTTATCATTATGAGTTACATCATGCATAAATGAAAGTGAACCTAGTCAAAATTCAGGCATATGAATTTAGGATAAGTTTACAACTTTATTTCTTCTAGCACATTTCTATCCCTTTTCACCCCCTCCAAAACCAAAGAGTCAACTTTTAAAACCCTGGAGTTCTTTCATAGGCAACAATACCACATTTGTGAAACTTTCGAACAACCCTCTTAAACATCAAATTCAAAGATCAAAAAACTCTAATTACAAATAATTAAATTTATTATCAACAGATTTGTTAACACAAACGTCAACTGTAACCCTAATAATAACCCTAAGCCTAACTCTCACCCTAACCCTAGCCTAAACCTAAATCTACCATAAACACTACTACTTACCCTAATCATAACCTTAATGCTAATTATTAATAATTAAATTAATTATCAAAATAAATGTAGATTATTAGTATTGTAAAGTTAAATTAAAACAAAATTAAATTTATTAAAGTGAGATAAATTTTAATTTATTGAAGTTAAAATATTAAATACATTATTAAAATTAAGTTATTTAAATAATTTTAAGTTAGAAAAAATAATTTAAATATTTATTTTAATTGATAAAAAGAACAATTACTTTTATATAAAATTATTAGTGATTATTTTGTGGGATGTTTATTATATCATATGTAATAAATAAAAATCAAACTTCAAATAACAATTAATTTTACAAAATAATTTTGAACAATATTTATAATCTTCTAAATTACAAATCACATATATTGATCAAAACATTCATATAAACATTATAATGATTTTATAAATTATATTCCACTCTAACAAATCAAGATTGAATTATATCTTGAACATCGTTCTCTTTAAAGCGCAAAACTTCGGCACAGAATTCGCACCTTACTTCTATATGCCCTGAAAGAAAAGGAAAAATAATGACATTAGATTAAAAGTAATACATTATAAAAAGATTGCTTCAGTAGCTTAAATAATGAGCCTTGTTTATATGCTATTTTTTTTTCTCTTCTATTAGATCTTTCTTTCTAATATTTTTTGGTTTTGTCATTTTACCATTCCCGCTTGCTATGTAATAGGGTTGGAACTGCAATTTCTCATTTTAAAGTACCAAAAACAAATCATATATATTGATTACAACATTTATATAACATTTTGAAGATTTTATAAATTGCAATTCACATTCTTACAAATAAAGATTCAAGTATTTTTTGAAAAATCCTCCTCTTTTAAACATGTGAAACATATTTTACATCTATATATCAGAAATAAATAATAATAAATAAATTATGTCAAAAAATACACTATAATGATAATTGTTCTAATATTCTGAATCATAATACCCTCTTAATATCTCTAACTCCCCATATCAATAAATAAAAACCTTAATTTTATTTAAATTATTATAAATATCATTTTTTATCATTCAAAATAACAATATAAATTAGAAATTAAATCCCAAAGAAAAAATAACCGTAAATCATAATCTCTAAATGATCAAACACTTCCAAGAACATGCATAACATTCAAATCAGAGTCAAGTTAATTGTTCAGAATTGAACGGAAATAACCTTCATTCTTTGTATTAATATTATTTAGAATTAGAAGGCAACGAAATAATTCTCCTCATTTTCTCCTTTATGAATTAATCATTATACTAAAATAAAATTATGCAAGTTATAAAAAGATTGTAGCTGCATTTGAAATCCTTACCCAAATGTGTCCAATATATTTTTCAGCTCAACCACCTGTTTTTCACTAAAATCCTTTAATGCACAGAAATGTAGCTGATGCAAACTTTCAAAAGATCTTCATTTTCATACATCATAACCTTCTTGCTTAAATATAAGACAAAATATCTTATCGCCAGAAAATCATACAATCTAGATGTAATTCTCAATTGCATTCTGAAAATAACTGGAAGTTAGTTGATGCCTATCCAATGTTACAAGATATCTTCCTTGAAACAATTACCAGCATACTCGTCATCTCCAAATAATTATGATTTCCATCATTATAACGCTCATCAGTGTCCTTGAAACTTTCAAGCATGGATACCAAGCTGCAAACCTGTAAGTCTCTATCCTAAATGGTCAAGTAATGTTTATAAATTCAAGGCAGCAATCCAACTCTCTCTATATATATAACCCAACTGCTAAAACAATCTTGCCGAAGCCATGAACTCAAACCAAAATCTGCAATTTAGATTAAAACATGTCATGTAAAGCAACATTGCAATGAGGAGTACATGTTAATGATATTTGTTGGTTGTTTCTTGAGCTATTGAACTGCGGCTATGGCCAAGATTGTCGGTTCCAATAAATGTACCAGACCTTAAGTTTAGGTTGAAACAGAGAATTTTATGAGGCACTTAGTACCTTCCCTTGGATGTTCTATCATGTCAAGAGTCCTCTTGTGATTATGGACTTCAACCCTTGTATGTCTAAAGGTTAGTGGGTAGTAAATTATTGTAAATTGTTGTTCTCTGCATGAAAGTGCTCACAAAAATGTAGCACTTGGATAGGTCAATATCATCTCCCTTTTTCTAATTAAATTAGTTGGAGACACGTTCCTTTATTTCTTGTAGCCTAGTATTTTAATAATAATGTTTCAAGTTAGTCCTAATAATTTTATTTTTTAAATATTCTGAAAAGAAAACTTAAATATTATTAATAGTTAGTTGAAGTGATCCATCTAAATGGGACATAACTACACCTTTTGTAATATTTTATTACAATGTTTTTAAATGATCACTTTTGTGGGGGGCAAGGGAAGTTAAAATATTGGTGCCAAAAAAGAATATGAAAGAGGCAATTGCTCATAAGGGATTGTTGTCATTTTATGACCATTTTATGACACCCTTGGTCCGTCAGTGAGAACCGATCAGAGATATGTTCTATGGACCAGCGTTGCCTCAGTTGATCAAAGAGAAAACAATGGAATTATAAAGTGTGAAGCGTTGTCTTGTCAGAAGGAAGTTCCTAAGTTCTCAACCCCGGAACCCCCAGGTTCCCAGGTTTCTAAGTCTTCAATCTCGAATCCCCGAAGTTCCCAAATTCCTAAGTCCTCAACCCTGGAACTCCGGAACCCCCAGGTTCCCAAGTTCCTAAGTCCTCAACCCCGGAACCCCGCAGTTCCCAAGTTCCTAAGTCCTCTTCCCCGGAACTCCAGAACCCCTAGGTTCCCAAGTTCCAAAGTCCTCAACCCCGGAACTCCGGAACCCCCAAGTTCCCAACTTCCTAAGTCTTCCCTTCCCCGGAACTCCGGAACCCCCAGGTTCCCAAGTTCCTAAGTCCTCTTCCCCAAAACTCCGAAACCCCGAAGTTCCCAAGTTTCTAAGTCCTCAAACCCCCCAGAACTCGGGAACCCCAAAGTTCTCAAGTTCCTAAGTCCTCAACCCCCTCGGAACTCAAGAACCCTGAAGTTCCTAAGTCCTCTTCCCTGGAACTCCAGAACCCCAGGGTCCCAAGTTTCTAAGTCTTCCCTTCCCCAGAACTTTGTAACTCCAGAATCCCAAAAATCACCAAGTCCTTGCCTTTCCAAACTTCGGAAATACAGGTTTCCCAAGTCTTCCGACTTCCTTCCAACTTGCAACACTTCCAGATGGTGTGATCAACACTCAAGGCTCTTAATGCTCCGACAAATCTTGCGACTTGTACACTTTCTTTCATGGAGCTACAAGGGTGCATTTAATGATTTTTGCAGGATTTTCATCAGGTGGAGTACAAGGCTATGCTTACTTATGTCATGCCTGCATACTCTGACTTTCGAATGTCAGGCAATCCACCTTCTAGAAGTACCTTTCTTCTTGGGATTGCATTGTCAAGGCATGGTCAAGTTGCTTGCATGTACACAATGTCAGGTGCATGCACTTCCCTGCATTCCCTAACTGACATTTCCCTACACACACAAGGGTCAAGGCTTCTCTTCCTTGACCAATGGTCTTCCTATGCGACCAATTTTCTATATAAAGGTTGTTAAGCCTCATTGTAAAGGGTTCTCTCCTTGCTGGTTTGAGCTATTCTATGCTCTTTCACTTCTCTTGAAGACTTGTATTTATCTTGCAATTATGCAACTGTAAGTTTGGCCATTGGCCTTATAATGAATTGAAATCATCAATCTTGCCTTACTTCAACTTATCTAGGTTGTGTATGTGTTTTTACCTTCATTGTAAGTGTATGTTGTGGCTTTCTTTCGCATATATGTTGTGTTAACCCGTTTTCTGAGTGTGACTTGTGGAAAACCTTCTCCCCTCTTGACATTCAACAAGTTCTAACCTCCATACATGAATTGAGGTCATTCATGCAGCTGAAGTTTGTGCATCTCCTGTGTATTTCAGTTGATTCTTCGTGCCATTTCGGGTGGGGAGAGAAACATCTTTTATCTTGGTGCATTACCTCTTTTCATTTTAAGCATTTCTCTCTTCCCTTTTCCTCTGCAAGCTGTTAGGATAGGTTTAGAAGTAAGATTTGGAGTGTTGAGTTGGTTCAACCCCTGCACTTGGATTGAGAAGGAAGTCGGCCTTCTCCGGAGATTCAACCCCCTTGCGCAAGGTCCCACACTTCAGGGTTGTTTCTATGTTTCACAAGGTTGCTGAGTTGATAACTCAGCAAGGGTGAAAGCTTTTGTGACAACAGTTTTTGGCACGTCTAGTGGGACAAGTTCTTTGCCAAGTTGAAGATTGGTGCTTTCTTCAGTACACTCAGCCTTCAAGAGGCGCGTTTCAAGCACCCGGCGACTTTGTGGTTCAATCAGTTTGGTGACCTTGCTGGTATGTGTCGAGCTCGCTGATTAGGGCAAACCTGTTACTCTTATTTGCAAGGATATTATGAGCAATGCCCTTTTCCCCTTCCATTTCATGAATATGCAATTTATTATCTGCCTCCTTGCCAACAACATCAAACTAGGACTACTCCTAGTTTCGACCCAAGAAGCTCCACTTCAATAGCGGGTGGGTACTTTCCTAGTGCTTTCCACCCACCCACCCCTGCTCAACCTTCTTGGCATCCATCATATGTTTATCAACAACCCCAAGATGCCTCTTTGGCTCCCATTCAACATCCACATCCTTGCAGCCAGCATCACAATGTGAAAAGTTTAGAGGACCTCAACATCAAAAGTATAATGCAAAGCTTCCAGGAACAACTCAAGACCATCGACCTAGAGCAAGAGAGCTACCTAAAACAGGCACAACTTGCTCATCAAGCCCAACTCCAGCGACAACATGAAGAGGTACAGAAACAACAACATGAGCAATTCCTCACAGAGCAGGTTGTTGTCCATGAGGAACAAATTAGACAATTAGCAGCTCGAGAGACAGGAAGAAAGGTCTGTCCCTAAGGTGCCCATGTTTGAAATTCCAGGTTTCAGACAGCGGGCATCCTCTAAGCCTTTGATTGAGCCTCCAAGATTCAAAATCCCAAAATTTAGAGGTTTCCAATCTACCATTTCACAGAGGCGCCCACCTTAGGGGTCTTCTCCTATGCAAGAAATTCAAATGCCTCAGCTTCCTTTCACCCACTCAACCCTCTTGTCATACTATTTTTCTCTTCAAGGGCGGACCTGTCATATGGAGAGCTGATTGCGCCAGTGAGCGGGGGAAGGGGGAGATGTTGCCTGCCATTTGTGAGCTCTCACACACTTGCAAGGATCAAGCATCAGGCTTGGTTGCATTTAGTGATTAAAGATAATCACTCTCAGGGAGCCTCTATCCAGGCAAAAAATGACATCGAGGAAGAGGATTCTTTCCTCTTATTTGATGAGCTTCCTTTATTCTTTAAGAATGAGGAAGAGGATGTGCCTACAGCTGATGACGTCTCGGATCATCAACAGATGGAAGTCAAGGACGTTGAGGAGCTGCAACATGAGCATGAGACTGAGATGGAGGTGGCGAAACATGGGCACAATTTTTTCCTCGAGGATGAAATAGTTGACATGCATAGGGGTGTCTCTCAACCTATGCATAACATCACAATAGAACCTACGTTCCAAAGGGAGGAGCTTCATACTTCTCCCACTAATCTTCAGGATTGTTGTGATGTGGGGGCATTTCCCAGCACGGAGCGAAGCATGGAGAAGATTGATGAAGATCAATTCTGGGATGAGTTGGACATTTTTTGCTCATCCATCCACATCCGATCATCGTCTCCTCAGCTAGAAGAGTGCCATGAGCAACAACAGCAAGAGATTCACACTTCATCAGATGAGTCATCAATGCTAGCCCCTACCAACCAGCAAGATATCAAGGCAGTTGAGCAAGATAGCGAGTTCAATGTTTTTTGCTTGAACTTAGAATTTTCAAGAGGGTGTCCAATCAAGCATCTAGCTCAGATTGAACTTTGTAGGTCATCCCTTGTCATGCTTACCTCTAAGCATGAAGTTGAGAATCAAGGAGAGCAAGTTCTTTTCACCCATCCACCTTAGGAGGACAACATTCAAACATGGGTGAACTTCATTGTTCTCAAGCTTTAGAAGGCATTCCAACAACTTGTCGGGTGCCTGTCATTTTTCTTTTCCTGGCTGGTTGTCCACAAACATGAAGAGCATCAGAAGTTGGTTAGGAAAGGGAGCAATTTTGATAAGCTAGTCAACGATTTTGTTTAAATTCCTTTCCATATAAAGCAATGTAAATAGTAGATTAGAGGTTGTACTGCTTTCATAAGTGCTTCTGCACCGGTTGCATTCTCCATAAAGGGGTGCATGCTCTAGTTTCCAGTTTCCCTCCAAGTGATGGCACACACATGTTTTGGGTCTTTTCAATGACTCGTTGCCCAATGGATGCTCAAGGCTTCTAGACTTCATGCTTAGCAGGCAAGCATCCCGCAGAGGTCACCAAAAATGTTGTCATTTTATGACACCCTTGGCCCATCAGTGAGGACCGATCAGAGATATGTTCTATGGACCAGTGCTGCCTCAGTTGATCAAAGAGAAAACAATGGAATCATGAAGTGCGAAGTGTTGTCTTGTCAAAAAGAAGTTCCTAAGTCCTCAACCCCGGAACTCCAGAACCCCCAAGCTCCCAAGTCCTCAACCCCGGAACTCCAAAACCCCCAGGTTCCCAAGTTCCTAAGTCCTCAACTCCGGAACTCGGGAACCCCCAGGTTCCCAAGTTTCTAAGTCCTCAACCTCGGAACTCCGGAACCCCTAGGTTCCTGTTGTGACCATTTCACACATCGCCCCATTAAAATGGGGACCCCCTCTTTTTGCTCGGTTTTGCCTGTTTCTCTCTCTACTTTTAGGGTTTTGGGTTAGTGAGTCAGTCGTCTAGATAAGGGTCAAGCCTTAGGGTTTCCATTTTGATAATTTTAAGCCAGGGTCCAGTCCAATTTTGAGAGATTGTTGAGCTTCCTCTCGTAGGATGCAATTTTGAAGTGGGGTAAATTCGTCAGAGGTCGAGTAGGTTGGTCTAGGTTCAGTCAGAATTTTGAATACAAGTCCAAATTTTGCCTAAGTGTTGATGATGGAATTATGGAATTTTGTCTGATTGAATGATTTTGACCATAGTTTTAAAACTCTTTGACTCGCCTCGGACTCGCCACGGACTCGCGAGTCCTTTGGCGAGCCGAGTCGACTCGCCTAGGACTCGCGTGGCGAGTCCAGGCGAGTCCCTGTGAAAGACTCGCGAGTCTTTCGCAAAGACTCGCGCGAGTCTTTCACTCGGACTCACGAGTCTTTCACAGGGACTCGCGGGCCCAGAAAAAACGCGCCCGTGGGGCTTAAAACCAATTTTTTTTTCATTTTTTGACTTCAATTTGGGTTTTTTTTGGCTGGAGCAGGTTAGAAGGGTTTGGAGGAGTAGAGGGAAGAAGGAAAAATCAGCAAGAGAGATCTAGGTAAGGATTTTTCTCCTCCTTTTTTTTTTTCATTTGAATCATTTCATTGTTTTGAAACTGAAAAAAATCTTGAAAAACAAGGGGATATGCTGCCAAATTTTTTTCTATTTTCTTTCCTAAGTTATTTCCTCTTTTTTTTTTCTTGTTTTTGAATGCTATTTTTCCCAAATGATTCATTGTCATTTTTTTTGTTGATTTTCCATAAAACCCTGCTGATTTTTTTTTTTTCATGTTAAATCAGCAATGGCAAGTTCAACTCCAAGGGCAACCCCAAGGTCAGGAAGACAAAGAGATAAAGCTTGGAAATATGGGATTGCAGGAAGCAAAAAGGGGGAGGTCACTTGCACCGAATGCACAAGATGGATGACTGGTGGAATCAATAGATTAAAATACCACCTTGCACAAATACCTGGATATGGTGTGGAGGCATGCTCCAAATCAACTCCTGAAATTATTAGAGAGATGAAGGCCATTCTTGCTGAGAATGATATGCATAAGGAAGAAAGGCAAAAAACAAGAGAAGCCATAGCAGCTGCAATGAATCCCACATTGTCCACTTCGGGTCCCATTGGTCATAGTCGGGGTCGTCAGTCACTTTCATCTTTTGGTGACAATGAGGGTGAGGCTAGTGGCACTCCTGTTAGATCAGACCCTAATTTTTTTGTACCACGCAATGTTCCAGGTGCACAACCTTCACTTGAAGGTACAGGATGGAATAAAGAGAAGCATGAACAAGCACGGATAGCAGCTTCAAACTTTTGGTTTTACAATAATCTATCTTTCAATGCAGCAAACAATGTGTATTGGGAAAGTTTTGTTAATGCATGTACAGTGGCGGGTAAGGGGTTTAAGGCCCCAACAGGTTATGACTTCAGTGGGCCATTGCTAGAGAAAGCTGTGAAAAATACAGAAGGTGTGGTTGATGATCAGAAAAGGTATTGGAAGAGAAAAGGATGCAGCATTTTATCTGATGGATGGACAGATGGACGGAATAGGACTCTTCTCAACTTCTTGGTGGCTTCAAATGGTGCAATGGTATTCATAAAGTCTGTTGATGCCTCAAATGAAATAAAAAATGCAGAGACTTTGTGTAATCTGTTGGATGGTGTGGTTCGGGAAGTTGGAGTTGAGAATGTTGTCCAAATTATCACGGACAACGCAGCTGCATATGTATCTGCAGGTAGAATGCTTATGCAAAGGCATCCTTCGATTACATGGAGTCCTTGTGCTGCACATTGCTTGGACTTGGTGCTAGAGGACATTGGGAAGATTGGATGGGTGAAGAAGGTGGTTGAAGATGCAAAAAGTGTCACCAAATTCATCTACAACCATACTTGGGTGCTTGCTTTGATGAGAAAATACACAAATGGCAAGGACCTTGTGCGACCTGGAGTGACACGATTTGCTAGCCACTTCATCACTTTGCAGAGCATTCTTAGTGCCATTCCTCATCTTAAGCAGATGTTTGTGTCAGATGCTTGGTTGGGGTCTGCATACTCCAAAAGACCTGAAGCAGAGAAGATTGCGACCATTGTTTTTGATGATGGGTTCAATAAAAATGGAGAGGAGTTGACTGCGGTAAGTAACAAACACAAAAGTAAAGTTTATACAATCTTGTCTATTTGCTGATTTTATTTTTTAGGGGTTGATTTTGTATTAATTTAAAATTTGTTTTAATTTTTTTAGGTGACAGAACCTTTGGTGAGGGTTCTTCGTATGGTGGATGGAGAGGGCATGCCAATGGGTTTCATTTATGAGGCCATGGATAGGGCCAAAGAGGCCATTTCACATTACTATCATGGAAATGCAAGAAAATGTGAAATCTTTTGGCGCATCATTGATCGTAGGTGGACAAACCAACTCCACCAACCGATACATGCCTTCGCCTACTTTTTGAACCCGAAATTCTACTTCTCTGATTCATTTAGGGCTGATGAGGAGGTCATGGCAGGTGTTATTACATGCATTGATAAGATGACACCTGATCCTGAGTTGAGAGACAAGGTTCTTGATGAGTTGGAGGTGAGATTTGACATTTGCAATTGCTCTATCTTTATTTATGAATTCGGAAATGTTCATTATTGAATTTGAGTTTGACACTTTGACTATCTAGTATCTATTTCTGAATTTGGAAATGTTCATTCCATTGTTCAAGATCTACAAAAGTGCAGAGGGGAGACTCTTCTCATCACAACTAGCAATTGATAGGAGAGGAAAACAACAACCAGGTAAAACATTTAGTAACTTAGTTCAACAGTGCAAGAAAAAACCTACAAACTTGATTGTTACATTTTTTTCTCAATTCTAATATTTCTAAATGTTTTTTGTAGATTTATGGTGGGAGAATTATGGTGCCGGCACGCCTAATCTTCAAAAGATAGCTATCCGTGTTTTGTCTCAGCCATGCAGTGCTTCTGGGTGTGAACGAAATTGGAGTGTCTTTGAAAGCATTCACACAAAGAAGAGAAATAGATTGTCACAAAAGCGGCTCAATGATCTAGTATTTGTTCGGTACAACCTTCGCCTTCGAGTTAGACAGGTGGAGGGTGTTTCACATGAGGCCATTGACTTGGATGAAATTGATCCATATGGTGATTGGACCATGAATGAACAAAATGATGGTGATGATGTCCTCCTTACCGAAGAAGAAATTGCAGAAATAGAGAGAGGAGCAGCACAAGATGCAGAAGGAGCAAGATTGGATGAAGATGAGGACGAAGATGAGGATGATGATGAGGACTATGACTTTGAAGAAGACTCATCTCACCATTTAGATACCACAACACCCACTGCTACTACTTCTAGCTCAAGGCCTGAAAAATTGAGCTATATTAGGAAAAATACAAAGAGGAAGATGTAGTCTTCTCTTTGGTTTGTTCATTCACATTGCTGTTTTTCACATTTGCAGTTGGACTTGGACATATCATTATATGTAATTTTGTGAACATTTATATACTTATGCTGCCATTATAGTATTATACATTTTAGAGTTGAAACTTGAAACTTGAATATGCTGCCATGAATGATGAAATTTCAAATATTGCGTGTTTGTACTTTGTAGATCATATGACATGTGTAATGTTTCAATTATGGCACTTATGTTCTCTAAATGCATTAATTTCTTTATGTTTTTTTGTAAAACTACGGTTTTTTTTTTTTGCCGAGTCTTTGCCGAGTCTTTCGCGAGTCTTTCACGAGTCCGAGTCCGAGTCCAAAATTTTGGTTTGCCGAGTCCGAGGCGAGTCCGAGATTTTCAACTATGATTTTGACCAAATTTTGATTATTGATTCCGGACATTGGAAAAGTCTTATTGTTGCCTTGTCAAGTGGTTAAAACTCTAAAACTTGATATTTTGGCCTGTGGAGGCAAAATCGCTCCTGTCCCTCAGCCAGGGACCAGGGCGAAAATGATATTTTAGGCATCCTGGTTATTAATTTGTTTCATTTGTCTTGTGCAGGGTCGCCAGGAGATGCATTTGAACGCGAATTGAAATCTTTGAAGATTTTGAGATTTGAAAATGGCGAATTTTTTGGAGTTTTAGGACAAATCGCTCCTGTCCCTCAGTCAGGGACCAGGGCGAAATGTCTTGTCTGAACCATTCTGACTTCATTTTGATCAAGCTAAAGTGTTAAGGACATGATGAAAGGTGAAATCAACATGATGGAGCGTCCAGACTTAGTCATTTGCAACAAAAATTGAACATTTGCCCTCAGGGACAAAAATCGCTCCTGTCCCTCACTGAAGGACCGAAGCTTGTTTCTCAAAATTTCACTGTCCTTGCAGGATCAAGACAATTTTTGGATTGGAAGATATAAAGGAGGGCATGTTCTGTCCATTGAATATAATTTGAAGAAATTCGCAAAAAAGGAAATGTGCCAAAAGGACAAAATCGCTCCTATCCCTCACTGAAGGACCGGAGCTTGAAATCCAAAATTGCCTTGTCCTTGAAAGATTTGAATGATTTCGCGATTTGAGGAAAACAAAAGAAGTACATCTTATCAGTTGAATATAGTACCATAATGAGGAAAATTGGCCCTAGAAGCAAAATCGCTCCTGTCCCTCTGCCAGGGACCAGGGCGAATTTTAGTGATAGCTCCCGTCCCTCTCCAAGGGACCAGAGCGATTTTTCTTATAAGACAAGTTTTGGGCGAAGATCAAGTGAGTGTTAAGTTTGAGGCAAGCAAAGGAGGCATAACGAATCCATTGAAGATAATTTGAAGATTGCAGGACGCCAAGTGAAGCTCATATTGTCCTAGACGCTCCTGTCCCTCTCCAAGGGACCAGAGCGATTTCTTCTTTAGACAAATTTCTCGCCAAGTTGAGACGAATTCCATGTCAAAGGTGAATGAAGGAGAACATAACGAGCCCATTGAAAATAAGTTTGAAGGTTGGCAAAGCACGAATAAACTTATAAGTGAAAGTTCACTCCTGTCCCTCAGCCAAGGACCAGGGCGAAATCAAGGTTATTTAATATTCCCTCCAAGTTTAAATCACTCCAGACTAAGGTACAAGGGGGCAATGATGTTTGGAACGCCTCGAAGAGAAATGAAGTTGCAAAGACCGCAAAATGTGATGAAACTACCCAAGTTCGCTCCTGTCCCTCTCCAAGGGACCAGGGCGAAATAGTCAAATATGCTTAAACTTTGAAGGCCACTTTCGTTTCATACGTTCAAGAAGGAATAAAGGACACCATTTCATGCCTTGAAGACAATTTGATATCAATAGGATGAAGGATTTGCACCATAGACTAAAGTTCGCTCCTGTCCTTCAGTCAAGGACCAGGGCGATATTCATTAAACTAGTCATTTCCTTCAAAAAACGATAGAAAGGCAAGGTCGCACAAGGTCGAAAATGTCTTTGAGAAGATGATAAGCAAGGAACCAAACATCAAAAGGTGACCAACTTGAGGAAAGAAGCAAGTTCGCTCCTGTCCTTCAGTCAGGGACCAGGGCGATATTCATAAAATCAATCATTCTTTCCAAAGATCACATCAAAGCAAAGTTACACAAGGTTGAAAATGTCATTTGAAATGTGATGAACAAGGAGTTAAGGTTAAAAGATGACAAATTTGAGCTAGAATGTCAAGATCGCTCCTATCCCTCACCAAGGAACCAGGGCGATATTCACTCAAAATATTAAATTTGCTTTGTAAAGGACAAGTGAGTATGCGTGGAATGAAAGAATAAAGTTGTTACTTGCCTTGTGATATAAATTAGTGATTAAGGAGGCAAAGACCAAGGAGTAAATGCAAGATCGTTCCTGTCCCTCAGTCAGGGACCAGGGCGATAATGATCTTAAAAGGCATTCATCTACAAAATTGAATAGATCAAGCTCGAGATTCCCAATGTAGATGCCAGTTTCAACGCAGAGGAAGTGATTTTAAACGTAAAGGACGAGAAATTCAAGAGCAAAATGCTAGATCGCTCCTGTCCCTCTCCCAGGGACCAGAGCGATGTGGTTTGTACCCCTTACATCTCCCATATTTTGGTGCTAACATCATGTTCAAATTGTATTAAATGCTAAAATTCGCTAAAATTTGAAATATTCAATTAAAATGGACATTTAATAAGTGCACACAAGACATTTAATTAATTAATTTTGCCTTTAAAAGATCAAATTAATTAATTACAAGGCATTAAATTAATTAATTATTATTTTAAATAAATAAATTGGGGCACTTGGGTTTTATTTTCCATATTTTTAAAAAAGTCGGCCTTGATTTTTATTTAAAATTTGTGCTTATTTTGCCTTATTTCCAAAAGTCGGCCTATGTGCAATTAGAGGGTGAGCGCCTATATATATGAAGATGTGATATCTCATTTCAAACCATCATTTTATCATCCTTTCATTTGCGATTTGGAAGACAAGGAGAAGTGCGAAATTCCATCCAAGGGGAGTGCGCATTTGGTTTGAAGTGAAGCGAATTTGCCATCATCACGTTGAAGATCCCTAAGATTGGTGAAGTTACTAAGGAAGGTGTTCGCTTGAGGAAGATCACGTTGAAATCTTCAAAACTCCAAATTTTGTCTAGACAAATCGCCTTATTTTGCATTTTTAGAGTTAGCTCTCAAGTGAGGTATGGCGAAGATCCCTTGTCTTAATTTTGAATTTTGATCGTCATGGGTTTAAATTTTGAATTTTGAAATTTTGAAATTCCATTAGCTCAATCGAATTTAGGAAATGATAACTCAAAGACTTATCATGAAGTTTCCTAAATTCAATCTCTAATCTAATCTATGTTATACATTGCAAAATCTATTTCTTATTATGAAATGTTGTGTAGGTGTTACAATGGCGACCCCAAAGGCGAGAGCATCCACCAGTCGTCCAGCTCTCATGAAAGAAGATCAAAGGAACGAAGAACTGGAGACCAAGATCGTGTCTAAGTGGAGCAACATTGGAGATACCAACTTGGGCAACTTCAGTACGAAGAATTTTCGAGAGGCCCCTTATATTGGCAAGCCATCACCCGTCGCCAGGAGGATAATTGAAAGTGGCATCATTAAGGCGGCCGGCTTCCCTCCAGCAGTCCAGTGCCATGAGTTGATGATCGAGTGTGCTCGCCATTATGATCCTCAGTCCAGAACGATCGTGTCCAAGGAAGGAGATACTTTTGCTTATCTTTCAGAGGAGGCTGTAAGTGAAGCTCTTCACTTACCAGAACATAAAGATATGATTTATAAAAGCTTAGAAGGAGCCAAGTCCATGTACGAAGATGATCCAGATGCTTGCCTAAGCATCATCAACAAGAATTGGTTACTTAAGAGTCGTCCTCGCCTGAGCAAGATCCGGAACACACCACATAGGATCGATTTCCAAGAGGAGTACAGAGATTTGATAACAATGCTCAACCGAGTCACAGGAGCCCCTCAAGCCTTCTATTTCGAGAAGTGGATGTTCTACTTCATCCAAGTGATAGTTCAGGGAAAAGGAACAATTCATTGGGCTAGAATGATTAGCCATTGCTTGGATGTACAGTTAAGGAGACTGAAGGCTACCAAGTCTTTCCACATGAGTTCATACGTCATATATGCCTTAATCAGGAGCTTTGAATATGCAGGACTACCTCACAGAGGAGTGATTGGAAGAGGACCCGGTGAGGTCAGAGTTTGTGATTCCTATGTCCACTTGCATCATCCACCAGGAAGTAACTACAAGTTAGTTAATGATACCTTCACGATGAACATCACCAGGACGTTGCAAGGCGGGATTCACAATAGGCTATCACAGGATGCACAAGAGCTAGTAAAGAGGTACGGTGCTTGGTTTATCCAATTTCCGAAATTTACTTATATTAGAGTTCATGGATGTCCTTCACCTCCATACATGTTGCTGAGATATCCGACAGACAGAATAGTGTTACTTGAAGTAACTAGACAGTTGGCAGCTTATGCGAAGGCATTCAGACACAGACATGGAAATGGAGTTCCTATACCTATCATATTAGGAAATTCAGTTGAGGTATGTCCTAATGCTCTAGCCATGGATGACGCAGAGAAGGAGTTAGCTTTGTATTCATTTTCATTCTTTGCCTTGAGAGAGAGCTTTGATCCACATGGATATATAGAAGAGACAGTCGGTAGGAAATATAAGCATGAGTTTCAAATAGAAGATTTTATGATGAATCTCTTAGATGATCTTGAAGTGAAAAGAAAGATGCATTCTAGATTGCCTTTGGATTTCATCAGGAAATGCAAGATTTACAGAGTGGCCGACCAAGCTCAGGATAGTGGCAGACATCTCCAATCATCCTATGATCGAGAAAGTAAAACGGTGAAGTTAGATTGGAATGAGCCTAAGGTTGTGGATCTAGATGCTTTGATGGCTCCAGTCTTGTCTTGTACTCGCAGATGGGTTGATGTGCAGCATCAAAAGTTGAGAGAACAGGGCATAGCTATGACTTTCACCTTGGGGGAGAGACCAGTTGAAGGTGGGGCAAGTGTAAGCGAAGGTAATCCTAATCCCAGAAATACAAGTGAAGGCAACCTTCGAAGCGCAAGTGAAGGCAATCTCCATCCTAGAGGCTCGAAGAGGAAAGAAAGACCTGAGAAAAGGGAATCCTCCAAGAAGAAGCAAGAAAGAGGCCAACCGAGATCGTTCATCCGGCACATCTTCTCGACAGGAGAAGAGGACATTTGAGATAGAGGAATCCATGGAATCAATGGTGCAGAATGATAAAGAAGGACAGGCACCTCGAAGGTCACCAGGTGGATCTCTCCAAGATAATGAGTTGCATGAAGATAAAGAAGATAACGAAGTGACATCTCCTCTCAGAAAAGAAGAAACATTGCCCAATGAGATACAGGTTAGAGAAACAAGATCGGCCATCCCAGATTGGTTAAAGGAAAGATTAACGAGGGTAATTGTGATCGAAGACGAGGACAGTGTGATTGATTTAGAGAGCCTTGTTGGAGATTCTCAAAAGATGACAGAGAAGAGAAAAGCCACTAAGATGTCCAAAATGATTAGAGATGAGACTGGATCCAGAATATTGCAGATAGCTACACCGGCCGTGGACAAATATGAAGGTGAGATCCTTGTAGAAGAATATGATGTAGAGACATTTGAACTTGGTCCACTCACAGCCGAGCAGACACTAGATGATGCCACCGATTCATTTGAGGCATTGAAAGATAAGCTTAGGGAAGAAATGGAGAAAAATAGAAAGCTTGAGAGAGAGGTTGGTGCATGGAGAACATACTTCAGCCATCTCAATCAACCTTTGGGACGTCAGGATCCAGCAAGATCACCCGTACAGGCACTTCCCCTTCAATCAATTGGTGAGGCAGAGAGAGTCAGGAGTTTAGTCCAGCTTATGAGCTCATGGATTGACAAATCTCATACAGTCGCCATGGAATTTGCGACAAGGATGATGCAGACCATTCACCGAGCTATTCAGGTTCTTGAGGTCATCCACAACTTGATGATAACTGTAGCTGCTTTTGCTCATTCTAAAGATGTTATCATTCCTGTCTTGCAAGTAATCAGACAAACATCAAGGAAGGTCCTGGCACAGGAAAAGATAATGGATGGAGGACCTCATAGTTTGCTTCAGTGGTCAACCTTACTCCAGATGAAGGAAGTTCTCTTCGAGGACATCAGTTCTAGGTGCAATCATGTTGAGGAGGTTATCCACCCGATCCAGGACAGAGTATTTGAGGTACTGCGTACCATTCTTGGCAGGAGGATCGAAGTTGAGACAGATGTGGATTTGCAGGAATTGGAGGATAAAGTCAAAGTCATCTTTTGCAAGGATGCTAATGTTATCACAGATGAGCAACGGGACCGGATGTTTGCTACCATGCTCCTGATTGAGAAGACTAAGGAACTTGAACCTGGTTGGGACGCTGCTCTTCTCCAGGCATTTGATCAGGTCATCCACTTGGAAGAGAGAATGAAGAATCTTCCCGAGATTCCCATTGCTGAGATCGAAGGAATCGTATCTAGATTCATTGCATATGCTAAAAAGGAACATTGGAAAGGGAATAAGATTCTAGATGAGAGATTGTTATAGATGATGTGGCACCTTAATTGTCATTGGTCTATGTCTCCTAGATTTTCGTGCCAAATTTAATAATTGGCTATGCATTTAATGTTGTGCAATAAAAGGGGGACTTTTTGTAATAAAACCCTAATTAGGGTTTAGGTGTCATAATCTTGGCCTTTGATCTTCTTTTCGATCTGGACCGTTCATTGTAATTGAGGATGCTATATATACCCTCATTTCTTTTCATTTTGGAACTAGAACTAAAAAATTAGAGATTAAGGAGAAATTAGAGAGATTAGAAGCAAGTTGTTTTTGTAGCAAGATTGAGCTTTGAGGGAGGAATTTCAAACAATTGTTGTACATGATGGCTTTGAGATCAATAAAATATTGAAGTTATGGTGTTTTATTGCAATTCTCGTGGTTATCTTCATGGTTGTTCATTTTCTTGAATCATTCTCAATCAAAGTAGTGTGTTAATTCGAAGGACAAAGTGTTGGACTTGATCTTTGGTAGGATTCGCTTTCCAAACCACTAGCTTCTTGCTGATTGTAGGAACGCCTTGCGTGGTCGACTGGAGATATTTGAATCGCTTAAACCTTCAATCGTTGTTGTATCTTGGATATGTACCTTCGTGGTAGTGTCCTTGATACTTGATGTATTGAAAAATCATTTGTTACCTTAGAAGATCGCATCAATTTCAATTGAGTTGTTAATTTATGGCAATATTGAAGTTGGTAGAATCTTGCCAAGTCTCGTCTACATGGAGTCATTCTTAGGGTTAGACTAGATTAGATCTCTTGCAAACCCTGCCCTTTGATATTTTTGAGAGCTTGTTTAGTTTAGAAAATTCTTCGGAAACATAAGGCCCCTTGATGACACAGCAATCACAACGACCACTGGTGCTTATCCACACGTAGAGACCCTACTTACAAGAACATTGGAGTCACCCTAACTAATCCTTCTTGCGATATCTTCAGCAGTTAGAGACCTTATTCAAGAGAGGATAAGATGCCTTTGGGTATTTTATTCTGTGTATGATTGTGTACAAAATACACGTCAACAGTTCCCAAGTTCCTAAGTCCTCAACCCTAGAACCCCGAAGTTCCCAAGTTCCTAAGTCCTCAACCCCGGAACTCCGAAACCCCAAGGTTCCCAAGTTCCTAAGTCCTCACCCCCAAAACTCTGGAACCTTGAAGTTCCCAAGTTCCTAAGTCCTCTTCCCCGAAACTCTGGAACCCCCATGTTCCTAAGTCTTCCCTTCCCCGGAACTCCAGAATCCCGAAAATCGCCAAGTCCTTGCCTTTCCAAACTTCGGAAACCAAGGTTTCCCAAGTCTTCCAACTTCCTTCCGGCTTGCAACACTTCCAAATGGCATGATCAACACTCAAGGCTCTTAATGCTCCAACAACTCTTGCGACTTGTACACTTTCTTTCATGGAGCTACAAGGGTGCATTTAATGATTTTTGCAGGATTTTCATCAGGTGGAGTACAAGGCCATGCTTATTTGTGGTTACTTATGTCATGCCTGCATACTCTGACTTTGGAATGTCAGGCAATCCACCTTCTAGAAGTACCTTTCTTCTTGGGATTGCGTTGTGTTGTGACCTTTTTCACAACATCGCCCCATTGCTACTGGGGACCCTCTGATTTTCTTGCTTTCTAGGGTTTTGCTAGCGTCCTGTGACCTTTTGCTGCAGTTTCACCAAGCCTTGTCTAGTTCAGAGCATTCAGGCCTGACGATTGAAAGTTAGTTTTTGCAAGTTATGTGATTCTGAAATGCGAACACCACCAGAGTGCTTAGAGAGGCCAAAGGATGAAGATCGCAATTGATTTGGATGAATTTGGACAACTTTCTATTTTTAGAAAGTTTGCTTTTTTGCTTTTTCCTATTTTTTTGGAAGTTTCGTTTTTGGCCTTTTTAGCCCAATCCCCAGTATGGATATTTTTAGAAAGTTTTCCCTATTTTTTAGGGATGTCTGCTTTTTGTTTTTCCGGAATGGGAACCTAGGGTTTACACTTGCACCACTGACCTGCTTCGACTGGAACTCGAAAATTTCCAAGTTTTGACCTAAAAAAGCTAAATCCCTAGATTTTAGGCTTTTTACTTTTTCAGGATACAAACCTAGGGTTTACACTTGCACTACTGACCTGCTTCGACTGGAACTCGAAAATTCCAAGTTTTGATCTAGAAAAGCTAAATCCCTAGATTTTAGGCTTTTTTGCTTTTTTGGGATGCAAACCTAGGGTTTACACTTGCACCACTGACCTGCTTCGATCGGAACTCGAAAATTCCAAGTTTTGACCTAAAAAAGCTAAATCCCTAGATTTTAGGCTTTTTGCTTTTTCGGGATGCAAACCTAGGGTTTACACTTGTACCACTGACCTGCTTCAACCGCGATCCAAAATTTTCAAGTTTTGACCCAAAAAGCTAAGTTCCTATATTTTAGGGGGTCATCGCACCTTCAAAGGATAATCAGCTCGAAAAATCATCCTGATCCTCAAATGTCCTAAAATTTGGCGCTGTCTGGAATGTCATCCTAATCCTGAAATTTGACTAAGTCTGGAAAATTAAAGAATCCTCCAAAAACTAGATTTTGCATTATTAGTCCTAGAGGCCCGAAACCACTCTCAAACATCCTGACAATATATATGAAATATAACTTAAAGTATAAGAAAGTTTCATATATAGTCCGCCCTCTTCAGAGACCTTCAAAGTCCGCCATGGGTTGGGAGGTCATGTGGGAGCACTCTTCAAAGTCCGCCCAAGCATGTGGAGAGCGCCTCAAAGTCCGCCCAAGGTGGGAGCACTCTTTAAAGTCCGCCCAAGCATGCCAAGTGATGGAGAAGCCTTGTCCAAAGTCCGCCCAAGAAGAGAGGTCATGTGGGAGCTAACTTCAAAGTCCGCCCCATGCCTTAGTCAAATTTACACCTTGATGGAGGCCATGAAGGAGCAATGTCTAAAGTCCGCCCCATGCCTTAGCCAAAATTTCGCCTTGATGGAGCCAAGTCTAAAGTTCGCCAAAGGTTAGAGAGCCATGTAGGAGGTGCCACCAAAGTCCGCCATGCCTAAGGGGACTCACCAAAACTCCACCCATGGTGCTGGTCATCCAAAACTCCGCCCAAGGTGCCACTGAGTGAATGGCCTTGAAACTCCGCCCTATCCTTCCATGTTGGTGGCCAACCCTTCAAAGTTCGCCATGATGGCCAACACTCTAAAGTCTGCCATGTGTGTGGGGTGCCCAAGGGGTGAAGTCCAAAGTCCGCCCTATGTTGGAGACCCATCAAAACTCCGCCCTACCCTAGCAAAATGATGCAAAGGTCTAGAAGTCCGCCCATGTTGGATATGTCTTAGAAGTCCGCCTAGGGGGTGTGTTCCAAAGTCCGCCCTATGCCTTATAAAAATTCTCCTTGATTGAGCTTTGCTCAAAGTCCGCCCTCCATGTTGAAGGGACCCTTCAAAACTCCGCCCAAGGAAGTAGATGCTAAGTATGATAGGGTAAGGCCCTCTAAACTCCGCCATAGCTTGGAGAGGTAAGCAAAGTCCGCCAAAACTTGAAGAAGATGAAGATAAACTTCCAAAAAGTCCACCTACACATAAAAATCAAACAGAATCAACGAAAATACAAAATGATGTCATGAAAATCCTTCAAGATTTCGAACTTAAATCCAAAATAGAAAGTTTTCAAAAGGAGAATATTGGAAGATTAATAAATATTTCGAACTTATAGCCAAATTGGAAACTTTTGGAATATATTTTCTTCGAATTTGGAAACATGACAACACTTTCCTAAAGAATGAAGTTAAAATTGGAAACATGAGTTGGAAGATTTTAAGGGTTTCTGATTGAGGATTTAACTTTATTTACAAATACTTAGTTGTAAACTTCATTTCTACACCAAGAAGTTCGAGTTACTAACGAGAGCTTAGTAAAGTATTTTCGGTATGAAGATCATCTGGAGAAAGTTTTGAACAGTGTTGGAGGTTGGATAAACTTTTTTGACAAAAGTTTCATAGATTTTTTTTGAGAAAGACAACCAGCATAAGGAAGAGTTATTGAATCGTTCTTGAATTTCCTGAGTGTTCTTGAGAAAATCCAGCCTTACTTCATCCATTCGAAGGTGAAATGGAATTCATGACGCAGATTTGTGAATTTTCTGAATATTTTCCAGAATTTAATAAATGATTTTTTTCGAAAATTTTGAAGGAAGAAAATCATTTTTTTGGCTAAGTATGAAATTTTTTTTGAAAGTTTTGACACTTGGTGGTGACCACAACCAGCCTTAAGACTGAGGGTTTTAAGGTGAAAATTCGATTTTTATGGCTAAGTATGAAAATGAAGTGAAATTTCCCAAACACTTGCCGTTCGCAGCCTCGATTTTCTTTAATCCAAGATAGATTTCTAACTTATTTTCCTTTGGTTTTACAGGTTGTAGGAGGAAAAATCATAGAGATCGCAGTTGGAGTTTCAAGCCAAATAAAAGATTGAGGACAAGTTCACAGACAAGGTTCATCCGGGCATGAAGATAGCCAAAATTTGGCTAAGTATGGGAGATGTTTCACAAAGAAAATTCCAATTTCCTCAATCATGATGAAGGCATGTCAGGGTATCGAGAAGAAGGATATGATCACAGCGAATGCCTGAACAACTTGATCCCATCCTTTCATATTCGCAAGGGGTTATCTAGAGCTTTTACCCTTCTCCCACGCAACAGAAATTGGCAACTGAAGGCAGGATCATCACAGAAAACACAAATGGAGTTTCGAGCCAAATTCAGAATTGAAGACGGGACCACGAGCAAGGTTCGTCCGAGTATAGAGAGGGCCAAAATTTGGCTAAGTATGAGAAAAACTTCACGAGGGGATTTCTCCTCCAAATTCGAGGCACTTGAAAGAATCTCAAGGCATCAAGAAAGAAAAGTTCTCAGACTTGATGAAAATATGGAAAAGTTAGATAAACTTCCAACTTCTTGAAGAATTTCATCTCCTGAAGGAATTAAAAAAGACAAGCTCCCAAGCAAAATCAAATGGCGACAAGAAGGAATCAAATTTCCATACTTAGACGATTTCTTGACACAAATTGGAGAATTCAAGAAAGACATCCAACATGTTGAGGTGGTGCCTCGCATTTTCCAACCAATCAGATCGCTCCAAGTCAGCATGTCCAGGTTCGATGAACCTGACTTATCCAGAAGCTTCTAGAAGGGCACACTTCACAATGCAACAACCTTCTATTTTCATTGATGGTTCATATTTAGCAAGAAGGACAAGTGTCCCAAATGTAATTGGTCGAGGGTAGTTAGTTTTGGGAAACCCTAATAAGGGTTTATAGCCTTTAATATGGGCCCTTGATCACTATTTGATCTCAGCCGTTCGTTTATTTTTGAAAACTATATAAGGCTACCTCCTCTCATTTGGAGGGGGTGAGGTTTTTGATGTATTGTTGCTTAAGGTCATTTCCAGATAATATATTGCATGTGCGCTGCTTTGTAATCTCTATTATTTGAATGATTTGCATGGTTTCAATTGCCTCAAAACTTAGTTAGAAATAATTTAGATTTGCTTTCATTGTTGTTAATTTGAATGAAGGATTTGATAAGTATCAATTGATGGTGTATTTCCGCTCATACTTTTGGTAAATGGATGATTTCCATTCTACCGTGCAAAGTTAGTCTGAGTCCATCCCCTATGCATCCCAACATCTCGATCACAAGCACAACCCATTGAAGATTGCACCGGCCTTGTGCAGTTGTCCCTAGTGTGGCGAAGCAAGGTTTGGTTTCTCGAAAGCACCCAGTTGATACCGTCTCCGAAATTCGTAGGATTAGATTAGCCTTCCTAAACCCTATCCCTTTTTCCATTTCTTTTGAAAGTCTAAATCCCAGAAAATCCCCCAAAAAAAGAAGAGCCTAAATTGCTAAATCCATCTAAGTCCGGCAGTTCAAAATACTTGTCAAACGTAAGTCCCCCTTGAAAATTTCAGTATACACTACCCAAGAAGCTATTCCCCTAAAGTCGCTTGTTCGCACATATAGACCTTGGAATCAGTAGTGATTTTTAAGGAGAGTATAGAATACCTTCGGGTATCCTATCCTAATGTTTGGTAGATGATAAAACAGACACCAACACGTTGTCAGGGCATGGTCGGGTTGCTTGCATGTACACAATGTCAGGTGCATGCACTTCCCTGCATTCCCTGACTAACATTTCCCTGCACACACAAGGGTCAAGGCTTCTCTTCCTTGACCAATGGTCTCTCCTATGCGACCAGTTTTCTATATAAAGGTTGTTAAGCCTCATTGTAAAGGGTTCTCTCCCTACTGGTTTGAGTTATTCTATGCTCTTTCACTTCTCTTAAAGACTTGTATTTATCTTGCAATTATGCAACTGCAAGTTTGGCCATTGGTCTTATAATGAATTGAAATAATCAATCTTGCCTTACTTCAACTTATCTATGTTGTGTATGTGTTCTTACCTTCATTGTAAGTGTATGTTGTGGCTTTCTTTCGCATATATGTTGTGTTAACCCGTTTTCTGAGTGTGACTTGTGGAAAACCTTCTCCCCTCTTGACATTCAGCAATTTCTAACCTCCATACATGCATTGAGGTCATTCATGCAACTGAAGTTTGTGCATCTCCTGGGTATTTCAGTTGATTTTTCATGCCATTTTGGGTGGGGAGAGAAACATCTCTTATCTTGGTGCATCACCTCCTTTCATTTTAAGCATTTCTCTCTTCCCTCTTCCTCTACAAGCTGTTAGGATAGGTTTAGAAGTAAGATTTGGAGTGTTGAGTTGGTTCAACACCTGAACTTGGATTGAGAAGGAAGTCGACCTTTTCCGGAGATTCAACCCCCTTGCGCAAGATCCCACACTTCGAGGTTGTTTCCATGTTTCACAAGGTTGCTGAGTTGATAACTCAGCAAGGGTGCAATCTTTTGTGACATTAGGGATCATCTAATTTATGAACTACTTGGAAAAAACACGAATTTGACACGATTAATTGATTATGTACAACTTTAACTATATGCTTATCCAAATTTATGATTATGTGCATGTTTAGCTCTATACTCATGCTATTTTTTGTTGTTATCGATGTTGTAGGTTAATATATAACCATGATTGCATCTGGCTCTGCATCTGGTTCGGACTTAGCAAGTGCAAGTTAGCCCGTTGGAAGGAAACCCCCTAGTTGTAAATGTTATTGCAATTTCCAATTTAATGAACAAGTTATATGCAGGATGGTGTATTTAGAATTTTTATATTATAACTATGACAATAATGTTGGTGTCTTTCTTTTGCTGCAGGTATGGAGGATGAACATGTATCGATTTCAATGTCATCTCCTTTCTTTTGAATGATGTATATATATAAGGTAGTCACGACCAAGTGACATCTTGGTCGGACATGTCTGAAAGTGGCACCTTGATCAGACATGTCTTTCAGACATGTCCGACCAAGATGTCACTTGGTCGTGACTTTTACAACCATCAACCATCAACCAATCCACTCGGTGTCTATGATAACTAATCGGTGCCATTGATAACAGATCGATATAAACATACCAGATAATGAATCGGTATCATTGATAACAGATCGATATAGACATACCCGATAATGAATCGGTATCATTGTAAATGATAACAGGTCGATATAAACACACCTGATAATGAATCGGTGTCAAAGCAAACAAGCCCGATAACTAATAGCATTAGATCGACGCTTAACTTTGTTAAGCAAGTCGTCGATCTAATTCATCTTTATCAATGTTAATATTATAATCATGATCAATGTTATAATCTGATAAACATATTCAGTTCGGAAAGCATAAATCAGATAATCTAATAGCATAGATGAGTAAACCAAAACAGAATAGAGGAGATTAATGGGTAAGGGAAATCTTATCTTGCAGAAGCTACTAATGCATTAACACTAGTAACCGTGAGCCGCTTGGAAATATGCCATAGTGGGACTAGTACAATAGTGTTATTTATAGCTAGTGCACAAAGAGGCTTAGTGGAGACATCAATTTCTTCAAATTTCATCTTGCAAGTATTTCTTGCTGCGATGCCAAGGAATGTCCAGCAATGCTTGAAGAGGTGAAATGGGAGATGATAGCCCTTCTTGCAACACTAGATGAAACAAGATTAGAGAGGGCAAAGACACAAGCAGCCATACAAGAAGCCATTGCTCCTAAATTTTCAAGTCAATCTGAGGTGGATATGCAAGGCAATGTGGGCTCTAGTTGCAGTCCACATTTATGTGTCCCATCCTCCTCGTCCACTCCGAGTAAAGTCCAGATTTTGGTGCTTAGAAATGAATCAGGATCACAACCTTTATTGGAAACTACTAGGTGGAATAGGGAGGCACACATGAAAGCAGATAGGCATGTGCAAATTTTTGGTGTTATAACAACCTTCCTTTCAACGTGGCAAGGAGTCCATATTGGGAGAGTTTGGTGACAGCATTGACAGTTCTACGGAAAGGGTGCAAGGCCCCCAATCCAAGAGATTTAAGTGCCAAGTTGCTCTAAGATACTATTGTAAATGTAAAACAGATTGTGGAAGATGAAAAGAAGCAATGGCGAAAGTATGGATGATCAATTCTTTTAGATGGGTGAACAAGTGGAAGGAATCGCACTCTCATCAATTTTTTAGTGGCTTCAAATGATGAGATGGTTTTTCTAAAGTAAATTGATGCCTCCAACATAATAATGGATGCAAAAAATTTGAGCTTCATGTTGGAAGATGTTTTAGAGGTGGGCATAGAAAATGTTGTCCAGGTTGTAACTGATAATGCAACGGCATATGTGATGGCTGGAAGATTTCTTCAAGAGAGGCATCGAACACTTTTTTGGACCTCTTGTGCAACAAATTGCCTTGACCTTCTTTTGGAGGACATAGGCAAAATTAATTGGGTGAAACCAATTGTAGAAGAAGCAAGAGATATAACAAAAAATATATAATCACCCATGGGTTCTTCAATTAATGAGAGATGGGTGCTACAGGGTCTACAACAAATTTTCTAGCATTGCAAAGTATTACTAGTTTATTGACTCACTTGAAGCAGATGTTTGTGAGTCAAACATGGGTAGACTCAACTTATTTAAAGAAGGTTGATGGAGAAAGGATCACAAAAATAATTATTAATGGCAATTTTGCAGCTAGAGCATTGGAAATTGTCAAGGTAACTTCAACTTCATTTAATTTTCAAATTGAATCTTTTATTTTTAAACTTTAAAATTATTTTGTTTCTTGTAAGTTGTAATTTGAATTTGCTTCTACTTTGCACTGTATAGGTGACTTGCACTTGGTGGATGGCAAGAAAAATGCAATGGGATATATTTATGATGCAATGGATACGGCCAAAGAGGCCATCCAACACTATTACATGGGGAATGCAAATAGATGTGCCCCTATTTGGGAGATCATCGATCGAAGGTGGAACAATCAACTCCACCAACCAATTCATGCAGCAGGGTACTATCTCAACCCCAAGTTGTTCTTCTCCAATAGCTTCACTGATGCTAATGGGGAGGTTCTGGAGGGCCTATCCACATGTATTGAGAAATGGACACTTACAGTTGAAATGCGAGACCTCGTCATTTTAGAGTTGCAGAATTATAAGGCAACTATGGGGAGGTTACTTTCCTCAAAATTAGCTATACGAGGAAGAGAGACCGAAACACCAAGCAAGAAAAAGTGAAGCCTTATATCTTGCAAATTATAAATTAAAATTATTAACAGAATCTTGTTTATTTGCAAAAACTTTGAATATCTTATTTGCATGTTCTTGGTATGAAGATTGGGGTGGAAATACCCCAAATTTGCGAAGGCTAGTCCATTGAATTTTTTCTCCAACCTTGTAGTGCTTTTGGCTACAAGCGCAACTGGAGTTTGTTTGATGCCATTCACACAAAGTGTAATAAGTTGACTCAACAACACCACAATGATCTTATTTTTGTGTAATATAACATTCAGCTTTGCACAAGAAAGGTGTAGGACTCGCTAGACGAACTTAGTGATTTGGATGAGATTGATCTCTACAGTGACTAGAATCTACAGGATGAAAAGGCCTCCGTGTTTACAGAGGATGAGATTGCTGATTCGGAAAGGCGAGCTATGGAGGATGTGTCTGCAGCAGAAGTAGGGGTGATTGGATTGGATGACATTGATATGGTGGAGGAGCTACTGCCATCCACCAGCAGGGTGGAGCCACAAGAACAATCTTCTATGTGAAGCAGAGCCGGAATCAAGTGCGAGGACCATATCCTCTACCTCCCAATTTTTCTCTAGGGTGGGGAAGAGCAAGATGTAAAAACTCTTAATGTTAAAGTTGCCTAGATTGAAATTTATAGATGATTTTCAATCATTATAAATTCACAATAATTATTAGCTAGTTGTTAGCTATTGTATCCAATTCTACAATCTAGCTTCGCATGATGATGCCATTTTGTAATCCATATGTATTTTAGAACCAAAATTTAATAAAAAACACTTCTCATGGTTTTTTAGACTCATTCAATACATTTTGTAATTGAATTTTGCAAAAAAAATGTGTTTTCATAAGAAATTTTAGTACCTTTTAAGTTGTTGAGTCAAAAAAATTGCGCTTGTCGAGTAGTCTCCGAGTCTAAGTTTGCAAACTATGGTTTGAATCATGCATGCAAAAAGATCTCTGCTGAAATATTGTTGTTTATTTTGTAAGTGTCCAACCTATCACAATAACAATAGATTCAATATGCAAAGGGTTCATTGATCTTTAATTACTATTGCTTAGTATTTCATAATTATTCAAATATTGTATAGTTAGGAATTATGAAAAACTGCAAGGTTTATAAAATTATTGAAAAGGGAAATTACAGTAAAGTTATATTTTAAAAAGACGAGTAAAATTGTGATCAAGACTACAAATGGATGACTGATCATTCCATAATTTACGTGTCATAACTGTGTTCATTCTTAATACCACCATTGACTCAATCACTAGATCATGGAGGTTGTGGACCGTCAGGGCATTGTTCAACCATGCCTTATAAAGCAACACCACAATGAGGGGTTCATGTTAGTGACATCACAAACCCACAAGGGGTATTTGTTTGCTATTGCTTGAGACACTTAAGTGCAGCTATAACCAATATTGTCAGTTAAAATACGTCCACTGATCCTAAAGTCAACCTTGCAACATAGAATTTTTTTAGAAACTAATGTACCCTCACGTGGATGTTTTACCATGTCAAGAGTCCTCTTGTGATTATGGTCTTAATTCCATCTAATCAAACTAGGACATCCCTTATATGCCTGAAGGTTCATGGGTGGTGAAACATTGTTGTCTCCTACATGGAGGTACTCATATAGATTCAGCACCTAGAAAGGTAAAGTTATATTCTAATAAGAAAACTAAAATTGTAATTAAGACTACAGATGGATGACCAATCTTTTAATAATTGATGTCATATAGCTGTACATCTTTCTAATTTTAGCAATATTTCTCTCTAACTGGTAGATATGGGAGTATAGTACCTTTAGATTTTTCATTGTAATTATGTTGCACCTACTCGCTGAAAAGAAAGCATGTAAAATATAATGCATGAATAGATGTTAGACCTACTGTAACCTCTCCAACAAGGTAATGTGATCAAGAATGAATTATGTTAATTATTTCATACAGACATTTTTAAGAAAAGCATTCCTAGTTCTATGTTGACCTTGTCTGTACTATTTTTTAATAGACTTGCTCTTATCAACAGTCAGCTATGATATAGGAAGGACAGTCCTACAAGATCAAAATATAGGTCTGTACAGCCAGCTATTACTTAAGACATCAGCCATGTTCAAATTTTTGGTGCTTAGCACAACTTAAAATTTCACAATCCTTTTACAGATAAAAGTATTTGAATTTTGTGTACTATTCTTACTGATGATTTTTGACATTCGACATGAGAAAAAAGATTTTTAGTAACATGGTTAACTCTACACAAATGGATTAAAAAACTTGGATAGAAGTGCCATTCTGAATTGCTTCTTCCTTACACATTAGATTATGCAGGCTTTAAATGATAAATGTGACAAGTGGCAAGCCTAGATGCATCAGTAGTAGACTCATGTATATAATTGTTTTGCTTCTATAAATATTAAAAATATCTTGGACCTTTTAATTATTCAAATGTGTGATAGTTTTTCTTCTATTGGAAACGATTCTAAATTCAGTTGAAGTCAACAAATCACTTGAAATGCTTGTCTGGCAAAAACTAAAGGAATTTCTCTGTTATTTCACTTCAACAAATGAAAACACATCCTCATATAATCTACTTTTTGGAGTACTTGTACCCAAAAATCAGGAAGAAGACACTTCAATCAACATCATCTGACTAATGCAACTGATCACACTCTACAAAGTCTTTATATCAGACAACTGCCCCCATTCATTTTGAAGAACTTAAATGCTTTTTCATTTGAGATGACAACCCTAAGGAACTTGATACTGACCAGAGTGATTCATTATCACAAATTTAAAACTTGAGAAAAACTTAAGTTGACTTGTGAAGCATAATCAAATCCTCATTCAAAGCTTCTAGGAGACTTCTTTCTCAAATTCATTTATATTGTTCTGCAATGCTACAACACCTTTTAGTCTGGCATTACCAACACTACACTGCCCAGTTTCATCCCAGATGCGTTTGAGTGTTCATGTTCACTTAGAATAACCATGAAAGACAGTTTAAAAAGTACGGTCTTACTAAGGATGGTTATGAAAGACATTTCCATAATATTAACTCTTGTAAAAGAATTTAGAGATAATACCTTGTTCTTGTAGAAGGCTTTTTATGTCTTCTGAACCAAGAGAAGCCACTGCACGAAGCATGCGCAGTTTCAAATCTTTTAAATCACAAGGTCCATATCTAGGAGTACCCTGAAAAAAGTGATAATTAAAAGTAAGGTAATTCAACAGTTTTGTTTAAACTATATTTTAATTTCTACTTGTATCTAAAAAAAATGTACTAGAATTATATGTTTTCTGAAAAAAATTAAATTGCAAAGTTCAAAGAGTTCAACAATTCAAATTTGTTTGGAGCAATCTTCTTCTATAGATTAGTTGTGCAAATCCTTTACATGAGAATGTGGTGTGATTGAGAAAATATGTCCACAAAATCAGCTTCATACAGTTGCTTTTGCATATTTGATCATAAGATCTATGATGATAGATATAGAGTTCCCAAGATTCTTGATATTCTTAAACCCTAATATGCAAAATGATTTTTTTTTTATTTCACTTGGTCATGTAATATATGATCGCTAGATCGAAAATCAATTTCACTTCTAAGGTTCAATATATGACTCTCCATTTAGAGTAATTATTTAATTGCATCTTATTACATTAAATTTACTTAAGTAATTATTTTTATTTACTTATCCAGATTTAGCAAAAATGAGCACTTCACATCAGTTGAGCTCACTTGATAATCAAGTCAAATTCACTTGACTTAATTGATCTCGTGTTGAGTCCACCATTGTTGACTTGTGTCTAATTCAACTTCTTTAGGAAACTTACCACTTGTTTACTTGTGGTTAACTCAAATCCTTTGGGAAACTTGTCTTTCTGACTTGTTCTCCCAAAACTGTATATTGTATGTAATTTCTTTCATTTCCATGAATCAATTAAGCAATTTCATTTCAATCTCTCCATATTCTTGATGTTGAATTTTAGCTAATATTGCATTCTACACCATGTTTGCATCTAGATATGTGATCTTCTCTAGTCACCTAGATCTAGGCTTGTGTTCAGTTTCTCAATGAATCCTACAGTAAATAAACCTCAGAGAAGCCTAAACTACTACTACTCTCAAATAGCAAATTCTAAAAGCTGAGAAAATCACATTTTATCTAGTCTATTGCCAAGATTGACTACAGAAGCAGTCAGACAGTGTAACCTAGTCACAGTAAATTTGAGGTCATCCAAAAAACACCTTGCAACGTATCAGTAAGGAAGAGAGCAGATACGAATAATGAGTTAAAGATTTAATTAATAATAATGAGTTAAAGAGAGGTTATGGAAAGGTACATCCAAGGGTTATGCTCCTCTTGAATGTAACCATTTGTTGAATTATCTATCATATTATTATAAATTTTTATGCAATCATATAGTTGTTATATTTATGCAAAATAATTCTTGTTCTATATTGCTCTTAGCTAGCACTATAGATCTATGTTTGCAGGCTTTTTTCACTATTGCACATGTTGATTACAACTGCTTTAAGTTTGACTTTTTAATCTTTGAATGGATTTAGATTGTTGGACCTGACAAAATAACTAAGGAATGCGTATGTTTATCATATATACCAGCATGATTAATTCACCACATCAAGAAAACATGTCTAGCAAGAGAAGGGATAAATGATGGACCTCTATATGCCTAAATCAGTCCACTTGGTAAGAAAGAATCACCAATCTAGTCAAAAATATTGATCTTCCCCTCACAAGATATGATTTCTACATAAATAGAACAGCTATCAACTTAAGCACAACATTCATCCATAGGTTGTTAGAATATAACACTTACCTTATAATAAAGTCACCCTAGCAACTTAGTGATATGTTCTAAGAGTTACTTATTATCTTACAACTCTCACATACTTTTATAAGGAGATGAACCTCTTTGTAATGGTCACTCCAATGTTCCCTAATATAATATATTGCATTATTGCCTATATACCTCAAATATGCTAATAGCCTTTTCTATGATATGGTATCAAAGCACGTCAAGTGCACCAAAAGATGTTATTTGTGTAAGTGTTATGGTAATGGAAGGCCATTGATAATTAAGGGCAGAAAAAGACATCGGAGTCAAGTTTTGTGGAAAGAAATGCATTGTCTCTGATGTGGAACAGGACATATTTGTTGCCTTGTGAATCAGGCAAGGGAGTTTGTATTTGTTACCCCTTATACAAGGAAAACAAGATGTGTGTTGCTTGTTTGGTTGGTAAGATAAAGAGGAAGCCATTTCCTACAGAAAATGTCTACCGTGCTAGGAGGCTTCTAGATGTAATTCATGTAGATCTTTGTAAGCCTTCCTAAAATCTCCCATTATCAAGTGCAATGTCCCCATTTTTTGTTGCTCTGGCATTGTAGTTAGCTCTGACTTTTTTTATCAGCACCAACCTTGTCTTTTTTAGAAGGGATGTTTGTTGTTTGCCATGAGCTCAATTGGTCTTGAGGACTTTTATGACACTTTCTAAACTGAGTTTTGGCTTCTTGTGTGTTCTCCATGATTCTTGTAGAAAATGTCTATTTATGGAAAGTCACCCGATCAACCCTGATTTCCATTGCTCATCATCAGTATCATTCTACTATAGTCAGATATTGATTCCGATGTTGTTTGGAGGTTTTCACAACTTGAATGAATTATTGAGTTTTAATTTAATTATTTCACTAAGGTTGCTTAATTTTATAGAATAATTTAAAAAGCAACTTAGTGTAATAGCTCATAGGAAAAGGAATTAAAAGTTTTAACTTTTAACACATGGACCCTTGATTAAGTGAGTAAAATGTCAAAGATACTAGATAATGAAATAAATCACTTTTCAAAGCAATAAGGTTTATTTAGCTTATAAAGTGATTTTTAAACCATAATTTCCAAAAAGTTCTCGGGAAGGTTATAAAAGAGGGTGGAGTGGTCTCTTTGGATTCATTCAGAAGTTCGATTATTTTTCTTTCTTGGAGATTTGTTCCGGTGGCCAAATTCCTTCCAGCAGGACAGAAACCCTAATGGATGCCTAATGGATAGAAACCTGAAAGGCTGAAGCTGAGGATGAAAACCCTATGTCTTCATCAGAGCGGTTCCACTCAGGGATTGACAATGAATTGCAGATTTTGCAAACAAAGACAAAAGCCTTATTTCAACAGTGTGTTTCAATCAAGATCACTGATTGAGCTATAAAAGAGATTTAGGAAATTTGGGCAATAGGAAACTACATTTCTATGGCGTGATGATCATACTTGTTGAGCGTATCTGTGAATGAGCCTGGTGTGTAGGTTTGTCAATGTTGGGCAATAGTTCTGAAGTGGGCAACTGAAATCATTCATTTGGCCATCAATATTCTTGCATAGTGTAGCAGATTTGTGGTCTTCAAGCAACTGGCCCTATGTTTTCTTGGCTGCCAATGATTGTTAGCTGTTGGTTGAAATAGCTGGCGTGAAGTTTGGTCTATTGTGGGCATAAGTGTGTAAGCATATTTAGGCGTTGAAGATAACCCATTTCAGCCAAGCATGAGAATTGAAGGAGCTAGCTGGGTGGCTGTAACCATAGTCACTGGGAATTTTCAAACCTTGTGGTAGGTGTGTGAAGTTATTGATTCGTTGGATGCCTATACCATTGCTGGTTTGTTGAGTTGCAAGGGCAAATAAGCATATTGTCTGGTCAATTGAGGCTACAGTCGGACGTGAAGTCACAGCAGGTTGGCGCAGGAGTTTGGGCGGCATTCCTAGCCATTGGGTGGTGATTCTAAGCCTTTTATTGCAAGCATAAACCTGGTTTTCTAGTGTTCATTCCACCAGGTTGAATGTTGATGATGTTTGGTGTTTTCTGCTACTTCATATGTACATTGTTGCTAGTTGAGGTCAAAATTACATATGTTCTTTTAATGAATGTAATCTGCTCATAAATCTACAATCCATTGGGTTATAGAACACAATTGTCTCATATATTTCAGGCAGCGTAGTTATGTTCCTTATTATTTCAAAGAAAAATTTCAATCTAAGTTTCCTCCATCAAAGAAAGAAAAAACACCCTTTGAAAGGGAGTGGCTCAAGAAACCAAGTTTGTTGGATGAGACCATGACTAAGACAAGTAGAAAAAAGTTGGGTTTTTCCTATAAGGAACCATGGGGACCCGGACATAGGTGCCTAGAAAAAGGAAACGTACATTATATTGCGGTGGTTTTTGATAGTGAGGAAGAGAAAACGGGAAACGGGTCAAGCAATGAACACAATGACCCAAAGGAAGAACAAGTTGAGTCTAAAAAGCACACTTTATGGGGAGCTAAGGGAGGTACCATTTCTGCAGTTTCAAGTACATCCAAATATAATTCTTCCAGGGTGGGAGGAGTGTTGCAAGGGCGACGAGTTACAATATTGATAGACAATGGAGCAACCCACAATTTCATAGATCATGCCTTGATGGTCAAGAGGGGCCTACAAGTATAGGATATCTCAGAGCTTAGTGTGATAGTCTCACCTGGATTTACCATGACTCGTACCAAGAGGATTCCCCAAGTGAACGTTGCTTTGGATAATCATACTATGACAAATGATTTTTATGTGGTAGGCATTCAAGAGACTAATGTTCTTTTGGAAGTCCAATCACCAATGGATACATTCATTAGGGAAGTATTCACAGAAGTTTCAAACCATGAAGTTGAAATGCGAAGCAAATGGGAAGAAATTTTAACTTCATGGGATGCCAAATGACGCACCTAGGATCATTACTACTACGAGAATGGAGAGTCTTTTGTCATGGTAATGTAGTGTGCACGCTTAGTGTGATAGTCTCAACTGGATTTACCATGACTCGTACCAAGAGGATTCCCCAATTGAACGTTGCTTTGGGTAATCATACTATGACAGATGATTTTATGTGGTAGGCATTCGAGAGACTAATGTTCTTTTGGAAGCCCAATCACCAATGGATACATTCATTAGGGAAGTATTCACAGAAGTTTCAAACCATGAAGTTGAAATGCAAAGCAATTAGGAAGAAATGTTTCCTTCGTGGGATGCCAAATGGCGCACCCAAGATCATTACTACTAAGAGAATGGAGAGTATTTTGTCATGGTAATGGAGTGTGGACAAGCTAGTGCTTCATTCCTACTATGGACACTTCTGATAAAAATAAGGCATATCATGCGAATATTCAATTTATACTAGACAAAAACAAAGTGGTTTTCAATAATATTCCTCTAGGTCGGCCATTAGAGAGAGGATTTAAGCATGTGACCAAACTAGAGCGAGCTAAACCAATGATTACGACTCCTTACCATTACCCAAAGAGGCGCCAAGAAGAAATAGAGAAGGCCATACGAGAGTTGCTAGATATAGGGCACGTTAGCCCTAGTTCGAGCCCCTTTGCTTCTTTGACAATGAGGATGTGCATAAACTACCATGAAGTCAATAAGAAAACAATTAAGAACAGGTATCTGATTCCCAAGATCAACAAGCTTGTTGATGAATTTCACGGGGCAGCATACTTTTCTAAGATTGATCTTCAATCTAGGCATCATCAAATCAAAGTGAGGGAGGAAGATATACATTGTAAGACAGCCTTCAAATGCCATTATGGGCATTGCAAATTCTTGGTCATGCCATTTGGATTGACCAACACTCTTGCCACATTCCAATCCTAAATGAACCATGCTTTTAACAAGTAGTTGCAAAAGTTTATGCTTGTGTTCTTTGATGATATCTTGGTCTCCAACAGAACTAGGTTCTAAGCATTATGGAGGCATAGTAGTTATTTGCTAATGCATCCAAATGTGAATTTGGAATGACAAAAATTTTATGCTTGTGACATATAATTGATGCCAATGGAATTAAGGTAGACCAACCAATAGAATTAAGGTAGACCAACAAAAGATTCATGTTATTCTTGATTGGCCCCCACCGAAGATTGTGACACACTTAGAGGATTCCTTGAATTGTGCAATTACCGCCGAAGGTTCATGAAGGGGATTTCACAAATAACTGTGCCCCTCACAAATTTTGGCAAAGAAGGGATCATTCTCTTGGTTGGATTCAACCCAACATGTACTTGAGCACCTTAAGGATGTAACAAGTACTTGTCCTGTATTGGCACTTTCTGATTTAACTCTTTTGTGCTAGAATGTAATGCTTTTAGAGAGGGAATTTGTAATGTTCCTGCTAGTTAGGGGTCACTATCCTGCAAAAACAGATTGTTAGAATACAACAGACATATAAATATATATATATATATATATATATATAATCTAAATTGCCACCGAATTTTAAAATACTTAATTAACATAATCTTAATTTTAATCTAAAAAAGGATACGAATGCCATACAAAGTATGTCCTTAGGCGGCCATGAAGCTCGCCTTCTTGGAACCCATCTTGGTTCCAAGCCCTCCAGGAAGTTGAAGGTGAATTCGACTCCTGTCTTGAATGTAATTTCTTACATTCAAGCCCTCCAAGAAATCGAAGGTTATTTCGATTCCTGTCTTGGGTGCAACCTCTTACACCCAAGCCCTCCAAGGAAGACCATGTGTCATTCATTGCCTTGGGTGATGCATCCCATCACCCAAGTCCTCGGAGTGGACCGGCCAAATCCATCTCCTCTTGGTTGAACTTAATCAACCAAGCCCTACATATGCATATCAATAATCAGTATATATACTGCCCTAGGGATTTCATAATCCCTTCCTTAGACTAAGGGAGTTTCCTCTCTATAGCCTCCAACATGGGTTTACATTTGTATTTATAGTGCACTTTGATGATTTAGTACTATTTTATTTCCTAATCTACATTTTATGTTAACATGCATTCCTAATGTATTCTTTAGCATATATTCATATTAAATATACCCTATCATTGTTGACATGTGCATTACACCTTCCTTGATAACATCTATATTCCTTAATCATTCCTTATGAGCAGATTAGTATATTAATTAATTGTATTCCTTAATGTACACATGTTTTAGCCTTAATATAATATTACTACTGCTCAATGAAATGTACTTTAATTAATATTAACATATTAATTATCATCCTTAATTAATGCACAATGAAACATATAGTAATTAACATTAACATCTATTAATTATCATACCTAATTAATATTCAATGAAATATACATTAGTTACTATTTTCCATATATTAATTTATACTAATATATTAGTTTATAATATATTATACCTTACCTCTTACCTGCTGGTCACGAAGTCTGCTCCTGGCTGCCCTCCCGTCTTTTTTTTTTCCCCTTTCCTTGCGGTGGCTGTTTCCTTTATATCTTTGTGAAGGGTTGTGACTCTCCACAATCCCCCTTCCACACCAAGGGGTGCGGTGGCAATCACAGCCCATGCTGCAATTCCATCGCACCTTTTGGTGCGGGGGGAATCGAGGGGGGGGGCTTAAAATTAAATATAATGATACTAAGTTAAACGTAATACTTTTGTTAGATTTGTTGTAATACTTTTTGTTTTATTTGTTATATATTAAAATAACACTTCTTTCATTATGTTAATATATGATATTTTAATTAATTCTTTCCTTATTATATAAATGTATTTCCTCTTTAATATAATACTTATATTAAATGTATTTCCTCTATTTAATATAATACTTATATTAAATGTATTTCCTCTTTTTAATAGAATACTTATTTTATCGTATTAGTCATGTATTTACAATAATCTTATTTACTCGATCCATATCCTTAATATTATTTACATAACTTTATATCAAGGGCTAATGCGGGTTTATCATGGAATTGGAGCTATGCTTATGCAAAATAAACACTCTATAGCCTTTGAAAGCAATAAACTCAGCAATGTTGAGAGGCATTATTCTACCTATGACAAGGAAATGCTCACGATCATCCACGCCTTGGCCAAATTCAAATAGTATCTGGTTGGAGGGAAATTTGTGGTGAGAATTGATCACAACAATTTGAAGTACTTCCTTCCACAAAATGAATTGAATGAATGGCAACAAAAGTGGGTAAGAAAATTAGAAGCTTATGATTTTGATATTGTGCATGTCAAAGAGAAGAAAATGTAGTAGCAAATGTTTGTCCAACAAACCCTTTTGTGTGTTATGTCAAAGATTTCAGCTGCTTGGAAATCCTACCTTCTAGTTCAGTGCTCTAAGAAAACTTTTGCATGTGAAATTATGGATGAGAAAACTCAAGATGATCGATACAAGGTAATTGATGATATTATCAATTATAAGGACAAAATATGCTTATTCTCAAAGTTGTTCATGATACACCTCTAGCAAGTTAACAAAGCTACTTCAAAACTTACAGGCAGATAAGAAAGAGATTTTCTTCGAAAGGATTGAAGAATGATGTCCTCAAACACATTTGAGACTATATAGTTTTCCAATATCAAACATATGAGCACATCTTTCGAACAAGTTTATTGTAGCCTCTGCCTATCCTTCATCAAAAGTGGGAGAATATATTGATGGACTTCATCACAAGGCTACCCAAGGTGTCGGGTAGGGATTCCTAAGTACGCACACTTCTATGCCATATCCTCCCAGTATAAGGCACCACAAATGGCAGATGTTTTTCTTCAAAGAGGTGTTGAGGCTCCATGGGTTGCCTAAAAACATTGTTAGCAATTGGGACAGCAAGTGTGTTTTGGCAGAATCTCTTCATAATAATAGGTATAGAGTTGACAGCAAACACACGTTATCACCCATAGATGGACAAATAGAAATAGTAAAAAAGTGGATTGAAGGGTGTCTAAGGAATTATGTGGCTGATCATCAGAAGGCTTGGTTCAAGTAGTTGTATCTAGGAAAACATTACTACAACACCCCTTACTACGAGTATAGACATGACACTCTTCAAGGATTTGTACCGATACAATGCCACCTCTTTTGTAGACTTGGTTATTGCAGATGGCAAAGCACCTCAAGCCAAAGATCAGATGCAGGAACAACACAATATTATGAAAGCTCTAAAGGAGAATATTCAGCAAGCTCAAAACCAATTGAAGGTGTACATAGATAGGCACAAGATATAGACAACATTTAAGGTTAGGAATAGGTGTACTTGCAATTGCAGCCTTATAGATAGTCCTCACTTAAGAGGTGTAGTGCAAAACAATTAAAACCCAATTTTTATGGTCCCTACAAGATTATAATAGGATTCTGGAAGTTGTCTATGAGTTGGAGCCACCGTAGCACAATAAGATTCACAATGGATTCCATGTTTCTTGCCCTAAATCAGATATACCTGCATCAGAGCAACACATTAAACCCTCTAAAAAGTTATCATCATTGGATGAAGAAGGAAAAATGGTCTTGATTCTAGAAGCCATTATTGATGTCAGGAAGAAAAACTCAGAAATAGAAGTATTCCGAAATACTTTCTTCGTTGGAAGGATTTGCCTATAAAAGATGCCATACGGGAAGGAGAGTAGATTTTTCAACACCCAAATTTGCAATTGCTTGAGGACAAGCGATTTTGAGGGGGAGGACTGTAATGTCCTTCAACCTAGGAGTTTAGGGAAGTTCCATTACCCTGTTTTATTCCCGTAGGCTAATCCAGGAAATTAAAAAGGGAAAAATTTTAATTAATTTAGTTATCTTAAATTAATGTTTTGAGATACTTGTATTCAATTAATACTTTTATAAAGTGACTTAAGTCAGCACTTTATGTGGGCCTAAAAGATTATTATTTTAATAAAAGGTATATTTAAATTACAAATTCAAAATGTTTCCATCGAAGGTTATAAAAAGAGGAAGAAGTGCATTTGAGAATCTTGAAAGATATATCTCCCGGTTTGTCGGGAGGAACGGGGGAGGAGGTGAATGTTGCTAGCTATGAAATGGGAAGGGGTTTTGGGGAATTTTGAAAGGTATTGGGAAATTTGTTTTTGGAATTCTTTCTGGGAGCTTGAAAATTTGTTATCCGGATCGAAGTTTGGGGAAAAGAAATTTGTTTTCTTGCTGAGGCTTCGTGGAGAATTCGGGGGGAAAACTCTACAACTTCTGGAAATCTCCCTCAACCATTGGATTCCAGGTTGGGATTCTATTGTTCTTGACTAGTTTCCTGTATACCTGTTAACATTTCAGTAGATTCTGTTTTCATTACTTCTGTCAAGACTGGTATTTCGATTGCGTTGCTACACCATGTCTGCATTTTGCAAATTCTTAGTCCTGTTTCGCTTATTTGAATATTTCCTTTTGGGATCTTTTGTGATCTGTCTTCTAGTTTCTTTTTACACTCTGAGTGTTGCTCTGCACATGTTGCCTTTTGATCCGAATCCCTCTAGCAGCATAGATTTATTCATTATTTTGTTATCACAGCTATCTTCATCCTGAAGAATTCTGTTTTGCTTTTGGCCGATAACTTGGATCAATAAGCATTCTTTCCTCATAAAATTTCTCGAATTGGCAAGCTTTCCCTATCGTCGATATACTTTTATCTGTTTGTTCCTCCTATCCAATCAGCATCGGTTTACCCTCATCACTATTCGATTAATAGCAATCAGTAAATTTGCTTGTTACCAATCCCTTATCAGAAGTCGTGGCTGTGTTATTTACCCTGTTTCCTGTCTGGCCATTTTGCATGCTGTCCCTTGCTAACCGATTTTTATAGATAATCAACAGTCATGTTGAAGATGTAGCTTCAGTCAGAATCCTAGGTCCCAATTCTGCAGATCAAATGTGTAAGTGGCCTATCAGCCTTACACATTTGATCAATAAATCAATAATATTTAAACCTATTAATCATATAGTATTTCCTATAATATTTATGCTCTATTATATTCCACCTATATCGATTATTGGCTGATTATGATTGCATTAGTTCAAAACATAATTCTCTATGATTTGATTAATATCGGTTATGTTATTAATTATGTTGATTATTAATCATAACCGATTCCATCCTTGTCATCAGGTTGCTTGGATGGTTTATAATCATCGGTTGTTTATAACCGATTGTCTAATATGATTTCGATTTAACGTATCACTGATTATATTAATCGGTCTATAACAAACCATCATAGTATATGAGGCTTGGCGTCTCTTAGGCTAGTCATGACTTCTATAAAACCCGTCGAGCTTCATATATATTGTGTGTTTCATTTTTGAAGAACTAGGAATGGAATACGACAGGGAATTAATACAATATACTACATTCTATAATATCTTCTGCAGTCAGTGAAGATAATATAACACAGCGATAAAGGTAAGAGGTGAATATATATACAGCAGTCAGTACCCTTAAAGATACAACGATACATATTGGATACTACACAGCAGATCAGAGGTGCGAATAACATACAAGCATCCGTAAATATATAGACCGTGGATATTAGACTCGTGTTGGATATACAACTGGTGGCAGACCAAAAGGGAGATCAATATCACACTCAGTGAATTGATATCGATCCATAAAGATTAACGGACTGCATACACTGATAGAATACGATAAGTAAGAAACAGATCAATGTTTCACAGACAGCATATCACATCAGACTAAAACGACTTGCAGGCAGAGACAAATCAAACACGGTGAACAAGATCAGTTTAGATATCGACTGCAGCTAATCGTATGATTGAAGATGGAATAGTCATCACGTTGATATTATATCAAACAAGAAACTACACTTCGTATACAGTGGCAATCTGATTGCATATAGACAAGTATCAAGGAATACTCTTCAGTATATCGTTGTCAACTACATACTATATTATAGATTGAGTGATTATATTGGCTCAGACAAACTATCTTACATACAATACATATATCATTAGAAATTCAGATAGCATTCACAGTCCAGGAAAGTTAATAAAATTTAAAATTCCCTGCTCCTCCAAATCTGATCAAAACTCAACAAGTCAAGCCTTAAGTTGGTCTGATTGTAATACATCTTTTATGGGTCCAGTTTGCATGTACAAGATTTAATTTGGCTGCTATAGATATTGTTTCTTTGAAGGTTTTGAATGTCTCACTGTTTTCCTATTTTTTTTTGAACAAGACTGGCTATTCGCTTTCTCTTCTGCAGTATGGTACGAGCTTTTCCTTCCGGGCAAACAAAAAAAACAGTTGGGAGTCTATCTTCCACTTTTGTCTATGTTGTCATATCTCTTGCAACTTGGGACCTTTAATTTACAATATTAGCCTGATCTTTTCTGGTTCCACCTCTTTTTATGCTGGAGTATATCCTAAATGCAAAGTGATGTTCCTTATTAGTTTGTATGCTGCTTACGATGGAATTTTCCCTGAGTTGAAGTTTGGGGGAGTCTTTGTTAACTTTTTGTATCATTATTTGATGGTATGATTGATATAGCAAATCTATGTTACTCATTATAATTCATTTATTCGAGGAGTGAATGTGGATGGCCTGTATGTTTGCAAATAGAGGCTTCAGAACTCCGCTTCAAGTCTGCCAACCTTTTACATTTCTCTGTACCTCGATCCCTGCCAGTCTTTGTATCTGGTATACTCCCATTCGACTGCGTTCTTGCGGGGTTTATACATATTTTTTTTATTGTTCTTAACGTTTTCAATATAGTATTGGCATGCTTAGTGATGTGTCGACTCAGAGCGTTTACCGCTCTTCTTTGGAGCCGAATGCCATACCCGGTGTTGTGGCTTTATTCACCATTTTGGGGATTGTATGCAACTGTTCTGTCCATAGATCAATTCGCCCCTTCTTTCAGCATTATATATATATATATATTTGAACTTAAGCTTATGGCTCACCCCTTTCGTATTTTGTTATAATTAGTAGTTTGTTTTTAATGCTTCTGACTGTTTACGGTATCCTGACACCACTGTGGTAACCGCCTTATTTGATGGCCACGTATTATAATTTTTATTTATTATGTAAACATATAATTGGTAAAAAATGATTGTTGTATTAACAATGAGCAAATACGCTCAATAAAAAGATTTACAAAATGTACAAAACAACAAGTTTCTAAAAAGAAACTGCGAATAAGATCAAAAAGATCTTATTAGAAATATTTACATAATATTACATAATTGAGCATTAAATAAATAATAAAGTATTATTCTAATACCCTCCCTTAATGCTCAATCTATCAACTACGCCAATAGACCCCCTGAATTTTACAAACTTATCTGGACTAAGGGGCTTGGTGAGAATATTTGTTGGCTGCTCCGCTGTAGGAACATACAGCAACTGAATGGATCTGTCTTCAACCAACTGTCGAATGTAATGACAATGAAGCTCTACATGTTTGGTTCTTTCATGGAAGACTGGATTCTTGGCATGTTTGAGAACTCCCTGATTGTCAGAGAACAAGGGAGTCGGACCTGCTTGAGATATTTGCATATCCACAAGCATCCGACGAAGCCAAACTACCTCACAAACTGCCTTAACTGCTCCCCGATATTCTGCTTCTATCGAGGAGAGAGCCACTGTCTGCTGCTTCTTACTAGTCCAAGTGACTGCACCGGATCCCAAACTGAACACATATCTAGAGGTTGACTTCTTGTCATCAACCGAACCTGCCCAATCTGGATCTGTGAACCCACTGAGTCTAGGATCATGACTCCTAGTGTAAAGAAGTCCATAATCAAAGGTGCCTCTCATATAACACAGCACACACTTCGCTGCTACCCAATGATTAGCCTTGGGAGCTATCATGAAGCATGAAATGTAGCTCACTGCAAAACTGAGATCAGGTCTAGTAGCAGTAAGATAGATGAGACTCCCACTAGTTGCCTAAATTGTGGTTCATCTACAGGAGAAGAATCAGACTTGTTGACAACTTCAAGCCAGTCTCCATAGGTGTGGAAGCAGGTTTGCAATCCTGCATTCGAAACCTATCAAGCAAGTTCCTGGCATACTTAGTGTTGGTTGAAAATTTTGTACACTAGGGGAAATATACAAAATTGTTGTTTCAACCACAGCGTGTGAGTAAAACTCTCCTAATTAAGGGAAGGCTCCCCTATCTAACTACAACTTTGAAAATAAAATAGGATGGGACAACAATCTTTCTTCTTCTTTCAAGAAAGATAATATCATTTTCTCTTCACAGAAAAACGATAGCGATTTGATATAAAACAGCAGTAACAAATTTCAAAATGAAATGAGAGAAAGGAAGTGAAGTTTCCTAAAAGCTCAAAGACTTTCGTCACTTCCTTCGGGACGGGATAGCAATATCAAGCTCAAAGACTTGATCATGTGAAGTCCTATCTACCTTTTTCTATACTAACGCTATCAAGAACAAATTATAACAACTCAAAGATTGGAATATCTTATTCTTTTCTACTTAAAACAATGGGAAGTAGTATAAATTCAAAGACTCACAAAATCTGCTTCTAAACTCTCTTAAGAATAAGTGCAAGCACAAAGACTTACAACTCCTCTCAAAAGAGTATTTATTCTAATTTATATTAACCTCAAATACTTGCAGCACAAAGACTGCAAATCAAATGCGATTAAGCTCTTTAAGAAACACTTGCAAGAAAGATAATATAGAACACAAATTCAAGAATGTAGCACAAAGACTCAAAGCTTGAGCAATTTCCTTCTATTCCTTTCAATTCTTGAATTCACACATGAAAGATCAAAGACTTCTTTGCTGTAAATTTGGCAGAGTTTTTGCTTGCTTTCCAAAAAGAAAAAAATTACAATAGACCCCTCAAGTATTTATAAAAGAGGAGTCTTGAGAAAAAGGTGGGAGGATCCTAACTAACTTGAGAGATTCTCTCAACCACCAAGACTTATTCAATAACTAACTATGACTTATTCCAACTAGAGTCCTAATTGAACACAACTTGTAGTTGTCTTACATGTAATTACAAAAGTACAAGTAATGACTTAACTTGCATTTTACAAAAAGGCTTTTACATGTAACTTGTCAAAAGAGAAGCAATTTCTGTTTGAATAACCATGGTCATCCTGGGAGGAGTATCTGTTTGGATGGCGACCACGGTTTTCTCAGTAACCAATGGACATGAAGATTGCCTCATAAATTCTTCAAAGCCAGAAGTGGAGGTATCAAACTTTGATAACTGGATACATGCAGGAGTATCTTCAGGGACTTCCAGCACACTCTCTTGTTGATGACCAGGAGGCGGCTCGTATGCTGAAATAGGAACGGCATTCTGAGGAGACTCTTCCACCATTAAGTCAGGAGGAGAGAGGGGCGTCTCAATGGAAACTGAGGAAGGGATCTCATGAGGCGAGTCTGAAGCTGGGGACTTAGGAGCATCATCAAATTGCTGCCCTTCTCTGGATTATCAAGAACGATCGCCTGAACATGAAAACATGACTTTTCCTTCCCACGAACTGTCGCCTCCTCAAGAGGAAGCACTACTGCCCGACTGTCTCGCAATTTGATCCGGGTGCCAAAAGATGATGCACCTTCCTTGTTGTCAACCTAAATCTCAGACTTACGTCCAAGAGGCCCAGTAGAATCATCTTCCTTTCCAACCTTGATTTTAATGAGTCTAACACCTTTACTTTTCAGCCAAGCGTTGGTGTTAGCCAAGATAGGCTGAAATCTCTCAAGAATGGATATGCACTCCTTGTGTGACCATTGGATTAAAGGAAGTGGAGCTTCCTTGACCCTTCATGAAATATATTCAAGATCGAGTACGTGCCCATCATCAATCATCCCTTGTGGAATATCCACCAAGTTCAAATCAACAACTTGCTCAATAGTGAGCCTACAGTAATCCATCTTCAGAATTTCCACCTCTATACGGAGATCTACCCAGATATCTTCAATACGATGCACGTGCATGAAGGATTTTTTAATCTTTTCCTTCATACCTCAGTATCAAAATCAGCTCTGGACTTAAACCTTTTGAGCTTAATTTCCTGCATTTCAGTCTCTATAGCCTTGGCTTTGATGGATGTAACAAGAGAATACCGGCCAATTTTTAATGGGTTTGTTGTAGAGATCCCCATTCCAACCTTATGTCTGACGGACTCATGAATGTGGACAGCCATGATCTGTCTTCCCGACTCCATAAGAATGATCTTATCAGTTGGGTATCTAGGGAGCATGTATGGCTGCCCACTATAGCATCTGATTCTCATATAGGTAAAAGTTGGGAATTGAAGAAACAAGCATCCATACTCATTCACTCTTTCCCATGCCTCATCTGATATCCTTTTGTTCTTCAGAGTTCTATCAAACTGGCACATGAAGTAACCGAAGAATGCATCTTGAACTCTTCTGAAATGCAATATGTTGGGTCTCAAAGGCAGTTGATCATAGTATTCCCATACCGGTATAAGCGAGCGGTCACCCTTGGTAGAAAGACCAGGGAAATGTCTGAGTGACTGCCAAATACACTAAGTATGAATTCATATTAAAAGTCGTGGTGGAAGGGACTGCTGCAAGTTGTTCGCACAAGGCATCGCTGATGACTTCTCCCCCAGATATATGATGGGATTGCCTTATGAACATGACGAACTGGTACATCCAAGGCTCAAAAACATTAGAATGTTCAAGGCTGAGGAGGGTTATGATGTCTCCAATCTCCCATTTGAAGTCACAACGGTACAACTTAGCCCACCTTGAGAAGGCGGCTCGTGGCTCTTGAATCCACCTATTAATATGACGTTTGCAGTCCTTCTCCCTTTTCACATAGTACTCAACTGCACTATCTTTGGAGATCTCCATATAAACAGGTGCAGGAGGTATTCTGAAGACTTTCTCAATTGTGTCCGCGTCAAGGCGGATTATTACTTCACCATAATCATTTTTAATGGTTCTTGTCTCCTTGTCAAATAGATGGGCGCAACCGAGAACAAATTCTAGTTCTAGGGCAGCCACTGGAAAAGAAGATGCGTGATGGATATGGCTGTCCAACAACCGCTGCATATTGTTATCTTGCGGATCCTCAACCCTCTTGACAAATTCCGACATGTCCACATGCCCTATCTCTGTATCTCTTATGCGATCCAAAGGAGAAGAGACTTGAGAAGGTGAAACCTCATTTTGGTACTTGTCATATTTATACTTCATCTTTTTTGGAATTGGAGATGACGGCAAATCTGACATTGAAGGAAAACCTGGTATATTGCGATGAAGACTTAAAAGTGTTAAGGCAACATCATAATCAGCTGCAACTAACATTTTTCCTTCTTCAAATGGGAAGAACTTCAACCCTTGCACTTCACGATTTTGTGAGAGAAAGAGGGGAAATAAATGGGAAATGCCAGGAATCTTGATGTTGACCAATTTCGGATCTTGGGGAAAATTTTACAAGTATACAAGTTTGGGAAGAATGCACATGCAATCGGATTTTCAAAACCCAAATACAAGTATACTTGTAAAATGGTAAATGGAGAAATGGGTGAAAAATGGGAATTAGACTTGCGGGAAATGACATGAATGGAAAGTATGGATATAGGCGTTATGGATGGATAAAAATGGAAAGATTTTGGGGATGACTTTTTCATGAAAATGGGGAGAAATTTGAATATGCAATCCAGTTCTAAAAACCCGATTTTGGAAGGATGGGCATTTTTCATTTTTGCAACTTGGAAATTCAACAAAAGATGGTTAAAAATTTTAACCGTAAGGGAAGAACAATGATTTTCATCCAACTTGTAATCGGGATTTAAAATCCCGAATACAACTAAAGAGGGAAAATGGGGAAGATCAATGCAATTCAAAAATTGCTTATCAAGGGGAAAAATCTCTCACAAAACCGATTTTTTGGGCAAGAACAACATATTTACAAATTTACAACTAGAAAGGAAAATAAGAAAACAAGAAAATGAAACATGAAAAGGAAAGAAATCATACCTTGCTCCAATCTGAAAATGCTCCTTCAACAAGATGATTAATCTTTGAATGAAGTAAACAATCCCTTAAATAAGCAATGAATGAACTCCCAATACCCTTGCCACGTTTTTACCAAAACGCCTAGAGCAGAAAAATGTGGTAACAAATGCAAGCAAAATGGCACAAGAAGTGGCCAAATCTTCCTCTAACTCCAACGCCAAAGCAAGAGAGGCAAAAACGATTTAGGAGATTGCAGATTTGTGGAGTAAAACCCCCCAAAATGTGGATTCAAGGAACCATGTGGAAGGAGATTTCAGCAGAAAATCAGCAAATAAGAACCCCAAATGGCATGAAAGATGTTTACATTTGCATGAGAATAGGAAGGAATCCTAAATGCCTTGCATCTCCAACAAATCTCCACAAAAATTGCTTTGAAATCTTCAACAAATCCGTTTTTCTTGGCTAGTCGGGTTTTTTAGAAAGATGAACAAGTTCGATTTTGCATGTATGGGTGAAAATCAGGTTTTTTGGGCAATATAACAAGTTTAAAATTGCACTTTTTCATCAACAACGCAAAATCGGGTTTTAAAAATGCAATTACAAGTTTAAAATCTTCCAAATTGCACTTTATAGAGAAAATCGGGTTTTTTGGGGCAAAATAGCAAGTTTTAAATGTCACTTTATTTCATTTCTAAGCAAAATCGGGTTTTGGAGAGAGATGTGCAAGTTACAAATCACTTGTAAAGGGAAAATAAAATCCCTACAACAAGTTTTAATAACTTGCACATATGTAATAGGGGCTTAAAATCCCTATTACAAGCAAAAGACATTAAAGTAGGGGTTTTAGAAAAGAATTACAAGTTTACTTGTAACTTATCCAAAAAATCCCTATTTTAACATAAAAGCCAAAAAGCATCAAGGGGGAAATAAAAAAGCAAATTACAAGTCCTTATTTTCAATAAAGGACACTTATAATTAGTCAAAAATTTCCCTACAAAGACCAAAACAATGGAAATCATTAAAACTTGCAATTCAAAAGAAATTTCCCACCTGCAATAAGGGAGAAAAAAAACCCGAAATTGAAGGAAAGACATAGCAAACGAATCCAAAATGCGACGAAATTCGAAACGTGGTTCGAGGATGGACTGGGGATTAAGCCAGTCCAATTATTAGTCAAAATTATGCCTCGAGAAGCATTCCATAGAGTAATTTTTTTTCATTTTTTCACAAAAATTTTATGTAATGAGAACAACAACTGGCTCTGATTGGGGAATTCTTTCATTTATCCTTCAAGACTGTGAAAGAATAGAAACCAGATCTCTAAGTGCCTTCCTCTTATCCATTGGGTCACAGAGTCAATCAATACAAAAATCAAACAAGAAAAAGACATTATTTACAAGAAGTTACCTCGAACCTTCATTCAAAGTAATGCTTCAAATGCTGGCCATTATAGGGCAGCGAAAATGGTGTACCATCATGATAAGCCAAGATAAAACTATCTTCTCCAGCAATACGGTGAACAGTGAAAGGTCCACGCCAAAGAGAATCAAATTTTCCATGTAAACCTTTCGGTTCCCTTTGCTTGTCCCAAAGCAACACATGATCACCAACTTGGAATCCTCTTTGCTTTGCTTTTTTATCAAAAAGAACTTTGACTTGTTGTTGATGCTGAGCAATCTGGTCCACCACTTGTGTTCTTTGCTCTTCCAGCTGAGAAAGATACATGATCCTTTTGTCTAAAGCATTCTCAAAAATTTGATCTTCAATTGCTTTAGCCAACTTAAGAGCAAGAAGTTCCAAAGTGACGGGTATTTTTGCATTGATCCCATAAAGAAGCTGAAATGGTGACATACCAATAGCCCTTTTGGGTGTAATTTTGTCCGCCCATAAAGCATCAAAAAGTGCCTTATGCCAAGACCTTTGATTTTCTTCCACAAGCTTGCGAATAATAGTAATCAAATTTTTGTTACTTGATTCCGCCTAACCATTACCTTGGGGGTAATAATCAGATGAATGAGTTGACAAAATACTATATTCAAAGCAAAATTTGTGAAATTTCAGAGGAAGAAAAGGTGGCTGCATTATTAGTCACGATCTTGAATGGAACACCAAATCTGGAAATAATATTCTCCTTGAGGAATCTGCACACAATTTCTAAAGTAGCATTCTTCACCGGTATTGTTTCCACCCACTTGGTGAAATAATCTATAGCAGTAAGGACATACGAATGACCTACACTTGAAGAGGGATTGATCACACCAATGAAATCAATGCCCCATTGCCGGAAAGGTTCTTCAACAATAACCGGCTTCAATGGTAATGCTGCAAGCTTTTGTTTGCCCACAAACTGCTGACAATGTATACATTTACGCACCCATCTAAAAGCATCTTGAAAAAGCGTAGGCCAATAATACTTAGCTGTCAAAATTTTATGAGCAGTCACTGGTGTAGAAAAATGACCACCACAAGCCTTGTCATGGAAAGATTCCAGCAATTTGGTTTTTTGTGCTTTGTCAACACAACGAAGGAAAGTACCGTCAATTGCTCTTTTGTACAAACCAGTATCCCATAATACAAAGTTCACAGCTTTCAACTTGATACTTCCTTTTTCCTTGAATGACAAATGTTGCGGACATTCACCATAAGTCAAGAAAAATGCTATATCAGAGTACCATTCATCAGTAGTACTAACAAATGGCACCTTGGGAAGATCTTCAGAATCATCCAATTCTAGCTCCTCTGGAATCCCTTCTGCCATCAGCTGACAGAGTCCTCTTCCTTGAACAAGCTTTGTAGGCCTGATTTCCAAATCATACTCTTGGATTTTAGCAATCCAATTCCCTCTTTTTATACCAAACTCCTGTTGTGTTAAGATAGACTTGACTAATGTATCAGAAACTAACACAACGGTATGAGAATTCAAGATGTAAAAATGGAAATTCTTGACTGCTTTAACAACCGCATAGGCATTCTTCTCAATAGAGGAATACTTGAGTTAATGAGACTTTAAAGGACAACTCATGAAAGCAATAGGAGATTCAATCTCTTCTGAATTCTTTTGCATCAAAATAGCCGACATAGTATGCTCGGAAGCATAACTATACATGATGAACTCCTTAGTGTAGTTGGGACATACCAATACAGGTGCATGAGCAATTGCATCTTTGATATCATTGAATGCAGCTTTGCCTTCTGAATTCCAATGGAAAGCATTCTTTCCTTTCATCATATCCACAATATGACGAGTCTTTTTTGCAAAATCAAGAATGAACCTCGACAGAAAATTTACCTTACCAAAGAAGGAATGAACAACGGTCTTATTGGACGGTAGAGGAAGAGTTTGAATAGATTTAACCATAGTTGAACTGCTCGCGACTCGGCTCGACTCGCCAAGCCCCTGAGAAAAAAACCTGGCGAAAACTCGGGAAAAACTCAGAAAAACTCGGCGAAAAACTCGGCAACGTAAAAACACGCTTAATTTTAATAAAAAATGCATTTTTTTTGCAAAATTTAATGAGAAGATGCATCCAATGAGTCAATAAATGATAACACAAAAGAAACAAGTTGATTCTAGATATATTTAAATGCAAAGTGTCTACAAAATCACATCCTCGTGAGAAATGCTGATGGCTGGAAGCAAAATAGTAAATAGTTTTTGTAAAACCAAAAGCAAATACAACTTCCTCTTCCCAGCTCTAGCTAAAACTACTTTCAAACTTTCATCATATTTGAAATTTCATCATTCATACTCATAGTTTCAAACTTTCAACTCTAAAATGTATAATACCAAGATTTCTGCAATGCTAATTATGTTGTTATATGGAGCCTAATCAAACTCGGAGGTTAAATTTTCCCTACTTCCATCAGTGCAGTTTCCCCCTATATTTTTCAATAGGGGTTTGGGGGCAGCGCCCCCAAGTTGGGGTCAAGGGGCATTGCCGAAGGATCTTGAAATTTGACTAAGTCTGGAAAATTGAAGAATCCTCCAAAAACTAGATTTTGCATTATAACTCCTGGAGGTCCGAAACCACTCTCAAACATCTTGACAGTATATATGGAATATAACTTAAAGTATAAGTGCTTATACTTAAATGTTATATTCCATATATGAATCCTGACGGACAGACCAAAAAACTCGGCGATTACTTGAGGGCATAGTGGGCTCTCAGGGTGGCCCTTCCAAGTGAGTTTCCCCCTTCTCAGCCCAAAACCATATAGAAAAACAAAAAATGCATGTATTTTGGGCCGTTTTCTGCTGTTATTCTAACCCAGGCGAATTTTTCTTTAAAACTCGCCGAGTTTTTGGCAAAAACTCAGCGAGTTTTCCTAGCAAGTAGAAGTCATTACTACTCGCCAGGTCCAAAAACTTGGTGAGTTTTTGTCACTCGCTGAGTTTTCGGCGAGTGTGCCATCTATGGATTTAACCCTTTCAGGATCAACTTTTACCCCTTCCTTGGAAACAATATGACCAAGGAGTTTTCCCTCTGTCACCCCAAAAACTGACTTCTTGGGATTAAGGGAGATGTTGTGCTTGCGACATCTTTCTCTTTTAAGTGAAAAAGATGATTCTCACGGTCTTTAGAAAAAACAATAAGATCATCAAGATACACTACAATATATCTTCCCACAGTACCACGGAATGCCAAGTCCAAAGCTCGTTGGAAAGTAGCTCCTGCATTGATCAACCCAAAAGGCATTCTGCGGTAGGCAAATGTACCCCATGGAGTAGTAAATGCAGTCTTATGCTGATCAGATTCACTAACCTCAATCTGATTGTATCCCGAAAATCCATCTAACATAGATAGCATTTCAGAACCTGTCACTGTTTGCAAAAATTGATCCATGATTGACAATGGATAATTATCCTTGAGTGATAATTGATTAAGATTTTTGAAATCAACACAAATACGTATTTCTCCATTCTTTTTATGCACCGGCACTATATTTGCCAACCATGTTGAATGATGGATGGGAAAGATAATCCGAGCATCAAGCATCTTTTGAATCTCAAAAAGAATGGTGCCTGAAATTTTCGGATTATACTGGCACTACTTTTGTCTAAAGGGAACTGCACCAAGCTTTAGGGGAATGCCATGTTGCACTTCCTTAGGTTGAAAGGATTTTAGATCATCGTATGAATATGCCAAGACATCACAATATTGGCGCAAAAGCTGAATAAACCGATCTCTTTCATCCGAAGCATAGTTATTGCCAATATTGACAAATTTGAGATCTTCATCTGAGCCAATATTATATTTCTCATATCCCATAGGAGAATCAACACTTTCTTGTTGCTGCCTCTTGATATAACAATCATGTTGATCGAAAAGGTTTTTAAGAGAAACCAACCCCTTGGGAATCTTATTTCCTTTCAACTGAAGAATATTTTCATCCAATTCGGATGATGTTTCAGACATTGAATCTGATCACGAAGAAGTAGGAGAATTACTTCCTTCGAAGTATAGGTTGTTGAAACCATCTTCTTCTTGTAGGAAATTATTAATCTGCTTATCATCATTGAAGATCTGCCAATGATCCCAATTGTCAAGCACACTAGGCCTGCAGATTAACTCAATAATGTATTTATCTTGACCAAAGTCAAGATGGGGAATCAACAAAGTAGCTGAAACAGCAAGGGAATCAGCCCTATCATTGTACTCACAAGGCACAACTAAGATGCTAAAAGCATCGAAATCTTCAATATTTTCCCATACCAAATTACGGTAATGCCTAAGTCTATCATTTCTAGTTTGATATATACTCCTTACTTGATAAACTACTAATTTTGCATCACCCTGGGCGTGAAGATTTCTAATTCCTCTTTTCAATGCAACGCTCATTCCTAACAAAAGCGACTCATATTCAACCGTATTGTTAGTATTAGCGAATTGCAGTTTGAAGGAATAAGGGAAGATCTCTCCCTTAGGAGATATGAGAACTACGCTAGCTCCGGACCATTTGTAGCACAGCTACCATCAAACTCAAGAGTCCATACATCATTTGAATTGTCGTTTTCATTGGAATGATTAGTGCTGCCTTCATCCGAAACGGATGCATTATGAAAAGAAAAGTTACCATCTTCTTCCATAGGAGAAGATGAACTCTCATCTTGTGTAGGAGAAGAGTGAAACTTTTCTTGTTGAGAAGGTAGTGGAATACTTTCATCAGCAACAAGAGATGAAACTTCTTCAACCATAATATATGAACTTGAAGACCCATCCTCCGATGTTTGGTCTTGCTTAGTATCAACAAATTTTTCATTTGCTGGAAGTAGTGAAATATCAGAGCTGCTAGAAGGACAATCTTCAGCAAATTCTGAGATTTCATCTATCTAAAGATAATAATTCCCGAAACCCGAAGATTCAAAAAGAATCTGAGCATGGGGATCATTGGACTTGACAACCGTGCACTTGGTTTCTCTTTCAAGAATTAACTTTTGCACAATACCTTTGACAAGTATTCTTGCTTCCGTCATATCCATGTTGAGTTCACCTCCAACATCCTTGCAAAAATTACGGCCAAGTAACATTCCATATGACGCAGGAACGTCAGCTACCAAAACAGTCATCTTTATTTTATTATCTGGAAAAGCTACAAATGCAAATTGAGCATCTTTGATTTGCCCAATAAGAGGCACTTGTTTGTTTTCCATAGAATAACAATGACCAAAAGTTTTGGTCAAGGTCAGCCCCAAAGCTTGAGCAACTTTGGCGGGCATGACGTTATCAGAAGCACCAAAATCCAAGACACAATTGCTCAATTGAAAACCATTGACCAACAGGGAAATGTAAAAAGGTTCTATTTTTCCTTGGGTAGTAAAAAGGTTTTGTTTGATTTTCGCAATCAAATGTGTTGAATTGCCAGTAATGATTAAGTCATCCACATAGACAACAAGAAAGAGAATATCATCACCAGAGTGTTTGATATACAGATTACTGTCAGAAGGGCAATGCTGAAAACCATGAGCAACCAAGTACTGATCAATCTTAATGTACCACGCTCGAGGCATGTTTAAGTCCATAGAGTGCTTTAACGAGTCTACATACTTGATGTTCTTTGCTGGCAAACTTGAAACTAGGAGGCTACGTCATGTAGACTTCTTCCTGCAATTCACCATTGAGGAAGGCACTCTTAATATCCATCTGGTGGACTTTCCATCGAAACTGAGCTGCAATAGCGAGAAGAAGACGAATGGTACTCATCTTGGCAGTAGGAGCAAATGTCTCCTCATAATCAATGCCCTCCCACTGTGTGAATCCTCGAGCAACTAATCTGGCCTTGTATTATCTAAGGTACCATCTGCATGATACTTGACCTTATAGACCCATTTGCAACTAATGGATTTCTTCCCTAGAGGAGGATCAGAGAGAACCCAGGTGTTGTTCTTCAGAAGGCTTTGGTATTCTGCATCCATTGCCTGTTCCCACTCTAGAATCCCTTTTGCGTCGGTATAAGTCTAAGGCTCATAAATGTTGTGAATGTTGGCCATGAGAGCAAAGTTAACTGTATTTTGTTGCTTGCCCTTACTTCTGGAAGATCTACCTCAATGAGCTCATCAAGACGAAGATCACTGATGGTCTTAGCCCACCACTTAGGCCGGAGAGTAGATGTGCCAACATCAGATGGAAGAGGAAGAACTGGAACTGGAGGTGGAAGATTAACATCATCTGAAGGAAATTTAGGTAGTGCATCATCAAATACAGAATTTGCATCATCCCTCCCATCAGGTGAACCAAATGGAAGACAAACACCTAAATCAGAAGCCTTCAAAGGTTGATCCTCAGAATTTTGCTCAAACGAGGAAAGCTGAAATGGTCCTCGATCTTCATCAAAGACAACATTGCGACTGAAGATGAGACGATCAGTGTCTACATCAATCAGCTGGTAGGCCTTGTGGTTGTCACTGTAACCTGTAAACATGAGCTTCTAACTCTTGGAATCCAACTTAGAGTGCTTGGCATCTGGAATCCAAACATATGCAAGACAGCCAAAAACTTTCAAATGGCTGATCCTAGGTTTGCGACCAGTCCAGGCTTCCTCAAGAGTCTTCCCTTTAACAGCATGAGTGGGAGACCTATTAAGGAGATAGACTACAATAAACACTGCTTCTGCCCAATACTTCTTAGGAACATTTTTGTGTTCCAACATAGACCTAGCCATTTTTGTAACGGTGCGATTACGACATTCTACAACATCGTTCTGCTAAGGTGTATGGTGTGGTTAACTGACGTTTTAAGCCATGTGTATCACAAAAAGTGGAGAAAGCAGTAGAACAAAACTCCCCCCCATTATCAGACCTAAGAGTAATAATAGAACAACCAGACTCGTTTTCTACCAAGGCCTTAAATTTCTGAAATATAGGAAACACATCTGATTTCTGTCTAAGAAAGTACACCCACATCTTACGACTGTAATCATCAACAAAAAGTAAGAAATACCTGCACCTAGTAACAGAAGTAGTATTCATTGGACCACATACATCAGCGTGGACCAAGTGCAGTACCTTAGAGGCTCACCATGAGTCACCATCCTTGAACGATGTCATGTGTTGTTTCCCAGCCTAACAAGCTTCACAAACTCGTTAATTCTGAGTTTGAATTTCAGGTAGGCTATGTACTAAATCTTCCCGAACAAGCTGAGCAAGATAATGAATGTTCAGGTGACCATATCGCTGATGCCATAGACGGGAGATAGAGGAGGATTTTGCTACGAAGGCATGCTCAAGAGAATCACCTGTATCCACAAGTATATAAAGACCATGATCCTCAATACCAACAGCAACTGTAGTGTGTGTCGCACAATCAACAATAGAACACTTATGTGCACTAAAGATGATATCAAGCTGAGGAGAATGTTGCATAATCTGACTCACAGAGAGAAGGTTCAATTCCATGCTAGGAACATAGTACACATTGAGGAATATGAGATTCCTCCCACCAGATTGTATCTGAACGTTGCCCCTACCGACAACTGTATACTCCTCACCTCCTCCAAAAATAACTGAATCAGTATAGGGAGAGAATTCTGTAAACCAATCATGCCTATGAGTGAAATGCCGAGAAGCACCATAATCAATATACGAAGCAGAAGATTTCACATGGTCTGCAGGTCTTTTAGTCATGAAGGCGTAAAAGGCAGGCTCTTTCTGCTCTGTGTGCTCAGCGATATTGGCTTTAGGCTGAGACTCTCCCTGCTTCCGTTGTTCAGAAGCTATCCGGTTGCGACAATCCTTAATCAGATGGCCATATTTGTGACAATAATTGCATTGAACCTTCTTTTTCGAGCCTTCCTGTGACTAACTAGAGCCCTTCGGCTAAGAGAACTGAGATGACTGAAATTTGCCTTTATCCTTGTGAAAGGATTTGGCTGCAAAGGCTTGCTCAGAGGAGAATGAAGTGGCACCGCTACCAAACTGTTGTTTCCAGCGATCCTGTTGCAAAAGTTTGCTGCATAACTCTAGAAATTTCAGATCAACATTCGCAGACGTAATGTTGAGAGTCTCTATGAAGTGCTCGTAGGATTTTGGTAGACTTTTGAGGGTTATGACTACCATATCCTCTTCCTTCATTTTCCGACCAATAGCGTCGAGCTGATCTTGAATGTCCTTAATCTTCGTGAGATGCTCCTGTAAGGACATGCGTTCATCCATCACAATGGAGAACAACTGGGTCTTCAAGAAGAACGCTCGACTTTTGTCGGATGTCTCATGCAACTCTTTCAGATGCTTCCAAATTTCTGAGGCTGATTGACCAGAAGGAATCAGAGGTAGCTAGTCATCTGTGACAGAGAGCTTGAGAAGCATGACAGCTTCCCTATTGCGGTCATCAAATTTGTCTTGATCGGCTTCGGCTGCAAAAGGACAAGATTCTTTTCCCAAGACAAGATCATCTAGGCAGCGATATTCAAAGATTGTCAGCATACCCTGCTTCCAAGTGTTATAATTTTTGTTGTTGAATCCCTGACTGCGTTCCAACATCAAGTTGGTCGATGACGCCATCTTGCACGTTTCCCAATGCACAGAAAACGAAAATTAAAGAAGAGGCGATAGCATGGAATACAAATCCCAATGCAGGAAACAGAGGCAGATACAGGTACAAACTTCAAAAAATAGATGAAGTACAACTGGCACGGATTTCGAGAAAATTTTCTTACTAACCCAGTAAAATCCGAAGACAACCCAGAAAGAATCTAAAATTAGAATTGAAATCCACATGCACGAAATTTGAGGCACGGAAAACGAGGAACCCACAAATTTTGAAAGCAACCCAGTTGAGCTCTCGAAAAACCCACCAAGAATCTGCAATCGGAAAAAAAATTCGACTTCATCTGAAGGGAAAAAAACCCTAGTTGAAAATGCAGATTTCCATCCAAAAATGGCAAAAAATAAATTGCAGGCGGGAAAAAAAATGCGTCACTCAGGTAGAAGACTCAAAAATCCCAAGTCGTTGGATGAAAGGTTGGAAAATTGTGTGTGAATAAACGCACAAGTCGCCACGAACAAAAGATGCGAGCAGCAGAAGAAGTAACACTAAGAAAGTCGTGGGTTTGCAGGTTCGAAATCTGAGACACGAAACCCCCAAAAAAATCCGACCTTAAAACACAAAGCCAACCTCATAAATTTTCCAGGAGCAAAATTTAGAAAAACAGAAAAAAAAAAAAAATCGAAATCACCAGGCTCTGATACCATATTATGTAAACACATAATTGGTAAAAAATGATTGATGTATTTAACAATGAGCAAATACGCTCAATAAAAAGATTTACAAAATGTACAAAACAACAAGTTTCTAAAAAGAAACTGCAAATAAGATCAGAAAGATCTTATTAGAAATATTTACATAATATTACATAATTGAGCATTAAATAATTAATAAAGTATTATTCTAATATTATTAAGTATGTGTCTCCGTGGGTTTAGCCGTTTTCGGTTTCGTAGGCGCCTAGTTTCTTGTGGTGGGTAACCTTTTCCCCCCACCGTGCGGAAACCACGGTGTTGGGTGCCACCACCCACCGTGGAGTACCCACGGTGGTGGGTGGTTTCCACCCATTGTGGAGTACCCACATGCTGGGAAACCCCACCACCATTGTGGGGAGCTCCATGGTGGTGGTTGCCCTTTGTAATATTGCCGTTTTAAAATTTATTATATATATATATCGAAATTTCACTTTTAGATAAATATAATTATTATTTAATGAACTTAGTTGTTTAATTCAAATAAGTTATTTATGTGTAAATAATAAATATATATGAAATCTTTTGATCAACCATAACAACTAAATGTAGGTTGGCAATCATGTGGTCATATAAATTGAATATGAGTATTATGAGTCCTTAAAGTATTGTACGACAATGCCAACTTTTATTGTGCTGGTAAAGGCGAATGTATTAATGTATTGATGTAAAATTGATGAGTGTTTGGTATTAGTGTAGTAAGGTAAAAGTCAAGGAATTAGTGAAAGAATTAATGCAAAGTTGCTCTAATGCATCAATGTCAAAGTTAGGGTATTAATGTAAAAATGTTTTTTTGGCAATCAATATAGTTAATTCGAAATCACTCTTGTTTAATTATATATATATATATTAAGATTTTCGTATATGTTCTAACAGTTTATGGAATAAGGCAGTTTTCAGTATGTGTTCAAAATTCAGAATTGTTTATGCTTTACTGTAATGGTATATATATATATATATATATATATATATATATATATATATATATATATATATATATATATATATTATCCTTGAGCTCTAAATTCTTCCTTTATTGTTATTGATCAAATCATGTTTGTAGGATTGGCATTAATGTATGTTGTTGTAGATGATTGAATAATGAAAAGTTAGCTTTATTGTGTAAATAGGAATAGAAGAAATTATTAATGTTTTGAATTTGGGTTATTGGTAAATTAAAGTTAAATTTGAATTAATGGATGTATAGAAATCAATTTGGTCTCCTTGGTTTTATATTAAGATTAGATTCGTTTATGTTTGACTTTTTAAGTCCATGGTTGAATTCTTGTCTATCATTGTGGTTTGCACGGTCTTATGGTTTTTAAGATTTATGATTTCCAGAGGCTAGGCCACTGTTTGAGTTCTATTTGTGCTTGTTCTCTCCTCGTCATGGAATCTAATGAGATTGGTGTCCTACATGAGTTCTATTGTTCCTTGTTGCATTGAATCATTTGGATTGTTGTCATTTTCTAGCAAGTGGGCAAAGCCTTGCTATGGTTGGAACCTTGTCACCTCGTGTTTTGGGTGTCATGGCCTTGTCATATATTTTGATTCCTAGGTGCAAGTCAAGGGAGAGTGGCTTTCATTGGGGGCCAGGACCCAAAGTGGTCGCCAAGGTAACTCAATGAGAGTTTTGCAATCAAGTGATAACCTAATTAATAGACTTGGGTTGGTAGGTAGTTCACATTAATCAAGATAATTCTTTGTTGCCTCTTTTGCCCGCAAACGCTCGTATAGGTTTGGGGTAAGTAGAGAAGGGCCCGGAATGGCTTCCACCAGTCTTGTCTCCACGAAAGGTTGGTGTGGTCCACTAGTGTATGTATGGGGGTCGAAGGTCGGGAGAGGTCACTAGGGTAACCCAAGATGGGGGTCGGGACCTAGTCAAGACCTACCAAGGTAACTCATGACAACCTAGTGATGACACTCTTCCCTAATGCTGCCTAGTGGTAACTTTTGTTATGATTTCTCTTGTGGATTGTCTTGAGCCTCTGGAAGTAAGTGGTTTAGCGTTGTGACTCCTGTGATATTACTGTTGTGAGCCTCATGTGTAATCTGTCTTGTTGATTCTTTTGTGAACCTCAAGTGTATTCTATATTGTGGATTTTGTTGTGAGTCTCTTGTGAGTATAGCTTTGTTGATTCTTTTGTGAGTCATGATGGTACCCTTGTATGTTTTGCTTCCGCCTTGTGGGTCTGACAAATACCTCTTAGCACGGGGGGTGGACCTTATGGTACCACATGGTTGGGTTGAGTGCTATTCACACCCATTGGGTTGGCTCCTTCATCTTCATGTTCATGATGACTCGTGGAAGATTGGAGACCTTTGTATTGATGCAGATTTATATACTATACCTCTTCATGTACTCTTGGAGATGGAATCATTATGGATCTATTGTTATGAATTGGATATTCATATGTATATTCTCTTGGCATTGTATTATGTATCTTGATCCTTGTATAGAACAGAGTTATCTTATTAAAGGAGTTCCTTTGTGTTCTTTTATGTTGGTTGATGTTATCCTTGAGTAACATCATTGTGGGGCATTGAGGACTTTGCCAGAGTGTATTGTACATCATTTCATTGTCTTGTTGCATAATGTATCTCAATGTATTTAAATGGATCTTCTTTTAATAATCAAAAAAAATAATATTAGTGTTTTCATTGTCTAAATTGTTCAAGTCCTCTGGGCCTCATAGCGGGGTGTTACACTTGTTGCAAATCTTTGCATATTCATAGTTAAAAAAATATTATGGCTGCTACTTCATCCAAGACCTACCTTATACACATTCTTGGGAGGGATGCAAGCTCCTCTGAGCCATAGAATTCTAATTATTGTTTTGATATTTGTTTGGAACATTTGATGTCATGGATTCCATATTCCATGAGTTTTGTATACATTTGACAATATTTATATATCTAAGTGTGCTATTTCCTTCAAATACAAATTGTGTTCATACTTATGTGTAATGGACACCCCAAAATGCCCAAAAACTAAACCAGCTGATAGAAATTTAGTCAAACAGTTTGCATCCAACTCCTTATTTCTCCGTTTAATGTTTAAACCTCTTATGGCTTCGGAAATGAAATGTTTGTTTGTTTTTAAGTCTTTGCATAGATTTGAAATCACATAACATGAACTAGAAGGAAATTACAATAATATGCAACATGAAGATTGAACTACTGCTGATATGATATTATTTCCAGAATTAATAAAATCAAATACATAGCAGATTTTTCAACTCACTAAATGCTCCAGCATTTTTGACATAATTCCAACAATGACTTCCCATCTTGCTGCTACAGTAACATGAATAGTGTCGTGCTATAGTAATGTGAATAGTGTCGTGCTACAGTAGCGTGAATAGTGTTGTGCTACAGTAACATGAATAGTGCTATGCTACAGTGCTGCTACAGTATTAATTAGTCTTCAATCAGTCCAATATCTTCATAAAATCATCCCTTCCGAATGGCATAAGCATTGGTCAAGAAGTGAAGAAGGTATGAGCAAAACACCAAATCTGCCTGTAGCTGGAGATGCACCCAATCTGCCTGTTAATGAAGCTGATAGCAATGGATTCCAAAAGCCAAACCCCAAGGGAATGACATCTAGAATGTCACAAGAGAGGATAGACGTCCTCTAATGCCAAGAACGGATCTGCAACTCACACATCAATTTCTTCTCATATTCAACATGCTGAATGAAGCCACAAAAGCTTCCTTTTATTCTTTCTCCAAGGGTCGACCCAACTCACTTGAGCAATGTGGGATAAAAGATGTGCAATATAAAACATATTAAAATATTCACTTATGTCTCCCTTGGGTGCCCCTTTGATTTGCACACATCCCCATAAAATAAATATTAGAGTAACACTTTAATATTTTACAATTAAATTAAATGTTACTTTAATAACACTTTGGGCATTAAAATATATTAGCAATCGAACTCCGAATAGCGCGAGTGATAGCTCGTCGGAAATCTCTCGCCGAGGAGTTTCGAATCCAATCACCAAAACTAGCCTCCGTTGTGTCTTGTTGACTTACTAAAAATAGTAAGTATGCCTGAAACTAAGTAAATCAACTCCGTTTTGGCCCAAACTGGAAATGACTAGGCCAAAACACTCCAGGATCCCCTTAAACCCTTCCTTAGCCCTCGGGACCATGTAGAAATAGGCTAACGCACATACACTTGGTCAACTGCTAAAGTGGGGACATTACATTATGTGATCGATGTATGCTAGTGTATGTGATCAAATTATCTTTTTTTTGATGTTATTGTGCCTTTAAGGTTTACTTAATAAAGGGTGCATGAAACAAGTTTTAAATCCTTAAAAATCTCTAAATTTATTGAGTTTTTCACTTGCCGAATTTTTATGTCGAGACCCAAATCAAGTCACCCTCGCCAAGTACGCACCATGTTCGAGTCTCGTTTCTATGATTTCTTCCTAATCAAATTGGAGGTGGATTTAGACAAGATTCACATTTGCATTTAAATGGAAAAGTTGAGACATTATTACCATCTACTAATTCTAAGAGTTCCAAGTACAAATTTACTGGGATTTGCTTGCAAATAATAAATGTGTAAGTGTTGTGTGCAAGTGAGAAAGCAATCAAAAATTGTAGTGTTGTGTGTGCAAGTGTAAAAACAAATTAAAAAAATAAATAATTTAAGCCGGTATGTACACCAATCAATAATTTTTGTGAGGAAAAGTGTTTTCAGCATTTGAAGTAGAGGAATTTAATTCTATGATAATTAATTGTGAAAATATGTTAAACAATGTTGAATGCAAATTGTTTTACGAAATGCACACATAACTAGAATTGTGAAAATTGCAAGTTTGGTTAAAAATCTCTAGGAAGTTTATTACAAAAACTTCCCTTTATCTTTCCAATAAAAGGATGATTCAAAAATATCATTAGGTTCCAACAATAATTTCGAAAGCTAAGCTTTAGGAATTCCTGATGCTGCTATCAAGCAATCCTTCGCTTCATTTCTGGGAGGTTCTTAATAGTACTTTGAGTTTCAAAAGGTGGACCGAGGAAGGTTCTAAAACCATGATAGATCTTTCTTTCCCATTCAAAGAAATTTAAAAAGCCTCATCAGCAATCAACACAAATCTTAGAATCTAAGCAAGACTCCAATAGAACATGGCTATGAAAACCTTGTCGGGAGTAGACAAGGTTGTGATAGTGTTGTCGGACTCCAAAGAGTTTCTTTCACCTTTCAAAGAGTTGTGAAAGTGTTGTCGGACTCCAACAAGGCTGTGAATGTAATGGACACCCCGGAATGCCCAAAAACCATACCAACTGCTGCTAGGAATTTTATCAAACAGTTTGCATCCAACTCCTTATTTCTCCGTTTAATATTTTAAATTCCCTTATGGCTCCAGAATTGAAGTGTTGGTTTGTTTTACATGGAATTGAAATCACAGAATATGAACAAGAATGAAACTACAATAATATGCAATTGGAAATTGAACTACTGCTGATATGATATTATTTTCAGAATTAATCAAATACATAGCAGATTTTTTCAACTCACTAAATACTCCAGCAATAATGCTCCATCAAATGTTTTCCAATCTTGCTGCTACAATGACATGAATAGTGCTACGTGAATAGTGTCGCATGAATAGTGCCACATGAATAGTGCCGCATGAATAGTGTCACGTGAATAGTGCCACGTGCCCGCGTGAATAGTACCACGTGAATAGTGCCCGCGTGAATAGTGTTGCGGCCCATAGCTGGAAATACACCCAAATAGTGTTGCTGCCTGTAGCTGGAAATGCCCCCAGAATGCACCCAATCTGCCTGTTAATGAAACTGAAAGTAATGGATTCCAAAGGCCAAACCCCAAGGGAATGACGTCTAGAATGTCACACGAGAGGATAGACGTCCTCTAATGCCAAGAAAGGATCTGCAACTCACACATCAATTTCTTCTCAAATTCAACATGCTGAATGAAACCACAAAAGCTTCCTTTTATTCTTTCTCCAAGGGTCGACCCAACTCACTTAAGCAATGTGGGATAAAACATGTGCAATATAAAACATATTAAAATATTCACTTATGTCTCCCTTGGATGCCCCTTTGATTTGCACACATCCCCATAAAATAAATATTAAAGTAACACTTTAATATTTTACAATTAAATTAAATGTTACTTTAATAACACTTCAGGCATTAAAATATACTAGCAATCGGACTCCGAATAGCGCGACTGATAACTCGTCGGAAAGCTCTCGCCAAGGAGTATCGAATCCAATCACCAAAACTAGCCTCCATTGTGTCACGTTGACTTACTAAAAATAGTAAGTATGCCTGAAACTAAGTAAATCAACTCCGTTTTGGCCTGAACTGGAAATGACTAGGCCAAAACACTCCAGGATCCCTTCAAACCCTTCGTTAGCCCTCGGGACCATGTAGAGCTAGGCTAACGTACATATGCTTGGTCAACTGCTAAAGTGGGGACATTACAGTCTGCCCCCCTTGAAATTGCTTGTCCTCAAGCAATCTCAGTCCAACCTGCTGTATCACCTGCTCATTCTCCCATTTAGCATCTTCCTCCGGCAGGTCTCTCCATCTAACCAAACACTCCTTCACTATCCTGTTTCTGAGTTTCCTCTCTCTGGTGTCCAGAATAGCCTCAGGTACTAACACGAGATTCCCCTCCTCATCCAAAGGGGGTAAATCTACAGAAGGTACTACACTCTGACCAATAGCTTTCTTAAGCCTAGACACATGAAATGCATTGTGTACCCAACTACCCTCTAGAAGCTCAAGCTCATAGGCGACTTCGCCCACTCTGCGAATCACCCTGTAGGGACCATAAAATCTAGGCTTCAGCGTCTTTGCTCCGCTCCTCTTGAGCGATGACTGCCTATATGGTTGTAGCCTCAAGTACACCATATCCCCTACCTCAAAACTGTGTTCTACCCTGTGCTGATCAGCATACAACTTCTGCTGATTCTGAGCCTGTTGTATGTTCTCCTTGAGCGCTCTCAGGATATCCTGACCTTCCTGCAATAAGTCTTTGGCTTTGGGCACCCTGCTGTCTCCCAAAACCAAATCCATGAAGCTTGGTGCTTCATAACCATAAAGTTCCATGAAGGGTGTCATCCTGATGGACATATGATATGTAGTATTGTAACAGTACTCTCCCATATGCAACCATCTAACCCAAGCCCTCTGCTGTGTAGTCACATAGTTCCTCAAATATCCCTCCACCCATTTATTCACAATCTCTGTCTGCCCATCTGTCTGCGGATGATAACTAGTGCTGGGTGTAAGATCTGTGCCACACAACCTAAACAACTCTTGCCAGAAAATACTCATAAATTTACTATCTCGATCATTAACAATGAATCTAGGCAGCCCATGTAACCTGAATATCTCTCTGAAGAAAAGATCTGCCACCTGTGCTGCTGTGTAAGTGGACGGAATAGCAAAGAAGTGAGCGAACTTTGTTAAGCGGTCTACCACCACATAGATGCAATCTCTCCCTTGCACTCGTGGTAACCCAATGATAAAGTCCATTGAAATACTTTCCCATTTCCTATCTAGAATGGGCAAGGGTTGTAGTAACCCTGCAGGGAACGTGTGCTCTCCCTTATTCTGCTAACAAACTACACACCCCCTGACATACCTCTGAACATCATCCTCGAGCCCTCTCCATGAGAACCATTCTAGGATCTGCCTGTAGGTCTTGAAGACCCTTGGATGCCCAGTTGTAGGCGCATCATGAAATACCCTCAGTATCGCCTCTTTCAACTGTGATGACGGAATCAAATAAACCCTGTCCTGAAATCTGATCAATCCATCTATCACCTCATAGTGATCATCCCGTATAGTACCTGAAATCAAACCTGAAGCCCAAGTATCTCCGACATACTCTGCTATAATCTTATCCCTCCAATCTCCTGTAATCTCTACAAGAGCACAAATGTGAGGTCTTCTGGATAAGGCATCAACTACTACATTCTTCTTCCCTTTGACAAACTCAATGTCAAAGTCATAAGCCTGCAATTTAGTGACCCACTTCTGTTGCCTGTCATTCAAGTCTCACTGGCTCATGAAATACTTTATGCTGTTGTGATCCATCTTGATCACAAACTTCCCTCCAACCAAGTAGGATCGGAATTTGGCCAACGCATGCATGATGGCCAACATCTCACGATCAAAAATAGAATAGCTCCTCTCCACACCTCGGAGCTTCCTACTCTCAAAAGCGATGGGGTGCTTCTCCTGCATCAATACTGCTCCAATCCCATCACCTGATGCATCACAATGAAGCTCAAAAGGCTTCGTGAAGTCTGGTAGAGCTAGAACTGGACATGAAGACATCACCTGCTTGAAATGCTCAAAACACCTCTGTGCTGCCTCTGTCCACATGAAGGCCCCCTTCTTAGTAAGATCTCTCAAGGGAGCAGCTGTCTGAGAAAACCCCTTAACAAACCTCCTATAAAAACCACATAAGCCAAAGAACCCCTTAAGCTGAGTAAGGTTCGTAGGCGTGGGCCAATCAACAATAGCTCTAATCTTTTCAGGGTCCACCCGAACTCCCTTTGCACTGATAATATGACCAAGGTACAAAAGCTCTGTCATCCCAAACTCACACTTAGACTCCTTGGCATACAAGGACTCTTTCTCCAAAATAGATAGTACCTCCTCAAGATGCTGCAAATGCTCCCCCCATGATTTGCTAAAGACCAAAATATCGTCAAAGAAAATCAAAACATATCTCCTCAATTGCCCCCTAAACACCTGGTTCATGCAACTCTGAAAAGTAGCAAGAGCATTGGTTAGCTCAAATGGCATAACCAAAAACTCGAAATGACCATAGTGACACCGAAAAGCTGTCTTCTCAATGTCCTCTGCCCTCATACTGATCTGATGATACCCTGATCTCAAATATATCTTTGTGAAGACGCATGCCCCATGTAGCTCATCTATCAGCTCATCTATCAGCTCATCTATCCTCGGAATGGGGTACCTGTTCTTAATGGTTTTCTTGTTCAAGGCCCTGTAGTCAATGCACGTGCACATTGTTCCATCTTTCTTCTTAACCAAAACAACTGCTGAAGCAAAAGGGCTTTTGCTTGGCCTAATGTGCCCCATCTCCAACAACTCCTTGATGGCTTTCTCTATCTCATCCTTGTGTTTCTTAGGATGACAATAGGGTGTGATCATAATGGGCTTAGCCCCCTCTTCTAATTCAATGACATGCTCTATTCCCCTATCTGGAGGAACGCCATGTGGAATACTGCTAAATACCTTGGCATGTCTATCAAGGATGTCCTACATATCAGGCGGATGACTCTTAACTTGTGGTTCTGGTGATGCTGGCATAATCAAGCACTCCGCTGCCCACTCAACATCATCATGTCTGAACAACCTCTCCATCCTCCTCAAAGAAACTACCCTACAACTGCCATCTGATAATCCTCTGAGTATCACGGTCCTGCCCTCATGCTGGAACCTCATCTCTACCCTCTCCATGTTGAGAGTAAATTCTCTCAACGATGCCATCCAAGTCATCCCTAAGATAACGTCATAATCACCCATGTCCACAACATAGAACTCATCCTGGAGCTCATAACCATCTCCCAATCTGATGTGAAGATTTGTAATCTTCTGTGTGCATAGTAACTTGTGACCACTAGCTACCATGACTCTGAATCCTGAATGTTCTTCAGTTTGCCACCCTCTCCTAGCCACTAACTGTGAATCTATGAAATTATGTGTGGCCCTAGTGTCCAGCAAAGCAACCACCTTCTATCCCTGTATGGTACCACGCACCTTAAAAGTAATTGCCTTTTGAGCACCTGTCAATCTAGCTAGGGACTTCTCATTCCCTGAACCCTCCTCAGTGGCACTGCTCTCACCATCAGACTCTGACTGCTGCTCCGCATCCTCTGACTGTGACTCCTCAGCAGAGAAGTACTCCATCTGGTTGGCCTTAGCCTTCAGAGGACACTTGTGAGATAAATCCCACGGTTCCCTACACTGAAAACATAGTTTTTTCCGCCTCAACTCTTTCAGTGTCTCATTGTCTAACCTCTTTGATTCCTTTTTCTGAGGCTGAGAATCCCTATGTAGAGGTTTATTATCCTTATCCTTCTTGAAGTGTGGATCCTTAGGAGTGAACTTACTCCTAGAAGCGGAAGGTGCAAGATCTCTCGCCTTCCGAATGGCATCCTGCAATGTGAGGGGATCATGTCCCTTCACCCAACCACAAAGAGGCTCTAACAATCCATCCACAAACAGTACAATCAACCTCCTCTCCGAAATGTCTGTAACCAACACTGATAGTCTCTGGAAATCTGAGATGTAACTATCGATAGGACCCCACTGTCTCAACTGAGCTAACTCCTTGAAATGGAGTTCTGGATCCTTCATATCAAACCTGTCAATCAACCTCTCAGTGAACTTTGCGTATGTGTCTATCTGATTATGGCCCAATGTGACCATACCATGGTGCCACCACTCGTGTGCACTCCCATCCAAGTGCAATGCAACATACTTAATCGCATCCTCCTCAAGCATGGGATTAAGCTGAAAATAAGTATCTAATTTTTGGACCCATGTCCGTGCTGAAGCCATCCCTGTACCATCATAGTAGGGCATAGACAACTTTCCGAACTTCTTCCTCATCTCATAATTCTGTTGTCAGTTTCCTCTCATGGGCATATTCTTGAGTCTAACATCCATATATTCCCTGAATGTCATCTCAACCTGTAGCTCAGGGCTAGAGTCCCTCCAATCATCCATAATCATATTTTGAATCTCTTGCTGTGTAGGACCGACATTATTCTGGTCATTCTGTCTCGGAGGAAACTGTGGCATGAGTGGTCTCGTAGTAGAAGAACCTGCTCTAGCATATGTCCTGGTTCCCCTGTTAACCGATGCATCTCCATTACCTCCATTACCCTGTCCACCTCCCCGATTAGCATTATTACCCTGATTGGTATTATTACCTTGGTTGCCATTATTACCTCGGTTGGCATTATTGCCTTGATCTGCTCTCGTCAAATGTTGTGTAAATGCTATAGCCATCTGCTGCAACGTAGCCTGGAGCTTCCTCTGACCCTTAGCAAGATCACTGAGCATCTCCCTAGTGCTAGGTTCTCCCCTTTCCCCATCTCTGTTACCCATGGCTGGTGCTGAAAAAGGGTTACCCTCCTCTTCAATCTCTGGTGAATTTTGTAGGTTTGTGTTTGACCTGTTTCTCCTCAAGTAATACTGATGTGCTGGACGCATGAAACCCTCACAGGATGGCAGGAAAAACAAGCTCTGATACCACTGTAATGGACACCCCGGAATGCCCAAAAACCATACCAACTACTGCTAGGAATTTTATCAAACAGTTTGCATCCAACTCCTTATTTCTCCGTTTAATGTTTTAAATTCCTTTATGGCTCCGGAATTGAAGTGCTGGTTTGTTTTATATGGAATTGAAATCACAGAATATGAACAAGAATGAAACTACAATAATATGCAATTGGAGATTGAACTACTGTTGATATGATATTATTTTCAGAATTAATCAGATACATAGCAGATTTTTTCAACTCACTAAATACTCCAGCAATAATGCTCCATCAAATGTTTTCCAATCTTGCTGCTACAATGACATGAATAGTACTGCGTGAATAGTGTCACGTGAATAGTGCCGAGTGAATAGTGCCACGTGAATAGTGTCGCGTGAATAGTGAATAGTGCCCACATGAATAGTGTTGCGGCCCGTAGCTGGAAATACACCCAAATAGTGTTGCTGCCTGTAGCTGGAAATGCACCCAGAATGCCTGTTAATGACGCTGAAAGCAATGGATTCCAAAGGCCAAACCCCAAGGGAATGACGTCTAGAATGTCACACGAGAGGATAGACGTCCTCTAATGCCAAGAAAGGATCTACAATTCACACATCAATTTCTTCTCAAATTCAACATGCTGAATGAAACCACAAAAGCTTCCTTTTATTCTTTCTCCAAGGGTCGACCCAACTCACTTAAGCAATGTGGGATAAAACATGTGCAATATAAAACATATTAAAATATTCACTTATGTCTCCCTTGGATGCCCCTTTGATTTGCACACATCCCCATAAAATAAATATTAAAGTAACACTTTAATATTTTACAATTAAATTAAATGTTACTTTAATAACACTTCAGGCATTAAAATATACTAGCAATCGGACTCCGAATAGCACGAATGATAACTCGTCGGAAAGCTCTCGCCAAGGAGTATTGAATCCAATCACCAAAACTAGCATCCGTTGTGTCCTGTTGACTTACTAAAATAGTAAGTATGCCTGAAACTAAGTAAATCAACTCCGTTTTGGCCTAAACTGGAAATGACTAGGCCAAAACACTCCAGGATCCCTTCAAACCCTTCGTTAGCCCTCGGGACCATGTAGCGCTAGGCTAACACACATACGCTTGGTCAACTGCTAAAGTGGGGACATTACAGTGAAAACCTTGTCCAAAGTTGAAAAGGTTGTGACAACCTCTTAAAAAGCCAGCACAAGTTTCAAAACTTACTAGATTTACCAATGACTCAGCACTTAGACATTTTTTTTTTTTAAAAACCATGACTATAAAATGAAAATAATTGGAAAGGGGAATGTAGTGACAAACAGAAGACTCAAGGCAACAAAGTATTAGACAAAAAGAAATTGCTTGTATAAAACTGATGTTATATTGATCCAAATGTTACGAAGGTTATACAAAAAAAATCAGCTTTCCTATCCTTTCATTTGCAACTCTTCACTTATGAATCTTTGTATAATTATCATTTACAATTAACTACATTAGATCTTGTAAACACAAAAAATATAAAAGTATTCATGTCTTTAGGAAAACAATGTATCTAATCAATGTCCACTCTTTCATTCTGACTCCCTAATTGCACAAAGAATTCATTTGAAAATCTTAAGCTAGTTTGATCCGATTTCACTTCACAAAATATTTTTCTCACAATTCTCATATTTACTAAATCTCCTACAATTTAAAGGTGAAACAGATGTTTAATGTAATGAAATAGTAGTTTTTTAACTAAAATAAATAATATATTAATGTAGCTTGGCTGATTAAAAATGAAGATCTGAGATTTTGACAAAAGCAACCAATAGCACATTGTTCTTACCAAGTTATATGTGTCACCAATGCCAATGTCCATGAGAATATCCTCTGTGATATTGTAAGCACTCCTATCTGCTGTGGCATCTGACAAAGAAGGCATTTTTCGAATGTTCTCCTCCAATTTCACTATCGTTTCCTCTGAGCAAAATGGTAGGACCTGCAATGCCTCATATGAGAGAAAATGAACTACCAAACATAAAGTGACACAAAATTCCAATTATACAAACAAATCAAAATGTATATGTTCTTGGATATTTCAGGAAGATATAATTTGCAAAATTTAGGTGCACAAAAGCATAAACAAAGAGAAATCACAACTGAATAGAAACTTATCCAACATGTTAGGAAAGGGAAGAGAACAAGAAAAACTTAAAAGAAACAAAAGAATCACTTATTTCTACATATAATTTTAAAGTTTTAGAGAAACAAAGTGAAGATTGTTGAGTAACTATGGATACCAAGATAACGTTTGAGCACCCAAATGCACAAAAGAAAATTGTTTAGCATGCCTAAAGGAGCAATGTAAATCAGATTAATATTGTCAATCAAAATGTATTTATCATTTGTACCCAAACATTTCAAGAATGTGACAAACAACCAATATAGCCATGAACACTAGGTATATTTCTTGAATTCAAGGAGAAAGAAGAAAATAAGCTATTAATACCTGCATTTTGAATTGCATATAGTTTCTTCAAGAAGCTTACCTGAACCAAAAAGCCATGAGCAGACTTTACACTGGCTTTTCTAGTGAAAGTAACCCCAATCCCAATAGCAGTCTTCATCTGTAAAATTTATCAAAGTCATGCAAAAAATTACAACTGCTAAACAAGCTGCATTCCATATTTTGACACTTCTGCAGATAAAATACCATTTAAGTTGTCACAAGGAAAGCTGTGGAGAATAACCAACTTCCACACAAGACACAAGTATACACAGTGAAATTGTTAGAAAGGGTATAGCCAAGATAAGCTATTAAAACCACCATTTCATTCTCAAAAAATATAGATTTGGAAAGTAACATAAAACAGTGCCATTAAAACATGAATCAATAAAGTAATGTGTAAGCAATAGAGTTGACTGAAGCTATGAAAGTCTTGCCCATATTTAATGTGGCAGACCTGTATTCATTTCAGGGCATGCAGGATAGGGAGGATGAAGAAAATTCAGATTTCTCAGATTTCTAGATTGCTGATTGGAAACAGCTAATGACTGAAGAGGAGAAGGAAATAGAAGAAGGTTTTAAAGTTGAGCAGCTAGAAGCATAGTTGTATAAACCTTTCTCAGCATTGACTCAGCAAAACCAAAGGATAAATGTTTTTCAATTAATCGGGAATTAAGTGGGGAAATTGAGGAAATAAAAATACTGAAAATTCATAAAAGTAGAGAAAAATGTCATCTTTCTTATTTCATGCCAGATCAGGACTACATCATAAGTATTTGCTGATTTTTTGGTACCTTAGAATCCATGTCAAAGTATCCGAAACAATCAACAATCTCATTCAGATCAGATTATCAAACCTGCCAAGTGCTGATTACTCATGAGTTGCTACAATTTTTTAGAAAGATATTCTACATTGGCTTTAAGGGCTAGGAAAAAGGACCATAAGGAGTATGCAGTCAAGTGGAGAAGCCATTCTATAAAAGACTCAACATGGTTGAATTCTACTCATGTTGATCATTATTGCTATACCTTAAAAGATTTTAGCCCTTAGTGAGCAAGAGTTCATGTTTTCAATTACCCAAGGTGTCCAATGCAGGAGCATCCTGGACGCAGAGGAATCAGCATCTACAAGACACAAAAATATATATTTTCCTCCTTATTTTTGGAAGCATTCACAACATGGGCAAGAGAATGTAAAGGTGTGCAGAATTCAGGTTAAAGATCAAGGAAAACCAATCATTTCATTGGTTTTCTAATTATCGTTATAAAATAAATTGAAAGCACAAAGAGATGGGTAGAGAAAAACTCGATTCAGATTTTTTAGACTTAGATCAAATGAATGATAGAAGTATCTGTAAGTCAAAATATGTGTTGTTGTTCATGGTTCCTTTACTGCTTTTATACCTAAATTACTTTGTGTCTTCACCATATATCAGGATATATGTATTAAATCTGGGTTTTGGATGCAAGGACAAGGCTGTCATTAATTTGGCTTCCTATCATTGACTGGATCAGTTCAATAGTTGTGAATTGTAGGAAACAATGATTTGCAAAGAGCATAAGTGATTGAGTGTTGAGCAAATGAGAAATGCTGCTACAAAGTCTGATATCATCCACAATACCTTTCTGATCCTATACCTTGAATTTTGGTGATAGTAGAATGAATCATAGTCCCACTTGTTTGAGTTTTCACCCTATGTGGATATCTCCAGGGTAATTTATGTGTATTTATTTTACTGTTGTGTTGGTTCTCTCATGTATGTTTTCATAATCAATTTGCCATTTCCACTGCCAAGTTGTACAGCTGAGAAACCATCTGAATGTATGTGCATAAGAAAAGCACTTGAAATTTGCATGAGTAATTGAATTTAGTCAGACTAGGTAGTATCCATTTTTATGAATTAGAAATTACTATAACTATATTGAATATGGATCAAAGGGAGTCAGTTTTTTTCCTCAGGTATCCTATTCCAGTCAAATCTCCAATTTAGTGTCATCTTTATAAGTTGAAATTATTCAAAAGATTCCTCACATAATTCCCAATTTAAAAATGATTACTAGGTGAAACCCTCCAATAAATTGAAAATAATTAATGAGAACAGCCATGGTGACTAGTTCAATTAAATTAAAGCCAAATGAAGAGCTTACTAGTGGAGAAATATATAATATTAAATATAAATGGTCTAGAGAGAAAAAGGATCAAAACCTGACACCCAGTGACTCAAACTTTCCAACAATACACCTATGGTAGAACAAAGTGACTATGGCTTGTAATTAATTGCTATCTATTATAATATTATCAATGACTACAAATATGCCAAAAGTTATAAAATAAAACCTGTTCACTTTCAGCAAGATAATGTGCAAAGTCTTCTGCAATCTCTCCAGAATATATTGGAATCGATCCTCTAAAGTATACCGCATCAAAATATTTGTTAGTATGCATTAATAGATTTGAGGAGAGCTGAACATATCACTTATAATGCAAGCAGGTGCAATCCAGTATTCACCCAGTCTATCCAATTCAAAATTTATAAAGACTTCAAGAGATATTAACATTTCCAAAAATTATCATAGAAAACATTTGAAAGAGGACAAAGATAATATTAGCTAGCATTATTTGTACATTGTTTGTATAAAAGAACTCGTCCTACATGTATGGTTGTGGCCATTTTGAATGACTGCACACAACACTCATCAAACCAGATCCAACAGCTTCTCCAACATTAATCTGCCATTCAATAGCAAAGGAAAATATCAATTTAGGTTGTTTAATTCCTATTCATGAGATTAAAGTAAACCAAGGATCTCACAATGAATAATCCTATCAGCATATAGTATGTGTGTCATAACCCCTCTTTGGACATTGGATTATTGTGATTAAATAAATACGATAATTAAAACATTTATTAAATAACATCTAATAATATTAGAAAATCGTCTCATTTATGAGACTTCACGATTTTCCTCTAAAGTGAGAGGGTTGTCATAACCCCACATCCTGGTGATGTAATTAATAATAGATTTTGTGATTCTTCATCATAATAATAAATTATCATTTATTATGTAATTAATTGAAAAATAATTTAATAATAAATAATAATAAAATTAAGATACAAAAGAATACAAATAAAAATTAAATATAATTAATACACTTATTTGGTACTGATTCATCATCCATTTATTTAATAATTAAAGATTCATTGAATTAATTAAACTAATAATTAAAGAATGTGTGAATAATTAAAGAAAATGTTAATAATTAAATATTCATTTGGGCTGAGTGTGGATTAAACCAAATGAAAAGATTAATTAAAGTGAATCCCTTATATATTAAGATGGGAGGACGTGACTCAAGAAAAAATCACGACTCTCCCATTGTTCGTGCCTTTCACCAAGGAAAGGCAATGAGGAAAAGAAGAGGAGAGCCGATCCAGGTAAGTCTCCTTAGAAACTTAGCATTGTGTATGTCTAGTTCGTATGTTAGATAATAAATTTAAATGCTGTTACATTCATTAAAAGTCCAAATGCAGTTTGAATATATATATACAGAATTATAATATGAGATAAATACAAACTGCTTTCACTTGTCTGGAAATCTGCTAATAAACCTACATAAAATTCACAGCCCATCTAATATCAATGATTCGATATATGTGATCTTAGTGAAATGAAACACATTATAACACAGTATATAAATCTAACGAATTCATATTCTATTTCCCTGATATAATAATCGTAAAATTACATATAATGATAATGTAAACTGGATCTGACGAAGACACAGTAAGATGACAATACTATGGGCATATATTTAATACAATCTGTTAAACAAACAATGGTGTTGAATAATATTATGAACATCAGAATAGATAATCAATGAATGACAATATAAATAATGTATTAATTAATTAATATCTGATCAGCTATAATGAACTGATAAGGGTACAGAGTATGATCAGGAGGATAAAACCCACACTATGTTAGTAAGACCCGGTGGGCTTAGCATAGGTTGGCTGGGCAACCCGATCATAACTCCATTCCCAAACAGAGTATGACCAGGAGGATAAGACCCACACTATGTTAGTAAGACCTGGTGGGCTTAGCATGGGTAGGCTGGGCAACCCAATCATGACTCCATTCCCAAACAGAGTATGATTAGGAGGATAAGACCCACACCATGTTAGTAAGACCCGGGGGGCTTAGCATGGGTTGGCTGGGCAACCCAATCATTACTCCATTTCCAAAACATTAATCTGCAACAAAAAATATTTATAATGAAAACAACTATAAGAATCCAAATTCAATATGCCAAATGAATATAATAATCTGAATGTTTTCTGCAGGGTATTTTATAGGGAATTTTTAGAGGTATTAAGTAAGAAGGTAATTTGTCTGGTCTTAGTTCACCAACTATTTGTATTCTTTCCAAGGTACTAAATAGGGACATTACAATGTGCTAGCAACAATTTTCTATCTGGCAAGTAATTAACTTCTAAAAACTACTGAAATGTGGTTGCTCTTCTATTAATCATGTTTCCTTCTCATATGGATTTAAATTTATATATCAGAGGGAAGAGTGGAATATCAAATCTATAATTGGCAACCTATCCTGCACAAGAGGGTAGAAATTAAAACATCCACCCAAAAGAACATTTCCCCTACGTATGAATCACATACAAGGTGGAATAGAATTACAAAATTTAATAACCATTAGTTATTTTTCTCCATAAGAAATTAGTCATAAGAGCCACAGTTACAGAAGGGCAATAATCTTATTTGTTGGAGAAAAAATGGTGAGTGTAAACTAGTTGCTTCAAATAGATAATGTGTAGACTGCTTGAGAACCTCGATGATGTTCAACACTAATAAACACTCAAATTCCAAGATGAATCATTTCCTTCTATTATCATCATTCTCCTAAACAGACTCATCTATATCACTCATAGTTAAACTTGCTCATCCAACATAATTTGTATAATAATGATAAAATTTTCTTGTCAATCAGAAATATAAAAAGCATGGACATGGATATGGATACAAATATGGATAGGGTATTGGATATGGACAATGCCATTTTTAAGACCCCCGAAATGGATACAGCTGGATGGGACATTCATAATAATTACATAGTACATATATTTAGCACAATTTTCAAAGTTATTAGAGGAGATATTCATTACTTTAAATGCAATATAGACACATAATTGGTACATAAATAATTATAAGTTGATTTAACAATTTACAATATGCAAAAAATAGTAGAGTTGCATGTAATGTCCCCTTTCAAGATATTCTTTGAAACAATAATATTTACTCAATACATGACAATAGTTTTATCAAAGTTTGCAAATATATGTGAATATTATTTAATAGAGGAAATTTTCATTACTTTAAAAGGAAATTGTACATAAATAATTATAAGTTGATTTACAATATGCAAAAAATAGTAGAGTCGCATGTAATGTCCCCTTTCAAGATATTCTTTGAAACAATAATACTCACTCAAAATATGACATTAGTTTTATGATTATCAAAGCCTGCAAATATATTAAAGAATATCCCAAAAGGAAATATGATAATAGTCATAGAACAATACCCAAAGTGGATAAAATCATGAGTTCCCTATAAATACCTTGCGAATCTGCTAAGCTAAAAGACCCTGTCCCTAACTCAACAGTGACAAAACCAAGGACCCCATCCCTAGTTGTCAAAGGTAGGAAAAGACCCTGTCCCTCCAAAGCTTAGCCCACCTTGTGGGCCCGGACCGCTTCTGATTCGCAAGTACTAACTAGAATTGAAAACTGATGAATTGGTATTTGCTAGACTAATGCTGCATAATATTGCTTGATGGGTTGACAATCAATCCCTTGAATAAATATTTGAATGTTATTATTAATGATCCTTGAACGAATTTTTGAAGTTACGTGTGTTGCTGAGTATATTTCTGTACTTCTGCTCTGAATTGATGATCTGATTTGTTTTAATTGCCTATAGATGATCCTCAATTGATTTCTGATCTTCCCCCTTCCACAGTAATGTTCTTCCCTCTTATATCTTTATTTTTGAGAGAGAGACACCTCTTCAATATTGTTGCCTTTTTAAGGAATTGCCACTTTTCTTCTTTAATCGTGGGCCACTAATAATCATTGATGAATCTCAACCAGCCACTTGCTAAGAATTATCTCATTTTAATCTTGATCACCCTCCATTGAATCGCTATTAATTTCTTTGCAAAGACTTATTTATAAGGTTGGTGTCTTTGAACTGCTATTAATTTCATAGCCTCGGCTTATTTATAAAAGTTGCAATTTGTATTGCAAAGGCACTGATTTCTTGACAGTCCGCCCTTCCCAAGATGGCTTGTCCTCAAGCAATGTCCGTTTTAATCTTATCAATTGAATCTTTTGCCAATATGAAGGTCCCAAACCAGCCCTTAGAGATTTGTAATCCTTAGATCCCCGTTGTAATTTGCTTATGATACGTTATTCTGATATAATTTATGATTTGGAGATCTGCACTAGTGATGTTTCTTTCAATATCTTAGTTATGGCCAATTTTGTACTACCACAACTTCCTTGAAGAGTTGTTAAAGTATTTGCCACATGGTCACTATAGTCTTTAATATCATAAGGTTGACACCATCATGTTATGTGTGAGGACAATTTATTTTCCAGTATTCTTCAGGCTCATGTACTTGTATTTCCCAATCTCTTAATAATGAAACCAATAGTTAGAAACTGGCAAGATCCATAAGTTTTCACTCATCCTTAGAGAGGAAGGACAAAAAGTCATCAATCTGAAAATTGATTTCTCTTTTGGCATCACTTGCATTTGCAAAGGACCAATTTGGTTGATCAAATGTTTGCACAATATCAAGGATATCTCTTTGAGTCAAAGCAAAGGCAAGATTTCCACATATTAAGATGAGGATTAGAAGCAGGACACACATCTATGGCCTTAAATGCAATTTCCTTTTCTGAAAAAAAAAAATCCTTTGTCCATTTTTTGTTATTCTTGCATTTTGTAAGTAGACCAATCATAGTGTTTCCAAAATGATTTTCTTCCATATGTATGGTATTAGATTTTGGTTAAAAAAAAAAGAAAGATTGTCTTGATCATATAGGTAAAAAGATTCTGATCATTTATCAAGTTGACTCTAATGAAGTCTGCATTTGATACAGGCTACAGAGGGGTTTGTTGATTAAAAGATTTTGAAAAGATGTGGACTATGGAGTGTTATGATCAGAAGAAAATTATAGCATGAATTATAATTTAAAAGGTTGTTCTTGGGTTGTCAATGTAGCAGGTCATGTTTGAGCTTGTCACTTGTGATGTCAGCATCCTTGTGTCTTTTCTTCGTGTTTTTGAGACCATGACTTTAGGAATTTATGTTGCATGTGTTCTTATTGCGAGTGAAGGTTTCTAAATTCTACAGTTCAAAAAACTAATATTTGCTTTGTAGGACTTAATCCTGATCCATCCCAATCCCCAACATCCATAAGTTGCGAGGATCCATGCAAGAGACTTAAGGGAGCCTCAAGGGTATATTTATTAGAACCTAGCCAGTCCTATTGATGCATTGGATATTGCCAATAGTTTGCAATTTAGATGGTTTTATATTACATTGTTTTCATTTTTTGCATGGCAATTTTTGTTGGGCCACCAAATGTAGAGAATCCTACCAAATTTTGGAGTTAATTATTTGTAACTCTCTTGGCCTTGATGGCTGTAAGCAATGGGTCTAGAAGAGAGTAGGACATATGCATTTTCTTACTGATTTAAGATGGGCTTTGTAAGAACCCTGCTGGTTCTAACTCTCCTGAAATACTATTGCTGATTTGTTTTTTGGATTTTCAAGGGTTTTTGAACAATTTTTAAATAAAAATAACAAGTGCACCAAGCAAGAATTGCTCATATAACTCAATAGATACCAAATATGGAGCAATTGAATCTATATTATGCATCAAGTAACTGCTGCAAATGAAACTAATACATAAAACATACCCACAGGTCCTTAGCTTATTTTAAATAAAGAATTCTAGAGTTTGCCAGCCAAAACTAAGAAATTGACCAAAATTGAAGTACAAGTCCAGAATACAATTTCTCCAGGTCAAAAATGAGATGAATCCACCTGATTATGCTGGGCGTTGGGAATGGTGCAGCTAGATTGCAAATTAGAAAGGCGTTTCAGCCTCCCAATCAAAACATCCCTTTCCTGGACCCCACGTGACAAGCCTGAATTGTACAGCCAGAAACTGGAAACTGTACGGCTGCTTATTGAAATGAAATATAGCTGCAAAAAGGGGCGTCTAACATGATTTGCCCTTTCCTTATTGAAAAATCTGCAATATCTGAAATAAAGAATCTTTGTTGAAGCACAATAAGACTCCTGAATGAAGCCTTCACAATTGCAATAATTCAGTTGATCTTCCACAGCCTCACAATCACAGATCCATGAAGAATTTTCATTCTCCAATGGCCAAACCTTTGAAACCCTTGTCAAGGAATCCAACAAAGCAAAATAGAAACAATGTCAAATAATCAATAATATGAGTTTGAATTGCCTTCAATTCCCTTATAACCTCCAAATGGCCAGTTCTCAAAAAGGTACGCCCAAATGCAAACATTAAATCACTTTTCAATAGTTCAAATTCATCTTGAACACACTTTTTCATTTAAGTGATTTAAAATCACTTTTAATATTTAAAGTGACCTTTTAATTTGCTATAAAGTCACTTTATAATATTTAAGTGGCTTATAATTTTAATAAAGTCACTTTATGACTTTATAAAATCCATATGTTAATTAAATAACTTAACCACTAAAATATTAATATCTCCCTCAATATTGTCTTTTGACGTGCCATCAGAAGCTGGGGTCAACACTGAATAACCCCCATGTGTCCAGATGCCCTGACTAAAAATATCACAACTGCCAGATTGACTTACTATAAACAGGAAGTCCCTCAACTAAGCCCACACATTAACTGCTAAGGCCCTGGAATTGATCCCAAGACTGAACTAAAGAAGTGGAACTGCCACTGAGACTCTATCCAAACATGTTAGCCTACAAGAGTCAAAAAAATAGGCTAATCCCTCGAACTCCGATGCTCACGAAAATGGGGACATTACAAGCTTCTCAAGATTTTGGGGAATTGTTCATCCATCCTTGGCTAGTTTGTTGTATCGTTCCCTTCGCTATTACTTGTAGTAGGATTGAGTTCAAAGGTTGTTGGGTTGAAGGGATCAAGAGAGCTCAATGCTTGGTCTACTAGTGTTTTGTGTCTTCTCATTGTGCAAAAAGAAGTCTTTGCTTTCCCTATTAGAAATTTTCATATGGCTACATGCCTTTGAAAAAACATCTTTTATAACCCTAGAGATTTTTGGAATAGATAAGATGAAAGTTTGATTATATTTTGTGGGCAGTCTTTAAGGATTTGTTAGTATCAAATGGAATAATGCACTTTGAATACTCTATTATAATTGAGCTCTTAGTGAGCAAATATTTTGGCCATAGGGGTTATTTTGTAAACCTAGGTTGTATCTTTGAATAATTGCAACTGGGTTGGATCCAAGCCTAGCCACTATGACTTATTTGTGTGACAATGTCTCGGTTGATAATATAATCTTGTGACGAGTTACTACAGGGGATGTGGATGTGTATGTCAAACTACTCTTGTTTCTATGCCATTATCTAGGTTGACAAAGGTAGCAATGAAACACGATATTGTTACGTTGAATAACTAACAATTATCATGATTGAAAGCATGGCTTTGCTATGCAAAAGTGTTATCTATAAATTTCGACAAAGGAGGCTGTTAAATAAAACCTATATACAATCTTGATCCTTGTGTATTACAGGATGTCCCAAGCATGTGAACAAAGAGCTTCGTTGGAGTTAACATTATTTTGATATGTGTTGGGAACATAGTTGACAAGAGAGCTTGTATGAGAGTTGCCTTAAATACTAGCAGGCAGAGAACCTTCATGATTGATGACATCTGTGGAAATCAAGGCGGAAATCAGTATATGACTTGGGAAATTTTCTATAAGGGTCCTATGTGGGATAATTGCTAGAAGATTTGCACTAGCATCTTAACATGCATATTGACAAGTTGGAATAGAATTAATTTTTGTGGCATTTTGGATTGACTCATAATTAGACCTATGTTTGTGATATGTCATCTGTATTGTGTAGCTAGGATAGAAAATGTTGGGATAGCATGGGATTCCTCATCATAAACTGTTCAAACTATAGAGTGGCAGGCAGTAGTATCACTGTCAACAATATTGGCACTATTCCAAGTTATTTTTCATCATCCTGAAGTTTAGATCTTTTTCCTTGCAGGCTAGTAGGATCAAAGCTTCGATACCAATTGTAATGTCCCCTTTTGGGATATTTCTTTAAAACATTAATATTCACTCAAAATATGACTATAGTTTTATCAAAGTTTGCAACTATATATATATATATATATATATATTGAATTCCCCATAAATACTTTGCAAATCTTCTGCTAAAAGACCCTGTCCCTAACTCAACAATACCAAGGATCCCATCCCTAGTTTGTCAAAGATAGAAAAAGACCCCATCCCTCCAAACTTTAGCCCAGAACTCGTCCAGTTCGCAAGTACTAACTAGAATTCAAAACTAATGACTTTGTATTTGCTAGACTAATGTTGCATAACATTTCTTCATGGATTGACAATCAATCACTTGAATAAATATTTGAATGTTAGTATAATGATCCTTGAATGAATTTCTAAAGTTATATGTGTTGCTGAGGATATTTTTGTACTTTTGCTCTAAATTGATTATTTGATTTGATTTAATTGCCTACAGATGATTCTCAGTTGATTTCTAATCTTCCTCCTTCCAATGTAATGTTCTTACCTCTTGCATCTTTATTTTTGAGAGAAACACACCTCTTCAATATTGCTGCCTCTTTAAGAAGTCGCCACTCTTCTTCTTTAATTGTTGGCCACTGATAATCATCAATGACTTTTAGTCAGCCCTGTTGTGACCTAATCACACATCACCCCATCCCAGATAGGGACCCCCTAGCTTTTAGGCCCTTTTGGTCATTTGGCCTTGGTTTTTGTGTGTGTTGGTAGCAATCTCTTCAAATCTCTCTGCGTTGCGGGTGTTTGGGGGTCAGCTAGGGTAAATCTGCTTCTCTGTCAAGCAAATTCTATGAAGTCTAGGGCTTGTTTTGTCCTTTTTCTAGGGTTTTGCCTTTTGTCCTATATTTTAGGGGTTCCTGTTAGGGTTTCGGGAAAACTGAGCATACGACTGGAATCAGGACCCTTCAAGGGACCTCCCAGTAAAATTTGAGCCCAAACGGACCAGCTTTCTATTTTTAGAAAGTCCCTATTTTTTAGGGTTTTTCCGAGTCTCGGAATGTCGCCATTTTGCCAAAAATCAAACTTACTATTTTTAGTAATTTCTATTTTTAGTAAGTTTTTATTTATAGTAAGTCATTTCTGCACCCTGTCTAGGAATCTAACGCAAACACTTGAAAAGTTTCTATTTTTGGAAAGTCATTATTGGCAGGGTCAGTCAGCCAAGGCGACAAGGATCAGGCGTTCACAGACAATTCTAATTCCGGAAAGTCAAACAGCAGACAGAGAAAGCCAGAAATAGGTCCAGTACTAAAAATCCATGCCTGAAATGAGGAAGTCATTTACAAGTGGAAAAATCCATGTATCCATGGACAGAGTGAAAATGCGCCCAAGACTAGGTTGGGACGCCAAAATGAGGAAGCCATTCACAGGTGGAAAAATCCATCAATCCATGGACAAGGCCAAAATGCGCCCAAGACTAGGCTGGCGCGCCAAAATGAGGAAGCCATTCACAGGTGGAAAAATCCATCAATCCATGGACAAGGCCAAAATGCGCCCAAGGCTGGGCTGGGGCGCCAAAATGAGGAAGCCATTCACTGGTGGAAAAATCCATGTATCCATGGACAGGGCCAAAATGCACCCAAGATTGGGCTGGGGCGCCAAAATGAGGAAGCCATTCACAGATGGAAAAATCCATGTATCCATGGACAGAGCCAAAATGTGCCCAAGTCTGGAGTCAGGTGCTGAAATGGGATTCCCAAGGAGAGAAGGAAAATCCATGAATCCTTGGCATGGTGAAAATTTCACCCAAGCTAAAAAATTGAAATTTTGCCTTAGGCATGGAATCCAAGGAATCAAGGAGGAATAAAAGAGCAAAATTCCCCTCGGGCGAATTTTCGAATATGCTATTTTTAGACACCAAATCCCAACCAAATGTCGAAAATTTTATAGATTCGGAATCGGGATGAAATTCCCCATCCAATGAGCCTGACTCCTAAATTTTTGGAAGATCCCGAAAAAATAGGGATGTGGAGAAGAGGCATGAAAATTCCTTCGAAAGTAGGAGATGACAAGTTAGAATGAAATCAACAAATCCTGAGAAAATCCTTCAATCTCCCTCCGAAATTGGAAAGAATGAAAATCAGCGAGTTGGCAAAAGAATCTTCCAAGCATGACGCATGACTTGGAGCATTTAAGGAAAATTCTAAATTTGAACTCATTCGCATGGGAAACTGCCTTTGCATGGCGTAGTAATAAAGGAAAGTATGACGCGTCATGAATGCAATTACTAATTAATGCCTCTTGAGAATTCTATATAAGTTTGGAAAGGCATTTCATTTCTCACGTGCAAGATTCAAGAAAGAAGAAGTGGAGAAGTGAAGAATATTCATACTTAGCCTCTATTTTCATCATTTCGAAGTGCTTCCAAGATGGCAAAACCAAGCAAGGCAGCTACTATCTCCAGGCAAGCATTGATCAAAGCAGAGATGAGGGGTTTTCTTCCTCATTCTCCATTGAATTCAAGATGGGAAGAAATCAACGATACTAACCTTGGCACGTTCAACTTGGCTACATTCAAGATCCGAATGTTCAGAACAGCGGGGCATAATCCATCCCCGACAGCTGTCAGAATTGTGAGAAGTGGAATAGTTGCAGCATCTGGCTTTCCTCCCGCTATTCAATGCCCAGATCTGGTCTTGGAATGTGCAGCACATTACAATCTAGAGCGGAAAACAATCTCAACGCCAAATGGCAAGTTACTGGCAACATTGACTCCAGAGTCAATTGGTGAAGCTTTCAGAATCCCTTCACATTATTCCATGACGTACAAGACCAGCAGCAGAGCTCAGGCAGTATATGAAGCAGGCCTCGCCAGGTGTGCTAATTTGATCAACAAGCAGTGGTTGTTGAAGCCTAGAGTGCACGCTTCCAAGATGCCCAAAACTCTCACAATCTTCGAGTTCAAGTAGGAGTATGTGGACCTGATAAAGATGCTGAGCAGAGTAATGGGATGCTCACATTCGGTGAACTTCGAGCCCTGGATGTTCTTCTACATAGGCGAGATCATGAATTCAAATACACTGATCAACTAGGCTAGATTGATCAGTCACTGCTTGCATGAACAATTGAAGAACCTAAAAGAGAAAAGGTCTCAGTCCTTTTTCATGAGCTCCTACCTGTTCTATATGCTTGCACGAAGGGGAGGATTCGATGGGCTGTCAGCAAGAGGAATCATGGGTTGCGGACCAGCTCAGTTAAAAGTGCATGAGTGTTATCCTCAGCTACATCTCTCCAATGTTAGCTCTTACAGGTTGGCGAATGACACCTTCACCATGTACCTAACATGACTTATGCAAAATAAGTTACACATGAGGTTGTCTCCACAAGCAAGTGCCTTGGTCCAGAGGTATGGCGCTGCGTTCCTGCAATTCCCCAAATTCACCTACATCAGGATGCAAGGGTTCTCCTTCCAGTCTTACAAATTGCCCAAATATCCATCATACAAGCTTGTATTGCTCAAGCTCATGAGGCAGTTAACTGCCTATGATCAGCTGCAGAAGAAGAAGAAGAAGAAGAAGCAATCTATTGAATTTCCAATTGTCTTGGGGGATTTCATGGAGATATGCCCAGGTTTGGAGGCCGCTGAAAGTGCAGCAAGGGAATTGGCGTTCTATCGCCTACCATTTTACACATCCAGGGCCCAATATGATCCTTACAACCAAATTAGAAAGGTTGCCGGAGTCAAATTCATACACAGATTTCACTTGGAGGATTACTGGGCAAGTGCCGAGGATGACCTTGAGGTCCAGAGAAGAATGCATTCCAGACTGCCCCTCGACACCATCAAAATAAGTGAAATTCATTAGGTACTGTGTCATAACCCCTCTTTGGACATGGGATTAAATAAAGATGATAATTAAAACATTTATTAATTAACATTTAATAATATTGGAAAATCGTCTCATTTATGAGACTTCACGATTTTCCTTTAATATATGATTATTAATATTTATTATTTGTTATGATTATTATTTATTATTATTGTTTTATTCTAATGTAACGTTCATATTTCAAATTATTATTATTATATTAACTATTAAATAAGTTTTACCATTAAAACATAAAATAGATATATTGAATATATTACACTGACCGTGTCAACTTAGTTCACTAATTAATATACATTGTATTATGTATATGAATCAACTATTATATGATTCGATTCTATGAGATAATTAATATGAATCGATTCTATGTAATGCTTAATATATATAAATTGGTTATTATATAAATCAGTTCTATGTTGATTAAATATGAATTGACTCTTTGTTAAAACGTGTTAACTTAGTCTTTTAGACGTGTTAATGCTTGACCATATTACAACATCCAAATCCTGGTCCATCATAGCCATATCGAGACATGCCATTCACAGTAAATAATCGCATATGAGTCACTCATAATTGTAAACAAAAGCTATCAAGGAATAATTGGAGAAATTAAGATGCGGTAATATTGGTAATGAGGTACTAAAGAAAACGATGACTTAATAAGAGTAGTAATATCGATATTCTTATATCCGTCACTCCCAGACTTGCTCATGTTCAGCAATCACATTATATTGAGCACCACATAAAATTGAAGGTATATCGAAGATTGATATATCCATATCTTCAATGATAGAACCAAACTTAACGGCGATAAGGAAAATCTTCTCTATTGCCGAATCATAGAATGAGAACGCAGATTCTAGGTATGATGAAAGTGAGGTGCCTTTACGTATTGGTGGCCAATTCCTTTGACCATAGTCTGAGATAACTTCTCAAGAGATTCTATAAAGAAAACGATGGAAAGACCACATGAAGATTATGTTTGAATAACCGACTGATAGTACAACTGAAGCAAATTCACTATGATCATGGGTCGATCCCCTATAAGAAGTATGAATAGAGCAATTGATACTTCCAAATACGATAAAGCATGAATATGTCATTTGAGAGTGTCGTGGATAATAATATGTATCAGAACTATGGTGCCGCCCAAATGCTCCACACTATCGATTACTATAACGAGAAGAATTAATAATTAAATCAAGACCTTCACTATTTCAGAAAGGACTATCGGGAACTAATCAATAATTAATTAGAAATTGTATTACCAAGAGGTGCGATTCTTTAAAGGTTAATATAATTTATCAAAGGATATGACTCTAGAGAAGAATCACACCTTTACAAACCAAGACGCAGATATAAAGACATGCGATTTGCTCACTATCATGATGGCTGATTAAAGATCCGATTAAGGGTTGAAGAATAAATAACCAATAGTTTATACATTTAGGTTAAGACCTTAACTAACCATCATCAATTAATAACTTATTTTCCTACTAAGGGATGCGATTAATATTCACAGAGAGCCACGATTAAGAGAAGGATGTGTTTGTTCCAAATCAAAGAGATGTAACTATTCAGGATTATAAGATATTAATAAGGAATCCATATTTATTAGAGAATCATCGACCATTTCTTATTTTTATTTATATCCTTGTTGGATCACTCAAGTGAGCAAGTGCCGTCGGCATAAACTGGTTGCATAGACATAAAATACAAAATCAGGAAGAGCGCCATTGTTGTAAGTTTACAAAGACACATCAGAAACAGCACTATATCGCTGTAAGTGATATCATACACATTTGCATATTCATAAAGACATATCAGGAGCAGCTGATCACCCATCGCTATAAGCGACATACATATATATATATATACTGATCAGAATATATTACAGCATACTTTCCATTGTCGAATCAGAGACGGCTACCAATCACATTGATTACACAAATCTGATTGCATAATACATATTGTTTAGCAGAAGCTTAGTTTGGTAATTAGGATCATCCTTGCACAATTGTCATCAATCATATTAGAGACCGCAGAGATAATCTTAACATTGATTGCATTTCTCTAAGTATGGATGTATAGATCAAAATCATCTTGCATATACCTAAGTGTTGAATCAGAGATAGCAGTGGAATTGTTCCCATATATCATATATCATCAGATTATAAATGATATCAATTGTATAACATAAGGCTAAATCTCTTAGAAGTGGTATCATAGACTATTATTCTTACTTGAATCATTATCATTTTAGACATTATTAGAGATTAAAGAAGTCTCTTGCAATTGACTTGCAATACAACTGTTCCCTAATTTCCTAAACATTAACATATGGGGACATTACATACTGGATCAGGTGAAGGAAGATTCAGATTTGACGCAACTCGAATTCGAGAAAGTAAAGGATCAACCCATCTAGTTGCCAGATTGGTCAAAGCCCGAGGTAGATGATCTGAACATCTTAGCTAGACCAGTGCTGAAATTCACTAAGCATTGGATTGACAGGCAGACAAGAAAGTTGGTGGAAGACAATGTCCATCTGACATACCAGCTAATGGGAAATCTGGATTCCCACAGTGAGGCAACTGAAAGTTCTTCACAGGTTCAAGCAGGAAGGGAAGCCCGAATGGACAAAGGAAAAAATGCCCCAAAGAGGCCAAGGGCAACAAAGATGAAGGATATCTAGCAGGAAATCCCACACGAGGTTCAACAGGAAGCCCAGCAAGAGGAACCTCCAAAAAAGAGAGCAAGGACAGGAAGGGAGCATTCACCAATTAGCTCCTCGAGCGTATGGGAAGTGGAGATGTTTCCACATCCCACAAGCCCACTTCCAGGGAACGTTCCAGCACCGGATATACTCAGCATCAATGCTTCATAAGGCCATCATCAACCAAGAAATCAGAGGCAAGAAAGTCCCCTGCACCAGGAACAAGTTCACCAAGATAGCTTCGCGGAGACTATCCTTGGTGAAATGGAAGAGCAATCTCAGGAACAGGTACATGCAGACAATCATAGCCATTCCATCCCCGCGCCTGATTGGTTTATAGGCAAATTGGGGAATGAAGCAGAAGGAGGAACCAATCCTGCTCAAGAGTTAGAAGAATTATTGAAGAGGATGGATCAACCACCGAAAAGGAAGGCTCCCCAAAAGTTTTCCAAGGTAGTCAAGGAAGAATCCAGATCCCGGACTTTGCACATCGCTGAACCTGCAGTGGATAAAGATAGGAGTGAGATTAGGCAGGAGCATTACGGCATCAGACAGGTTCATCTTGGCCATGCTTCCACCGGTCAAGTTGTGGGGGATTTTGAAGATTCCTCCTTAGCCATGAAGGAGAAGTTGCTGAAATCAAAGGCAAAATGTAAGTGGCTGAGGGAGGAAAATAGATTTCTATGCGAATACGTCAGGAGTTTCAAAAGACCCCTCAGGGAAGCAGGTCCTTCATCCACTCCTCCTCCCTTCCTTCCCAAGGATGTAGTTGATGATGCAGAACTTATTAGAGCAATGGCACAAAATTCACGGGAATGGGTAGAGGATGTCTACGCTAAGGCAGGAAAATTCATTGAGGATCTAGCTCAGCTTCATTCGAAGTTCGTGGCCCACCTAAGCAGATTAGAGACAGCAGAAGGACTATGGGAGGATGTAGATGTTTACCAAGACTTAACCATTTCCCGGCTCAGGGCTCTGACGAAGGCAAACTCTGGTGGACAGGAAAGTGATCCAAGAGAATGAAGCCTACGACTTTCCCCGATGGTTCTATGCCATCTGTTCAGGAAAGAACACCCTTGACAAATTCAGCATTGACTCTGTCACCTTGAAGGAGTCTATCAAAGGGATACAGGAAGAAATCCTTAGTGCCATGGAAGCTTTATTTTCAAGGAAACTCAGTGACAGAGGAATAACGATGAACTCCCTGAAATCCCAGTTGCACGATTTCTTCTTCGTCGGCTCATTCCCTACGGAACATTTTGCAAATGTTTCTTCATTCTCCGGTATGATGAAGAAAACACAGGAAGTCATGGTAGAGTGGGAAAGCTTCTTTTCCAAAAGCAAAGAAGAAATTGCCTTGATGGAATTCAACATTGAGAATGTGCCAAGTGTCTCCATTGGAGAACTAGAAGCTGTCGTCGATAGATTCATTGCATACGCCATTAATGAACGAGATAATGGTCGTCCATTTTTGGACGAAAGTCTTTTGACTGAATAGTTATGGCGTACTTATTGCTGAAGGAATATTGACTAGGCGTGGACCAGTCAATGCATGCCACCACCGGATAGGGAATCTTCTTGCATGTCGCCTTCTCATTATGGTTTTATGACAGATTCTTCATGCATGCCGCCGTCACTTGGAGAATGATGGGCATTTATGATGGTGTCAGTTATATTCTAGGCATGGTCAACATCATGAGGCATTTAATGTGCTGAGTGGGTGCTATTTTAGGCTCTTTTAATTAATTGTGCATGGGCATAATGGGTTATTAATTGCAGATTCCCACCTTGTTGCACCTTGAGTGGGGAATCTTTAGGGCAAACCCTAATTAGGGTTTTTGCATGTAATCATGGCTTGAGGCCTATATAAGGGGGTGACCCCCTCATTTGTAATCAGGAGAGACTATCGTCAAAGATTGTTGCTAAGAGTTTTTGAAGCAAAAACTTAATATATTGTTCAATTGTTGGTGTGTTCTTGTGTTGTTTTGGAGCTCGCATGGTCTCATTCTCTTCATAGATTAGATTTGTTTTCGTTATGTTAGACGAACTGGATCTGATAGGGTCGCTTGTTGCAAAATTCGTGCTCATACTTTTGGTGTGTAGTTGATTGTTGAATACCGTGTAAAGTTAGCTTGAGCCTCCGTTATATGTGTATGTTTAACTTCGATTATCAGGAGAGATTGTTCGACTTGATGGTTTCTCTTGATGATTTGAAAATCTTTAACACACCCCCTGAAGATTGCACTGCCTTCATGTAGTTGTGCATTGCTGGCAAAGCGAAGCGTGGTTGGATTTTGCGCAAGTTATCCCGTCTCCTTGTTCATAGGATTAGATTACTTTTAGTCTAGTTTTTCTCTACCCTATTCCTATTTACTTTCCGCAATTTCAAAATCCGAAAGATCCAAAACTAGAGCTTTTATTGCAAATCATCCGTATAAAAAATCTTTGAGCTTGCATAAGTTTCATCAACATACATAAGGCCCCTTGGGTTATCAGCAAACCCATCAAACAACTGAGTCACATCCACGCACTGAAGGAACCTTGGGAATTAGCCGTTTGAACTTTAAGTAATCCTAGCATACGGACTAATCTTGATCAAGAGAGGATAAGGTGACCGTTGGTGACTTTATTTTGTGTTAGACGAGGTCATAAAAAACACGTCAACAAGCCCCTTGCTAATAATTGTATTCTTTTTAATCTTGGCCGACAATGTGTTTAGAGTACGAAACCCCTCTGGAAATTATTTTGCAGTTGAGGATGAAAACTCTCGATCTGCTGGAATGATGTCTGCAATCTTCATTGAACGATATAGTGCAATTTGTTGTCATTTGAAGCGCCTATGGTATGCTGCTCCAACTGGGTGAATTACCTCCATTCATTAAACATTTTCCTAGTGTGATCTATTCAGATTTTATGCAAAATTCATTGTGTTTAATTTCGGCGAAATTACTTTTGAAAGGTGAAATCAAGAATTATTTAGTCACAGCATTTATTATCAGTTCATGGATTGTTCGTGATTAACTATTTGCTATAGTCTATGCTGCAAATACTCTTCTGAATTTGTGAGTTTGGTTTGGTTAGAAATTTAATATGGGCTACACTGTTTGATTTTCTCGTTGCTGCAATTAAACTTTATTTGTGGACTGTGCATTCCTTTTGTGCTTCCATCTACACTAAAAAATTGGGGGTCCATAAAGTATTATTGCTGTTTGGGATTTTTTATTGACAAATCGCCTAACCCAGCAACTTTACATTACTTGTTTGAATTAAATTAAATTGGTGAAGTGGTCATGTGTTTCTGGCTCACCATCCTTGACATTATTCGCAAGTCTAGATAAAACTGGGAATCATCTATTGGCTGAGTGGTTGGTGAGACCAATTACAAGGAATCTCTGTGATGTCCCCATCAAATCCCAATCCACACAATCATTCTAAGATTAGTTGCTATAAGCATTACCTGCTGAGATCAATTTGTAAATAAGATTCGAAGAGAGATCAAACAATCTTTACAATCATTATATCAACCATCTCCAAATCGGTGATCCTGCAGATTAATGTCCAATCATGAACCAGTCAAAAAGAGGATAAGGAAGATGATTCCAGCCATCGGAGTTGTAATAACAAGTCTCCAATGTATACATACTTCCACTATCTCAAAGGATAATAAATAAAGCAGCCTTAAGGAGCATAACGATAAAAGCGACTATCGTTCAGACAACGATTAAGGACAAGCAATATTATTGACCAAGGCGGCAGTAATTTTGAATGGCACAGAAGGAGAAAACTATACCAAAGACGAATGCCACCTTGAAGCATAGGTATCAAACCAAATGATTCACTACTCAGTTACGTGAAAGGATGGTCGGTACATACTTAGTCAACATAAGTCAATATAATTACAGGATGCATTTTCCATAGCCAAATTACTTATGAGGAGGCAAGACAACAATCAATTGGAGAGTAATAAAGAAATGTTTAGAGGGATCTGATAAAGGATAACCGACTATCATCAACTGATGTTAATGAAGGGATGTGATTAAGTCTAATTGGTAATCATAATGACAATAGAAAGGTGCAGTAATAATGAATGCTCATCCTTTGATAGCATGACTTATCATCCCTCTTCCAAGATATAATAAGGCACTTCAGGAGACGAGGTGGAATTTTGTATTTCTTATTCAATCCAGTTTGGATCGCTCCTTTAGAGCAATTGCCGAATGCACAATATCGGTTGCATGAGGAATAAATTGCCCATTAGAGAAGGCACCAGACTTTGCATATATTTATTGTCAAATCTGGAACAGCAGTCCATCATCATGTGCAAGCAATTATCTTCATATCAGAAGCAGCACTTTCAGACCTGTGGATATTATTGACTATATCAGACATAGCAGTAGGAGCAACAAGCTAATTGCATAGTTCATCATCATATTTGGTAAAGCAATTGAAGCAAGTTGCAGATTGGAAGACTACCAACAGCATACTTCCCAAAGATCAAATCAGAGACAGCTATCTATCCAGTCTACATCCCATTTCATTATAGGTGAAAGGGAAAGTTTATAAGACATTTCATTCACTTAGCATTCATACATATTGCCTATTGAAAGTGTCAATATACTATTTATTATATTCATGCTATTGATTATATAATTCATAATATAAATTTGATATTATAATCTATAGTAAGTTTAAGAAATTGAAGTAATGGTCTCTTAATAACAAATTATCCTAGAAGGGACATTACAAGTGCTATCAAAGCATTAGATTTGGTGGTTATATTGCATTGTTCCTAAAAAGAGACATTACAACCTCCTTGTTACTTGACCTATGCTCTACCCTGGTTAGTTTACTGCAGGCCACTGATTGATCAATTAATTTAAGTTTAGAGATTGAGTTGAATCTGGATGTTGTTCACTGTTATAGGGAACTATGTGATATCCCCATCTTAGAAAAGCTAACCTTTACCAAGTATATGTTCTGGGGTGGCAGTCCCGAATCTCTAGGTAGTTATAGTAGGAATAAAGATTGGAAACCATGAAGTCTTATAAATAAGATGGTTTCCTCATTATTAGTCTTCTTATCCACTTTAGAACATAATAAAATCAAGAAGAATGATAGAACGACAACATCAAACTCCTCAGTAAACGTAAGTATCCAGACGCCTTGATCAGAACAGTCAATGATGTAGAAGTCGGTATAATTATTCGATTAATCAAAAGTATATGTGGCGGTGACACAATCTATGAAGGATGACAGCAATCACCTTGTGAAGAGTTGAAATATTCAGCGATGTTTATATCTTCATCTACAATATAAAATGTCCATATTCAAGCCTATGTTAAACATAAACTAATATCCTTATTAGCGATTAGTAATTATGAATGGGTGTGTTGACTATTGTACACAAACCCGATATGGATTGATACAGTGATTGGAAGTATTATGGAATGATGCGATTAAGAAGAGACATGAGTCATGTCCTTTACACATGACTCCGCATCCCAAGCACAAGATATAAGAAGGCAGTTCTATCATTCAATTCAGGCATCATGGAGTTTGTATTTTCTTCTTTATAATCCAGTTCGGATTGCTCTAAGGAGCAGATTGCCATTAAGGCACATTGAAGCTGCATAAAAGATAAAGGCAGAAATCAGGAAAGGCAACCAGACTTTGCATATATTTATTGTCATATCTGGAACAGCAGTCCATTGTGTGCAAGCAATTATCTTCATATCAGAAGCAGCATCTTCAGACCTGCTGATCTTATTGACTATATCAGACACAGCAGCAGGAGCAACAAGTTCATTGCATAGTCCATCATCATCATAATTGGGAAATCTATTGAAGCAAGTTGCAGATTGGAAGGTTATAAACAGCATATACTTCAGAGGACAGATCAGAGATAGCTTCCTATCCAATCGATATCCCTCATCAATATTGGTGAAAGGGAAAGTTTAAGGACATACTATTCACTTGGCCTTCATATATTGTATCGATTAGATAGAGCAAGTGACATTGAAAGAATCAATATCTATATATATTTGTGTCCATACTATTGATTATATAATTCATAATCTAAATCTGATATTATAGTCTAATAAGTTTAAAGATTGTGATATTGCTATCAAGATTCAACTATGTAGTTTTCGAGCCAAACTCATTGACCCATGATTCATGAGTAGTGGTTCACAAGAACCCATCTCCCATGAGAATGAATGGTACACTTAGCACTCATCACATCTAGGTGATGCTCACAAAGGTGAAGCATTGGGACTTCCCGAGAGGTCACCCATCCCAGTACTACTCCAACTCAAGCATGCTGAACCATGGAGTTTCCTCCAAGGTTAAGACCACTCAGCTTGCAACCCCATTTGCAAAACCTTCAGCAAGTGTTGTGCCTTATGAACCATTCATCATAGAGCTCCTTATGAATGATTCATAAGGCACAACACTTGCTGAAGATTTTGCAAATGGGGTTGCAAGCTGAGTGGTCTTAAGTTTGGAGGAAACTCCATGGTTAAGCATGCTTGAGTTAGAGTAGTACTGGGATGGGTGACCTCCCAGGAAGTTGTAATATTCCCCTTAAATTTCCTTTTTGTTTTTAGCAATAAGAGTTACAAGCAAACACCATAACCTGTTAAGGTTAGAGAAATAATCCAAACTACTGAAAGGGAACCCTTCCACCTTTTATTCACCAAGAGCCCAATCTGGGAGCGTGAGAGCATACGGTGTTTCGGGGATTGTTAGCACCATAAATCAAACTGAAATTGCAATGCACAGGCGGCAAGCCAGCCCCTTCTGCTTATCCAGCAAGATAGAAACTGAACTCTTGGCGGTAAACCGGCCAAGGGAAATAACAAGAAACTGAAACTCAATCACTCTACAGCGTATTTCAGCGAGAGGACAATTACCTAAAACTTATCACTCGACCACTTATTCAGTGGGAGGACTGAGTACATAAACTGAATTACAAAGCAAGAAGGTGGCTAAGCCAGCCTCTTCCACTTATGCAGTGGGAATTACAAATAAGAACAGCAAGAATGATTGATTAGTACTACTGAAACAATCTTACAAAATAGAGATATGAGTTAAGATAAGAAGCTTAATGTTGATCTCAAACAATCCACTATCAAAATCACACCACACTTGAACACTACTGCTGTTCTAATTCTGCAAGCTAGAAAACACACTATCCAGCAACTACTGGAAACACCAAAACACTCATAACTTTCTCAAAACTAACCGGAATCACACCAAATAAAATGCAAATAACTAATATAACATAGGCAACCAATCCAATACCTCAAACTCGCAACTTGGAAGCCTCGAATGTGTTGCACGTATCCCAAGGTAAGTCTGAAAATGGTGCTACAGCAGCAAACTTCAATTTGCAACCAAAAATTGTGGTGACCACCAAAAGCCACGCCAAGATAGGAGAATGATTGTCTTCCCAATACGCTTTCAAAGAGCCGAACCCAGAACAATGCAATCACTTGGTCAAGAGGTATGAGAAAAATATGGTTTCAGCAACTCCACGACCAGCAACAAGGAAACACTCCAAAATCTACACAAAACTCTCCACAATTTGCAGAACACTCACGGACAGCACTGGAATTACAGGAACATAGCTAGGTACTATCTTCCAAGCGCAAAACTGAGACTTAGCTAGGAAACCACACTTCGAAGCTCAGATTTTCAATCGCCAAACCAGCAGCATAACAATGCAATTTCATAAGATACCAAAATGAGAGCCCAAGGCTCTTATTTATAACTTCTTGCTCCACCAAATTCAAATGCAAATGCACACAAATACACCCAAATTACATGTCCTCCAAGGCGCCCAACACATTTGAATTTAATTAATCATGTCCCCTCAAAATGGCGTCCACTTATTCCCAACTCCCTAGGCAAAGTTCGAACTTTTTCTAGGTGAACAACTTGCACTATTAAAACAATATAAACATGACATGTTTAATCACTCTCAATGCCACCTGACTAAGGGAAAAAATAATATTAGTAGCATATATTTATCCTTTTCCCTAAGTCACCCAAAACACAATTAATCAGTAATAAAATAATTAAATATTAAACCTTAGGATAAGGAAATAATATTTAATTCAATTAATTATAACTCCGGTACTGATTAACATCAAAATCAAGGATGAAGATATGTGATGAAGACCACAGAACTGTGCTGAATAAGGACCCTGTCCGAGACTGCTAAAAATAGAAGCGCTCAATACTGCCACTTACTGAAAGTAGTAAGTCATGAAATACTTCTCCGAAAATCATGATCTTCGCACCCAGAGGAAGAGCTTGGAAAGCTCACTAAGATAGCATCATCCAAACAGCCAAACCCTAACTTACTAAAAATAGTAAGTTCTCACTTCACCAAAGAATCCAATGTATGTTATGCTACCCTGGAGCTCATGAAAAACCCAAAAGGAAACCATAGACAGAACTGAAGAATTCCCTCCTGATAAGCCCTAAAAAACTCAAGCAAAACTCCACAAAAGTTGGAAACCCTAATTCTCCTTTCCAAATAGTCTACGGGTCTCCGGAATAGGCCAATGGACCACTGAACTAATCACTGCGGAGAAGGGAACATTACAGAAGTCCCAATGCTTCACCTCTGTGAGCATCACCTAGATGCAATGAGTGCTAAGTGTACCATCCATTCTCATGAAAGATGGGTTCTCATGAACCACTACTCATGAATCATGGGTCAATGAGTTTCACTCGAAAACTACACAATTGAATATTAATAATTTAATAGCAAAATCACGATTCGACTTGCTGTGGAAAAATATCTCCTACTTATCAAGTTTAAAGATTTTAAGTAATTGTCTCTTACTAGCCAATAATCCTAGAAGGGACATTACAAGTGGTATCAGAGCATTGCATTTTGGGGTCATATTGCATTGTTCCTAAAACAAGACATTAAAAGTGGTATCAGAGCATTGCATTTTGGGGTCATATTGCATTGTTCCTAAAACAAGACATTACAAGTGGTATCAAAGCTTATAATCATGCCAGCCTGTGGGAAGAACATTCCTAATGAGCAGAAGATGAAGATCATTTGAAGATTGATACAAACTATGACACAATATAGCAGCACTCAAGAAAAATTAAATCAATTGTTGAGTAAGCTAACACCAGTGTACAATAATGGCAACAAAGAAGACAATAGAAATAAATTCATTCAAACCCCAACTAAATACGTGTCCACAACAAATTCATTAACGTCGACATTTCCATCCAGAGCCAAACATCAAAGCAATGGACCAACAATGAGGGATCTGCATGAGCAAATTAGACAAGATTGGGAAAAAAGCAGATTACTTCATGACATGACCCTAGAAGACTACATAGAGCTAAGGGTTAAGTATTCACCTAAGGAGTGAAGGAGTCATCACTTGGACCTAAGAAGGGAAAATGGGAAGCATGAACACTTTAACGAACAAAAGATGAATAATTGCAATTCAAAAATGGCATCAAGAGTTTCACAACAAGTACCATTAGAAACTTTGAGGGTCATTACACCAAGGGAAGAAAGTGTAGGAAGTTGGACAGCTGAAAGTTGTGAAACCTTAGAAGAGGCTAAAGCAATAGATGATCATCAAGCGTCACAAGAAGTTGTTGATTCTTCATGTGACTCCTCTATCACGAATAAATTGAATATTGGGATTCATGAAGTTCACAAGGTTACACTTATTCCATTCAAAAGATCATTTGTTGAGGATAACCTGTCCTATCAATTCAAAAGGCGGAAAGGCGTTCATGACACTTTTCTACATCCTAATGAGTACATGGCATCCGCTACCAAGTCAAGAATTATAGAAGAGACCTCACCAACAAGAAGACAAGGCGTGGCAACTAAAAACTTCATGGAACATGGTGACAACAAAAGAGACGATGATGACTTGAAAGGTTATCCGAAGAAACTAGATAAAGGAAGGTTGGAAGAAGATAAGTTTGGGTTTAGAAGCAAAGACAATCTTCAACTTATTCATAACCATTTGTTTGAAGCTGAAGAGGACAAAAATATTTTAGACAGTTCTTAATTTAAACCCTAAGCTAGACTGTCTTACAAGTACAAAAAGAACAAGAACACTTCATGTAGCAAGAGACTCAAGGAAATAGAATGCACTTTGAATGTACATGAATGGTTATCATGTGTTAATATTGCAGCAAGGAGCAAACTTGATAAGAGATGGTGCTCGAAAGGACAAGATTGCGAAATAATTTCATGTCAAAGTGCAGCTCAAAGGACACAAAGTAGTTGCACTCTTTGATACTTGTCCTCAAATGAATCTAATTTCTTAATGTTTTGTATAAAAGCTTGGTTTGCAAATAATGAATAAGACAAACTGTATTCATTGGGTTGGCTAGAACAAGGTGTTGAAATTTCAATCAACACTGTCCAGATTTCATTCACCACTTTGTCCTATCAATTTTAGATTTGCCATTGACTTCCAAGATGAGTACTTGCTGATGTTATATCTTTGGGCGTTTGTGGGATTGTATTTGGAAGCCCCTACCTCTATGACAAGGGTCCAATATTTCATACAAGGTTGAACAAATATCAGTTGATTTAAGATGGAGAAGAAGTCAGAACAAATCATGAGTGGAAATCCAATGTTTTCATGATAAGTGTAGCCCAGGCTAGACATGTTAGCAACCCATGATAAATTGCTTCTAATTATGTCTACAAGTTGTTGAGAAGACTAAAAGAAAAACTTATTTAGATATCCTGCCATTTGATAAGATCGAAACTAAAAAAAACTCCTGCTTCACTTGCTGAATGTGGGAAAGCTCCATCAAAGAGCATCACTCACACAACATTACAAGGACAATTATGGCCTCAACTTGATCTTTGCCATCTAGTGTTAGTACACCACAGATGGCAATACCAGTCTAGAAAAGCTATTCATGGGATAATGTTCTTTGTTAAAGAGATAAAGAATTTTTCGATATCCAAAAGGTGCTTTTTCGATATCCAAAAGGTGCAATCACACTTTGCAAAATGCTGGAAGCTTGGGTAATAAGCATGTATCCTTTTAAAATTTACTGCAAACAATCAAATAAGAGAGAAAGGAGAGAGACTAACTGTTTCCTTGGTACAATAGGACCTCCTTCTAGTAACTAGGCAGAGTATAATTGGAAAAAAAGGAAAGGACAAATTTTACCATCTGATTTGCTGTAATAGGAAGGTTGCACATTGGATTGCCCACAAATCCTTTTACAAGGCCTTCACCAGAAGCAATTGTAGTAATCTGGCCCAAAGGTCCGTCCCCTGCAAATTGCACCTAAGCATCAAAGAAGACCAGTCATGGTTCCATAGAAAAAAGAATTTGTTGTCAGCATACTGCAGATGCAACTGCTGTCTAATCCTGTTAGAGACAGTAACTTGTCTACTACTTTAAGTAAAAGCCAAGTATTTCTCCTGAAACATCAACAAAAAGTAACAATATTCAGAGACAATGGATGGATCCTATAAATACTTGTACAGTTTCAGCATCATCTTTTAAAGCTCCAAGTAAGAGTGTTCCAATTAGCGCACGACCTAATGCAGCTGCGGCCTGTGTAGCAAAGCATACAACTACATAAATTCAACCATGGGAGTTACTGCAGTGAGCCATAAAAGGATATATTCAACATTCCACAAGATTTAGATACAAGATAATCCTTCCAAAAATTATTGAGACTCGAATAATCCTCTAGTTTAAATTGAAGAAAAACAACCTGTTAGGTTTAGTCCAAAAGGAATATGTGGAAACAAACAAGTCCCAAACATTATCATAAAAGCAAGAGGAGTATGTAGTATATGGAATGGAAACCGAATACAAACAACCAAACCAAAGAGAATATATCCACAATCAACCAATAGCAACTCACATATAAGAATTCAAAATTAACACTCATTCACATTGTTAGCATTTTGTTTTTGTAGCGTCCTAAAATTGCGACACTTGCAATTTCGACTGCATTTGGGTCTTCACGATGGCGGCGCAACGTTGAACCTGAATGGAGACCCCGAAACCTGTTTACAACACCAAAAACTGCATTTTTCTGCACCCTGGCCTGATCCCTCCTTGCACCCTGCTGTCCCGGGAGGTGGGACCATGGCGCACAGCGCCCTGGTCCCTGGCCCTATTTTGGGCCCGGTCTCTTTCGGGCATCGGGTCTTTAAGTTTGCAATTCGGGAAATAATGTTTCCTGGTCGACCTAAGGTCGGAAAAATCAGTCTATCAGCCCTAATTGACAAGTATATAAACTACATTTCCCCTCCCATTTGAAGGAGGTAAAAGAAAGAGGAAGAAAATGAGCAAGAACAAGACGCGGAAGCGATATTCAAACATTCAAGCATTCAAGCATTCAAGCATTCCTTCAAGCAATTGAGCATTCTAAGTCTCCATTCAAGGCTAGGTGTTGCATTCAAGACAAGGATTCAACCATTGAAGAAGAGATCACTTACAACATACAAAATACAACATTCATTACACCTTCGCATGTAAGAATACAAACATTCTTACAACAAGGTATCAGTACTTGTTTACATTACAAACATTTACATTTACAACATTCTCATTTCTTGGTTAATTCCAAAACCGGGGTTTGACCTAAAGGCAAACCCCTCATCCCTAACCCCCCAATCGTCCTCTCTTTTCTGTGTAGGTTGCAAGTACGCGGCTGTAATTGAAGATCTGGAATCCATGTGCAGAGACGAACAAATCCCCCTTCGTTTCGCGGATTTTTCGGAGGACCGTGTGCACGCCGGTCGCCATCGTCTCGTCAACTTTCGCTCAAATTTGCAGAACAGCACCATCTCGACATTTTACTGCTAATTCCAGGTCCGCAGCTTCATCCCATATCCCTATCTCTGTTTATAAGCGAATCTTTCCTACTTTACATGCATTCCTAGTTCAATCTTTCTATCTACATTCTTTACAAAAGAGGGTATCCTTGATGTCACAACCCTTGAAACTCATTTAGAATCCAATCTTGCATTGTGTGGGATTGGATCTTGTGGGTTTCAACCCCTCTTTTGAATGTAAAGTCTCTCCTAAGTGAAAACCATCAACCCTAGTGACTCTCCCTTCTCTCTCCTTGGAGATTGGGGAGGGGAGAACAACTAGGGTTCGATTTTTCCACTTTACAGTTTTGTGCTTTTGCAACAACACAAATTGGAAGGGGAAGCTCCCTTATAATAGGAAACTAAACTAAAATCCTAGAACACTAGACTACAGAGATGAATTACAGCTTTTCACAATATGCAAAAATTATTCTCTTGATTTTCAGCATGCAGTACAAACACACTAAAATTACCCCATCTTTTGGATTTTGTTAGAATTTCAATTTCTCTTTTGCAAGACAACACAAAACTGAGCTGCACACAAGGAAACGCTCTTCAAATTAACAAAGAAAGCTCCTTGAGATCCAAAACAACTCCTAAACCTAAAGCTATGAACAAGAATTAACAATTATGCACACAATATAAGATTCTCAATGGGGTTTTGCATTTAAAGAAATAATTGAAAGAAAACTTAAAATATCTTCTCAATCTTGGAAGCTGAGCACAAGACTCGAAAGGCACTTATCTCACAAACAAGGTTTTTTTATAAAAGACTTGCAACCAAAAAAAGTAACTAAAAGATAAATGCTTCCTACTAGCTGAATGCAGAGACCAATAGATTCACATCAGGAGAGAGTATTAAATAAAGCTAACACTAACAATGAAATCAGAGTGCAAGATTTAGGAAATAAGGCCCCTCAGAAGTGCACAAGTTACTTGCAAAGACAAAAGACAAGCGTTAATACAAAGCTTAGCACAACACTTTAATAATCCACTGAAAAAAACCTTACACAAAAACACAACTTAGATCAACTACTTGACTGACAATCTCTACAACATAGGCTTGACTTCCACTAGCATTAAGAGTTTATATGCTCAAGCACTTATTTATAATTTTACAAAAAAGAGATTTTAGAAAATTAAAATATTAAGTAAATATCCCAAAAGGACTGCTTTAAAACAAACCTATCCTTATCTGTTGGAAAAGTGGAAAGAAAACGATTTTAAAGAAAACTAATTTTGAGAGAACTAATAAATACTCAAGGCCTAAAATAGGCTCATATCCACTGCCTGATAACAGGATGCAAAGAATAGCCTATACCAAATATGTGTCCACTGCTAAAAATAGAAATTTATACTTAGTAACCTTTATAATATTTATACAAATTCGGCACTGAAACTGGTGAGTTCTCTAGAGAATCCTGAAGTATGGCAGATCTTCTTAAGAGAACTGAAACCTACCAACTCCTAGGACATGCACTAAAATTTGATGAATCCTCTAAAGAATTCACAAAACCCTAACAATGATAGTGAACCCACTGACAAACATCTAAACCCTAGCATGATTTTTTTTAACACAAAACCACAACCTAAGATTTCACAAGGTAAAAAACTTGAAGTTCACTCCCTAGCAGTAAGAAACAAATATTGAAACTTCAACAAGGACTTGGTCATGTCTAGCAACAAGGACATGAAAACAGTCAAAAAATTCTATGATGAATAATGCCTGAAGAATTGCAGATTTTGCTCTGGAAACCCTAGATCTTGTTCTTGAAACTCACCTCACATCAATACCTCAATAGCTGCCAAAAATATGCTTAAAATCTATACAACATTCATGGAAACAAAGGTATTAGTTGAGTTGAATAGGCAGCTCTCATTAAAGATCTTTTAACATATGACTGGAACATGTTTTTGCTGCCACAAATAAGTTGAACAGTCCTGCCAACCTGCCATGGGTGCTGCCTTTCTAGACGTCATGCTCCATTTGAATTGAAGATGCCAAAACCTTGCTGCCATAGGCAACTGAAATCCATCAATATACCAGCACAATAGAAGACAAAAAGACCTGTTTCTACCATTAATGACAGAGATCAACTTATGTGTAAGGTTTGAAAGGATAGCAGCCTTCACAAATAGGAGCTGTTGGTGCACCACACTTTTATGTTTTTAATGCTGTTCAAAGGGAAGTGCATATCACTTAATTGATTGTCATCTTCTGTTGTTTGACCGAAGGAAACTAGTGGCTTAGCCACTCAGCAAGTGTGCCCTGTTTTAATTCTCTTTTTCCTTTTATTTTAGTGTAGTGTCCCTACCAAAATATTTCAACACACTTGCAATTGTTTTCAATTTTTGCACACAAACATTTCATCAAGCAATTGGTGTTTCTTAGGAATCTGATTAATAACAGCTGCAGCTACTTATTTTCATCATAGACATTTTGACAAACCAAAGTACCCAGACTCGGACTCAGCTCGGACTCGGCAAGGCCGACTCGACACGTGACTCAGCTATGACTCAGCAACGACTCGGCAATGACTCGGCAAAATAAAAAAACCCTTGAAATTAAGAGATTTTTAACAATTTAAAACTTGTTTCATGCACCCATTATTGAATAAAGCCTAATTATAATGTGTGCTAGCTTGTTATGCCATGAAAGGCATGCTGGTAGAGTATCTACTTGTTTGGGGCTTCTGCTAAGTATTTTCTTTGGCCAAATTGAAATTTTGGGAGCACCAACATGAGACATCATGAACATCTTCACTTGGAAACTATAAGGAATGCTTGTGTATGGTAGCATTAAATAGTGTGCTTTTTGAACTTAGGTTTTACCTTGGGACTATAGTTGACCTTGGTCTTTCTTGGACCTCTTAGTTTTTAGGCTATATATATGTTGGATGGAAGGGGGAATTGTAAGGCCAGAAGGGTTTGAAAATATGCTCCTTAGAGACATGTCCCTTGCCAAAAATAACCTTGTGCCCCATGGGGGGATTTTTTGGGATGTGGGGACAGGTAGGAAATGTCCCCAAATCACCCCCTTTTTTCAAAATTTTAAGAAACATCCCTGTTGTGAGGTACTCACACATCACCCCATTGCAAATGAAGACCCCCACTTTTTGCTTTCTAAGGTTAGCTCTTTTAGTTTTGTTGTTGGTCGTTTTAGTGTCTTAGCCCTTGCATTGAAGGGATTGAGTTTCTCAAAGGTCATCAAATCAAGTGGATCTCCTCAAGGTGGAGTGAAGGAGGTTAGGTCAGTTGAGTGATTAGGGGTTATTTAGATCATTCCTAGGGTTTTTGTGTACTATCTGGTCACGCTTCAAGTTGCTAAATCAAACCTTGGTTGAATGCATAGTGTCCTCCTAGGTCCTGTCCCTTACATCAAGGTCAGAGTGAACTCGCCTTAAGAGTCTGGAATGTCATCCTGATCCTGAAATGGCCTGAAATTTGACTGTCTGGAAATTTGAAGGATACTCCTAAAACTAGATTTTGCATTATAACTCATGGATGTCCGAAACCACTCTCAAACATCCTGACAATATATATGGAATATAACTTAAAGTATAAGAAAGAGAAAAGACATAAGGAAATGTCACTTATACTTAAATGTTATATTCCATATATGAATCTTGACGGAGAGACTAACTTGTCAAACAAGTCAAAACATTGACCTGTCGTGGCCAAGTCTTGGATCTTGTACTCGGCGAGTTTTGCCATAACTCGCTTGACTCGCGAGTCAGGCGAGTTATGGTCAAAACTCACCGAGTCTGAGTCCCGAGTCAGCAAAACTCGCCGAGCTTGGCTCGACTCGCCTGACTTGCGGCGAGTTTGGGAACTCTATGACAAACAATTCCACTAGCAATGATTTACTCAAATCTCAGGTTATAATATAGAAAAAACTTACCAATATCACCAAGTAAATATATATCAAATTTCCACTACTGATACAAAATAGAATGCTAATATAAATACTAAATATAAGATATACATATATAGATTGGGAATTTAATTCTGGTCTCAAACTGAGCTGCTAGTAAAAACCCAAAAAACAAAGATAATTTCTTATTCAATATTAAAGACAACTCCAAATATTCATAGTAGCCCCCATAACCAGTACGACACCTCAAGAAGAAGAATAAAGGTTGTTATCAACAATGAAAGAGGGATTTTATTCCCCAAACAAGTGTACAACAGCCTAAATTAATTCTTCAAATGCTGCGCCCAATTGCTAGCCAATGCAAAGGCTGTGGCTGAGCGTGATGAAGGTTAAGGTTAATAAGCCTTCAATATCATGAATCGCCTCCCACAAATCATATTTGATGCCTTTCTTGAATGGTATGCTCACTTCCAAGGAAATTCAAATTGGTACAACTGGGTTTTGGACTCCCAACAATTAAAATATCAATTGTTTATATTACTTCAAAATGTCACCATCATTTCTATAAAATATCTTCAAAAAACTCAAATCTTTAATTTTTTTCCCAACACAAATTCTAGATATTATCTGAAATCTGAAAGTTACAGTATTCCACGAAATTTCCAAAGAAATATGAGATGATAAGCATTTCTGTGAACCTTGCCTGAATTCACCTTAGATATTGGCTAGGAAGAAATCCTTCTCTGAAACCAATGTTCCCTTGGGGTTTTCAGCCTAGGGTTTGAACTTGAGCAAAATACCCAAACTCCACAATAGATGATGAGATTGTCCAAAGATGTGTAATCCAACTTCATTGTTTCTAAGGCCTTTTTAACTCTTTGCAACTCTGCAAGAGTGGCTCCTCCTTCAATGTCTCCCTTTCTCTCCTTAATTTGGGCCTTCCAAATGAGGTCTTCGATAATCTATGTGTCCCATCAGCTCATGACAAGACTTGAACCACTTCATCATCTATGATTAGTAACTGATTCTTCAATTCCCTGCAATTCTTTAGGCCTTGGATCCAAATAAGCAAAGTCACTTGGCTCATCCACAATGAGGTCTCATGTGTTTTGTCTTCAATTTCTTAATAGACTTCACTTTTAAATTGTTCTAAATCAACAAAATTTGAGCTAGAACCCAAATCAGCTCTCTCATCATTACACAAATCTGTATACTTTATTTTATTTTTCTCATCATGTATCAGTTCCTATTTTTCCAAAGTTTTCTTAGTCTCGCCTCCTAAGGCACCCAATGCTCACCAATAAATGATCCACCCTTCGTCATGTATTCCATCTGTTCTTTACTTTTGAGGAATTTGTTAATAGTCATAACAAATTCTAATTTAAACCCTAACACGAAGAGGAGTTTGCACTTCACCATATATCACATATTGCACTTCAAAGTTGTGATTTCCTTTTATATTTTTTCTTCCAAGCACATAATGGCCTATACTTTTACATATTTGATTTTGGCTACCTCCTCTAGAGTAGTCTATGTCAGCTTTAGCTGCCTTGAGTCAACCTGAACCAAGAAGAGCATGGTAGGCTGGTTTGTGCAATGCATCAACAACAAAATCAATTTGGGTGGCAATAATTACCTTTCAAGCATCACTAACACCCTAAGTATCCCTACTAACTCGCTTCTGCTCTTTCAAAAATTTGATAGTTATAGAGTGGGATTACCAAACCTTTGCCAACTCTCCACTAGGACAACATTTATGCCAAAAAATCTGTCAAGATAAATATGTCAACGCCTTCCTGTTGACGTGTATTTTGTACACCATCATACACAGAATAAAATACCCATAGGCATCTTATCCTCTCTTGAATAAAGTCGCTAACTGCTGAAGATTTCGCAAGAAGGATCAGTTAGGATGACTCCAATGTTCTTGTAAGTAGGGTCTCTACGTGTGGATAAGCACCAGTGGTCGTTGTGATTGCTGTGTCATCAAGGGGCCTTACGTTGCCGAAGATTTTGCTAAACTAAACAAAACAAGCTTTTCAAAAAAATATCAAAAGGATAGGGTTGCAAGAGGTCTAATCTAGTCTAACCCTAAAAATGACTTCATGTGGACAAGACTTGGCAAGATTCTACCAACTTCAATTTTGCCATAAATTAACAACTTAATTGAAATTGATGCGATCTTCTAAGGTAACAAATGATTTTCAACACATCAAAGATCAAAGACACTACCACGAAGGTACATATCCAAGATACAACAATGATTGAAGGTTTGAGTGATTCCAATATCTCCAGTCGACCACGCAAGGCGTTCCTACAATCAGCAAGAAGCTAGTGGTTTGGAAAGCGGATCCTACCAAAGATCAAGTCCAACACTTCGTCCTTCGAACTAACACACTACTTTGATTGAGAATGTTTCAAGAAAAAAATGAACAACCATGAAGATAACCAAGAGAATTGCAACAAAACACCATAACTTCAATATTTCATTAATTCCAAAGTCATCATGTACAACAATTGTTTGAATCCCTTCCTCAAAACTCAATCTTGCTACAAAAGTAAATTGCTTCTAAACTCTAATCTCTCTAATACATCAATAATCTAATCTTCTTCTCCCATCTAATTATGAAAATGAAATGAAATGAGGGTATAAATAGCATCCTCAATTACAATGAATGGTCCAAATCAGAAGCAGATCAATGGTCAAGATTATGACACCTAAACCCTAATTAGGGTTTCATTACAAAAGTTCCCCTTTTATTGCACAACATTAAATGCATAGCCAATTATTAAATTTGGCACGAAAATCTAGGAGACATAGACCAATGACAATTAAGGTGCCATGTCATCTATAACAACCTCTCATCTAGAATCTTATTCCCTTTCCTATGCTCCTTTTTAGCATATGCAATGAATCTTGATACGATTCCCTCGATCTCAGCAATTGGAATCTCGGGAAGATTCTTCATTCTTTCTTCTAAGTGGATGACCTGATCAAATGCATCTAGAAGAGCTGCGTCCCATGTAAGTTCAAGTTCCTTAGTCTTTTCGATCAGGAGCATGGTAGCAAACATCTGGTCCTGTTGCTCATCTGTGATATTAGCGTCCTTGCAAAAGATGACCTTGATCCTATCTTCCAATTCCTGTAAATCCACATCTGTCTCAACTTCGATCCTCCTGATCAAGGCATATATAACATATGAACTCATGTGGAAGGACTTGGTAGCCTTGAGTCTCCTCAACTGTACGTCCAAGCAATGGCTAATCATTCTAGCCCAATGAATTGTTCCCTTTCCCTGAACTATCACCTTGATGAAGTAGAACATCCACTTCTCAAAGTAGAAGGCCTGAGGGGCTCCTGTGACTCGGTTGAGCATTGTAATCAAATCTCTGTACTCCTCCTGGAAATCAATCCTGTGTGGTGTGTTCGGTACCTTGCTCAGGCGAGGACGACTCTTGAGTAACCAGTTCTTGTTGATGATGCTTAGGCAAGCATCTGGATCATCTTCGTACATTGACCTGGCTCCTTCTATGCTCTTGTAGATCATATCTCTGTGCTCTGGAAGATGGAAAGCCTCACTTATAGCTTCCTCTGAAAGATAAGCTAAAGTGTTTCCTTCCTTGGACACGATCGTTCTGGACTGGGGATCATAATGACGAGCACACTCGATCATCAACTCATGGCACTGTACTGTTGGAGGGAAGCCGGCCGCCTTAATGATGCCACTTTCAATTATCCTCCGGGCGACAGGTGATGGCTTGCCAATGTAGGGGACCTCTCGAAACTTCTTCGTACTGAAGTTGCCTAAGTTGGTATCTCCAATGTTGCTCCATTTAGACACGATCTTGGTCTCCACTTCTTTGGTCTTTTGATCTTCCTTCATGAGAGCTGGACGACTAGTGGATGCTCCCGCCTTCGGGGTCGCCATACCTACACAACATTTCACAATAAGTAACTAGGTATTGCAATGCATAACATAGATTAGATTAAAGATTAATTTTAGGAAACTTCATGATAAGTCTTTGAGTTATCATTTCCTAAAAAAAACGATCGAGCTATTTGAAATTCAAAATTTCAAAATTCAAAAATTTGAAGCAATGACGATCAAAATTCAAAATTTAAAACAAGGGATCACATCGCCATACCTCACTTGAGAGCTTAACTCTAAAATGCAAAAAAGAAGAAAATCGCCTAGGCAACAATCGAAATTTGGTGACTTCAACGTGATCTCTCTCAAGCTAGCAACTTCGCCACCTTTGGGATGCCTTTGACATGATCTTTAATATCTTTGGCAAGTTCACCTCACTTGAAACTTCAAGTTCGCACTCCCTTGATGATGTTTGCGCCTTCCTTGGAATGGAAATTCGCTCCACTTGAATACCAATCGCACTTCTCCAAAATCGCATATGGAAAATGATAAAATGATAATGTGAAAATGAAAATTTTCACCCTCCTTTTATAAGCGCTCACCTCCCATTTACCTCTAGGCCGACTTTGCCAAAATAAAGAAATTAAAATGATTTTTAAATAAATAACAAGGGCCGACTTTTATAAAATAAACAAATAAACACCAAGCGCCCCATTTTATTATTTAAAATAATAATTAATTAATTAAATGCCATCGCTTTTTAATTAATTCGATTTAAATAGGCAAAAATTGATTAATTAATGCTTATGCGCAATTTTTAAATGCTATCAATTGATTTATCGATTTTTTCCTAGCATTTAATAAAATTTAAAAAATTGTTTTAGCGCCAAAAAATGGGAGAAGGGAAAGATACGAACCTATCGCTCTGGTCCCTGACTGAGGGACAGGAGCGAATTACCCTTTTGACCTTGATTCTTGTGCTTTCGACATTCAAAACCATCATCTTCACGTTGAAACTGGCATATTTGCAAGGAATCTCGAACTTGATTAACTTGGTTTCGTAAATGAATGCCTCTTGTGACTATCATCGCCCTGGTCCCTGGCTGAGGGACAGGAGCGATTTTGGTGTTTTCTCCTTGATCTTAGCTTCTATGATCACCAAATCTCATCATGAGGAAGAAACAATGTTATCCTTTCGTTCCATGCTTGTTCTACTTGCCGTTAACAAGGCACTTTGATGTTTAGATGGATTTCGCCTGGTCCCTGACTGAGGGACAGGAGCGAACCTTGTATCTTGGCCTAAATTTGTCGCTTTGTAACCTTTGTTTCTTGTTCATTGCCTTCCAAACGATATCCGTGATCTTGTGTATCCTTGCCTTGTCATGATTTTGAAGGAAAATGGATGATCTTGTGAAAATCGCCCTGGTCCCTGACTGAGGGACAGGAGCGATGTTGTCTCCTTGGCTCAATTGATCACCTTTTGATGTTTAATTTCTTTGTATATCATCCTCTTAAGACACCTGGACACTTGTGCAACCTTGTACAACCTTGACTTGGCGTGATTTTTGAAGGATTTGGCCAATATGGTAAATATCGCCCTGGTCCCTGACTGAGGGACAGGAGCGAATTTGAGTATTATGGGCTCATCCTTGCTTGTATCGACTTGCAATCACCTTCACCATGTAGAATGAGGTCCTTTGATCCCTCTTGGACACTAGAAACTTGATAAACCTTCAAAACTTAGGCCCTCATAAAGATTTCGCTCTGGTCCCTGGGAGAGGGACGGGAGCTACACTGAATTTCGCCCTAGTCCCTGACTGAGGGACAGGAGCGAACTTGGGCTTTTAGTGCAAAATCTTCATCATATTAACTTGTAATCGTCTTCAAAGTGCAAAACGATGCCTTTTACTCCCTTTCAAACATTTAAAATGTGAATGGCAACTTAAATTTGGCCTCATTTGAAAATTTCGCTCTGGTCCCTGCCTGAGGGACAGGAGCGAATTTAGACATTTTAGTGCAAATCCTTCATTTTGGCGATCTTCATAACTTCGTCCTTCGTCAAGACGCTTCAAAATGTCCTTGCCTCCTTGTATCCTGACTTGGAGTGATCTTAAACTTTGAAGAAAGGCGAATTAACTAACATTTCGCCCTGGTCCCTAGCTGAGGGACAGGGGCGATTTTTCATGTGCAAGCTCAATTACACTTTGCCAACCCCAAAATTTATCTTCAACGATCTTGTTGTGCATCCCTTCATTTATCCATGGCTTGGAATTCATTCAAACTTGGCGAGAAATTTGACCTAAAGCAAAATCGCTCTGGTCCCTAGGAGAGGGACGGGAGCACCTAGGTCAATTTGAGTCTCCCGTTGATGTCTTGTAATCTTCAATTTGTCTTCAATGGGTTCATTTCATCCTCCTTTCTTGCCTCAAACTCAAAACTTGCTCAATCTTCACCCAAATTTTGCCCTATGAGGAATTTCGCTCTGGTCCCTGGGAGAGGGACGGGAGCTACACTGAATTTCGCCCTGGTCTCTGACTGAGGGACAGGAGCGAACTTTGCATTTTTGGTCCGTTTTCCTTCACGAAGGCACTTCAAGTTATATTCAATTGATAAAACATATCTCCTTTGATCTTTTCAAATCGTCAAGTTGTTTAAATCCTGCAAGGACAAGGCAATGTTTGATTTTAAGCTCCGGTCCTCCACTGAGGGACAGGAGCGATTTTCACTCCTGGGGCATCTCCGTGCTCATGAAATTCTTCAAATTATATTCAACGGAAAGATCATGCCTCCCTTTACCACTTCCACTCGAAAAATCATCTTGATCCTACAGGGACAGTAAGATTTTTGAAAACGAGCTCCGGTCCTTCACTGAGGGACAGGAGCGACCTTGCTCCTACAGGCCAAAATATCATGATTTCGGGATTACAATCACTTCACAAGGCAAAAACAAGACCTTTCCAATGCCCGGGATCAAATATCAAAATTTTCAAAATTTGGTCAAAATCACTCCATTGGACAAAATTCGCAATTTCATCATTCACACTTAGACAGATTTAGACTCTTCATTCAAAATTCCAATTGAAAATAGACCAACTCACTTAGCCTCTGGCGAATTCACTTTATTCAAAATTGCACCCTACGAAAGGAAGCTCGAAAAACTCTCAAGACTGACTGGACTTTGGCCTGAAAACGACAAAACAGAAACCCTAAGGGTTGGCCCTAAATCCAGACAACTGACAAACTAAACCAAAACCCTAAAAAGCAAAGCGAAAGGCGAGCAAAAACGAGCAAAAAGAGGGGGTCCCCATTTTAATGGGGCGATGTGTGAAATGGTCACAACACTTCCCCTATGGTCTGTATGGATACTTTTCATGATCTTCAAGACCATGGGATTGACTACCTACTCATTGTTCATCAAGTCTTCTCTATTGGCTGGCAAGGTCAAGATAATTATGACATAGTGCAACTTGAGAAAATTTGGAACATGTTCATTAACTTTTACTATAACCAAAGGTTTTTATATCATCTCCATTATTTCTTTGTCTAACTAAAGGCAAGAGGCTAGACTTGTGGTTCTATGACTCCTTAACATCGGTACTTTCTCAAGATACTTAGGTTTCCCTCTTCCTCTATTGCCTTTTGCAATTTTGCTCAACCTTCTATGAAACTCTCTCTCTTTTTGACTAGTTTGGGGTGTTCAATTTCCTTCCTTTTCCTAGGGTAACAAAAAGTGTTGATACTTTGAATCTATTCATATTCACATCCACTCCTAATTGATTCAGGCAGCCACTATTCTCATGGTCACTCGTCCACACCACTAACAGAAAATTCTTGCATTGCCAATTCAGTCAATTTGAAGACTCATGCAATGAGACTTTCCATTTGTTGCATTGTGTGCTAAATTAGGGATTTGTGTTCCATCATATTGGATTGAATTGTTCTTGTTACCACCTTGATTGATTTGGCACTAATGTTATTCCCTTGTCTTGGATTGTTATATCTCAAACTAGTGGCTCCTTTCAAGCTCAAGCACCTTTATTCCTGTTGAATAGGCAATAATTGAATGTATATCCTATCACTTAACAAATGTCACAAAATACATTCTTGAGCCAATTGGCACTAGTGCACCATTCTGTCAATAGGTCCTACACCAAAACTCTTTATTGTCCTTTCATTCTTCTTTGAACTCAAGGAACATCACATTGTATCTTTAAAATGAATTTCCATTAAAGCTAGTTTCTTCTTTCCATTATCATCCTTCAAGTCACTTGCACTCATCCTCAGGCACTTGTCCTTTCATCACTTCCAATGATCATTGCTCTATCATAAGACTGTTAGTAACCACTTCCATCTATCTCCTCAAATTCAAAGAAAGTCATTAAATGACTCAATTCTTCTTAAAACCTTTTCTGAGCTCCTTCTCCATCTTATTAAGTAACACTAAGGCTCTCCATCCTAAGAAGATGAGTAGGAGACCTTACAAAATCTTTCACGAAGACAACAATCCCCAATCCGCCATACAGAAACCCATAAAAAGGATAAAAGCTGGAACAAAGAGCTAAAAATTATAAGACAAGAACTTTTAATTTCACAAAACCATCTTCAAAAGAAGACCTTTAGCATTAAAGGAGTTCAAACAAAACTCAAAGCACTAACAAATAAACTAAAGGAAAAAACCAAAATGTTACATCCCTCTTTCTTGACTTTGGAAAATGCTTATTATGCTTTGTTTTAGCTAATCAATAACATTGCTTTTATTCTTCTATATATGAAATTCTTATCAAATGGAAAATGAATGATGAAGTTGTTTTGGTATTATTATTTTATGAAGTTTGACAATACGGTTAAGATGTGGCTAATTGAATTTTCATGTGAACAAGTGTTTGCAAGAATCACAACACCCTCTGGAGGGAGGGAGAGTATCATCAAGGAGAGGGTCGCAGATTTTGGATAAGAACATTGCCATTGAGTTCCGAGTCCAAGAATTCGGACATATTCCTTAGCGTCGCAGCCTTGGATAAGTACAGTTTGTTCCACCTTCTTGTTGGTGTTGATCCCGAGTCACCTTGTCACCCTAGCACCGTTTGACTAGTTTGGTATCTTGGGTTAGAACCAATTTCTTCATGACTAAGTGTTCTTGCTTATTTTGTTACTTATTTGTTATGTTCGTGCATATATATATACATACATACATATTATCGCCCCTTTTGAGTGCTTGATTATTGTTATTATTTTATTGTTGGAGGATTATATTCATATTCACACACATACGAGTTGGACATACGTGTATGAATACGAATATGTCCATTTCTTTTTGGTATGCTTATGTTATGCGAGTATCGCATTGGTGGCGGTTTCAATTTTGGTGACCACCGACAAGCATCTCGGGGAAGGCCACCACCTTTGTGGCGTAAGTCTTCTAGTTGTAACGCTAGGGACGTTACTTCACTGGCCTATTCGCTGTCAATGTTTTGGCCAAACACGGGTTGTAGTTTACATTGGGGGAAAAATTATCTTGTTGGTTTGAAAGTCCTCTGTAATCATTTATTCTTGCCAGCCGATCTTTGTTCGGTGATTTAGTGTGAAAGGCGACTAATTTGAGTCGCTTCTGAGATTGTTCCTATCAAGCTTGGAGCATTGTTGAATCCTTGCCAATCTCAAGCCAATTCCTGTTGAGCATAGTTGGTACTGTCAGTCTGTTCCACCAATTCACAAGCATGTGATTACTTCTTTTTCCATCTCCGTTGAGAATGTTTATCCAATTAGCATTCATTCATTGTTAATAAGAATCAAGAGTTGATTCCTTAGTATGTTGAAGTTAAATGATCTGTTAATTAAGCAATTACGAATGAAAGAATCGAAGAGCATACATTTTCTGCCTTTTTCGTTGCATGGTATTTCGTTAAGCTGAGAATTAAACTGTGTGGTTACATTCACCGGAAAATCCTACGTAGCGTACCCACCACATGGTATAGCTGAGGCATGATCCGAGTTGTTCAATGTTTATGTATTCGAAGTATGTAAAATACTGATTATACTGTGATTGCAAATAGTTCTATTTTTGAATGTTTGGTCTCTTCTTTTGGAAGATAATCTCTTAGAAGTATGGGAATCATGAGCAACCATTGAATCTTGTCTTTTACATTTTAACCAATGGAAGAAAGAAAGTCTGTTTTATACTGTTGAATATATCTGTTCTGTAATTTCGTGGTTATGTTATGAATGTGAAGCTCGTATGTGAATCTGTCTATACCAGATCTTATAGTATGGTTAAACCAACAGCCCGTGCTAAGTTAAAGGCTTATTTTCAAATCCCTAAGGTAGGATTATACCGCTGTCTACCTTGATGTATGGTTTTCTGTGACTTGCCATTGGTCAATTAGACCCATAGGGATGTTGCAAGTACACAACCCCTCCTTTCATTATGCCGAGTAAGGGTGGTGGGCATTGACTACACACAATAGTGCTTATTTTGAAAGCTTGGTCATGGTGGCGCTGCAATCAACATGCGTCCATCAGTTCACAGGAGTCAGATACACTACTAGCCAGAGCGTCATGCAAATTAGGGGGTACCTATAGTGTATGACCAATTAGTCTATGTAGATTCTAAACACCAAGCTCAAAGGCTTAATGGCATTCGTTCTATCTTTTATCTGCTATCCTCGTGAAGGGTCGGGCCCTTCTAGTAGGAAGAGGCACAAGGGACTTATATCCATGGTTGGACAGAAAAGCCCTTGTGATGCTCTCCCTCTCCCATGTTGTCTCGAGTTATGACACTGCTCAATAGAAAGTCCGTTCTCTGTAATCTCTTGACCCTTCTTTTTCCTCTCATTAGAAATTAAGTAATATTTAATTGAAAGTTAATTTCTTTTCTGCTGAAATGGTTGGTTAGTTGGTAGTTATGTTGGCTAGTAACAGATTTATTTTCAGCTGAACTTGAATGTTATTGAAATCTTTTCAGTAGTATTGTTTGTAAGATAATGTTTATATCGTTAAAGTATTGTTGGTTGTTACACAAAAGATTTGAGAAACGGAACAGAAAAAACACACATCCATACAAGTCTCTCGAGCTTTCCCAGCACAAGGAAAAACTACAAAATAATACCTTAAACATTCTATAGAGCTTTGAGGGGAGCATAAAAATGGCTCTTAACAACATGCAAAGTTATACCAAGTAAAAATCCACCAAACCTGCATGCTCAAAATTCCATGCACTTCTTGGCCCAAACCTGTTCAAGTTTTCATTTAAGGGGAATGATATGGGGGAAAGAAAGAGTTAGGGGCTGAGGCCCCACTCATGGGAATCATACACTCATCAAATTTCCTTTATAAATCATCTAACATGGATATTTTTAATCCCCTCAAAAGCTCCCCTGCCTAAGAAATGCACCACCTTCAAATACAAACATCTATCTTACAAAAACTTGAGTTATGAATTGACAATATCCATAAGAAATGTACAGATAAAATGTAATAACTAATACCTATACATAACCAAGACTAATCTTATTAAGAGTTTGAGACAATTGAGAATCCGTAATCAAGAGGCTAAGCCTGACTCAATAAATGATTTTTCAATAAAAAACTTGATTGGTGGTAGGAGTAACTGACAGTTCTGTTCTCCTATTAGCTACCAAATCAACTACCTGGTTATCTTTGCACTTGAAGTGTGAGAACCTGATTTGGTCAAAAGGGTATGCAATCATTAGGTTGTCATGCATTGTTGCATTCAATATCTAATTCAAGCAATGTCAACTGACTGTGCCCTTGATGTGTATTTGAGAGCCCCTTTAAGCCCAAATATTTTTCCATACTTTTTCTTTGCTAGTCTCAAGTGCTTTATAAAGAGCCATAGCTTCACCATGACTATTGTTATCATTGTCAATGTGAAGAGTAAAGAACACAATAGGTTGTCTAACACTGTCTCTAAAAATTACACAGCAACCTGCTGGCTGTATGTTATCATTGGCTGCAAGATCAAAATTTCTTTTCATTGTGATGGAAGGTGGCATCCCCCACTTTGTCTTAGCCACTTGTACGCTATTTTCACTCATCCCTTGAGGTTCATAATCTTTACAGAACAAAATTGACTACTATGTAGATGTGACTTAGCAGTTTGCTTGGCCATGATGAAAGCCAAAACAATTACTCTTTTACTGCAAAATGTGTATATTGTTTGTACATAATTGGTGATTCATAATTGTGTTCTATCTTCTTCATAAATGTAACACATTACCCTTCAGAACTCATAGTTTTGGTCATAACGTGGTCTACACTATACTTCCAAAAACGTTCTTAAATAATTTGATTTGTACATGTTAGATTACATTTTAAGACGGCATAATAGGAAATTACTAACCTAAAAGCCAGCAGATATTCGTACGTCTGAAATGCTCTAAAACAATTTAGTCTATATGTGTTCAATACATTTTAAGACTGCATAGAAAGAGACCAGTAACCTAACAAAAAACAAATAATCACTCAAAGAATTTCTATCTGATCACCTACATATACATCCTCAGCAATTTGTATAAAATTCATGATAGAAATGCTCCGTGGAATTATTTAGAAGTCAAGAATCAGTGAGAAGCACAAATTAATCAGGCATTTATATTGCATTTAGGTAGAAACAACACCATGGGAGCAGCTTTGTGACGGACACAGGCCTCCTCCACAGCTTCATTGGCTGAGATGCATAGAACAGATACCTGCATGGTAAAGGAATAGATCCAATTAGCAATTTACATCACATGCATTAACAGGAAAATGCATGCTTCTGAATAATGAGGCAACAATCTGCATAATTTAACTAGCTAAAGTGAGTACTACAAAGTTTAACTAGCCCAAAACTGATGTTGCAGTATCTGCCAAATACAATTTAAAGCAAGCAAAATGTTTGTATATAATAAACAAAGCATAATTGTATATGAGACCTGCTCTAATTAATTTCATGAAGACTTCTAATGCAAAAATATGGTAGGGCTCAAGGATCAGCTAACTAAAATGTAGTTGTCATGCATGAGTTGCATGACATTTAGATATATGTATATGGTAGTGTGCATAAGAATCTGTTAAGGTCTGTGCACACAGAGACAAGAAATTGTGAATATTCAACTTTATATAAAACAAGTTTAAATATTTCTTGGGGACATTTTCTTGGAAGCTGTTTTCCCCTCTTTTACTAGTGTGTCTCATGGGTTGTGGTGATATACAATAGTGAAAGGAATAGAGATACAAGTAATTGTTGAAGCTAGAGATTAAATTTTTCTGTAGACACCCCAGATTCACCACTAACCCTCGTCTTACTAATTTTTCATTAATTATTTAATCATTCTCATAATTAATTAAATAAATCCATATTTAATTAAGTACCCTTTGCCATAATTTCCAATTCTTCTTTAGGGTTAATTAATTAAACTAATTTGTCCCGATTCATCCAATTCAATTAATTAGTTAATCCAAGATAACTTAATTAATTAAGGCTAATTAACCTCACTAATTTTTCTTCTATTTTTAATTTTTTAATCCATGGACTTTCAATCCTAGCCATCAAATATCCTCACATGGATTAAAATCTAAATCCACCATCATTTGTCATGTGTCCCCACTCTCCCCATGCTCCAAAGTGTGAGCATGCCTACTCACCCTGCTCCTTACATGTGTGAGCATGCAAGCTAGTAAGCTTGAAAGCCTGCCAAGCCTCCACCCCATCTTTGACTTTTGGTTTAGGCCCACTGCCTTGCTCACACGTGTAGCCTCCATTTCACACTACACTTGTCTCCATCTCATCTTACACTCATCAAATATTTTCTTCCCTCTTGTGACACTTGTCACATGATAAAATCCTTCAATAGAGATAAAGCCATCATAAAATGGTGTGCTTTGATTGCATAGGTGCAATGTAGAACCTATGTAAACTAGGGACCAGATTGTGCCAAGGCCACAACAAGGTTTCCACAAACAGGAGGACCATTTGCAAGGACATCAATCGACCTTTGTACAATATCTCAGAAAGATCAAGTCTTGGCTCAAACCTTTGTTGCATTGTAGCTCAGCCCATTTGAAGAGGTTGAAGAAGTCCTACAAGTCAAGTTTTAATCCCCGCTACTTGCTTTTGTTGAGGATTTGCCTCCATTGGTCACGCCAACAATACATGGTCATTCAATGCACCCATAGTACTATATACGGTCTATTGATTATAATAATGGATCGTGCTATCCCAACCTATCTTTGCCAACTATTTTTTCCCTGTCAATGGTTAATTTATCAAATAGTTGGCATGATAAGTTAAGCTTGCAAGTTTGTGTGTTTAGTTTGCAATGATTTTTAAACAGGGTTGCCAGGAGACCGGTACCGGTACTAGTACGAGAGGCCATACCAGTACCAATACATCTATTTTTTTAAATAAGAGACAGGGATACTTGCAGACATCATTTTTTTTAATAGAATTTAATAATTTATAGAAAATATCATGACATAATTTAATAATTTAATATAAGAAGCAACAATAAATAAATTATTTTCTCTTTTCTTCAAATAATTTGATAATTTAATACGAGTTTCACTTTATTTTGGTTGACACCACTACCAGCATATTTTTTAATTTATATATCTGTACTCTATTCATATTACAGCCGTGGAGGGAGGACACACCAACACCTACCCTATAGGGGCTAAATGGAATTCCATTGCTTAGACATAAAAGTTAAAACTAAAATGATATATCATATTATGACATTTAGTACTTGTTGCACGTCGCCCACTTGTTAGTGCAAACATCCTTGCGCGTGTCCTTTTCCCAATTTTCACCTTATGAGAGTTAGATAAATTTAAGATTTTTTTTTAAATATAACAGGAGATGCAAGAAACAACGGCTTTTTTTTGTTTTGTTTTTTCCAAGAGACTTTGGAGTCAACAGCCAGGATGTCTCATATGAACAAAGATGTTTCTGATGGAGTCTCCGGTACCGGAAACGCATCTCCTGATTACTATGTTTTTAAACAACACTTTGGCATTTGCATAAGAAATAAATGGCAATGTTTGACCCACGGATAATATTATATTCTCAGTATGAAAGCTATTCAAATACTGTAGATTACATAAGCAATTGGAAGAAGAAATCTGTTATAGAATTTCAGAGGTATAAACTTTACAATTTTTTACCTTGTGAACAACAGTGAATACTTTGTTGTAAGTGTTGGTCTGTGCACTGAATGAACAACAAGTAAAGTGCAAAGACTGAGCCAAAGGAGATGCCAATCCTCACACCAACCACATAGCCTATCCACCAAGTATCCTGCCTCTAGTCAGCCCGGCAAACGTTAAAATGCATTTATTGTGCAATGGATATTCATAATTTCATATTCCCTTCCTTGTGATCAGCAACCATTACTAGCAACCTCACATCCCAATTAGAGTGACCTTAAGCCATCGACCCTGCTCTCTTCTACACACCCAGCATTTCAGAGTGCATGCTATAGGCAAAAGCTTAGGTAAAATAAGAGAAAATATCTCAAAACGCCTTATTATGATGCCTTCCAAACTGCTGCTGCCATATGCTACAGCAATGGCATCAATCGACCAGGTTTATTATGAAATGGCCTCCCAAAAAGAGCCACACACCAGCACACACACTACAGGAAAAACCTGACGTCCCGATATGAAAGTCAACCTCACATTGATAAGTGAAACCATGCTTCAAGAATGAAGGATGTCACCCAGCATTCATGAATCCATCGCCAATTTTGCTACCTCTATTCTTTCATGGTGTCCAATCTCCTTGCAATCTCAGAAATTTGTCTTTGCAAAATACTCCACAAATTTCAAGGACCTTCAATCATTGAATCCAAGTGAGAAACCTGAGTGGTTTCTCTTGCAACCAGCTAGGGAGGAACCTTTCACCACCGAAACTAATCTTCTCCAAGAGGGTTTTCATCCTCCAAAAGGCTGAGATGAACCAAGTTTGATCTCATAGAGTCACAAGGGTTTCATTAGAGAGAAAACAAATAATCTGCATAATACTAAATGAGATTTCCAAACCTCCTTTCATAATCTTTCTAGGAACTTTCTGAAAAACACAATATAAAATCACTTTATAATTTGAATAAGCCTTATAGCTCCAAAAAGTGATTTATTTCATTATTTAAATATTCCTGACACTTTAATCAATTTAATCTGCAATGTATGAGAACCCAAAAATGGAGACATTAGACCATCCAAAAATTTCAGCTACTTTTGCAAAGGAAAAGAGAAGTGCATGATCAACCCACAATAATGATCTGAATGAAGGAAAGCCCTTATGAAAGGTTGTTGAACTACATACTAGAATCTCCAGATTTACAAAGGTTATCATTTTTCTTCTTGTTGTTAAGATGCCTGCTACTTGGCTCGTTTGAGTTTCCTACCACCGAACCATTGAAGGACTACGTTGTTTGCTTTAAAGCCATGATGTTGAGGATTTAGCTGTTGCATTGCAACCATAGAAACCATGCTCAATGATGCAAAAAGAGTTGGAGGTGTTGAATTCCCAATTATCATAAACTTGATGCCTCTGAAATTGCAATCCCAACTGATGATAAAGAAATCATCAAATATAAAGCCCCACCTCGGGGAAAATTGGCTTCCTTTTCTTTGGGATAATGAATGCCAAAGTAAGCTTCACAAGTTTTTTAATCAAGTTAGACACAATTAAAGAATCAAAGCAGCCAATAAGGGCAGAAAAAGATCTTACCTAATATTTGTAGCAGCAATTACCATGACTTTCTTTTGCTATTTAAACTAATCTCAGTGCAGAAGTATTGGTAATATCCTCATGGTCCCAGAGGAACACTTGCTTGGCTTGGAATGACACAAAAGATTCTAAATCCCTTTTAATAAGTCTATTACGTGCATATCCAACAATCATTGTATTACATGAAACCGAATTAATTCGAGGCATTTTGTCAAACAAGCCACACACTTGGTGCTTCTACATTGTTATGAACCTCCCATGTTGACGATGACTATGGAAACCAGTTTTACATTTGCCAATTGCATTTGCTTGAAAAATTTTGATGTCTTTTCAACAAATCTATGGCATTTCATTAGACCACAATATCCATGGAGAATCTCTCCTATAATTTCTTTAATGGATGCATTCACATTGTTCCAAAGTTCCCATTAACAGTTGATTTCATCTGCTGTGCTATCTGTGGAAAGAAGGGTATCAAAACCTCATTCAGCTCCCAAAGCTAGTCTCCAAACCACATGTACTGACAACTTTATTAGAACCTTTGTCTTTGAAGACCACACTTTAGAGAATCTTAGGGTTATGAACACTGTGTTGTGCTCCGACAATGTTCTAGAAACCTTGTTGAGAGCTGACAAAGGTTCTAAAACCTTGCTTAAACTCTGATGCACAAAAACAGGTGGTTTTTCCCTCTACTTTGAAAATGTATGTTGGGCATTTTAAGGTTTTGAGGATTACGATAACGTGTCAACATGATGTATTTTGAGGATTTGAAGAGTTCTAAAACCCTTTAAAGCTTTGACTTCTAAAATAAAACCCTGAAACTCTTTTATCTCAGCTTTGCAATAGCAATAGCTCCAGTCAATCAATGCAAGAAATTAAAAAAAAAATTATAACTTTTGACTAGGAGCATAATTTCATGTGAGAATTCACTTGATTGTGTATAATAATCCCAGAAAGCACCCCATTAATTAGTTTTGCTGCAGCCATCCAAAGACTCATGTTTTAATTGTTTCCATAAATTGCCTGACAATAATTTGAAAAATTAAAATCTCCCAAATAGAAAGGTATTTTGACATGAAATATTGCCATCTTGTGCTTAATGAAGTCACCAATATCCGTGTACAATTTTCTTCCAGCTTGAACAGATCTTGAGATTTAATTGTTTTGGCTTGACAGGGTCAAACTGCCAAGAGAAACATTCGACACTGACTTTTTGCGACAACACAAGCAGATAAACGTCTTCAGTTTTACAAACAACTTGACAATTGATGTGGTTATCATTAAACACACTTAGATCAAATCAGTAGAGGTTCAACACATAACAACATTTTCCTATTCCAAGACAAAATGTTTAAATTTTGTGAGGTCAAAAATGAGGGTAACAACTACCTATTCTATTTCAATTTTTGACCAACTCACGCATCTCTAATTTGAATCTAGTCTTGTGTGAATATGTACTATTAGATCTGTTTTTAAATCTATTAGTATTTGGAAAAAAAAAGATTCGTAGGTATTACATTTTTTCGCCTAAATTCACAAAGCAATGCCGAGATTGGATATGTCAACTAAATCCTACCGGGTCACCAGCTCAAATGTAATGTCCCCATTTCTAGATCTCTTGTACTGCAGTTGGAGCTGACTTTCTGGGATTGTGTCCGCTTGATTAGAAGAGTATTTCGATGTTGCTAGTGAGCTCAAATTGTTCAGTGGAGATGAATGACACTTTCTAGAGAGATTTTGGACAACTTGTTCATACTTACTATTTATAGTAAGTTCTTGCATGGTGCTAATCTTTCTGGGTTTTCTTAGGTTTGTTATCTTTGGTTACTAGAAAATACTTCTCTTTATTGTAAGTGCTTGTATGGCACTAATCTTTTTGGGTTTTTCTAGGTTTGCTCTCCTTGGTTCTTGGAGAACACTGCTATTTATAGTAAGTTCTTGCGTGGCACTAATCTTTCTTGGTTTTTTGGGTTTGTTCTCTTTAGTTCCTAGAGAACACTACTATTTATAGTAAGTGCTCGTGTGGCACTAATCTTTATTGGTTTTTCTAGGTTTGCACTCTTTGGTTCTTAGAGAACACCGCTATTTATAGTATGAGCTTGTGTCAGCATCAGTTGTCACCTTACAGATTCAATTGTTTCTGGCAATGTTACTATTTTGGGGAAGTCGATGATTGCATTAATGATCTTGGCGATATAAGGTGTTTTGAGATATTATTTTAAATAATGTTAAATTAAATATTTAACTAACGTTATTTAAATTAATAAAGTGAGTTTATATTGGCACCTAGGGAGTTGCAAGGTGTTGATAAAAATATTAATAAAGTGACTTTCATTTGGGTACTTAGGGAGACATAAGGTGAATTTAAAATAAAATTAAAAAGTTCAAAACCCTAATAGGGCACTAGGCTTGGAGGAGCTTATAAAAAGGTGTTTTGGAATTCAATTGCACTTTGTCAAAGTTTATTATTTCTGATATTTCTCTCTGAGTGAGAAGAAGAAACACTGCATGATTCTAGAGATCGAACATGAATCATCTCAAACCTTTAAAGGACAAAAACCCTCTTTTGGAAATCAGTTTCTGTGGTGGAAGATCTACCATGGCTGGTGTTTTTTGGAGATATCATTCAGGTAATTCACAGTGCATTCAATTTGAGATATTTGTGTTTTCCTTCAGTGCCAGGCTTGCAGAAGATATTCCTTTATCATTTTAGGGATTCAGAGGCAACATTGATACATCTATCCTTGTTGTGGGATTATGCTTGTTTCTTGGCATGGATTTTCTGTAAGTTTTGGTGTGATTTATGACCCTTGTTTGGCATAGGGTTTTAACCTGTATCTCTTGGCATGAGAATATATTTAATCTTTGGCATGGAATTTAATATTTGTTGTTTGCAAAATTGCCCTTACTATGGTGTGCATGAGCAGATCCATGGACTAATGTTGGTCTGAGAATCATAGAGTATTTATTGCAGATTTCTTTGACAAAGATTTCAAGGATTCTAGTTCAGATTTCCATTGTCAGTTACTAAGTATAGTTTTGTGGTTTCCTGAGTGTTAAGATCAGCCATTGAAGGAATTTTCCATTGCAGACCTGTACGTGTGGGTGAAGTAAACAGAGGTTCAAGCTGGGCGAATATCTTGATACTGAAGTGTTGCTGTATGTAGTTTCAAAACTGTGCGAGTGTAAATGTCAGAAATAAATTATGTTTACCTGTTTAAAAACTGATCTTATCTTAGAACTCTATATTCATTGATATATTTCAGACAATAATAAGGACTTAATCTTACTCATTGCCTCTTAAAATTGGTAAATTAGTGAGCTGTATATGCAGCATTCAAATGTATGTTTTAACTGCTGATCATTGAACTTAAATATGAAAAATCTTGCAACACATAAAACCATCTTTACGTAAAAAGATAAAAAATGAGGGCACTAGAGCAGGCTGCGAAAGGAAGAGCACTGGCATTCTGGTTGCCAAGACCTGATTGAGGGAGATGGAGATAGAAGGGATTGTGAGCAGAAGATAAAAGCAGACAGTTTCCTCCTCCCTTTGTAACGGGAGTCAATAGAATACCCATTAGAAGAGAAGGATGCTTCACACAACACCGAGAAACTCAAGGTTTCAACAAACGCCATTTCTCAAGTAAAGGGTGGAAAGAGAAACCATGGGAAGCACAGGCAGCAGGGAAACACAAAGGAAATGGGTTCCAAAGCCTTGATAGGCCAAGATGCAAAGCAGTGACAGTGCCATCAAAAACCACAAACCCATACAAAGATAAATTGCCAGCAAGGGCCTTCTTCATGGAATGGGCTGGAAAAGGATCTCAGTGAGGGAAGGCAAAAGAATGGTGGGAGAATAGGTGGGGAGATAGAATCAAGGTTAAAGTCTTAGAAAATGCCTTCTTCCTAATAGAATGCAATTTGAAGGAGCTGAAAATGCAGATCTTGAACAACGGACCATAGATGATGGAAGAGGTAGGGTTTTTTTTAAAAGACTGGGAATCTAATTTTAACCCTAAACAACAAAAGTTAGGTTAGACTCCAGTGAGGATTAGATTAAAAAATTTGCCTTAGAATGCTAGAATGAAGAGGTATTGAGTTTGCTTGGAAATGAAATAGGGACCTGTTGATGTGTGTTTTACGCACACGAACACAGAATAAAATACCAAGGTATCTTATCCTCTCTTGAACAAAGTCTCTCAAATGCTATGCTTCACGATCAAATGAGACAACTCCAAGGTTACGAAATGTCAGGTCTTGATGTGTGGATAAGTTCAGTGGTTTGATGTGATAATGCTGGAATCACAAGGGGACTTACGTTGTACATGAATGCTCAATCTTATCATGGATTAGGATGGGTATGCCGATGACTTAGGATTTTGCATTGAAGTTCTTGATTAAATTCTAACAAGGATTTCTAGAAAAAAAAGGGGGAAAGGGAATAGGGTTAACGAATGCTATTCTAAGCCTAGAATGCAAGAAGTGATGAACAAATTCAATGGAATCAAACTAGGCAAGGTCTCACCATCAAGTCGAACAGATTTTGACACAAGATTACTGCAATCATCTAAGGTGTATTCCAAAGATATTCAAATTACTACCATCAAACACTAATACCATCCAAGTTGATGCATAACAATGGACGTATAATAATCGAAGTTAAGCCTGCATAACTTCCAGTTGACCACGCAAGGCACACTTACAATCAATAAGAGGCTAGTGGTATGGATAAATAGATTTCACACAAATACATTCATTCAATCTAACAAACTTGAAATCAAATTCTAATCTAACTTGGAGGAATTGAGAACCTTGAATGCAAGACAACGCTAAAACAAAAATCACCATCAATTCGAACAATGATTTGTATTCAAATCTGCAGCATCTACCAACAATCCTCAAAAATCTCTCGCTTACAAATGAGAGGCAATGGGGTTTATATAGAGCCTCAAAAGAAATGAATGGCTCAGATTGATTCAAGATCAATGGCCAAGATTACAAGATAAAACCCTAATTAGGGTTTGTTACAACCACCATTACATTGGCCAATGAGAAACGAGGGTAAGTAAGATAAATGATATTTGGTGTAGCGCCATGTGTCACTTATTCCCTCCTTGAATGAATGTTGACTTGGTACCCTTTGATTGGACGAATGGTGACTAGGATGCCACCTTAGCTTGCCTTGTACACTTAGTCAATTTGCCTTGAACATTCTTCATGATGCTTAAAATTCCTTGTGATACTTTGCATTTCATTCTTATGTTAAGGAATTCCATGAATTGTTTCTCCCTTATGTTTGGAAAATTTCCCAATCTTGGAATCTTAAATTATTTCCTTCCTTGGCGCTATTTGATATTGAAATTCCTTGGTGTAGTTCCAGATTTCATAATGTGGAATCCTTTGCTCATGTCTTGAACTCGATTTCTTCATTTGCTCACCATCAAGATGAAGTCCTCTTCATGTTCGATCTAGTCCGCATCTTCACCTTCTGGAATCTCTGTCCCGAAATCCTCATCCAATCCTTGAAGTGTTGATCTTCCTTATCCGCATTTGTTGCCTTGAAGTGTTGATCATTGTGCTTCCCTTCCTCATAACAACCCTGCAAAACAAACAAGCATTGAATCAAACACCAATGGGATAAACTTGATTTCAACCTTGGTGGGAAATCCATCCACATACGAATGGATCAGTTCTCAAAAATCATCCGCATTATCCTTGTCCATTTCTTCACTTGGAGGAAATTTGATGCCTACCTGGACAACTTCCTTCCTTTGTAATTCTGCCCTAAAGTGGATATCCAATCCCATCTAGACTCATTGCCCTTGAAAATTTTGTGTTGATTGGATTATCATTCGATGGAGTGGAAATCCGAACACCATCAGGACTTTGTTCCTGACATTTGTCCGAACATGTGATAGGTAATCTTAGAAAATTGTATCACCAATTTTGGAAAATATGAAGGTCCGAATTGAAATCTGGAAAATTCTCCTTGAGAAAACCTGATTTCCAAACTTGGGATAAGTCTGATCACAATAAATAAGTCTGAAGACACGCCTGTAAAATTAGAAAATGTATGATTTGGTGCCGAAAAATGAATGCCCAGGTCTGGAAATATCACTTGGAGGTCTGAAAACACTCAGAAAGTGACTGATTTTTTATATCAAAGTTGTAATAAAGTCTGATTTTCTGAGGATTGAGTCTGAATACGCCCTCCAATGTCTGAAAATACTCAGAAAATGGTGTATTGAAGTCTGATTTTCTGATTCTCAAGTCTGAATACACCCTCTGAAAGTCTGATAATGGCTCCAAAAAGTCTGAAGACACACTGAAAATGACGAATATCAATGGCTGGAAGTGGTCACAGCCCTGTCACATGCTTGCACTTAAGTTGTTTCACCTTTCTAAACTCAAAAATGGTCACGTCTGGGCATAACTATGTGGCTGGAAATGAAGTTTCAGTCTGAAGACTACATGGTATACTCAGTAAAATGTCAAGAATGGGGTCCGGAAGTATACCACAAGCCTGGAAATGCTTGGAAAGAAGTGTAGATAAGTTTGATTTTCAAATTTCAAAGTTTGAATGCACCTTTCCAATGTCAACAATGGCTACCCAATGTCTGAAGACAACCTGCAACTTCAATAAATCAGTCATTTAAACTTGTCGTAGTCATAGGAAACACCTGTATTTGATGGATTTCACCTTCCCAAAGTGAAATTTGTCAAATTTGGGCACAAAAAAAGGGCTAGTAATGAAAATATCTAAGTCTGAAGACAAATTTGAAAGTGAAGTTTCAGACTTAGATCAGCAATGGAAGCTCCACCAAATGCCCGAAAAACTCATAAGGATGATGCACAAGTGAAATTTCCCGAGTGTAGAAGTGGCTGGAAATAAAAAAAAATTCTGAGGACAACCAGCAACAATGGTGTCTCAGATCTGCAACAGCGATAATAATGTCTGAAAATGCTCTAAAATGTCCTCAAAATTACCTCCAAACAGTTCTCCAATAAAATCGCCTAAGGTGGAAATGAGGTGGGAATGAAATGTGAAGTTTGAAAATGAGTTCCCAGCCGACAATGGAGGTCAAGCAGCACCCAGCAATGGTGAAATTATACAGATCCAGTCAACACACAGCAATGTCACCTCCCTATCACAAGTACAAAAAAGTGGAAAAATCTTCACTTTAGCCAAAATCACCCAATCCCAATAGTGGCGCCAAACTTAGAAAGCTCCAATCACCAACAATGGTGGGTTGACCAGCCACTTAAATCGCTGTAGTTTCTCCTCCAAATGGGGAGCTAAGGCTAAACTAGACAAATCTGCAACTTCAACACTTCAAATGGTGTCCAATGGACACTTAGATAAAAATCGCCCAGCTGGAATCAATAAATCACCTTCAATCTGCCACTTAGGAATCACCATCAGCAAATATATTATTATTTTGAATGCAGCTAGGCATACTTATACATGTTTTTGCCTTGAAACTTCACCACACAAGCAATGTGGGATAAAACTTTTGCCTTTATAATAGCTTGGTGGAAAATCACCCCATGACTGAATAAAAATCCTCATTAAAAAGTATCATAAATCATCTCAATTGCCACTTGAGGAAAATTGACCCCCATCTGGAAAAAAATCCATTAAACTTTTTCACAAACTATCTTGGGGAAAATCGATCTTCATCAAGAAAAGAAATTTCATCCGAATCAAAGTTATCTGCATTCCAAGGGAAAATCGAGGGTCATCGGGATAATTTCCCATACTTGGTCAAAATTTTACCTCCCAGGTGGAAAATCGCCCCATGTCTAGATAATGAGTGGGGGAAAAAGAGGTCCATCAGGAATCCAGGGGAAATTCTTCTTCCATTAGGAATTTTAACGTTTAGACCCTTAAAACATGGATTTTCATTGGGAACTTAATGATTTCTCCACTCAAAAACGTATGGATACTTCAAATTTCATCAAAACGCATCAGGACTTAGCGAAATTTATCAAAATTTGAGCGAAAAAATAGGAATTTTATCGGAATAAAGTGCAAATTTGACTTGAATAGATTCCTAGGAGTGAGAAAATAACCCCTAAAGGAACCTCTTGACGCTTAGGCACAAAAATATCACCGACTTACCACACTTAGACCCATTTAAGCTCAAATGTCAAGGCAAAATTAAAACTCAACACTTAGCAAGAATAAATCAAAACCCTAAGGCAACCCCTAGACTTAGGCAAAACTCGAGATCATTCTAACATTTTGACATTTTAAACACATGATCCTATTCAAAATTCAAAAACCCTCTCATTAGCAAAGGCAAACACTAGGAAACTAGGCAAAACATCTACTCTAAAAAGCGAAAAGTGGGGATCCCCATTTGCAATGGGCCGATGTGTGAAAACGTCACAATAGGACCTTTGTTAGAATGGATAAGGGAATGCAGCACCCCTTGCGGGGTCGAGGGGCAGCCCCCCTCGCGAGGTCCCGGGGTAGTGCCTAGGGCACGCTCCTTGTCACAATATAGGGCGGGATCGAGGAGCAGCACCCCGTCACCAAACCCAAATTAAGACCTTCAGAACCACATGGAGCTCCATAGCACACAACAATTTTTTATTTTTTGAGATGCCAAAAACATTGTTGATGAAGCCATAAATTGGAGATTTCACTCCTACCACTTGCTTTATTTTTCCTTCACATACAGCATGACCACGTACGGCTCCCCTCACTTCACATACGACCTGATACACATCATGTACAGTCTGAAATAAATCACGTACGGTTTGAAACCTTATGTGCGGACTTGACTGCCTTGATTGGTTTCCACGTACGGTTTAGTATTTATGTACAGTGTCTTTGAATTTGAGTACGGCTCCACATCATATGGCTTGTACTCTACTCCGTACGGGCGTAACTTCTCCATTGTCAACTCCATGTACGGGATCAACCTATACGTCCTCTTCTTTTGTCCATACGGCACGTGTAAGTATGTTCCTATGCTTATGTACAATCTTTCATGTACATATGGCGTGTAAGTTGGTTCCACGTACGACCCCCTTGGTGTCATGTACGACTTGTGTACCCTTTCGTACGGCTTACTCTCTCCCCCTCCGTACGACATACTCTCCCTCTCCATACGGCATGCTCCTTTCTTGTTCGTACGACATCCTCTTCTCATACAGTTCTTGTTAGAACATAATGTTATTAGGGATCACATCCTTATAACATAATGTTATTAGTGTTATTAATTATTTATGAGTGGGGGTTATTGAAAAGGTGTGACTAGTAAAGGCACCCTTCCTCCTATATTTAAGGAGGTTCTCTCTCATTTGAGAGTAGGTGAATTTAGAGCTTTTGTGGTGAGTTATATCACTATGCACAAGAGGTATTATTGGCCATGTGGAAGTATTGGAGGAGTATCCCCAGGTTCATGTCTATTTTATGATAGACTATATATGTAAGTGTTTTAATTAAATGATGCTTTATGGGGTTTTTTAACCGAAAGGGTTTTCCCCATGTATATCTTGTGTAATGTGTACATTTATGCATGTATGTTTCTCATTTCATTTATTTTATGATCTTGTTTATAATGATTAGTATCCTAAGATCCTAATTTCTAACATGGTATCAGAGCAGGTTAGGCCATACTAATCATTTTTACAGGTTATATTAGATGATATATAGAATTTGATGGGAAAGCTCTTTATGCTCATTCAACACATAGCAATGACATCATTACAATATACTTGGTGTATCCTTTTATTATTTCAATATTCATTTTTTCTTTTTTTAAAGTATTGATGGGGTACATTGATTTAGAATCCACTAAGTTGCCTAATTTTTCTTGGGTAGAACCACATGCTTGACTTGTCCTTTTTTCCCTACTTAGGTTGTACTAATATATTTTTTTTCAATTGAAAGACTAGTGACAATAGTCATGAAATTTTGATTTATATTTTTAATTGTATTTTTTGTTTTTTAAAAACATCTTTCATGATCAAACAACTAAGATGCTTGCATTATACATTTAAGAATGATATCATTTTATACCTTAGAGAAAAGTTGCATTATATTTTTGTATTAGAGTCAATTTTTTGACTAGTAATTATGAAGTTGTTGCTAGCATTTTCAAGCCTATTCCTCCATCATTTTCCTTCTTTTTTATAAATTTTAACAATAAGACCAATTAATAATCTAATTTATAAATAAAAATAGTATTAAACCTCATTATCATTAAAAAAAATAACATTTATTAAAATCCAAACAATTAAAAACCAGCTCTAATTATATTAAAGATTTCTATCTATTTATTATTCTTAAATACATATTTTGATTCTCTCCCATAGACTCTTGTACATGTCTATTCATAAAGAACATACGACTCTCTATGACATGTCTAACTTATAGATAAAAAGCTAGTGCTTTCACATGGCACATTAAGAGTTACATCTTTTTGCTTCCAAGTGATGTGACCTATTTCGTGTATCCCTTCACTTGTAGAGCGACTCATCCAAGATGTTAGTAAAATCCAAGACATATTAACAAAAAAATAGATTCACATGGTTTGATCCTTTACTTTCCAATGCAGCGCTAATCCTATATCTTCCTCCTTCTAACAGTTTTTGTCAACCGATCTATGTTTGTCTTCTAACAGGTCGGTAATCAAACATTAAACAAATTATGAGTATAATGATCTGATTGCTTGATCAGATCTAAGGAGCCTGACATATAGTCTTTCTTGTAAATCGAATGTGATTACACATAGATCCACTAAGGCATCTTTACAAGTAACAATAATAATTGATAAATTAAGATTAATATTAATCATCAATAATAGGCAATGATCTGTAATGCTAAGTATCGATGGAAGATAACGATTACATAAGCAAACTAATCGCCAACCCTAAATAACCCAAAATACACGATCTGATTTGATTAGTAAACTATTTGTTATGAAGAAGGTCAATTAAGAAGAGATGTGTCTTATCGAACACAAATGGATGCCATCTTTTTCGGTTTGTAAGGTACAAGAGGAAGATCTAACACATTCCATCAATCATCAATTTGGAATATATCTCTTTTATTTATCCCATTGTGGATCTTCTCCTTATTGAGTGATTGCCTACTAGCATTTTTGGTTGCATACATTTAAAGATCATATCAAAGATGATACTCTTAGTTGCAAGCACATAACTTTATATCTGGAACAACAACGTATCACTGTAGAGTGATACTAATATCTACAATTTGCATATTCATGTTGGTGGGTCATACATAGAAACCTTCTAAATTTATAGCTACCTTTGTAGGGAGGATCGTTGCATAATTAACATCATCATAAATTAGGAAGACCACACATCTCTCTATACATATATGTATATTATTAAGATTGTAATATCCTAACTTTGCATGATCCCTAAGATTGTATCAGATACATTATTATTTTATTATCCAATCTTTATCCTTCATCAATATAGGTGAAAGGGAAAGTTTATTAGCATATTGTTGCACCAAGTTCAATATATATCTATAAGAATGTTTAAAAAATTAAGTCTATACGGTGCATGAATCTTCTCTCTTTCCATCACATTCCCGATTAGATCAGGTTCTAAACTTTTTGGAATTTGATTGCCCCAATTGCAGTGAGACATCTTTTCTTTTGACATTTCCCTATATACATTGTCTTTAAGTTTACTGGAGTATTTGATTCCAAGTGACTTATCCCTTCATGGGAGTCAAAGGTAAGTATCAGATGTATCATAATGCAACTGAGTGTAATGCTAAGTGAAATTCTTAGAATTTTTTTTATTTTTTATTTTTTCTTTCTACATCACATCTGACTATCTAATTAAAGGATTTTAGTCTTAAAAAAACAATGATCAATAATGATTTTTTAAGAGTTTATGGCGGATCATTATATAACCACTTTTAACTTCATAAAGGATGATATCTTTGTAGTGATTTTAAGATTATGGAGTACAATCTACATTATTCTAATTGATGTGAGATTAACTCAATAACAACTCTAAATATGATAGTTTCAACCTCATTTCAATAATGTCTTGGTCTCTTCTAAAATTTCTTAAGTTTTTTTTATTTAAAAGATATTGAATTAGGTCTATCAAAATAATGATATATTAAAATCTACACCTTTTTTAAGCATGATACATGGGCATGATAATATCTAGAAGCAAACCATATACTTGAGGTCTCTTTGTCATTCTAATTGGCATCAAATCATTATGAGAATATCTTAAACTACATTTTGATAGGGTAATTTTTGGTATCCACTGTCATTATCATGAAATTTGTCTATTTATGACATTTCCCATTTACTTTCAATATTTTTTTTTCAAGTCTTCATATATAATTAAGACCCATGGAATGAATTTTGAATCTTTAATCAACTAACTTTACTTCAATGTGTCACATGCCCTTCAAGTGGCCATTCCAAATTACTTATTATTAACTATATTAGTGCTTATGTTGCATTTAAAATGTCACATACGAACTAGTAGGAATAAAGGGAAGGAACATCATGAATTATCTTAAATTATTTTTTTTAGTATTTGATGAAGGATATGCATTATATTAGCATTGAGGATATTCCTACTTGTACTATGTTTGATGTACGAATGATTTACTATCAAATTATCACAATGATCATCTATAGATAGAGGATAAAATATTTACCTATGAAATATAAAGGCTATTAAATATGCATATGTGAATTTAAAAATTTCTCATTAGCATCCTTTATTGGAGATCCAAGTGATTTGTTATTCTATTCTATATTTGATCCATTTTTTTTTCAATCATACTATTTATAATGGGTGACTATCGCCCTTATAAACTATCTAGGGAGCAAACCTAGAAAGGATAGCTCACCCGTTGCCTAATTTTTTTTATTTTTTATTTTTTTGGATCATTACTATATGTAGTATAATGACTATTTTGTATTTTAAACAAGACAACTAATTATTCATGCTTATTCTCATGAAATTATATTTTGATCTCCTTGCTACAAATCATTGGACTATATTTTACATTTATGAGGAATATTATATGATCTTTGACAAATGACAAATGCATAATATTGTGTTCTTTCTTTGCACCAAAAATCAAGTTTAATTGATTACTATGTTGCTAACTATATTGTTTCTTTTATGACGAGGTTATGCCTTCAAAACATTGGTGCAAGTGTTATTACATGGATGATGCAATACTTTAATAAGAAGACTATCTTCTATCTGTCTTTGAATCAAATGGGCAAAATATGAGTGTAGCTCCTAAAGAATCAATATGACCTTGAAGATTTATGGAAGAGTTCCATTTTGATACATGTAAAAGTACCATCTTACTTGAAGTTATTTTACTCTTTCCAAAGAATATCATTTCTAAAGTTCAAATTGAACTTCGAAGATCATGGGCACATTCTATATATTGAAATTATATCCATCACTTTGAAATCCTCTATGCAGTGATTGGTTTTAGGTGATGCCATTAAGGGGGAGTGTACATGACACCACCTAGTGGCTAAATTCTAGATTTAAAACCTAATAGGCATAAGACCTTTAGGCATTATATGCTCCAAATTCAATAATGCTTGGCCTTAGGTGATGCCATTGAGGGGGAGTGTGCATTTCAATGACACCACCTAGTGGCTAAATCCTAGTTTTTAAATCCTACGGGTAGGCATATGTCCTAATAGGTATGAAATAAGACCTATGTAGGCATTAGTAAGTCCTTTAAGCCTGCAAATAGGCATATGTAAGTCCTTTTATGTTTTAATTACTGCAAGTAGGCATTAGTAAGTCCTATAGGCACATTTGTGCTTAAGTCCTACGGGCATTTGTAAATTCTTCTCCTTGTAAATCTTCCACTTGTAAAAGCATTGTAATAAGTCCTACGGGCACTATGTCATGAACCTGGGGAGAGGCTAATTTAAGGAGACCGCGGCTCCAATATAAATTTTTAAGACCTCATAGCATCATTTTTAAAACACTGGGATTATAAATTGTGACAAGATGACTTTCAGGTAGTCCGGAATGGATGATCTTCATGTTCGCATATATTTGTGTCCCTGTTTATCACTATCAAAGAAGACCTACGTTACTAGGGTACTTCATATTTTCTTTTATGGAAATTGACGTGTGATCCCCTATTAACATTAAGGGGGAGTGTTAGAACATAATGTTATTAGGGATCACATCCTTATAACATTTATATATAATGTTCTAATATAAGGTTATAAAACCTTATATATTATATGCTTTATAAGCATATTCCATTTGAAATAATTATAATCTAATAATTATTAAATTATTAATTATTTATGAGTGGGGGTTATTGAAAAGGTGTGACTAGTGAAGGCACCCTTCCTCCTATATTTAAGGAGGTTCTCTCTCATTTGAGAGTAGGTGAATTTGGACCTTTTATGGTGAGTTATATCACTATGCACAAGAGGTATTATTGGCCATGTGGAAGTATTGGAGGAGTATCTCCAGGTTCATGTCTATTTTATGATAGACTATATATGTAAGTGTTTTAATTAAATGATGCTTTATGGGGTTTTTTACCCTAAAGGGTTTTCCCCATGTATATCTTGTGTAATGTGTACATTTATGCACGTATGTTTCTCATTTCATTTATTTTATGATCTTGTTTATTATTGTCGTACGACCTTCCAATTTGCTCCTCGTACGGTTTAATGTTCCCGTATGGTCTTGACTTTTTCTCACCCATCTAGTACGGCCATTCTCCATGGAACCACTTTCTCTCTCTAGACAACTTGTCACATGCATACGAACTATAAGTCACCCTATGAATGTCTGTAGCATACAACTTCAACTCATACGATTTCCCCTCGTATGGCATTTTGATGCTACTCACATACGATCTTCCCTTCCCTCGTCCATACAACTCACCACCACTCCTGTACAGCTTCCCCCAACTTCTCTTCACCTTCTCATACGACCTGACCCTATACAATTCCCTTGAGCCTATCCCTGTACATAATGCTCGAACTTGGCCTTTATATGGGCTTTGCACTTCCTCAATTTCGTTGATCTGTAGCATATTGCAGTCGGGCTAGCCAATCAAATAATCCATTCAAAGACCTTGTTTCATCTTCAAAACAATCTTCCAAACCTCTTCATCGTTTGGTTTTGTGCCTTTTATTCCTTCATCCCAAAATCTCCACCCTCGGAATCTGAGTCGAAGGATGCCAATTCTTCACTCAGTGCCTAGTTCCTCAGGTCGATGACGTACTTCCGTCACACTCGATCGAGAGTGTGTTCTGCGCCCAATTATGATTCGCCTTGGCAATAATCAACCATCCCCTCTCGAGGAGTGCATGGTAAGCCTTCTTTTGCAACAGGATGACTACGAAGTCCAAGAAAAATTGTTGTGTCCCAATCATTACTTTTTGTGCCATCAATGTTCCCAACAGCTTGATGTCGTGTTGATCGACACCTACCAAGTGGAAGGTTGGTGGCCAGAGTGTCGACTTCCCCAAACATTTCCAAGTGTCCTTCAGCAGCACATTAACTCCCGAGCCCTAGTCAACGATGGTGTTTGTCATCTTTTGGCCCATTATTTCCATCTCGACAATAGTCGGCTTCCTCCTGATGTTCATTGTCAACAACATTGGATCACTGGCCTCATTCCCTTCACGTGGTGATTTCCCCATTAGTTCCTCCTCTTGTGGTTTACATTGTTTCTATATGACTGTGTCGTCACTAACCGTTTTGGTAATTGCCATTCTCAGTTGCAACATAGTTTGAAGGTCTGCCACCTTGATGGGTATGGTTGTTTGTAGCACCTGCCGAACTATGTTCTTCTCTGACTCCCGCAATGAAGTACTTGCAATTCCATTGGAGGTTACTCGTTCCTTCGCCAGCACTTGTTCTACTTCGGCTTTGGCTTCTCGGAGTCGTTCCTTCTCCGTACAAGAGTTCGAGTATAGCACCTTCTTAATCCGTGCTCTCATGATTGCCAAAACTGCCTCATCTTGTTCCTCCACGTCCAGCATATTAATACCCTTCTGCTTTGGGCAGTTGGTATCTTCCTGGTTACCTGGTCCACACCATTTACACAATAATTGTACGTTGTCTTTTTTATATTGAGGGTTTTGTTCACCATCATAATTCAGGGTTCTTTCCTTGTTTTTCCAAGTTTGATGCAAACGAGGGATAGAGGACATGGAGCATGAAATGAAGAACTTTTCCACCACATGAAAAGGGCAACACTTACAATGTCTAGATTCATACTTCAACATGGCGAATCAAGGAAGGAACATCTCAATGTAGCAAGTGTGAGGATCAACATAAGGAATTTTACAACTATCTTGAATTTCCTCCAGAAATCCAAGAATTGTTGCCAGTACAACAAGATAGTAATCCAAGATGAAGGTTTCAAGTGAAGGGATTCAAGATCAAGGATATTGAAGGTGATCAAATTGAATAAGATGATGCAATTTGGGAATATCTTCTACCATCATCACCCCTCAAGCGCTTGGAAATGTTGAGTATCAAGAGATATTGCTCAATCACAAACATTTACGATGATCTACAAGATGAGCAAGCCGAGGTGGCGCTTAGTCATCTTCAACCCAATCACATCATTCCAAGTCAAAATGTCCAAATTCAATGTGCTTGACTCATCCAACGAGGAGGATAACTACCACATGTGGAGGCGCAAAGTTCAATGTACCTAACCTCATCATTCATTGGTCAGAATTCAATGATGGACATGTGTCCAATTCAATGTAATTTTATCATTAGTCAAGCATTAAATACTATGTAATGGGTGTAACCCTAATCAGGGTTTCTATTTTTCAATCTTGGCCATTGATGTGGATATGATCCTAGCCATTTAATTGTATTGAGAGCACTATATAAATGCTATGTAATTTTATCATTAGTCAAGCATTAAATGCTATGTAATGGGTGTAACAAACCCTAATCAGGGTTTCTATCTTTCAATCTTGGCCATTGATGTGGATTTGATCCTGGCCATTTAATTGTATTGAGAGCACTATATAAATGCTATGTAATTTTATCATTAGTCAAGCATTAAATGCTATGTAATGGGTGTAACAAACCCTAATCAGGGTTTCTATCTTTCAATCTTGGCCATTGATGTGGATTTGATCCTAGCCATTTAATTGTATTGAGAGCACTATATAAGACTCCACTCTCTCATTTGTAAAGGAAAATATATATTAGATAGCAAGCAATTAGCAGTTATAAGTAGAGTAGGAGGAGAAGGCAGAAATTGTTGCCAAGCTTGTAAATAAGCATCCTTCTCATTGAATTCATGGTGGATAGTGGTGTTTCTTCTACATGTTGCATGGTTTCTTGTGGTATCCTCATGTTAGATGAAGTTCATTGATTGTGATGAAGTGATGTGTAGATGTTGATAATTCTTTGGTTCATACTATTTGTGGTTGGATGATTTTCAATTACAGTGCATAGTTAGCATGAGCATCAAGATGTGCTAAGTTCAATTTTGGATATGTTTATTCAAGTTGCACCAATGTATTGGGTTTTTAGATGAACGTTCATGATATGATCACCTATCGTATACCTTGGAAGATTGCATTGATTTTGTGTAGTTGCTAGCAACATGGCGAAGCAAAGTTCAATTTAAGGAATGTGTCCATCCAAGCATGATCCAGTGCTATCATTGATCTTAGGAGTAGTGTAGTCTCTCTAAACCGTCATCCTTTTTATCTTTTTTCAAGTCAATTAGATCTCAAGTTCCAGCCGCATTCAAGCAAGTTCAAGTTCAACATACATCCCCCTTGTGATTCCAGAGATATCACATCAAACCATTGAGATTATCCACACATCAAGAACTGACATTTGGAACCTGTTGATGTGTCTTTTATACACAATCAAACACAAAATAAAATACCCAAAGGTACCTTATCCTCTCTTGAACATAGTTTCCCCGAATGCTGAAGATTTCGCCTAAGGATCAATCGAGACAACTCCAAGGTTCTTATATGTAGGATCTCTACTTGTGGATAAGCACCAGTGTTCGTTGTCTTTGTTGTTTCATCAAGGGGCCTTACGTACTTTCTATGAAAGTTGGTTCTTGCGACTACTTTACCAATGAGGAACTGGATTTTCCTAATACTAACCAATGTTTCAAAAAAGGCAAAAGATAAGGGATTCGAGAGGGCTATGCTAAACTAAGCCTAAGAATGACTAAATGGAGGGCGATCTTAGTGAAACTCTACCAATCTCAGTATTGCCATAGAACAACAACTCTACTGGAATCGGTACGATCTTCTAAGGGAATTCAAAGATTTTCGAATCATTAATGAACATAGATACTATCAATAGGATACATATCAATATTCAAGTAATGATTGAACCCTAAACAATTTCAATATCTCCAGTTGACCACACAGGGCACACTTACAATCAATAAGAGGCTAGTGGTTTGGACTATGAGCTCCACTAAAAGATCAAACATAGCATTTATCACTCAATCTAACTCTAACATCTAAATACTATCTTCAACAAGAGTGATTTCAAGAAGATGAACAACCAGGTAAAAGGCCACAAAGATTGCAATAAAACACCGTAACTTCAATATTTCATTGATCTCATAGCAAAATATAACAACAATTGTTCAACTTTCTCTCTTAACCAAATTTGTATAACTACTCTTCTTCTCTGCTACTAATAAACTTATTCCTCTTAACCTTAACCTTCAAAATGAAATGAGTGAGAGCTTATATAGCATTCTCAAATACAATGAATGGCCCAGATTTAAAGAAGATCGAGGGCTGAGATTTTGACACCTAAACCCTAATTAGGGTTTGTTACAAAAATAACCCTAATTAAATTAGCATTATCATAACATAGCCAATAGAAATTGGCACAAATAACAAGGAAGCATCGTCCAATAGGGATTGAATCACCACACCATTTCATAACAACTTCTCCTCTAGAATTTTGTTCCCTTTTCCTTGTTCCTTTCTGGCATATTCAATGAATTTGGACGTAATACCTTCAACCTCTACAATGGGAATCTCAGGCAGCTTCTTCAATCGCTCTTCCAAGTGAAGGACCTCATCAAAGGCCAAAAGAAGAGTCATCTCCCATCTATGCTCCAACTCTTTTGTTTTCTCAATCAGGAACATAGTAATATACATTTGATCTCGTTGCTCTTATGTGATTATGTCTTCCTCTCTACAAAAGATGACCTTGATCCTATCCTCCAATTCTTGGACGTCCACATCTGTTTCAATCTATCCTTCTATCAAGGATTGTACACAGTACATCAAACACCTTATCCTGAATAGGATGGATAGTGTCCTCAACTCGGTTGCACCTACTACTTATGTCCTTGAATAGAACTTCCTTCATTTGGAGCAAAGTTGACCATTGTAGGAGATTATGAGTTCCTCCATCAATTATCCTTTCTTGTGCTAAAACCTGTCTTTATGTCCTTCTTACCACTTGTAATACTGGGATGACAATGTCTCTAGTGTGAGTGAATGCATCGACAATTGCCACTAGATTATGAATGATCTCAAGGACTTGGATGGCCCTGTGGACTGTTTTCATCATTCTTCCAACAAATTCCTTAGCTACCATGTAGGATCTATCAATCCATGTATCCATGAGTCGGGCTAAGTTCTTCATCTTTTCTGCCTGATTTATTGACTCAAGAGGGAGTGCCTGCAAGGGTGAGACTACTGGATCCTGTCGCCTTAATGGCTGATTAAGGTGGCTAAAATTATTCCTCCAACCGTTAATCTCCTTTTCCAACCTTTTATTATTTTCCATTTCTTCTTTTAGTTTATCATTAACTGCCCTTACTGAATCAGTCGCATCTTCCATGGCTTGCTCGAAGGTAAGTGGGCCAAGATCAAATGTCTCTAAATCATATTCTTCTGCCATGATCTCATCATCGTACTTGTCCACTGCTGGTGTAGCTATCTGTATCTTTCTAGATCCTGTATCATCTCTGATTACCTTTCACATCTTTGTAGCTTTCTTCCTTTCAATCTCCTCTTGAGAATTGCCTAGAAGGCTTTCCAAATCAAATACTTGCTCCTTATCTTCAACCACAACTACCCTCGCCAATATTTCTCTAAGCCAATCTAGAATGGAAGACTTTCCTTCTCTTACTTGCACTTCCTCAAGCAATGGCTTCTCGCCTCTAAAAGGAGATGTCGCTTCATCATCATTTCTTTCTCTTTGTTGCTCATTAACATCAACTCGGAGAGGAAGAGACTGACTTGATGAGTGTTGAGGTGTCCTTCCTTTGTCTTGTTTGTCATTTTGTACTGTGGATTCCATAGACTCATCTATCTCATACACCTTCTCTCTTTGATCTTTTCATGTCTAGAAGAAGCACTCGAGAGATGATCAGGATTTACCCTTTGTTTCTTCTTGGACGATTCTCTCTTTTCAGGTCCTTTTCTCTTCGACCCCCTAGAATGAGAAGTGTTCTCGCTTGCACTCGCCTCTCCTTCTTCCATTCTTTTTTCTAACCTGAATGTCATAGCTATGTTTTGTTCCTTCAACTTTTGATGTTGGACATTCACCCATCTGCGAGTACAACTCAAGACTGGATCCATCAATGCTCTTAAGTCTGCGACCTCTTGCTCATCCCAATCAATCTTCATTTCTTTGTCTTCTTTCTCATAGGAAGATTGAAGATATCTGCCACTGTCTTGTGCTTGATCTACTACTCTATAAACTTTGCATTTCCTGATAAGATCTAAGGGCAATCAAGAGTGCATCTTTCTTTTTACCTCTACATCATCCTGAACATTCATCCAAAACTCCTCTACTTGAAATACATGCTTGTACTTCTTCCCAACTGTTTCTTCCATATGACCATTAGGATCAAAATTTTCTCTCGAGGCAAAATATGTGAATGAGTAGAGAGATAGCTCCTTTTCTGCATCTTCAGCTGCTTGAGAATTAGGACATGCTTGAATTGAATTTCCAAGTGAAATAGGTATAGGGATACCATTCCCATGCTTATCTCTTGATGCCTTAGCACAAGCTGCCAGTTGTCTAGTCACTTCAAGTAGTATTACTTTATCCGTAGGATACCTTGGCAACATATAAGGAGGTGAAGGACATCCATGGATCTTGATGTAGGTGAATTTAAGAAATTGAATGAACCACGCACCATGTTTCTTCACGAGCTCTTGTGCTTCTGGAGACAATCTTTGGTGAATTCCTCCTTGTAATGTCCTGGTGATATGCATTGTGAAAGTGTCGTTGACTAGTTTGTAGTAATTCTTAGGCGGATGATGCAATTGAGCATAAGAATCACATACTCTTATCTCTCTAGGTCCTCTCCCAACAACTCCTCTGTGTGGTAGTCCTGCATACTCAAAGCATCTGGCTAAAGAATATATAACATATGAAATCATGTGGAATGATTTAGTAGGGACTAGCCTCCTCAACTGCACATCTAGGTTGTTACTGATAATCCTGGCCCAATTGAACATTCCTTTCCCTTGAACGATCACTTGTATAAAGAAGAACATCCATCTGTCAAAAAAGAAGGCTTAGGAGGCACCTACAATTCGATTAAGCATGGTTATCAAGTCTCTGAATTCTTCTTGGAAATCAATTTTGTGAGATGTATTGGGTATCTTATTTAGGCGAGGCCTACTCTTGAGTAACCAATTCTTATTGATGAAATTTAGACAGGTATCAGGATCATCTTCGTAGATAGACTTGGCTCCTTCTAGGCTCTTGTAGATCATATCCCTCTGTTCTGGAAGATGAAAAGCTTCACTTATAACTCCTTTTGAGAGATAGGCGAGGATAGTCCCATCTTTGGCTACAATTGTCCTTGAATGCGAATCATAGTGCCTAGCACATTCGATCATCAGCTCATGACATCTGACTGCGGGAGGGAAGCCTGCGGCCTTGATGATCCCACTCTCAATTATCTTCTTCGCTATGGGTGATGACTTGTTGATGTAGGGTGCTTCTCGAAATTTCTTCACATTGAAGTTTCCTAAGTTGATGTCTCCAATATTGCTCCATTTGGATACGATCCTCGTCTCCAAGTCGTCATTCTTTTGATCTTCTTTAATGAGGGCTTGCCGAGTAGAGGATCCACTTGCCTTGGGGGCCGCCATTTGTTACCTTAATCTTGATCTTTAGCTATCAACCTGAAAGAGATGGGTAAAAGGGGAAATTGCTGCTGGATTCACCTCTTTCCAAAATGCTGTTCAAAGAAATTTGTTCTGCTAAAAGCTTCAGGTCTGCACCTCAAATTTACCTTCGAAGGATTGCTGATCTTCTAAATTGCCCTTGAGGGGATCAGGTCTGAGATTAAGAAGGTCAAATCTGCCTTGACCTGCCTTTATATGATATGTCTTTCACCTTCTCGAACCTGAAATTTGCTCTCTATCTGCTGGAATAAGCTTCTCCAAGTCTGCTCTTTAAATTCACTCAACCGAAGAATGTTTGATTGAATGACTAATGATTTTAAAATCCACCTTCCTTTATAAGTGTTTTCACCCCCTCCTCTAAAAGGCCGACTTTGCTAAAATAAAAAATTGTTAATTCCTTCTTGAGCTGGCCAACTTTGCTTAAATAAAATAAAAAAATTGTTTTGGCGCCAAAGGGTAAATTTTATGTAGTTTTGAATTTAACAAGTACTTGAATTAGGCGAATTTTCCCTAGTTGCTCAAAATAAGGTTTGATGAGCAATTTAGGTGAGGAATAAGGTGTTTTGAAGAAATAAGTTGTGTAAAGTCTAGGAGTCTTGTATATAGCTTTTAGAGTAGGTTTTCCTTTCGTGTGTTTTAGCTTAGAGGTTTTTGAGCCTTGTTCTTAATTTGCCTTGAGTCATTTGACTCATGATTCCTGAGTGGCTCAGGTAGTTTAGTTGTTTTCTTTCTTTCATTGGCTTTTGGTTTCCTTTAGTTTAGCTTGCTTTGGGTCAGTCTGTCAGTCGTTTGCTTAGTTTAGCTATCCTGAGTGGGAGCCTCCATTTGTGAGAAAGGCGCCTGTGTTGTTTCTCACACACTGGCAACATCTTGGATCTTATGTTAGACTCATTTCTTAGATATCTATTCATGAAATACTTTTGAATCCGAGGATATTCCTCTCCAGCTTTATCATCTGATCAGGACTTGTGCTTGACTTGGAAGGGAATCACTTTTTGTGTCTTGATGCCGACATCTTTTGATTACTATATCTTTACACATTAATAAAACTATGAGTCATTATGGTTTTCAAGAGAAGCTGTGATTAGTGAAAAATCCAAAATCTTGCTTCAGCGCCACCGCAATCCTCAAACCCTAGTAAGCTTCGCTGCTTACGAGCCAAAGGAATTGACGGAACGAAAAAGCAATATCAAAAGAGAAAAATGGCTATGGACGCTAGGCTGGCAATGGAGCAATGTTCGTGAGATTGCGGCGATAACCTCGTTGGGACTATAGACGTCTGGCTGGCAGCGAGGCTCTATCCAGGATGCTTATGAAGTTTAGATATATTACGTAGCCAATCACAGGGGAACTTGAAGGTCATAGTTGTCTTGTCGAGAGGAATGAATACACTTGCACACACGTATGTAATCAATGACTAAGTATCTTGATCTAGGTAAGGATTCTCCTTCCACTTTGACTGCATTTTCTAGTTGCCTGATAAGTTGGATTGAATCTTCCAGAGGTTCTAAGTGTCAATTGTGTCTTTATCTCTAGAATGTTCAGGAACATTTATTCAAGGTGGCGCTAGATGTTGTGACGTATTCACACATCGCCATTGCAAATGGGGACCCCTACTTTTTGCTTGCTAGGGTTTGTTTTCTTGGTCTTTTAGGTTTTGGGCTATTAGTCTTTGAATTGAAGGGTCGCCAAGGGGCTCATTAGGATAGCAGGCTCTACTTGAGTCAGGTGGATATCCTCAAGAGGTCAGGTCAATTGAGTGATTAGGGGTTATTTAGATCATTCCTAGGGTGTTTTTTGTGTACTATATGGTCGCACTTCAAGTTGCTAAATCAAACCTTGGTTGAATGCATAATGTCCTCCTAGGTCCCATCCCTTACATCAAGGACAGAGCGAATTCGCCTTAAGGAGTCTGGAATGTCATCCTGATCCTCAAATGTCCTGAAATTTGGTTGTCTGGAATGTCATCTTGATCCTGAAATTTGACTAAGTCTGGAAAATTGAAGAATCCTCCAAAAACTAGATTTTGCATTATAACTCCTGGAGGTCCGAAACCACTCTCAAACACCCTGACAATATATATGGAATATAACTTAAAGTATAAGTGTTCTTATACTTGAATGTTATATTCCATATATGAATCTTGACGGAGAAACTAACATGTCAAATTTAACTCTTGACCCTTTCAAAGGGTCCAGAGCGAATTCCCTTATATCTCCCTTCTTGGTCTTAATTTGCCTCATAAACCTTGTCCTTATGGCGTAGTTGAGAGAGTATTGAGGTGTGAAACAAAGTGAAGTGATAAAAAGTAAGGAATTTGAGCATAATTGCAAATTTCGCTCCTGACCCTTCCAGAGGGTCTAGAGCGAAATTCCCCAAAAGACCTATTTCTTCACTAAGGACATCAAATAGTGGACATGCATGGCAAGGAAAGGATTCAAAAAGACAAGTCTACAACAAGATGAGTGAAAATGAGGAAGAATTGAGCCTAAAAGAGCAATTTCGCTCCTGACACTTCCAAAGGGTCCAGAACGAATTTCTCAAAAGCATGTATTTTCCTCACAATTTTAAAGCAAATTGCCCTCAAGGTATTTTCCTAAGGTGGTTTGAAGCTAAGCAAGCAACCTAGGAGAAAGCTTTATACAAGCCCTATTTTCCAAATTTCACTCCTAACCCTTCCAAAGGGTCCAGAGCGAAAAATTTTCAAGCTCCTGACCCTTCCAAAGGGTCCAGAGCGAAATCCTTAGGATTGCTTATTTCCTCACCAAAAGCACTGAGTAGACACCACTTTGAGAGCAAGTTGACTTGATGGTGATAGAGGGAAGTTTGACAAGTTAAATTCAAGGCAAAGAAAGGAGAAAAGAAGTGTGAATTGATCCAAAAAGAGAATTTCGCTCCTGACCCTTCCAAAGGGTTCAGAGCGAATTTCTCCATGAAGCATTATACCTTGCTCCAACCTATGAACTAACTCATTCCCAAGCATTTTTTTGAAGGCAAAAGACTTGTTATTGATAAGAAAGGGATGAAAAATGAAGATTCATGAGGGCAAATCAAGCAAAATACAAATTTCGCTCCAGACCCTTCCAAAGGGTCCAGAGCGAAATCCTTAGGAGGACTCCTTATTTCATCTAATGCACCCAAAAAATCTTTTTTTAGGCTAAATTGAGGGCAAATTCACTTGATGATGATGGAGGAAGATTTGAAAAGAAGAAGAATGGTGTCAAAATGCAAATTTTGCTCCTGACCCTTCCAAAGGGTCCAGAGCGAAATTTCCTAAAAACTATGTTTTGCTCCTTGTTAAGATCAAGATCTTGAATCCTAAGGCATTGTTGGGAGAGAATTGTTAAGTCTTGCCTTGAAAAGTGATTTGGAGCAGAGGAAATGGTAGAATTGAGGCTAAATCACAAATTTCGCTCCTGACCCTTCCAAAGGGTCTAGAGCAAATTTTCTTGAAACCTCTTTTGCTCCCAATTTTGTGTCAAGCCTAGCGTTGATCGAGGTGGATTGAGCTTAGAAGCATCCTTAGGCATGCATTTGAGTGAGTTGTGGTCACAAAATATGAAGAATTTACCCAAAAATGCCAATTTCGCTCCTAACCCTTCCAGAGGGTCCAGAGCGAAATTCCTTATAGGTCTTGTCCTTGGCCAAGGTCCAAAGCGAAATCCTTCTTTAAGGCCTTTTTGGGGGTCAAACCATTGATGTCTTCAGGAGAGGGGGATTGAAAGGTGAAAATCAAAGCAAATTGAAGTGAGAGGAAGGAAGAATTCAACCTAAAGGAAGAAATTCGCTCCTGACCCTTCCAAAGGGTCTAGAGCGAAATTCTTCAATGGACCTTGTACCTTGCCTTAGCACTTGGATGACCCCGTCCTAAGCAATTTTTGAGAGACTTGTCTATACCTAGAAGGAGCACAATTATGAATTTTAATGCCTTGAAGAATGAGTTATGAATAGAGAATTAAGTGAGATTACCAATTTCGCTCCTGACCCTTCCAGAGGGTCCAGAGCGAATTTCATTATAGGTCATGTCCCTGGAGAGGGTCCTGAGTGAATTTCATTCTAATGCCTTCTTGTTGATGATTTAAGGTGAGAAATATCATGTTAGAATGAATATATCATGTATACTTAATCATCCTTTGTTTGTTTTGCAGATCAACAAGACAGGGCTAGAAGGAAGAGCAAACAAGGAGGACCTATTCAAGTTTCATCATCACTAAGGATGCCTTGGATGCATGAGAAGGTACTCAAGGTGCTACTAAATTGAAGGACTTCGAATGATCAACAAGTTAGAACTATCCTCAAAGAAATCATAGGATGACAGAGAAGAAGGATCTTGTAAACATTTCAAAGCGATATAAGCTACCAGAGGAGTGACTTGACCGTGAAGAGGCCTCATCAAGCACAAGAGAGCCAAGGAAACGTAAATCGTTTCTCAAATACATCAAGGACGAAGGAGGATCGACCAAAGGTCATCACAGAGGAAGTACCAGACAAGGTGGCATCCCAGTCACTATTCCTTCAGTCAGATAGGTCCACATCAGCATGTCCAAATTCAATGTCCCTGACTCACCAGTAATGGCACAAATTTTGAGGCGCCTACCCCTGTTTCCTATTGGTTCTCAAATTTTAAATGTAATTTTCTCATTGGCTAAGGAGGTTTTGTTGTAACAAACCCTAATTAAGGTTTCTATCTTGTAATCCTAGCCATTGATTGTAAATCAATCTGAGCCATTGCGATGTAAGAGCTCTCTATATAAGGCTTTGGGTCTTCATTTGTAAAGGTTAATAGTTAAGAGTTAGCTAATAATAGTTAGAGAATAGTCAATAGTCAATAGTCAATAAAATAGAATAGTGAATAGAATAGTAATTAGAGTAGATTAGGAAGAGAAGGCAAGGAGTTGTTGCCTTGATTGTAAATGAACTCCATTTTTCATTCAAGTTATGGTGAAGTGTGTTGTTTCTTTGCAATATGCATGGTCTCTTGTTGAATCTTCATTCTTAGATGGTAAATAATTAGATTGAATGAAAGAAGTTACTGAATGCACTCGCGTGGAATTGGCCTAGTCCAAACCACTAGCCTCTTGTTGATTGTAAGTGCACCCTACGTGGTCAACTGGCATCGAATGAGCTTAATATCGAGTCATTACGCATCTATTGTTCATGCATTAACTTGAATGGTGATCGGTGTTTGATAGTGATGATTTGAACATCTTCGGAACTACCCTAGAAGATCACACTGAGTTGGTGTCAAATTGTTCAGTTTGATGGTAAAACCTAGCCCAGTAGGACTCCAACTAGTCGTTCATCCATCTTCTTGCATTCTAGGTCTTAGAGTAGACTTTCTGAACCTTGTATCTTTTGATATTTCTTTATCTTCCAGCTAGTAGATAGGATTCAAGTTCCAGCAGATTAAACGCTCAAGCAGTCGAATGTAAGTCCCCTTGTTAATCCAGTATAATCACATCACATCACAAAAGCTTATCCACGCATAGAGACCCTACATATAAGAACCTTGGAGTTGCCTCAATTGATCCTTAGGCAAAATCTTCAGCATTCGGGGAAACTTTGTTCAAGAGAGGATAAGATACTTTGGGATTTTATTCTATGTTCGCATGTGCATAAAAAACACATCAACAGAACCTTGGAGTCACCTCAAGTGATCACTTAGTTCAGCATTTGAGGAAATTTTGTTTAAGAGAGGATAAGATACCTTGGTATTTTATTCTTTGTATGAAGTGCATAAAAACACATCAACAGTGACCTATTCATTGACCTTGTTGTCCAATCGTAAAAGAGCCATATTTCACTAAGACTTTGTGTCCATTGTAAGTCAAGAATAATTTAGCTTCCAAATCACATTAAATGCATTTAAATAGAAATTATTAATCTGATTGACAAGATAAACGACAAACTTAACTATATTGTAAAAAGAAAAACCTTGCCTATTGAAAAGTTTATCATAGTAAAGACTAAAGACCATGAGTAGAGGATTGCACAAAAACAGCTACAGTATGGGATAGGTTTAGTCCGATTATGCTCAAAACTTAACTATGCTTTTTGTCAATATGAAACAAGAAATCTACTTAACTAAGAAAAGGCCAAAATGACAAAAGAATGGTTTTTGAGAACCCAACCATGCATAAATGATTCATTTTAATGCAGATGAATATAAATCATATATTCCTATTTCTTCCATCAAATGGATAACAGTATGATTGATTAAGTCCTCACAACAATTTGCATTCAGCAAAAAAAATTCCATGCAAGATCTCATGCATCACTTAGATAGGGTAAGAATAGCTTAGATAACAAATTCCAATTGACAGAGACTGAGAGATGTAAAAGAACAATAATACAACAGGACATGACAAACAAAATAGACATCCATGCACAAAAGCATTTATCATCTTTCCCAAAAAAAAGTTACCACAGCATTATGATGCCTATCTCTTAATCTCTGTTTGCAATATCTTTATTATAGTTTATTTTAAAAATGCTTAAACTATACCTCAGCAGTCCTTGAAACAGACTTTAAAATCACATTGGGTTCGGTGCCCTGATGTGATCTTACGCTGTGAAACTGGAATCTCTGGGAATATCTTGATTGAACTGGACATAAATGAATTTCAGGAAAGAAACTTCTCAAGTGATGCTGCCTATGTGTTGGCAATATTTGAGACTTTGAATTTATAACTGCCTTCGCAGAAGGTGACAATACTGTCAAGTTCCTTAAATGTACACGGTGCAATTCTGAAATAATGTTTCCTTCCATTCCTGAGCTACAAACAAAATCAAATGTAAACTAACAAATTCAAAATAATATATCGAGAATAGAAATGTTCAACAATCTCGAGCAAACATGGCACCCATGCCTAACAACATCTAAAATTAAATCACAGTAACTTTCAGTATGATGAATTAACTAATATGGAATCAATAAAAGTGGCAAAGAAATTGTAGACGAATGTTATGAGAAAGTTAAAACATACAAAACCTATCTCAAGTTAGGCTGCTCTAATAAGAGTTTGAATAAAAGGGGATTGGATATGATTTCAGGACCGAACAATAACAATAAACAAAAAAATGTTTTAAGTTTAACTAATAAAAACTAAAATATGTGCCAAAGTAGCTATAATCAAGAGGTGAAGAAAGATAGGCCACTTAGGTATGGAGGAGGACCTTATGGGATCATCTTGTGACCCAACGATACAACACAAGGCCAAGATAAATTTTGTACTTCCATTTTCATTATTAAGATGTATATCCCTACGCAAAACCTAACTATAGTTAGCAATAGAAATGGCTACTTCCTCCATCATTGATGTGAAGCATGTCACAATCAAGGATCATATATCAAACATTCCATGAGATTTCCCAAGAAGGAGCACAACTTGCATGCCCTAATAACAAATAGTTGAAATGGAAGCTTGCTTTATGCCTCCACAAGCATCTCCCATTACCAGGGCCTTGTGATTCCTTGCGATTTCTTTACTTTGTGCTTCAAAGCATCCTAAGTAAGGGTATAGCTAAAGGCTCAATGCCTAACGATTCAATTTCTCTGTTCCATTATCTGATTTGTTCAAAGCCAATATCCCAACCCAAAGGCTCTCCTTATGACTACAACACAATCATGCTTCCCCAGAAAGCAACTCGATACCATAAGCCCCCTTCATGTTCAACAAAGAGTATGGCATGATGAGATGAGGAACAAGACCCTGCCACATGTCCTTGCTGCCATGAACCTCTTGTATGTGTGCAATGACACACTCATGCAAACCATTTTCTTGTATTTTGGCAATTGTTGTTCTGCATTCCATGGAAGTGGAACTCCCAGAAGAATAACTTGTAAGATGATCCCTCTAATTTAGAAAAATTGAGAATTAAAGACATAAGTGTGGCTTTGTCACTTGCGGTCAGCAGTTATATTTCTGCTACAGTTATGGCTTCTGGTAGTGAGGAACATTGAAAGGCAATACTAAGCCTGAAACAGGTATTGAGTCTTCTAATGGTTGATAATTGGTAGCGAATTCTGCTGTAAGGTGAGAAAGCTTTAGATGCAATCTAGGAGGCATCTGACTGGGAAGGGGAAAACTAGTTTCAGTTTAGTCTTGGCTAAGTACATTTATGATCCAGGAGGATATGCTCAAATTGGGATGCCCATGTAAAATCCCGAGAAAATCTCCTACAGCAGACAGTTTGTTTGGTCAAAAGTTGGTTGGGGGAATCGAACCCCAACCTCTCATCTCCAGCTTTTCCTCTCAGCCAATACACCACGCGATGCACTCTATTCTAAAAGGGGCATTTGTTTTATTTCAAGTATGCTGGGGCCGATATCTGGGGTTCAAGTGGTTCGAACTCCTGACCCCAACGTTTCACACTCTTCTCTCTACCATTGAACCGCCCACGTATTTCGAGATGAAAAGGGAAAATAATTTATTTAAAGAATCCCATCGAGATAAGGCCGAGATTGGAGGGCTCGGGTCAAGCCTGAGCTCCCCCAAAATTAAACATAAAATGAAAATTATAAACCCGAAAATATTATATGGGGATATTTTAGACGGGTTAGGGTTATTCTTGACAAATTAACAAGATTCTAATGTTATTTAAGGGAGATTTTTAAAGATTACATGTTGTAAATAGGAGATATGGATGATTTTTAAAATCATTTGGTTTTAAGCCAAATTGGGCAAACATGGTGTATAAAAAGAGGGGTAAGTGGGGAGTTTGAGTTAGTGGTAATTTGTGAGAGAAGTTTTTATGGAGTTTGAGTGTTCATCTCTATGCAAGTTGGAAGGCTAACGTCTTGCTATTGCATTTGAAGGAGAAGGACTTTGTACTCATTGTAATTAGGAGACTTGTAACTTGTCCAAGTTGAAGACCTTGTAACTGTTGTTGGAGCATAATCAAGGATCGGTCACTCTGTTGGAGAGGGGCCCAGAGACGTAGCCATATTGGTGAACTCCATTATCAACTTGTGTTCTTGTCTTCTCTCTTCTATCTCTCTTTGTTAATTCATCGCTTTATTATTGTTATGATCATTTAAGCATTTTAATTATGTCTTTAAGACCTTCAATTTAATCGTTGTAATAGTTAATCATACACATGCAACAGTCATAGATCCTAACATTAGAGCAAGTAGTATCAGAGCTTGTTGTGACTAGTGTTTGCAGAGGTGAATGATAACGAGAGCCAAAAGCCAACGAGGTGAAGGCACACAATACAACCCAGAGATCGGGAAAAGAAGGATTTTCCCACGTTCAGAGATGGCAACTGAAGAAGGCCAAACCAAGTTTGATGGGGAAGCCTTACAAAAGGCATTATATGAAGTCGATGGTTGAAGTTCTTTTCCAGGAAAGACAAGAACGACAGAAACGAGAGAAAGGAGGCACATCGAAACCAGAGAATAAAGGCAAAAGATCGGGAGGTGGTGATTCCCCACCAAAAACTCCTCCTTGTCCTCATTTTTCTCCTTCTCCCCCTTCTTCTCTATCTTCTTCTGTTAATACTTTTAAGGGCACACATAATCCTGTAATCAAACTTGATGTAAAATTTGAATTGCCTAAATATAGTGGGGAGCTAAGTGCTGAAAAACTTGAAGACTGGATACAACAAGTAGAGGTTTATTGTAGGATACAAGGTCTGCTAGAAGATGCCTCTAGGATACAGTTGGCTACTCTTCATTTAGGAGGTACTGCTCTCACCTCGTGGGAGACTAGGACCCAAGAGGAGCTTGCCCGTCATGATAGAGTTAGGATGTCATGGATGGAGTTTGTTGCCGCTCTAAAAGAGCAATTCTATCCTTTAGGACACATGCAACAACTAACTATGAGTTGGCAAACCTTTAGGCAAGCAAAAGGCCAATCAGTGCAAGAGTACACCCACGAGTTTAGAAAATGGGCAATAGCATTGAATGTACCTTTGTATACCCAAGATACCCTGCTTAAATATATAGGTGGTTTACATTCTTACCTCCGACACACTATCCTCATGTTGAATCCTAGTAATCTGGATCAGGTACGTGTCCAAGCTACTCATATTGAGTCTAGGGGTAAGAACAGTTTTAGTGAAAACTTTGCTAAGAAATCATCCAAGAAACCACCAGAGGGAAAATCAAAGGATAAAGGTAAAGGGAAGAAGACGGCTACAGTAAAGAAAGAGGATGTTAAGCCTACGTGCTCTCATTGTAAGAAAGAAGGGCATGAAGATGCTAAGTGCTGGAAGTTACATCCGGAACTAAGGCTGAAGTGATACGGAGGTAACAAAGGTCCAAAGAAGACTACTGCGGTGATCCAACAAGATCTTGGATCTGATTCTGGAGATGAAACTCAAATAGTTGCTATCGGGATCCAAGGTACAATGAAAGGTAAAACTCTCTCATCAAATGCAATTGTTTCTAATGCAAGTACAAGTAAAGCAAATTCTCTTCCTAATATGGATAAACAAAGGAATGAACTTTTTCACATTCGTGTGGTAACTAAACACACTAAGATTGATACTCTATTTGATACTGGTTCACAAGTCAACTTAATTTCTGAAGAGGTTGTAAAGAAATTGAATCTTACTACTACTCCTCATCCTAAGCCCTATCCACTTGGATGGGTATGTAATGATTCACAATTGCAGGTGACAAAACAATGCAAATTACGTTTTGCCATTACTGCTAATTTCATTGATGAAGTAGAAGTAGATGTTATACCTCTGGATATTTGTGGGCTTGTGTTAGGAAGTCCATATCTTTTTGATAGACAAGCAATCTTTTATAGGGGGGAGAATAAGTATCATTTGTTCAAAGATGGTAAAGAGTACATAGTTAGATCGCATAAAGTCAAAACTAATCTTGCATTAGTAAATGCTGGTCAAATGAAAAGATTAGTAAATGCGAGTAAAAACTTTGTACTTATGCTTGTAAAAGCCAAGGATGATGATAAATCCGAGGCATTTAAGGGGTGTAAACCAGAACATAAGGCCGAATTGGTCAAAATTGTATCCACATATGATGACCTTTTTCAAGAACCAAAGGGATTGCCCCCCAAGAAAGAGATCCAGCATGAGATACATTTGCAGCAGGACGTGCCTCTTCCTAATATCGGTATGTATCGCTTATCTGTTCTACAAAATGAGGAGATCAAGAAACAGGTTCAAGAGTTGGTCGAGAAAGGAGTAATTCGACCAAGCACTTCTCCATGTGGCTCACCAATTGTCCTAGTGCCGAAGAAGGACAGGTCCTGGAGGATGTGTATCGACTACCGAGCCCTAAATAAGATCACAGTAAAGAACAAGTATCCTCTTCCTCGTATTGATGATTTACTTGATCAGCTAAAGCATGCGGTTTATTTTACTAAGCTGGATTTGCGAAGTGGTTATCATCAGATTAGGATTGCAGAAAATGACATTTGGAAAACTGCATTCAAGACTAAGCCAGGACTATACGAATAGTTGGTAATGCCTTTTGGCTAAGTTACCGGTTCGGGTTCGGATTCGAGTTCGGATTCGGGTACGGATTCGCGGGTACGAGTTCGTCCGTACACACACACACACACACACACACACATATATATATATATATATATATATATATATATTTTAATTATATATATATACACATATATTATATATATGTTCAATATATACAATCCATACAAAAATAAAATATACAATGTGACTTTCCATACATAAATGATAAATGATAAACGATAAATCCATAATTGCCAATGCCAATAAATATTCATATATCACAAATGTAATCAGTAAACTAATAACTAAGTCTAATATCATATTCATAATTTGCAAAAAAGATAATATTCAAGTTTCAAGTCTTTTTTAAAAAGTCATAAAGGGGCGAATTAGATTTTTATTATAAAAAACTATTTTAAAAAGTCTTTTTTATTGTTTTTTTGACCCGTGGGCCCCGTTTTTGGGAACCCACGGGCCTGGTTTCACGCAGGTCCTCCTGGGTTCACCCAGGTCCTCTTGGGTTTGACCTGGGTTCCACCCGGCTCCTTCCTAGGTGGCCAAGTTCCCTATGGGTCCTGCGACGCAAGACCCACAGGGAACCCGGCCACCTGGGAAGGACCCGGGAGAACCCGAGGAGAACCAGGACCGAGCAAGAACCAAGACCTGGACCCAGGCCAAAAGGGGAAGAACCGGTATCTTAGCCTTTTGGGTTGTGCAATGCACCAACCACTTTCATGCGTGTAATGAATGATGTATTTCATCCTTTCATTGATGAATTTGTAATAGTCTATCTAGATGATATCCTTGTATTTAGTAAGTCTTGGGATGATCATGTAAGTCATGTAAAGAAATTTTTTATGTTTTGAGAAAAGAAAAACTCTATGTAAAGATGTCAAAATGCGAATTCGCAAAGACATCTCTAGTGTACTTAGGCTATGTCGTAGGAAATGGTCAGTTGAAAGTTGACCCTACAAAGGTCGAAGTAATTGTAAAATGGCCTAAGCCAAGTGAAGTAACTGAAGTCAGAAGTTTCTTAGGTGTTGTTCAGTATTGGAGAAAGTTTATTTCTAACTTCTCCTATATAGCATCGTCGTTGCATGCGTTGACAAGTACAAAGACAACTTTCCAGTGGGGAGGACCTCAACAGAAGGCTTTCAACACTTTGAAGGAGAAGTTGAGCACCGCACCTGCTCTGACTTTGCCTGATTTACAGAAACCATTCGAGATCAAAACCGATGCAAGTGGGTTTGCCATGGGAGCAGTTCTAATGCAAGGAGGTAAGCCGGTATGTTATCACTCTGAAACTTTTACATCTGCAATAACTAACTATCCTACTTATGATAAGGAACTTTATGCACTAGTTCAGAGTGTTAAAAAATGGAAGCACTATCTAATGGGCAAAGAAACAATCATTCACACTGATCACCAACCACTACAATATCTGTATTCACAATCAAAATTGCAGCAAAGTAGGCACTTTAGGTGGATGAGATTCCTTCAACAATTTCACTTAGTAATTAAGTACAAGAAGGGTGTTCATAATAAGGTAGCAGATATGCTTTCCAAGCCTCCTGTCACGAATGTTTTGGTTATCCTTCAGGGAAGTTCCATGGTTCACGAAAGTTTTCAGGAACAATATGTCATGGATGAAAACTTTAAGGATATTTATACATCTCTAACTGCAGGCAAACAAGTAGAAGAAAAGAACTACTATGTGAAAGATAAATTGTTGTATCATTTAGGAAAGTTATGCATTCCTAAAGGTGAACAAGCACAAGTAGTTAGAGAAGCTCACACGTCATTGATTGCTGGACACCTTGGTGCTAGCAAAACAATGACTCGGTTGCAGAAATATTCTTATTGGCCTCGCATGCAGGAAACTATAACTAAATATATCAAAGGATGTATAATGTGTGCAACAAGTAAACCAAGTAACAGGAAGTTGGGGTTGTACACACCTCTTCTTGTTCCATCTCGACCTTGGGAAAGTGTTTCGATGGATTTTGTTGGAGGACTTCCCATATCTAAAAAGGGACATGACTATCTGTTTGTAGTAGTTGACAGATTCAGCAAAATGTGTATTCTAATGCCTTGTAAGAAACAAATCACAGCTGAACTGACAGCTCATTTGTACTTCCAATATGTATGGGTCCATTATGGGCTCCCTACTTCCATTGTATCAGATCGAGATTCTCGATTCCTAGGAGAATTTTGGTCCGCATTGTGGGATCTCATGGACACAAAGCTAAAGAAAAGTACAGCTTTCCATACTCAGACCGATGGACAAACAGAAGTGGTAAATAGAACAGTTGTACACTTGCTTCGAGGCTACTGCAACAAACATCCCAAGATATGGGATGAGAGTCTACACTATGTGCAACATGCTTACAATCATGCAGCACACTCTTCTACAAAAAGATCTCCTTTTGAGACGTGTTTCGGGTATGTGCCAAGAACACCGATGGACTTCACCTTTGGAAAAGATGATGTTGAACATGGACGTCATGATGTAGAGAAGGCTTTGAAGTTCATTCAAAAAGTCCAAGCAGTTCATCAGGCAGTAGAAGCTCAGTTGGAGAAGAGCCAAGCCAAATACAAGGCTCGACATGACAAGCATCGCATAGATCATCATTTTCAGGTTGGCGACCGTGTTTGGTTGCATATCAGCAAGGAAAGGATGCAAGGTGAAGGTAAGAAGCTTAAGCCTATCAGATATGGTCCCTTTGAGATCTTGGAAAAGATCTGTACCAATGCCTTCCACCTGAATCTTCCTCCATATATGTAAATATACTCAGTTGTAAATGTAGAAAATCTCAAGTTGTACGAGCCTCCAATGATATTGGATGAAGAGGCTGATATTCAGGTTCCTTCTGTTGATGACCTTTCACCTGAGTATATGTCAGAGCTGTCAGAGGATGTCATTCTTGACAGACATGTCAAATCTTCAAAAAGAGCTGCTATTGAGTACCTTAAGGTTGGAAGTAAAGGGATGCATCCTGGAAAAGCACAATCAATGGAGGTTGAAAGAGTGAGGGAGTTGTATCCTCACTTACTATTCGAGTAATCAAGCTTTCGGAGGTCCAAAAGCTCTCCAGTGGGGAGGATTGATCCAGGAGGATATGCTCAAATTGGGATACCCACGTGAAATCCTGAGAAAATCTCCTACAGCAAACAGTTTGTTTGGTCAAAAGTTGGTTGGGGGAATCGAACCCCAACCTCTCATCTCCAACTTTTCCTCTTAGCCAATACACCACGCGATGCACTCTATTCTAAAAGGGGCATTTGTTTTATTTTAAGCATGTTGGGGCCAATATCTGGGGTTCAAGTGGTTCGAACTCCTAACCCCAACATTTCACACTCTTCTCTCTACCATTGAATTGCCCGTGTATTTCGAGATGAAAAAGGAAAATAATTTATTTAAAGAAACCCGTCGAGATAAGGCCGAGATTGGAGGACTCGGGTCAATCCCGAGCTCCCCCAAAATTAAACATAAAATGAAAATTTTAAATCGGAATAATATTATATGGGGATATTTTAGACGGGTTAGGGTTATTTTTGACAAATTAACAAGGTTCTAATGTTATTTAAGGGGGATTTTTAAAGATTACATGTTGTAAATAGGAGATATGGATGATTTTTAAAATCATTTGATTTTAAGCCAAATTGGGCAAACATGGTGTATAAAAAGAGGGGTAAGTGTGGAGTTTGAGTTAGTGGTAATTTGTGAGAGAAGTTTTTATGGAGTTTGAGTGTTCATCTCTATAAGGTTAACATCTTGCTATTGCATTTGAAGGAGAAGGACTTTGTACTCATTGTAATCAGGAGACTTGTAACTTGTCCAAGTTGAAGACCTTGTAACTGTTGTTGGAGCATAATCAAGGATCGGTCACTCTATTGGAGAGGGGCCCGGAGACGTAGCCATATTGGTGAACTCCGTTATCAACTCGTGTTCTTGTCTTCTCTCTTCTTTCTCTCTTTATCAATTCATCGCTTTATTATTGTTATGATTATTTAAGCATTTTTTAAGACCTTCAATTTAATCGTTGTAATAGTTAATCATACACGTGCAACAGTCATAGATCCTAACATCAGATCAATTTACCAGCAAAAATTCCAACCTGCTGTCTTCACATTCAGCTATTGTCCCCATCCTATTAGTCTTGCCATTTCATGCTGTTAGTGCAGGAGAGTACACTCTGCTGCATTTCTATGATTTACACCAAATAGGAAGCCTTCAAAGAAGGTTAAAGAAAGAGGTACTCTCCAAATATTCTCCAGCTTCGTCAAGCACATTGCATAGCCTCGAAGCTTTGTAATGTCATCTCATGCTAAGCAGTCGACAATGCAGTGTTGTTGTTTAATCAAACTATGCAATTAATTTGACAAGCATTTCGATTCGATACGCTGCAAACAAAACTCTCTTCAATATAAACTACTGATATTTTACCGTTCGAAGGGCGGGCATAGAATGGCTTGGGTGATTCATTCCTGTAAGAGTCGTATGAGGTGTTCCCGTTCGAATCATTCACGCAGACACTTCTACTGAAATCAGAAACATTGACCTCATTTCATCTAGTCCCGTGCTAGATTTCTTGTTTGGGAATCGAGCTAACGTTATGTCATTCATGTACATATCGATTCCCACAGAATCTGCGGGATAAAGAGAATTGGATGAAGGAGGAGGATACAAGAAAAGAAATGAAACAGCATTAAACCAGTGCTTTAAAAAACGACAATAAGAGTTGGTTTTTACTTACTCGAAGGAAAATGAAGGCCACCCACTCGCTTTCCTACTGTGATTCCCATCTGCATTCCCATTTCAAGCAGTTAGAAAACTCAGTTTCCTACTCTGAGTCCCATGCCCAGTCTCAATTCAAACGGTAGGAGATAAGACTCCCGTTTTGCATTAGCAATCCCATTATCGTTTCTATCTTCTGATCTGTCCTGTTTTATTGCAAGTCCTTTTATTGGGTTTAAAATGTATACGGTAAGTTGTGGTTTGCAGGTTTGTTAGAAAAAAAGGGGTGATTTTAACAAGTAGGGAAGAGCATCAGTAGTGGATATAGTTAATTTTGTTTATTTAAAAAATTTAAACTGTATATCAGATTTCGACGATTTTTTCTTTTGTTGTTTTTGTTTATGATTTAGTTGCTTCTAACTAAGTATTTGGTTTTTGGGTAGTAACAATATAAGTTGCAGGATTCGTTATGCACGAAAGGGTCAGACAGTGGTCATTTCAAAGTGACGCTCGATACATAATGGACTTTGTGCCAATAGGGGTTCACTAGATGACCAATATAATTTTTAAAAATATCCAATTATAAATATAAATAACATGTAATTAAAAAATAAATGACATCTAATTCTAAGTGTTTATCCATATGGGCTCGTTCACATTTTTCACTTTAATGTTATGTGTGGCCATCGAATTGGTGGCACACAATTTTATGTCCACCCTCGGCCACATACATAGCTTGGTTGACACGCATTTCAAATTTTATCTAAGCCCTAAAAACATCTCATTTTGGCAAATTTAGGGATTATTGTCCCCAATGTTTTCCTCCCACCACGGCTCTGCAGCAAACTTCACTTCCTCATTGCCTCCAGTCAAAAACTTCACCGCACTTGCCCATGTAACGCACGTGCATCCTTCCTCCTTGAAATTTTCATGTTCAATAATGGATTTATGCTCCTTCGTACCTGCATTTTGCTTTGTTTTTTCATCATTTTTGTTAATGACGTTGAGGGTTTCATTTCAATGATCTCTCTCACTTTATAATGTATAAATCATCACATGGAATGCAAAAAAGATAGATTAATGTCTGATTTTATTTGAAATCCCTCATTTTTAATCATGAAATATAATGAGATTATTGTTATGGCTTTAAGGGTTTCATTTCAATGATCTATCTCACTTTATATACATAAATCATTACATAGAATGTGAAAAGGATAGATTATTGTTTGATTTTATTTGAAACCCCTCATTTTTAATCATGAAATTTAATGGGATTATTCTTATGGCGTTGAGGGTTTCATTTCAATTATCTCTCTCACTTTATAATTTGAAAATCATTACATAGAATGCAAAAAAAGATAGATTATTATCTGCTTTTATTTGAATCCCTTGATTTTTAATCATGAAATTTAATGGGAATATTGTTATGGCATTGAGGGTTCACGATAGTAAGTAGAAGCTTGAGATTTGTCATGTTGTCCAACCATTTTTTAGATCATTCTTTGTTTATTTCAATCATTGTCTAAGAACTAAATCATCAACATAAACAATCAAAATCACAATATCCCACCTTGCTCTTTGAGGTAGAGATTGAAATTATTCAGATTTTTGGTGAATTCATGACTAAGGAGATGCTCATAAATATTTATGTTAGGCTTTAAAGTCTATTTCCAACTGTGGAAAGATTTACTAAGAGATATGAAAGATTTATAAAAATTTAAAGGACAAAGGAATTAATACGGTTGGTGAAGGAATTGCTAGTATCAAGAGCTATTTATAGACAATCTTCGTTTCTTTCTTCTTCAATTCGCCTTCGGTAGATAAATTGTCGGAGTTGACAGTAGTTGAAATTCTACCTTTGGTTTAGGTCTTTAGGCTATATAATTTGGTATTCAGATTTCGAAGATAGACACTCCTATCCAATTGAGAAGCACATTTGAGGAGGACCAGAGGACCTTTTTGGGCTACATCAAAGACCCAAGCCTCCAATTAGTTTGTAAGGAGGTCAGGATGTTAACTAACGAGGTTGTCAGGATGGTGTTGGACTCACCTTTAGGTCACTAGCAGTCACCAATGTAGTCAACAACAATGGTTGTTCCCGGTTTGAAACTTCGCTATTGATCTGAATTGAGAGCCCAGAATTGACCAAATTGTGTAGAGATAGATCTGATCTTTGAAACCCTTGATTTTTAATCATGAAATTTAATGGGAATATTGTTATGGCATTGAGGGTTTCATTTCAATGATGTCTCTCACTTTATATTTCAAAAATCATTACACAAAGTGCAAAAAAAATTAATTATTGACTACTTTTATTCGAAACCCCTGATTTTTAATCATGAAATTTAATGGGAATACTATTATGGCATTGAGGGTTTCATTTCAATGATGTCTCTCATTTTATATTTTGAAAATCATTACACGGAATGTGAAAAAGATTGATTATTGTCGTTTTTTATTCGAAACCTCTGATTTTTTATCATGAAAATTGATGAGAATAGTGTGTGTTGAGGGTTTCATTTCAATGATGTCTCTCACTTTATATTTTGAAAATCATTACCAAAAATGCAAAAAAGATTGATTATTAAGGGTTTCATTTCAATTATTTGATTTCACCTAGGGTTACAAGTAAAATTCAGTACACCTATTATAATCATATGTGTTTATTGTTTTCACAGTTTATTGTATATGTTTTCGTCATATATGTTTATTGTTTTCTCAATTTATTGTATATGTTTTTAGTCATATATGTTTATTGTTTTTTCAGTTTATTGTCTATGTATTAGTCATATGTTTATTGTTTTCTCAGTTTATTGTTTATGTTCCAGTTATATATGTTTATTGTTCTCTCATTTTATTGTCTATGTTTTAGTCATATGTGTTTATTGTTTTCTCAATTTATTGTCTATGTTCAATTATGTGTTTATTCTTTTCTCAGTTTATTGCCTATGTTCCAGCCATATATGTTTATTGTTTTCTCAGTTTATTGTGCATGTTTCGATCATATATGTTTACCATAAATATGTATGCATATGCATACATTTATACATTTGAGTACAGAAGGGAACAAACATACATATGAATGCATATGTGCGCATAACCATACATATGAATACATATGTTTACATATGAATATGAATATGTATGTATACAAATGCATATGTATACATTTATTAATTTCAGTATAGAAGACAACAAACAAATGCCCCAGAATTGTCAAAAAGATATGTTTTTAGGGCCCAGTTAATATTCGAAATGTGTACCAATCAAGCTATGTACATGGCTGATAGTGGACATAAAAGGGTGGTCACATAATTAAATGGCCACGCACTCCCAACATTAAAGTGAAAAATATGAGTGGGTCCATATGGATAAACACTTAGAATTGGATGTTATTTAAAATTATAATTGGATATTTTTTAATTCTTTTTGTTATATACATACATACATACATACACAAACCTGTGTATGTGTGTGTACATATATATGTATACATATAGTCATAATACATCATATGTTACATTGCAGTCCTAAGCCTTCCAAAATAAACATAAAATAAAATATAAAATTGAATTCATTGAAGTCATCGTAGAAACCAAACCAAAATTGTAGATGCAAGTATGAATTGACCAATTGTTTTCCACATATATTCAAATTTGAAAATCAACTTCCACAATTCAATGCATTCATTTTCCACATTTGAATGATTTAATGATGAGAATTTCCATGGTCATTTTCATTACAAATTCTTCTTTGTTTTCATTGAATATCCTCTGCAATATTCAGAGCTTAGGAATGCAACTATCATATGAGAATATCTTCATGTTTTCATAAATCAATATACTATTTATAATCAATATATTGTTTTTCAGAGTGTGTGTGTGTGTGTGTGTGTGTGTGTGTGTGTGTGTGTGGATATGGATATAAATTTCTCAGCATAGATAGGTATGAATTATATAAAGACCCAATGGCATGCATTATCGTAAGGATGATTTCATATGAGACTATTACTACCCCCAGTTATTATATTTTTTTTGCAGGGATGCAAAAGCATTGAGAGTTGAACCAAGTAGATGATTGAGTCTTCCATGTAATTGTGTTTATTAACACACTTAATTTTTATGGGAGATTTTTCTCTATAGGCTTTAATATTTTTGTATTTTGTGATTTTATTTCAATGCTCATAAAATTGTTCTTATAATATGTTTGTATGATAAATGTATGCATCTATGTGTTTTGGCAGGCATTAAGGACTTCTCTGAAATATAGAGAAGACAACAAGCATTTACAATAGGTAAAGTCTTTATGACTTTACATTGGCAATGATCTAGTAGATAGTGTGTTTTGTACATATGTATTTATGTTTGTTCTCTTCCTTACTGGAATGTACTTATGTGTGTTCTCTTCTTTAGTCAAATGTATGCATATCATATGCATACATATGTATGTTTGTTCTCTTCATTACTAAAATGTATATCTCTTCTTTAGTCAAATATATAATTGTATGCATATGCATTCATATGTATGCATAAACATACATTCATGTGATTGTTATTTCTCTTCTTAACTAAAATGTATTTATGTTCTCTTCTTTACCGAAATGTATTTATGTTTGTTCTTAATGTTTGTTCTCTTCTTTACTCAATAGTATACCCATATATATGCATATGCATGCATACATACATATACATACATATATATGTGTGTGTGTGTAAGTAATACACACACACACACACACACACACACACACACACACACACACACACACACACACACACACACACACATATACATATACATATACATATACATATACATATACATATATGCATATATATATGTATATGTATATGTATATGTATATGTATATGTATATGTATATGTATATTTCTTCTTTACATATACATATACACATACACATACACATACACATACACATACACATATACATATATGCATATATATATATATGTATATGTATATGTATATATACATATTGCATATATGTATATGTATATGTGTATGTGTATGTGTATATGTATATGTATATGTATATATACATATTGCATATATGTATATGTATATGTATATGTGTATGTGTATGTGTATATGTATATGTATATGTATATATGCATATTGCATATATGTATATGTATATGTATATGTATATATACATATTGCATATATGTATATGTATATGTATATGTGTATGTGTATGTGTATATGTATATGTAAAGAAGAAATATACATTTGAGTAAAGAAGAGAACAAACATACACATGTATACATATGTATGCATACACACATATACATATACATATACAAATACACATACACATATACATATACATATATGTGTGTGTGTGTGTGTGTGTGTGTGAGTGTGTGTGTGTGTGTGTGTGTGCATACATATGTATACATGTGTATGTTTGTTCTCCTCTTTACTAAAATGTATATTTCTTCTTTACTCAAATGTATAATTGCATGCACATGTATTCATATTTATGCATATTATATGCATACATATGTATACATATGCATTCATGTGACTGTTTTTTCTCTTCTTTGCTGGAATGTATTTATGCTTGTTCTTTTATTTATCCAAATGTATAAATGTTCTCTTCTTTACTCAATAATATAAATGTACGCATATATATACATTTGTATGCATACATGTGTATGTTTGTTCTCTTCTCAACTAAATCATATATCTCTTCTTTACTCAAATGTATAATTGGTATGCATACGTATTCATAATTGTATGTACATGTTTTCATATATGTATGCATATGTACACACACATATATGTATGATTTGCATATATGTATGCATAGGTACACAAACATATATGACTTAAACATAAACAATAAACTGAGAAAACAATAAACATATATCATTGAAACATAGACAATAAACGGATAAAACAATAAACATATATGACTGAAACATAAACAATAAACACATATGACTATAATAGGTTTAATATATAAATCATAATATATAAGTTCAATATATAATAACAACAACATCGTGACATTTTATAATCATGATAGAAAGCACAAAATCAACATTTCACATTACAAATGTGAGGTTTGAAATATTACATTGACATTATGATAATTTTTAATCATATAAGAGTTATATCCTAACTCTACCTGCATCAATAGATTGCACAAAATCAACATGTATGCAGTGGTAGTATATGATCTTTTTTTGCACAACAAATGCCCAAAATATGTCGCAACATCGATCAAAATGTAAAATTCAACAGACTTAATCAATTGTCCATAGGAAAAGGAGGAGGTGTCATGTACCCATGGGCATCACTCTCTGGTCTAGTTATAGGTACAGTTTGTTCATTAGGAGGGGCTTGAATGAAACTTTCTATACAAGCAAGCAGTGCTCGGTTTGCCTCTGAATTTAGTTGCAAGTGGTTTGAGTAGCCAGGGATAGTCCCAACTTGCATATTATTGATAGCTACAAAGGTCGAGGATAAGAGGTTAACCATATCAATCAGAATGGGGTGTTGGGGGAGTAGAGGATCCTTTGTTGTACACATATGTCTATTTTTCTTCGCTTGTTTTACTTTCTTTTCAATTACCTTTCGTTCTTGATCAACCTTAGCCTAGTGTTGTCTCCTTGTCTTCTCCTTGTTTCCAATCAACCTCTCCCTATCTTCTTGCACTTTTCTTGCTTGCTTCTCTAGCCCGATTTCTTCCCTTTTTAACTAATTTGCTTCATGTTCTACCTTTCTTTGCCTTATTTGCTACTTTTTATGCTCTTGCACTTCTTAATTTATCTTCCTTTGCACCTCTTTCTCATTGAGTATTTCAATGTAGTCATTGAATTTCAATGTTTGGGACTACCTACTAAGGCGAAGCACTCATGTATGACCTCCCCGAGATGTTTGATTCGCCTGCTACACTAGAAGTCTCAAGAATTGGGTGGTTGATCTTATCAATTGCTACCCATCCTCTTGGGTTCATGACATAAAGTCAACTTCTTGATCACTAATATTGTTCGTGTTTTCATCTTCACAATCACCACCAATCTACTGGTCCTAGTCTGCTCCATTTGTGAAGTAATGGATTACCTCGGCAAGATCAACTTGTGTTGGGGTTGGCATGAAAAAGGAGACTTCATCAGTCATATAATATGTTTGCAGTCCAATATTTGTGGTTGCTTCCTCAAGATATTCTAGTTGGATATCTTGTGTTGGCAAGCTAAGACCATCTTATATAGTCTTCATACCCTCATTACATGTTGCTTGCACAACAATGATGTCTAGCTGGCTAGTTTGGTGGAAAATTGACACCTTCAAGTGTAGGTTATGTGCCCTCATTGGAAGCATTGTAATTTTGAACAAATACATCAATCTCATCCTCATTGTAACCAAACAACAACAACCAAGCCTCTACTGTAATGTGCTCTAGTTGATCCACCATTGTAAGTACATCAACCTCTATTCTATCGGTTTGAACATCCTCTTAAACATCAAAGGCCTCACTTGGCCTCATATCTCTTTCAAGAGTAGACCAATTTAGTGGTCAAATTCTATTCCTATGGAAGCCACTTACAATGTTACATGGTGTCAAAGGTTGGTTGAATTCTTTGCTTGTAAGAGTTGCTAACTCTTCCCATTTTATTTCAATGTGTGAGTTGTTTGCCATCCATATGGTCTTTTTTTGTTTGAAGTAATTCTTGAAAGGTGAGAAAACACTCATATCGAGTGGTTGTAGCTTGTGGCTAGTATGAGTAGACAGTGTTAGCAAGTCAATTCCTAAATGCCTTATCTCTTCAATTGTCTTGAAGGCCATGTGGCTGCCATGACCGTCAAAGATAAGAAGGGCCCTATTAGTGGGTGATACCCCACCAAAGATTGAATCTATAAAATGTTCATGCCCCTGGCTCATAATTTAAAATGTAGTTTTGCACGTGCCTCTTAGATTTGAACAAATAAAATCCAAAAACACTTGCCCCAACTGCACTAACACAAACCAAAATTGTTATCCACTCTCTACTTTTTGAAATGAGGTGTGATACACATCTTTGTCCCAATTTGGCAATCACTCTCATGCCATAGTTTCTACCAACTTGCACCCCAGTCTCATTGCAGTTCCAAATTCTCCTTGGACCATATTGGTGCAAGTTGTAAATAGTCTCTAGGTTGTCACAGAATGATGCGACAATTGAAGGTTGTAGCATGATTTCTCTATTGGTGTCCACTCCTTCGACTATTCTAATTGTCAAATCAGGGTGCCTCTGTTGAAAATCTGCCCACCATGATCTCCCGACATCCCATTTGTGAATGGGTTGGCCCTATTTCCAGTTACTTGGGTAATGATAGATTGAAGTTGGCTGACCTGCAGTCCATGCCCATGTCCTTGCACCATTGGAAGACTTCACCCTCCTCCTTTATTGATAAGATGGTACATGGTCTCCTCCTCTTTGTGCTTGTAATTCTCATCACCCATGACCTCAAAGTCATTTTGGGGATACCATACTTGATTGATGCAACTATGACTAACATGTTGTTGTCTTCTACACTGACAACTGCTCTTTTCATGTCATCTACTAACCACTTTTTAAGGGGCATCTGTGAGGGCATCTACACATTGCATGATTCATGAATAGGTTGAACAATAGTTTTAACAATAGGCTCTGCACAAATAATAGGCTCTTATTCAACAATAGGTTGTTGTTCAACAATAGGATCTCTCCTCACTTCCTCAGTGAAGTGCACCCCATGAGTGACTCTAATATCTGCTTTCCTCTTGAACTCTTTTTTCTTTTTACCTCATGCCAAGATTTCACTTAACTTGCACCCATACAATGTGTCATGATTTTTTTTGTAATCTATTAAGGCTTAAGACTACAATGTAACATGTAGTGATATATGTATGGAAACAACAATAAGAATTCAAAAAATAACCAATTACAAAATTAAATAACACCTAATTCTAAGTGTTTATCCATATGGGCCCACTCACATTTTTCAATTTAATGTTAGGAGTGTGTGGCCATTTAATTTTGTGACCACCCTTTATTTTCCACCATCGGCCATGTACATAGTCTAGTTGGTATGCATTTCAAATATTAACTAAGCCCTAAAAACATCTCTTTTTGGTGAATTTGGGGCATATGTTTGTCATCTTCTTTACTAAATTTATCACTCACACACACACACACACACACACACATGCATACATATGTAGACATATATATTCTAGACAACAACAATGGAAGTTAGACATATGCATACATATGACAGGTCTCATTGAGGCCTAAAAATAGTCCACAACAACATTAGAATATAGATAGACAATTTGTTGTTTAACATTGTGACAATTGACTGTTTCTATAGGTAGCAACTATAACTTCAAAGGGCAACCATGACAACTATATTTGGTGTAGAATGCAAGTGTGCTAAAAGCACTAAAGATCAATGCAAAAGGCTCTTCAATTATGAGGATAATAAGGTTAGGCAAGCAATTTTAATGGTGTTACAAAGGTGTTATGTCTTTGGTAATCATGTGTATGATGGAGAGATGTATAGACATTTTTCACTCCACTAGCCCAGACACTTGGCTCCCTGGATGTGGCAAGAAAGGTTGGGAGGAAGTTGGTTGTTAAAGATAATTAGCCTTCTATTTTTAAAACTTCGGATGATATCTAGACAAGTGTAATTTTTGGATATCTCAAACAAATATTTGATTTGAATAGGGAGGGTAAGGAAGAGAAGATGCAAAAATCTTGGTCAATTTTTAAGCATTGTGTGATGAAGGATGATTTTGGCCCAATTAATGTGTTTCATGTATCCAATCCTGACCTCTTTTCTGAAAAGGATATGCAATGTATCTAGGATTTTGGTACAAAAATTTCCTTGTCCCTAAACCATGGCAATTGATGTAATGTTTTCTTTATTTTGATTAATGAAGGGAGGTACTACTCCCATACTAGTACTTGTCTATTTATAATGTGCTATGACAATAACTCTATATATTTATTAATGGGGTACATGCTAAATATTTTGAGACAATAATAGTATTCCCATTAAATTTTATGATTAAAACTTAAGGGTTTTGAATAAAAGTAGACAACAATCTATCTTTTTTCACATTTTGTGTAATGATTTTTGAATTATAAATTGAGAGAGATAATTGAAATGAAATCCTCGATGCCATAACAACAATCCCATTAAATTTCATGATTAAAAATGAGGGGTTTAAAATAAAATCAAACATTAATCTATCCTTTTTGCATTTTGTGTAATGATTTATGCATTATAAAGTGAGAGAGATCATTGAAATGAAACCCTTAGTGCCATAGACATAAATGATGAAAAAATTAAGTAAATTGCATGTACGAAGGAGTGAGAATCCAATATTGAACATCAAATTATGTTTGTATATATGCATATTCATTATGTATGTATGTATGTATGTATGCATTATTATGCATTATTATGTATGTATGTATTTATGTATGTATGTATGTATATGCATTATGTATAAAATGAAAAATATCATTTGAATGAAACCCTCCATGCCATACAGATCATCATTTGACAGTAAAATGAAATCTATATATGTTTGTGACACACACACACACACACACACACACACACACACACACACACACACACACACACACACACACACACACACACACACACACACACACACACACTCGGTTAGCTTTGTTGGACTGCTAGAACTCTTTAGAAGGTTCAACGACTAACCTAGTCCTAGCGACATGCACACCTAGCACTGGATCGTGCCCACAACTTAAGGGCTAAAAAATGCATGCGAAAACTTATGGGTTATTAAAATGAAGGGGACGTGCTAGGAATCATGGGGCCACGAGGCTTAAAACTTAAAAACATAGAACTAAGGACTTAGGGAAAAATAAAACTGACTCAGAATGAATTTTTTTCTAATGCATGGGGTTGGTTGCTAAACGATGAAAATAGATTGTCTTGACTTAAAGGAGTGGTAACCGGGTATTGCAAGTCAACAATAAAAAATAAAATGGAGTCAGGTTTAGGTTTTTTTAATTTTTTCAAAGGCAAAAATAAATAAATCTAAACCCTATTTTTGAAGCAAGCCCTAACACCCCCCATGCAACTATCTCCTCCCACCCACCCCTTGTAGTGGGACTAATGTTGGTGGGTGGCCCTAAAATTCTATGGGGATGCCTACCACCACTTCAACTAATCTACCTCTTGCTCGAATCAATTCATCCTTGACTAGTGTTCATTCCTCAGCTTGCAATTATAGTTTCTAGAACTAGCCATGGAATTTTAGGGGCCTCCCTGGATTGATTAACCTGATAGAGTAAGTGAATGGCATAAACTTGCTATAAGAATTAATTAGTTAATTAATACGGTCCCCATAGAATTGTAAGGCAAGACTCCTACTAGTCTCGCCCTTTAGCATAAAATTGGGGGCTAGAATAACCACCCTGCATAGCCCCACACTTAATTATTGGGTGGTGATTATAGTAGGAGATATACTACATCTAGGGGTGGGTCGTAGTAGATCGATCAAACTGTTATATATACATGTGTATATATACACATGTATATATGTGTGTATACACCCATTAAATTTCATTATTATAAAACAAGGACAAAATAAAAGCAAAAAATGCAAGAGCTAAAGATTTAACTATGATGTGATTAAAAAATGGATTTTGTTGCTGCTTTACATGACTGATAAGATGCAAGTGATACAAATGCAACTCACGTGTGATTAAAAAATGAATGATGTCATTGTTAATATATTTGGACCCTAAGAATAATAATAGTAAATTGATTGGAAACAATATATCAATTTATGAAAACATGAATTAACATCTAGGTACGAACCTGAATAACTAAGAATGTGAAGAGGGTGCCTTTCTAAGCTCTGAATATTGCAAAGGATATTCAGTGAAAATAGGAAAGAAGGGTACCTTTTTGAGCTTTGAATATTGCAGAGGATATTAAGTGAAAACAGAGAAGAATTTATAATAAAAACAACCTTGGAAATTCCCTCTTATTCATTAATTTATGACCTAGTTGATTTTCAAATTTGAATACATATGAAAAAACAATCTGTCATTTCATATTTGCATCTACAATTAATGTATGATTTCTACGATGGCTTCATGAATTGAGTTTTATATTCTATTTTATGTCTAATTTCTATGATAGCTTCAATGAATTCAGTTTTATATTTTATTTTATGTTTTTTTTTTTTGTTTATTAGGGAGCCTTACACTAGTCATTGCAAATGCAGGTACCAAAAGTAGATGGAGAAAATACATGATGAGGTGAAAGCAAGTCTGAGAGAAAGTGTAGTTTATAGGCCTAAAAAGCTTATATGCATTTTAAATATGTCATACTATGCACCAATAGTTGTGCACATGTAAATGTAAATTCAATTTATTTTGACTGTTAAGCCATTTGTTTTGAGTGGTAATTGTAAACATAATTTTTTAAATTTATTTTTTAATAAATGTAAAAGTTACTTATTTTGTGCAACTTGCATTGTATGAGAATAATAAATGTACCGATAGTGGTTTTTTTTTTTCAATTTTTTCGATCAACTACACATTATCTAGTGAACATGTATTGGTGTATAAGATAATATTTATTGGTTTAATCAAAATTTATGTAATGACTAAAATATTTTTTTATTTTTTTATTTTTTTTATTTTTTTTGGGTGGGGTCAGGTTGACAAAAAGAAATCCACTATTGGTGATCTTCCCCTAATAGGGAGAGGTTTCATGGTGGAGTTGGATAGTAGCAAAATGAGTCTTTAGTGGAGCATTAAAGAGTTATGTTAAAATACTTATTCAAAAAAAATCTTAAATTTGAAAAAGCAATCAATTATGTGATATCATATCAACGCACCACTAAACATGACTTAGTACACAACTATTGATCTTTCTTTCTTGGGGACCATTTTGGACACCTCAACAAAAATGCATGATGATGTAGCATCATATTTGACCATGTGGACTCAAAAGCAAATTATATAAGTAGAGGGCTTGACAAGTAAATCTATGTAAAAAATTGAGAGTAATTTGAAATACCCACATAAGTTTGGAAGTCGTGAAGTTAGAGTGCTCCATTATAGGGACATCTCCCCTATTAATAGGGTTTGGAGGTAGCTTATAAGAATTGCATATTATGGTAAGAGTTTTTTGCTAACCATATGTAGTACGATCATTATACATGTGTTTAGTTAAAGGTGGAGCTATGTGTAGGGTATAAACAAATAAGTGATGGGCTATTTTGTCATTTTTTTATAATTGGTTTCAAGTCAGGTCATTTTTAGATTTTGAGTTGTACAAAGATGTTTTGTAAAGTTGTCATGAAATGTATCAAAATTTGGTCAATAAATGTAACTCTCTCTTACAACTCTCTTATGTGCCATAGATGTTGTTAAACTTCTCATGTAGTATGCCCAACTTTTGGAGGTCATAACTTTTGATTCGAGAAGTCAATTGAGTATTCTTTTTATAACTTAATGTCATTGTAATTCACTTGCTCTAGTTAGGTCCACTTCAACATTTTTTTGGACCAAAAATGACCTTTAAATCCCTATACATTGTATTTTTTTTAATTTTATAGCACAATTAATACAATTTTATTTCTTAACATTATGATGCAAGGTAGAGCTTTCAAAACAATCTTGAGCATAGAAACTATTTTTAGGTTCTCATTTTTACAAATTACATATGTTTTGCATACCTCATGTGTGTGGATTTTATTTCTTCTTGTTATGTACCATACTATACTTTAGCAATTTATCATTTTTAAAAGTTGTGAAAACTTATTAAAACATAAACAAATTTGTTGATGCATTATTAATAAAGTTCCCAATTTTCTACTTATTTAAGGGTCTTATGCAAATAATTTTTGGGGGTGTTAGATACTTGATCAGTCCCAAAGACACTGAGAGGAGGGGGGGTGAATCAATGTCTAACCAGTATATGAAATATTTAAACTTGTTTGCAACTTTACAACCCAAATTAATGTACTAGTAAACAAGCAATACAACGATAAAGAGAAATAAGAGAGCCAACATCAATGCACACCATAACACAAGATCTTTTGGCGAGGAAACCCGGTAGGGGAAAAACCTCGGTGGGATTTGTGACCCACAATATTTACTCACTAGCCAATATGAATAAATATTACTGATACAATAGGGGCCAACACATGCAGGAAGGCCAATAGCCTAGAGCTCACTGTTCAATCACAAAAAGGAGTCACTGACTACAAAATTGGATGATTAAATCCAATGACAATGTACTGCTCAAAATAGCATCTACAATGCTTGATTCAGTGCCGGTTTAAGCTCTGTCAAATACCTCTGCCATAAACCTTTCTTCGCTCTGCTCTACTCTTATTCGCTCATCAAAATTATTAAATCAAAATGCATATACAAATATTCACTCTCATAATCCACTTGCATTAATTGCCTATACATATTTCGTATACCTATCACTTTCTCACATACTTATGTCACTTACAAAATGACCTATAAGATCTCATACATATATGAGTCTTTACAATACATCATGTCGGCCATACAATATAATTACAATACAAAACAATATAATTTCCATGTCGGTTGGGGTGTTGGTAAGATCTTCTGTTGGTGTAGACTGGGTGCTGGTGAGAATAATCTTGTTGTGCCTGTCGGTGCCGGTAGATGATGTTTGTTGTCGGTGTAAGTTGTGAACCATATTACCAGTTGGTTGCCATCAATGACAACATCAACTATTCTCATCTAAGCGTATAATGCCAACAATCTCCCCCTTTGGCATTGATGGCAACACTCATGAGAAAAATTAGGCCGGCCATAAGGTTAACAGGGGGATCTTAACTTAATAAACTAACTTAAATTTTCATTTTCATGGTTTCAAACATCTTTTCAAGCATATATATTTGTATTTACTATTGTCATATAGGATCAAGGGAAATATTCATCCTAGAAAGAAATGATACAAAATAGTTACCTAGGGTAAAATCTACTACTGTATCTCCTTGGATTCATTCTCAAGACAAATTATCTTGAACCTATAAATATGATTGTTCAAACTATAATGACATGATATATAAAATAATGTATCAATTTTCTTGAGGACATCCTACATCACATTTAATGCATTGAGTGTGCTTCCATTGTTATAACCATAATTAGGATGTTATATGGAGATCTTGAACCTCAATCTGACAATAATGTCCCCACATAGAACCTTACACATGTGACTAATACTAAAGTACTAACTGATCATCCTAATTCCCAATCTAGACATTCATATTCACACAGTCAATGTGATTAGATCATGGAATGAGTAGTTCTTGTTGACAATCAAAGTGAAACTACTTCTTAAAAAAGTATGCAAATCTAAAATTAATTTATTAATATGAGATTACCATAAAATATTATGTAAATATGCATAAATCAATAATAAAAAAACAACAAACCCTATCAACATAGGATTTACATGGAGAAACCCTTTGGGAAAAAAAATTCACCCAAGCTAGAGCACAAGTATGTATTAATCTTCAATTAACATGATACAATATCAACACACTTCACTTAGCACTTTGATAGCATTTGAGTACCACCTATATACTTGTAAAATATGATATCAAATTGTTATCACATACCTCTATTAGGATAACCGATGGACAACTGAGAAGGGGGGGGGGGGGTGAATCAGTTGTCAATAGATTATATTAATCAAACCACTTTATAACCTTTAACCGGAGCATATAAACATTGAATACCGGAATAGCAGAAACAAATATCGGTAAGCAATAAAACTTAAGAATGAAACAAAGAATTAACACAATGCAACCATACCACATAACACCATGATTTGTACATGGAAAACCTGGTAAAGGGAAAAACCACGATGGAAAGCCTACCCACAGTCAGATGATACTTCTGCAGAAAGTATGTGATACAATAAGGGGCCTGAACATGTAGGAAGGCACACTGCCTAGAGCGTACTGCTCATTACAAAGGAGTCTCACTGACTACAAAGAGGTTATAACCAACTCAAGATAATTGGACAACAATCCAAAAGAATGAACTACCAGAGATAGCATCTACCATGCCTGATTACAGTCTCAGTTAAGCTCAATACCGGAGGCCTTTGACCTCTTACTTAAACCCAATTCGATCACCTATGATCAACCAAGTCTCCTTCGCATATGATATTTCATTCCATGGCCACAAACATATATTTCCTTCCCATACCATGATCTACAATGAGATCTTACATCAATTTATGCAAACCCTAAGGCCTAAACCAATTAGGTTGGTCACCTAAAAAGATATTACAATAAGATCATTACATACATCCATATTACAATGATATGTCATGTCGGTTTTAGACCAAAACAACATTAACTAATCCATAAATCATCCTGGTAATGTGTAGAGAACACATTAACATGATACCGGTCCATAACCTAGATAGGTACCGGACCTAATCTGGGTCCACCACACTAAAGTGATGTCTCCAATTAGTCGAGCTATGATCAAGGATCACCTTTTGCATCCCGAATTCCATCTAGAAGCCATACCAACACCACTTATGCATTTTGTCAAAGATTCTCAGTAAAATCTTTGCCGGTAAAACCTTAAACCTTTACCGGTAACACAAGATCTTCTACCGGTAACCAAAACCTGTCTGCTGGTAACCAACCAAAATAGCTAGTGTTGACATCAATGTCAAAACATCAATGCAACACATAATCAATTCCTCCATATTGCCAACAACCTCTAATATACATGCTAAGAGAGATGACAAAGCAAAAAGATGGTTTTGTTAGATCCTAAAATTTTTACTCACACTTGTAGAGGAATATGTCACTTGCCAAGGCTAGGGAAATACCATCTTGGAGGTGGATTGATTATTTCATGAATGATGAGTGAGTATGATAGGCCAATTGATAAGAGTGAATTATCTCCCATTCACTTTGGGATTAGTTGGATATTAGAGGGTGCTCCCAGAGGTTAATATTTATAAGATTTAATTAAAAGGAAAGGTATTTAAATAGATATACTTCTATTAGTATCTAGGTGTACACTTTGACCATAAATTCTATCACTAGTTTGGTGTTGCAAATTGCACCCTATACCAATTTCACACTCTCGCATTATACCTGGTGCATTTATGACAAAATTATGATTGGGATTTCATGATTTTAGCCTCATGGATGGCAAAGAAAAAGCATTAGCAGCCTATGCTTTGAATTTCAAGAGAAATCATTTAGATTGGAGCATGATGTGTAAATGTTTGTGTGACACATAGATGTTGTTAGGAAATAGTGCTTCATACCTAGTTACATTTAATCTATTTCCTACATAATTCAAGAGAGAAAAGCATGCATACAACCTTACAAAATCACTATTATGCAAAGATCAAATAGAAAATCCACAAAATAACACAAGATATACCTTGAGAAAACCCTCATACAAGAAAAAAAATTTAGTCTCCTAAAGTATCCATACTCTATGTATTATTCAACCATAAAGAAATGCAAAGCACTTACAGAGTTACAATGAATACTCCTAAATCAAGCCCTCTAATGCCTTCTCCATGTGTCCAAGCATAAATCTACACATCCCATGTAATGCTTCATATATGAACTCCTTTGAAAGACTCAATAATGACAACTCACTCAACCAACCAACTTAAACCACTAACATGTGCTTTCTTTTATAGAATGAAGCTCACACAAATACAACCAAGTGGTAAAGTAAACCCATGTGAACACAATACCATTGATCTCTTGAAATATTGGGTATTAAGTTTTCAATTTATTGAATATCTTTCCCCAGTATTAAATAAATATAATATAATATCTCAATGTGACACCCATATTAAATATAATTTTCTACGATACAATACAACACATAACATAGCCCCAAGAATGTTAACTACTAGTGATGCAAGTCCATCTAAGTTCCCCTAGGTGCAACACACATAATGATAAATTAATACATTATAAACACTATGTAAAGTGTATATCACCTTATCCCAATAGACGCCCCAATAAATTTTGAGATCCAAACAAGCATATCTTTCATAGCTTTCTTTATGTGCTTGTAATGGCTACTCCCACCCAGTCCAAGCTACAAAACTCTCAATCTTTCTCATTTGGTCATTCTGACAATTCTCTCAAGCAACATTTATCATCTTGTTTTCATCATTATTCTCTCATAGTGAAGCTTTGTCCAATTATTCGCAGATCTTGGACTCTCATAATGACTAAGAATCCTCTCAAAGTTTTCTATCATGTCTATTGTCTCAAGAGGGGATCCACAACTACTGGTAACACTCTATTTCTATTGTCTTATGATCTCATCTATTACTTTATAATCTTGTTTGTTGTCTATTGTTTATGTGATAGAGGTTCTCCTCCATGGCAATGTTTATTTCTATTACACTTCTATTTTTTTTTATGTATTTGTGTCTATTATGATCATATTTGGCTATTTGTGGAGGTGGAAACACCAAAGTAGGGGTTTGAATAAGGAAAAGCCATATAAAACCTTATTCTAGTAGTTTTTAGGCTCTATCTAGATGGATGACAATGTGGCCACATAGGCATCCCCACAATGCATTAGAATATGAGGTCGAGGCTTTGCCTATCTAATATCATAATCTATATACTTTGTGCAATTTTTTTTTATAATCCAAACATTTTTGGCATATCAAGTTATTTAGCATTTCTAGTTTACATTCATAGTTTAAAATTGTTTGAAGTTCCAATTTTAGCATTTCATTTCCACTTCACTCGAGTCATGTTCAATTGAAGTAGTTGAGAGTCATTTTCTCCTTGAGACCTCATCATCTTGAGAGTATTGAATCCCCTCTTCTATATTTTGGTGAGTGTGATTTGAATGTCTCATGTTATATATTTTTGTTTAGCATTTTAATGCATTTGGTAGTGTCTTATTAGAGTAGGATTTTGATATCTTAGAAGATGGCCTGGATGACTCCCTAGAGGCATCTGCTTTTGCTCAAAAACTTGTTGTACAAGCTCCATTCTTAGAATCTCCTTCCTTGTAGTATGAGAAGCTCATAAATGTGATTATAGTCTTTACTATGAACAATCATTTATGTGACTTTAGCTAGTCCTTATCTAAAAAGAGTTCATTCTTTTTATGGTTTTCCATTTGAAAATGATTCGTGAGATCTCTTTACAAGGTATACACAATCTAAAGCTTCTTCTTATCATGCAATAACTCATAATTATAATACTCAAATGAATAAACAAAATGTTGATCAACCTAATTCTTTGCCACCTTCTCAACCAGATCTTCCTCAAGAACCTAAACCTTTAACCTACTTATTTTTCACCTTCTCAACTAGATCTCACTTTGGGATTTTCTTTAGAATACTTTGATTTATCAAGGTGTGTTTCATGAAGCCCTTCAGAAGATTTGATTACCTTATTTTTCTAGGGCGATGGATGTGAATACATTGATAGATCATATTCATATAGATTCGCCAAATATTACATTCTATCCACATGAACCCCCTCTTGTAGAAGTATGAAATCAAGAAAATCCATTGATGATAACTTTTTATGTTTATAACATTGGCATTATGAGAGCTCACATTGATACCGGTTTGGTACTCAAATTTTGTACTCTTAATTTATTGCCCAAAATCAAAGTTGATTCAATTTCTCTTGTTGCATCTTTTGTTTTCATTTGTGGCTTTGATAACACTGGTTGAAAAACTTTGGGAATCCTTATTTTTCCTTTAAGGTTGGGACTTGTTACCATGCCTACCCTTGTGTATGTTATGCCAACCCTTTTACCACACAATTTTATCTTGGGAAGACCTTGGATTCATGCTTTAGGAGCAATCACCTCTACCCTTCATGGTTTTATATAAATTTTGTTGTTAATAATCAAGTTGTTATGATCAAGGTTGACCTTGATGCTATATATTTATGTCAAATGGCAATAGTTGGTCAAACTTCAATTACACCTACCTTTTAGAATTGCATTCCATCATTATCTTTTAATGCATCGATCTTTATTCTTGTAACATCCCTTGAGAAGGATGTCCCTAAATAAGATTTGTTGAACACACCCAAAGGATGAGAGGGGGGGTGAATCAGTCTCTAACAAAACTTAAACCCTTCAATTCAATTTCAAAACCCTTAATTTGAACAACAAATACGAAAGATAAAATAATGAGCACCAATGCACAAGAGAACACCATATCTAGGTGGAAAACCTTAACAAGGGAAAAACCATGATGATAAATCTCATAATATATGAATAAGTATTATAATTTTTTTAAGAATCACTACCTAAGGAAGCACACTACTATCGGAAGAGCTTTCTACAAAGAGATTCACTATCTCAAAGAAAGATACAAGGAACTTCTAAGGAGATTAAATATCTCAAAGAAAGATACATGAATATATGAATTATAATGAATAATCCTTTAGCTCACAACTTCCAATAGTCTCTTTAGAATTTAGGTGCTCTTGATAAGGTGCCTCAAGCAACTATTAAGTAATTTGGCCCCAAAACTTCCACCACACACTTTTGCTACCTCAATTTTGCAGTTCTCACAATCCACTCTTAATTCCAATTGATTTGATCTTCTACATATATCCTCCAAAAAAAAGAAAACACCAAATTAGATTAGCTAGAATAGGAGACAAGCAATGACCCCTACTAGTCAGCCTCAAAACATATTTATGGTGAAAGTAGTCCAATCTAAGAGCTAGAGTGGACCTAAAATAAATTATTACATCTTTTAAGTAGCCCCAAACATTAACCATGTTGGAATACATCATTCAAAGTCAGAAATAGGGTAATGTGTAGATGAAATGTGTAGCACTTAACCAATCGCTTGAAAAACACAATTTCTAAAAGAATTTGCATAATGTAGATCACACTAAGACACAACAAGGCCCAAACACAACTCAACGCAACAACCAATGTTGGCAATGACCCCCAAATGTGTAGTGAAAGTAAGAAAATATACCATGTTGGCTAGACAACTATAAATTACCTAGAAAACCAACTCCAGACAAAATACAACGAATGCCAAGAAATATAGTCATGAAATAGAACATTGTCAAACAAACTTGCAATACATTTTAACACCTAAAATTTGAACTAAGACACTACACAAATAATATAAACATGTTATCCAAACAATAGTAGAAACAAAAATGCAGAGAATTTTCTAGACCAGTCATGACAAACAATCAAACTACCAACATGCAACATTTACCAACAATATTTGTTGCAACACCATAGACATGAAAATATATAAGTGCAACATCCATACCAAAGAAAAACTAAATCCCAAACCAAAAGATCGTATCATTAGGCATGGAGGAATATGGAGCATTGTCCCAAATAGTCTTCAACACACTTCCTACATTTTCACACTTTATCAATTCCACAAAGACCAAAACAACTTTGTAGCATTATTTTCTCACTCAAGAGCAACAAAAGAGGTAGAAAAATGGATTTTAACATGCACAAGACCATCAACATCATATTGACTTAATCACCATGCTTCTAATCCTCATCTTAATATGATATTATCATGATAACATCTCTACTAACAACACACAAGGCATCACATCCAATCTTGAACTTTTATTACTATTATTGTCTTTCAATATAATACATCATCAACATCATACAAATGCAACGTCAATGATAATACACACACTAAGCAACATCTTGATACACAACTGAACATTAGCATCATCTTAACATGTATTTCAATAAGATACATCCATGACAACACCACACTCTCCAACAATCTTCCCCTTTGTCATTAATGACAACACTCATCTAATAGAAAAATTATCTACACTCTTTTTGTATTGATAGATTAATCAAATAATCTATAGCATCTCCCCCTTTGACATAAAGGACAAAGGGAAAAGATCTCTACTTGAATTTGCACTCTTTCCTTAGCACCCATCTGCACTCTCTTTCTCTCCCTTACACATGCTCCCGTTGTCCAACAACGACCAACAAAGTACTTGCTCTCCTTGAGAGGTAGCCCACATCAATTCAGGAGAAACAGGACAAACCTTGTATTTCTCCCCCTAGATAGATGAATCATATTATGCATCCATTGGAAGAGGAAGGGACACTAACCCTTAGCTTTTGCCTGAGATACCTGAATGTATCCTTTGAAAGTACCTTTGTGAATGTCTGCAATCTAATCATGTGTGGGAACATATTCCAATCTAACTTATTCCTCTTTGAAAGTGATACCTAATAGAAATGTTCTTGGTCCTTGAATGCATCACCAAATTCTTTGAAATATTTATAACACTTGTATTATCATACAAGATAGGAATAGGTTCATGATATACCACCTTGATATTCTTCAATATTTACTTCATTTATATCACTTGAGTGCAACAAGATGTTGTAGCAATGTACTCAGCTTCTATTATTGACAAAGACACCAAATCTGGCTTCTTACTGAACCAAGAGACCAAACTATCTCCCAAGAAAATACACTACCACTAGTATTTCATCTATCAACCACATATCCAACCCAATAAACATCACTATACACCTCCAAAAACAAGGCACCATCCCTTTTGTACTACAAACCATAGTTTGGAGTGCCCTCAAAATATCTAAATATCCTTTTAAAAACCTTCACATGATATTGTTTAGGGTTAGCTTGATATCTTGCAACTAAACTTACTACATGAATAATATTAGGTCCAAAGTATTCAAATACAATATTCCTCTAATCATAGATCTATAGATAGTTTTTTCAACTTGAGGTGACTCATCATCCTTGCTCAAATGATAACCAAAAGCCATGGAATTACTCATTGGTTTAAAATCCTCAATGTCAAACTTCTTCAACATTTCTTTAACATACTTAGCTTGAAAAATAAAGATACTATCATCTAGGTGAGTACCTTGAAGTCCAAGGAAGAAAGACAACTCACCAATCATAGATAGCTCAAATTATTTCTACATCTCTTCTATAAATTTCTTAAACACATCGTCATCTCCATCAAAGGTAAATATTGCTATTTGTGGTACCTTTATTGAAACCTTGTTGAAGTAAGTACTTATCCAACATTGTATACCAAGCCTGAAGATATTACTTGAGACCATACAAGGCCTTTTTGAGTTAGCAAACCATGTTTGGATCCTCTAATAACTGAACCCCATCAAGATTCTCTATGTGGACTTCTTCTAAATCACTATTAAAGAAAGCTAATTTGACATCCATCTGATAAAACTTAAGGTTCTTATGAGTTACAAAGACAAGAAACATTCTAATAGCCTCTATCCTAGCCACTAGAGAAAAAGTTTCTTCAAAATTAATTCCTTCCACTTGTGAATAGCCTTTACAAACCAACCTTGCTTTATTACTTGTCACTTCTCCTGCGATTGAGAAATAAGGAGAAGAAATCTTGCAATATTAACTTTCTTATGTGATTAAAAATATGAAACTAAATATGAAACAAACATGTGACTGTACCATTCAACATATATATAAAATTAACCATACCAAAAGAGACACCAAATTTACTTGGAGAAACCCTTTCAGGAAAAAAATCCATCAAAGAACGAGGGCAAGTATATTATTATTCTTGAAAAGAAAGAACACCACAATAATACACTTCACTATAATTATCCAATTGATCTTGAAACTACTTGGAAACAATGACCAAATGATGATTAAACAACTATGCCCCGACTCCAATTTATAGCCAAATGGGAGAGGAAAAACCATTGTTGTTTTCCCAAAACAAGGGGCCAAAACCACTTGAAAAAACCCATACCTTAGAGAATAAATAACCAATAGAAATAATAAAATAATAAATAAAATTTTAAGTGACTCCCCATGGGCGCCAAACCTAAAGCTACTCAGTCTTTACACATTCTGAGTGCTTTGTAGCTTGTGGTGACTATTTAGATCCCCAAATTGACACCTTTTATCCTCCCAAACTTGGTCTCTTTATGCATCCTTCATGTCTTGATATGGATTTAGTAAGGAATGTGTTTTATGAATTTTGATTTATATTTATCGCCTCTTTATGTTCACCTCTTGAAAATGCAATTATAAATAGCCATAAAGTATAAATATTTAATATTTTTCTCACATGTCCTAGGGAACACTTTCCAAAGAACATGGATACATATTAATGGATTAGGATTGCAAGTTTAATGTCACCTTATCCTATCACCTTCTTCATTCAATTTGTTTTGAAACACCTACTAGTTCCAATGACATTCTGATCTACAGGTCTATGGACCAATTTTCGTGTCTGATTCTTCTCAATATGATATAGCTCTTCTTCCATTGCTTGCAACCATACTTCATCCTTGCTAGCATCAAAATTTAGGTCTTGGGATCTATATTTTATAGGAGACAAAGATTCACTTGCTCACTTACTTTTGCAAGTCTTATCCTAGTGTGCACACCTTCATTCTTGTAACCAATGATCTGATTTTCTGAATGATTCCTTTGGACATACTTGGCTAGAGCCTTAGGGGCTTTCTTTGATATTTGTTCCTTCTCTTTTGTATCTTCATATTCTTCTTCTTCTATGTAATAAGGTTCTTTTGATCTGCACTCCTTAGGTTCTTGTATGATCTAGCTCCAATATTCACCCACTTTAACATTTGTTCTTTCAACCATCCTCCTAAGTCTCTTATTGGAGCATCTATAAGTCTTGCTTCTAGTTGTGTAATTAATGAGGATACCTTCATCACATCTTGATTCAAACTTCCCCAAGTCTTCATGTCTTCTGATGTAACATTTTCTTCCAACGATTCTAAAATATTTGATAGTAGCAAGTCTTCCATACCATAGCTCATAAAGGTTTTAGAATTGTTGACCCTCAATTGTAGTCAATCAATAATATAAACAAAATTATGAACTACTTCTTTCCAATATACATTAGGTATATTTTCATCCTTTAACATTGTCCTTGTCATCTCTTGAACTATTCTATTTTTTTTTCTATCACCGCATTTTGTTGAGGGGTCCTAGGAGAAAACATATGTCTCCTAATCCATGATCTTCACAATAATTCTCAAACTCATTTGAAGTAAATTCACCTCCTCTATCAAATCTTAGGAATTTGATTTTAGCATCTACTTCATTCTCAACCATAGATTTAAAGGCTTTAAACTTATCTAGAGCTTCTAATTTTTCTCTTAATAATGTAACCTAAGTCATTCTAGAATAATCATGAATAAGCAACATAAAGTACCTTTCACCATTGAGTCATTCTATTCTGGTAGGTCTGCATAGGTCAATATGTATCAGCTCCAAGGGCTTTGTAGTAGAGTACTCTTCTTTTTTTTTTTAATCTTGCCCTAGTCTACTTTCCCATTTGACATTCCTTGCATAAGGTGTTTGTAGGCTTGATGATCCTTGGAATATCTTTTACTATATGTGTAAAGTTGATCTTTACCATGTTGTCAAAGTTGATGTGACTCATCCTCTAGTGTCATAGATAGCATTCGTTGGTTTGTGAAATCAAACAAATTTTTTCATTAGCCTCCTTTAGATGATAAATATTTCCATCAGTCTGTGTTCCTTCTGCAAGTAGCCTTCCTGACTTACCTTTTCTAATTTCACATAACTTGTCATGAAATGTAAGATTATATCCTATGTTTCATATCAAAATCACACTAAAAATATTATGTTCTAGTCCTTTCACATAAATATCATTCTCTATTTTTTCCTTTCCATCAATTATTATTGTGCCCTTTCGACGAATTTGGGCAAACCCTTCATCACCAAACTTAATTGATCCACCATTGCACTTCTTAAGGCTAATGAACTTTCCTTTCTCACTAATCATATGGTGAGAACCATTGTCAAACACCCAAGCATTTGCCTCTTCATTTGCATGGAAGATAGTCTATACAATCATTGATTTCTCATTGTCTTTATCAACTTGCAAGGTACCAAAGTTCTTGCATTTTTCAATATCATTATTTTTGTCACCAACTTTCAAAGCCATGAAAAGTGTTTCATCACTTGAATAATCACGATCCTCATCTTCTAAGGAAATAAATATTTATTTTGAACATATCTCTTTCATTGCTATCTATTAATTCTCTAAAGGTACATTTAGATGCAAAATGACCAATTCTTCCACAATTAAAGCAATTGAAAGGTAACTTGCCTTTGTATTTTCCAGTGCCTTTCTTTAGCCTTCTCACATAGTTTTCTTCTTCTTCATCAAAGCCATTGATTTGATCAACAAATTCATCTTGTACCTTCTTACTAATTTTGAATGTTTCTTTCCTTTTAGGAGCATCTTTGTCAAACTCTCTCATCTCAAATTATGTAGTGAGAGCACCATATAGTTGATCTATTAAATATTTATCCAAGTCCTCACTTTCTTTAGTAGCATCTACCTCATAAATATGATATTTTAGAAGAAATATAAGTACCTTTTTCACAACTTATTATCCTTTCAATTCTCCACCAATACCTTTGATGCCTTTTATCACTTCATCTACTTGAAGCATATAATTAGAAAAGTCTTCATTCTTAGATATTCTTAACTTCTTAGTTTTGTATTTGAATTTTTGCATCTTTATTTGATTTACTTTATCACCTCCATAATGCAACTATTAAGCTTTTTACAAACCTCCTTAGTGCATCACATTCACTAATTTTGAATCTGTCAACCCAATCAAGATTGCTTTCCTTAGTCTGCCATTGTATATATACAACCTAACCTCTATTGAAACTGTTAGAGGAGTAAGAGGTGTAGTATATCCATCCTTGACTGAGTTCCAAACTCCAAAACCTAAAGAGGACAAATATTCTTCTATTCTTATTCTAAAAGGTGTATCTAGTCCCATCAAACTTAGGTATTCTATGAGATCCACCTTGTGCCAACTCAGACCTTCCTTAAGTGGTCAAGCTTACTTCAAAGGAAATTGGCTCTGATACCAATCATTGAGCACACCTAGAGACTAAGAGGGGGGGGGGATGAATTGATATCTAACAAAATTTAAACTCTTTAATTTAATTTCAAAACCCTTAAATTGAACAACAACATGAAAGATAAAAAAATGAACACCATTGCACAAGAGAACACTAGATTTACGTGGAAAACCCTAAAAAGGGAAAAAATACAGTGAGAAATCTCACAATATATGAATAAGTATTATAGTTTGTTTTAAGGCCCACTATCTAAGGAAGCACACCACTATCAGAAGGACTTATTGCAAAGAGATTCACTATCTCAAAGCAAGATACAAGTACTTGCTAACTATATTCACTATTTTAGTGTTGGATACATGAACGTGTGAATTATAATAAAAACGTTTTCAACTCATAGCTTTCAGTAGTCCCCTTAGAATGTAGGTGATCTCGACAAGATGCCTCAATAAACCAATAGGCTATTTGATGCAGAAGTGGTAAGAAATTTAGGATCTTCTACACAAAAGGGTTCAAGTCATCAAGGAAAACAATCACATAGGGAGGCCTTTCTCCCAACTCACCTAACAAACTAGGCATCTTAGACCTAGGTAAATCTAATCCAACTTGGTGAGGGAATTCAAATGGTTCAATAAATCAAGGGAAGGCTTCCCAAATATCTTAGGGCATCCAAACAAACATGTTCCAAGCATTGGTTAAGGTCTCTAGCATGTGGAGTGATGGAATACTTCACAACCACCCCAACGCCCAGTAGCCCTCCTTTTTAGGACTGGTGAAAAGATCTCTCTACTTAGCCCCCTTATTCAAAATATGAAACCTGATTTGAGTACCCTTTTTAGATCCCTAAATCACATCTAAAAATGACCATAGGTTGTTTTGGAACAAGTCTATCGAAAATGGAGTTCTATCGTTGCACTAGGGCCCTAATTAGCCCTCTTTTCCAAAGCAACTACCTCTCAAATGCACACAAATCCTCAGCCAAAGGATCCTATAGACACATTAATCTATCCACTAATTAAATGAATATTTAATATTTATTTAATTCACTAATATTCCTCTATTAATTAAATTTACATTTAATTAATTCATCTCGGCTTATTCTTCTATTCTAGTTAAATAAATTTCATAAATTTATTTAATTGCTAACTATAGTCCAAATTATTAAATAAATTAACTAATTTATTTAATCCCCCTTTCCGTTTATTTAAATTAATTAAACATTTATTTAAAAACCCTAACCAAATCCCTATTTAAATAAACCAATATTTATTTAAAAATCTCATCCATTTGCATTCTCCTACAAATGCAAGTTGCACTCCCTATTATAATTAAATAAATCATTTAATAAAAAGCCTATATACCTAACCCCCTTCTAGATTCTTCTAACCTCCTTCTAGATTCTTCTAACCCCTTCTAAATTAGCCTAATCCCCCTTCTAAGCCTTTGCACAATCCTCATCCAAGATTGACTCCCAACCCATCATCTCAACCATTTAAGACTCTTACAAAGTCTTAATGGATTTTCTTCTTCAACACACTAACCCACATGGGTCTTGACCCTTTAGTAAAGGCTTAACCATGGGTAAAAATTTCACAAAAGTTTACCCATTGGGTAATAAATTTACCCTTGGATAAAAGCTTTATCCCATAACCCCAGCCATCCATGGTAACCCTCATGTCATCTCAAGCATTTAATGCTTCTTCCCTCTCCCCCCAATCCCTCTCATGGTGAAACTTGTCATCGTTGGATTGGTTTTAAAGTGTCACATGGATTGAGGATCACGCCTCTCTCATGCAATCCTATCCCTTCAAAAGCCCAATTAATCTTGACCATCCAATCCTCTATTTTGCCTATAAATAAAACCTCATTCCTCAAATAAAGAAGGAAGCATTTTTAGCATTGTTATTATACTTGTATTGGCATAAACACTTAATCTTTCTTGTAGTGATTCTACTTATATCATTTGTATAGCAATAGGAATATCATTTCTCAACTATTTTGAATCTCCATTTGGCATCCATGGTTTGTGTTAAAATCTAAGAGCTACACTCATTTGGATCTTGGAGAGGAGAGAAACAAGGAGAAGCAACAAGGGCATCATGGAAGAATCTTAGGGAGTCTCTTCTACCTTCTTTTCATTTGATATTACTTCCTTTGTGTTCTTTTAAATCTCTTTTGATATGCATGTGAAGGATTTTAGTTCATTTGTTTTAGTTTTTGTGGTTGGAAACTAACATATTAACACTTGAACCTTGTTTTTGGTTGTGTCCCCTTTAATGTGCATCAGATCCAATAGGTGTCATGCATCTCCAAACCACCAAATCAACTAGTTTTGGGTGTCCAAACTCTCAGGTGTGCAACAGGTTCACTCATACTTACAATTTTACCCCACTTTACAAGCATATCACATAGACATGTCAGACCAAATTCACTTCAAACTCGCTCCAGACTTGATCCCCTGCATTGAAATCAAAAGGAAAATTGAAAATACTTCTAAATATACCATTCCACCATATTCTAGCCTTTCCCATAGTAGAATGGGAATTTATTGGCATTTTGGTGACAAAACGCTAGTTTGTGAGGGTTTCAAACCCGTTTTCAGTAAAATACTTATATCTCCATAATTACTCAATGAATTTGAATCAAAATAACACCAAAATGAAGTTAAATCACCCCTCTACAAAAACCAATGAGAGTTAGTGCATATTTAGGCTGTACATAAAAGTACAATTTGCTGCAACATGAGAAAATAGTGAAATTTCTAGAAAAAGTCAATAATTTCTTGCTTTCTTCTTGAGTGCAATGCACATCTGCCATCACCAACCCCCCATTAGACCTCTCAAGGGTATTTTAATCCCCTTACAAAAGTTCAACTACTTTTAACCACTTTTCAAACTATATAACCGTTGGGATTTCAATTTGACAACTTGTTACAATATTGGTGACAATTTAACAATTTTGTTAAAACTTGCACAATTGACCTTGTATCTTGACAAATGGCCTTGTTAGGCCTTATTATATCCAATGGACCTTAAAAACACCTATAAACACAAACATGGATCCCTTAAGACACTTTACTACATAATGACAACATGATAACAACTTTGCTACATAATGACAACATGACTCTTTACTTTGAATTCAAAACATCACCAAGATGGTCCTAAGACCTTATTTTGAACCTTAACATAAATTAAGACTTAAAAGATTCACAATGGCCTTATGAATGCATGAAACATGTTGGGTTCTCCTGCACCACAATTTGGCTCCAAAACTTCCACTAGACACTTTTTCTTCCTAAAATTTGCATCTCTCATAATCCACTCTTCTTGCAACTAATTTGATCTTCTACATATATCCTCCACAAGCAAAGAAAAAACCAAATTAGGTTGGCTAGAATAGGAGAAAAGCAATGAACCCAACAATTCTACCTCAAAACATATTTTCAGTGAAAGTATTCCAATCTAGGAGCTAGATTGAACCTAAAATAACTTATCACATCTTTTTAAGCAACCCCAAACATGTAGCACTTAACCAATCAACCCAGAAACACAATTTACAAAGTAATTCATACAATGTGAATCACATTGAGACATATAAGGTCCCAAACACAACTTAACACAACCACCAATTCTAGCACAAACCACCAAATACATAGTGCAAGCAAGAAAATGGACCCTATCATCCACACAACCACAAATTACCTAGAAAATCAACTCCAAAGAAAATGCAGCATCAAACAAATCAATTACTATCATGCATACCACACAGAGACATTCCATGACCATCCAAAATACTTCCATACATCTTTCATACTATCATGCCAAAACAAGATGACACAACCAAATGGATACAAAGTTCTTTATACCCGAAACACAAGGAAATACAATCATGAGATAAAACATTGTCAAACATATTTGTGGTACATTTCAACACATAAAATTTGAATTGAGACATTGCATAGACAATATAAACATGTTATCCAAGTCGCAAATATTGAAATGACAATACAAAGAAATGCAAAGTATTTCCTGAAGCAATCTTGACAAATAACCAAACTACCAATATCCTGCATTTACCAACAAAATCTACTACAAACACTAGAGAAATGAAAAGATATAATTAGAATTTCCACAACACACACAAGATAAATACCAAATCACAAGATCATATCATTAGGTGCAAAGGAATGCAGAGCATTCTTGCCGATAGTCTTCAATACACCTTCGTATGTTTTTACACTTTATCAATTCTACAGAGACCATAACAACTTTGTAGCATCATTTGCTCACTCAAGAGAAAAAAGAGAGATATAAAAATGGCTTGTATCATGCACAAGACTATTAGCATCATATCCACTTCATCACCATGCTCCTAATCCTCATGTTAATACTTCTAATCCGCGTCTTAAAATGATATTATCATGATAACATCTCCGCTAACAACAAACAAGGCATGACATCCAATCATGTAATTTTATTACTATTATTGTCCTTCAACATAATACATCATCATACAGGTGCAAGCATCAATTTTACTACACACACTAAGAAATATCTCTACACAATCCAACCATGGACTGCATCAACAACATCTCTACACACAACTGAATAATAACTATATCATAACACACATCTAAAAAAGAGACCCTAATGAAAACAATATTTAAGAATCCCCATAACATTGAGGGTTGACACCAATTTCAACATCACGATCTCCAACAAGGTTCTCCTAAAAAACAAGATTCCTCTAAAGAGGAAAGTCTTAAGTCTACCCCTTCCACTTCTTCTCCTAAATAGAATGTATGTTTGGGTGACAATGGGGGTCTTTGGAGTTCATCAAATCTTACATTAGAGAATACAAAGTAATTATGCCTCTGTAAAGCAAAGTGATACTTATAATATTGATTATTCCCTTTTATAATAGCCCTCCTTCATCTCAGGAGTTGCAAATATGTTATAGGTCAAGATTTGATATTATTTCTAAATTTGGTTGTGGATGTGTACAATTTATTAAAGTTCCATTAAAGATTGATCCACATGGCTCTAAGACAAGACTTGGATATAAGGAAAAACCATGTTTGAATGTTCACATGATTCCTAGAGATCCTCTCCCTCTTAAGCTTATTCACCCTAAATATATTGGTAGTGAGGTAGACTCTAAAGATGTTCCTCTATATGTTTTGTCTATGGAGGATGCTTTAGAATAATTCTTAGGTGTCTATTCTAATCTTCCTTCTTATAACCATAAGCACTGATTCCCATATTTCTTGAATATTTAGGTTGATGATGATGAGAACATGTTTTTGTCACATCCTGAAGACTATAGTACTTTCCTTAAGGGAGATACTTTTGATGTTCTCATGGATCCTAAGTCTTTTGAAAATTTAATTAAGATTGGGAAATGCCTTTCTTTGGAAGAATCTAAATCACACTTTTATCTCTTGCATTCTTATTCTAATATCTTTGCTTGGTCATACGAGGATTTGCTTGATATTGATGAATCCATTGTGGTTCATAATATTTTTCTATATCTTGATGCTAATCCCATCAAGAAAAAGATTTGTAAGATAAATACTAAGGTTTCCTTGTTAGTCAAGATTGAGATATAAAAGCTTCTAAAAGCTCGTTTTATCCATCCCATTGACAACTCACCTTGTATCTTGAATATCGTTGTTGTTAGTAAACCTAGTGTTAGTATTCATGTTTGCATTGAATTTCATGATCATTGCCTAATATTGATATGATTGTAGATTTGACTACAAGCTATGATTTACTATATTTTATGGATGGTTTCTCAGGTTACAATCGAATCCTTATCAATTTAGAAGATCAATATAATATGGCCTTCAAAACCCTATGAGGTACCTTTTGTTATATATTCATGCAATTAAAGTTGAAGAACTTAAAAGAAACCTATCAAGGTATGATGGCTCTTATATTTCATGAATTTTATTCATAAGATCTTATAAGATTATGTTGATGACATCTTGGCCAAGTCTGTAACTTGTCAAGATCAAGTTAAGAATCTTCACCTTATATTTGAAAGGCTTTGAGTCTATAAGATGAGACTAATTCCTCTTAAGTGTGTCTTCAAATGGATGCCAAAAAACTATCAGGGTTTATTGTATCTCATCATGGAATCAAAATCCATACAAATAAGGTCAATGGAAATGTCAACATGCCTTCACCTAAGAATGTCTAACAACTTCGTAGTTTGCAAGAGAATATTCAAACAATTCTTAGATTTGTATCTTAATTAGCTAATCATACCCTTCCATTCATGTGATTGTTGAAGAAAAATGTATGCTTTTGGTGGGATGAATGTTAGAAGAATTTTGAGTCTAGCAAGAGTTATTTGGCCAATCCTCCCATCTTAATGTCATCTATTCAAGATAGACCCTTTCTAGTTTATATCTCAACATCACCTCATTCTTTAGAAACTATATTAGTTCAATATGATGATTATGGGAAATAAAGAGTACTCTATGACATCATCCATATTCTAGTTGATTATGAAACTTGCTACTTTGCAATGGAAAAACAATGTCTTTCTCTCATCTTTGCAATGCATAAGCTAAGACATTATCTTCTTCACATAGAAACTCATGTGATTGTTAAAAGTGATCTTATTAAACATCTATTTTCTAGAGCTAATCTCTTTGGGACATTATAAAAATGGGTAATGTTTCTCTTTGATCTTGACTTTAAGTTTATAAGTTAGAAGTCAATCAAAGGTCAAGCTATCACTGATCAATCAGTGGAAGCTCCCTCACCCAAATATTTTCCTACTATAAAATTTTTCCCAAATTAAAATAAGTTTACTAGTGGATGATGAGCCTAAATGGGAGATTTATTTTGTTGGATCGAGATGTCAAATTGGTTCCAACGGAAGTATACTTTTAATCTCACTTGAAGGAAATTTAGTTCCTCTTTCCTTACAATTACATTTTTGTTGTACAAACAATATCATTGAGTATGAGGCCCTCATTACTAGCTTGCATGTTGTGATAGCATTTGAAATTAAATATATTTGCATTCATGATGACTGTGAACTAATTGTAAATTAGATTATGAGCGCATATTGAGATAAGTAGTGTAATTTATCTCAATATCAAGATTTAGATTTATCCTTAGTGGGTTCACTTTCTACACCATTGATAATGTTCTCGAGAGAGAATATTTTCATGTAGATGCAATGGAAAGTGTAGCTTCCCTTGTACGTTCTAACTATAGTGCAGGTGAGTATCACTTTGTGGTTCAAATTATCTAGTCCCTTATTATCTTAGATAAACCTAGACTTGATAGTCTTATATGTGTGCATAGAGACTCAAGAGAATGGTATTCACATATCTATAACTATCTAAAGACCACAAACTTTCTCAATGATGTTAGTAAGAATACTCAAGTCTAGATTTGAAAGCTTTTAGCTCACCATATCATCTTATATAACATTCTTTAATGTATGTTTTACAATGGTCTTCTTATCCATTATCTTACTAAGGCTAAGATGCCCATTGCCCTTCAAGAGCTCATTCTGGCTCTGGGAGTGAAAATTTTGGTTGTAAATCCTTGGTAAATAAACTTATACATATGCCATAATATTGGAAAACAATAGAACAAGACTCCTTTTCCTTTGTCAAGAAGTGTCCTTGATGTGAACAACATAGCAATCTTATTCAAGCTCTTGCATAGGAGTTTCATGCTCAAACTTCTCCTTGGCCTTTTTCATAGGTGAGGTTTGGATATCATTGGAAAGATATCTCCACCTTCTTCTAAAGGACATAGCTTCATTATAAAAACTACTAATTACTTTAGGGAGTGGGTTGAAACTATTTTGCTTTGATCCACTACCATTGAAGCAATTTGTAGCTTTCTTCTAAACAATACAATTTCTCATTTTGGATCACCTTCTACTCTTGTCTGTTACAATGATACTCCATTTAAGAACAAGGAGGTAAAACAATTCTCAGAGAAATTTCATATCCAACAACAATTCTCTACACCTTACTATCCTTAATAAAATGGCCAAGTTGAAGCATCGAATGATATTATTAAACAAATATTGCACAAGAAAGTCAATAAACACAATAAAGAATGACATAGTCAATTAATTTATGGATTGTGGGCCTATTGCACAAGTGTTCATATGGCTACTGGTACTACCCTATATAACCTTGTGTATGGAGTTGAAGTTATTATGCCTCTAGAGTTGGTAATTCTATCTTTATGAGTTTCCCTTAGGGGATTGGTTGATGATGATACTTACTATGCAAAATGTTCGAATCAACTTGAATTTCTTGATGAGTGTCAATTTAATGCCCTTGAGCACCTTCAAGATTATCAATAATCTCTATCAAAGCATTATAATCCAAAATACTTTTTTGCACTTTCAAATTAGGTGATCTCATTCTCTGTGAGAACCAGAGGAATGTAAATGCACCACTTGACCAAAAGGGGAAATTTAACCCTAATTGGTTAAGTACTTAATTAATAACCTTTGTTTATGGTTATGGTGCTTATTGTCTCTTTGACATGGATGGTATACCATTAAATAGCTTTCAATGTCATGCAAATTCGTTGTTACTATGCACAAAATTTCTCTATGTGTCATGTGCATGATACGTGTCTCTTCCTAGGGTTTTGAGTTAGTTGCGTTATGGAATTTCTTCATCAATACATTGGCTATTGCTCATTTTGTTATGATGCATACATGTATGGTTTATTTATTTAGTTAGGATTTAAGTGTATATGTATTTCAATTCTATTCATTATATTAATTATGTATTTATCTATCATTGCATCATCTTAGTTAATTACTCTATTTATAGTGAAAATTAGCATGTCTCATTAGTGGATTAATCATTTCCTTATATGTAATGTATTTAGTTAAATTAACGTGTTGTGCCTATTTTATTTCCATGTATATACATATATATCATTATAACACAATAAGATCATCACAATATTTGATTAAGAATATGTTTTACAAGTTTTTGATTAAATCATGTTAGCATCTAGTCTAATCATACTTATACATAAAAAAAACACAAATCATGTTTGAACAAAAACATCTATATACATATATGTATATCAAAGTTTCAATGTATATGTTCTCATAACTATGACAAAATGTGATGTATTTATACAAGTAATGAATATATACATAAAAAATATCTCTACATCAATACAAGATAGCTAATCCTTCGGAACATAAGTCCCTAAGCCCTCTAGGGTAGGTGGATCTCGGTTAGGATGGGGAGGTCGATGAATATACACTTCTAAATGTGATAAGGAAACTAAAACACTCCATGCACAAATTCCTCTAATCTTCCCTCTCAACACTGTTAGGTACTCCCTCTAGGTCACAATATTCTCTGCCTAGGTTTCTATATGATCATGCAATTGGTGCACGTGCACCAAGTTCATCATATTTTGCAAACGTGGACTTGTAAGGTCTTTTGATAAATTTTAGTGGGTTAAGTCTTTTATCAAGAAAATAAGGTCATTTTAGACCATTTGTAATGTTTAAGTCATCTAGAGAGTTAGTTTGAGTTCTTATTATCATATTTTGCAAAAATGTTGTCATGAAAAGATGTAAAATTACAAAAGTACAAAATGGGAAGTTGAAGAGACAAAGTTGTAAAGAGGTAGTTGGAGAAGTTAGAAAGGGTGTAGAAAGTTAGAAATAGGCCACTTGTGAATCATTTTTATGTGGTTAAGTGTGGAGGAAGGCGGTGAGGATGATATTAAGATAGAATGAATAAAGAACCTCATTTTCTCTCTTTTTCTATGCATTTATTGTTGTTCTTTCATGTTGTAAAACCATATACGGAATGATATGAATCTGAAACTCACATGGATGGAAAGATAATTTAATTTTAGAATTTTTTTTGTTCTTACCAAGTCAAAAGAAAAGGTCATTTAAGTTTTCCAATGGTCGAATCTTTCCAATTACCCAGTTCAGAAACTAGGTTTTTCCAGTGTAGCAATTCATTTTTTCGGGTTATGTTCCAAAGAAACCTCATGAGATTCTGAGATATGTTGTATAACTTCAAAATGGGTATCTAAAAGTGGTTTTATATTTCTGATATGAATCATGTAGTGAAAGTTATACCAAAAAAATCCAATTTGTTGTTGTAATTAGACCTAAAGAGCAGATTACTAGTCCATATTTGATTGATGTGTTTCAAAGAAATTATAGCCAAGTTTTTCATATGTTTAGTAATCCAAAAAAGGGTATCTGAATATGTAATCAGTTTGTGTATATTTTATCGGCATAAAAAATTATGCCCTATTTTGTCATTTGTGAGGGCTAGCAGAAATTAGGATAGTTTATGTGGAAAGCATATAAGTTGGAATAACTAGTGGGTTTGAATGTTGTTAAGGGTTGGAAAAAATAATGTTTAATTTTTCTAAATTTTTTCCCATGGTTAGTGGAGTCCTGTGAGCCATTGAACCCTTGATTGGTGTTTGTAGCCTATGAGGCATAGTGACCTTGTGAAGGGGAAACTTGGAGTTTGTGGAGAATGATGGGAAAGTGTTGATTGGGAATCCATCCTATGATGAGTCCATGTCAATTTGGAGTCTTTAAATTCCAAGGACCTATCCTTGAGAGAGAAATATTCTAATATAGTTTCTTGTTTTGGGAATGTGAGGAAATATATTTGCCCATTGTTGTGAAACATGTAGACAAAGTGTTGAGTTGAACCATACCTTTGCATCAATTAGTATTAGGTCTCAAAAGGTCTAGTCAAGAGAGTTTGGTGTTTGTGTGTTGTCTTGTGCAGGTTGAGAAGAGAATCTGGTTGCCAAAAGACTAGGTAGAGGAAAATAGAGGAGACCTATGTGAGGCAAAGACAAAGTGGAAGCAAGGTTAAAGGGACTCGGTTGGAGGAATAGATTTGTTGAAGATGTATTTTCTGGGTGAGGGTTCAACAAAGAAGAAACAAGAAAAGAAAAGAGAAGAAAAAGAGAGGAAGAGGAAAGAGGAAAAGATAAGGCAAATAGAGTTTGAGAAAGAGATAAGAGAAATAAGGCAAGTTATGGAACAAATGAGAAAAGACATGGAAGAACTGGACAAAAGACTTGAGATGCCGCAACAAAGATGGCACTCGACAATAAAGAAGAGGGTATAATGGTCCATTAAGAAGATTGTTCAAATATGAAAGAAAGCAGGGACAATAGTCAATGATGAAGAAGAAGATTTATGGACAACATATGCATCCACTAAGCAAGAATGGAATAGCAAGGTTGGAGTTGGACAAGCCAAGCAAGAAGAAGAATGCATGGAGGATGATATTGCCGATAAAGATAATATAGCTGATGAAATAGTAGAAAGGAATGATAATGTTGAGGTTAGTGGTAAGGTTGATGTTGAGAATCAAGTTATTGCTGATAAGGGGTGGTAGATCAAGATAACTCCATTAGATGTGGTTATGTGGTAGAAGTCTCCAAGGTAGTTTGAGAGACAAGGCAAAGATTTGATGAATGATATTGATACAAATTAGGTTATTTTTGTGAATGAAGTTGTTATTGTATTTATTCCCATGCAAGTACCCAAAGAGGCCGATAGGAGGAAACTCTTTCCATTTGATAGGCCTAAGTACCTAAGCCAAAAAATGAGCAAACCAAAAGTCAAAATAAAGACCAATTGGAATTGCTTCAGAGAGGACAAGGGGTAGTGCACGAAGGACATAAAGGATGAGAATATAGAGGGGGAATACCTATTACTACCCTCAATCCAAGAGGGTTTGGAATTTATTTTGGTCGGGAGTATGGTGCAAGGGCACCAAGTTCATCATGTTGGCATTTTTGATGATGTTGTGATTGTCATTGATGGACACACACTTGTTTTATGATCACTTCCTTATGTATGAGTTATGCTCAACCGGTAATTGTTCCAACCTGTATTATATATTATAGTCTTTAGACTATCAGTTTTTCGCAGAAGGCATTTACCGGTCACAAACTGACTGAAGACCCAAAGCGGTATGAAGACCTCAAGCGGTTCGAGGATCCCAAAGTGGTACGAAGGAACAAAGCGGTAGTTAACATTTTTCCAGTCTTCATTTTGACAACTGGTAATTGGTAAAATGTATGAACCAGTAATCGATAATGAACCAGTATTACTCTGTGATGAGTTACCAACCGGTATTTCTGTGATGAGTTATCATCCACCGATACTTTGGTGGTGATTTTGTGTTGTGCTACCAAATGTGTCTAGATGCACTGAACCTAGGAACTTGCAATGTAATCCTATTGGACCGACATGAAATCAGATTCCTTTATAAGGACATCATGTCTAGGGTTTGAGGAGTTGATAGGGTTTTTAGTTGATGAGGTTTTTGTATGTGCGAATATTGAAGAGCAGATTAGGTCTGTGTGAAGAAATAGAGTGTGGAGATATTGAAGAATGAAGTAATGCCAAATGTGCAATAACAATGAGCTATCAAGGATCTAACCAAGCATACTGTGCTAGCATCTAGATCACTCACTTGTTGATTACTCACATCTTCGACAAGTCTGAAACCCTTAATCGGGTAGGCCTGGCAAAGCCTTTGTAAATCCTCTAACAATGTGGTTCATATCTATGAATTTGAAGTCCTCTCACAAGGTAGTCTTTAATAGGACTTATCTCCTAACAAAGATCTAGATTCATAACAGGATCTGTTCTGGTGAAGAACATTGTATGACCTTAACTGGTCTAGTTTCTATTCTGGAGATAGTTACTTGTGAGTTTCCACTCACCGTGGTTTTTCCCATTTGGGTTTCCACATCAAAATCTCTTGTGTTATGGTGATTGTGCTCTTGTGGGTGAATGCTTTATTTGCTGTTTGGTTTGCATTTGTCTTAACCGGTTTGTTAGTAAATCTGTTATATCGGTTAACTGCTAAACTGTTTAAGAGTTTAAATTCAGTAATTTTTGTTATACTAATTCACCCCCCCCCCCCTCTTAGTATTCATCACATCATATTTTGCAAACATGATCTAGTAAGGTCTTTTGATAAATTTCAATGGGTTGAGTCTTTTGTCAAGAAAAGAAGGTCATTGTAGACCATTTTTAATGTTGAATTAATCTAGAGAGTCAGTTTGAGTTCTTATTATCATATTTTGCAAAAATGCTGTCATGAAAAGATGTAAAATTGCAAAAGTACAAAATGGGAAGTTAAAGAGATAAAGTTGTAAAGGGGTAGTTGGAGAAGTTAGAAAGGGTGTAGAAAGTTATAAATAGTCCCCTTGTGAATCATTTGTATGTGGTTAAGTGTGGAGGGAGGTGGTGAGGATGATTTTAAGATGGAATGAATAAAGAACCTCATTTTTCTCTACTTTTCCACGCATTTATTGTTGTTCTTTCATGTTGTACATCCATATACAGAATGCTACGGATTTGAAACTCACATGGTTGGAAAGATAATTTTGTTTCAGACATTTTTTTTTCTTACCAGCTCAAAATAAAAGGTCATTTAAGTTGTCTAATGGTCGAATCTTTCCAGTTACCTAGTTCAAAAAGTAGGTTTTTCCAACGTAGCAGTCCATTTTTTAGGGTTATGTTCCAAATAAACCTTACAATATTCCAAGATATGTTGCATAACTTCCAAATGGGTATCTAAAAGTGGTTTTAAATATTTGATATGAATCATATAGTGGATGTTGTATCCAAAAAACCTAATTTGATGTTGTGATTAGACCTAAAGAGCATATTTGATTGATGTGTTTCAAAAAAATCATAACCAAAATTTTTATATGTTTTGTAATCCCAAAAAGGGTATCTGAATATGTAATAATTTTGTGGAGATCTTATTGGCATAAAAAAATATGCCCTGTTTTGTCATTTATGAGGGCTAGTAGAAATTAAGATAGTTTATGCGGAAAGCATACAAGTTGGAATAACCAGTGGGTTTGAAGGTTGTTAAGGGTTGGAACATACCATGTTTAATTTTTATAAATTTTTTCCCATGGTCAATGGAGTTCTATGAGCCATTGAACCATTGATTGGTGTTTGTAGCCCATGAGGAATAATGACCTTGTGAAGGGGAAACTTGAAGTTTGTGGAAAATGATGGGAAAGTGTTGATTGGGAATCCATCCTATGCCGAGTCCATGTCCATTTGGAGTCTTGAAATGCCAAGGACCTGTCCTTGAGAGATAAATCTTCTAATAAAGTTGCTTGTTTTGGGAATGTGAGGAAAGATATTAGCCCATTGTTATGAAATATGTCTACAAAGTGTTGAGTTGAACCGTACCTCTGCATCAACAATGTATCCTCCCTTTGCCTCCATGAGACTACATCATCCATGAGTTGTCACACTTAGGGATGATAAAGTTCACTAATGGTGTCGTTTTGTGTAGCCTCAACTAGCCTCTTGAGGTCCTCAAATTGTTTATAAAGGGCATCATGTGCTTGCTTGACACTCTCTGTCCTCATCATGGCATGTCTCACTTAGAGATGATGGCTATAAGCTATGAAATTCTTGCTCCCTTTGGTCCATCAATATTCTTATCTCTATCTCTCTCTAAACTAGGTTTGCACGACTCTTCTAATAGGTTGTCCCAAGCTATGCTATAGGTTTGAACAAGTGAATGTGTTTCTTGATAGACTATTGTGGCCCGTAGGCATCCATGATGGGACCTTCAGTCAACATGATTGTTACCATCTCTACAAGTTCTTGGCTAAAAAAATTGAGCCACTCTTGTGTAAACACTACAAACATACAGAAGACAACATGTATTAGTAACTATATCATGCTAATCAAATCATATGTATAACAATGAAACATGTATGTATCATATCTAATCAAATAAAACACATACCTAGGACACCAACTTGCTAGTCTAGATCAACCAATGTGGCCCCACTCCTCGAGACCCCCATTGTCTCTATAGATGTAGTTGGGGGCATCCCAGTCCATGACACCTATGGTGGAATGACTACAAGGGGAATGTTAGTGTGGGAAGCTACTAATGGAATAGTCAAAATGATTGGGATTGCTAATAGGGAGGATATCCTCCACCATCTCAGAGGTCTCTCTGCTGCTACTTGCTCTACCCCTCTTGTTGGTCCTTTTCTCTATCTAACCCTTATGCACCTGGGTCTCCTTCAAGGATGTATTTGTCAGGAATATGGGAGCAAGACCCACTATTTCCACCACCTTGTAAACCCATTAGTGACACTAACGTCATCAATGTCCAAATGGGGGAGGTAGATCATCATCGTCACTACCTAGGTTTTTATGTGCGATGTCTTTGAGGGTAGGACATTGTTAGTCCCAAGGTTTGGTCGAACTCCTAAAAGAGCATATATATGTGGGAACTTCTAAGGGAACTATCTTAATTGATCCAAATTGGTGTGCATGCAACACTACTAGTAGAAGGGTACCACAATAGGGTCATGACAACCAACTAGGAACTAATCATGTTGCATGTGTTACAATCATCTCCTGTTGGTTGGACATTTAGCCATCCCTTAATACGTCTATCAAACAACATCACTAACCCCTAACTAATACACGATTTATAGTTGGAACAAGTCATCGTCGAACCCATCATGTGGAAGAATGCTAGCTAATTGTTGTGTACTTCCCATTTTTAGTGTTAAATAATGGGTAAAAGCACAATGTTGTGTCACACTTTTATAAAGGAAGTGGCCAACACAACTAAAATTGTTTAACTTTGACCACATAAAAGTGACATTTCTAAATTGAATTTCAAAATGATATCAATTGGTCAAATATAGAAATATTAATGAAATTTATGTCTGTTATTTTTTTTTTTTTTTTTTTTTTTTTTAAATTTGACATTGTTTTATATATTCAAAGAAGGATTTTTTATTGCTGAAAAATGCTGAAAATCAAGGGTTCTAGTCAGTCTCACCAAACAAAATGAAAATGAACTTATTTTTCGTTGATTTTAATTTTTCAAATAGAGGACACATATATGCAGTGTTAATTTTTTTTAAAAAGTTTTGATGTATATTTTTCTTGTAATAATATTTTTAAGTCCAACATAGCTAAATTTGGTAGTTTTCATTCAACGTCATCTTTTGCCTACTAAATTTATGATTATAAAAAAAAATTATACCCTTTTGGAGAAGATTCTCTCATCTAGTGAAAAATATATATTTTTATTTTGAAAATATCATTTAATTTTTTATTTTTTAAAATTTCTAATTAGCTTCCTTTTGAACTTAAGAAACCTACTCGCAATGTTTAATTAATAAAAAATATTAAAGCTAATCAAAATACTAAAAAAGTTATATTTCTAGATTCGTAACTTCGAGCTCTACAAAAGGGTATTTTTTTATTTTTGTAAAAAAAAATTATGCCTAGAGAAAAATTGAGCAAAAGTGAAAAGTTTCAGAAATATATAAAAACTAGGTGATTTGGCTGCCACATCACCTGCCACATAGGTGAGTCTGGTCAAACTCAATCCGGCCAGACTGATTCCAACCAAACTCAATCCGGCCAGACTGAGTCTGACCAGACTAAGTTTGGCAGAACTATTTTGATTTTTTTTGAAAAATTCTAAGCTCAAGCACTCACAAAAAGCGCTTAAATGGCACCAAGAGTCCGACCAAACTCTTGGCGCCAATTAGGCACCATGCTAGCGACATGTGGTGCCACATGGTAGGTCAGTATCTTTTTTAAAAACTTGATCCATTTATTTTCAAATTTTTTCCTAGAGGAATCGAGACTTTTAGCCTAATGAATTGGAACATTTCTCTTTAGAAGGTGATCCCCACCATGAAATCTTAAGTAATGTGTAAAATTCCCTTATCCACACTACATGTAACTTAAGGATCAAACCCACAAATTGGACTACCCAAATCCTTGCAATCGAGAGTGAGTGAGCTAATCCTAGGGTTCAAAAACATCATTCAATGTGTAGAAAAGCTTTCAACATATTTATATTTTCACATGATTAAGGGAGAATTATGATATATAAATATGTATATGTGTGTGTATACACACACAAATATAAACACACATGTATACACACACATATAAATTGTTGGAGTAATAGGCGACTCTATAATACCCCCAAGATCCTTGAAAGACCAAAATAAATTCCACAAGAGAGAATGGAAAGAATAACTTGCCCGAACAATGTAAGATTGATTGAATATGATAATTGGAGATGTTAATGTACATGAGAAGCCTTTCTTATAAAGGCAAGGTAGGATGGGGTATAAAACTGCCATTAATACAAATATTAAATGTATGATATATAAATATTAATTGCCTAGATAACTAAAAGTAAATGGGGTGAACATGACCCCATTATAACTAACTTCTAGAGTGACACTTAGGATATAAGGACAACTAACTTAGTTCCTAAGTAAAATCAACATATGAATAGGTTCCCATTAATGACTAGATAGAAAATAACCTCATTCATGCTATCACACCCCCACTCCCTCCCCTCTTAACTGCAAGTTAGGGAGAGGACTATTATGCAATATGAGTTCTGGTTACAAAACCATTTTATGTACCCGTGTATAATGCAAATTCAATGCAATGCAATTTCTCATAGAGATAAGAAGAAAACCCATTGGTACAAATCTCCTCTTCAAAAGAGAAAAAAGAAACAACAAATCATGATGCATGAAGGACTCAATGATACCCCCTGAGGATGACATACATCATGTGTTAGCATTTGGCATAACTGATGCAGATGAGGTGATGCAGTTGAAGATGAATAACTGCAACGATAAATGATAGAAGTCTATTTGTGATGAAGAGATTGATATTCTATGAATAGATGACATGATCAGTTATTTGTGTTGTGATTGATGGCAACTAATGACAAATGATGTTCTTGATGTTTTGTTTTGTCATCTAAGTGATTTTGTTTACCGGAAGACAGGGTTTACCGAAAGAGAGCTAAAGTGTGTGAAATAGGACTTTAACTAGTAAAGCAGAGTTGTTTTGATTGGATCAGATGATCGACAATGATTGGTGATTTGTGGTTTGGATGGTGAACTTGTATATGGAAAGGTGTATCTGATCGGAACCGGAAGTTGTGGAGATTACCAAAAATCGTGTTTCAAATTTCTGACGAAGTTTTGCCAAGGTTTTAGTAGGGTTTAAGACCGGTGAAGAAATCATCAAACCGGTAATGATTTCTGTTATGATAGTGATCGATGACTAGTCTATATGAAGTTGGTAACATAGCACAACCCACATGAAATATTTAATTATTGTTTTGGCACGATTCAAGGAAATTTTTTCTTGGGAATCAACAAAACGCTTAGTAGAGTGTTTTGAGGGTTTAACTTTGGTACATATCGGATTTTCGTGATGGGTTATGATCAACCAACAATTGATATTGAATTGTAATTTGTTGTAATGATCTATATATCGATCTGTGATGATCTCTTATGATTTGAATTGTAAATTCAAGATGTAATTAGGGTTTTATGGCTGACCTAGTTGGGATGGCTATTTAGGATGACACAGTTGATGTTTATGGTGTCAGTGGTCTTAGAGAATGTGTTAAGCCATCCAAGTGAAGTGTGAGATCTTCCTGAGAGTTGCATAGTGTTGTGTATAACTGGATCTGATCAAGCAAGCAGAGAAGTGCAAGTAACAAATCATTTTCTTATTGTTGTTCCCTAACAGTCGCAGTAGGTTAAATCCCTTAACCGGGTAGGTCCTAACATGCCTTAAACATTTAAGTCCCCTAATAAGGAAGCTCTCAAAAGAGTGTTAAATCCTCTCATGAGGTTGCTCCTAATAGATCATCAAGCTCCTAGTTGAGCTGCAAGGCAAATCCTCTAACCGGGTGACTCCTAACAGGGTCTGCTCTTAACCAGGCGTATTGTAAGCTCCTAACAGGGCGTACTTCAAAAGAGTACAAATATTTGTGGGTGCCAACTCCCACCGTTGTTTTTCCCTATTTGGGTTTCCACTTCAAAAACTTATGGTGTTCATGTGTGGAATTTTATTCATGTGATGTTTTTGTTTATATTTCATTTCATGCATTAGTTCTGAGACACCGGCTATGATGTTTTATCAAAAGTTTATCAGAGGTTACTGGTATTGATAAGACGTTGTTTGAGAAAGTTTTTGATCTGATTGATAAGGTCAATGAGTTGGTAAATGATTAAGTTTATATGATTGCTTTGGTGGTGAAAGTATTGATAGTTGTGGTAAATGATTTGATTGATGTGTTAAGCAAATATGATAAAGAGGTTATTAGATCCGATTAAGGAAGTTGAGATATTTGTTAAATGGTTTCAGATCTGATATAAGTTTGATTTTGGGTGTAAAGTTTCAATTGGTCTTAATACTAACTCACCCCCCCTCTCATTATTAACCAGATCCTCATAGGATTAACATCATGTATATATACAATCAAGTATTCCTCATAGGAAGGAAAGAGAGAGACTACATGGCCCCCTACAATATATAATGTCCTATAGAAATGGTGAATGCTTGAAGAAAAAACATAGTTTAATGCATACAAACAACATTTCTCTTCTTGGGAATAAGACAAACCAAGAACAAATATAGGACTATTTTCCATTCTAGATAGGAATTGGTAGGAAGTAGAATTCAAATGTACGATGATGTCTCTAAAATATGCTTATGTGCCATCAAGTCCTTGGATGATGAAGATGCTACAAAACAATCAAGTACATGCCCAGTCATAATAGAAGGTGACAAATAAAGAACCAATGGAAACTGATTTATAACAAGATCCAAAGACAAACACGATATGAGAATAGTTGTGCCATGAATTTGATCAAATAGGAGAGATAAACCCTCAAATGTGTCATCCAAATCTACGATGTGATACTCCACAAACAATGAAGCAATGGTTGTCAATTAGTAATCCCAATTAAAAAATAAATAGATAACTATTACAATGAATCACTGGTATTACTCAATGAATCACCAACAAAACATGAATGCACAATCTTAATAGAAGTAGGAGTTGCAAGAAGAGTCTTTGGATCATCAAGACACTTAAGTGTTGCAAAATATTCAAGCTCATCTAAGGTATCACCATAAAAAGAAATATTTTCAACATCATCAAGTGGAATGAGGAAACCTAAAGTAAGATCATTGAGGAATTGAGGAACATGAGGATCTCCAAAAATGTCCCTAATCTTGGTCCAAACTGCGCACAGACACTCAATTCCTCTAATCTATTGGTAGTTTTCATGGAATATGATTCTACTGAAACTAAAACCTAACAAACCTATGATATGACTATTTTTATTACCCCAAATTGATTGCTTCCATTGTTTATTTGGCTTAGGAATGAGTCCATAAAGACAAGGTAAAAGATTAAGCCACATATAATGGGTTACAATGATTTTTGTCCATGACTCATAATTTTTCTTAGTCGATGGGATTATAGAAGGATGAGTTGCATAACCCATGATTACATCAATGATACACTTTTAAAATGATAATTAAAAGATCAATTACATGAAATATAGTTGAATTGAAGTAATTGGATCAAAGAAGCACTGCCTCAACTGTCAAAATGTCTAAGTAATCCGCTAGTATGTACTTGAAAGAAAAACTAAATCATACATGTACCTAGGACACAATTTGGAAAACGTGCATGGATGGTTTTTATAACTCCTCAATACCTTTTCAACTTTATAAGCATCGCAAAAATTGGAGATTGTGGTAAAAACTTACGTGTTGGAGACCCAAAAATGAAGACTTGACTTCAAACAACAAAAACATTGCTCAAACAACAAAATTTTGAGAAGTCTTGCACCATAAAAAATTGGATGAAACAATATTTCTAGCAATATTTTGTTTTTGAAAACCAACCTTTGATTTCCCGAGTTATGAGCAATATAAACCCCTCTTAAAGGCAAATAGGTGGGTCAAAATAAGCATCGGGGAGCTAAAACAAGGTCACCGATGTGACAAAAAATGGTATACATTTGAAATTATTTTTAGTGCTAGGCACTTTGGTTTAGTACTAGCACCAAAACAAAGTGCTACCCATATATAACAATAAAGGCCCATTTCCAAGTAAATCTACTTGGGAAAATAGTTAAAGGGCTTGACCACAATAATAACCCATGTGGACCACCATTGATTAAAGTGTGAACCAATGCAATAAGTTATGAAAAACAAGATACACATGGGTCTTTAAAAGACTTTGTGTTGGACGATAAGGTCTAATGTGCACAAATTGTAAGGTGTGCACCAATGAAAAGACACCCTCAAACATGCAACAAAATAAAGCTATTCAAGCCATGACCAAGGAAGATATGATGACCTCAATAGCTATCAAGCCACTAGAAAATGCGACTATTAAGTAAAAATGAACTCACCAATCAATAAGTCGATCAACCTATCTTTGCAAGCCTTCCAATTCACATACACTCCAAACAATGAATGCACCTTACTAAAGCTTTGACATGATAAATGATAAAGGGGTCAATAATACAGATTAATCTGACCTTAGATGGAAATAAAGCCCCAAACTAAGGTAAACTAGCAATTGCATCTTGGTGTGCAATGGGTTTGCTAAAATTATTATTTTTTCACATACTTTTGTGTAGTACATGAGGTTAATTGCTAGTCTATTTAGAAAACAATGATGTTTATGTAACAATGGTCTCAATAAAGAAGTGATAGGTTTGAATCCATTGTGCATTAATTAATATGAAACCAAACATTTAAGTGAAATAAAACCTTTCAATCAAGAAGATAATTGGACTCCATTACCAATAGACTCATGTTAAGTTTGTAATAGTGAAAGGGGAGAGATGAATAGATAAAGATAACAAGGAATGTCTAGAGATAGGGGGAGAGAGGAAGAGATATATATAAATGGAAATGAAGAGAGAGAGGGCACAAAGAAATATAAAAGTAGAGGTCTAGGAAGAAGGAGATTCTAGGGAGGGAGACATGGAAATATATTGATGGGTAAATAGAGTGACATATGTCTAGATAAAGCGAGAGAGGAGGAGGGAGATGAATAAAGAGAGACATAGATGTAGAGGGAGAAGGAGAAATAAAAACAAAGATTAGAAGATAAAAAGAGATATAAAAGAAGAGATATAGAGATACAAAGGGAGAGAGAGAGAGATCTGTGTGGGACAATTTGTAACTCAAACTCATTAATGAAGATGTTGGCATAGGTTGACACCTAGTATGGTGGTTATACCTTTGTTAAATCTTTGAACCAATGATAATAGTTTTAACAAAATATTGAATTATTAGTAATCGACATGTATAACCTCATTTTTTTGTCACATATCTACTATCCTTTAGTGCCTTTACCCACTTATACTTCTCAAGATATAATACATCTAAGGAATTTTGTAGAGAGAGTGACAAGGGGAGAAGCTACTTAGAAATTGCATACTTTATCGCTTCTCTTATCTGTACTTCTTTCTCAAATTTGTGAGTCTTAAATTACACCATGTCATTATTTTCCTTATATCCATACTTGCCTTACTTTAGTTGAACATACAACCTTATGACCACATATTATGAGGTCAATTCATCCTAAAGTCCATACAACCTTGCACCCTTCTAATGAAATATGTGTTGATGTGATAATATGCCAAGATCTAGAGGCAATGGAAATCACAAATAAGAGAGAACAAAATGTGACAAGAATAAATTGTATTCCCATCAATGATGCAAAATGTGATCAATTGGATCATCAAGATTGTTACATAGAATGTAGATGAGCCTGCTTATAAAGGCAAGGCTAAGAGGCAAGAGAGCACACAATGATGAAATGTGGCTCAATGAGATGCAAGGGTAGGTAGGAGAAATAGTAAAATATTCCACATGAGGTGGATCACCCATCGAAGGTGGAATTATCACTCCACAATAAGTGGATATGATAGAGTAACAAAAAGATCACACCATAAAAGGTGGGAATTCTCCTACATACACACTCCCAATGTAGCACATCTCCCTAAGTGTCTCATATGCAAACTACAATGCTATACATGTACCTAAGTAAACTTAAGTAAAGTGTAATTATATCCAAGAAGAATAAATAATTACACCAACACCCCCCCTTAAGTGCAACTTAGGGGAATTCACTTAAGTCTACAATGCAAATAAGCAATGCAAGATGGGTCTCGATTACTAGGCCATGTTACGTACCCATGTACAAATACAAATGCATGCAAACCAATGCAATCTCTCATAAAGTGGGGAAAGAGAGAAAAACCCAATGGAAAAAAACCCTCCCCCCAAAGAGAGATGAAAACTATACAAAGAACTCTCAAAGAAGTATGTGAAGGACAAAATCCCATGTGAGGAAAAAGTAACCCCCATATGAGAAACGAAGAGAATCCAAGTAGTCCCCCCTCAATGTAGAATCTACACCAATGGTAGAAGCTCGAAACTGAAAGAAGAAACTGCTCCATGAATCTCAAACAATGTTCCTCCCCTTGGGAAGAAACAAAACCAAAGGTGTATCCATGAAGTCTCCCCAATCATGAAGGGAAGATGTAGGAAAAAAAACTCATGATGAATGAAGTCTCTGAAAACTGCTCAAGTGTCCCCATGTCGATGCTGAAAGTTACCCCCTCCTAAGGTGGTGAACTTCTCCACACTACTGAAAAAGGAACTCCAAGATCTAGTGGAGAAGAATGTAGAACAATATCCAAAGACTCACATGTCTCCTCTAAGGATAAAGAGACCTCCTCCAACTGTTGTACACAAGAATCCACAATCATGTCAACCTCGAAAGAATGATCATGTAGAGAATGAACAAGAGGTTCAGAGTGTTTCCTCGCAACAATCGAAGAAGGATCATATTCATCAAAGAGAAGATGAATATCATCAATGATGTCTCCCAAATTTGTATTGTAGGATTCCACAAACAAACCTACAATGTTTGTCAAGTACTCATCCCATGAAACTAAAGCCTAAGGACAACGTACCACCTTCTCCACAACAAGGAGATTCATCCTCTTCCAAGAAGGACAATTCACCAAAGAAGGAGAGACCTACTTGTGCCTATTGTAAAAAGGTTGGTCATGAGGAGCATCGTTGCCATTCTAAGAATTAACTTTAGGTTTGAGTTTATGTCCAACAACCATTAAGTTTAATTTAATCTAAATTGTTTTATTATAGCTATATATTATTCATAAATATAATTATTAACTAAAATATATTATTTAAAATATTACAAATGATATTAAATAAATAAATAAATAAATACAAAATAGTATTTAACTAATTTATTACATAATATTAATAAAATTTAAATAAAATTTATTATTGATTAATAATGTAAATATAATATAACAATTATTAAAATAAATGAGAATAATATTTAAGATATCATAAACATGTAATTTAGTATTAAAATTTTTAATTATATAATTAGTTATTAATATACTGTATTTATTATTAAAATTTTTAATTATATAATTAGTTATTAATATACTGTATTTATTATTTTAATACTATAAAATTTAAAAACCAATAAAAAATATTAGATAAAAAGTTAAAAATAAATTAAAATAAATTATTTTTAAAATTCAAAATATAATTTAAAATTTAAAATAATATATAAAATTTTATATTTTTTAAAATATTAAAAATCAAATCGAATTAAATGCAACTTGTCCTCGTGGAATGGAATAATTCATTTTATTTAGTGAGAAGTTAGGCAGATTGATAGTATAAGGGAATACACCATGAGGCGATTTCTAGAAGTTTAGCTGTCATCTAAGAATAAATCATTTATCGTATGGGTGCATATTACGAGCAACTACATTTTATTCTAAACAAGATCATACTTGACATTTTTAAAAACTATGAAAATTCAAATCAAATTAAATGCAACTTGTCCATTTGGGGAATTGAAGAAAACCATCCCCAACTATCACAAAGGCAACAAAGCAAACATGACCTAAATATGGAAATGAGTGTAGAAGAAGAGGCAATGGAAAAGAACGTAGAAGAGGAAGGTTCGAGGTCTTCAGAATTTGTTGCAGAAACACCTGAAAATGTAGCTCAGCATGCATTTCAATCTAATTTGCAACCGCATGAACATGTGGAAGCGAATTCCAATGGAATACTTGAAACAAATTTCACAACATTTCAAATGACATTTCGTTAAAAATTAGATAGCTTGGTACCACCCAAAATGTGTTTCAGTTGTGAAATTTTTTACATTGGAATCAATGTTTATCGCACTGCTCAACGCCTTGTTTGTAACAGATGCAGACTTGAAAAGGGAAACCATAGATTCTCAATTGCAAATAATATGTGTCCATGATCACAACCAATAGAATTGGCAGAGCTGACCCGAGTTGAAGAGATGTTGATTGCACGTGTTAGTCCAATCCTACAAGTCACACATGCAACTGGTGGACAATTCAAGCATAGAAGACACACAATAAGCTTCCCTCAACACATAAAAAATGTGGCAAAGATATTACCTAATTCAAAGAAAGATCTTCCACTAATTATAGTTCGTAGAAAGGATCGATGTGGAACCAATTACAATTTCATAGTAAACAAAGTGCGTGTCTACAGAGCACTACAATATAAAATTCAACATGACAAGTTTTACTTTGATGTCATCATTGATGACAATGCTCTTAATGATATACCATTACATTCTGATCATAATATTTTCAATGAGTTGAGAAGTGTGCATATGGAATTTGACTCTGATAGAAATGAAATTGTTTTTGTTGGGCTGCTAATAAATACAGATGAGATGAACATAATACAACATACAACATCGATGGCCTCTAGACCATTAAATGTACAGAAGGAAATGGAGTTGATTTATGCATGGGTTAACAACCCCAACATAGATCCATCATAAATAATTTGTTGGCCTACAATTGCTACATCTACTATTAATGAATATACTACACTTGGTTTGCTCGATATGTCTTTTCCATCATTATTTCCTGATGGTCAATGCGATTTTCTTGAAACACAAATGAGGAGAGTACATCTCTATAATTAATCAAACACTTTCTATGGTATAGAGATAATAAATTTGGTAAGCATCCAAGGTTTCATTATTACATGATGCATATGATAATGAGTCACTGTGCACAAAGGCTCACAACTATTTGCATGAAAAGAAGTCTAAATGAGATGCTGATCACTATACATGAGTTGCGCGTCCATATGTAAAATATGCCACAGTCCCATCTAGCAAATAAATTGATGCGATTTGAAATGACTTTAAGGGGCCCAAAATCATATTGGACTAAGTATCAAGCATAATTAATAGACATGCTTCATCAGATCGGGACGCCAACAATATTTTTTACATTGAGCACACCAAACTTGTATTGGCCAGACTTGCATGCATTGATGCCAGGAACAACTTCAAACAACTCTTGTGAAGGGAAACTATGGCACAAGCAGAATATCATAGACTATCCACATATTTTTGCATAATACATGCATTTACTATACACAACTTTCATAAAAGTAATTTTGTAGAAAGACATGAATGCCAAAGACTATTAGTGTAGATACGAGTGACAACATAGGGTATCAACACATGTGCATGGTTTATTATGGTTAAATGAAACACCAAATATAGATACCATAAATTGGAATGATCCACTTTAAGCGATGGATGCTGAAGAATATTTGTATTATTTAGTTCATGCATGGAACCCTCGAGTCGATCCACACCATTGAAACATACAGGTATGACTCTATCTACTAAAGAATAAACTACTCTTTTACAAAATTAATATAAAAGTTTCTAAAATAAAATTGCCATTTTAGGTGTACAAAAACTTCTCTCTACATCCATTTCTAAAAAACACAAGGCAACTATTGGAAACTCCTTTGAAAGATGACTATGACGAGATTTTGAACATTGTTCAACGACATACAATATGTAAAGAAGATGCATGTCTTTGAAAGAAACAAGGGAAATTGGTATGTAGGTAAAAAATTTGAAATCGATTACTTAGAATACATATGAAAATATTGTAATGCTTCTATATATCAATGAATTTAAAAATATTTAAATTCCAATGACATATATGTACAATGCACCATGACCACTAAATTTAGAAGGCTCTAAAATATATAAAGATTTAGAAATTGGTGAAATGAAATTTGAGGCATTTAGAAATGGTGATATAGTCAACTCATACAATCATTGAATATTTCAACTATGACAAGAAAATACGGATTAACAACCTGTTTTGTCAAAACATGTCGTCATTAAATACATTGTCAAGTATGTAGCCAAAGTTAAAAGAAGCTTTGAAACATACTATCAAATGTTACTACGATTGGCAAATGTGCAAATTCCAAATGATCTTTCATTGAATGCTTACAATTAGCTTCTCACAGAAACAATAATAGAAAGAGATATTGGAGCCCAGGAAACTTGCCACATGCTGCTAGAACTTCCATTGGTGGAAAGTAGTAGAAGCCTCATCAAATTAAATATTTCAAAATAGGTATTCAAATGTGTAATGCATGTAGAAGTTGATGATGGCACTGAACAACAAAACATATCTTTCATCGATGCGTACAAGAATAGGCCTCAATATATGGAGTCTATATTACTCATTGATGTTGCAAAATCATGGAACTATAACCATAAAAATTAAGGTCAAAACATATGGACACTAAGGAAAATAGCAGCTATTGTTTGAGTATTTCCAATGTTTCCAATGGTTCTAGCTCATGATTCAAACAAATGGATAGATTTTTTCTTTTCAAAACTCTTGCTCTACAAACCCTTTAATGACATCGAAATGGACATTGGCCACAACGATGAAATAATAGTAGCAACATGGGATAATTTCAAATATAATCAATGGCACTTACAAAGAAGACATGATTAAGAAAATACTGAAGATGCCATAGATTTGGAATCTGAAGATACCAATAATGCCCAAGGCAGCACTACAAAACATGAATGGGAAATTGTATCAGCACTTCATCATCAACAAATATTGCATGTATCAAAAATAGATATGTTGGGTCGAAGAGATATTGATCAACACACAAATTGGTCTTTTGAATTCCAAGGTGAAGAATACACAAATATAGCATCAAACTTCATTATGAGGATGAAAGAATGTGGTAGATTGATCTATGATGCCACACCGGAAAATGTCAACTATGGAAACCTCACTGGCAAACAAAGAAAGGTAGTAAACATAATAATGACCCACTATCAAATCTCTCAAAGTTCACCACCATTGCGTATAATAATCCAAGGCACCCTAGGAACAAGTAAGTCATATTTAACTGGTGCCATCAAACAATCATTGGAAAATGAATCGTAACTAGAACACTCACCTCTACTTTTACTCGCACTGACTAGTGTTGTTGCATTCAACATTGGAGCATCAACTATTTATTCTAAGCTACGATTACCAATAAAGGATTTCATTGAGCTACAAGGAACAAGACTTATGAGTTTCCAAGAAGAAATGTCCCACATTAAATACATATTAATATATGAAATGAGCTTCTTGGAATAGAGGTTACTTGAAAATAGACTCTCGACTTCGACAAACATTTTCTGAGAATAGTGATAAAAAATTTGGAGGGAAGTTTCATATTTACAATGCACTACTCTTAATATGAAATCTAAATTATAATACACTCCTTATTATATTACAAGAGAAATTTTACAATACACGTAGTTCACTAAATCCACTAAAATATTTATTCAAGGATTTCTATGATATTGGTTGGAGATTTCGCACAATTACCTCCAGTGAATGATAGACCAACATATGTGAATGGAAGATGTGCAAAAATATTATGGCAAGAATTCAAAACAATAGTTACATTAGAGCATATTTATAGACAAGATGGACATAGTACCGAGCAAGAAAGATTTTGTCTTCTCTTATAAAAAATAAGAGATGCAAATCCAACAATAGATGACTAGATGCTACTCATGTCAAGGACAAATACCAAATTGACTATTGAAATTAATGAGGAGTTTGAAAATAGTGTTCACTTATTCTCAACAAATGAGATAATAGGAAAAAAATCCATTCATTATCAAATCCTGTTGCACGAAACATTGTAGTGAAAACAAAACCCGACTCCACAGAAGGATATGAAAATGATGAGCTCGATATGAAATTACTTTTGAGCAATAATGCAAGGGTAATGTTAACTTCAAACCTATGGATCAAAGCAAGTCTTGTCAATGGAGCACTTGGTTATGTTCGAAGTATTGTATACAAACCTGAGATGATGCCACCACAACCACCCTTATATGTACTTGTAGATTTTCAGAGCTACACAGGATTTCCATTTGATGATTGACATCCATAAATAGTTCCAATCACACCTATTGAAAAGGGTACAACAAAAAAATTACCATTGAGATTGGCTTGAGCTTTAACAATACATAAGTCACCATGTCTCACACTTTAAAAAAGCCATAGTTGACATAGGTCACATCAAAAGAAGTGCTCTTACATTTGTTGGCACATCATGTGTCAAATCCTTGGGAGGCATACAAATAATTCTATCCTTCACATATGATAGATACAAAAAAATGAAAAAGGGAAAGCAAGTGGCGAGAAGAAAAGCTGAAGAGAGTAGGCTAAAATCCTTATAAATCATTTCAAATAATAAATGTTGTTACATCAGTATTCCAATTTCTATTTCAATATACATAATTTGTAAGTCCAATTATATTTTTATATTGATGTATTGCATTTAATGAATTAGTATATTCATTTTTATGTATAAAAAATACATTCCACCTGATTATTGAAAACATAATTTCTATCACAAATATACATGATCTCTGTTTAGAAAAATGTTTCTAAAATTATGACACATTTTATCCATTAATTAATTCAAAAATAAATTTCTATTTCCTTTCAAAACGAAGTTTATTTAAATTAATATATTTCACTTCATGTATTAATATATTTATTTTCATGTATAGAGCATGAATTTGAAATCTTCCGAACGTAATTTCACTACAAAACATGTTGACGCTGAAAATTTAGTAAATGGTCCTATTATTCGAATCGAGTCAGTTGGTTCAAATGGGTTCACCGAAACCCACATGGGAAAATTATCCAAATCAGTGGATGAATGTTTAAAACAAATGTTCAATGATTTACAATATTGCAGTCGAAGGATAACAACAGTTGAATCCTATGAGATTAGACGAGCCAAAGAATTGTATGAAAAAATGTAGAAGACCACATTTCAATTTGGACAATTCTTTGGATATGTGCGCAAGTTGTTCTATGCTGAACAAAGAGAGGAGAAATACATTGATTAGGTATGTGATGATAATATACAAAAAATAAAAAGAGAATAGAAAATGAAATATTTCCTTCTATCTAACATAGAGACAATTTACTCATTACCTAATATGTAAACTTCAAAATACAAGTATGTTTTCATGTATACGATGTTATGAAAAATGGATATTAATATAATAATGTTATGCATAAGTTGGCTTCTGTATGTGTAATAAATGGTGAAATGAATTTTACTCATCAAGCTATTGATATGCTTATGATATTTCGTATTAAAATGTTCTTACACTTTATGCATTGTTATATAACTTATGCATTTCATTTATGTGATTCATATTTTTTATACATGATGGATGGTTCATATTTGTGATTAATTATAACCTTTATAATACTTAATGCTAAAGTTAATATTGATGTTTAATCTTTTCAATAAAAATTGGGGGCTACATTGCTACTAGCATATATATCTTTAATTTTAAGATATATAAATTACGTTGAGATATATCCAGGCGTTTAATTTTTTCATTCAAATTTAATATAAATATTAAATGAAAAAATTCAATGCCTTGATATATCTCGACATAATTTATATATCTTAAAATTAAAGATATAAATGCTAGTTATAGTGTTAGAACATATTGCAGTGTATGAGGCAAAAAATAAGAGATCATTACAGAGTTAAATTTGATCGTACATATATTTTGGATGGAATGACTTTTTAATTAATCTAGTGACTAGCCATTTTTATGTGGACTCAATATTCGGCTAATGTTACTCAAAACATCAACTTGTTCGGTTAAAAAAATCCATTTTTATTTATTCATGTTAAGTCATAACTAAAGAAATCAAAATTAGATTATTTGGACTTAAGGAATATATTTTATTTAAATTTTGTAAGAATATTATATTTAAATTATTATTGGAGTTTTTACTAGATAAGCTCGGGAAAGGGCCTATAACAATTACAAAATAGCCATTGAGGCAAAGGAAGTGAATATCACAAACAGTAAGATTAGGAAAATAAAAAAGACTAAACAATTAAGAATGGAGAACTAGAAAGATTTAAAACATATGAGACTAGTTAGAGGCCTACATAGAAACTAAGGATCATTTAACAATCTCAAGACTTTTATGGCTTAGCATTTGTTATTGAGAAAATCTAATTTATCTTCATTCGACACCTCCCTAGGATAGATATTTGAACTGGCCTCAGCAAAAAAGTGAGGAGAGCAATGGGATGTATCCATAGAATACTTTTTTTTTTCCAGAGTAGAGTGGTGAGAGCTATTCTAGGGCTAAAGACCAACTTCATGCAACTTACATTTTTCTTTTTTCTTGTGCAACTCCTATTGGAAAACATGAATCATAGTGGTCGTGTTCTTGATAGATTCCTTACAATAGGTGATTAAGTCCTAAATTTTCTTCAATAAAACCCCCTGATTGTCTTTCAACTTCACAACCTCTTCCCGTAGAAGCTTCCTTTGATCTACAGAGCCCACCTCTAGTTTGATGTCCTAGAATTCCTTATCGAGCCTATCCCCATTAGTAAAAGTAGTCGACACTTTCTTCAATGTGCTCCAAATATCTTCATTAATAGACTCCTTCAACCACTCTTGAGATTTCTTGAAAACCAAGATTTTAAAAATTTGATTTTTTTATTTGGTAGAGTGTAGCTAGGCCTTTTCCCACTTAGCAAGATTAGTGTGGATGTTATAGGGTTTAATTTTTTTTCTCTTTTGCCTTGGAGTCAAATAAAGAGGAGGTACTAAGGCTAGTTTGCTTGGAAAATAGAGACTACGTACCTGTCACCATCTTGGGCTATCTCTTTAAGAGGGGAGTGAGGAGGGAAATCCTTTAGGAGGAAAGGACAAGGGAAGCCATTGAAATTAGGGGATTTGTGGGAATTTAAAAAAGGAGTTGAGGGATTCAAAATAATCCTTAGAAACTGAAACAAGGTTGTCCATAGAAGGGTCTAGAAATATCACTTTCTTTCCTTTAGATTCGTAGGGAAATAAGGTCCACCAATCGAGTTTTTTCCTTAGGAAAATCATTGATAGCTATGGGAGGGGGTCTATAGTCCAGCAATATATTGTACTATGGGCCTAGATTTAAACTCTTAGAGGCAACATGAGCTAAAGAAGAGGAGAAAACGTAAATTTTCTTATTATGACTAAGGCCCTCAAACTAAGTGAAGAGGGAAGGGTAAACAATTTTTGGGAAAACACCGAAAGTTAATAAAGGGGTAGGGTTTTACTATTATTTATTGGAGCACCCAAGAGAACAAACTGCAAACCAAAAATACTTTAGAATGCAAAGAGAAGCAACACAAAGAAATGTTATTTCACAAATGAAATTGAGATAAGTACAAATGTAGAAACACCTCATATATATAGCGAAGGTGTGATGAGGTAAAGATAACCTCCAACTAAATACTAGTTGAAAATATGAAATACATTAAAGCATTATTAAATACTATGCAAGTAATATCTAATAAAGTGACATGTTGGCCACCTAAGTAAACTTAAGTAAATGTGAGGAATAAAATCACTTTCACACCAACACCCTCCTTAATTGCAACTTAAAGTGTGAATTTATTATGCAATATAAGATGCAAGATGGGTCTTAATAACTAGTCCATGTTAGGTACCCATGCACAACTACAATGCAATGCCATCTCTCACTAATAGAGAAAAGGAGAAAAAACTTGTGGGAGAAAACTCCTCTCTAAAAGAGAGAAAATGAAGGACAAAGAAGCCTCCAAAATAATATCTCTTTCATTTCTTTGTCTGTTTTGCTTGCTGTCATTCTCCTTGAATCAATAATATTGTACAAATCCTTGGGAATGCTCTTCTCTAGCTCAATTAATGTTTTTCTAAAATTGTGTAAGTGTAATACAACTTCTTCTTCAACTTTTCTATGATCAACCTCATTCAAATTTGCATAACACACTCCGATATTCTTCAGATTACTATCTACAATTATTTCATCAATCAACTGATCTGCTGATAATGAAGGAATAGATGCAAATTTACCTTGCTTAGGTTGACTTTTAACCTTTCTTTCTCTCTTAGGTCTTCTGACAAGAACACGATCAGATTTTTCTTTCTTACTCTGTTGGGCTCCACTGGACTACGACTTCCTCACCACTTCGACAAACTCACCTTTCTTCTTTGCATTTATTTCTTCCTCCTCAGATTCAGTTTCAGAAGTCACCAAAGATACGACAACATAAGTCCTCTTGGGCTTCTCCTTCTGTTTCAATACACCTTTTCCGAATGGGCTAGGTCCTGCAGATTGTGCCACCAGAACATGAGAAGACTTGGTCTCTTTTGGTTTTAGCTTGTAGGGAATCGGGGAAACCTTAGGCTTCTTGGTTTACTCTTTGGCGTGTTTCTGTGCATGTCTTTCCCTTGCTTTCTTCACCTCCTCACAGGTGAAACCCATCTGAACTGTCACCTCCTCAACCATTTGTTGTGACTTTCCTTTTTCTGGTAGGTGCAGTGAATTGTATGTGCAAACTGAGATCCTTTTCCTTGAATGTTCCAAATCTCCCTTCCTTGGAATCCACCAGTTGACTCAGTGAGTGCTGAGCATAAGCCTCAAGTGTAATGGAGTCAACTTCATACCCCATGGGCATGATCCATATTGTTCTGCGTTACACCGCTTCCATTTGGCATTGGTATTTGTCTACCATGAAGCAAATGGTTTGTTCATACTTTTCAACAATCTTTTTAGGGATTCTCTCTTTGCTTTTCATTGCTGCTTGAAAATATTTGAAGTATCCCCAGAGAGAAGATATTATCCTTCCCTTTCAAATCGAGTATCTCATTCAAAAAGTATAAGGCCAAGAAAATAAGAAGAGTACCATATTTGAAGGTGTGCTTCTATCTTGCTTAATTTTCTTGAAATTGCTTAACAACTTATTTAGTAGGGCTGAACACAGGTCATACCTTTTGTCTTCTTTCAACATCTGATAGGCAGATTAATTGGCAGTGCCAGAGATAGAGTTGTGTCTGCTCGACTGGTAAACCTTGTAACTGACTACCATCGATGCAAATTTCACATAATTCTCTAAAATGTTGTTTATGGTCATTTCCCCACTGTCAAATTTGGAACCTGTGGTCGCTATCACCATATCATTCGACACTTTCCTTAGGCTAGGCACTTCATCGGTTTCATTGATGCACGTCATGGATCAGATTGCTTGTTTGGTATTCTTGTGCGACCTATCAAGCCATATGAATTCGTCATGAACTCGACTAAGAATATACCATATCCACTCTGGTTCATCGAACAATAGAAAATGGATGAACTGTGAAAAACCCTTATCTTGAAGAACTTTATATTCGAGTTTGAGATTTCCCAAACCGTCTGCCAAGTGTTTGTTATACAAATACAACATATCTACGTTTCCAAGCTCCTTGAGATCATAGTGTATGTATGTCCTAATATCTTCATTGTGAAGAACGTCGTAGGGTACCGATGAAAATGCACCTTCCGGATCATCCTCAATCGACTTGAAAGGGTGTTTCTTGAATATAGGTCTGGCCCTATCCTTAATCTTGACCACCAAAGGGGTAGCAATACCAGAAGCTGAAGCCATTTCAAATTTAGGGTTTGCAGAAACTCAAAGCCTAAACAGATAAATACCTTGATTCACAACTGGGTGCTAAAATTTGCTTTAGAGTCACTGAGATTGCCAAATTATTTCACTCTTCTTCTTTGCACTATTCTCTTGATAGCATTGTGAGAAATGAAACTATGAAATGCCTTTTTATCTTTTGAAAACCAAATTTTTCGCTACAATAAATGTTGCAACCCGTTACCATGATTTTCATAGAGTCGCTTTATCGAAGCATTGATTCTTCTCTGAAACTTCTGGATAACATTTGCACATATGATTCAATCCTTCTGCAACCTTCCGAAATCAATTGCAGATCACTGAAGAGGGGGTTCTTATAATTTGCATGAAAAGTTCCCCCTAAAGCATAAAGCCCTAGTTACCGGATGAAGATCATGTACTAGATTCGGGTGCAGACCCATTTTCAGCTTTAAATTCATCTTTTCTAGCCCACATCTTCTCATGTTTGTCTTTGATCTCTTTTACCTTCGCCTTACCCTTCTAATCTAATTTGCTTCTGTCTATCGAAACACTGTTCTTGCTTCTGCAGTACTTTGCAATGTGACCGGTTTTATTGCCTGCACGACAAACAACATTATTCTGCATAGGTCTAAAGTTCATCTGATTTGGTCTCATCCCGCACTGGTTAGAGATATGTCCAAACATCCCACAAGCATAACACCTCTTGTTTTGGAAGTTATTCATTACTTCTCTAAACATATTTGACCTGTGACCAAAATTATTGCATATGAAACATTGACTGATAAAGGTAGGAACATTACTCATGTTGTTCACTCCATTATTCATCCTACTTCTACATTGATTCACCATATGACCAAATTTGTTGGAAGTAAAGAATCTACCATTGAACTTATGAGAAAATGTTAGGTTGTCCTACCAGAGGATTATTGCTCTTCTTCTGATCAGGTTTTGCATTGCCTTGTCCAGATCTGGAGGATTCACCTTTCTCAAATCCAAGTCCTCGCATGTCCTTTCCATGTCTCTGACTTTTTAGCATCTCATCAAACCTTGCTGAGCTAGCTTTGAATTTGTCTTTGTATTCATTAGCAATAGCAAGTTCCCCCCTTAAGGTAGCAATCTATCTTTCAAGTTCTTGACCATTATTCCTTGACTGTGTCAACTCAAGCTTCAACTGATCATTCTCATAGGTAAGCCTAAAACATTCATCTGCTCTTTCCTTCAATGATTGTGCCATATTTTCTTCATTCTTGTAGTGTCATAAAATTGCAACCCTTGCAATTTTGACCACATCTTAGGCCCTCACCTTTGCGACTGCATCTCCCTACTCGATTGAGACCCTTCTTTGCACCTTCATTCCAAACTTCCTCTCGTCCCAGCCTTGATATCACCTCCGAACCCTATCGAGGCCCCAAAATAGGGTAGGAAAAGGGCGTGGCGCTCCTGTCCCCCCTTCTTTAGGTGGCCCTAAGATAGGTCCATCCGACCCTTGAACCGAGTTCGCTCTTTAGGATTCAAATCTCTCTATGTCGGCCTTCAGTGAGATGAAAATTAATTCTCCTAGGCTAGTATAAAATAGATTTAGTCCTCTCATTTGGATATACAAGGATAAGGGAAAATTGGGTAAACAAGAGGAAGGTCTTCATTATCATCATCAAGCATTCAAGTGTTCAAGTCTTCAAACATCTCCTTCTTCATGTGTCTTCTTCATTCATCCATTGGAGCAACAATACAATATTCACTTGCAAGCATGTGTGTTTGTTAGGGTTTTGTCATGTTACATGCCATTTCATTACATTCAAGAAGCAAAGCAACTGTCATCAACAAATTGCAGATCTACAAGGTATACATTGCCATCATTTACATTTAAGCATTTGCAATTACTTTCTTTTAAGGTTGATTCCTCAACCGGGGTTTGACTAAGGCAAACTCCTATCCACAACCCTTCTTCCCTTATTTTCCATGTGTAGGTTGCAGATGCACAACTGTAATTGCAGGTTTGGGCTTCATTTTTCAAAGATGGAAAAACCCTTTTCAACGTGCGGATTTTTTGGAGGACCAAGTACACTTTCAATCCGGTCCTGAAAAATTTTCTCCATATTTGCAGGACAGATCCGTATCAGTCTAAATATCTCAGATCCAAAGTTATAGCAGGATCCTGAACTGGTAGCTCCTTATTTCATCCATTTTTTCTCCCTTTTCTACATTATCAACAAATCAACATACCTATTTACAAAAGAGGGTAAATTGCATTCTAACCCTTGCAATCCACTTGGTATTCACATCCTTATTCCCCTTGGATTTGGATCTAGTGGATTCAACCCCTCTTTTGAATGTAAAGTATCTCCCAAGTGAAAATCATCCTAGTGGTTTCCTTTCTCTCTCCTAGGTGGGGAACCACTAGGATCCAATTTTCCACTTTACAATTCCTCTTCCGGTCCTCAATCTCCTTAGTCAGCCTCATCACAATGGATTGCATTTCATTCTTCAAGGCAACATTCTCTCTCTCAAGTTTGTTATTTTCATCAGCTTTACCCTGGTATTCCATGATCTGATCTTCTTTTTCCTTCAACTTGTCCTTTAGTTCTTTCCTCAAGTCTCTTGAAGTTCTCACTTGATCCTTCAAGTCATTAATGAAATCATTAGTAACATTCAGATTTTTTTTCAAGGTACATATCTTATTTTTTTAACTGCATCAAGATCCTCATGTGCCACACTGAGTTGTCTCTGAAAACCAGAATCCATTGAATCAATCTCCTGGACCTTCCTCAAGCAGTTAAGCTTCTTCAGAGGAACTAGGCTTTGATACCAATTGTTAGAAATAAGGATGACTGAGAGGGGGGGTGAATCAGTAATATACCGGTTAGTAGATTTTTTAAAATTAACTTTAAAGCACTGAAAGCAAACACTTGAAACTAAAATGCAGAAACATAATCAAACAACCACAAGATCATAACACTAGAATTTTTTACATGGAAACCTAAATGGGAAAAACCATAGTGGGATTTGAGCCCACAATATTATTCCACTATGGCCAATAGCAAAACAATATTACAATATGGGAATGCACAGGCATTCAGGCACACTGTTTAGAGCTCATTGCTCAATTACAATAACCCAAAAGGCTACAACCCTCAACGAAGTCTCATTGATTTACAAATTAGTTACAGTGATGAAGTACAGTAAATGAACTCTAAAATAGCATCTACGATGCCTGAATGAGTTCCGGTGGAGTGCTAAATATACTGATTGGATCACCTTCTCTGTTATGCTCTATTATGCCCTTTTCTCTATCTCAGTCTATTATCAGATCAATAATTCACATGTGAAACTGCACTACAAAGGATTCTCGATCACCACTTGCTCGCATACACTCGCATCATACACCAAAAAGATCATCCACACCAAACTTATATACCAACAATCACAAAATAGGTCATTCACCATGTCGGCCTGCTAGTGTAATGTGTAGTCACATGTCATCTTGACCGAATCAAAAAGAATAAATGCGAATCACCAAAACAATAATAAAATGATGTTTCTAAGTCAACCCAATCATCCCAAACACGATTCAATGCAGCACAATCACCAGAAAGCTTCCAGACCAAAAATGCTCTGTTCATTCTAGAATAGCAGTTAATCAGCTACCAGTTAACACCTGCTTCCGAATATGAAGAATGATGATCACCGGATTGAATCTCCATGAAGAGTTGCCATCAATGACAACCCTAAACCAATAACTAGCCACCATAAACCACCATAAACCACCAGATGAGTGTCAATTGCCAACAAAAACGTCTACAAAAGATGCTCAAATTATTCATAAGGATAAAAATGTTGTATATACATATGATGTATCCAAAAAGAAGCTATACCACACAAACAACATGCTTCTAGTGCCAAAACAACCAATCAATTAACTAGAGTGTTAAAACACAAAATATTGAATTAATTATACTTAGGGAAAAAACTAGAAAATGTGCATGAATAAACTAGAAGTGCTTTGAAATACCTTTCCAACGTTGCAAGTATCGTGGTAAACAGAGAAAATGGTCAAAAGTTAAGAGCTTGGGAGCCCAAAATGCACTACAAACTTTGATAGGACATAAAATGCACCAACGAAAAAATGAGAAAAATATCTACACCACTAGAAAGTGCCTTGCAACCACCTTTAGAATGATATTTTTTTTTCCAAAAATTGAAGCCATATTCCCAAGATATGACCAATTGAAAAAAATCACTTATATACGAAACCCAAAAGTGAACAAAAGGCCCACCCCCTTTAGCACCTGGGGGCTAGGGTTTAGTCATCCATATGACCTAGCGCTCAATAGGTGAGAAAAAAGGCAACCACCCCCAATGGTGGTGAAATCAATGTGACCTAGCACTCAATAGGTGAGAAAAAAAGGCAGCCACCTCCAGTGGCAAATAAATCAAGGGCTAAAGAGTCGTTCGGGTGGCGGGGACCGGTGGTAGCTTGGCGCACCACCCCCTATGTGCACAACCATGGGCCATTGTGAGCGCACACAAAACTCAGAAAGGAAGTATAGGAGTTCTTAGGTAGAAAAGGAGCAAAAGTGCACTTTACATGAGAAACGTGGGATTAAACCCCAAAGCCTAATGTCCCACACTAGCGACTATAGGGCCACCTACGATTTGTCCTCTCAAATAGGAAAACCCTAAAATGGCAGAACTATAGAAAAATGAAAAAATGTTTATCATAAACTATAACAAAATTACTGACAATGGATAAGAGAATCCTATGCAAGGAAGGATCAGATTGAGCCATAAAACCTACTATGAGCTGGTACCACAAACCACACCATACGCCATGAGCTATGAACCAAAATGAAAAATGAGCTGCATCCCAAAGGAAACATGTGTTCAAGACATTAGTTGGACCTCTTCGAAGGAGATCTCAACAAAGAACTACATGCGACCAAGTAAGAAAAAAGACCACCGAACCAAGTAACCTTCAATGAGATACTTATGTAGAAGGATTATCTACATGTTGACTCCATAAAAGATATGTTTTCAAATAAAGGATCCCACTAATGATTAGGCACGACTAATGAAAAAGTCGACTTTAGGTGAAGTACAAGTGTTGCGAGTCTAAGCTCGATTTGATAATGATTTGAGGTTGAGATCGATTGGCCAGTCTTAAATCACACACTAAGCATGTTTAACACTTTTAAGTCTAGAGGTGTATTCTTAGTGTGACCACATATATTAAGAAACATGTTAAGCCTAAAAATGTCAATCAGTTCTGAGTGTTTTGTTGGATGTAATTTCTCCTTCACCACTGTATACAGTCAGTTAAACACCTAGTTTCACCGTAAGGTTCATTGCCACCATGAGCATGCAATCGCCACCGTTTATAGTTCGTTCAAACTGCAGTTTGCTACAATCAACATTTAGATCCACAGTGAGCTCTTTGTCCGCCACTGTCAAACTTCCGTCATGCAATTCAATCATGCAAGAAATTCGTGCATTAGATAGTTAGTAGACATGCATAGTTTAGTAGTAGAGAGTTAGCTCTAGTTAGCAATCTATTATGATCACCGATCAAATGTTAGATATAGCTCCTAATCGGTGATGTCAATTCTTTATAAATAAAAGACATTGTAATCAGTTTTAGTGTGTGATGAATAAAGGTAAGCGATATGTTTTTATCTCTATTGTAGCAGAATATTTTTATGCTTTTATTTTATATCTATTCCTTCAAAATTGGCATCAGAGCTAAATAATAAGATTGTGGGAGAGAGGTTAAAAATGTTTGTGTGCCAAGAAAAGAGCAGAAAAATTCTAAGAAGACCTCGTTGAAGAGATGCTGCCTAAATTGGATTGTTTGAAGAAGTTATTAAAGAAAATTGCAGAGGAGATTGCTGTTCTCCAAAAATCATTTAAAGATAATTTGAACATCGTTGCTGAAGGTGTGTGCAGATGAGATCACAAAGAAATTTGTTTAAAGATTGCAAGGAAGATATGTTTGGTGGAGCAGATCATTGGAATCTCTGATGATCGCATGAGAACCAGGGTTTTAATCTGCAGATTTAAGGAGTAACCCATAGTCAATTTTGAAGGCATAAGAAGATTATTGAAGTTTTAAGGTTACGACACTAGCAGATCGCGAGAAAGTTTCAGATCTACACATTGCAGCCCTTGTTAAAAGCATATCATGGGTGAAAGTGTCGCTAAATCAGTGCAAGTGAAAGAAAATTAGAGAAGGAAGAAAGTCATTGTATTGAAGTGTAGAGGCTGCCAAATATTAAAGAAGCCATATTGTGTGAAGAAGTCCTTGAGGTCAAGGCAGATTGTGAAGCTGTATTATCAGGTAATTTTTTTTCAATTTGTTCTAATGGGAAAGTCTGATAAACGAATGAAGAAAGAAAATATTTCTTGGTTATGTGAAAAAGATTGCTTATAAGATTAATTGGTGAAATTGAAAGAGTGTGATTCACAGTTAATAGAAAATTTAAAAGAGTTTACAAAAGAAAGATGCAAGTATTTGTTTAAAAGTGATAAGCTTGAAAACAAATTACAAAAGGTTAAAAAGAAGAACAAAGATCTCTAGAGAAGCAAAATCAAAATTGTTTGATGAAATTAAGAAGGTGAATGAAGATTTGGAAAAGAAGTTGAAATTGTTAGAAAAAAAAAATGAAAATTTGAAATCAAATCCAATAGTGTGTGATGCTGCATGTGATACAAGTGATTTGTGTCCTTCAGTTGATATGGATGATCATTCATGTGAAAATTGTGAAGTTGAATGTAAGGACGTGTTTGCATGCATAGGTGCAAGTTGTGATATTAAACACAAAGGTTCTTCTGAAAATAATATTGGTTGGAAGATTGTGCAAAAAATGGGATACGAAGGAAAAAGATTAGGAAAACATGGGCAAGGAATTCAAGAGCCCATTCAGCCTGTAATGAGACCAAAGTATGAAGGTCTCGGATATGGTAAGAAAGATAGCTCAGAAGTGGCTAGTATTTCAAGTTCAAGGAAATCAGCTGAAAGAATTCAGTGTTCACATTGTAATAGGAAAGGACATACGAAAGAAAAATGTTGGGATTTACATCCTTGTACCCTATGTGGGTTAAGAAATCATTGTGAAAAGATGTGTTGGAATAGTGGATCAAATAATAAATATGTGACAGGTTGTATGAAAATAGATTGTGGATGGAGTTATGGATCAAGCTAGCACACAGTTATAGATATGATAAAAAATTTGCTTAGGTATAAAATTTCATATGTGAATGAGAGGAATCATCAAAGGAAAGGAATGTCTAGCAAGACGTCTATAGAATGTGAAGTTGGAGAAAGACCAAGATGGTTATTTTGAAGATTTGAAAATCAAAATATTGAGAGACTGCTGCAGTAGTGGGAGAAGCCAAATGTATGGCCCTATTATTAAGAATTGGATATTAAGATCAAAATATCTAGAGTTGGTTTGAGGCTACCAAAAAAGAGAAAGTTTGAGAAATTTTGAAGACAAAGAATGAGAGAGATAGAAGAAGACAACAGTCAAAGAATTGTACATGCAGTAGCATTTGAGGTCGAAATTAAGAGGGAATGTTGGATGTAATTTCTCCTTCACCATCGTATATAGTCAGTTAAACACCCAGTTTCACCTTAAGGTTCATTGCCACCATGAGAATGCAATCGCCACCATTTATAATTCGTTCAAACTGCAGTTTTCTACAGTCAGCATTTAGATCCACATTGAGCCCTCAGTCCGCCATCGTTAAACTTCTGTCATGCAATTCAGTCATGCAAGAAATTCATGCATTAGATAGTTAGCACACATGCATAGTTTAGTAGTAGAGAGTTAGCTCTAGTTAGCAATCTGTTATGATCACCGATCAACTGTATAAACTGTTAGATATAGCTCCTAATCGGTGATGTCAATTCTTTACAAATAAAAGACATTGTAATCAGTTATAGTGTGTGATGGATAAAGGAAAACAATTTGTTTTTATCTCTATTTTAGCAGAATATTGTTTTGCTTTTATTTTATATCTATTCCTTCATGTTTAATACTTTTAAGCTTAAAAGTGTAAGTGTAGTGTGTGCGATTTAAGCCGTTCCGGATTGAAAGAGTGAATGTGCCCACTATGAGGCCATGCAAAGGGAAGGAAGACATGGTGTAGTGTTAATGTATTAATCTTTAGGTTAAAACTTAGTAATTTTAGGTTAATTTTAGTTTTGTTTGATTTTATTAGTTTTTGTACAGTTATAACTTATTTGTTCCATCCGACAGTTTTTGTGTAACTGTGCAAATTGTTCGCTGCCTTTATTATGCAGCAAGTACTTCTTGAATACTAATCGAAAAGTGTTTCATTTTATTTTTTTCATTTCATTTACATTTCTGCCCTAACAGTGGTATCAGAGCGGAGAAATAAGAGCAGAGAATTCTACAGAAACAATAAATTGATTCAGGTGATATCAATTTATTTATTCTCTATTTTTAAAGGATTGAGAAGTTATTTTAAAGTTGCAGGCCTTGCAAATTGTGTTTATTTATTTTAAATTCAGAATGCAGTCTATTGTTTCATTGATTGGAGAAACTTTAATAGGAAAAGATAATTGGATGGAATGGCATAGAAAAATTGAAAATACTCTCATTTTTAATGATTTATGGTCTAAAATTTGTGATGGAAATGCCCAACCTACAACACCAATTGAGGCTAAAGAAAAAGAAATTTGGCAATATAAAAATTCCAAAGCTTTGGCTTTGATAAGAGCTTTTGTTAATGGAGATGTGTATCGACATATACAAGGATGCACATTTGCATGGGAAGCCCTTCACAAATTAAAAGATTTATTTGATTCTCATTCAGAATTAGAGTTTATTCAGTTACAATTAAAATTGTTTAATCTTGAATTGAAAAATGGTGATGTTATGAGTTTGGCTTCTGAAATCAGAGCTATAAAACATGATGTTGATGCTGCAGGTGGAAAAGTTGATATCTATCTCACTGCTTTCATCAAGGCACTTCTTCCAACACATTCCACTTATCTAGAGTCTCTTCAAGCAAGTAATCAATTGAAAACCATTTCATTTGATAAATTGGTTGAAAAGTTAGCAGAACGTGAAAAAGCTTTTGGAAGGAAAATAGATAATACTACTGAAAATGTTTGTTTTGCTCATCAAAAAGAAAAATCTATCAATAAAATCTCTTCAAAGTATAGTTATAATGATAAAGGAAAAACTAGAGGTCAATGGAGGCAACATGATAATCAAAATGATAGGCAGTATTTATATTGTAAAAGATGTGGTAGAAAAGGTAGTCATGAAGCACATAAATGTAAGCTCTCATGGGACAAGATAGAAAGTTTTAGAGAAAATTCATTTAAACAGAAAGATAAAACAAAAATGCACAGTGATGATAAAATTTCAGAGGATAAAATTTCAGGAGCAGCCCAATTTGCTTGTGACAGTGATAGTGATCAATATGTGCTTTCTGTTTCAGATTTTACATCTAATTCCTCATGGTATGATTCTTGGATCTTAGATACTGGAGCCACACAACATATGACATTTCGGCGTGATTGTTTTGAAGAATTTCATGAAGGTGCCTATGGTCCAATTTATTTAGCAGATAAATCTAGTCTGAAACCTCTTGGAAAAAGAACTATTCGATTTAAGTTGCCTAATCTTCAAGACCTTGTGCTTCATGATGTATTATTTATTCCAGAATTACAACGAAATTTGCTATCATTAGTATTGATTTGACAAAAAGGCTATTCTATTTTCTTAAAAGATGGGCAGGTTGTTGTAAGAAAAACATCTAACAATCAAATTGTTTTCACTGGGTGTGAAGATGGAAGATTATTAAAATTAAATGGTGCATCTACTTCTAAATTTTTTGCATATCTTACTGAAGAAGAGAGTATATCACCAAGCCTTTTATGGCATGCAAGATTGGGGCATATTAGTTATGATAGCATTCATACCATGCAAAAGAATGGTGTTGATGGTTTACCATTTTTTTCTAAATCAATTGAAAAATGTGAAGCATGTATTCTTGCCAAACAACATAAAAATTCTTTTCCTCATTCCACCTGGAGAGCACATAGAAAATTGCAACTCATTCATTCAGATTTGTGTGGGCCTTTACCAGTAACTTCTATTGGAGGATCTAAGTACTTTATGTTGTTTATTGATGATTGTAGTCGCATGACTTGGATTTATTTTTTGCAGCAAAAATCAGAGGCTTTTGACACTTTTAAAAGATTTCGTGTTATGATTGAAAATCAGGCTCAATCTCAAATTGGTACTCTTCGAACAGATAATGGTGGAGAATTTACTTCTCTAATTTTTGAGGATTATCTTTGTCAAAATGGTATTCAGCATCATCTCACTATTCCAGGCACTCCTCAACAAAACGGTGTTGTTGAAAGAATGAATAGAACTTGTTGTTCACCAAAAGTGATAACCCAAGAACACCTGCAAATCTTTTTATGAAATGGCCAATTTCAGTCTACAAAACACATCAGGGCTTGGACAACATAACATAGGACCCTAATTGATCCTCCTGCACTTCAGGTTCTGCTAGACCTAGGGGGGGACACCCTCTTGATGCACTAAATACAACAATTACAGACACGTAACTGCATCAACATTAAGCAGATAGATCATTTCACAAGCTCAACAGGTTAGGAAACATTACAGATTGGCTAGATCTGTATAAACAATAGGATGAAACAGAGCTTGGAAAGAATGGAACACACACCCCTAAGCATAAAGGGAAATAGATTTGTCTTTTAAAATGTTGATCTGAAACCATCCCCCAAACTTGCAAGACCAGTGCCTTGTTCATTGGGCAACAGAGTCACGGACATAACTACAAATATGAATCATAGATGCAAATTTGTTTTCCTTAAACAAGATATTCATGCACCAATACCTGATACTAATGCACTATTTAATTCATTCACAAATTTATCAGATCTGGAAATATATTTCATCATTTATGACTGACTATAGAATTTAAAACCTTCCTTGAAGGATACCTACAACAGTCACACAATCTCCTTGAGATGACAAATTTCATCCTCCTTGAGGATTGAATTCATAATAATGAAAAACATATCATAGAGACAATATCATGGGAAATTTACTCATGCCTGACACAAGTAAGACCTGCAACTAGGAAACAATCTGTCATCCTGCAATGTAGCCTCTATACCCTGAATAGATCCATAGAAATTTTACAAGTGTGGGTCAAGATTTTCAGAAAATGGAAGCCATGAAAACTGGAGCACTTCCTCACAGAATTCTGGAACCCTTACAGCTGAGAAGAATGGGGAATAAAAAGAGGAAGGAAGAAAAACAAATCCACAACTGAAAACTGCCAAGTGTCTCTCCTCTCTAACTGAATTTTGTTCCCATGGAAATTGCTTCTAAAATATCCCACATTTGCCAAAATTAACCTCATAGTCGGATTTCTCGCTCCGAGAGCTTTCCGAAAATATATAACACTTTATACCTTGGCCAAAAATTGAGTCCTGGGCGAATTAATTCCCAAATGTGCTCAAACATTTAAATTTTTCATTTATTAATATAGTCTAAACTATATAATAAACAATTTTAAAATTTAAATTTTTTTTGCCTCCATATGTGCTTTGACACTTTGCCACGTGGCGGCCTCTGATTGGTCGATGGGATCTACTGGGCGCCACCTGGGATGACACCTCATCTTTCGCCACTTGTCGGCCATGTCACCACCACTGGGCTGCTTGCTTGTATGCCACGTCATCACCATTGGGTGCCACCTCACTAAGACCCGCCTGCTGGACCGCTGACTGTACCCGCCACCTACGTGCCACGTGGACAGCTCTTGTTCACTTTCGCTATTTCGTGGGGTTTAAACTTTGTGCATCTTCCTTCGCGAAATAGCGTGAGCCGTTGATCTCTCTCGAACTTGCTCGCTCTTTAACCTGGCCTTCGTCTGCAAAATTTCGCCTCTTTTCCTCGGGAAGCGTGCCTGTGTGGGGTCCACTTGGTCTTCGTCCAGTCAACTCCTCCATCACCTTGGGAAGCGTGCTCGCGCGTGGGCCCACCTTGGGCGCCCATGGGCACCTTGTGTCAAAAGCCTTTATGGCTTAGACATTATAGTATAGTGCGTTTTTGAATTTAAACATTTAAAAATGCTCTTGCCCAGCCAATGTGGGACAAAACGTTTTGCCTGGGAATGCCCTTTTGAAGCTTTTCCTGCGTTTTTAATGGCTGCCTTTCATTTTTAACTTGAATGCCTCTATTTTTAGGCAAAGGAGGAGTCTTTGGCATCTTATTTGATTTGCATTCTCTTGAAAGGCTCACGTGGAGGGAAAATCTGATTGCTGTTTGCATCTACAGATTACATTTGTTTTAAAACTTATTCCTCTTCTCCCTTTCACAGGTGTTTTAACTTGCCAATTTCATTTTATTTGAAAGCTTTTATCCTCTCACAACACCATACTCCACACAGGGGCTGATATGCAAATAGCATTGGCTCATAAATTGTTTTAATACACTCCACACTCCCCAGCACTCTGACATTTGTTTTATAAAATCAATCTGCCCTCCCCCCCTTTTTCTTCACCACGTGAACTGTTGGGAGGCCTCTGCAAACCACTTCACACCACGTAGGAGGATATTTGGGTTTGCAACAGCTAAACATATGCTGTAGTTTTAAAAAACAAAAAACAAAATGCCCCTTCCAGCTACATCCTTCACTCCAAACACCCACTACGTGTCTTTGTGCCTGTCGAATGTGCACTTGCTGCAATTCTCCACATTGCAATTGCTTGAAGACTTCAACCTGCCCAATCTCCAGCCATCGTGCCATAGCATTTGCTTGGGTTTTAAACGTGCTGCCCCCTTTTGCATACCACGTCCAGCATCTTCTCTGGCTTCAACTTCATTGGCATTTTATTTAGATATTTCTATGATTGCTGGTAATACGTGGGGTTTCCAGCCTTGTTTCAAATGGAAAGGTAAATACAAACTTTTTGATAACACAGTCTCTAGCTAGAGAACAAAGAAGCAACTCTCTCCATGAGCTTTCTATAAAATTACAAAAAACAAGATTGCTGAATTCACAAGAACATGTACCAATCATAATCATCATCAAGTTATCATGAGCTATACAGTTTAAGTTGGCTTTCTTTCCAAAGGATTGATGACACACAGAAACAGGAATTACTAAAGCTTGCTTCCATTCAGATTTGGCCTCATCAAATCACCATATTCTCACTGTAGAACACCATTTGCTGATGTCAACATAGAAGAATACTCTTTTGAAAAATTCCACTGGATATTGGAAGCAACAATATTAGCGCCCTTTGTTCAGGAAGTACATAATTCCATCATCATTGCCTATATTTTGCTTTAAGCATGATGTCCCACACTTTTCCTTTAAAATTAACACTGCAAAGGCATGAGTCGGGTCGGTCCCCAAAGTGGGTCTGACTAAAAAAATTTCATTTTCAAGCTACTGGCCTCTGGAATCTCTTCACAGACCTCAAACATACCTTTGGGAACGATCGACATCATTTTCGGATCATTAATCCGCATTTTGCAACTTTCAGGCAATTACGCCACAATTTTCGCATTTAATCGCGAAGACGTAATTTTCAAACCTATCAAAACACCTTTTTGGAGCTCGCCATCTGACAGGCGTGTACTCTGATATACAAGGATGACTTCTACCAAACGGTTTCTCAAGACGAGTCCCGAGTGAAGAGATATTAATTTTTGAAAATGCCCAACTGGCTTTGTCGACACTGCGGACCTGATGAAGTCAATGTTCTGGCAACACATGATGCCTTTCTTAAAAATATCAAACGACCTCCGTAGGCTCTCAAATTCGGAACATAGGTACCTTTAAGTACATATTAAATCTTTGAATTCTCAGTTTGATCACCCAACTGACAGGATGCAAACGGCGCGCTCACCAAAATGGCTACATTAATTGATCTTACACTGGAAGTGTGGATAACTGAATTTGATGGCGAAATGAGTCCTTTTGAAAACCGATCAAACAGATTGATAAAAGCTTGAAATTTGAAATGTAGCTCACCATTTATATTGACATCAACCTGGAAGAAACACTTTGGCATGATGCTTACTGAGGCAAGTTTTACAATTGTGCAAAACAGGGCTCCGACTAGCTGTCGAAACAGGGACTTGCCAAAACACACAAACCGCAAACGGATTCGGTTTTGAAAACTGAGCAAATGGATTCGTCAAGACCTAAAATTTTGTAGGGTGACTCATATTAATTCATACAATTGAATCCATTTTGAATTTTTTCATGACGATCAACAGGGCAAAAGATGTAATCGCTCAAAGAAGGCTACTCCATAAAATTTGCATTTGTGCCTAAAATGCATTTCCAGCTCACCCCTCAAAATGGGTACCTCATAAACTTATCCAAGATGAATTCTGAAAGTTTCACATCACTGAATAGGCCAAATGAAAGGTGTGGGACATGAATCCCGAGCCTTACCCTCTGAAAATCAACTGGCTCCATTTTACCCCCTTGCTAACTAGGCCATTCAAATTGACTTATTTAGGTATGCAGAGCAAATTTTTGAAATAGGCCTACAAACTTTGACTCAATTTTAAATACTCCCAACAGAACTATCATGAACATGGTTCGAGCAATGTTATATTTCAAAGGCATCAAGTTATATTTTTGGGCTGAAGCAGCAAGAACAGCAGTCTATCTTCGCAATAGATCTCCATCATCTGCTCTTCACCAAACAACTCCATATGAGGTTTGGTTTGGTTATCCTCCAACTATTCGACACCTTCGAATTTTTGGTTCTATTTGCTATGCTTTGATTCCTAAAGAAAAAAGGAATAAGTTGCATCATCATAGTTATAAGTGCATTTTTTTGGGCTATTCTGAAACTTCAAAAGCCTATAGATTATATGATGAAGTTCATAAAAAGTTTTTTATTGCTCGTGATGTTGTATTTTGTGAATCTTTCAAAAGTGATACACATATTGAAAATGAGTTAAAACAGCTTGATAAATTTGCCACATCTTCTCCTTGGATAGAAAATTCTTGTGAGATTTTACACTCTGGAGGAATGAATACATGTGTAGAACCTGCATCTCAAGCTACCTCAACTCATGATGCTCCACCTCTTCATGTACCAGAAGAAGCCCCTTCTCATAGTGATGTTCTCACTAATGATGAGCCTGACTCATTACCTCCCAATGAAGATTCTAATCTACAAATAGAAACATCTATTGTCCCACAAAAATCCTCTCATAGGTGGACCAAACAAGTTCAACAAACTTTGAAAGATTTGCGACCTGATGAAATAGGTAAAACAGGTACAAGAAGTTCTTATAAAGCAAGGCTACAAGCTCAATCTAATATTTTAGATAAGCTTGAGTCTATTGATGAGCTCAATCTCACAATCGACTCAACACCAAATTCCTATAAAGAAGCTCATCATATTTCATTTTGGAGGCAAGCTATGCAACATGAGTATAATGCACTTTTGAATAATGGCACATGGGAGTTGGTTGATCCTCCTCTTTATTGTAAACCTATCGGTTGTAAGTGGATTTTTAGAAATAAATATAACGCTGATGGTTCACTTGATAAACACAAAGCACGCCTTGTTGCCAAAGGTTATGCTCAAAAAGAGGGCATAGACTATGATGAAACATTTGCCCCTACAGCAAAATGGACTACTATTCATGTTTTGTTGGCTTTAGCAGCCCAAAATGGTTGGAACATCCATCACATGGATGTTAAAACTGCATTCTTGAATGGTGATCTTAAAGAAATAGTATATATGACTCAACCTGAAGGCTTTGAAGTTCCTGGTAAAGAGGACAAGGTATGCAAGCTTATAAAATCATTGTATGGTTTAAAACAAGCCCCACGAGCCTGGTATGAAAAACTTACTGAGCATCTCTTGCAGTTGAATTTTCATCACTTTGAATTTGATGATGCAACTCTTTTTGTTAAACAGATTGATGGTACTATTGTCTATCTTATTGTTTATGTGGATGATTTATTTATCACTGGAACTAGTGAGGCTAATATTCAAAATGTAAAAGAAGGATTGCAGCAAGGTTTTGATATGACTGATTTGGGTCATCTTCATTACTATTTGGGAATTGAGGTGATTCAAAACCCCCAATCTATCTTCATCAGTCAACAAAAATATATTGGTGATCTTCTCAAAAAGTTTGGTATGGCTGATTGCAAGCCTCTCAGCACTCCTATGGAGCAAAATCTCAAACTTTCATCTAATGATTCCTCTGATTTGGTTGATGCAACTTCTTATAGGCAACTAGTTGGCAGTTTGATTTATGCTACAACTACTCGACCTGATATTTCTTTTTCTGTTGGAGTTCTGTCACGATTTATGCAACAACCTAGAGAAACTCATTGGTTAGCAGCCAAACGGGTTCTTCGATATCTATAGGGCACTCAAAACTATGGGCTTAAATACTCCAAGATATCAAAATTTTCTTTGCTTAGTTGTTCAGATTCAGATTATGCAGGTGATATGGATGATGGAAAATCTACATCTGGTTACTTAATGTCTCTTGGTTCTGCTGTAATCTCTTGGAAATCTAAAAAACAACCAGTCCCAACTTTCTCTTCTGCAGAAGCAGAATATATAGCAGCATCTGAGGCAACTAGAGAAATCTTATGGCTTCGAAGAATTCTTGTAGATTTGTAGGCACCACAAGCTTCTTCCACACCACTCTTTATTGACAATCAATCTACTATAAAAATGGCTAAGAACCCAGTGTTTCATGATCGTACCAAACATATCAACACCAAGTTTCATTTTATTTGGCACTATGTGAAAGATGGCAGTATCTCCCTTCAATATTGTGCTACTACAGACCAACCTGCAGATATACTTACCAAAGCATTGGGTCGTGTTAAGTTTGAAAAATTTCGTGAAATGATTGGTTTAACTCCTTCAGATTAAGGGGGCGATGTTAATGTATTAATCTTTAGGTTAAAACTTAGTAATTTTAGGTTAATTTTAGTTTTGTTTGATTTTATTAGTTTTTGTACAGTTATAACTTATTTGTTCCATCCGACAGTTTTTGTGTAACTGTGCAAACTGTTCGCTGCCTTTATTATGCAGCAAGTACTTCTTGAATACTAATCGAAAAGTGTTTCATTTTATTTTTGTCATTTCATTTACATTTCTGCCCTAACAGTGTAGACCATGCCAAAATAGCATCAAAGAGCTCGCACAATCCAAATAAGCCATGACAACTGATTACACGAGCTTGCCAAAAATAAAAAGGCCAACTTCCCAATAGATGACGCAAGCAACAAAATCCTGTCACAGGAATGCTAAAATATCGTTGAATGAAAATGCTAACCAATGAAAGCAACCCCTCAAACAAATTGCCATGAAAAAAATAGGTGAAACACTCGATCAAAGGTACCAACCAAAATGTGGTGCTTGCAAAAAATATTTGGGCCAACTACCAACATGCGATAGGATTTGTTTCAGCATCCAGCCAAGTAATAAAGCATGCAATCCAAATAATGGTGTCGTCCAAATGAATAAGCCCGATCAAACTCTTTAACAATGCAAACCATTGTGCGAACCACAAAATCTAAGAAAGTAAGTCGAGCAAACATAGGGACTTTGATATAAAGGATCTAACAAAAGAAATGATACGGTTTGAGGGTTTTGCACAAGAACCAACCCAATTTAAAAATGCTCTAGGCCTGGAGATAGGCAGTGCTGAATAGGAGAGTGAAGCCGATAACACTAAAATTCCACTAACCAGTGAAATAAACTTGTTCCCCACGTACAAATTAACCATTGACCAAATGTCGAAATCACCTACCAAAAATGGTAGTGCACTGCCAGAATATGAAATAAAATTATCTATGCAATAAAGAAACTGTTGAAGATGAAACGCCAATAGATCTTTTCCCTCCACTACGACTGACTGTTAGGCTTCTCTTTCTGAGTTGTATTGGAGTCTCTATATCTGTTGCTGTGTACTCTTTAACTTCTTCTTGAACTGATTATATAATAAGATAATTCCTTGATTAAAGTGGATGTAGTCAATTTGGGTGAACCATTGTAAAATCTGAGTGTTCTGTTTATTTGTGTATTTATTTTATTTTTTGTTTTTTCTTTCTATTCTTCCCGCACTTCGTTTATTCATTTCCATAATCAAACAATTGGTATCAGAGCTCGGTGGTCAAGAGCTGGTTGGAAATTCGGTGTGAAATTTCCAGAATTATGGAAGAGGCGGACAAGTGGAAAATCGAGAAATTCGTGGGTCAGAATTTTGGTCTTTGGAAGGTGCAGATGGAGTCACTGCTAATTAAGCAAAATCTCGCATTAGCGTTGGAAGGAAAGGAAAAAGGACAAGGCACTTTATTTGATGAAGATTGGGAAAAAATGGATAAGAAGGCAAGAGCGACAATCTTCCTTTTGCTATCCAGCAACGTGCTGTTCAATGTTTCATCACAGAAAACTTCGAAAGAATTGTGGGACGAACTTTCTTCCTTGTATGAGATGGCTTCGACATCTAATAAGGTATATATTATGAAAAAGCTTTATAATCTGAAAATGAAGGAAGGTGGAATTGTGTCAAACTATTTGAATGAATTCAACACCTTAGTGAATCAATTAATCTCAATTGGCATCACTTTAGATGATAAAATCAAGGCAATTCTGCTATTATGTTCACTACCCAATAGCTGGGAAGGCGTTGTAATGGCTGTCAGCACTTCAGTGGTAGCCCAAAGCAAATTGAAGTTTGATGATGTTGCAAGTACTCTTCTTAGCGAAGATATGAGAAGAAAGAATCAAGAGCCTTCATCCGGAGAAGCTTTGACGGTAGTAAGCACTAAAAGGCCTCAAGAAAGAGGCAAATATAATAGCAAGAAAAGATCCAAATCTGCGAAAAGATTGAAATCAAGAGGTCGCGATGGCGAGTGTTGGTTTTGTGGTAAGGCTGGCCACACAAAAAGGAATTGTCGGTCTTACAAGAAAGCACAAGAAAAAGTGCAGGATAGTGAAGCTAATACAACTTCTGATAGAGATGATGGTGGTTTAGTTCTTTCCACAATTGAGACCACATCAAGTTCATGGGTACTTGATTCCGGAACTTCCTTTCACGCCACTTCTTGCACGGAAGCCTTCACTAATTATGAAGAAGGGCAGTTTGGAAGAGTGTATTTAGGTGACAATAAAGCATGTGAAATTATTGGGAAAGGTAATGTTTTGTTGCAGCTGGAAGATGGAAGCAAATGGCTCTTGAAGGATGTTCGCCATATTCCTAAACTCAAGAGGAACTGAATTTTCGTTAGTCAACTTTATGATCAAGGTTGCCATGTATTCTTTACTTTTGATTCTTGGAAAGTAACTTAAGGGGCTTTTGTGATAGCAAAGGGAAATAAAGTTGGTAGTCTATATGTTTTTAACAATCATGATCAAGTGGGAGTTTCTATGACTGTTGAAGATAGCGGTACTGAGCTTTGGCTCAAAAGACTCGATCACATGAGCAAAACGAGACTCTCAATCATGCTCAAGAGAGAGAAATTACCAGGTCTAAAATCAATTGAGTTGGATTTTTGCCAACATTGCCTTTATGGCAAGCAGAAGCGGGTCAGCTTCTTAAGGACCAGTCATTAGAAGAAGAGCATGCCCTTGGAGCTGGTTCACTCCGATGTCTTTGGACCCACGAAGGTAACCTCCATTGGAGGTGCTAACTACTTTGTCACCTTCCTTGATGATTGCACAAGGAAAGTATGGATTTACATGCTGTCAAGAAAATCATAAGTCTTTTCTAAATTTAAGTTATTCAAAGCTCTCACTGAAAATCAAAGTGGACACAAAATTAAGTACTTGCAAACAAATAATGGAAGAGAATTTTGCTCCATGGAATTTGATAGTTTTTGTGTCGACAATGGTATTCATCGGATTAAGGTTGTTCCCTTTACTCCTCAAGAGAACAGTGCAGTTGAGGGGCTCAATCGTACAATTCTTGAGAGAGCTCGTTGCATGCTATCGAATGCTGGATTGGGTAAAGAATTTTGGGCAGAAGCCTGTAATACAGCAGTATATTTGATCAACCGAGCACCTTCATCTCGCTTGAATTTCAACATTTTGGAAGAGATTTGGTTGGGTAAGAGAATTACTTATCATTATCTCCAAATTTTTGGCTGTGAATCATTTTCTCTCATTCCTAAGGAGAAGGATTCCAAACTTGATTCCAAATCAAGACGTTGCATCTTTCTTGGTTATGGTGAAGACCAATATGGCTTTCGCTTATGGGATCCATTTGAAACAAAGATAATTCGAAGTCGGGATGTAGTGTTCAATGAACACTGTTTTCCAGCAATGTAAGCACAACCAGTAGACACCACTGAATATGTTCCCTTCTCTACATTTGAAAACAATGTGTCGTAAGGGTCCTTGAGGTTGCCTCCAACATCGGTTGCTTCCCCAACCTCTGTTTTGGGCTCTGGTCCTATTTATTCATCTAATGTTTCCAGTCGGTTTGATGCAGAGCTTGGGATTGACAACTCCCAATTTGATGAAGCATCTTCACGTGAGTAGCTTCAATTGTCATGAACTATGATTCACCCCTTAAAAGGGGATTTTGAATCCTTCTTGTAGGAACCGTATTCTACTAATGATTTCCCTTCACCATCAATTGATGATACCTCTTTTGCTCCTAAGCATCAACACGTTGCCAGTGACTCCTCAAAGCTCCCATGCACATTAACTGGTCAAAGAAACTTGACCATGCAGCTAGGAAACTTCACGCAGTCTGCAAACGATTTTGCCTTTGGTCATGCCCCTTGATGTGACAACACTGAGGCGATACAAACCAATGCGTTTGGGGATAAAAACATGTTGATTAATCCTTATGGTCTCCAACACAATGCCCACGGGGATCCTATCACTTCTCAAAGTGGGAGTTCTTCAGATGTCATTAAAGATCAATCTGTGGGGACAGGGGAAATGTTTGAGAACAACCCCTCATGTCTTCATATTGAAGAGTCACAACACGGGGATCTTGTTCCTTCAGATATGCATCGATCTAAGCTCAATATGGAACAGTCCTTATGACATGTGTCAGACAATACAAAGATTGTCAATTCTTCTCATGAAAAGAATTGTTTGTAGGGGTCACATAGTACTGCCTTTCTAGAAACCATAGTGGGTGGCTTTACTAATAATGCAACTAGTACTCGTCTCGACACTCTGAGGAATTCAGTTGGGGGCCAAAATTTGTCTCAAAATTTAAATGATAATTAAACCCCTGTTATTGGTTTGAGAAGGTCTAGTAGACAGAAAAAATTTCCAGAAAAATTTAAGGATTATGAACTGTTATTAGCTGAGTATCCAGAATTACTACTGACTGATCAAATAGAGTCTGTTACCTTCAAACAAGCATGTAATGATCCTCATAGTGAAAGATGGATGGAGGCAATGCGAGAGGAAATGGATTCCTTGTAGTCAAATCTCACTTGGGAATTGGTGAAACTTCCACCCAATAAACGAGCACTGAAAAACCGATGGGTGTATTGATTGAAAGAAGAAGAAGGCGGCATGAAACGTTATAGGGCTAGACTAGTTGTCAAAGGTTATGATCAACAAAAAGGTGTAGAATTTAATGAAATTTTCTCTCCAGTTGTGAGAATGACTTCTATTCGTGCAGTTTTGGGTTTAGTAGCAGCTAAAGATCTTGAGCTGGAACAACTTGATGTTAAAACCGCTTTTCTTCATGGAGATATTGAAGAGGAACTCTATATGTAGCAGCCCGAAGGATTTGTCAAAAAAGGACATGAGCACTTATATTGTAGGCTGAAATGAAGCTTGTATGGGCTCAAACAAGCCCCAAGACAATGGTATCGTAAGTTTGATTGTTTCATGCTTGAGCATGACTTCATCCATTGTGAAGCTGATCTGTGTGTCTATTACAAGAAGCTTGATTCCAGTGAGTTTGTTTTACTCTTACTTTATGTTGACGACATGCTAGTTACCGATTCTAGCATGAAAATAATTTCTGATTTGAAGCAACTTTTAGCTCAGAATTTTGCTATGAAAGATTTAGGGGTTGCAAAACGAATACTAGGAATGCATATAATACAAGACAGGCAAAACAAAGAAATCAGATTGTCTCAAGAAAAGTATATTACTGAAGTTTTAGAAAGATTTGGTATGAAGGATCTTAAGCTTGTTGTGACTCCTCTACCTGATCACTTTCGTTTATCCTCCGAGATGTGCCCCAAGACACAAGAAGACAAAGACTTCACGAAACATATCCTATATTCATCAGCAGTTACAGCAGTTGGCAGCCTTATGTATGCCATGATTTTTACTAGACTTGATATCTTTCATGCAGTGGGAGTTGTTAGCAGATTTATGAGCAATCCAGGCAAAGCTCATTGGGATGCTGTTAACTGGATTTTGAGGTACTTGAAAGGTACTTCCAATTATACTTTGTGTTTTGGTGGAGGTAAGCTTCAGTTACAGGGTTATTTTGATTCTGATTTGGGTGGTGATTTGGACACTCGTCGATCTACATCAGCATATGTCTTCAAATTTGCCGGGGCAGCGATCAGTTGGGATTCTAGGTTACAAGAGTCTGTTGCTCTTTCTTCTACCGAGGCCGAGTATATGGCTCTATCTGAAGGGGCCAAAGAGATGATTTGATTGCAGCGGTTATTGAGTGAGCTGGGCTGTAAACAAAATGATTATGTCTTTTTTTGAGACAGTAGCAACACCATCTTTATGGCTAATAATCATTCGTCTCATCGTCGCTCTAAGCACATTGATATACACCAACATTTCATTCATCATGTAGTTGAAGAAGGCAAGTTACAGGTTGCCAAGATTGATACAAAGGTGAATCCAACTGATGCACTGACTAAGTCTGTGACAAGGGCAAAGTTCGAGTTCTGTCGGACTTCCATTGGCCTTGTCAAACTCTGATAGCGGGGCAAGCAGGGAATCTCTGCAACAGCGATTGGGTTTCAAGTGGGAGATTGTTGAAGATGAAATGCCAATAGATCTTTTCCCTCCAATACGGCTGATTGTTAGGCTTCTCTTTCTGAATTGTATTGGAGTCTCTATATATACCTGCTGCTGTGTACTCTTAACTTCTTGAACTGATTATATAATAAGAGAATTCCCTGATTAAAGTGGATGTAGCCAATTTGAGTGAACCACTGTAAAATCTGAGTGTTCTGTCTATTTGTGTATTTATTTTATTTTTTGTTCTTTCTTCCTGCACTTCGTTTATTCGCTTCCATAATCAAACAGAAACTGTCAACTAAAAGACGTAGGCTTAGAAATACCACACACCGATAGGTGCTCTGTACATAAGGATCAATGCACCTTGACAGAGATTGAATGGCCTGATCTCATAGCAAGCAATATGCTGACAACAAAATTTAAAGCCTTTAGATGGGAAAATCACGAGCAAAGAAATTGCAATGTAGCCTGCGATATATGAGGATATCAACCAATATCCAATCAATCCGATCACCAACAACAAACACAGAACTCTATAAGTTGAATACGCCACCCCCAGAAAATAGCTGTCAAAGAAATAATATGGTCCAACTAGAACCAAAACATAAATTCAATGCAGATCTGACTAAACATTGGTAAGCTACAGAGAAAGAAAAGTGGAGTTGTGTGCCAATGAAATGACACTAATAAAGCAAAAAAAAAATTCATGTCGAACTGCAGATAAAATAGAAACAAACTAGTGAAAACTCTCACCCAGAAGGGGATGTGAGGATGCTTTCTCTAATACCATTTTGGAGCACCCAGGAGAACAACATGCTAAGCAAGAATACTACTTCATAATGTAAAGAGAAGCAACACGTAAAGATGTTATTTCATCAATGAAATTGAGATAAATAAAAATGTACAAACATTTTGTATATACATCAAAGTATGATGAGGTAAAAATAACTTCTACCTAACTATAGAGCTGAAAATATTAAATGCACTAAAATATTTTGAAATACTGTGTAACTAATATCTAATAATATGGCCTTCTAGGTAATGTGCCTCATAAGAAATTCAGCAATTTTAACCAAACACATGGGAGATCCTAAAGTTTTTTCAAAGTTGGCTAACCTTTTTCCCTTCAGCTTAAGAAACATGTCCGTACCATCCTTATAGTCTTCTTTGATTTCCTTGACCAATCTTATACATCATTTTTTAGACCAATGGCAAAGGCCATGGCTTCCATAGAAACTTGAAAAGAGATGCCCACATAGTAACATTACCTTTCAAATATTAGTGAAATCTATTGAGAAAGCATGTTCATAACCATTCATTGCTTGAGTTGATGTAAGAAGAAATATTGTCCACCACTAGAACATACCAAACTTCTTGATCACTCTTAAGAAAATCACAATCCTGAGGTTCCACTTGAACAAGCTCATTGTCCATGATAAAGAAGCCAACACTATTACCAAGGTGGTTGAAGGAGGTAGGATAGGTCTAGCTCCAAAAAATTCTAAAATTAATAACTAGTGCCAAGAGAGAACTTGACAATTATCTAAAAAATGATATGTCGAGAAGGAATAGAAGACCCCTTCTAGAAGTTACCAAAAATATCAGTACTAACATTTCAATGAACCATCATAAGAAAGAAGGTAAAAATTTCTAATTATATGGGCATTTAAATTGGCCTTATTTTTTAATCTTAATTTTATTTGATTTGAGAGAGAGATCTCACCATCCCAGATGGCGAAATTATTCACTTGTATGCCCATCTTGGCCAAGAAATCTGCCCCCTGGTTGCCTTCCCTACACACGTCAGTAATCTTGTTATTATGTAGCTAGGATGTCAAATTACTATGAGCCATATACTTAATAGTTATGGAACGACCAATCAGGCAAAATAGTTATGGAACAACCAATCAGGCAAAGCCTTGCGTAGCAACAATTATGACATTTAAAGAGTCCTCTTCATAGACTCTTTCATTGAGACCTTTATCCTTCACATTTGGATCCCATGATATGTTATCGCCACCTCAACATAATTCAAAGTTTGATCCCCTAAATTGTTAGCATAGACATATATGAAATTTCCTTTAAAGTCTCAAATCACACCACCCCATCCCACTTGCCAGGGTTTCCAAAAGAGATTATTAGAGTTAAAATATAGTTACAATTACATATAGAGTATCGTTATCGATCAATTAGAATTAGACTTCAATATACTTATCAATATAGAAATCTGTTTCGTCGGGGTACTTTCTGAATTCGTCCCATTTCATAATATCAATATACACATTAAATATACTGCATTTCGAAATCGTACCATTTCATGATATAATTATACACATTAAATATACTGCATTTAATTAACACCAAGTGAAATCTTTTGGACGTTGAATTAAAATTTGACTGTAGGCGATAATTTATCGACTCTATTTCACACAATACTGTGTAAAAGGATTTCTTAACATCAAATTAATTTTTGACAATAACAATAAAAATAAGACAGAAGGCTGTCTATCCCGCCGCTTTTTCTTGCGCAGACATACTCGCATTTCCGCTACAGAAACTTATCAGGGAATGTAGAAACTTGATCTCAAACATCCATGAATATATTTGCTGAATACAGTTTTCTTTAAAAACCCATTTTTTCACCAAAATTATCAGGGAATGTAGAAACTTGAAGCCCTAACAATACTAATTTTATGTGGCTCTCAAAATGCTAAAGAATATTGCTATTCTCAAAAAATTGCGGCTGCATATGCTTCCTGGGTTTGAATATTAGTGTTCCATAAACAGAAAAATCAAAGCGCCCGTGGCCTAATGGATAAGGCGTCTGACTTCTAATCAGGCGATTGTGGGTTCGAGTCCCACCGGGCGTGTAACCATTTTAAGTTTTCATGATCCCCATTCAGGGGATCATTGAGTTGAATTCACGTTTACCAGTGTGTTCATAAGATCTTTGGGTTCGTTCACCTCATAATAGAATCCATCCAATTCATTTTTATCATGTATTCATCATAAGATCTTTTGGTTCGTTTAAGTCATAATAGAATCTATCATCCACCTAATTCATTATTAGTGTGTTCATAAGAACTTTGGGTTCGTATTACTCATAATAGAATCTATCATTTAATGGCATGTTAAAATGTGTAAGTATTTCTATCTTTTTCACATTTTTAGTTTTTCTCATTCATTTTATCATTGGGATCAACAAAAACTCATTCATTTGATCATTGGGATCAACAAAAATTCATTCATTTATTATTGGGTTCAATTATTCATTAATGAATTCACCTCATGATTAATAGAATTTATTGTTTAGTGCAATGTGGAAATTTCAGTAGTGTGTGAGCATTTTTATCTCTTCACATTTTTATTGATGGGATCTTTAAGTTCATCCCCCCAAAATAATATGATCAAAGTTGTCTCTAAAAGATTAAGGTCATAAATAAACAATAGAAGATTAAGGTCATAAATAAACAATAGAGAAGAAGCATGTCTTATTATTGATGACCAAATGTTTATATTGGAGCATGTGGGGGTGAATTAGTATTCAACACATTTATTTTTTAAATGATTTGTAGGACTAACCTACTAGAGACACCAATCTTCACAATAGAACACCAATTCAATAATAGATGCCAACCTCTCCAATATGAGGCACCAACCTCTGAACACAATATCAACTTTAGAATTGTTGCTTCAACAATTATGCATATATTCCTTCTTCCAAAATCTGTTTTAAATGATATTAGACTTATTCATCACATCTCACTTCATTCAACTCTCAACTTCTCCACAATATCTTATTCCTTTTTATATCTTCACATCTTTCACATCTTTCACATCTAACTGAAGAGATGCATCTCCTTTCAAAATAGATAGCCTTTCAAATGGTCACAACTCTTCTTAACTTTCCTCCACTGCCTTCCCTTTAACACTACTCCTTTTCATTTATATAATTGTTACATTATAAATAATAATGATTACTGCTTAAATGAATCACTCCTTTGTCTTATATAGTCACAACATTCTTACCAATAAATCATTTTTTAAAAACTTATTCAATCATTCCATTATGAATTAAGTTGTTCACTATCTCACACATGGTTTAGGTGATTAACATGCTTAAATAAATATACTTTGGCAAAGGTGGTCACCCAAGAATGAATAAAATATTTATTTTATTTTTGGACCTTTCACAACCACCAAAAGAAGTTAGCAGACATTACTTGACAAAGTAGTTCCATTTTGGGGTGTCATTTAGGTGGGATCAATTAGTATTGAATTAATCAATTGCCATATTATATTGTTACTTGTAAACTCAAGAAGGTTGACACACTTGATTGATGATTAGTGGCCTTTGGACATCTATTTGACATCAATGACAATAATCCTATAACAATAAGATTAATATGATGAAAATATCATTCATATATATCTTTGAAAAATGTTATTGTGACATTGATCTTCCCTTTGACATCAATGAAAATATTCATAACAACTATTTGGATCTCAACAAAAAAAATCATACACATTAGGAATAAAATATTCAACAAATTAGAGAATGAAAATGTCTTTAATGAAGCCCGAGAAATATTGGATAACATACCCCTCTTATGATACAAATTTCCTATTATGAAGGAAATAAAATTGGTGATTATCTCTCAAATCAAGCTGTTAATCTTAATGAAACAACAATAACATCAATAGTTAGTCATGTCTATGAAAGTACTTGAAAAGGATGAGAAGGTCATTTAAATAACTAATGCAATCAATCATTATCATGTGAAATAAAGATGAGATAATTATATTGGATTATTCAATATAATGTAGATGTTAGGATAAGGTGACATTAACCATACAATCCTAAGCCACTCACATGTCTCCATGTTTCTTGGAAAAGTTTGTTAGGACGTGTGAGAAAAATATTTAATATTTGTACTTTATGGCTTATTGTAATTACATTTTCAAGAGGTGAATATGAAGAGGTGATAAATATCAATTAAAATGGACAAATACACATCTTCCCACATCCCTATTGAGACATGAAGAATTACAAAGCACTTGCAATGTCTAAAGTCTAAGTGACTTCAAATTTGAAAAGTTTGAACACTTTTAAATAGTAACTGCATTTAGATTTGTCTATTTGTTTACTTGAAAATTATTAATTTATTTTAAAATAAATATATATATTATTATTTTTAAATAAAATAGTCACAACCCTAAATATTATCATGTGAAGAAAAGATGACACAGTAATATTATGGGAAAATAATGCAAAGGAGCAAAACCATTATCATGTGAAGTAAAGATGACACAAATATTTGATTATTCAATATTATGGCAAACTCATGCAAAAGAGTAGTGATAAGGTTGTTCACATAATTATTCATCATGCTCTCATCTAGCAAGGTACCTCTATCTACATCACATACATTCAAGATAATTCCTATATGAAAATCAAAAGGATTTATTTCATCTATCTCTAAACATAGAAAATTTCAGTTCATGCCTCTTTTCTATAAAGCATATGGAGCTAATCATTTGAGTGGAGGAAATCTTTGATAGACGAGTTTCTTAGGCAAGATAAAAAAAAGAAAGTATGTTGTGGGTTTTTTTTCTATTATGGTGGTGATATTTTGGAAGCAATCAAGGAAGTTTTAGGAGTAGAGCTTATCGAAGGAATAGCGAGGAATAGAGTCATCACAGGGTGATAAGGATCTCATGAAGGCCTTAAAAAAAATCCATTTTAAATGAGTTCAAAGTTGGTCTATGTGAAGTTATCAACAAAGCGATCCCCTTCAGTCTTGTTTCACTCTCTAAGTTACTTTTAGAATGGGTGTTTGTAGTCCTTGTGGTACATTCTGAAAGTAACTCAACACAAACACCCATTCTTGAAGGTGTGAATGAAGAAGTAGTGGAGATGGACAAGGTTTGTGCATTAAGTAATATTTTTTGTTGAATACTATTGCATGCCTTTCCCTTTTCTTCATTGAGTGATTTGAGAGATTGTATTTGTACTTTTATTATGCATATTAATGTGTCTATTGATTAGTAATCTTTCATATGATACAATATATATTAAAAGTATTTTTTGGATTTAAACTAAGCCTTCTTTTATTATAATGCAAACAAAACAAAGTGAATAGAAAGATTCCATTCAACATCCTTATACGTATGATAAATTTTAATCAAGGCCCTTAGATAGACAAGTAGTTAATGATATATTAATGAATGCAATAAGTTAAGAGAAACTAAATTTCTTATCAGTTTCCATTAGCCTTCAAGACTAATAATGTGTAAATGATAAACAAGCCAAGTTGAGGCATCAATCTGATGGGAGATACAGGTACAATAGTGCTACTTTAGAATCATTCTCCAAGTGGGAGATTATTGGTATGTGATCACACTACCAGGATTAAATTTTGGTGACTTTGGTAGCTTTGCTCCCCCACCCCCCTCAAAAAAATAAAAATTAATGGGGGAGTGCAAGGGATTCCCATCAGTTAATAAAGGAGTTGATTGTTATTTTGGTATGTGAACTAATCATTATTAATTGGCAAAAAGGTCTTCGTAAATAAGTGGGTGTGGAATGTGAAATAAGAAGATATTTGAGGTAATCTGAGTGCTTTCATATAGCACATAACAAAAGTTTATTCTACAAAATATTGTAATTCATCTTTGTTGTAAATAATAAAAGGAAATTGGATAATTATTTCTTTGTTAATGTAGCCCATATTGGGTGAAGCTCATTAAATTAGTATGTTGTGAATTGTTTTTAATTAAGGTCCTAACAAGTTTTGAGGGACCCCAAACCCCTTACAATAGGTTTTGAAGGGACCTAAAACCCTTTGGAATTAGTCAAAATCCAGAACCTAAACACAGAGCGCTACTAAAGATACACCAAATATTATCAACAACCAACTAACAACTAAACATTAACAACTAGGCATCAAAGATATGGTTGATATACCCACAAGGCCTTTAAAGCCATCAAATAGGAGATTAAAAAAGCATTTTGCAAGGCTCCCATAACTTGAAACATGGGTTTTGGCAAGGAAAACCATTATTTTTATCTTCACTGACAAGAGGATATTACATAAAAAATACATTGGAATAGTGGGTTTTGAAAAGGTTCCCATAACCTTTAGCATGTTTTAAGGGGACCTGAAACTTCAAGCATAGGGGTTTGATAAGAATGGTTGGACATTGCTGTTGCTAGGATATGTTGTTGTTATTGATGTCAACATATTCCTATGTTTTGGTGTTGCACATAATTTTTTTGGTGATCCGGTGATTGCAGTGAATTTATCTGGTTGGTTTATCTGTTTGGGATGCTGAATCAACTAGAGATACATCATTCTTTATTGATTTCATGATGCTTTGTGATGATTTGGTCGAGTTATGGATTCCTGTATGGAGACTGGTTTTGTGTTTTTAGTGTTTTGGTGTTTGATCCATTGTGATCCATTCTACACAATAGGGTTCAAGTCATCAAGGAAAACAATCACATCAGGAGGTCTTTCTCCCAACTCACTTAACAAACTAGGCATCTTAGACCTAGGCAAATCTAATCCAACTTGGTGAGGGAATTCAAATGGTTTAGGACCTCAAGGGAGGGCTTCCCAAATATATTAGGGCATCCAAACAAACATGTTCCAAGCATTGGTTAAGGTCTCTAGCATGTGGAATGTTGGAATACTTCGCAACCACCCCAACGCTCAGTTGCCCTCCTTTTTCGGACTAGTGAAAATATCTCTCTACTTAGCCCCCTTCTTCAAAATATGAAACCTAATTTGAGTACCCTTTTCAGAGCCCTAAAGAATATCTCAAAATGACCATAGGTTGTTTTGGAACTAGTCTATAAAAAATGGAGTTCTATCGCTGCACTAGGGCCCTAATTAGCCCTCTTTTCCAAAGCAACTACCTCTCAAATGCACACAAATCCTTAGGCAAAGGATCTTGTAGACACATAAATCTATCCACTAATTAAATGAATATTTAATATTTATTTAATGTACTAATATTCCTCTATTAATTAAATCTACATTTAATTATATCATCTCAACTTATTCTTCTATTCTAGTTAAATAAATTTCATAAATTTATTTAATTGCTAACTATAGTCCAAATTATTAAATAAATAAACAAATTTATTTAATTCCCCTTTCCTTTTATTTAAATGAATTAAACATTTATTTAAAAACCCTAACCAAATCCCTATTTAAATAAACCAATATTAATTTAAAAATCCCATCCACTTGCATTTTCCTACAAATGCAAGTTGCATTCCCTATTTTAATTAAATAAATCATTTAATAACAAGCCTAATTATCCTATCCCCCTTCTAGATTCTTCTAACCTCCGTCTAGATTCTTCTAACTCCTTCTAAATTAGCCTAATCCCCCTTCTAAGCCATTGCACAATCCTAATCCAAGATTAACCCCCAACCCATCATCTCAACCATTTAAGACTCTTACAAAGTCTTAATGGTTTTTCTTCTTCAACACACTAACCCACATGGGCCTTGACCCTTTAGTAAAGGCTTAACCATGGGTAAACCTTGCACAAAAGTTTTCCCATTGGGTAATAACTTTACCCTTGGATAAAAGCTTTATCTCATAACCCCAACCATCCATGGTAACCCTCATGTCATCTCAAGCATTTAATGCTTCTTCCCTCTCCTCCCTAGCCATCTCATGGTGACACTTGTCATCACTGGATTGGTTTGAAAGTGTCACATGGATTGAGGAAAATGCCTCTCTCATTCAATCCTAGCCCTTCACAAGCCCAATTAATCTTGACCATCCAATCCTCTATTTTGCCTATACATAGAACCTCATTCCTCAAATAAAGGAGAGAAACAAGGGAATCATGGAAGAATATTATGGAGTCTCTTGTCCCTTCTTTTCATTTTATATTACTTCCTTTGTGTTATTTTAAATATATTTTGATATGTATGTGAAGGATTTTAGTTCATTTGTTTTGGTTTTTATGGTTGGAAACTAACATGCTAACATTTGAACCTTGTTTTTGGTTGTGTCCCCTTTCATGTGCATCAAATAAAATAGGTGTCATGAATCTCCAAACCACCAAATCAACTAGTTTTGGGTGCCCAAACTCTCAGGTTTGCAACAAGTTCACTTATACTTACAATTTCACCCCTCTTTACAAGCCTATCACATAGAGATGCCAAGCCAAATTCACTTCAAAATCTCTCTAGACTTAATCCCCTGCATTGAAACCAATAGAAACATTGAAAATACTCCTAAACCTACCATTCAACCAAATTCTAGCCTTTCCCACAGTAGAATGGGAGTTTATTGGCATTTTGGTGACAAAAGCCTAGTTTGTGAGGGTTTCAAACCTGTTTTCAGTAAAATACTTATATCTCCCTCAAAACTTAATTAATTTGAATCAAACTAAAACCAAAATGAAGGTAACTCACCCCTCTACAAAAACCAATGAGAGTTAGTGCATATTTAGGCCATACATAAAAGTACAATTTGCTGCAACGTGAGAATATAGTGAAATTTCTGGAAAAGTCAATAATTTCTTGATTTCTTCTTGAGTGCAATGCACATCTGCCATCACCAACCCCCCATTTGACCTCTAAAGGGTCTTTTCATCCCCTTACAAATTTTCAAAAACTTTTAACCACCTTTCAAACAATATATAACCGTTGGGATTTCAAGTTGACAACTTTTAACAATATTGGTGACAACTTAGTAATTTTGTTAAAAATTGCACAATTGACCTTGTATCTTGACAAATGGCCTTGTTAGGCCTTATTATATCCAATGGACCATAAAAACACCTATAAACACAAACATGGATCCCTTAAGACACTTTACTAAATCTTGACAATATGATAACAACTTTGCTACATAATGACAACATGACTCTTTACTTAGAATTCAAAACATCACCAAGATGGTCCTAAGACCTTATTTTGAACCTTAACATAAAATAAGACTTAAGAGATTCACAATGACCTTATGAAGGCATGGAACATGTTGGGTTCTCCTGCACCATAATTTGGCTCCAAAACTTCCACTAGACACTTTTTCTGCCTCAAATTTGCATCTCTCATAATCCACTCTTCTTGCAACTAATTTTATCTTCTACATATATCCTCCACAAGAAAAGAAAACAACAAATTAGGTTGGTTAGAATAGGAGACAAGCAATGAACCCAAAAAGTCTACCTCAAAACATATTTGCAGTGAAAGTATTCCAATCTAGGAGCTAGAGTGAACCTAAAATAACTTATCACATCTTTTTAAGCAACCCCAAACATGTAGCACTTAACCAGTTAGCCCAAAAATACAATTTCCAAAAGAATTCATACAATGTGAATCACATGGAGACATAGAAGGTGACAAAACCAACTCAACACAACCACCAATTCTAGCGCAAACCACCAAATACATAGTGCAAGCAAGAAAATGGACCCTATCATCCACATAACCACAAATTACCTGGAAAACAAACTCCAAATAAAATGCAGCACTAAACAGATCAATTACTATCATGTAGACCACATAGAGACATTCCATGACCATCCAAAACACTTCCATACACTTATTTCATACTATCATGCCAAAACAAGATGACACAACCAAATGGATACAAGGTTTTTAATACCCAAAATACCAGGAAATACAATCATGAGATAAAACACTGTCAAACATATTTGTGGTACAATACAAGTCACAACTACTGAAATGACAATACAAAGAAATGCAAAGTATTTCCTGAACTAGTCTTGACAAACAAACAAACTACCAATATCCTACGTTTACCAACAAAATCTACTACAACACTAGAGAAATGAAAAGATATAATTGAAATGTCCACAACATACACAAGCTAAATACAAAATCACAAGATCATATCATTAGGTGCAAAGGAATGCAGAGCATTCTTGTCGATAGTCTTCAACACACCTTCCTACATTTTTACACTTTATCAATTCTACAGAAACCATAACAACTTTGTAGCATCATTTGCTCACTCAAGAGAAAAAAGAGAGATAGAAAAATTGCTTGTATCATGCACAAGACTATTAGCAGCATATCCACTTCATCACCACACTCCTAATCCTCATATTAATACTTCTAATCCTCGTCTTAAAATGATATTATCATGATAACATCTCTGCTAACGAGAAAGAAGGCATGACATCCAATCATGTAACTTTATTACTATTATTGTCCTTCAACATAATACATCATCATACAGGTGCAAGCATCAATGTTACTACACACACTGAGAAATATCTCTACACAATCCAACCATGGACTGTATCAACAACATCTCTTCACACAACTGAACAATAACTACTTCTTAACACACATGTAAAAAAAGAGACCATAATAAAAACAATATTTAAGAATCCCCACAACATTGAGGGTTGACATCAATTTTAACACCACGGTCTCCAACAAGATTCTCCTAAAAATCAAGATTCCTCTAAAGAGGAAAGTCTTAAGTCTATCCCTTCCACTTCTTCTACTAAATAGAATGTATGTTTGGGTGACAATGGGGGTCTTTGGAGTTCATCAAATATTACATTAGGGAATAAAAAGTAAATATGCCTCTGTAAAGCAAGGTGATACTTATAATATTGATTATGCCCTTTTATAATAGTCCTTCTTCATCTCAGGAGTTGCAAATATGTTATAGCTCAAGATTTGATATTATTTCTCAATTTGGTTGTGGATGTGTACAATTTATTAAAGTTCCATTAAATATTGATCCACATGGCTCTAAGAAAAGACTTGGATATAAGGAAAAAAACATGTTTGAATGTTCACATGATTCCTAGCGATCCTCTGGACCTTGTAAGCTTATTCACCCTAAATATATTGGTAGTGAGGTAGAATCTAAAGATGTTCCTCTATATGTTTTGTATATGGAGGATGCTTTAGAAGAATTCTTAGGTGTCTATTCTAATCTTCCTTCTTATAACAATAAGCATTGATTCCCATATTGCTTGAATATTTAGGTTGATGATGATGAGAACATGTTTTTGTCACATCCCGAAGACTATAGTACTTTACTTAAGGGAGATACTTTTGATGTCCTCATGGATCCTAAATCTTTTGAAAATTTAATTAAGATTGGCAAATGCCTTTCTTTGGAAGAATCTAAATCACACTTTTATCTCTTGCATTCTTATTTTGATATCTTTGCTTGGTCATACGAGGATTTTATTGGTATTGATGAATCCGTTGTGGTTCATAATATTGTTATACATCTTGATGCTAATCCCATCAAGAAAAATATTTGTAAGATAAATACTATCACTGATCAATCAATGGAATCTCCCTCACCCAAATATTTTCCTACTATAGAATTGTTCCCAAATTAAGATAAGTTTACTAGTGGATCATGAGCCTATATGGGAGATTTATTTTGATGGATCGAGATGTCAAATTGGTTCCAAAGCAAGTATACTTTTAATCTCACTTGAAGGAAATTTGGTTCCTCTTTCCTTTCAATTATATTTTTGATGTACAAACAATATCATTAAGTATGAGGCCCTTATTATTGGCTTGCATGTTGTGACAACATTTGAAATTAAACATATTTGTATTCATGATGACTGTGAACTAATTGTAAATTAGATTATGAGTGAATATTGAGATAATTAGTGTAATCTATCTCAATATCAAGATTTAGATTTATCCTTAGTGGGTTCACTTTCTACACCATTGATAATGTTCCTAGGAGAGAATATTTTCACGTAGATGCAATGGAAAGTGTATCTTCCCTTGTATGCTCTAACTATAGTGCATATGAGTATTAATTTGTGGTTCAAATTATCTACTCTTTTATTGTCTTAGATAAACCTAGACTTGATAGTCTTATGTGTGTGCATAGAGACTCAAGAGAATGGTATTCACATATCTATAACTATCTAAAGACCACAAAATTTCTCAATGATGTTACTAAGAATACTAAAGTATAGATTTGAAATCTTTCAGCTCACCATATCATATTATATAACATTCTTTAATGTAGGTTTTATGATGGTCTTCTTCTCCATTATCTTACTAAGGCTAAGATACCCAATGCCTTTCAAGAAGCTCATTCAGGCTCTGGGAGTGAAAATTTTGGTGGTAAATCCTTGGTACATAAACTTATACACATGCCATACTATTGGAAAAAAATAGAACAAGACTCATTTTCCTTTGTCAAGAAGTGTCCTTGATGTCAACAACATAGCAATCTTATTAAAGCTCTTGCGTAGGAGTTTCATGCTCAAACTTATCCTTGGCCTTTTCAGATGTGAGGTTTGGATATCATTGGAAAGATATCTCCACCTTCTTTTAAAGGACATAGCTTCATTATAAAAACTAATAATTACTTTAGGAAGTGGGTTGAAGCTATTTTGATTTGATCCACTATCGTTGAAGCAATTTGTAGCTTTCTTCTAAACAATATAATTTCTCATTTTGGATCACCTGCTACTCTTGTCTGTTACAATGATACTCCATTTAAGAACAAGGAGGTAAAACAATTATCAGAGAAATTTTATATCCAACACCAATTATCTACACCTTGCTATCCTCAATACAATGGCCAAGTTGAAGCATCAAATGATATTGTTAAACAAATATTGCACAAGAAAGTGAATAAACACAATAAAGACTGACATAGTCAATTAATTTATGCATTGTGGGCCTATTGCACAAGTGTTCGTATGGCTATTGGTACTACCCTATATAACCTTGCGTATGGAGTTGACGTTATTATGCCTCTAGAGTTGGGAATTCTATCTTTATGAGTTTCCCTTAGGGGATTGGTTGATGATGATACTTATAGTTATGTTCCAAATAAACCTTATGATATTATGAGATATGTTGTATAACTTCCAAATGGGTATCTAAAAATGGTTTTATATTTCTGATATGAATCTTGTAGTGAAAGTTATACCAAAAAAATCCAATTTGTTGTTGTAATTAAATCTAGAGAGCAGATTACCAGTCCATATTTGATTGATGTGTTTCAAAGAAATCATAGCCAAGTTTTTGATATGTTTTTTAATCCCCAAAAGGGTGTCTGAATATGTAATCAATATGTGGATATTTTATCAGCATAAAAAATTATGCCCTATTTTGTCATTTGTGAGGGCTTGTAGAAATTAGGATAGTTTATGTGGAAAGCATACAAGTTGGAATAACTAGTGTGTTTGAAGGTTGTTAAGGGTTGGAAAAAAACATTTTTACTTGTTCTAAAAATGTTCCCATGGTCAGTGGAGTCTTGTGAGCCATTGAACCCTTGATTGGTGTTTGTAGCCTATGAGGCATAGTGACTTTGTGAAGGGGAAACTTGGAGTTTGTCGAGAATGATGGAAAAGTGTTGATTGGGAATCCATCCTATAATGAGTCCATGTCCATTTGGAGTCTTGAAATTCCAAGGACCTATCCTTGAGAGATAAATGTTCTAAGAGAGTTTCTTGTTTTGGGAATGTGAGGAAAGATATTAGCCCATTGTTGTGAAATATGTATACAAAGTGTTGAGTTGAATTGTACCTCTGCATCAATTGGCATTAGAGCTCAAAAGGTCTAGTCAAGAGAGTTTTGTGTTTGTGTGTTGTCTTGTGCAGGTTGAGAAGAGAACCTGGTTGCCAAAAGACTAGGTAGAGGAAAATAGAGGAGACCTAGGTGAGGCAAAGGCAAAGTGGAAGCAAGGTTAAAGAGACTTGCTTGAAGGAATATATTTGTTGGGTGAGGGTTCAAAAAAGAAGAAACAAGAAAAGAAAAGAGAAGAAAAAGAGAGGACAAGGAAAGAGGAAAATATAAGGCAAATAGAGTTTGAGAAAGAGATAAGAGAAATAAGGCAAGTTATGGAACAAATGAGAAAAGAGATGGAAGAACTGGACAAAAGCCTTGAGATGCCGCAACAAAGCTGACACTCCACAATAAAGAAGAGGGTATTATGGCCCATTAAGAAGATTTTTCAAAGATGAAAGCAAGAAAGGACATCAGTTAATGATGAAGAAGAATATTTATGAACAACATATACAACAATTGAGCAAGAATGGAATAGCAAGGTTGGAGTTGGACAAGCCAAGCAAGAATAAGAATGCATGGAGGTTGATATTGTTGACAAAGGTAATATAGCTGATGAACTAGCAGAAAGGAATGATAATGTTGAGGTTTCTAGTAAGGTTGATGTTGATAATCAAGTTGTTGTTGATAAGGGATGGTAGATCAAGATAACTCCATTTGATGTGGTTATGTGGTAGAAGTATCCAAGGTAGTTTGAGAGACAAGGAAAATATTTCATGAATGATATTGATATGAATCAGGTTATTTTTGTGAATGAAGTTGTTATTGAATTTATTCTCGTGTAGGTACCCAAAGAGGCAGATAGGAGGCAACTCTTTCCATTTGATAGGCCTAAGTACCTAAGCCAAAAAATGGGCAAACCAAAAGTCAAAATAAAGATCGATTGGAATTGCTTCAGAGAGGACAAGGCGTAGTACATGAAGGACATCAAGGAGAAGCATATAGAGGAGGAAGATCTATTACTACCCTCAATCCAAGAGGGCTTGGACTTTATTTTGTTTGGGAGTATGGTGCAGGGGCACCAAGTTCATCATATTTTACAAACATGGTAGATAGTAAGGCCTTTTGATAAATTTCAATGGGTTAAGTATTTTGTCAAGAAAATAAGGTCATTTTAGACCATTGTTAATGTTGAATTAATCTAGAGAGTCAGGTTGAGTTCTTATTATCACATTTTGCAAAAATGTTGTCATGAAAAGATGTAAAATTGCAAAACTACGAAATGGGAAGATGAAGAGACAAAGTTGTAAAGGGGTAGTTGGAGAAGTTAGAAATGGTGTAGAAAGTTATAAATAGTCCCCTTGTGAATCATTTGTACATGGTTAAGTGCAGCAGGAGGTGGTGAGGATGATTTTAAGATGGAATGAATAAAGAACCTCATTTTTCTCTATTTTTCCACGCATTTATTATTGTTCTTTCATGTTGTACATCCATATACAGAATGGTATAGATCTGAAACTCACATGGTTGGAAAGATAATTTAATTTTAAAATTTTTTTCTTTCTTACCAGCTCAAAATAAAAGGTCGTTTAAGTTGTGTAATGGTTGAATCTTTCCAATTACCTAGTTTAGAAACTAGGTTTTTCCAACGTAGCAGTTCATTTTTGAGGGTTATGTTCCAAAGACACCTTACAAGAGTCTGATATATGCTACATAAATTCCAAATGGGTATCTAAAAGTGGTTTTATATTTATGATATGAATCATATAGTGAAAGTTACACCAAAAAACCCCAATTTGATGTTGTGATTAGACCTAAAGAGCATATTTGATTGATGTGTTTCAAAAAAATCATAGCCAAGTTTTTTATATGTTTTGTAATCCCCAAAAGGGTATCTGAATATGTAATCATTTTGTGGATATCTTATTGGCATACAAAATTATGCCCCATTTTGTCATTTATGAGGGCTAGTAGAAATTAAGATAGTTTATGTGGAAAGCATACAAGTTGGAATAACCACTGGGTTTGAAGGTTGTTAAGGGTTGGAAAATATCATGTTTAGTTTTTATAAAAATGTTCCCATGGTCAATGGAGTTCTGTGAGCCATTGAACCCTTGATTAGTGTTTGTAGCCCATGAGGCATAGTGACCTTGTGAAGGGGAAACTTGGAGTTTGTGGAGAATGATGGGAAGGTGTTCATTGGGAATCCATCCTATGACGAGTCCATGTCTATTTGGAGTCTTTAAATTAGAAGGACTTCTCCTTGAGAGATAAATCTTCTAATATAGTTGCTTGTTTTGGGAATGTGAGGAAAGATATTAGCCCATTGTTATGAAATATGTCTAGACAAAGTGTTGAGTTGAACCGTACCTCTACATCAAACATGTATCCTTTATTTTCCTCCATGAGACTATATCATCCATGAGCTGTCACACTTAGGGATGGGGTGGCTACAAGAAGTTGAGTCCCACTTTTGGGCAAAAAGTGGAAGTGTTTTCTCTATTTTTCAAATTTTTTGTCGATTGATGTCAAAATTTGATGCACTTAGAGATTGAATCTCAAAAAACTTCAGTAATAGAAAATGTAGTGCTTAGAGTCTACTTTTAAAATATGTAATTTATTTTAATACCCACATGCTAGAAATCCCTTTTTAGTAGGCATGCTTACAAACCAGTTTTTCAAGATGCATGTTTCAGGACCATACCACACATGTGTACGACCACCCTTTTTTGATGCAAATAAATGAATTTTTAAAAATCCTTCTACGAAATGATACCTAAGACACCAAATATTGATGAGAATATTTTTCCTTATTTTTTTATTGAATATATATTTTTTTATCAATTTTTAACTGACAATAAAGTATATTTTCAAAACATCAGGTGTACGACCACCATAATTTGATGAAAATTTCATATTTTTCAAAAAAAAATTTAATATTCAAAAGAATTGTATGTATATTGATGTCATATAATTTATTTTTCTAAAATCCTAAAAACAAAAAAGTTATTAAAGTTTTAGTGAACCTTGGTATTTTAGGTTTAGGTTTCACTTTTGATTAATAAATAATACAAAAATAGTAAAAGTAATCTTATCACTATGAAATTTACATTTCTGAAATTAGGATGCTGAAAACTCTAATGGGTTTTCTTTTCGTCAAAAAATTCAATCAGAAAGGCCCTCAAAAAATTAGGCCAAGGTAGAAATCTGATGTCATTTTACCTTAGTCATTTTTTTGGAGGTCCAAGCATAGGCTTGGTGGGACCAAGCTTATCCCGAAGAAAAAAACAAAGCTAAGGGTTGCTTCCCACCCCTAATTTTAACAAACGGGCGCCCATTTTTTAAATTCAAAAAACAAGCGCCCGTTTCGCTTTGTACTGTTAAAAGTGAAACAGATGCCCGTTTTAAAAAACGGGCACCTATTTCTGAAAAGATCCGTTGGGCCAGAATCTGGACCACTGACAGGCACGATCTGCAAAGAGAATGTTTTGATTAATCATTCTCTTTGTTTGTCTTATTATCGATTTGGTAAGGAGATCAATTCGAATTCAAATTTTGGTGTAGCCATGGGATCAAATCAACGTAGGAAGAGGCAAAGGAAGGTTCTGACAACTGAGGAGATTGTAGCAAATAGCGGGCACCTATTTCATTCAATAACGGGCACCCATTTCTGAAAAGATCCGTTGGGCCAGAATCTGGACCACTGACAGGTACGATCTGCAAAGAGAATGTTTTAATTAATCATTCTCTTTGTTTGTCTTATTGTCGATTTGGTAAGGAGATCAATTCGAATTCAAAATTTGGTGTAGCCATGGGATCAAATCAACACAAGAAGAGGCAAAGGAAGGTTCTGACAACTGAGGAGATTGCAACAAATAGGGAGAAGGAGGCAATGCATCAACGAGAGAGAAGATCAAGAATGAGACAAGGAGCTTCAAGTTCCACAATCACTTTAGAAGAGGAGAACATCAATGAGACCATAAATGCTGACGAAGAAAACACAATAGAACCATTAAATTCAGGTGCATCTTCTAATCCATTATTGTTCTCATGAAGAAATTGGTGATTTAGTAGAAGTAGATTACTTATTAAATAAAATTCTAATTGAAAATCAAACCCCAAATGAAATTAGAACTCAAGTTGAAACTGAAATTGAAATCCAAATTGAAACCCTAAATGAAACTAGATCTCAACTTGAAACTGAAATTAAAACCAAATTTGAAACTCCAAATGAAATTGAAAATCCACTTGCAACTAAAACCAATAACGTGTATGTAGACATGGAAACACCAATTGAAAATGAAACATGTTTGAATGATAATCAAATGAATGAAAATTTTGAAATTAAAAGTGATGTACTAGACAACCTTCCTGGCTTGGTTTCATGGAGACAGATTAGGACATATGCAAATAGATTGTTTAGACATTTTTTTAATAATAAGAAATTTGGGTTTCAATGTCAATTAATGGTACAACTAATTAAAATGACTAAAATGCGAAAAGTGATGAAGAAGTTAGACTTTTATGTCAAACCCAAGAAGAAGGATGAGTCTTTAAAACAAGTTGTATCGACTGTTGCTAGCAACACTACTAGTAGAAGGGTACCACAATAGGGTCATGACAACCAACTAGGAACCAATCATGTTGCATGTGTTACAATCACCTCCTGTTGGTTGGACATTTAGCCATCCCTTAATACGTCTACCAAACAACATCACTAACACCTAACTTATACACGATTTATGGTTGGAACAAGTCGTCGTCGAACCCATCATGTGGAAGAATGTTGGCTAATTGTTGTGTACTTCCCATTTTTAGTGTTAAATAATGGGTAAAAGCACAATGCTGTGTCACACTTTTATAAAGGAAGTGGCCAACACAACTAAAACTGTCTAACTTTGACCGCATAAAAGTGACATTTCTAAATTGAATTTCAAAATGATGTAAACTGATCAAAATTAGAAATATTAATGAAATTTATGTTTGTTATTTTTTAATTTAAAAAAAATAAAATAAAAAAATTTGACATTTGTTTTATATATTCAAAGATGGATTTTTTATTGCTGAAAATCAGGGGTTCTAGTCAGCATCACCAAACAAAATGAAAATAAACTTACTTTTTGTTGATTTTAATTTTTCAATAGAGGACATATATATGCAGTGTTAAATTTTTTGTTTTAAAGTTTTGATGTATATTTTTCTTGTAATAATATTTTAAAGTCCAACATAGCTAAATTTGGTAGTTTTCAGCTAGTGTCACCTTTTTCCTACTAAATTTATGATTATCAAAAAAAAATTATACCCTTTTGGAGAAGATTCTCTCATCTAGTGAAAAATATATTTTTTAATTTTTTAATATCATTTAATATATTTTTTAATTTCTAATCAGCTTCTTTTTGAACTTAAAAAACCTACTCGCAATGTTTAATTAATAAAAAAAAATAAAACTAATCTAAATACTAAAAAAGCTATATGTCTAGATTCGTGACTTCGAGCTCTACAAAAGTGTATTTTTTTATTTTTCTAAAAAAATACCCTACCTAGAGAAAAATTGAGCAAAAGTGAAAAGTTTCAGAAATATAGAAAAAATAGGTGATTTGCCTGCCACATCACCTGCCACATCACCTGCCACATAGGTATTCCGACCAAACTCAATCTGGCTAGACTGAGTCCGACCAAACTCAATCTAGCCAGACTGAGTTTGACCGGACTAAGTTTGGCCGAACTATTTTGATTTTTTTTGAAAAATTCTAAGCTCAAGCACTCACAAAAAGTGCCTAAATGGCACCAAGAGTCCGACCAAACTCTTGGCATCAATTAGGCACCACACTAGAAACACGTGGAGCCATGTGGTAGGTCGGTATCTTTTTTAAAAACTTGATCCATTTATTTTTAATTTTTTACCAAGAGGAATCTAGACTTTTAGCCTAATGAATTGGAGCCACGTGGTAGGTCAGTATATTTTTTAAAAAATTGATCCATTATTTTCAATTTTTTACCAAGAGGAATCTACGACTAAGGAAATTTAATGAGATATCTTGAAATGATGCTGGAAAGAGGAGTTGAGCAATGATGAGGACAAAGAGGAGAATAAAGGATGTGAGCGATATAAAATCTTGATTTCTTGATATATTTTGTGTTTTACCTACAAAAATGTGTTGAATCAAGATTTGAATGTTTGTGTTTGATTGTTTTACCAATGGGTAAAGAAAAAAACATTTCATGAATTTCTCTTTCCTTCATTTTGCGCATAACATTCTATTGTTATACAATATATTCATCCTTCATTTATCTATTGTTTTGTATTTAATATTCTGTGTTCTTAATAAGTTCACAACTTCTCATATCATCATTTTTGAAAAGGGAAAGTAATGCATTCAGAATTAATTCGGTTGTTACCTGCAGTGAATATATTAAAGAACGATGTTTGTCCAAGAAAAACGGACATCTAATACAGTAAAGAACGAAATTTACATTTTTTTGATAAGTTTCTAAATCCGCTTTGCTAAAATGCTGTGCGATTCAGTTGTAGGCTGATTGTAAATATGGTAAAGCTTTGCACACACACACATATCAACAACGTCTTCTAGCATTAGTAACACTCAATGTCATACCCAAACTACTATAAAATGCATTTCCTAAGTAAACTTAAGTAAGTGTAATAATATCCAAGAAGAATAATTATTTACACCAACATCAATCTAATTTGCAATCGCATGAACATGTGGAAGCAAATTCCAATGGAATACTTGAAACAAATTTCACAACATTTCAAATGACATTTCATCAAAAAATAGATAGCTTGTTACCACCCAAAATGTGTTTCATTTGTGAAGAATCTTACATTGGAATCAATGTTTATCACACTATTCAAGGCCTTGTTTGTAATAGATGCAAACTTGAAAAGGGAAACCATTGATTCTCAATTGCAAATAATGTGTGTCCATGATCACAACCAATAGAAATGGCAGAGCTGACCCAAGTCGAAGAGATGTTGATTGCATGTGTTAGTCCAATCCTACAAGTCACACATACAACTGGTAGGCAATTCAAGTATAGAGGACACACAATAAGCTTCCCTCAACACATTGAAAATGTGACAAAGAAATTACCTCATTATAAGAAAGATCTTCCACTAATTATAGTTCATAGAAAGGATCAATGTGGAACAAATTACAATTTCATAGTAAACAAAGTGCGTGTCTACAAAGCACTACAATATAAAATTAGACATTACAAGTTTTACTTTGATGTCATCATTGATGACAATGCTCTTAATGATATACCATTACATTTTGATCATAATATTTTCATCGAGTTGAGAACTGTGCATATGGAATTTAACTCTAATAGAAATGAAATTGTTTTTGTTGGGCTGCTAATAAATACAAATGAGATGAACATAATACAACATACAACATACAACATACAACATACAACATCGATGGCCTCTAGACCACTAAATGCATAGAGAGAAATGGAGTTTATTCATGCATGGGTTAACAACCCCAACATAGATCCATCAGAAATAATTTTTTGGCCTACAATTGCTACATCTCCTATTAATGAATATACTACACCTAGTTTGCTCGATATGACTTTTCCATCATTATTTCTTGATGGTCAATGTGATTTTCTTGAAACACAAATGAGGAGAGTACATCTCTATAAATTTGTCAAACACTTGCTATGGTATAGAGATAATAGATTTGGTAAGCATCCAAGGTTTTGTTATTACATGATGAATATGATAATGAGGCACCGTGCACAAAGGTTCACAACTATTTGCATGAAAAGAAATCTAAAAAAGATGTTGATCACTATACATGAGTTGCACGAGCATATGCAGAATATGCCACAGTCCCATCTAGCAAATAAATTGATGTGACTTGAAACGACTTTAAGGGGAACAAGATCACATTGGACTAAGTGTCGAGAAAAATTAATAGACATGCTTCATCAGATCAGGACGCCAACAATATTTTTTACATTGAGCACAATGAACTTGTATTGGCTAGACTTGCATGCATTGATGCTAGGAACAACTGCAAACAACTCTCGTGAAATGCAGATATGACACACGTATAATATCATAGACTATCCACAAATTATTGCACAATACATGCATTTACAATACACAACTTCCTGAAAAGAAATTTTGGAAAAAGACATGAATGTCAAAGACTATTGGTGTAGATACAAGTGCTAACATAGGGGATCAACACATGTGCATGGTTTCTTATGGTTAAACAAAGCACCAAATATAGATACCATAAATTGGAATGATCCACATCAAGTGATGGATGTTGAAGAATATCCGCATGATTTGGTTCATGCATGCAACCCTCTAGTCAATCCACACCATCGAAACATATAGGTATGGATCATCTACTAAGGAAGAAACTACTCTTTTACAAAATTAATATAAATTTTTTATTTTAGGTGTACCAAAACGTCTCTCTACATCTATGTCTAAAAAACACAAGGCAACTATTCGTTCAACTCCTTAGAAAGATGATTATGACGAGATTTTGATCACTATTCAATGACACACAATGTGTAAAGAAGGTGCATGTCTTCGAAAGAAATAAGGAAAATTGGTATGTAGGTAAAAAATTTGAAATCAATTCCTCAGAATACATATGAAAATATTACAATGGTTCTATATATCAATGAATTTAAAAATATTTAAATTCCAATGACATATAGGCACAATGCACCATGGCCACTAAATTTAGAAGGCTCTAAAATATATACAGATTTAGAAACTGGTGAAATAAAATTTTAGGCATTCAGAAACGATGATAGAGTCAACTCATACAATCATTGGATACTTCAACTATAGCAAGCAAATATGGATTAGAAACCTGCTATGTCAAAACATGTCGTCATTAAATGCATTGCCAAGTATGTAGCCAAAGCTGAAAGAAGCTTTCAAACATACTATCAAATGTTACTACGGTTGGAAAATGTACAAAGTCCAAATGATCTTGCAGTAAATTCTTACATAAATCTTCTCACATAAATAATAATAGAAAGAGATATTGGAGCCCAGGAAACTTGCCACATGCTACTAGAACTTCCATTGGTGGAAAGAAGTAGAAGGCTCATCAATTTAAATGATTTAAAATAGGTATTCAACGTATAATGTATGTAGATGCTGATTATGACACTAAACTACAAAACATATCTTTCATCGATGTAGACAATAATAGGCCTCAGTATATGGAGTCTATATCACTCATTGATGTTGCGAAATCATGGAACTATAACCATAAAAGAAAGGTCAAAACATATGGACACCACGAAAAATAGTAGCTATTGTTTGATTATTTCCAAGGTTTCCAATGGTTCCATCTCATGATTCAAACAAATGGATAGATTTTTACTTTTCAAAACTCTTTCTCTACAAACCCTTTCATGACATCGAAATAGACATTGGCCACAACGACGAAACAATAGTAGCAACATGGGATAATTTCAAATATAATCAATGACACTTACAAAGAAGACATGATTCATAAAATACCGAAGATGACAGAGATTTGGAATCCGAAGATACCAATAATGCCCAAGGCAGTACTACAAAACATGAATGGGAAATTATATCAGCATTTCATCGTCAAAAAATATTGCATGTATCAAAAATAGATATGTTGGGTCAAAGACAAATTGATCGACAAACAAATTGGTCTTTTGAATTCCAAGGTGAAGAATACACAAATATAGCATCAAAATTCATTATGAGGATGAAAGAATGTGGTGGATTGATCTATGATGACATACCAAAAAATGTCAACTATGGAAACCTCAGTGACAAACAAAGAAAAGGCAGTAAACATCATAATGACCCACTATCAAAGCTCTCAAAGTTCACCGCTGTTGCGTATAATAATCCAAGGCACACTAGAAACAAGTAATTCATATTTAACTGGTGCCATCAAACAATCATTGGAAAATGAATCCTCTCTAGAACACTCATCTTTGCTTCTACTCACACCAACTAGTGTTGTTGCATTCAACATTGGAGCATCAACTATTCATTCTAAGTTGCAATTAACAATAAAGGATTTCTCTGAGCTACAAGGCACAATACTTATGAGTTTCCAAGAAGAAATGTCCCACATTAAATATATTAATATATGAAATGAGCTTCATGGGACAAAGGCTCCTTGAAAATATAGACTCTCGACTTCAACAAGCATTTCCCCAAATTAGTGATAAAAAATTGGGAGGGAACTTTACAATGCACTACTCTTAATATGAAATCTAAATTATAATACACTCTTTATTATATTATAAGAGAAATTTTACAATACATGTAGTTCACTAAATCCACTAAAATATTTATTCAGGGATTTCTATGATATTGCTTGGGGATTTGGCACAATCACCTCCAATGAAAGATAGACCAACATATGCGAATGGAAGATGTGAAAAAATATTGTGGAAAGAATTCAAAACAATAGTTACATTAGAGCATGTTTTTAGACAAGATGGACATAGTACTGGGAAAGAAAGATTTCATCTTCTCTTATAAAAAATAAGGGATGCAAATCTAGCAATAGATGAAGTTGGATGTTACTCATGTTAAATAAAAATACCAAATTGACTATTGAAATTAACGAGGAGTTTGAAAATAGTGTTCACTTATTCTCAACAAATGAGAATGTCCACAATCATAACAAGAAAAACTTCATTCATTATCAAATCCTGTTGCACGAAGAATTGCAGTGAAAACAACACCCAACTCCACAAAAGCATATGAAAATGATGAGCTCGATATGGAATTACTATTGAGCAACAATGCAACCTGGTAATGTTAACTTCAAACCTATGGATCAAAGCAAGTCATGTCAATGGAGTACTCGATTATGTTCGAAGTATTGTATACAAACCTAAGACGATGCCACCACAACCACCCTTATATGTACTTGTATATTTTGAGAGCTACACAAGATTTCCATTTGATGATTGACATCCACAAATAGTTCCTATCACACCTGTTGAAAAGGGTACAACAAAACAATTACCATTGAGATTGGCTTGGGCTTTAATAATACATAAGTCACCAGGTCTCACACTTTAAAAAGCCATAGTTGACATAGGTCCCATTGAAAGAAGTGGTCTTACATTTGTTGGCACATCACATGTCAAATATTTGGGAGGCATAAAAATAATTCCGCCCTTCACATATGACAGATATGAAAAAATGAAAAAGGGAAAACAAGTAGTGAGAAGAAAAGATGAAGAGAGTAGGCTAAAATCCTTAGAAATCATTTGACATAATAAATGTTGTTACATCACTATTCCAATTTATATTTCAATATATATATAATTTGTAAGTCCAGATATCTTTTTATATTGATGTATTGCATTTAATGTATTAGTATATTCATTTTTATGTACATAAAACATACATTCTAGGATTATTGAGAACATAATTTCCTATCATAAATATACATGATCTCTGTTTAGAAAAATGTTTCTAAAATTATGACACATTTTATCCATTAATTAATTCAAAAATAAATGTCTATTTCCTTTTAAAAGATGTTTATTTATATTGATATATATCACTTCATGTATTAATATATTCATTTTCATGTATAGAGCATGGATTTGAAATCTTCCAAGCGTAATTTCAATACAAAACATGTTGAAGCTGAAAATTTAATAAATGGTCCTATTATTTGAATCGAGTCAGTTGGCTCAAATGGGTTCACCGAAACCCACATGGGAAAATTATCCAAATCAGTGGATGAATGTTGAAAATAGATGTTCAATGATTTACAATATTGCAGTCGAAGGATAACAACAATTGAACACCATGAGAGTAGATGAGCCAAAGAATTGTATGAAAAAATGTAGAAGGCCACATTTCAATTTAAACAATTCTTTGGATATGTGCGCGAGTTGTTCTATGCTGAACAAAGATAGGAGAAATACATTGATTAGTTATGTGATGATAATATACAAAAATTAAAAAGAGAATAGAAAATGAAATATTTCCTTCTATCTAATATAGAGACAATTTTACTCATTACCTAATATGTAAACTTCAAAATACAAGTATGTTTTCATGTATATGATGTTATGAAAAATGGATATTAATATATTTATGTTATGCATAAGTTGGCTTTTGTATGTGTAATAAATGGTGAAATAAATTTTACTCATCAAGCTATTGATATGCTTACGATATTTGGTACTAAAATGTTCTTACACTTTATGCATTATTATATAACTTATGTATTTCATTTATGTGATTCATATTTGTTATAGATGATGGATGGTTCATATTTGTGATTAATTATAACCTTTATAATACTTAATGCTAAGGTTAATATTGATGTTTAATCGTTTCAATAAAAAATGGGGGTCGCACTTGTACTAAGGCAAAGGAAGTCAATATCACAAATAGTAAGATTAGGAAAATAAAAAAGACTAAACAATTAAGAATGAAGAACTAGAAAGATTTAAAACATACGAGACTAGTTAGAGGCCTACATAGAAACTAAGGATCGTTTAACAATCTCAAGCATTTTATGGCTTACCATGCCTTATTGAGAAACTCCAATTTATCTTAAATTCACACCTCCCTACTTGATAGATACTAGAACTGGCCTAAACAAAAAAAGTGAGGAGAGCAATGAGATGTATCCATAGAATACTTTTTTTTCCCTAGAGTTGACTGGTGAGAGCTATTCTAGGGCTATAGACCAACTTCATGCAACTTACATTTTTATTTTTTCTTGTGCAACTCCTATTGGAAAACATGAATCATAATGGTCATGTTCTTGATAGATCATTCCTTACAATAGGCGATTAAGTCCTAAATTTTCTTCAATAAAACTGGTGCAGGAGCACCTAGTTGAGTAAAACTCCCATTTTTGGGTATTTAATGCTTTTATGTTTGTAAAGTATTGTGTTAGGTTGTTTTGGGTCATGTTTAGTGGTTTTGATCTCATTTTGGGCTCTAGAGATCAAGTTTTGCCTTTTAGGCCTTGAGTTGACAATTTTTGGCAAAAATGTGAAAAATTGCCAAAAAGGTCTCCTAATGTCTTCAAGAGCATTGAAACATGTTTTTTAAGTGTTTCTAGGCATGTCTAAGTTGTTTAGGAAAGTTGATAAGGCTAGGTTGTCAAAAATGCCTTTGTGAGCAAGAAAAGTTGTTATTTGGCTTAAGAAAGTTGTCAAAATTGTCATTTTCTTGAAAAATGTAGTTATTGAAGCCTCTTGTCCGTACAAGGGCATGGAAATCAACTGGAGAGACTATATAAGGCCTCCCTTTTCCTTGGAAAGGGTTGGTGATTATTCTTACAAGTGAAACTTAATAGAAATCAAGTTTTTTGGTTTTTATGACTGTTTTATTTTCCTTTTGAAGGGCAGTCCGTACTGTAGCTATACAAATCCATACTGTACCTTCTTGGAAGTTGAGATGTTGATGTAACAAGGCTTCTCATGTAATTTTTTTATTGGTTTTTCATTTGCGAGGTGTTTATACAAAACTATTTGTAAACTATGTATCTGCTGCCCTGCCAGGGGTTTGGAGTTGTAAAATGTGTCAACTTGGTTGATCCAGGTTTGGGATCCCTCCAATGGATTCTTCCAGGTTTATCCATGTGTATATAATGCACATTCCTTTCTTTTTGTGCCAGAAAAGTGGTTTGAAGATGCATTTGATTGTGAACTAGGCAAGTTGGAGCAACTAGGCTAGTTCATGGTGCAAACTCAAGATTGTCATCCAAAAGCAATTTGGAATGAACTAATCAATGAGGTAGTAATATGGAAGTGTGGTCCAGAGTGTTGATCATCACCTTGTCTTGTTAGATTAAGCTTATTTTGTCAAACATTCCTATTTTGTAAACAAACAGTATGCTCATTGTTTTGTGAATGGTAATTTGTAAAATGCTCATTGGGATGCTTCTAAAAGCGTTATCCATGCCTTGTATCTTGAAGGAAATGTAATAGGTGGAGTGTATATGTTTTAAGACCTCATTGAGATACCTTCTCATTTTCCAAACTCTTCATTCTTGCAGGTTCCAAAGAGGAAAAGTTGATGACTGGTAAAAGACAGTAAAAAGATAGTGGTAGAGGCAATTCATTGTTTTCCTTCTTGTGTGCCAAGTGTTTGACATTTTCCTTGCAGAGAAAAAGTAGGGGAAGGATCTTTAAGATGTGGCAGAGGTCCTATACCAATGAGGAGGCTTTTAGAGTGGAGTGAGAGAGACTTTCAAACATTACTTGCTCCAAACCCTACCAAACCCTTCAATTATGCCACAAAAGGTGGACAGTCTTAAATCTGCACTAACAGTGGGCTAAACCTAAAAAATCCTTGAGCATACACTCCTCAAAAATCATTCCAAACAAGATTTGTGGTGGAAAGGACCATCGTTGACCGGTAGAAGAAAAATAAGGCCAACTAGGCCTCCACAAGCTAGTAGCCCTGCTGCATAACACACAAACAAATGATAGTTTTTGTAGAATGCAAGAACCCGATGGAAAAATGAAACTTGGGGCTTATGAAACATAATGAAGACATTCCAAAATAGTCCAACAAGAGTACTTGGGACTCCTAGACAATGTGTAGTCTAATTTGGGGTAGTTGAGCCTTGTTAATGAATTTGAGCAAGTTGAGGGTTATAGACCACAAAACAAGTATATGAGCATTCCAAGGTGAACAATACCTTACTGCCCTTGCATTTCCTTGTGGAAGGCTCCTAGTACATATTGAAACCTAAGGTTGAAGGCCCCAAGAGCCAAGCATAGAAAGTATAGTTAGAAGCAATAAGCATTTTGAGTAGATCTATGCATGGGCAAGAGTCATCACCAAAAAGGGAGTTTGTTAGGCAAGCAAACCATGGAGTACTTGGCATTACAACAAGAAGACAGATTGAGTAGTCATATACAATAGACTCTACAAGTCCTTGGTCAATAAATTGATCCTTTTGAGCAAACTGGCCTTGTGAGTACTTACCTACCAAGCTCCCTATCAAAAACCCTAATTGTCTTTCAACTTCACAACCTCTTCTCGTAGAAGCTTCCTTTGATCTACAAAGCCCACCTCTAGTTTGATGTCATAGAATTCCTTATCAAACCTATCCCCATTATTAAAAGTAGTCAACACTTTCATCAATGTGCTCCAAATATCTTCATTAACAGACTCCTTCAACCACTCTTGAGATTTCTTGAAACCCAAGCTTTTAAAAATTTGAATTTTCTATTAGGTAGAGTGTAGCTGGGCCATTTTCCACTTTGAAAGATTAGTGTGGAGGTTATAGGGTTTTAACATTTTCTCTCTTTTGGCTTGGATTCAAATAAAGAGGAGGTACTAAGGCTAGTTTGGTTGGAAAATAGGGACTACGTCCATGTCACCATCTTGGGCTATCTCTTTAGGAGGGGAGTGTGGAGGGAAATCCTTTAGGAGGAAAGGAAAAGAGCAGCCATTGCAATTAGGGGAGTTGTGGGAATTAAAAAAAGGAGTTGAGGGAGTCAAAATCATCCTTAGAAATTGAAACAAGGAAGTCTATAGAAGGGTCTAGAAATATCATTTTCTTTCCTTTAGCTTCAGAGGGAAATAAGGTCCACCAACCGGGTTTTTTCCTTAGGTAAATCATTGATAGCCATGTGATGGGGTCTATAGTCTAGCAATAGATTATAATGTGGGCCTAGACTCAAACTCTTAGAGGCAACATGAGCTCAAGAAGAGGAGGAATCATAACTTTTCTTATTATGAGTGAGGCCTTCAAACTAAGTGAGGAGGGAAGGGTTAACAATGGAAAACACCAAAAGTTTATAAAGGGGTAGGGTTTTACTATTATTTGTTGGAGCACCCAAAAGAACAACTTGCAAACCAAAAATACTTTAGAATGCAAAGAGAAGTAACACAAAGAAATATTATTTCACAAATAAAATTGAGATAAGTACAAATGTACAAACAACTCATATATATAGCGAAGGTGTGATGAGGTAAATATAACCTCCAACTAAATACCAGTTGAAAATATGAAATACAGTAAATCATTATTAAACACTATGCAAGTAATATCTAATAAAGTGACATGTTGGCTACCTAAGTAAACTTAAGTAAATGTGAGTGGAATAAAATCACTTTCACACCAACACCCCCCTTAAGTGGAACTTAAAGTGTGAATTTATTATGCAATATGAGATGCAAAATGGGTCCTAACAACTAGTCCATGTTAGGTACCCATGCACAACTACAATGCAAGGCCATCTCTCACTAATAGAGAAAAGGAGGAAAAACTTGTGGGAGAAAACTCCTCTCTAAAAGAGAGAAAATGAAGGACAAAGAAGCCTCCAAAATAATATCCTAGAACAAGATCTTGAAGAGCATCACTAAAGCATGAAGTTGTAGACAACTATTTAACAAATAATGATATGGTTCTCTAGTTGAAGAACCTCCTCTAAAACAAGATGATGATCAAGATAAAAGTAAACAATCTTTATGAGTGCCCCAAACAACACTACTCAAACAATACAAATATAGATGAAAAATAAATTTGCATGAGTGACACCAACAACACTAATCAACCAATGAAGTTGAAAATATAGGTGCAATAGTTTGAAGAACCAATATCAACCGAGGATAGAAGGTTGCCTCCATAAAATAGCAATGCGAGAGTGTCTCAACTCACTCCAAGGAAAACCAAGGAAGCATTAGTATGAACAATATAACACCCCAATAATTCTAGCTAGAGAGAGTCATGAAAGGTCCACTGAAACTATGCGTCACCAAGTAATGCATGAAGGAGATGATACAACATTTGAAGTGACCGAGATAGAATACTCGCAATTGAGCAAAGGGTGTGCAAAAATACCACACACACATGAGACTTGAATCATAAAGATCCTTTTCTTGTCATGGAGGAATGCTCACTAGACAAAGCTGTGATTAGAAAACAACAAAGGTACTACACAACCCTCCATGACACTTTATAGGGCGAGTACAATAATATGGCACAACGTTTGTGCAAAATCCCCCAAAATACATGAACTTTATGTGGCACTTTATCTTAACGCGTCTACAAAAGAAGGTGTTTGCAAAAGATGCTCAATTTATTCATAAGGATAGAAATGTTGTATATACATATGAAGTAGCCAAAAAGAAGCTATACCACACAAAAAAAAATGCTTCTAGTGCCAAAACAACCAACCAATTAACTAGAGTGTTAAAACACAAAATATTGAATTAATTATACCTAGGGAAAAAACTAGAAAATGTGCATGGATAGACTAAAAGTGCTTTGAAATACCTTGCCAACGTTGCAAGAATCATGAGAAACAAAGAAAATGGTCAAAAGTTAAGAGCTTGGGAGCCCAAAATACACAACAAACTTTGATAGGACATAAATTGCACCAACAAAAAAATGAGGAAAATATCTACACCACTAGAAAGTGCCTTGCAACCACCTTTTGAATGATATCTTGTTTGCCAAAAATTGAAGCCATATGCCCAAGATATGACCAACTAAAAAAAATTGCTTATAGGAAACCCTAAAGTGAAAAAAAAAGACCCACCCTCTTTAGCACATGAGGGCTAGGGTTTAGTCACCCATATGACCTAGTGCTCAATGTGAGAAAAAAAGGCAACCACCCCGGGTGGCAGTAAAATCAATGTGACCTAGCACTCAATAGGTGAGAAAAAAAGGCAACCACCTTCTGTGGCAAGGAAATCAAGGGCTAAAGAGTCGTTCGGCTGGCGAGGACCGGTGGTAGCTTGGCGCACCACCCCCTACGTGCACAACCATGGGTCATTGTGAGCGCACACAAAACTCAAAAGGCTAACATAGGAGTGCTTAGGTAGAAAAGGAGAAAAAGTACACTTGCAAGAGCAATGTGGGATTAAACCCCAAAGTCTAATATCCCACACTTACGACTATAGGGCCACCTGCGATTTCTCCTCTCTAATAGGAAAATCCTAAAATGGCATAACTATAGGAAAATGTACAAATATTTATCGTAAACTATACCAAAACTACCGACAATGGATAAGAGAATCCTATGCAAGGAAGGATCAGATTGAGCCATAAAACCTGCTATGTGCTGGTACCACAAACCACACCATATGTCATGAGCTATGAACCAAAATACAAAATGAGCTGCATCCCAAGAGAAACATGTTCAAGACATTAGTTGGACCTCCTCGAAGGAGATCTCAACAAAGAACTACATGCGACCAAGTAAGAAAAAAGACCACCAAACCGAGTAAACCTTCGATGAGATACTTACGCATAAGGATTATCTACAAGTTGACTCCATAAAAGATGTGCTTCCAAATGAAGGATCTCACCAATGATTAGGCACGGCTAATGCAAAAGTCGACTTTAGGTGAAGTACAAGTGTTGCGAGTCTAAACTTGATTCGATAATGAGTTGAGGTTGAGATCGATTGGCCAGTCTTAAATCACACATACTAAGCGTGTTTAACATAGTCTACAAGAGTATTCTTAGTGTGACCACACATATTAAGCAACATGTTAAGCCTAAAAATGTCTGTCATTTCTGAATGTTTAACACTTTTAAATATAAAAGTGTAAGCTTAATGTGTGTGATTTAAACCATTCCGAATCAAAAGAGTGAATGTGCCCACTATGAGACCATGCAAAAGGAAGGAAGACATGGTGTAGACCATACCAAAATAGCATCAAAGAGCTTGCACAATCCAAATAAGCCATGACAACTGATTACTTGCCAAAAATTAAAAGGCCAACTTCCCAATAGATGACGCAAGCAACAAAATCCTGTCACAGGAATGCTAAAATATCGTTGAATGAAAATGCTGACCAATGAAAGCAACCCCTCAAACAACTTGCCGCGACCAAAATAGGTGAAACATTCGATCAAAGGTACCAACCAAAATGTGGTGCTTTCAAACAATATTTGGGCCAACTACCAACATGGGATAGGAATTGTTTCAGCATCCAGCCAAGTATTAAAGTCTGCAATCCAAATAATGGTGTCGTCCAAATGAATAAGCCCGATCAAACTCTTTAACAATGCAAACCACTTTGCGAACCACAAAATCTAAGAAAGTAAGTCGAGCAAACATAGGGACTTTGATATAAAGGATACGGTTACGTTTGAGGGTTTTTCACAAGAACCAACCCAATTAAAAATCGCTACAGGCTTGGAGATAGGCAGTGCTGAATAGGAGATTAAAGCCGATCACACAAAAATGCCACTAACCAGTGAAATAAACTTGAGCCCCACGTACAAACTAACCATTGACCACAGGTAGAAATCGCCTGCTAAAAATGGTAGTGCACTGCCGGAATATGAAATAAAATTATCTATGCAATAAAGAAACTGTCAACCAAAAGACGTAGGCTTAGAAATACCACACGCCGATAGGTGCTCTGTACGTAAGGATCAATGCACCTTGACAGAGATTGAATGGCCTGATCTCATAGCAAGCAATATGCTGACAACAATATTTGAAGCCTTTAGATGGGAAAATCACGAGCAAAGAAATTGCAATGTAGCCTGCGACATATGAGGATATCAACCAATATCCAATCAATCCGATCACCAGCAACAAACACAGAACTCTATAAGTTGAATACGCAACCCTCAGAAAATAGCTGTCAAAGAAATAATATGGCCCAACTACAACCAAAACATAAATTCAATGCAGATCTGACTAAACATTGGTAAGCTACAGAGAAAGATAAGTAGAGTTTTGTGTGCCAATGAATTGACACTAATAAAGGGTAAAAAAAATGCAATAAAAATAACTAGGAACCTCAAAAACAAACTAGTGAAAACTCTCACCCAGAAGGGGATGCGAGGATGCTTCCTCTAATATCATTTTGGAGCACCCAGGAGAACAACATGCTAAGCAAGAATACTTCATAATGTAAAGAGAAGAAGTTATTTCATCAATGAAATTGAGATAAATAAAAATGTACAAACATTTTGTATATATAGCCTTGTATGATGAGGTAAAAATAACTTCTACCTAACTATCAGTTGAAAATATTAAATGCACTAAAACATTTTGAAATTTTATGTAACTAATATCTAATAAAATAAAGTGATATGTTGGCCATCTAAGTAAACTTAAGAAAATGTGAGTGGAATAAAACCACTTTCACACAAACAATATCCACCACTTTCTTAACCAACTTCTTCAAAAAAGAGAAAATCTTCACATTGTGTCATAAATGATTCAACATAGAAAAAAGAAATACATGAAACCGATTGTATAGGCCTTCTAGGGTAACGTGCCTTGTAAGAAATTCAGCAATTTTAACCAAACACTTGGGAGATCCTACTTGTTAAAGTTTTTCCAAAGTTGGCTAACCTTTTTCCCTTCAACTTAAGAAACATTTCCGTACCATCCTTGTAGTCTTGTTTTATTTTCTTGGCCAATCTTATACATCATTTTTAAGACCAATGGCAAAGGCCATGGCTTCCATAGAAACTTGAAAAGAGATGCCCACATAGTAACATTACCTTTCAAATATTAGTGAAATCTATTGAGAGAGCATGTTCATAGCCATTCATTGCTTCAATTGATGTAAGAAGAAATATTGTCCGCCACTAGAACATGCCAAACTTCTTGATCACTCTTAAGAAAATCACAATCCCAAGGTTCCACTTGAACAAGCTCATTGTCCATGATAAAGAAGCCAACACTATTACCAAGGTGGTTGAAGGAGGTAGGATAGGTCTAGTTCCAAAAAATTCTAAGATTAATAACTAGTGCCAAGAGAGAACTTGACAATTATTAAAAAAATGATATGTCAAGAAGGAATAGAAGACCCCTTCTGGAAGTTACCAAAAATATCAGTACTAACATTTCAATGAACCATCATAAGAAAGAAGACAAAAAATTCTAGTTATATGGGCATTTAAATTGACCTTATTTTTTAATCTTAATTTCATTTGATTTGAGAGAGAGATCTCACCATCCCAAATGCTGAAATTATTCACTTGCATGCCCATCTTGGCCAACAAATCTGTCTCCTGGTTGCCTTCCCTACACACGTCAGTAATCTTGTGATTATGTAGCTAGGATGTCAAGTTACTATGAGCCATATACTTAATAGTCATGGAATGACCAATTAGGCAAAGCCTTGCGTAGCAACTTTTATGACATTTAAGAAGTCCTCTTCATAGACTCTTTCATTCAGACCTTTATCCTTCACATTTTAGATCTCATGATATGTTATCGCCACCTCAACATAATGCAAAGTTTGATCCCCTAAATTGATAACATAGACATATATGAAATTTCCTTTAAAGTCCCTTATCACACCATCCCACTTGCCCACGGTTTCCAAAATAGATTATTAGGGTTAAAATATGGTTACAATTACACAGAGTATCGTTATCAACTAGATTTAGGATTGAAAATTATACTTATCAATATAGATATCTCTTATATATTTTGAAATCTGTTTCGTTGGGGTACTTTCTGAATTCGTCCCATTTCATAATATCAATATACACATTAAATATACTACATTTCGAAATCGTCCCATTTCATGATATGATTATACACATTAAATATACTGCATTTAATTAACACCAAGTGAAATCTTTTGGACGTTGAACTAAAATTTGACTGTAGGCGATAATTTATCGACTCTATTTCACACAATACTGTGTAACAGGATTTCTTGACAATAACAATAAAAATAAAAATAATTAATTTATCGACTCTATAATTAATTTTTGACAATAACAATAAAAATAAGACAGAAGGCTATCTATCCCGCCGTTTTTCCTTGCGCAGACATACTCGCATTTCCGCTACAGAAGATAGCGCAATTCCTATTATTGTATCTCAAACATCCATGAATATATTTGCTGAATACAGTTTTCTTTAAAACCCATTTTTTCACCAAAATTATCAGGGAACGTAGAAACTTGAAGCCCTAACAATACTAATTTTAAGTGGCTCTCAAAATGCTCAAGAATATTGCTATTCTCAAAAAATTGCAGGCTGCATACGCTTTCTGGGTTTCAATATTAGTGTTCCATTAAAAAAAATCGAAGCGCCCGTGGCCTAATGGATAAGGCGTCTGACTTCTAATCAGGCGATTGTGGGTTCGAGTCCCACCGGGCGTGCAATTTTAGTTTTCATCATCCCCATTCAGGGGATCGTTGGTTTCAACTCAGGAGGGATGGATTCAATTCACGTTTATCAGTGTGTTCATAACATCTTTGGGTTCATTCACCTCATAATAGAATCCATCCAAAGTTTTCATCATCCCCATTCAGGGGATCATTGGTTTCAACTCAGGAGGGATGAATTCAATTCACGTTTATCAGTCTGTTCATAAGATCTTTGGGTTCATTCACCTCATAATAGAATCCATCTATTCATAAGATCTTTTGGTTCGTTTAATTCATAATAGAATCTATCATCCACCCAATTCATTTTTATTGGTTCGTTTAATTCATAATAGAATCTATCATCCACCCAATTCATTTTTATTGGTTCGTTTAATTCATAATAGAATTTATCATTGGGTTTAACCAAAATTCGTTCATTTATTATTGGGTTCAATTATTCATTAATGAATTCATCTCATGATTGATAGAATCTATTGTTTAGTGGCATGTGGAAATTTCATTAGTGTGAGAGCATTTTTATCTCTTCACATTTTTATTGATGGGATCTTTAAGTTCATCCCCTCAAAGTAATATGATCAAAGTTGTCTCTAAAAGATTAAGGTCATAAATAAACAATAGATAAGAAGCATATGTCTTATTATTGATGGCCAAATTTTTATATTGGAGCATGTGGGGGTGAATTAGTATTCAACACATTTATTTTTTAAATGATTTGTAGGACTAACCTGCTAGAGACACCAATCTTCACAATAGAACACCAATTCAATAATAGGTGCCAACCTCTCCAATATGAGGCACCAACCTCTGAACAAAATATCAACTTTAGAATTGTTGCTTCAACAATTATGCATATATTCCTTCTTCCAAAATCTGTTTTAAATGATATTAGATTTATTCATCACATCTCACTTCATTCAACTCTCAACTTCTCTACAATATCTTATTCCTTTTTATATCTTCACATCTAAATGAAGAGATGCATCCATTTTCAAAATAGTCAGCCTTTCAAATGGTCATGACTCTTCTTAACTTTCCTCCACTGCCTTCCCTTTAACACTACTCCTTTTCATTTATATAATTGTTACGTTATAAATAATAATGATTACTACTTAAATGAATCACTCCTTTGTTTTATGTACTCACAACATTCTTACCAATAAATCATTTTTTAAAAACTTATTCAATCATTCCATTATGAATTAAGTTGTTCACTATCTCACACATGGTTTAGGTGATTAACATGATTAAAAAAAAATACTTTGGCAAAGGTGGTCACCCAAGAATGAATAAAATATTTATTTTATTTTTGTCTTTCACAACCACTAAAAGAAGTTCGCCAACATTACTTGACAAAGTAGTTCCAGTTTGGGGTGTCATTTAGGTGAGATCAATTAGTATTGGATTAATCAATTACCATATTATATTGTTACTTGTAAACTCAAGAAGGTTGACACACTTGATTGATGATTAGTGGCCTTTGGACATCTATTTGACATCAATGACATCAATCCTATAATGATAAGATTAATATGATGAAAATATTATTCATATATATCTTTGATAGATGTTATTATGACATTGATCTTCCCTTTGACATCAATGAAAATATTTATAACAACTATTTGGATTTCAACTAAAAAATCATATACATTAGGAAGAAAATATTCAACAAATTAGAGAATCAAAATGTCTTTAGTGAACCCTGAGAGATATTGGATAACATATCCCTCTTATGAAGGAAATAAAATTGGTGATTATCTCTCAAATCAAGCTGTTAATCCTAATGAAATAGCAACAACATCAATAGTTAGTCATGTCTATGAAAGTACTTGAAAAGGATGAGAAGGTCATGTAAATAACTAATTCAATTAATCATTATCATGTGAAATAAAGATGAGATAGTTATATTGGATTATTCAATATAATGTAGATGTTAGGATAAGGTGACATTAACCATGCAATCCTAAGCCACTCACATGTCTCCATGTTCCTTGGAAAAGTTTGTTAGGACATGTGAGAAGAATATTTAATATTTGTACTTTATAGCTAATTGTAATTACATTTCCAAGAGGTGAATATGAAGAGGTGATAAATGTCAATTAAAATGGACAAATACACATCTTCCAACATCCCTATTGAGACATGAAGAGTGTCTAAAGTCTAAGTGACTTCAAATTTGAAAAGTTTGAACACTTAATAGTAATTGCATTTAGATTTATTTATTTGTTTACTTGAAAAGTATTAAATTTTTTTAAAATAAATATATATATTATTTTTATAAAATAAAATAGTCACAACCCTAAATATATATAGCAAAAAAGTGGGAACCATTATTGTGAGTTCACCATATAATTAAATTTAACATTTGAATATGTTCACACTAATAACTAGATAGGAAATAACCCCATTCACACTAACATACATACATACACACACACACACAAACATATATATGAGTGTATGTGTGATATAATCTAAAATAAATTATATACAGATGTTATTGGATATAATAACATATATATGATACTAACATATTAAATAAAACTATGCATAAATATATGTAAAAGAAAAGGATAAATACAAAAAAATTGCTACATATGTAATATAAATAAATATTTTGTCTTATTATAATTCAATTTAAGATGTATCTATTTGTTTACTTGAAAAAATATTATAATTTTTTTATTGATAAGTGTATATTATTACACTACAAGATGTCTACACTCATAGAATGGATCTTAAAGTGTTGTGTAAATAAAAACCTCATGAAATTTAAATTGACACCCATTACAATTGTGAAAGAACTTAAAAGGTCAACTATGACTTCATTAGATGTCGATGGAAGAGTGTTCTTTGCTATAAAAGGTGTGGTGTAAAGACCCATGTTAAGAAAAACCTCATGAAATTTAAATTGACACCCATCTAAAGTTGTAAAATAAGTTAGAAGATTAGCCATCATATTCACTAGATGCCAATGGAAGAGTGGTGTTTGGTGTAAAAGAAGGTGAGGTGTTTTCTCTTCTTTGATAGAATATTTTTTGACAACAAGGAGGAATATGTGGATCCAAATCTTGTCATTCTTTCTAAGCCATGAAAGAATAGTCTTTAGAAACCCCACATAAACTACAATAGATTCACCTAAAAAATGTAAAATTCATTCAACAATTCCTGATACTTAATCCTCTACTCTCAAGGCTATAATTCCTAAAGAAATAACGTATTACATTTGGCTACTCATAGGGGTTTCTCTAGAGTTGTGGAGGTTCTACTCCAATTACAAAAAAGTGGTGTAGATATCTATAACAAGTGTAATGAGATGACTTTGTTCAAATCTTGTTAAAGTGGTGATTTAGCCACAACAAAAGAATTGTTGAAATCACATCCACAAAGTTTGTACCAAACAATAATGAATGAGAAAACCTATTTATATGTTGCAATAATAAAATAAATTCTGGGTCACTTATTGGAGTTTTATTTTTCTCTTTATCCATTCATTTCTAACAATCTATGTTTCTCTTTGTAGATCTAGAATATTTAAAGCAAATATCATTCTATGATGAAACTTGTAACCTCCTTATTTAGGCATGAAGTTGATTACACCTTCACTTGTTTTGGCCTTTTAAGATACATTTTCTTACTCTTTAATCCTTCAATTTTTTGTTTATATGTTCTTGCCAACTTAGAGAACTTTTATGTTCTTATTCTAATTGAGCATTGTATATCTTACATTATTGTAAACTAGGCAATCCAAACTTTTTCAACTCTAAAATCGAATCTAATCTAATACTATTTTCTTTGTTTTGTCTAGGGGAAAGGACCCAGTAGTTGAGCGCGTTCCAATTATTGTGATAGAAATTGTTGATTTAATATCCCCATACTTGCTGATTTAATGTCCAACGTTTGTACAACATTGCACCAATAGTTCTATGATAATTACCAACAATTGAGTGATATATACCATTTGTTGTGAAAAGTAACCAATCATGTAATGCCACATCAGCTGCACAAGTATTGGGGCCCTTTTGCACACCTATTGGTCTCACTTTTTTTTTGGCCATTTTGGATACCTTGGCAAAAAGCATGTTGATGTGGCCTTGAATCCTTAGTTATAAGAAAGGGACTTGCCAAGTAAGCTGTTGTAAAAAATTTGGAGTGATTTAAAATTTCCACATAAGATTTTGAGAAGCGCGAAGTTAGGGTGCACAACAACTAGGTCCTCTCCCCTATGTGAGAGAAGAAAATACAAACATATAATGATTTTGGGCACCTCCCCATATCTAATAAATCTTATTGATTGATAGGTTAGAGTTGGAATATGCTAAATATTTAATTAAAATATAGTACACACATGGAGAAAAAGCCTTGCATGTAGCTGCTTAGATAAACTACATGCATATAATGGATTCACTCAATAGATTAAAAAGCATTATGAAGGGCATATTAGAGTCTATTTAATGATTTCAAACCAGAAGCAATTTTGATTCACACTGTCTTGGTTAAAGAATTTCAAGTATTTTTATAAAAGTTTTGGATTTGCGCTAGCCTTAGTGCAACCCAACAACCACTTCATTCACTTTGCAACTTCTCATGGTGCAGCTAATAAAGATGTCATCAAGCTCATTAAGACACGACTAAGGAAATTTAATGAGATATCTTGAAATGATGCTGGGAAGAGGAGTTGGGCAATGATGAGGACAAAGAGGAGACGAAAGGATGTGAGTGATATAAAATCTTGATTTCTTGATATATTTTGTGTTTTTCCTACAAAAATGAGTTGCATACTTTTTAAGAAAGAATCAAGATTTGATTGTTTGTGGACCACTACTAAAACTCTCCATTTTTTTCATAATTAGTGGGAGAAAAAAACATTCTACTTTTGCACTTTTTCCATACTTACATTCTATCATTTCATTCATGAATTTCTTTTTCCATGCTTAACTACACTTGCATTCTCATTTTGTGCATAACTTTCTATTGCTATACAATATATTTGTTCTTCATTTATCTATTGTTTTGTATTTAATATTCTGTGTTCTGTAATAAGTTCACAATTTGTCATATCATCTAATTACATCAAGAGGTGTAACACTACAGTGGCATTCATGAATTTCTTTTTCCATGCTTAACTACACTTGCATTCTCATTTTGTGCATAACTTTCTATTGCTATACAATATAATCTTCCTTCATCTATCGATTGTTTTGTATTTTACGATTTTTGTGTTTTGTACCAAGTTCACAACTTGCCATATCATGTAAATTTTACTACCAGAATAGATTGCACTATAGGAGGAAAAAATTAAAAGATCATTCTAGAGTTAAATTTGATCGCATATAAATTTTGGATGGAATTAATTTCTAATTAATCTGATGACTAACCATTTTTTAATGTGTACTCATTATTTAGCTAATGTTACTCAAAACATCAACTTGTTCTCATTGCTTAAAATATTTATTTAATTTATTCATGTTTATTGGTAACTAAATCAATCAAAATTAAATTATTTGGACTTAAGGAATACATTTTATTTAAATTTTGCAAGAATATTACATTTTAATTATTATTAGATTTTTCATTAGATAAGTTGGGGAAAGTGCCCAGGACCATTACAAAATAGCCATTGAGCCAAAGGAAGTGAAAACCACAAATAGTAAGATTAGGAAAATAAAAAGACTAATCGATTAAGAATAGAGAACTATAAATATTTAAAACATACGAGGCCAATTGGAGACCTATAGTGAAACTAAGGATTGTTTGACAATCTCAAGCCTTTTATGGCCTAGGTCATGCCTTGCTGATAAACTCTAATTTATCTTCAATTGACACTTCTTTAGGATAATACTTGAATCGATCTCAACGAACAAGTGAGGAGAGAAGTGGAGTGTATACATAAAATGCTTTTTCCTTTTCAGAGTAGAGTGATGAGAGCTATTGTGGAGTTAAAGACCATCTTCATGCAACTTACAATTTTTTTTTTCTTGTGCAACTCTTGTTGGAAAACATGAATCACAGTGGTCGTGTTCTTGATAGATTGCTTACAATAGGCGATTAAGTCCTAAATTTTCTTCAATAAACCCCCTTGGTTGTCTTTCAATTTTGGAACCTCTTCTTGTAGAATCTTCCTTTGATCTCTAGAGCCCACCTCTCATTTGATGTCTTGGAATTCATTATCGAAATTCTCCTCATTATTAAAATATTCCACCACTTTCTTTAATATACCCCAAATATCTTCATTAATAGACTCCTTCAACCACTCTTGAGATTTCTTGAAAACCAATGTTTCAAGAATTTAAATTTTCTATTTGGTAGAGTGTAACTAGGTCATTTTCCATTAGCAAGATTCTTGTGAAGGTTATAGGATTTTAAAATTTTCCCTATTTTGGCTTGGAGTCAAATACAGAGGAGGTGCTAAGGCTAGTTTGGCTAGAAAATAGGGACTACGTCCATGACACCATCTTGGGCTATCTCTTTAGGAGGGGAATGGGGGGGAATTTTTTTTAGGGGAAAGGACAAGGGGAGCCATTCAAATTAGAGGAGTTGTGGGAATAAAAAATAACAAGTTAAGAGATTCAAAATCATCCTTAGAACCTGAAACAAGGGAGTCCGTCAGGGATAACTTTAAGAAAGCACCCCCCGGGCAAAACTATAAAAAACTGATGAATCGTGTATTATTTTGGGAGGGGGGGATTTTCATATTGATGGTGATTTTTTTTTTCAAAATAGGTGGGTTCGAGTCCCACCGGGCGTGTAACCATTTTAAGTTTTCATCATCCCCATTCAGGGGATCATTGAGTTGAATTCACGTTTATCAGTGTGTTCATAAGATCTTTGGGTTCATTCACCTCATAATAGAATCCATCCAATTCATTTGTATCAGTATTCATTTGATCATTGGGTTTAACAAAAACTCATTCATTTATTACTGGGTTCAATTATTCATTAATGAATTCACCTCATGAAAATAAAATCTATTGTTTAGTGGCATGTGGAAATTTCATTAGTGTGTGAGCATTTTCATCTCTTCACAATTTTATTGATGTGATCTTTAAGTTCATCCCCTTAAAGTAACATGATCAAAGTTGTCTTTAAAAGATTAAGTTCATACACCAACAATAGAGAAGAAGCATATGTCTTATTATTGATGACCAAATGTTTATATTGTAGCATGTGGGGGTGAATTAGTATTCAACACATTTATTTTTTAAATGATTTGTAGGACTAACCTACTAGAGACACAAATCTTCACAATAGAACACCAATTCAATAATAGGTGCCAACATCTCCAATATGAGGCACCAACCTCTGAACAAAATATCAACTTTAGAATTGTTGCTTCAACAATTATGCATATATTCCTTCTTCCAAAATCTGTTTTAAATGATATTAGATTTATTCATCACATCTCACTTCATTCAACTCTCAACTTCTCCATAATATGTAATTCCTTTTTATATCTTCACATCTAAATGAAGAGATGCACCCCCTTTCAAAATATATAGCCTTTCAAATGGTCATGACTCTTCTTAACTTTCCTCCGCTGCCTTCCCTTTAACACTACTCCTTTTCATTTATATAATTGTTATATTATAAATAATTGTTGGAATTGAGAAACACAACACCACAGGAGCCTAAAGATCTTCTGCAAGCTAAAACAATCTGTTACAAGGAGAAGCAATGAAGCAAAGCAATCTGAAGAACAAAACACAGGAAAAATATGTTCAAAAGAGGAGAACTCAATATTCACCAAAAATGTGTAATGACATAATGATACAAAGAAAAGAAAAATAACCTCTAATAGGTCAAGAAACCCTAAAAGGGAAAACCTAGGCTTGCACATAATAATTAATATAAGAATTAATTATTATGCACCTAATGTTAGCTTAAGTGTAAAAAGATAATAGGGAGCTTAAATAATTAAAAAAATATTGTTTAATTAATCAAGTAAATACCCAATTACTCTAACACCCCCTCCTTAAGCTAGACTTAGGGAGAAGCTAAAACCTAGAACAACTACTAAAAGCAGGAAAGATGGGTCCCGTCAACAAGGCCTGATCAGGTACCCAAATACAATGAAATCTCTATGAAATGGAGACAAAAGAGAAAACCTAGTGGGAAAAAAATCCTCTCCAAAAAGAGATAAAAGAACATGCTGAAAGAAGAAGAAGGAAGGAAGGCCTCATAAAGACCTCCCAAGGACAACTTCCTTCACCCCAAGCATAGAGCGCAACTAAAGATAGCGCGGTGATGCAAAAGGTTTCGTGAAGATGTCTGCAACCTGCTCAACAGTGGGAATGTACTCTAGAATAAGAACACCATCCTTAATCAACTGGTGGATGAAATGTATGTGAAGCTCAATGTGCTTCATCCGCTGATGCTCTACCGGGTTGCGGGAAATATGAATAACACTCTGATTGTCACACCAAAGAATAGTGGGACTATCAGGAGGAAAGCCAAACTCAGTCATCAACTGTCAAAGCCATAAGATCTCTTGACTAGCGAGCACAACAATGTGGTACTCAACCTCTGTAGATTATAATGCATGAGTAGTCTGCTTCTTACAGGACCATGTGATAGGACGAGAGCCAAGACATAAAACAAAGCCAGAAGTAGATTTCCGATTAGTGACATCACCAGCCCAATCTGAGTCAGTGTAGCCAACAATGTGAGGGTCCCCTGATGTAAAGTGAATGCCATGAGAACTAGAGCCTTGAATGTACCACAAAATATGTTTGGCTGCTTGCCAATTACTCTCATGAGGATCATGGGAGAATTGAGAGACAAGGCCAACCGCAAAGGAAATATCAGGATGGGTGTGAGTTAGGTACAACAAACTGCCAACCAATTGCATGTAAAGTGTAGAATCTACTGAAGGAGTGGGGCAAGTGGTGATCAAAACAACCCCTGACTGAAATGGAGTGGGAGCAGGCTTGCAATCAAGCATGTTGAAGCGCCGAAGCATGTCAAGAGCATACGTCTGCTGGTAAATGTAGATCCCATCAGAAGACTGAATCACCTGAAGACCAATGAAATAGTGCAGAAGACTAAGATCTATCATCTCAAACTGATTTGTCAAGGCTTGCTGAATACGCTAAATCATAGAGGATGAGCTACCGGTGATGAGGAGATCATCAACATATAGCACAAGAATCAAGATCTCACCCTCAAGAAGCTGAATGTACACTGTGTGATCAGAATGACTGCGGGTGAACCCAATGGAGAGCAAGAAAGAATCCATCTACTCATACCAAGCACAAGGGGCCTGTTTGAGACCATACAATAAACGTCGAAGTCTGCAAACCAAAGAACTATCCTGCATAAACCCCTGAGGTTGCTCCATGTAGATTTCCTCCTATAGATCCCCATGCAAGAAGGAACTCTTCACATCCATCTGAAAAACAAGCCAACCCCGAGAAGCTGCAAGAGAGAGTACAAAGCAAATGGAGTTCATCTTGGTGACAGGGGCAAAGGTCTCGGAGTAATCAATATCCTCAACCTATGAGAAACCCTTTGCAACAAGACATGCTTTGTACTTATCAATGGAACCATCAACAACATACTTGGTGCAATACAACCAGTGGCACCAAACCATCTTTCTGCCCTTAGGAAGAGGACAAAGATCCCAAGTATGATTCCTCATCAAAGAAGAATACTCCTCCTCCATAGCACAATCCCACTCAGGATGACTGGTAGCCTTTGAAAACTTCTGAGGATCATCTGAAATAGCATGACTCAAAACACTAGAACCCACAGTATGAGAATGGGTCCGACGAGTATCTGAAGGATCACTGGCCAGAGGACTTGTCGCCTCAACAGTAAAGCGAGCCCACTTGGGCATCTGAGGTGGAGCAGGTGGAGGTGGGGATGGTGGATCATTAGCACCATCATTAGAATAATCCTCAAAAAGATCCTAAAGAGATGCAGTGGAAGGAGTAGGTAGAGGAGTAGACACTGGAATCAGGGTATCCACTGTGGGAAGGTGCTCATCAAACTGAACATCCCGTCGAAACAGGACCTCTCTGGAATCAGGATCAAACAACTGATACACCTTAACATCCTCACAATAGCCAACAAAAATGAATGGTCGGCTCTTCTGCTCCATGGCTTTCCTCTGAGCATTAGGAATAAAAGCCCATGCTTCACTGCCAAACACTCAAAAAAAAGAAACATCAGGCTTGTTATGAGACCAAGCCTCCTTAGGAGTCATATGTCGAAGAGACTTGTGAGGAATCCGATTATGAATATAGTTGGCACAATTGACTACGTCAGCCTAAAAAGACGAATCCATGGACCTGGACTGAATCATACAATTCACCATCTCCCGTAAAGTTCTGTTCTTGCGCTCAGTGACACCATTCTGCTGAGGGGTGTATGGAACAATAAACTGATGCTGCAAACCATGCTCAGTGCAAAAATATCTGAAAGCCTGATTCACATACTCCCCCCCATTATCCGTACATATCCACCGAATAGAACAACCTGACTACTTCTCAACAAATGTCTTGAAGATTCGAAATGAATCAAAGACATCAGACTTGTACTTAAGAAAGTACACCCATGTGCGTCTGGAGAAGTCATCAATAAAAGTGACCACATACTTGGCCCCAAAAAAAGGAGGAGTGGGAAATGACATGAGATCACTGTGAATCAACTCCAAGGGTGCCAAAGCACGAGGGGCTCTTCCCTTCAGAAAGGGATCTTTGTGATGCTTGCCAAGCACACAACCATGACAAACACCATCCGTGCAGGAAATCTGTGGGAGTCCAAGAACAAGTGCCTGTGTACTCATCTGCTGAAGATATCTGTCATTGACATGGCCCAAGCGCTCATGCCAAAGCTTACTGAATCTGCATGTGCTATAAGAGACGAACCAACACCCACAAAGGGCTCAAATCCATCAAATCTGTACAGACGAGAAGCAGTATCAACATTCCCAGTAGCAACAACTAAATCAGAATCATGGAGGTCCCGAATAACCACATCATGTGTTGAGAACTCAACTATCTTACCAGAGCCAGAGTGGCAAATCTGATAAATAGAAAGGAGGTACGTCGAGATGTCAGGAACAACCAAAACATCCTGCATAGTACCCCCATCCAATGAGACAGAACCTGAACCCAAGACTGAAAGCTGAACCAAGTCACCCACTGCAATCTATGAAGTACCACACAAGGCAAGAGAAGCAACCAACTGCTAAGTGTGAGTCATATGGTGAGAAGCACCAGAATCAAGTATCCATGTGGACCCATAGGTCGAAGCTCGAGCAGTGAGAGCATGACCTTTCCCTATGGAAGGAGAAGATGCCTGAGGTGAGGAGATGTGATGCTGCTGAATGGCTTCCTCTAAAGTCTCTAAACATTTCCAACACCTGGAAACAAGATGTCCTTCCTTGCCACAAAAAACTACAAGTATCTCCTGATTTCTTCTTAGTCTTGGAGGAAGACTCACCAGACTGTGAATATTTTCCATGCTTGGGAGGAAATGGTGGTTTAGATTCAGACTTAGGAGCATGCTTGGAGGGATTCTCACTACCTGCAGAAGGCTTCTTCGGCTTCGATTTTTGCTTTTATTTCTCCTTAGAGGACTGAGCAACCAATGTTTTGTTCTTGGTTCTTGAAAGCATATCCAACTGAGCAAGATGAGACTACTCATGAGACAAATGCTCACAAAATACATCAAAGGTAGGCATGGTGAAACGAGCACCCAAGCCATCGATGGTGGAGTAGAAAGCAGAGGCAAAAAACTGAAAATGACCCCAAAGCTTCGAAAGAATCAAATGAATGCACTCTGTGTCTGTCTTGATCTTGCCACATCCCTGAAGAATAGATCGGGTAGTCTTGAACTTGTTCAAAAAATCCTCAATAGTGGGAAAGGAATCAGGGGACAAAGAAACCAACTCTGCCTCAATCTGTAATGCTCGAATCTCATTAACCCTCCCAAAGAGAGAATAAAACTTCAACCACATAGCCTGAGGAGTGAGCAACTCATCAAGGTGAAACAGAAGACTTCCTGAGACATGCAAGGAGAGAAAACCCATGGCCTCATCCATCTTGTTCCTGTGCTGAAGAAGCTCATAATGACATTGCAATACAGGTTGAACCTCATCCAAACAAGACCACAAACCTCGCGCCCTGAGAAGCCTCATGATGTGGGGCTTCCAGGTGTGATAGTTGTGTGAAGTCAACAACTTAACTGAAGGATCTGCCATGAGAACAAAACTCTGTATCTGCACCTGCACCCGCTTGTTGGTTTTTTTTAGTATGTGATCTTTTAGAATAGACAGAAGATGCAGAAGGGTTTGTTTGTTTTGGAGAGTTTTGGTGTTCTAGATTTCTGATATAAATGACAGAAAGCAAGAAAAAACATCCCCCCATAATAGATAAACCCAAACCCTAGTACATATTGATGAGAAGGAAGTAGTGCAGAAGCAAAAAAACTTCAAACCGAGATCTCATGTACTTGATGAAAATTATAAGAAAAAAGATCATAAATTGGAATAGAGCATGTGGAGAGCTTTCCAACTCCTATTCATTTTGCAAAAAACGGAGTCCGTTTGCCCATCCTACAGCCCTGGAAGTGCAAAAAAGAAGCTCGACTTTGACTGGAAAAAAGTACAGTCAAACAGTAGATTCGAGAAAATAATCCAACTCCATAACGTCCAGCTTGGAACCATCTTTCTGACGCCTATTCGTTTTCCAAAAACCAACTCCAGATGCTCAAGATAGGGCCAAAAAATGAACCCCCCCTCAAAAAGGCTAGAGGGTGGTGGTTCGGTGGAGGAGCCAGGCTTCGGTGGCGCTCCGGCGACGGGTGGCGGGAGGAGCATGGGTGGTGCTGCAGCTAGCAGAGCAGAGCAGGCGGGCTGGGCGGTCCTGCTATTGGCAGACCGGAGTTGGTGCCTGTGCGGTGAGCGGTGCACTAGCGAGGAGCGATGCAGGGGTGGGTAGCGGGAGGAGCGGTGAGGGCCGGAGGGGCCGGTGGCGGCCGCAGGGGGTTGCCGGCGGCAGGGGCTAGAGGGGCCGGCAGGGGCCCGGACTGACATGTTCGGTCATCGTATGGCGGCCGGACTGTTAACGTTGTACCCTACGCAAACCCCACAAACAATTTTTTTTTTTTTAATAACCCCTTTTTTTGCTTTGCCTTTTGGGATTTTTGATTTTTTTTGTTGACTTTAAAAAAAAAAATCAAAATCCAGTCTGCATGCCTTAAAAAGGCAAAATATTATTTTTCTGAAAAATGTTTTTTCTCGATTTGCATGTCAAAGTCGTACGAACTGGTTTTGGAGAAAAAATTCACCCAGATGCTCAGGAGTCAAAAATAGACAAATTTTATATGACTATAGGGGTTTTTGGGCCTTCTGAGCATGATGGTGAGGTCTGTTTAGGCCCAACGTGCTAAAAAAAGGCCTATCCCTAAGCATACAAAAAAAATGCCTGAAACCCCAGATCTGCTTCCAATGCAAAAATTCTCAAAAACAGGAACAGATAGCTGCAGATCTGAGCTTTGATACCATGTTGGAGTTGAGAAACACAACACCATAGGAGCCTAAAGATCTTCTGCAAGCTAAAACAATCTGTTAAAAGGAGAAGCAATGAAGCAAAGCAATTTGAAGAACAAAACACAAGAAAAATATGCTCAAAAGAGGAGAGCTCAATATTCACCAAAAATGTGTAATGACATAATGATACAAAGAAAAGAAAAATAACCTCTAATAGCTCAAGAAACCCTAAAAGGGAAAACGTAGGCTTGCACATAATAATTAATAAAATAATTAATTATTATGCACCTAATGTTAGCTTAAATGTAAAAAGATAATAGGGAACTTAAAGAATTAAACAAATATTGGTTAATTAATCAAGTAAATACCCAATTACTCTAACAATAATAATAATGATTACTGCTTAAATGAATCACTCCTTTGTCTTATATGGTCACAACATTCTTACCAATAAATCATTTTTTAAAAATTTATTCAATCATTCCATTATGAATTAAGTTGTTCACTATCTCACACATGGTTTAGGTGATTAACGTGATTAAACAAATATACTTTGGCAAAGGTGTTCACCCAAGAATGAATAAAATATTTATTTTATTTTTGTCTTTCACAACCACCAAAAGAATTTAGTCAACATTACTTGACAAAGTAGTTCCATTTTGGGGTGTCATTTAGGTGGGATCAATTAGTATTGAATTAATCAATTACTATATTATATTGTTACTTGTAAACTCAAGAAGGTTGACACACTTGATTGACGATTAGTGGCCTTTGGACATCTATTTGACATCAATGACAATAATCCTATAACAATAAGATTAATATGATGGAAATATCATTCATATATATCTTTGACAGATGTTATTGCGAATTGATCTTCCCTTTGACATCAATGAAAATATTTATAACAACTATTTGGATTTCAACTAAAAAAATCATATACATTAGGAATAAAATTTTCAAAAAAATAGAAAATCAAAATGTCTTTAATGAAGCCTGAGAGATATTGGATAACATATCCCTCTTATGATACAAATTTCCTATTATGAAGGAAATAAAATTGGTGATTATCTCTCAAATCAAGATGTTAATCCTAATGAAATAGCAATAACATCAATAGTTAGTCATGTCTATGAAAGTACCTGAAAAGGATGAGAAGGTCATTTAAATAACTAATGCAATCAATCATTATCATGTGAAATAAAGATGAGATAGTTATATTGGATTATTCAATATAATGTAGATGTTAGGATAAGGTGACATTAACCATGCAATCCTAAGCCATTCACATGTCTCCATGTTCTTTGGAAAAGTTTGTTAGGACATGTGAGAAGAATATTTAATATTTGTACTTTATGGTTAATTGTAATTACATTTCCAAGAGGTGAATATGAAGAGATGATAAATGTCAATTAAAATGAACAAATACACATCTTCCAACATCCCTATTGAGACATGAAGAGTTACAAAGCAATTGGAATGTCTAAAGTCTAAGTGACTTCAAATTTAAAAAGTTTGAACACTTAATAGTAATTGCAATTAGATTTATCTATTTGTTTACTTGAAAAGAGTTAAATTTTTAAAAAATAAATATATATATATATTATTTTAATAAAATAAAATAGTCACAACCCTAAATTCCAAATTCTAAACACACAACGGTCTGAAACATTAAAAAAAGTAAAACCATATTGCTATGAATGAAAGCTAAGACAGGAAGAAGAAAAGGAGGATTCCAGTTATCCTATCATATGCAATAACATTACAAACTTTTTACCAAAAATACTCTAACATAGTTTACAGACCTCATATTATGGTGTTTGGAACAGTTTACTGGGTTTGCAATAAATATATTGTTCCACAGACCTGTCTGTCAACATTACACTGCAACAGAATGATCTCCCATTTCACGTCAATATTGTTTTATAAAATTAAGGTGGTGCTCAAGTCGGTATGATACAAGTGTTATGCCTATACTGCTACAGTAAGAGCACAGACTAATGGAAATGGTCTGCACCTGTATTTCTACAGAGAATTCTAATGGTCATAAGAATTGAATGTGTGAGAAGTCCATCAAGGGTATTTAGTTTAGCTTCGTTCAATGTGTGAGACCTCAACTGGTTTTAGTTGGCTCTCAAAATACTCAAGAATATTGCTATCCTCAAAAAACTGCAGGTATATAGCCTTTCTGGGATCGTATACCACTCTTCTTTAAGTTGAAAATTGACGCGCCCGTGGCCTAATGGATAAGGCGTCTGACTTCTAATCAGGCGATTGTGGGTTCGAGTCCCACCGGGCGTGTGCACTTTATTCCTTCAGAGGAAGTAACTATTTCCATTTTTTTAACATTGTTTTTCATTTTTTCATTTATGGACCTTTGGTTTCAACTGTATCTTTGGTTTCAACTGTCCAGCAATGAACGAACTTGATGGTATGTACAAATTTTATCAGTGTAATTATTTCTATTTTTTTACATTGTTTTTCTTATTTTCATTCATGGATCTTTGATTTCAATTGTCCACCAATTTGATGACATGTGGGATTTCAAAGCTATCTCTAAAAGATTGAGGTGATAAATAAACAAGATATTTCTATCTTTTTCACATTTTTATTCATATGATCTTTTAAATTCATCCTCTCAAGATAATATGGTCAAAGCAGTCTTTAAAAAAGATTAAGGTCATAAATAAGCAGTAAAGGAGAAGCATAAGTCTTACTATTGACTTTCAATTCATATAGGAAAAAACATCCCACAAATTAGATAATCAATAATGTCTTTAATGAATTTTGAGAAATATTGGATATCATAGCTCCCTTATTATAAAACTTTGCTAATAATCTTAATGAAATAACCATTAGCAATAACACCAATAGTTACCTATGTCTATGCAAGTTTTTAAAAATGATGAGAAGACAATTTAAGAAATTAATGCATTCAATCATTATCATGTGAAGTAAAAATGACACAAGATGACACAGTAATATTAAGGGAAAATAATGCAAAGGAGAAAAATAATTTTCATGTGAAGTAAAGATGGCACAAATATTTGATTATTCAATATTATGGTAAAATCATGCAAAGGAGTAGTGATAAGGTAGTTCACATAATTATTCATCATGCTCTCATCTAGCAAGGTACCTCTATCTACATCACATACATTCAAGATAATCCCTATATCAACATCAAAAGGAGTTATTTCATCTATCTCTAAACATAGAAAATTTTAGTAGTCCATGCCTCTTTTCTATAAAGCATATGGAGCCAATCATTTGAGCGGAGGAAATCTTTGGTAGACAAATTTCTTAGGCAAAAAAAAAAAGGAAAGTATGTTGTAGGGTTTTTTCTATTATGGTGGTGATATTTTGGAAGCAATCTAGGAAGTTTTAGGAGTAGAGTTTATCGAAGGAATAGTGAGGAATAGAGTCATCACAGGGTGATAAGGATCTCATGAAGGCCTTAAAAAATAATGCATTTTAAATGAGTTCAAAGTTGGTCTATATGAGGTTATCAACAAAGTGATCCCCTTCAATCTTGTTTCTCTCTCTAAGTTACTTTTAGAATGGGTGTTTGTAGTGCTTGTGGTACATTCTGAAAGTAACTCAATACAAACACCCATTCTTGAAGGTGTGAATGAAGAAGTAGTGGAGATGGACAAGGTTTGTGCATTAAGTAATATTTTTTGTTGAATACTATTGCATGCCTTTCCCTTTCATTGAGTGATTTGAGAGATTTTATTTGTACTTTTATTATGCATATTAATGTGTCTATTGATTAGTAATCTTTCATATGATACAATATATATTAGAAGTATTTTTTAGATAAACTAAGCCTTCTTTTATTATAATGCAAACAAAACAAAGTGAATAGAAAGATTCCATTCAACATCCTTATACATATGATAAATTTGAATCAAGGCCCTTAGATAGACAAGTAGTTAATGATATATTAATGAATGCAATAAGTTAAGAGAAACTAAATTTCTTCTCAGTTTCCATTAGCCTTCAAGACGAATAATGGTGCAAATGATAAACAAGCCAAGTCCAGGTGTCAATCTGATGGGAGATATAGGTACAATAGTGTTACTTTAGAATCATTCTCCAAGTGGGAGATTATTGGTATGTTACAATTGATCACACTATCAGGATTAAATTTTGGTGACCTCGGCAGCTTTGTTCCCCCACCTCCCTCAAAAAAAAATAAAAATTAATGGGGGAGTGCAAGGGGTTCCCATTATTTAATAAAGGCGTTGATTGTTATTTTGGTATGTGAACTAATCATTATAAATTGGCAAAAAGGTCTTCATAAATAAGTGGGTATGGAATGTGAAATAAGAAGATATTTGAGGTACTATGAGTGCTTTCATATAGCACATAACAACAATTTACACTATAAAAGATTGTAATTCATCTTTGTTGTAAATAATAAAAGGAAATTGGATAATTATTTCTTTGTTGATGTAGCCCATATTGGGTGAAGCTCATTAAATTAGTATGTTGTGAATTGTTTTTAATTAAGGGCCAAACAAGTTTTGAGGGACCCCAAACCCCTTACAATAGGTTTTGAAGGAACCTAAAACCCTTTGGAATTAGTCAGAATCCAGAACCTAAACACAAAGTGCTGCTAAAGATACACCAAATATTATCAACAACCAACTAACAACCAAACATCAACAACTAGGCATCAAAGAGATGGTTGATACACCCACAAGGTCTTTAAAGTCATCAAATAGGAGATTAAAAAAGGGTTTTGCAAGGCTCCCATAACTTGAAACATGGGTTTTGGCAAGGCAACCATAAATTTTATCTTCACTAACAAGAGGATATTACATAAAAAATATACTAGAATAGTGGGTTTTGAAAAGGCTCCCATAAACTTCAGCATGTTTTAAGGGGACTCGAAACCTCAAGCATAAGGTTTTGGTAGTAATGGTTGGACATTTTTGTTGCTAGGATATGTTGTTGTTATTGATGTCAACACATTCCTGTGTTTTGGTGTTGCACAAAGAATTATTTTGGTGATCCGGTGATTGCAGTGAATTGATCTGGTTGGTTTATCTATTTGGGATGCTGAATCAACTAGAGATACATCATTCTTTGATTTCATGATGCTTTGTGATGATTTGGTCAAGTTATGGATTCTGGTATGGAGACTGGTTTTGTGTGTTTAGTGTTGTAGTGTTTGATCCATTGTGCTCCGGTATGATCATATCTTGTGTTGTACATTTGGGAGAGTGTTTGGGATGTTCATGTGTATCTTTATTTCAAGTGGTTCATGATTTTGTGCTCTAGAAGCTATCTTTCTTATCCGAGTTGCTGCTGTTGAGTGTTCTTGAATGTTAGCGTGTTGATCAATGGAGATTTGCATAAGTGGTGTTGGTGTAGCTATTGCGGATGGTTCTAAAATGCTTGTTGGTGTTTCCTAATCATTTTCTATTTGTTTTGGTGGTCTGCATTGATTATTGTGCGATTTCTTGATGATCTTCTTGGACCAATGATATTCTTTGTGTTATGCAATATTTTGGTGGTGTAACATGTTGCGATTGATCTTGGCGAGATTTCTGATGGTGGTGCATGTTTGAGGAGTTGATTTAGGTCCATGCTATGTTGTATATGAAATTTTATTGGTTAAGTGGTTGATTTATGTATTGTGTGATGTAATTTTGTATCTAGGTTCTATGGGTTTAGTCGACCTTGTAGTCAAGGTTGATGATTTGTATAAATGGGTGTAATTTTCATGTAATTTGGTGTCGTAGGTGTTGAGTCTGCATTATCAGAGAGTGGTATATGTGCGAATAAGTGAATTCATCTTTCAGTGTGGTGTGACATTTGAGCTTAATCGAAACTGTCATCAGGCATTAGCAGATGCTATTTTTGTAGTTCATTCTTTCTGGATTGTAGTCCAAATCTTATTGTAAGGTAGTGAACCTTCCTTGAGGGTTGGGGCCTTCTGGGTCATTGTAATTTGAGCAATGACCTCTAGGCAATGTGCCAAAATGCATGTGCATTCCCCATTGTAATATTTACACATACTACTACAGAGTATCATCTCATTTTTGGTAGGTTCCCACCGTGGTCTTTCCCTTAATCGGGTTTTCCATGTCAAAATTATTGGTGTTATGTATGTTGTTGTTATTGCTGTTATCTTTCTTTTTGCTGTAGTTGATTAGATCTGAGATTGTGCTTAATTCATCTAATCCAGTGAAAATTGATTCACCCCCCTCTTAGTTTTCCTTGTTGTTGCCATTAGGAAGCCCAAACAAACAACAATCCCCTTGTAGTAGCACAAAACTTCTCCCACACATACAAACTCCACCTCAATAGGAGAAAGACCCACCTCAATAAGATAGGTAGGAAAGGAACAAAACTAAAGAAGAACCATACCCTCAACCCAACCAACAAAAAAGGTATCCACCTCCATAGAAGACCACTCCACCTCAAAAGAAAACACATGAGGAAAAGATAGGGAAATCACAGAGACAAACCTCATCAAAAAATCCATAATAGTAGAACAAAGGGCACTCTTAACATCAACCAAATCACACTTCTCTTCTACAACCATATAAGAGCCCCTTAACTAAAAACACCACAAATACAAAGAAGCTACCCTTAAATGCTTAGGGTCAACATGTAGAAGCTTGAAACCAAACCCAAAATCTCTCCAAATAGAGTATCTACAACATTTATCCACAAAAATGGGAGAGAACAACCCAAGCTTGTGACTCCAAAGGCAACAAAAGAAGGAAACAAAGATCCTTCCAAAAACAAAATTGGGTCTTTGAGAATAAACATTACTGGCATGAAGACTCACTGAAAAAATTCACCAATACCAATAGTCTAGAAAAACCAACTCCCTCAAATAGAATCAGAGGAGCCACCCATAAAATGGGCCAACCCACTAGAAGTAATCACCCCAACGACAGAAGAACCACTAGGTAAGAAAACTAGAGGGAAAAAATGATAACTCAATGATGAATAGTGAGTACCAAACCGATACTAAGAGGGGGGGGTGAATCAGTATAGGCACAAAAACTTTTCCTGAACCGGTTTGATTGCAGACTGTAAACTACTGGCAATCCCTAACACCAGTCCAAACCAGATTACTACCGGTTAAACATAGTGCAACTATGAAAGATATGAACCAGTCAATCTTCTTAGCTTTCCATACAACCTACTCCCTCATTTCCACTTTGCCCTTATGCATAAATAGACAATCTATCATCAGAAATATAATAACTTGCTAGATCAACATGATTCACTGCTTGACAAAAAACAACAAAGCATCACATGAAAAAGACATCACATATGACACACATATTTTTCACGTGGAAACCCAAGTGGGAAAAACCACGGTGGGGATGAATACCCACAAGGTGTTTTGAACTCTTTAGAAGTCCACTCTGTTAGGAGCCTAGTCCTGTTAAAGACTGTTACATCAGGTTCTGTTAGGAACCGATCCTGTTAGGGATCACCCGGTTAAGGGATGGCTAGAATACCCGGTTAAGGGTTAAACCCTATTAGAGGTTACCTTGTTAGAGGATTTTATGAACTCAATGGCTTTGAGTCACCTTGTTAAAGGATTTACAGCAAGCTGGTTAAAGCTACCCTGTTAAGGGATTTTCCAACTGTTGAAATGGTTAGAGAACAACAGGTATCACAATGATCTGGTAATAACACTCAATGCCAATGCAGATCCGCTTTAGTTCCTTCCTTCTGCACACACACTATGCAGGTATCAGTCCTCTCAACTGGTCTGGCAAGAATCATGTATCTTTGCACATAGATACACACAACATTTGCCAACAACCTCAGCATGAAACACCACATCGACCTTATAGGAAACAAATAGGTCGGTAGCATAAACCCTAAACCCTAAACACTTAGGTTGAGAAATTTAGTCGGTTCAATCTTGACCATTGAACACTTTGCATTTGAATACAACGGTCTTGAACAAATCTCAAGACATTCTCCATCGTTCGTTCTTCGCCGCTTCTTGGAGTTGATAACCCATCATGCGTTCTCCACAGTTTGTAGAGACTTCACACATTCCCAAGGTAGATAGGATCAATCTCCTTCATGCAAGATCCTTCACATGCACGAGGCTGATGTGGAAACATGATCTGATCTTCGTTACAATGCTAACTCATCACACAATGCCATCGGTTGAGACACACAGGCTCGGAACACTTCAACTGGAAACCCTGAAGCTGAGACTACCAACCAGTAGTCATGCCATATGAACCCTTGATACAAAACATTCCATATACCGGTTCTTGTTCTGACATACTAGTTCTAGTTCACAACATCATACCAGTTCACTTTGTTAGTTGCTTAACTTCAATAATCCTGTTCACTCTTCATCATGTTACCGGTTCACTCTTCAGCATATTACCGGTTCTCTTTTAGCATATTGACATCAATGACAACACAATATCATCATGTCAACATATTCTGCACATATGCCAACAAACAAGACATCAACCTCTTCCAACACACTACCTTCATCCACATTGGCAAAGAGAACCACCAAACCAGGGGAACTCACAATGCCACATGAAGCCAAGCCCTCAAAGCCAGAAAAACAAAAAAATCCACTCAGCGAACAAACCAGCCACACATATTTCCTTTGAGCTTTTCTCTTCAGACATTAATTTTCCATGTTTTTGCACATGCATAGATACTTATTAAACCAATTGTTCCCTAGTCATTTTCATTACAAAATAGTTTGATTGTTGATTTAATAAAAATTAGAAGGAGATACATCAGTGAACCCAAATAAATAGACACCAATGATCATGCGATATATGAAAATAATAGTTAACTTGAAGAATATAATGGAAAAAGGGATTAAAATATATAACAATAGGTAGGAGTACTTGAAAAACCTTAGATAGGGGGAGTGTGATGAGTTGAAGTTTAAATAGCTTCATCAATCTCTAAACTAAGTACTATATTCCTACATAAAAATCCCTATAGCATGCTAAATTAACAGATTGTGTTAAAATTATTATGAACCATAATGTGAGCATTCTCATGTTATGACTATCATTAAAAAAGAATAAATATTCATTAGTCTATTTTAAAGGGAAATTTATAAAAAAAATCTTCAAGGGTGCTTCCCTTGAACCCTCACCATGGGGTCTTGACAAGTTATCTCCACCCCTCTAGACCCCTTGGTGAAAAAATGGGGGCACAAGACTCATGCCCCTTGTGCCTCCTTCCGCCTCCCCTAGTTAAGAATTAATATCCAAACATAGCTAAAACAAAAACCTCTAGATCAAGAAGATAATTAGGCTCTATCACCACCACTATCTCCATATATATCTCTCTCTCTATCTTTATCTCTCCCCCTACCTCTCTATATCTCTATCCATTTCTCCCCCTCTCCTCTATTTTCATCTCTACACCTATCTTCTATTGTTTATATCTATATCTAGATACCTCTCCCTCTCTATCCACCCCACTCTCACCTTCTCCCTCTCTCTCTCTCTTTCTCTCTCTCTCTCTCTCTCTCTCTCTCTCTCTCTCTCACACACACACACACACACACACACACACACACACACACACCCACTCTCTCATTTCCTTATTTCCATCTCTCTCTACCTCTCTATATATCATTTCTTACATTAATATTGATCTTTCTCTCTCTCCATCTCTTCATCTCTTTCTTTGTCTCTCTCTCTCTCTCTTTCTATCTATATTTCTCCCTCTCCCTCTCCATCTCTCCTTTTCTTTGGCTCTCTATCTTAATGTCTTTATATCTATCAGTAGACATTTCTCTCCTTTTCTGCCCCCCCCCCCCCCTCTTATACAAAAAAAAGAGATGAAGAGAGAGATGACAATAGAAAAGAATATTTTTTAAGATATATAGAGAGATAGAAAGAGATAGGGAGAGATAAAAATATCGAGAGATGAAGGTAAAGAAAATATGGAGGCATTGTATAGAAATATTTCTTGTTTTAGAAAATATACCATATACAAAAATGAATTATTATGAGAAATTGAAAAAAAATAACAAATTACATTTCAAATAGTCTTCGTTTGTCTTATTATGCCGAAGATGTTTACCACTCACATATTGAAGGTCATACATTTGTGCTCACAAAATTTTAAAAAAAAACAATTGTTGCATAGTTTGCAATGATGGGTAATGCATGAAAAATTAAAAAAGAAAAAATATACAATATAATTTTATTAATGTCAAACCAAATAATGAAGATAAAATTTCATTTTTTTTTGGACATTTTAAATATTATTTTAGATTTTAAAAGAAAGATGAAATATAGATAATAGGATTTAATCAAATATTACAATAAAATTTTATTTATGATAAAGAATAAGATAAATTTAAGATTTTATTTAGATTACAGTTACTTTTAGATTTAGAGAATAAGATAAGATTTTAAAAATTAAAAAATAAATAAATATAAGAATCTTATTAAATTTCAAATCAAATAATAAAGATAAATTTTCATTTCTTTTTTGAAAATTTTAAACATTATATTAGATTTTTAAAAAAATATAGAATTTAGATAATATGACAATACAATTTTATTTAAGGTAAAAATATTGAATATTAATTAAAATAAATTAGAGGATATGCTACATTTTCTAAGATTCTATTATAAGATTAGTGAATAAGATAAAGTTTTTAATATACTTAGAATCTAATTAGGGTTAGGATTATAGTTAAATTAAGATTAAAATTTAAGTTCAACAAAGATTAATGATAGGGTTAGAGTAAGTGTTAGTGTTCAAAGTGATTCAATTGAGATTATATATAGAATTTATCTAACACAAACGTATGTAAATTAGATTATAAAATACACAAATTATAAAATCAATCTTTATTTTTTATAATATTTTTGTGATATTAAAATTTTAATTTTTTAAAATAACTTTATACATAAAAATAAAATCAATTAAAAAAAATAAAAGTCTTTAATGTGAATTATCTAAGTATAAAATTGCTAATATTAGATATCCCTCTCTATTCCAGTCTATCTTCTCTTATTGATATGTAGACTGCAATTGCATGAAGCACGTCAATGAATTTCTTTCAAAATCTTTAATGTAATTTTTTCTAAATATAAGAATGCTAATCTACCTCTATTCCAGTCTACCTTCTCTTGTTGGTCTGTAGACTGCAATTGCATGAGGCACTTCAATAAACTTCTTCTAAATATAAGAATGCTAGTAATAGGTATCCACCTCTATTCCAGTTTATCTTCTCTTGTCGGTCTATAGACTGCAATTGCGTGAGGTACATCAATGAATTTAGTCTCTTTTTTTATCTGTTTTGGTAGTTTAGAGTTTTGATGGCAAAGGCAAAGATGAAAGCAAAAAGAATGCCCCATCCCACAATAACGCCTGTCGTAGCTCCCAGGAAGCTATGTCTAAATCCAAAATAATTCCTCAAGAACTCCTCCACCGTTTCTGTCGTGCCGTCTGTTCTTGACATTTGATCCGATATGTCTCCATATTGTGATACGATCAATCCATACAGTGTCCATGCAACAGGGGATGCCCAGTAGTACCATCTCCACCACACTGGGATTTTCTGCAATACCACCAACAAAGAACACAGTTGAGAAATTCAATCATCTTGAAGGAAAGAATGAATGTACTTTGAATCGATGCTTACCTTGCGAGGAATTGCAAAGCCACAGAAAAGCATCCAGATTGAATAGAAAGCGCTGGACACAATTGCAGCTATGCTTGCATTAGGAGTAAGAGAGACAGCCATCATCCCGTAGAATGTGTAGTATAAGAATGTGAAGAGCATGAAAAAGAGAAACCAGAAGAATTTTGCTGCCTTCCATTTAAAGTCCATCATTGCGTACACCAACACTCCATACATTACCGCTTGAAGAAATACATAGGGTATCTCGATGAGCACCTGGAGCACCCAACATCTCATAAGTTATTCATGAATTATCTAGTCCCCAATAATATAATACAGTCAAGAAGTGATTCATATATTAGTTTGTTAAGTGGGGCGACATGCCTGAGCAAAGGCATAGGGCAGGGATGAATACATCCCTGCAGCTTTTTCTCTGTAGAAGACTGTTCTTTCCACATCTATAACAGGCCGAACTGTTGATGCATTTTTCATGCCAATAAATAATACAGCCGCAAACATGGATCCCATTGCATTCATCAGATCTTGCTGCTTTCCTCCGCATTTTGTAATAGGAGTGTTAAATTTCACAGGACATGAAACTTGATGTTTAATGTAGAATATACCTAGAAAGCACCATTTCCTGCTTACGTTTTCCCACCAATTCTCCAGAAAATTGTGCCAAACATCAGAGCAATGACCAGTGTGAAAAAGAAACGAATTGCATTGTACTCTGGGTTTCTCCAATATGACAAGTTCTGCTTCCACAAGCAAGCCCATGTCTGCGTCACAAAAGGTTGCGAGAATTGTGATTCAAAGTAAATATCCTCTGACCCTGGAGCTGGTATGCCAAGTTCCTTCACCAATGCTTGATTTCGCCTGCACCATATCAGCAATCTCTCATAAATCTCTTTCATTTCCTTAGCAAAAATCAGAGGTTTTCTAGTTGGCAGGGGATTAATCTCAGTAAGGTCAGTAAGGCCTCATGTAATAATTCAATCAGAACTTACTGGTAAAGAGATGAATTCTTCTAGATGTCTGCAAAATCAACCCCAAGACGCAGTTCAACTCCAGCGGAGCTTGATTCTAACATCCATGTCGCCGGATTGTAACCTTCTGTGGTTTTGGGAATGCCTTCGATCGCCTCGAAATAGTCTATTAGATCTTTTGAATTGTGACCCAGAGGTCCTACATATACCATCTGCCCTCCAGTCTTCATTAGTGCCAACTGCCATTTCATTCACATTCTCAGCACCTACAGATGTACCAGCTCCTACAAATTTACAATACTAGTCTGTGAATTGAAATTACAAATAAATACTTCATCAAAGGCTTCAAATATGTCAATACTAGGTTGATGAATGGTGCACACAACAGTTCGTCCTGTATCCACTGTATTGCGAACTGTTCGCATAACAATTGCAGCAGCTCTTGCATCAAGTCCCGATGTTGGCTCATCCATGAAAATAATCGACGGGTTTGCGACCAGTTCCACTGCAATTGTTAGCCTCTTTCTTTGTTCCGTGGACAGCCCATTAGCTCCAGGGAGACCAACCAGAGCTCCTTTCAAGTTGGTTACTTCTACAAGCTCCATTACTTCATCCACAAACATCTGTTTCAAAAGCGATTGGCAATTTTTGTTTTTACCCAAACCCTTGAACTAAAATAACAGACGAATAAAATATGCAATTGCATAATTTCAAAAGTGATTGGCAATTGTTCATGAATAAAATATGCACCTCTCTTGTTTGTCGATCTACTTCCTTGGGGAGACGGAGCCAAGCAGAGTATACTAGGGATTCATAGACAGTGACATAGGGAGAATGAATATCAGTTTGTTCGCAGTAGCCAGAAATGCGAGCAAATGTTTCTTATGAATAGAAATTCATTTGAAAAATCTTCATTTCCTGTATAGAAATTGATTATGAATAGAAATTCATATGAAAAATCTAAAGGAATTTACATTTAAATGGAAAAGAAAGCAACTTACAGCGGGCATGTCAACAGAGTAGTTGATGTTGTCAAAGGCCATGGCCAGAGGTTGGAAAGGCAGAACCATTCCTTTCTTGCCGTCTGCACTGTGGTCAGAATTGTTTGGAACGTTGCTATTTCTCTGTCCTCCTGAAATTCTACCTGCATACATTTTTACAATTGTTAACATGTTCAACTGAATTTTTAGTAAGTTTGAGCAGCTACCGGGTGGATGGTAATGCTTCCTAGTATGTCATGTATTTGCGGCCAGTTACCTTGAGTACGGGTTGTAAATTCTTTCTTTTGTTTCAGGTCCTCTTCAGAAATCAGAGCCTGAGGCTTTCCAAGTGCTGATGTAATAGACAGAAAATTATTTACAGGAAAAGGATTTACGATGCCAGTGAAAAAACAAATACAGATCGAGTTGGAGGTACTCACGATCAAGATACTACTGTGTATAAAACGTTAAAGAGAATATTGTACCCACAGAGCGCTCCAATGGATAGCCAATATCACCAATAATCTGAAAACAGTCCACGAGAGTGCATAAATTGCACACCAATGTTATCCTGTAAACACAGAGATGAATTTGGTGAGGGAAATTTGTCTTTGATTAGTAGAAGCAGGTCATGGAAATGTTGGAATTAGTCACATTCGAGTTAAATATGGGCTGGCCTTATATGGTTCAGTTATTCAATAGTAGAGTGTTCTACTAATAAATAGAAGATCTTAGGTTCATCATAATATTAGAGAGAAAAATATTTTATAGAGTTGTTAAAAAACAAACCACATCCATTTTAAAGATGGGTTGGTTTTATGAGGACCAGTAGCTCAATGATAGAATGCTTTAGCTTTAACAACGGATATCCTAACTGATCCATAAAAAACCAAAAGAAAATAAAAATTACAAACCTTTTGCCATCTGCTTGCCAAGAATTCATTTACTGCAATACCATTTCGAGCGTACATGAGAGGAGAAATCCAGTAACCCCATATCCACCAGCTTTTAATATCATCTGTCACAGTTACTAAACCCTGGTCAACAGCTCTTATTTATAACTGAAGTTCTATAGTGTCACCTACTATATAAGGACAACTAACTTAATTTCTAATTAAATTTAACATTTGAATATGTTCACAATAATAACTAGATAGGAAATAACTTCATTCGTACTAACATACATACACACATAAACATATATATGAGTCTATGTGTGATATAATCTAAAATAAATTATATAAAGATGTTATTGGATATAATAACATATATATGATACTAACATATTAAAAAAAATTATACATAAATATATGCAAAAGAAAAAGATAAATACAAAAACTTTGCTACATATGTAATATAAATAAATATTTTGTCTTATTATAATTCAATTTAAGATGTATCTATTTGTTTACTTGGAGAAATATTACAATTTTTTTATTGACAAGTGTATATTATTACACTACAAGATGTCTACACTCATAGAATGGATCTTAAAGTGTTGTGTAAATAAAAACCTCGTGAAATTTAAATTGACACCCATTACAATTGTGAAAGAACTTAAAAGGTCAACTATTGACTTCATTAGATGTTGGTGGAAGAGTGTTCTTTGCTATAAAAGGTGTGGTGTAAAGACCCATGTTAAGAAAAACCTCATGAAATTTAAATTGACACCCATCTAAAGTTGTAAAATAAGTTAGAAGATTAGCTATCATATTCATTGGATGCCAATGGAAGAGTGGTCTTTGGTGTAAAAGAAGGTGAGGTGTTTTCTCTTCTTTGATAGAATATTTTTTGACAACAAGGAGGAATATGTGGATCCAAATCTTGTCATTCTTTCTAAGCCATGAAAGAATAGTCTTTAGAAACCCCACATAAACTACAATAGATTCACCTAAAAAACTTAAAATTCATTCAACAGTTCCTGATACTTAATCCTCTACTCTCAAGGCTATAATTCCCAAGGAAATAACGTATTACATTTGGCTACTCAGAGGGGTTTATCTAGAGTTGTGGAGGTTCTACTCCAACTACAAAAAAGTGGTGTAGATATCTACAACAAGTGTAATGAGATGACTTTGTTCAAATCTTGTTAAAGTGGTGATTTAGCCACAACAAAAGAATTGTTGAAATCACATCCACAAAGTTTGTACCAAACAATAATGCATAAGAAAACCTATTTATATGTTGCAATAGTAAAATAAAATCTGGGTCACTTATTGGAGTTTTATTTTTCTCTTTATCCATTTATTTCTTACAATCTATGTTTCTCTTTGTAGATCTAGAATATTTAAAGCAAATATCATTCTATGATCAAACTTGTAACCTCCTTATTTAGGCACAAATTTGATTGTACCTTCACTTGTTTTGGAGTTTTAAGATACGTTTTCTTACTCTTTAATCCTTAAATTTTTTGTTTATATGTTCTTGCCAACTTAGAGAACTTTTATGTTCTTATTCTAACTAAGCATTGTATATCTTACATTATTGTAAACTAGGTAATCCAAACTTTTTCAACTCTAAAATTGAATGTAATCTAATACTATTTTCTTTGTTTTGTCTAGGGGAAAGGACCCAGTAGTTGAGCGCGTTCCAATTCTTGTGATAGAAATTGTTGATTTAATATCCCCATACTTGCCAATTTAATGTCCAATGTTTGTACAACATTGCACCAATAATTCTATGATAATTACCAATAATTGAATGAAATATACCATTTGTTGTGAAAAGTAACCAATCATGTGATGCCACATCAGCTGCACAAGTATTGGGGCCCTTTTGCACACCTATTGGTCTCACTTTGTTTTGGCCGTTTTGGACACCTTGGCAAAAAGCATACTGATGTGGCCTTAAATCCTTAGTTATAAGCAAGGGACTTGCCAAGTAAGCTGCTGTAAAAAAATTGGAGTGATTTAAAATTTCCACATAGGATTTTGAGAAGCACAAAGTTAGGGTGCACAACTACTAGGTCCTATCCCCTATGTGAGAGAAGAAAATACAAACATATAATTATTTTGGGCACCTCCACATATCTAATAAATCTTATTGATTGATAGGTTAGAGTTGGAATATGCTAAATATTTAATTAAAATAGAGTACACATGGAGAAAAAGCCTTGCATGTAGCTGCTTAGATAAATTACATGCATATAATGGATTCACTCAGTAGATTAAAAAACATTATGAAGGGCATATTAGAGTCTGTTTAATGGTTTCAAACCAGAAGCAATTTTGATCTACACTGTCTTGGTTAAAGAATTTCAAGTTTTTTATAAAAGCTTTGGATTTGTGCTAGCCTTAGTGCAACCCAACAACCACTTCATTCACTTTGCAAATTCTCATGGTGCAGCTAATAAAGATTCCATCAAGCTCATTAAGACACGACTAAGGAGTTTCAATGAGATATCTTGAAATGATGCTAGGAAGAGGAGTTGGGCAATGATGAGGACAAAGAGGAGAAGAAAGGATGTGAGTGATATAAAATCTCGATTTCTTGATATATTTTGTGTTTTTCCTACAAAAATGTGTTGCATACTTTTTAAGAAAGAATCAAGATTTGATTGTTTGTGGACCACTACTAAAACTCTCCATTTTTTTCATAATTAGTGGGAGAAAAAAACATTCTACTTTTGCACTTTTTCCATACTTACATTCTATCATTTCATTCATGAATTTCTTTTTCCATGCTTAACTACACTTGCATTCTCATTTTGTGCATAACTTTCTATTGCTATATCTTCCTTCATCTATCGATTGTTTTGTATTTTAAGATTTTTGTGTTTTGTACCAAGCTCACAACTTGCCATATCATCTAAATTTTAATAGGAGGAAAAAAATAAAAGATCATTCTAGAGTTAAATTTGATCGCATATAAATTTTGGATGGAATTAATTTCTAATTAATCTGATGACTAACCATTTTTTTATGTGTACTCATTATTTAGCTAATGTTACTCAAAACATCAACTTGTTCTCATTGCTTAAAATATTTATTTAATTTATTCATGTTTATTGGTAACTAAATCAATCAAAATTACCTTATTTGGACTTAAGGAATACATTTTATTTAAATTTTGCAAGAATATTACATTTTAATTATTATTAGATTTTTCATTAGATAAGTTGGGGAAAGGGCCCAAGACCATTACAAAATAGCCATTGAGCCAAAGGAAGTGAAAACCACAAATAGTAAGATTAGGAAAATAAAAAGACTAATCAATTAAGAATAGAGAACTAGAAATATTTAAAACATACGAGGCCAATTGGAGACCTATAGAGAAACTAAGGATCGTTTGACAATCTCAAGCCTTTTATGGCCTAGGTCATGCCTTGTTGAGAAACTCTAATTTATCTTCAATTGACACCTCCCTAGGATAATACTTGAATCAATCTCAACAAACAAGCGAGGAGAGAAGTAGAGTGTATACATAAAATGCTTTTTCCTTTTCAGAGTAGAGTGATGAGAGCTATTGCGGAGTTAAATACCATCTTCATGCAACTTACATTTTTCTTTTTTCTTGTGCAACTCTTGTTGGAAAACATGAATCACAGTGATTGTGCTCTTGATAGATTGCTTACAATAGGTGATTAAGTCCTAAATTTTCTTCAATAAACCCCCTTGGTTGTATTTCAACTTTGGAACCTCTTCTTGTAGAATCTTCCTTTGATATCTACAGCCCACCTCTCATTTGATGTCTTGGAATTCATTATCGAGATTCTCCTCATTATTAAAATAATTCACCACTTTCTTTAATATACCCCAAATATATTCATTAATAGACTCTTCAACCACTCTTGAGATTTCTTGAAAACCAATGTTTCAAGAATTTAAATTTTCTATTTGGTAGAGTGTAACTAGGTCATTTTCTATTAGCAAGATTATTGTGGAGGTTATAGGATTTTAAAATTTTCCCTATTTTGGCTTGGAGTCAAATGCAAAGGAGGTGCTAAGGCTGGTTTGGCTAGAAAACAGGGACTACGTCCATGAAACCATCTTGGGCTATCTCTTTAGGAGGGGAATGGGGAGGGAATTTTTTTTAGGGGAAAGGACAAGGAGAGCCATTCAAATTAGAGGAGTTGTGGGAATAAAAAATAATGAGTTAAGAGATTCAAAATCATCCTTAGAACCTGAAACAAGGGAGTCCATTAGGGATAACTTTAAGAAAGCACCCCCCAGGCAAAACTAAAAAAAATGATGAATCGGGTATTATTTTGGGGGGGAAATTTTCATATTGATGGAAAAATCTTTTTTTCAAAATAGGGAAAAAAGTTATTTTGTATTGGCAATTTTTTTCTAGGGTACGAAATAGGGATAACTTTAAGAAAGCACCCCCTGGGCAAAACTGTAAAAACCTAATGAATTAGGCATTATTCTGGGGGGGGGCGAATTTTCATATTGATGGCAAATTTTTTTTTCAAAAAATATATATTGTAGGAGGCGAATATTTTTTCGTTTAAAGGAACAAATATATAATTGTATGGGTGAAAAATTTCACTCCGAAGGAAAAATTATTTAAGTGTATTGGCGATTTTTATCCACCGCTTGAAAATTATTTAATTTGTTTGGCTAATACATTTTTTTATTTATGGAAAAATATATATTTTATTGGCGATTTCATGAATTCATTGCCATTGATAGACAAGGTACATCACATCACATCAGTACATCACATTGAGTCTGGACTTTGCATGATGTATTGATAAGCGCGGCCTCTTTGACACGTACCTAAAATCCATCAATGATTTTAAATTATTCAATGATCGTAGATCAATGGATGAAGTTTTATTTCAGCCCAAATTTCTGAAGAGAATGTAGCTCACAAGAAAGTGCCCAGAATGGAATTGCATTCAATAGACACGTATCAAATGTCACGGTCGATAATGTTGGTCATTTAATATATGTCTAGTCACTAACTGCAATCCACTCTGTCCCCACGACTTCCAATGTGGTATTTGGTATTGGTTTATAGTTGTTTCCAATTTCGCACACTAGTACATTTATGGGAAAGATTTGCAAAGATATACGAAAGATTTAATGAAAAATTAAAGGAATTAATATGGTTAGAGAAGGAATTATTACAATCAAGAGCTTTAGCTATTTATAGACGATCTTTGCTTCTTTCATCTTCAATTAGCCTTTGGTAGATAAATCATTGGAGCTCACAGTATTTAAATTTTGCCTCTGGTTTAGGTCTATAGACTCAAGCTGTATAATTTGGTATTTTGATTTCTCAAGATGGACAGTCCTATCCGCTTGAGAAGAATTTATGCAGAGGACCAGAGGGCCTTTTTGGGCTCCGTTAGAGACCCAACCCTCTAATCAGTTTGTAAGGAGGTTGGGATGTTCACTAATGAGACTGTGAGGATGGTGTTGGGCAAAGAGTTTCTGCATAATGAAAATAGATACCATGTTAACATGGACGTTATGTCCTAGTTCTTGGCGTCTCTTTTGGACCTTGGAGGTGACAAGGTGGATATGTTGATGTTAATAAGGAAGGTGTTTAAAGAAGACTTCCTTGGAGATGATGTTAATGTTGTCATCTTTGTAGAAGTAGGGGTGGGGATCCCTTAGGCAAATGAATTAACCAAGCTTCTCCTCCCTAACCAAAAAGTGGCCAGGCAACCATTTATTTTGAACCTGAATGCGGAGCAGTTGACGCGTCATAGGAAATGGGCACGGATTGGTAGGGAATTTCTCTGGAAATGGCTCCTCTTGGACGACTTTCCAAACTATAGTTGGCTTGAAGAATTCTTACAACTTATAATGTCTAAAGAATTCTACATGGAGGGAGCGCGAGATTCTTAGGGCAAACCATGAATGTGTCCACTACCTGTGCCCTAGCCTCGACCCCCTAGTAGTTTTGTTTTTTTGGCTATTTCCTCGTAACCTCACTCATTTTGGCTTTAAAGTTTTTGAGAGACTCGAACATGTAAAAATTGTAAATTTGCGAAACATATATATTAATGATATTTTTGCAAATTCCAACCCGTTTCAGTTTGCCTCTTATCACTTATGGATATAAAAATGCTTTCTATTTCATTTTATTATTTGTTGCTGCCATCATGCCATGGCAAGATACTTAGCATAATCATTATGTTTTGAAATAGCTTAATTAGTTATTAATTTGTGTGGATATAAGATTTAATTTTCACCATAAAAAATAGTAGGTCTATTCTAATTTCTTCTCTAAATTTAAAGAACAAACTCAGTGTTACTTCTGAGACAACCTTCTCTTAAAGATATTTGAAGTGCTTGACAAAGAAGTATTTGAAAAAACATAATGTCAGGGATTGGCTGCAAGTGATAAAATCCAATAAGGATCGCAATGTCTATGAGCTACATTTTTTTTTTGTCTATGAGCTACGTTATTTCAATATTTTGTTAAACAATGGAAATGAAATTAATATTGTGATCTTTTTTATGTAATGTTTTTTCCTCTATATTTAATATATAAAAAAAAAATCCAGTCTGTTCCATTAATAATTTGTACATTGATTATTCTTGATTATAATTTTATAAATATATATTAAAAAGATGTTTATCTCGCAAAAAACAAGTGAATTTAGAGTCCAACTTACTTCTTGTAATTTTTTCTGCATAATTTCAATATAAAAAATTAAGTCCAACTAGCTACATACATGTACATTGAACACTAAAAATACGTGTCATTGAACATTGACATGAAATAAAGGCTATGGCTAATGGGACGATGGAGCATCAGGTGACGTGGTGTTTGGGTGGCAGAAATCCTATGTATAACTGGACCCACGGGAACTGACAACGGATATGTAGTGATATTGCCTTATGGACCTATCACCTATGGTATGCACATCACTATCATGAAAGTGAATGGTTAACATTTAGCCTTTATGCGGCTTTAATGTCGGCTTGTGCGTACAAATTATGTAGTTGAACTAATGCGCCATGTAGAGGAATGATGGTAGAGTTTGTGATTAATGTCAATGACAACTGTCGTTGGATGTCAAAAATTAAAATTGAGTGAGAGGTGTTTAAATCTTGGGTGGATTGGAAGTTTTAGTATCATACTATCTGCACTTGTAGCATTGTCATGGGTTTATTAAGCAGCATGGAAGCCAATTTCTCACCCATGTATATATGAGGTATGATTTCATTCACTTCATAATTGATCGTTTTCTAAGACAAGTAGGTCTTTTTAGAGGAAATATGCTCGGGGGTGACGATACCAGTTTATCATCTATGGTTGGGAGGGCAACAATGATCTGATTCATTTCCCGTGGTTAAACGAGCACCCAATTAATATGTCTGATTACTTACTTCTCTGATCATCAAAACTTAACATGGTATTTGAGCAAGTTTGTGAAATTTTATTAGATTTGTTGAAGCAATCTAGACATCTCATCTAAGTCAGAGCTTCTATGGCTCCAGTTTCCTTCATCGAGTGGGAATCATGGATGTTTGGGAGTCATGGATGATTCTCAAATTGTATCTTGGACCTTGCATCATACCTACATTCCATCATCCATACAAAGGGTTTTGAAGGGCGGATTGGCATACATCCATGACACTCCCACATAGGCCCTTGGTGATCAACATACAGTGCTATGCATTCATGTGGCATATTTGACTGTGACTATGCATTTACCCTCATCCCTCGCCCCTCACCCTCATCTTTGTTGTCGCTCACCCTCTAGGCGAGGTCTATGTCTTAGTTGGTGGCTCTACGCAATAACGCGTCACACCTCCTCCATGTGGGCTGCACAAAGAGGAGAAGGGGGTCTATGGGGACTCCTCTGTGTGTCCTTTGCAGAGCGATGATGAGTGAGGGTCTACAACACTCAGGTGACACCCATTGGTACACATAGCCACCCTGCCATCATGGGGCATCCATGTCATGACACCCCTCAATAGCAATAGAGAACGCACAGAGGTAGCAACGCGATCTGCACAGAGCAACAAGATCTCCTCCCCGTAAATCCGACGATAAATTTGAACTGTCTAAATCAAAGAAATTCCTTGAGCTCCCATAATCAAGACTATAGATCCTTTGTGTTAGCAACTTCCCATATGTTGGTCACATGGAATAATGTTGGTGTGGAACAAGATATGGTGATCTTCAGAGAGTTCTTTGAGAATCCTTCTCTCAGGGCTAATGGCCTTAAGGTTTATCCTCTTTAATGAAAAACTAAGCAGACTCTCCGTGGATGGTCACATAATGTTTCAATCTACTGTGTTGATAGCTCTGAGTGATTCGTATATGTTATCATTGAGCTAAAGATAGATGATGAGGGATGGAAAGGGCCGAAGGCCACATAGCCATGAGATCTTTGCTAGATGCTTTGAGATTGAATTCAAGGAAGGAAGATTGCTTGCATTTGTTTGCAAAGGAAGAATCAACATTCAGAGGGAGTCTGACATATCGTTAGAAGTAACCTTGGACAAAGAGGTCAGAAGGTTGATTTCTTCTTCAGAGGGAGCATGATGCTTTAGTTTCAGAAGGAGCTTGACATTTTAGCTTCAGAGGGAGCTTGACTTTTTAGCTTCAGAGGAAGCCACATCCTTTGGTTTATGCATTCTTCTTTGTGAGAGAAGTTCGAGGTATGAGCCCTTGTTATGCATTCTTCTATGTGAGAGAAGTTTGAGGTATCAACCCTTGTTATGCCTTCTTCTCTGTGAGATAAGCTTGAGGTATCAACCCTTGTTATGCATTCTTCTCTGTGAGAGAAGTTTGAGGTATCAACCCTTGTTGTGCATTCTTCTCTGTGAGAGAAGTTTGAGGTTCCAGCCCTTGATCTACCCTCTGTGAATAGGCATGGTGGATATCATGTGAGAGACTCCATGACTTAGCACTTGTGTGAGTTATACTGGGTGTCATGTGTGTGACACCATGACAACATCACGTGAGAGAGCCCGTGATGATTTTCTTGTACTTGTGTATTCACCCTCTGGGATGAGCCATGGTGAATGTCATTGTGAGGTGACATTCTCACAATGATGAACACTTGTGCATTTTACCATCATTGTGAGGCAACAATCTAACAATAATGGTTGATATCACGGTGAGGTGATATCTTTCCTTTCCACATATGGGAGTAGCCATTGTGGTCAAACATCACGATGAGATGATAAGCTTCTTTTATACACATGAGTGCAGACATTTTGTTAGTCATTATGATGAGGTGATGTGACTTGTAGATATCAAGAAATATATCTCCCTAGCTAAAGAGGGAGTGTTGATGTATGTGGTTAGCAACAGGAGATATCCCAAAGCTATTAATACACTATGTTTTATATTTGCTAGATGAGTCGACCTTGATGAAGCAATTCCTATATTAAATATGAAATGAATTTAATTAATTATTGCTTGAGTCATGAGGTCCGACCCTTTGTGAAAGGGTATCACCCATGTATATATGAGGTATGATTTCTTTCACTTCACAATTAATCATTTTTCTAAGACAAGTAGGTCTTTTCAGAGGAAATATGCTCGGGGGTGACGATACTAGTTTATTGTCTATGGTTGGGAGGGCAAAAATGATCTAAGTCATTTCCCATGGTTAAATGAGCACCCAATTAATATGTCTAATTACTTACATCTTTGATTGTCAAATATCTCAATGCAAGAGCACTCCAACAGTGTATGGAAAGTCCTAGGTTCGAGTCCTAGCTAGTTCATGTCTCAACATGGTATCAGAGCCAGGTCCAGGCTAGGAGCCCCAAGCACATAAGAGGTGTGGCTTAAGGGGGGGTGTTGGTGTTGGAAAGAAGCCACACCCAGATCGATGATGGACTGGTGCAAGAGGGGCCAGTAGCTCAGTGGTATAGAACTCCAATAGTGTATGGAAGGTCCTAGGTTTGAGTCCTAGCTGGTCCATATCTCAACAATCGCTATAGGACAAACATGGAGGCATATTCATTGATTGCCACTTGGGGTTTCCAATTTGAGGACGAGGTGGACAAGATAAAAAATTCCTTGAGAGTTGTAATTGATGGACATTACCTATTAAATCTGGATAGTGTGTGTTCTCATGTGGTCCCGAAGGTGGGCATTGTTCCAAAGGAAGGGGTGGCTGGTCTGGTGGCACCGCTACTACTCATTCGATGGGTTGATGATGATTTGAAGGTAATATGTAGAGCTCTTTCTTGGCACGGGTGGAATTCCTTCAAAATGTTTGCAAGGTTGATGCAGTGTGATGAGGTTTTAACAGTCCTTCATGAAGTGGCACGTGCAGAGGAGAGGAGGTTTGAGAGTTGCGGCTGAGACTCGAGACTACCCAAGTAATGAAGGACTCTCAAAATTCTATGATGAACTGGAGTACATGTTGGTTTAATCCTACTATGGCCGGTGGTGTTTGGTATTATCTATTTGTATCTTTTTGTTCCATGTCCATTTTCTCCCCAGGTCCAACTTTGGATATATGAGGGGATGTCTGCTACAAATTTTGGTATGCCGAATTGGAATTCTAGGAGTTTTGCATGTAGTAGGGTTTTATTTTTTGTTGGGAATGGTGGTTTTTGCCCTTGGGGGTATTTTTTGTGGTGGCAGACACACCTTCTAGTTCAACAACAATCTCATAACCAAATTTGCCAACACATCATTGAAACAACTCATCGACCTTATAAACAAATACAATAGGTGGGTAACACAACACAAACCCTACAAATCTCATAGAGATTACAAACATGTTGGTTCAATCTTGACCATTAGATTACATAGCAATCAACTACACATTGTTCTAGACAACTTCAATCGCTCCTGGATCACTGCACATTGGATCCTGTATCTCATCACACGTTTTTCACTTCATGCTATGTATTTGATCTTTCCCAAGATAAACTGCTATCTCTACATGCCAAATCCATTTAGAAACTCATAATATGCAATATGCATATGTGGCATCTTCATCTCCGATCACCATTCATTCATAGATCATCACAACCGATTCTCCAAACTTCATCGGTTAGGGTTTTGCTTCTCAACGGGTTAGGGTTATCGGTTGATCTCCACTGCATCAACATTGGTTGCTTTACTACATCATTAATGGTAGCTATACTAGCTTCATTACCGGTTGCAATTAACATTAATGACAACACTATACTTCATCAATGCAACCTTCATGCAATGCCAACATACTATACCACCTATACTTGCATATTTGTAATATTTTATTTCCAAGTAATACAATACAAAAATTATTGATAAAGAAAATAAAATGAAATATCATGCAAGTTTTGAAATTACATATTTAAATTATATATTTAATTCATTATAAATTTATATGTTTAATTCATATTCAAATCCTATTGATAATGGGATGGACGACAATGGATATTGTCATCCGCTGGATGAGCAGTAGCACAAATCAATGGATTAAGGTGTATTTCGGGTCGAATGTGGGGTCTCTAATTTCTTTTGCAAACTTTCACCGGAAACACGTGTCATTGAGCACCAATAGGAAAGAAAGGTTATGGCCCATGGGACAATGAAGTGTTAGGTGACGTGGCATTTGGGTGGCAGAAATCCTATGTATAATGGGACCCACAACAACTGACAAAGGAGCACAAATCAACAATGTGAGGTGTATTTAGGGCCGAATGTGGGAACGATAAACATTTTTTGTAAACTTCTAATGGAAGACTTCCATAAACGATAAACATTTAATTAAGTATAGTTAAATTCTAAATTTGTAATTGTATACTTAATTAAATTTAATAAGCTCTATTTCAAGCAAAGGTTGAAAAGGATTAAAAAGTCTTCAAAACCATCCTCAAAAAGTGACTCGCGTCTGTTGACGCAGCCGAAAAATGGCAAAAGTCTTGGGACCCATGACAATTGACAACAGATACCATCATCTGTTGGATGAGCACAGATCAACGACTTAGGGTGGATATCGACCCGAAAGTGGGAAGTAAACACATTTGTGAGAACTTCGCTCAGAATTGAATGTTTTACATTTAATTAGCTATAATTAAGTCTAAAAAGTTCTATCTCGGGCGGAAGTTGAAATGGATTAAAAAGACTTTAAAAACAGTCTGGAAAAGTGACTCGAGTCGGGTGACGTGCCCAAAAAATGGTAAAAGTCATGGGACCCACGACAATTGACAACAGATACCATCGTCCATTGGATGAGCACAGATCAACGAATTAGGGTGGATTTTGGTCCGAATGTAGGAAGTAAACACATTTTTGAGAACTTGGCCCAGAATTGAACGTTTTACATTTAATTATCTATAATTAAGCTCTATTTCTGGCGGAAGTTGAAAAGGATTAAAAAGACTTCAAAAATAGTCCAAAAAGGTGACTCGTCACTTGAGTCTGGTGACGTGTCCACTATCCTCAAAATGTAGAGTGAAGTAATGAATGTTTTGTCCTTCGATGGCGAATAGATATTAATTTTGCCCTTTCGGTATTATTTTTTTACTTTTTGGTGTTTTCAAAATAAGTGACTCATAATCGTATTTCATTTCATGGACAAACCAGTAAATCTAGGGAGATTCAGAAACGACTATTAGATTGAGGAATGCAAGTTGTGCAACAGAGTTTGTCTGCGCCAATCTAGTGAAATGGAAATTTTGAGTAAAATCTAGAACACCTACATCTCGTGTTTTTTACTTTTTTTAATCTCGTGGTTCAATTTGATGGTTAGCATTTTCAGGCTTGTATCTGACATTATTTTAAATTATTAATAGTAACAACGATGGGGAAACTTGGAAGTAGTAGTTCAATAGGAAGCCAAGTGAAAAAAAAATATACCTAATCGAACTGGTTAAAACACCAGGTTTCACTGATGAACACCATGATATTTATGACTCTGCTATCCATAGTGAAAATCGTATCATAGAAATTAGATATGCATTGTCTAATAAGGCAATAGATCCAAGCAGGGCAAAATTTACTATTTTCAACATAATGTTAAAACAAAGAACAAATAAAATTGCATCGTGGGATGGTGGATTGGGAAGCATGGTGTTACTTGAAGTATTCCCTAATTGCCTTGTGTAGTCACACAAATCTGTCCATTTTAATTAAATGAATATTTCATATTTATTTGATTAAAAATCCACTAGCCACCAATTAATTAAATTAATATTTAATTAATTCATCCCCAAACATTCTTCTATTAATTAAATAAATTATTCAATTTATTTTAATTAATTCATTAAATCAAATTCCCATCAATTAAATAAATAAAATCTATTTATTTAATTAAATCCCCTATTCCTCTTTTAAATAAATTAAATAAAACATTTATTTAAATCATTATCCCCACCCCACTTGCATTTTCCTACAAATGCAACTTGCACACATTATTGAAATAAATGAATTTTTATTTCAATAAAATCCTATTTTCCCTCACCCACCAAATCCACTTGCAAAATCTAATCCCCTTCTAGATTCTTCTAAACCCTTCCTAATTAGCCTAAACCATTTCCTAAATATTGTCACATTCCTAAGCAAAATGGAGTCACTTCTCAAAGACCCCAAAGTCTTTGAAAACCATTAAAGGCTTCCAACTTTCAACCACTTAATTCCCCAAAGTCTCCAATAACCATTAATGGTTAATTCAACCCTCCCACATGGTTAAAACATTTGTTTGACTCAACCTCTACCCAACCACAAAGGTCTCATCAAGCATTTAATACTTTGACCATGATTATCTCTTAATCATTTGCACAAAGGTTTATCCTTGGATTAACTCCTAATCCAGTGGGTAATCCTAATTTAGGCTTGACCCTTAGCCTTTAGATAACCATGAGGTCTTCTCAGGCCTTTAATGCCTCCAACCTCTTCTTTCAACCCAATCCTGTGTTGACACTTGTCATTATTTTATTGGTGCCAATTGTGCACATGGATCCCCAACTTTCAAGCTTGACCCTTGATTAAACCATTCAATCCTGGCCATCCATTGCTCCATTTTTCCTATAAATAGAGCCCATTCCTTCATAATCCAGATCCTGAAAACTTGTATGCATTTAGACTATAGCCATTTTAGAGAGCATTTTAGCATAGCATAACTAAATCTTGTCTTTTTAGTTAAAATACATCATTTTAGCATTAAAATAGCTTTTCATTTCATGTTTAGAGCTATTCTACAATCTCAATCCTCCATAAGCATCCATAGTGCAAAAAGCTGCTGAGAGCTACACTATTTTGGAACTTGGAGAGGAGAGGAACAAGGGAGAAGGAGCTAATCTCATGCTAAGAGATAGTTGGAGATGTCTCTTTGTCTTTACTTCTTTAGTTAGATTCATTAGCATGTGTTTTTAGTATCTCTCTTGGAATGCCTTCATGTTTTGGTTTTTGATTGATTAACTCTAACATCTTGTGTGTTTTGTGTTGTTTGATCTTAAACTAACAATCTTTGTGCCATTTAGGAGGGCATCATTTGGTGAACCCGACGTGAATCGAACACGCAACCTTCTGATCTTTTGTTTTTAAAAATTAACATTTTTGCTTGTTGAAACTGCCACACAGGTCGCGCTTCGGCGCTATTGAACGCGTTCTAGCGCTATTGCAACATTTTCTTTTAGCGCTATTGTCCATATAATAGCGCTAATGAAAAAGTTTTAGCGCTATTGATTCCATTCTGGCGCCTTTGTCACATTTCTAGCGCTATTGCAACTGTTTTAGCGCTTTTGACTTTCCGGATTTTTCTATTATTTCAGCGCTACTGTGTAAAATAGCGCTTCTACGACCGCAGACTAGCGCTATTGTATTAATTAGCGCTTTTGTAAAAAAAGGCAGAATAGCGCTATTGCGACAGAGTGTTGTCCAATTCGCTTTGTAACCCAAAATCAGCATTTAGGCTTGTGTAAGCCCACACTAACGCTTTGACTATTGACCAGGTGCAGGTTCTAATCTTTTTGTGTGCAGGGAAAGGAGTTAGTAGATGCTCTAAAAAAAAAAATCTTTCTTTTTACTTTCTTTAAAAAAAAATTGGCTAAAAAGAATTCATTTTTCCCTTATTGCATAAGTTAAAATAAACCTCACATCTCATTTTGGAGTGCATAAAATGAACCTCAAATTTGTTTTTGGTGCTTAAAACAAATTCATCTTTCTTTATTTGCAAGGTAAAAAGAACAACAAAATTCAAACATTTGTTTTCTTGCAAGTTAGGAAACACACTTTATTTGGTGCTTAAAACCAAACAATTCCATTTTCTTGCATCAAATCTAAAAATCACAAGCCACACTTCAAATTTTGGTGCAAATAAAATACACAATCCACTTGTCTTCATTTTGGCAAAAACAAATTTTCCTTCATGCAATCGTGTTTTTCATTAAGTTGACCAGGACTTTCAACTTCTAGATTACAAAACATATTGCTTTGAAGTTAAAAAGAACACCATGGCTGTTGGAGCAACATCTCCAAATAGTTAGATCACATTTGCAAATGCTGGATTAAAAGGAACAAGTGTTTTACGTGTTTGGCACGCTTGTGCACAAAAAGTCAGTCGAGTGGTCCTACTTCTAACACACACTATCCTCTCCCTTGGCTCTCGTGGTCCTAGGTGCAAGAGAAAAGTGTTAGTAACGCTCAAAATTTTATCTTTTTAAGAGAGGCCTGCCAAGGGATCGATACTCTTGGGAACGACCTCGAGCGGTAAAACCTTCGAGCCGCTATAGAAATCAGGTGAGAGCGAAAGCTGTAGCCTTGGGTATAGCTGTTCCTACAGTGTAACTGGCCGAAAGGACAAATGGGCCCCACCACCAGTTACAAGGCTCTTAAGTGAGTCACTGCAGAATGAACTTATGTCCAAAGCCATCGAACATGACTAAACACTTTTAAGTAGTAGCCCACCTGTTCTATTGATTGAGGATATTTGAGGTATAATTTAGTGCAAGAGCATAGAAGGTTTTGCTCCCAAGATACTCACCATACATATTTCCTTGAGTAGAAACATAGCTTTTTGAAAAGTCACTTGTGGCTTGATAAAAGTGGTGACTCCCCCATCATAGGGATCATCTATTTGTTATGCTCGTGCAAGACTTAGTATATCACATCCTTACCTGCCACGGCGGGATTCATAAGGTATGTAGTACCAAAGTCGAAGAAATATCAAGATGTGGGCTAAATTTATCACAACTGGCCATTTGACCTTAGGGATAAAGAGTGTTTGAAGTGTGTTCGTTTTACAGACCTAGAGCAAATTGAGCCGACTTCAGGCTTTGGAATTACACCTTAAAATACATCTAAAGGAAGGGTCAAAAACAAAGTCCAAGGATTGGGTTGATCTAGACCCATACTCATTTGTGCCTTTAAGGCTACAATCTTGTGTTGGTGTGCTTGCTTTGTTTTCTTGTCAAGGAAAAATCAGAAAATCACTTTCAAAAACAAAGTACTCATCCAACATCTGTCAACACAACCAAAAATACCAAAAAACAAAGTGCAAACAAACAAAGAGTCAAAAAATTTATGACCATTCTTCACATCTTGCGAAAGAAGAAGTGTCATCAGAGTATCACCTTGAAAAAGAGACCATTAAGCTCAAAAGCTTTAATCAAAAGGAGGAAATTCTTCTATCTCAATAGACAAATCTTTGTCTCACATAGAGTCTTTCTACATCGCATGCGTCTATACCTTCAAGGTAAAACAAACGAGTTTGATTCAGAATCATTGAACCGCAGAGCTTTTATGCAATATAGAGCTCTGAGTTATCACAAAAATCAAGGAGGAAAGATTAACCCCAAATTCTTCCCAAATATTTGTATCACCTACAACACAGCTCGAGAAGTGCCACCAACACCCGAAAGGGAAGAGATAGAGTTTGTCCCATTTGTGACACAAAGTTTTTATTGAAAGTTGAAAACATTTTCATCCATCATCTCATTCATACATAATTATTCCATCATCAATTCATCCCAAAACTCTCAAAACATTCAGAGGTTCTTGTCCCAAATTCTCTTTTTAGATATTGCTTGAAATCAAACACATCACATCACTTTTAGATTGTTTCTACATCTAGGATAAGCTCATCCTAAGAGACACATCTACGCAGGTTAAAACTAGTTCATGAGTGAATCCTCTCATTGCTAGGTAGTCAAAATCTGTAACACATCTCAGATTTCTCTACACCTTATCACATCAAAACTTATCAAAACAAGCAAGCAATTCAAAGAAGGAATTTTGGTTACATCTATCTTAAAGTGCTAGAGACCTACATACCACCAATCCACTAAAAACATCCATCCTTCATCACCACTCATCATCATCTTCAATCAACTTCAAAAACAAACTTGCAAACAAAATGGCTCAAACCCGATCACGATCAAGGCAGCGAGAAATAGAAATTGAGGAAGAAGAGGACAACCTCAATGAATTTCAAGAAGCACTGGGAGGAAATGTGAATGACGAAAACCCAAGTACTCCCACTCCTTCAACAATCGAAAGGGTTCAGCATAACCCTCATTTTAACAGATTATTTGATGAAATATTAAGGAGCAATGCGGATGCTCACTTTTTAAGACTCGCTCAAGAAGGAGCCAAACTCCCCTCAGACTTTGATCTTGCCCAATTAAGACAAGCATCAGAAAGACAAAGTCGCCATGAGGAGGAAAGGCGTAGAGACCACATCAGATATAACATCCCTCGAGGTAACCCACCACCTCCTCCTCCAAATGAAATAGAGATGTTGCGGCAACAAGTCGAGAATCTCGCCCAACAACTTCATAGTGGTGTTAAGACCAATCAATTCTCACTCAACGACATCTGTCCCTATCCGTTTGATAGGAATCTTTATATGCCACCCTTTCCACGCGGATTCGAAACACCAAAATTCGAAAAATATAGAGGAAAGGGAGATCCCCGCGATCATGTCCGAGAATTTCATTCCGCTTGTCTTGAAGTGGCTTATGAGGACACATACCTAATGCGCCTTTTTCCCCAAAGCTTGGGAGGAACCACCACATCATGGTTTTCCCGACTACCAGGTGGCATAAGAACATTTGAGGAACTCATCCAGAAGTTCCTATCTCATTACTCTTATAATATTGAACGCGACATCACCATGGCTGATCTATGCAACACCAAACAAAAACCAGGTGAATTATTCTCAGTATTCCTGCAACGATGGCGCCAAATGTCTAGCAGACGTTCTCTTCAGTTACCTGAACGAGAACTAGTGGAAATTTTCATTTCCAACTTAAACGAAGAAATGGAATTTCACCTGGATGTCAAAGATACCGATTCTTTTAACGATATGATCACCAAAGGAATAAAATGTGAAAGGGCACTCATCAAAAAAGGACTCATCAAAATCTTTAATGAACCCAAAGATGGTCCTCGCCCGCGTTTCAATAGCGATAAACCGAACTTCTGGAACAAGAATAAGAATATCGTCAACGATGGAGTTGTGGATGCTCGAACTGTCCAAAATGCACAACCTGTGGTTCGATTTGCAGGACAAAATCCTCCACCTCAAAATAACACAAATGTTCCTCTTAATCAAGGTCGCATCACATCTCATGATGAACCAAGACCTCGTCCACAAAAACAAAAACGCACATACACTCCCTTAGGGGAACCCATTGAAACGGTGATGCGACAACTCATTTCTCAGAATTTGATCACTCTACCTAAGTTATCAAATTATGAGCCTCAGGTCAAACCTGCATGGTGGAGAGATACTGAACACTGTGAGTTCCATCAAGGAAGAGGACACAAGACAAGTAATTGTCACCGATTGAAAGATCTCATTCAAGATCTTATTGACCGAGGAGAAATTGAGATTGAAGGACATGACCCAAAAACAACCAATAATGATCATCAGATGTTCAAGAATCCACTTCCATCGCAAGATCAAAGGGGTCCTTCCACGTCCAGACGAGGTCCTGATACCACTGATTATACACAAGCTGCGTATAATTACACTGTCAATCACCTGTATGATGCCAGTGAACAAATTGCAACTATCACCTTCAAAAATCCCACCTCAAATTGCAATGTTGTTACACGTCGTGGCAAGGTCACCATAAAGGCAGCTCCACAAGGCACCACCTCCATCCCAAAGCAGTACAATCTTGTGGAACAATTAGACAAAACCCCTGCACTTATATCCATCTTGGAACTATTGCGTCTGTCACCCTCTCATAAAACAATCTTGGATCAAGCACTCCAAGAGGCGTCAGTCCCTGCAAACTTGAATACGGACCAGTTTCAAGCCATGGTTGGAAATCTAAAGTCATCACCTTGTCTCACTTTTTCTGAAAGCGACAACTCTTCTTTCCAACAACCTCATAACGCCTCACTCCACATTGAAGGCTTTGTCAACCAACACAGGATCAAGCGAGTCTTGATTGATAATGGAGCAGGCCTAAACATTTGCACACTACAGTTGGTCACAGCATTGGGATATGCAATAGAATCAGTGGATCCTCGCAAGAAGATCACCATCAAGGCCTATGATGATGCAGAGCGTTCATCCAAAGGAGCTGTGGTACTACCAATCCGAGTGGGCCCTGTGGTAAAACACATAATTTGCCAGGTTCTGGACCTTCCTCTGCCATATAATCTATTATTAGGGAGACCTTGGATACATGCCATGCAAGCCGTTCCATCTACCTACCATCAATGTATCAAGTTCCCACATAATGGTGCAGAGATCACAATCCTGGGTGATGCAAATCCCTTTGCATTTTGCCATAATATCAGCCATCAACCAGAGATTACTGTTCCTAATAATAGGGAAGCCATTTCCTCCACATCATATGTAAATCCCGCCTCTCTTGCCAGTTCAAACACTCCTATACCCAAGCAAGAAAAGCTTAAGATGAAAGTCACAGAGGAAGGTCCTGGAGAATATAATTTGAGTCAGCTCTTTTGTGTGGGACAAATGCCCACTTCTCCTAGAACACATGGTAAACCACAGCAGTTGCTCCAGCAACCACTAATCACGCCAGCATGTGCCTTAATGCCTTTCATCCTTGGAAAGAGTCAAGAGGAAGAAACACAAGATGAGGACCTAGCGGACTGGATCTATAAAGATCCCATCACCACTGACAAACCGCAAGTTACACTTCCTACGGAACAATATGGCAAAGGCCTCCTCATTATGCAAAGAATGGGATATGATGGTCAGAGTGCTTTGGGATACTGCAAACAAGGACGACATGAACCTCTGCTACCAGAATTCAAGCCCAAAGGTAATACAGGCCTTGGCTTTGAAAAAGAGATCCTTCCTAAACTCAGATTCAAAGGAAAACCCAGCAAACCATTTTGCCCACCTACTACAAAGAGGATACCTTTCATAATCAAAGCACCATCAAGCACTATCCCCACTGCCCCCTCAAGGCTCACAACTCCACCATCACCAATGTCACTCATCCCACCAAACGGACCAGTAATCCCGTCAATAACACCCATAGCAGCAACAACTGTATCAGAACCCGCAACAGCATCTATGGCACCAGTAGTTCCAGCAGAAGCCACTGAGTCACCATTACCAATACTTCCAGTAACAAATCCTTTAAACCCCATCACGGTTCCTACAGCATCGATCACCACAAAAGTACATAAACCAATCACGCCTGCAGTATTTAATTCCAAAGACATCCCAGTATGGTATAGCAATCGGATGCTGGAGAGTGATTCAGAGACCGACTCACATGAGTGGGAATTTGATTCAGTGCAACTTAACACTTCAGATGAGGAAGACACGTCACCACCTCCGCCACGCAAAGACATTCCTATTTACGGAGAAGCACAGATAAAGACCACTTGGGTACCTGAGCTGGAAACATCTTCCACAGACCCTACGTCTCATCCTACGCCTGATTCTGACAGGGAAAGTACCATCAACTACCTTCACCACACTGTCTTAACCCTCACTGATACATCTCCCGCACTTAACCTAATCGATGACGTAATGCCCCTTATCCACCCTGAACTTATCGAATGGAACCAACCAAATCCCCCATGTCTTGACCTCTTCCAAAACGATGAGGCTATCATTGACTTTTTGGAATTAAGGGATAATCTACCAAGCGGGGATCACAAAGCTGGATTTGCCATTCAACTTAATAGCGCAACATACTTCGGGGCAGATGCCAAACCCTTCAGCTGCAAAAATATAACAATAAAACATGGATCTTCCAGTGAAAACCACACTGTGGCACTGTTTGATCCGACAAAAGTAAAAAGAAAGAGCGTATCCAATGGTGAAAACCTCTCTGAGGCGCCTGAGGATGAAGGGTTTGACATTCTCCCTGCTAGTACACAACAGGAACGATCAACGATTCTCATTGAGGAGACTAAAGAGTACAATGTAGGGACTCCTGAAAACCCTCATATCATACATCTGGCATCTCTTCTCACTCCAGAGGAACAGCCTCAATTTATAGAGCTTTTCCAACAACGTCAGATCAACTTCGCATGGTCATATGCAGACATGCCTGGGCTTGATCCTGATTTAGTCATGCATCATCTCACAGTAGCAGAAGGAGCCAAACCTGTTAAGCAGAAGCTTCGTAAGATGCATCCCCAGATTGCAGTGCTAGTCAAAACAGAACTCAAGAAACTTCTAGATGTTGGTTTCATTAGACCAATTGATTATGCAGAATGGATCTCCAACATTGTACCAGTTGGCAAACCAAAAGGGGGCATCCGCATTTGTACAGACTTCAGAGATCTGAATAAGGCATGTCCTAAGGATGACTTCCCTCTACCAAATATCGACATCATAGTAGATTTGACAGCAGGACATGCCATGCTTTCACTCATGGATGGCTTTTCGGGATACAATCAAATAAAGATCGCACCAGAGGACCAACATAAGACAGCCTTCACATGTCCATGGGGCACATACTGCTGGAATGTAATGCCTTTTGGTCTAAAGAATGCAGGAGCGACCTATCAAAGAGCAATGACCACCATCTTCCATGACATGATGCATACTATAATGGAAGATTATGTGGATGATTTACTAGAAAAATCACTTACTAGAGAAGGACATCTTCACATCTTAGATAAAATCTTTGATAGACGGGAACAATACCATGTTCGACTCAACCCAAAGAAATGTGTCTTCGGAGTGACCTCCGGGAAGCTTCTAGGATACATTGTCTCAAGCAAAGGTATTGAGGTCGATCCAGCAAAGGTTAAGGCAATCATGGACATGCCACCTCCAAAGAATATCAGTCAGCTAAGGACACTACAAGGACGGCTTCAATCCATCCGAAGATTCATTGCACAATTGGCTGATAAGTGTCACCCATTTACACATTTGCTACACAAGAACATCCGCTTCCAATGGGATGACAGATGCCAGCAAGCATTTCAGGCACTTAAAGACTATCTCATGAATCCACCCTTGTTGACGCCACCAGATCCAAGTAGACCGTTGTTACTTTATATCTCAGCAACAAGTACAGCACTGGGTGTGCTACTGGCACAACATAATGAAGAAGGTAAAGAGTGTGCTGTTTACTACATCTCTCGCACATTGGTTGGCTATGAACTCAATTACACACCTATTGAGCGAGCTTGCCTAGCAGTAATCTTGGCAGCCACTAAACTGAGGCACTATCTGTTAACACACAAGGTGCAACTCATTGCAAAGATTGATCCACTCAAGTATTTACTTAGCAAAGCAGCATTGACAGGTCGCTTAGCCAAATGGGTGATGATTCTAAGTGAATTTGATATTGAGTATGTGGACCGTAAAGCTATCAAAGGTCAAGTTATTGCAGATCAGCTGGCCGATGCACCACTCATAGGCTATCATCCTCTCATTTCCAATTTTCCAGATGAAGAGATATTCATGATCACAACAGCACAACCATGGAAACTATACTTTGATGGTTCGTACACTAGACATGGCTCGGGGGCAGGCATTCTGTTTATCACACCTCAAGGTGATAGCATCCCGAAGTCTTACAGGCTCACATTTCCATGCACAAACAACATAGCAGAGTATGAGGCCTTGATCACGGGACTTAGATTAGCCATACAATGGAAATTAAAAGAACTTCAAGTATATGGCGACTCACAACTGGTCATTCGACAAGCAACTGATGAATATCAGACCAAAGATGATAAACTCATGCCATACAAGCAAATGGTGGACACTCTAAAGACATCATTTACTACTATCACTTTTGAGCAGATACCAAGAGATCAGAATCGAGCTGCTGACGCTATGGCTACTATCGCATCTCTCCTAGATCTTCCACAGAATTCAACACGCTACGAGTTCTTGGTAGAACAGCTTTGGATTCCTGCTTATGATATCCCTGAATCCGAAATGATATGTCGCCTTGTTGGCTCCGAATCCCCATGGTACGGTGAGTTCTACGCCTATCTTCGCGATCACACCCTTCCTCCCAACCAATCAAATAACCAACGAAAAACCTTCATTCGCCAAACTGCTCGATATACCATTATTGCCGAAACCCTATACCGACGTAGTCTTGATGGTACTCTCCTTCGATGTCTGGAACAAGATGAGATAACAAAGGCTTTGGAAGAGGTACATGAAGGAATTTGCGGGACTCACTCAAGTGGTCCGTCACTCGCCAAGAAACTCTTGCGAGCTGGATACTATTGGCCGTCTATGGAAAAGGATTCCTACTACTTTGTCAAGAAATGCAAGAAATGTCAAGTTCATGGCGACCTGATACATGCACCGGCCCAGGAACTGCAACCAATCACGACACCATGGCCTTTCTGTCAATGGGGTCTTGATCTTATGGGTAAGATTCATCCATCTTCATCCAATGGCCATAAATTCATTATTACCGCCACCGAATATTTCACAAAGTGGATCGAAGCTGTTCCACTTACCCAAGTCACCGGCAAGCAGATCGCCTCATTCATCCTCAATTACATCATCTGCCGGTATGGTGTACCCATGTCTATTGTCACAGATAACGGTCTCCCTTTCAAAAATCAGGATGTCCGTGAACTTTGTGAGAAATTTCATATCCAACACCGCTTTTCCACTCCCTATTACCCACAAGGCAATGGTCAGGCCGAAGCATCCAATAAAAACATATTGAGAATCCTAAAGAAGACAGTCAATGATGCCGGTCGTGATTGGCATGTTCAATTGAATCCAGCATTATGGGCATATCGAACTAGCATTCGAACCCCTACAGGTGCAACTCCTTATTCATTGGTCTATGGTGCAGAAGCTATCTTGCCTATTGAGGTCGAGATACCATCCTTACGAGTTTCCTTGCATAATCTCATCGATGATGAAGCATACAGAGTCTCACGCCTTCAGGACTTAGAGTTACTTGATGAGAAAAGACAAGCTGCATACAATCACCTAAAAGCCTATCAGCAGCGCATGAGTAGAAGTTACAATCACCGAGTTAGATCTCGTACATTTGAGGTAGGTGATCTTGTTCTTCGAGAAAATCCTCGCAACCAACCAAATAGAGAACATCAAGGTAAGTTTGAATCAAACTGGCTGGGCCCATATGTTGTCACTGCTGTGTTCGGGTCCGGGGCATATCAGTTGGCTACACCAGAAGGAGAACCGCTCGCAGATCCAATCAACAGCATGCACCTCAAAAGGTTTTATACCTAAGGTGTACAAGGCATCAGGCTCCCCTACATATCAGAAAATACAAAAACATTCAAAAAAGTAAAGAAAAATCATGCATCCAAACGGTGAACAACCACTCCGGTGGCACCTTGGGTAAGTGCGATGGTGAAAACCTGGCAAACAGGCGCCACTCGTAAAGGCAATAGCTCCATTATCTTTCAAAGCTTATTGCGATCACATTCATGCACACATACATCCATCCATCCCAACCATGGCTTGTTATTTGATCTGCAATTAAGAAAGTACTCCATGCGTCTAGCATCCCACCTTTTCATAGTCAGGTCTACAAACTGGGGGCAATACCCTTACCCTCGTAATGGAAGTGGATTCTACATTTTCTTATATATCATTACGCTCTTCATTCAAGCAATCATCAGACAAAATCCACAAACATTCAAAAATGTCTCGTAAAATCCAAAAACATTCAAAAATGTCTCGCAAAATCCAAAAACATTCAAAAATGTCTCGCAAAATCCAAAAACATTCAAAAATGTCCTGAAGAAAATACAAAAACATTCAGAAAATGTCCTGAAGAAAATACAAAAACATTCAAAAATGTCTCACAAAATACAAAAACATTCAAAAATGACTCACAAAATCCAAAAACATCGAAAAACCCATCAAAAATCACACACAAACATGACAACACCTTGTACATATTCATCCAATCAGATGCAAAACAAACATTGACAAACTACTCACACAAATGACCATTTACCAATCACACCAAACCAATCGACATCAACAATCCAAACTGTCTTAATCAAGGATGTATCCTTCCTTGCCAAAACAAAGACAAGATGACGTTTTCTTTGACAAGAAAATTATGATAAGCTATCAAATACTTGGTTGATTTGTGAGTACAATCGTTTGTTTATCTGTATCGGGATCTTTTCAGCATTGTTTTGTTTTATTTGCGCATCATTTCCGATGAAGTTCTGGGGCATGTACTAATGGTGTCTACGTGGGAAGTTCACTAAGCTACGTGATCTTATGCAAAATGCAGTCATAGATCACTACGGCTTGCTGACTACAGCGTATACCTCGACCATATGAGCATGAGCCATTACCAAGGATCCTTATTCTTTATTCTTTATGTAAATATGCTGTTTGGTTGCAGGTACAATGCTCATCCTTTGGTTCCTCTTCCTCCAAATTGGATAAAGGTTTCATTTTTTAGTACGGTATGTACTTGTCTCAGGATCTGATCACGCCTAAGATCAAGGAGGACGATCCAATTCATGCACGAAAGGAGATAATCCTTGTCTGTTCCGCAAGCAATACTCTGGTCAACTTGATCCATTATGTCAAGATGCTTGTATTCTCTTCCAACATTTTAAAAGCTCAATGATGAAAATAGAGCACTATGGATCGTCATTCCATCTCATCTGTATATATTGCATTTCATTGCATTCCGTCCATCCATACATTCATAAATAGCTGCATATCATGCATACGTAGTCATAATAATGCATACTCTATTTTCCTCTTCTTCCATAGGAATGAGTCATAGGTTCTCCCTTTCTTCTATCTAACATCAAATCCCCCCTCACCCTCCCCATCTCGATAATCAACATCCCATACCCTACATCGTTTCTCAATCAACCCAATCAAGCCACGTTCATCACCATCCATCTCTAAATAGGAGGGATTGTGTTTCCCATCCTCAGTCATCCAATAAGCCAAGCAAGTTACTCTGTCTACACAGATACATCGACTCACACACACCTAGACTATCAACAGATACTCTGATCAAGTATCTTCGGGTCTCAACAGGTAATCGATCATGGTAATCCTAGACTACATCAGGCATTTATCACAATGACCTAGTCTCAACGGGGCTGCCATGATTCCCCACAACCATCCATCACACGCACATACTATCAATTGATCCACCAATCAAACACAATCCAACGGACAATTACATCAATTGTCTACGTCTCAACGAGTATTTTGCTTCATATACCTTGACTTCATCGGGCAATTGCATCAATTGCCTAAGTCTCATCAGGTCACTTTGATTCACTTACTCAGACTTTATCTTGTCCAAGCAAACAACTGGCATCAACTGTCATGCTTTGACTTGACCGGGGCAATTAAACCGATTGCACCAGATTGTCCAACCAATTTTGATCAATTGTATAGCATCAATCCAAACCCCACACTACATCTGCTATGTATCTCTTGCATGACCTCAGGGTACCCACTGGCTTGTTGTTTCTTCATATTCACTCCATTTTCTCCCATTCTTTCATCATTAGTTCTAATTTCTTCTATTCTACCTCCCCTCCACTTTTCATTCTTTTTCGAGAGATCGCCCGATTTTTCAAAATTTTTCGGCCCATCTCTCGAGGGGGCATACCACCCATTAAATTTACATTTTATGGGGCATTTCTTCACACCAATTTTTCTTTCTTTGAAACGATGCGATAAACTGCACCGTCTCAAAGAGGGGCAAATGTAGTCACACAAATCTGTCCATTTTAATTAAATGAATATTTCATATTTATTTGATTAAAAATCCACTAGCCACCAATTAATTAAATTAATATTTAATTAATTCATCCCCAAACATTCTTCTATTAATTAAATAAATTATTCAATTTATTTTAATTAATTCATTAAATCAAATTCCCATCAATTAAATAAATAAAATCTATTTATTTAATTAAATCCCCTATTCCTCTTTTAAATAAATTAAATAAAACATTTATTTAAATCATTATCCCCACCCCACTTGCATTTTCCTACAAATGCAACTTGCACACATTATTGAAATAAATGAATTTTTATTTCAATAAAATCCTATTTTCCCTCACCCACCAAATCCACTTGCAAAATCTAATCCCCTTCTAGATTCTTCTAAACCCTTCCTAATTAGCCTAAACCATTTCCTAAATATTGTCACATTCCTAAGCAAAATGGAGTCACTTCTCAAAGACCCCAAAGTCTTTGAAAACCATTAAAGGCTTCCAACTTTCAACCACTTAATTCCCCAAAGTCTCCAATAACCATTAATGGTTAATTCAACCCTCCCACATGGTTAAAACATTTGTTTGACTCAACCTCTACCCAACCACAAAGGTCTCATCAAGCATTTAATACTTTGACCATGATTATCTCTTAATCATTTGCACAAAGGTTTATCCTTGGATTAACTCCTAATCCAGTGGGTAATCCTAATTTAGGCTTGACCCTTAGCCTTTAGATAACCATGAGGTCTTCTCAGGCCTTTAATGCCTCCAACCTCTTCTTTCAACCCAATCCTGTGTTGACACTTGTCATTATTTTATTGGTGCCAATTGTACACATGGATCCCCAACTTTCAAGCTTGACCCTTGATTAAACCATTCAATCCTGGCCATCCATTGCTCCATTTTTCCTATAAATAGAGCCCATTCCTTCATAATCCAGATCCTGAAAACTTGTATGCATTTAGACTATAGCCATTTTAGAGAGCATTTTAGCATAGCATAACTAAATCTTGTCTTTTTAGTTAAAATACATCATTTTAGCATTAAAATAGCTTTTCATTTCATGTTTAGAGCTATTCTACAATCTCAATCCTCCATAAGCATCCATAGTGCAAAAAGCTGCTGAGAGCTACACTATTTTGGAACTTGGAGAGGAGAGGAACAAGGGAGAAGGAGCTAATCTCATGCTAAGAGATAGTTGGAGATGTCTCTTTGTCTTTACTTCTTTAGTTAGATTCATTAGCATGTGTTTTTAGTATCTCTCTTGGAATGCCTTCATGTTTTGGTTTTTGATTGATTAACTCTAACATCTTGTGTGTTTTGTGTTGTTTGATCTTAAACTAACAATCTTTGTGCCATTTAGGAGGGCATCACCTTGAATTTGTCATGGTTGGAGCCAAAAATTATGATGAAGATAAAAAAGCAATTGTCAATAAAAATACAAAAGAGGAAATTCTATCCATAAATGAGGGAGAATTGAATGCTCATTTGTTGAACTTAGGGTTTGAAGTACAAAACTCAAACGTCCACATTGACCTAGGAAAGTTGGCAGAGAATTATGAGAGTCTCAATCCAAGTCATAGAGATTCATTTATCAGAGCTCTAATAATGCGTGGTACTCCGTTGGATCAGAATCATAAGCCTCCTTATGATTGTAATATTTTTGTTCCATGGGTTTAGGATTCTATTTCCTTGCTGACATTTTGCCTGGGATTGGAAAATGATAGGGAAGTGGGTGTTAGCCTTCTTGAAATGATTTTTAATATCCATTGTGCTAGCCTTCTTGAAAGTAGGATGAGAACCTAAGACATTTAGGTTCTCATCCTACTTGTGCTATCTTCTTCTATCCAAGTATTGTGCAATTCGCGAGACCAACAACCTTCACATTGTGAACTATAAGATTGATGAGAAGACTAAGAACAGAACAGAGTGTCCAATATATGAATGGACACCAAAGATAAGGATGCATGATAACAGAAAGAACTATAATCATTTTGTAGACTTCTTTTGGCACCAATGTATAATGAAATTACAAGAACTCCAATGCCTAGATTGTCTGTATCTTGTAGATATTGTATTCAACTCAGAAGTCAAATACAATTGGCTGACTGGTTCTTCATGGAAGAATACACTATGTTAAGGTTTTACAGATCAGCAATAAAACCCTACAGACTTCCAATACATGTGATAGAGAGGGTATTTGCATTGGAATATGTATGGTAGTTGGAGAGTACAGATAGGCACTTTCATGGTCAGCAAAAGAAGTGCGTGTTTCCTTCCTTGCTTTTCTCATGTGGAGGGTTCACATTTGAGAGAAAAGCATTCAATATGGCACATGATTTTTTCTAACTTTTTAGCTTTGGTGATGAGGGTCTCTAGCGGTATGATCCAAATGGTGTAGTTCAAGAAAGGCTTAAGAAAAATGGGAACTCTTCAGCGTTATGTCAACAAGAAAGTAAACCATTTCTAGAAAAGCTTAGAAACATGGACTCCTGGAATGAGGTAAAACAAGAGATGGATAAAATTGCCGCTGACAATAACATTTCAATAGAAGAATTGTCATCACAAATTATGGCATTGCACACACAGAGGACAATAGAGGAGGGCATCCAAAATAGGAGGTCCTACAATTTCTACCAAAAATCTGCTAATCTATTTAACAAATCTATTCCCAAAACAATTCTGTAAGAATGTAAAGACATTTTTTGGACTCAAACAAAAATAAATGATTTTTGGACTATAAGGAAGAATCTCGGTGAACCAAAGACCAATGCAGAATTTGATTCCATTGACGAGGATGTAGAGTTTAGCAAATTGTGGAATATGGAGCATCCCACAACAACATATGACAAGAGTGATGATGAAAATGCATATGAGGTTGAGGTCACTCCAACAACTATTACATTCCCTAAAATATTAGGTGGAGTCAATGAGTTCATGAAAGAAAAATATAGCAAAGGGGCAAACATTGTGGAAAAAATGGGTTTTGAAGGTGATGGTCTAGGTCCCAGAGGATAAGGCATTTGGTTTCCACTTGGGGTACAACTTCCATTAGATTCAAAATCAAAATCTCATGTTAAACCAGTCATTGGACTTGATTCGTCAGATTCATCATGGAAAGGTACTACTCATTACCCTCAGGGTCCACCTGCATTTGTTATAGGTCCAAATCCACAACCACCACCACATCATGGTATTCCCATTGGTGGTGAATCAAGTGCCATTGCCACTAGTGGGGAATCTGGGGATAATATACCTATTAGTGTTCAGTTAAGTACCACTGCAATTGGTGGGGTTGGCATGGGTACTACTACTGATACTAGTTGTCTTGGTGTTGGACAAGTGGAACAACAAAATATCTCTCGTAAGAGTCCACTAGTGGTAGATACTCATACTATTCAAAATCGTATATTGAGTGCCACTGCCACTACAAATCTATCATTTGCAGCTTCATAACAGACCCCTCAAAAGACTATAAAAACTACACATGCAAGTGATAGTGGGACAGGATCAGGAATGGTTGCTGGTACTCCTGGTAATGCATTAGTTAACCACAGGCATAGGTGGAACTGGAGCCTCTACTATTTCACCTTTCAAACATTCAATTGCTTTAGCAAGCCCAGATTTTCAATTTTGTGATTACTATAAAAAATTTAAACACACAACAAATGCAAATACAGAAAAAAAGAAAGCATTGCAAAGGGTTGCCCTGACTGAAGTTTTAGATGAACAACCTACAAGGAACAAGGTATTTCCAACATATGACCCACACAAAGATATGATGGAGTTCATGGTTGTTATGCCCCCAAATAAAGATAAAAATCCACCACATAGTTAGATAGATCCCTCTAAATTTCAAGTTAGCACCCTCCAAATGGATTTTTCCAAAGTGCAAAATGTGGACAAAATTAGTGTGTCAAAAAGGACTAACAAGGTGGTCTACACTTCACTGCTAAAGGTGGAGAGAGAAAAAAATAAACTAGAGAAACAAATAGAAAAGTTACAAGAAGACCTGGTAAACGAAAAAATCAAAGAGGAAAGCAGTAGATAACAAGTGCAATGGTTTACTAAAAAGGATAAAAAATCCAGGCTTTGCAATAGAAATTGTAGAGCAGGAAAAGATGGAGGCAGAATTGAAGGACTTAAGTGGAAAATTGGCTAAAAGAAGTTAAAAAAATGATGATGAAAGAGCCAGTTTTAAAAAATTATATAAAAGTTATGAGTTTGCTGCTGCCGAAATAAAAAAAATACAGGACCTCTTGGATCATGAGAAGGAAAGAGAAAAACATTTGGAAGAGGAAGTAGAGGAAGAAAGAAAAAAATGTGCACAAATGAAAGAATACCTGCATAATGCAAATGATAAAATTAAAACTTCGGAGGATACATTGAAAGATAGTACGAAAAATACAATGACTTATATACAAGAAAACATTTGGGGGCAAATAATGTAGAGGAGTGACAAGTTGTGTGAATGGTTTGAATTGAATGAAAGTTTGAGATTAATTTATATGAAAATCAAAGGGCACATTGAGAAGAGCATACATGTTTATTCAAAAGAGGATATGGAAAAACAGAGTTTGCAAGTAGTCTATAGTACCAGTGACAACTATTTGGCATCCAAGGGAATTAACAACCACATTGATGCCATAGTTAAGACATCATCTATCCTTCAAAAATGCCAGAATCTAAGGGAAACATCAGAATTTATGGATAAATGTGGCAAAAAGATATTGAAGCTGCAAGAAAAGACAACTACTTTGATTAAACTTGGTTTTCCTAAGACCGTTGACCCATCAAATAAATTCATTGGAAAAGAAGCTTACAAAAAAGCATGGAGATAAAAATGAAGTCTGATTTAGACTTTCTTCCTAAGAATACAACTCCCCAAAGCTTTCTGGAATTCATCAAACCATTTACAACTCTGAATGCGGTATTGGGTGAAACGGTGATGTCAAGTCACTCTTATAAATATGGATTGTTGACGAAGTTGCAATAGAATTTCCATAGTTTAAAGAATATTGAACTTCCATCAGATAAAGAGTGGATCACCCTACAAAAAGTGGCACAAAAAACTCAAAAATCATAGTATGTATTGCACATTTTTCTACTTTTACTCTTAATTTCAAGGTTTTATATTTTTTTTCTTTTTGGAATTTGGCATCGCTTGAAATAACTCTGTTTTATGAACAGGAAAAAACCAACACTCTTTATTTCTAATCCAGCCTATGAATCTATGATGCATAGTGCAAACCTTCAGCCTGTAAATTTGTATTCTCAAACTCTCCCAAGTTTTAACATTTCTGCATTTCTCACTAGGTTTTGGGAACTGTTATTATCTATATTTAATTTGTCATGGCTTGAATTAATATTTAATTTTGAACTCTGGTTTTTGAACAAGAGACATGTAGCAGTTGTTAAATCGCTAAATTGCTAATCCGGCCTGTGATGGCTGTAGTCACATAAATCTGTCCACTTAATTAAATGAATACTTAGTATTTATTTGATTATTTAACCATCAATTAATGAATTAATTAAATTAATATTTAATTAATTCATCTTAACCCTCTTCTCCTATTAATTAAATAAATTATTCAATTTATTTGATTTAATTCACTTAACCAAATTCAGACCATTAATTAAATAAATAAATCATATTTGTTTAATTAAATCTTCTCTCACATTTAAATAAATTAATATTTATTTAAATCCCCCAAAATCCCACCTCTCACATTTAAATAAATTAACATTTATTTAAATCACCTTTATCCTCTACCCACTTGTATTTTCCTACAAAAGCAAGTTGCACAATTATTTTAAATAAATAATTTATTTAAATCACCTTTATCCTCCACCCACTTGTATTTTCCTACAAAAGCAAGTTGCACAACTATTTTAAATAAATTATTTATTTAAAATCCTATTTATCCTCACCCACTTGAAACCTTTAATGGTTTCCCTTAAAGTATTCAAACTTGATGGCTTCCTTCTATAGTCTTCTTAAGACTTTAATGGTTTTCCTTAAAGTCTTCAAGCCTTTAATGGTTTCCCTCAAAGTCTTCAAGCATTTTAATGCTTTATCTTCATTTTTCTCATTTAAATAAATTAATATTTATTTGAATATTTATCCAAATGCAAATTACACCATTTAATTGAAATAAATGATTTTATTTTAATTGAAAATACCAAAATTTCTCCCACTTGCATTTTCCTACAAAATCCACTTGCATGCCTAAACCCCTTCTAGAATTTTCTAATCACTTCTAAATAACCTAACCCCTTCTCTAAACTTTGTCACATTCCTAAGAAAAATGGAGTCACTTCTCAAAGCCTAAAAGTCTTTGATAACCATTAAAGGCTTTCAACCTTCAACCACTAAATGTCTCAAAGTCTTGGATAACCTTTGAAAGCTTCCAACCTTCAACCACTAAATGGCTCAAAGTCTTTGATAACCATTGAAGGCTTTCAACCTTCAACCACTTAATCCCCAAAGTCTCCAATAACCATTAATGGTTACCTCAAACCCTCCCACATGGTTAAAACATTTGTTTTGACTCAACCTCTACCCAACCCAAGGGTCTCATCAAGCCTTTAATGCTTTGACCATGATTATCTCTTAATCATTTGCACAAAGGTTTATCCTTGCATTAACTCCTAATCCAGTGGGTAATCCTAATTTAGGCTTGACCCTTACCTTCTAGATAACCATGAGGTCTCCTCAGGCATTTAATGCCTCCAACCTCTTCTCTCAACCCAATCTTATGTTGACACTCGTCACCATTTCATTGGTGCAAATTGTGCACATGGATCCCCAACTTTCAAGCTTGACCCTTGATTAAACCTTTCAATCCTGGCCATCCATTGCTCCATTTTTCCTATAAATAGAGCCCATTCCTTCATAATCCAGATCCTGAAAACTTGTATGCATTTAGGCTATAGACATTTTTAGAGAGCATTTAGCATAGCATAACTAAAATCTTGTCTTTTTGGTAAAATCAATCATTTTAGCATCAATAGCATAGTATTTAGCTTTTCATTTCATATTTGAAGCTTAATATTAAATCTCAATCCTCCATAAGCATCCATAGTGCAAAAAGCTGCTGAGAGCTACACTCATTTGGGACTTGGAGAGGAGAGGAACAAGGGAGGAGCAACTATGAGCATCTTGATTAGCTATTTTATTCTATGTTTATATGCTTTCTATTTCATGCTTAATATCTCTCTTGATATGCCTGTTTAGGATAATCTTTTGTTGCTAACACTAACGTTTGTTTCTTGTGCTCTTGCGTGTGTTGCCATCAAACAGATTTTCTAATCCTTTTTGGCAGAGCATCAATGGCCATGCAAATTTGTGTTGAGTGTGTGATACTGATGGCAATCGGGACGATATATTCAATGTTCAATGCCTTAGTAATTGATTTTGATGTTGAGTCTTCACATGTCGCAAATCGACTTGAAGCTGTTGTTGCTCCCTTGTTTCTATAAAAGGGAATTCAGGGTCATTTGCAAAAGGTTCTGAAACTTTGTATTGACTTTTGCATGGAGAATCACACAGAGTGGTGTATTGAATGAATTGTATCATATGGCTATATTTTGAAAGAATTAATGAAAATATAAGTTCTCAACATGTCTAAATAAACATCTATGTATCAGTAAACACATTATGGTCTTTTATTATGCTATTTTAAATCTGGAAATAAAAAGTTGAAAAATACAATTACAAATCAATATTAAATTATAATTGTAAAAAGTTGACAGACTCATAAAATATCATTAAGTTATCAACCATAATAATATGCTTATGTAATATGAATGATGAGATACAGTAATAAGAATATTAAATACCAATCTCTTACGGTTGTCATTCATCCTCATCAAATCCAGAGCTTTCTTGATTCTTGTCTATGTTTTCTTCACTCTGAGTCTACATACCTTCGTTGAACTGCATCTCAATACTACCAGTAGGTCTAGTAAATGAGTCAATAGTCCCACTGGCACTTTGGTTTGAAGTTTTTCTCAAACCTCTTCTTTCACATTTGGACCTCTAGATTTTCAGTGCCCTATCGTAAGGCAAAGTGTGGACATCATACCTAGGTATATAGAGCCTCAAGCAATTTTCCAAATTTTTGTCTAGTTTGTTTCTGTAAAGTGGAAAAATCGAACCCTAGTTGTTCTCCCCTCCCCAACTCCGAGGAGAGAGAAGGGAGAGTCACTAGGGTTGATGGTTTTCACTTAGGAGGGACTTTACATTCAAAAGAGGGGTTGAAACCCACAAGATCCAATCCCACGCAATGCAAGATTGGATTCTATATGAGTTTCAAGGGTTAAGACAGCAAGGCTACCCTCTTTTGTAAAGAATGTAGATAGAAAGATTGAACGAGGAATGCATGTAAAGTGGGAAATATTCGCTTATAAACAGAGATAGGGATATGATATGAAGCTGCGGACCTGGAATTAGCAGTAAAATGTTGAGACGACGCTGTCCTGCAAATTTGAGCAAAAGTTAACGGGACGATGGCGCCCGACGTGCACACGGTCCTCCGAAAAATCCGCGAAACGAAGGGGGATCTGTTCGTCTCTGCACAAGGATTCCAGATCTTCAATTTCAGCCGCGTACCTGCAACCTACACACAGAAAAGCGAAGACGATTGGGGGGTTAGGGATTAGGGGTTTGCCCTTAGGTCAAACCCCAGTTTTGGAATTAACCAAGAAATGAGAAATGCTGTAAATGTAAATGACTGTAATGTAAAACAAGTACTAGTACCTTGTTGTAAGGATGTTTGTATCCTTATATGCGAAGGTATAGATGTTGTTGTTTGTTGTATGTTGTATGTTGTAGCATGTGATCTCCTCTTCAATGGTTGAATCCTTGTCTTGAATGCAACACTTAGCCTTGAATGGAGACTTAGAATGACCAATTGCTTGAAGGAATGTTTGAATGCTTGAATGCTTGAATGCTTGAATGTTTGAGTATCGTTTCCACCTTTTCGCCCCTATCCCAAATGAGAGAGGAAAATGTAGTTTATATACTTGTCAATTAGGGTTGATAGACTGATTTTTCCAACCTTGGGCCGACCAGGAAAGATTATTTTCCAAATTGCAAACATAAAGACCCGAAGCCCCATAGGAGACCGGGCCCAAAATAGGGCCAGGGACCAGGGCACTGGGCGCCATGGTCCTGGGGGACCAGGGCGCTGGGCGCTCTGGTCCCACCTCCCGGGACAATAGGGTGCAAGGAGGATCAGGCCAGGGTGCTGAAAAATGCAGTTTTTGATGTTGTGGACAAGTTTCGGGGTCTCCATTCAGGTTCAGTGTTGCGTCGCCATCGTGAAGACCCAAATGCGGTCGAAATTGCAAGTGTCGCAATTTTAAGACGCTACAATTTCTTAGCTTTGATTTTAGGAACCCCAAAGCACTAAAAACTCTCTCATCTTCCACCAAACCCAATATCATGGTAAGACATAAATCAACAAGCTTCAAATATTCTGGTATTAAATCACGCAACGCTACGTTCTCAACTATATATTTCCAAAGCCTTGTTACTGATCCCTATTTGCGGGGGTTATCCATTCTACCATATTGTTCCCTCATAGTGTATGCAAAACGAGATGATTTCTCTCTAAGAAGAGTTTCGTCTAATATTCCATTTATGGTTACTCCATTCAATTCTCTGGATATACAAAATTGTTTTATCAAAGTCAGTAGCTTACTTTGAAATATACATAATGGTATGGATTTGAAACTCAAAATGGTTGGAAAGATAATTTAATTTTGGACATTTTTTTTCTTACCAGCTCAAAATAAAAGGTCGTTTAAGTTGTCTAATGGTCAAATCTTTCCAATTACATAGTTTAGAAACTAGGCTTTTCCAACATAGCAGTCCATTTTTTATGGTTATGTTCCAAAGAAACCTTAAAAGATTCTGAGATATGTTTCATAACTTCCAAATGGGTATCTAAAGTGGTTTTATATTTTTGATATGAATCATATACTGAAACTTATACCAAAAAACCCCAATTTGTTGTTGTGATTAGACCTAAAGAGTAGATTACTAGTCCATATTTGATTGATGTGTTTCAAAAAAATCATAGCCAAATTTTTTATATGTTTTGTAATCCCCCAAAGGGTATCTGAATATGTAATCATTTTGTGGAGATCTTATTGGCATAAAAAAATATGCCATGTTCTATCATTTATAAGGGCTAGTAGAAAGGATGGAACATGGAGGCTTTGCAATGAATCAAGAGCTCTCAACAAGATCACAATAAGGTATAGATTTCCAATGTCTAGGATGGAATATTTTCTTGATTGTTTGGGGGGTGCAAGATATTTTTCTAAAATTGATTTGAAGAGTGGATACCACCAAATTAGGATTAGGCCTGGTGATGAGTGGAAAACAGGCTTCAAAATAAATGAAGGGTTGTATGAGTGGAAGGTTATGCCATTTGTTTTGTCTAATGCCCCAAGTACATTCATGAGACTCGTGAATGAATTTTTGAAAGAATTCATGGGGAGTTTGTAATAGTGTATTTGGATGACATCCTAGTATTTAGCAGGACAAAGGAATAACACTTGAGGCATCTAGACATGGTTTTGAAAAAGTTGAGTGAAGAGGAATTGATGATAAATATGGAGAAGTGTTTGTTCATGTAGGAAGAACTCAAGTACCTTGGATTTGTGATCTCTAAAGGTCACTTGAAGATGGATCAGGATAAGGTAAATGCAACTCTTTCTTAGCCTACTCCTAAGACTATTGGTGAAGTTAGAAGTTTTCATGGATTAGCCACATTCTATAGAAAATTCATAAGAGGTTTCAATCAGATATGTGCTCCAATGTTGGAAACCATATAAGGTGGTCAAAAGTGCAGGTTCTCTTGGACAAAGGAGGCAGATGGGGCATTTGAAACTCTCAAGAAAAGGGTAGCTCAACAACTGGTACTTGCCTTACCTGATTTTAACAAAGTGTTTCAGATTGAATGTGATGCTAGTCATATGGCCATAGGCGCAGTCATAAGCCAAGAAGGAAGACCTATAGCAGTTTTTAGTGAAAAAATCAATGAGGGAAAGAGAAAATATTATTCTTATAACCTAGAAATGTATGCACTAGTTCAAGATTTGAAAAAATAGAGGTACTATCTATTACCAAAGGAATTTGTGGTCTATACTGACAACCAAGCCTTGAGTTTTATTAATAGCCAAGAAAAGTTAAACCATAGGCATATGGAGTGGGTAGAATCCCTACAAGCCTATACCTTTTCCATAAAACACAAGAAAGGAGTAGCCAACAAAGTGGTTGATGCACTAAGTAGGAGAGTGCTAACCATATCTGAAATCCAATTAGAAAGCATTGGGATTGATGCAATGAAAGATATGTATGTTGCAGATGAGGACTTTAAGGAGATCTACAAGGCATGTACTAAATTTGGTCAAAGGTATCATGTGGAGTTTTCTGATTTTCTGATCCAAGATGGACTTCTTTTCAAAGGTGGGCAATTGTGCATACCAAAGTGCTCAATGAGGACTAATATCATCAAGGAGAAGCATAATGGGGCTATAGTAGGTCATTTTGGCTTGGACAAGACAATTGAATTAGTAAGGAGGCACTACTTTTGGCCCAAATTGCAGGTTGATGTAAGAAAGTTTGTAGATGCATGCACCATTTTCCAAAAGGCAAAAGGAAGGAGTAACAATGTTGGTCTCTATCAACACTTACCCATTCCCTCAAGACCTTGGGAAAGTGTGTCAATAGACTTTGCAATGGGTTTACCTAAGACCAAAAAGGGGTTTGACAGTGTATTTGTGGTAGTGGATATGTTTAGTAAAATGGCACATTTCGCCATGTAAATCCACTAGTGATGCATCCTATATAGCATATTTGTTTTTCAAAGAAGTAGCAAGGATTCATGGACTCCGATTGAACATAGTGTCTGACAGGGATCTCAAATTTGTTGGCCATTTTTGGAGAGCTTTATGGAGGAAACTTGGCACCAACCTGTCCTTCTCATCAGCCTATCATCCACAAACAGATGGATGGATAGAGGTAGTAAACAAATCATTAAGGAATTTGTTGAGATGTATTACAAGACAACATGGTGAGAAGTGGGATTCAATCTTACCTCAGGCTGAGTTTGCCTACAATGAGTTTGCCTACCATTTCAAATTGTGTATGGGTTGCATCCAAGAGGGGTATTGGAGTTGAGAAAACTGCCCCATATGGATCCCATAAGTGCAAATGGTGAGAGGTTTGTTGAAGACATAAAGGAAGTTCATGAGCTGGTCCAAATACAACTTCAAAAGTCATCATAAAAATACAAAGAACATGCAGATCAGAAAAGGAGAGAAGTGCAATTTTAAATTGGAGACTTGGTTTGGGAAAATTTGAAGAAGGAGAGGTTGCCCAAAGGCAAACACACTAAGATCATGCAGAGGAAAGTAGGACCATGTCAAATCTTGAAAAAGTTTGGCAACAATGTCTATGAAATTCAATTACCACTGGATCTTGGCATATCTCCCATTTTTAATGTTTGTGATCTAACTCCTTTTAAAGGTGACTCTAATGTAGGTAACTCACAACAGATCCTAGAAGATGTAGCAGATATAGACCTTCCCAAACATGACCCACCTAGACTTGAGAAAGTGTTGGACACCAAGATTGTAAAGAAGACCAGGAACAATGAGTACAAACAATACTTGGTCAAATGGAAAGGGAAACCAGACTCTGAAGCCATTTGGTTGGATGAAGATCAGATCAAGAAGCATGGCACTGCATTACATGACTTCATCTCAAGTGGACTTGAGTTTCATTCACCCCGGGAGTATGGTGCAGGAGCACCTCAAGACTAAGATGATAAGTGCAATAAAGGCTAAAGGTCACACATGGTAATGTGACCTTTCAATCTATGTAATAGGGTAGTCTTGTTTGATTTTTGTAATAAACCCCACCTTGTCACCCAATGACATGGATTTGGCAAATTGATGAGCCACCATTTGCATATGGGCCTAGGGGTATTTAGTTGAAGTATTTTATAGGTGTTTATGTGTTGGAGATGTCTTAGGAAGGTTTAGGATATGTTGAAACATCTCTAGGTAGGCGAATTTAACATATGTCAAAAGTTGCTCAAACTTGAGAACTTTTAATGACAACTTTTGGTTGCAAATAGAAACTTCCTTCCAACGGTCACCTCAGTTAAAAAGGTGGTTGATAACCATTGAGGGAGATATAAAATGTCATTCCCAATCATCATTGGGGGGAGGAGGAAGACTTTTTAAACTTTTGGCATCATTGAAGTAATATTTACAATTCTGAGAATTTCCTGCAATTATGTTACTCTGCACGGTGTACAGAACTATACGAACATTTTGGAATTAGGAAAATAGTGGGATGTGTTAGAGTGGCTATTACCCCCTTAGATGCATCAAGTCTGAGGTCCTAATCCATCAAGACAAGGAAGAACCCTGCCATTTTCTAGAAGTGGTCTAGATTTGACAATTTTGCCTAGGGTTTTGCAAAGAAATGACATCATCTTGTTGATCCTTCATTGGTGGTTCACGGATTTGGAGGGGATGCAATTATGGCCAATGTATTTTAGGATTTTTAAGGCCTTTTTCAGGTTAGGACCAGTTGGAGGTGAGGGTTTGATGTATTAAGGTGGGCAACTCCATGTGGTCACCATGTATGTGTAAGCAAACAGGTCTCACATCAGGGGTTAGAGGTCTGATCATGGCCTAAGACTTAGGAATTGGTGTATTTACCATGTCCTAAGAGTGTTACTTGAGTTGGTTTGGTGAGTTAAGGTCTGTGTCTGCACACTCCTTTGTAAAATTGGCCTAATTGGGGCTATTAGGTCACCTAACCAAGATAGGGTTTGGATTCTTGTGTTTCCAACTGGACATAACCCTTGGGTTGTGTTTTATAACTCTCAAAAGGGTATCCAAATCTGGATTTTTTTTCTGGGTCTTCTGGAGAAATAAGGAGTTAAGTGTGGAAAACCGGTCTGGCAGGGCTACTAGGATTAGCATGCCTTGTTGCAGTAGTTACCCCAAACCGATGGAGGGAACCTAAATTAATGATTGAAGGGGATCTCCCTGACCTAGGGGACTTCAAATAAAACCTGGGATAACCATTTTTGCATTGGAGAAGGGACCAAACCATTGTTGGTCATAGGGTCCTTAAGAGCCTCTAGAAGACCTTATGAGATGCTCAATGAAAGAGACCTTGTGAGGAAGCTTCTTTGGAAGAAAGGGATGTGGGACTTGTCAAACTGATATTCCTTGACCCCTTGTAGTGTTTTGTGATTTATAGGGTCCTTGGTGTGCTCTTAGATTAGGGGAACCTATCCTATACCCATATCAGGGCTCTGTATCAGCCAGCTTCCCAATAGATGACACAAGCAACAAAATCTTGTCATAGGAATGCTAAATTTTCATTGAATGAAAATGTTGACCAATGAAAGAAACCCCTCAAATAACTTTCCACAAAAAAAATAGGTGAACATTTGATCAATGGTACCAACCAAGATCAACTAAGGATCGTTTAACAATCTCAAGCCTTTTATGGCTTACCATGCCTTATTGAGAAACTACAATTTATCTTCAATTGACACCTCCCTACTTGATAGATACTCGAACTAGCCTTAAAAAAAGTGAGGAGAGCAATGAGATGTATCCATAGAATACTTTTTTTTTCTATATTAGAGTGGTGAGAGCTATTCTAGGGCTATAGACCAACTTCATGCAACTTACATTTTTATTTTTTCTTGTGCAACTCCTATTGGAAAACATGAATCATAGTGGTTGTGTTCTTGACAGATCATTCCTTACAATAGGTGAGTAAGTCCTAAGTTTTCTTTAATAAAACCCCCTAATTGTCTTTCAACTTCACAACCTCTTCCCGTAGAAGCTTCCTTTGATCTACAGAGCCCACCTCTAGTTTGATGTCCTAGAATTCCTTATCGAGCCTATCCCCATTATTAAAACTAGTTGACACTTTCATCAATGTGCTCCAAATATCTTCATTAACAGAATCCTTCAACCACTCTTGAGATTTCTTGAAAACCAAGCTTTTAAAAATTTGAATTTTCTATTAAGTAGAGTGTAGCTAGGCCATTTTCTACTTACAAAGATTAGTGTGGAGGTTATAGGGTTTTAAAATTTTGCTCTCTTTTAGCTTGGATTCAAATAAAGAGGAGGTACTAAGGCTATCTTGGTTGGAAAATAGGGACTACGTCCATGTCACCATCTTGGGCTATCTCTTTAGGAGGGGAGTGTGGAGGGAAATCCTTTAGGAGGAAAGGAAAAGGGCAGCCATTGCAATTAGGGGAGTTGTGGGAATTAAAAAAAGGAGTTGAGGGAGTCAAAATCATTCTTAGAAACCAAAACAAGGCATTCTATAGAAGGGTCTAGAAATATCATTTTCTTTCCTTTAGCTTCAAAGGGAAATAAGGTCCACCAACTGGGTTTTTTCCTTAGGTAAATCATTGATAGCCATGAGAGGGGGTCTATAGTCTAGCAATAGACTATACTGTGGGCCTAGACTCAAACTCTTAGAGGAAACATGAGATAAAGAAGAGGGGGAATCATAACTTTTCTTATTATGAGTGAGGCCCTCAAACTAAGTGAGGAGGGAAGGGTTAACAATGGAAAACACCAAAAGTTGATAAAGGGGTAGGGTTTTACTCTTATTTGTTGGAGCACCTAAAAGAACAACTTGCAAACCAAAAATATTTTAGAATGCAAAGAGAAGTAACACAAAGAAATGTTGTTTCACAAATAAAATTGAGATAAGTACAACTGTAAAAACACCTCATATATATAGAAAAGTTGTGATGAGGTAAATATAACCTCCAGCTAAATACCAGTTGAAAATATGAAATACATTAAAGCATTATTAAACACTATGCAAGTAATATCTAATAAAGTGACATGTTGGCCACCTAAGTAAACTTAAGTAAATGTGAGTGGAATAAAATCACTTTCAAACTAACACCCCCCTCAAGTGCAACTTAAAGTGTGAATTTATTATGCAATATGAGATGCAAAATGGGTCCTAACAACTAGTCCATGTTAGGTACCCATGCACAACTACAATGCAAGGCCATCTCTCACTAATAGAGAAAAGGAGAAAAAACTTGTGGGAGAAAACTCCTCTCTAAAAGAGAGAAAATGAAGGACAAAGAAGCCTCCAAAATAATATCCCCCAAAAAAAAACATGAAGAGCATCACTGAAGTATGAAGTTGTAGATAACTATTAAATAAATAATGATATGGTTCTATAGTTGAAAAATCTCCTCTAAAACAAGATGATGATCAAGGTAAAAGGAAATGATCTTTATGAGTGCCCCAAACAACACTACTCAAACAATAAAAATATATACGACAAATGAATTTGCATGAATGACACCAACAACACTACTCAACCAATGAAGTTGAAAATATAGGTACAATAGTTTGAAGAACCAAGATCAACTGAGGATAGAAGGTTACCTCCATAAAATAGCAATGCAAGAGTGTCTCAACTCACTCCAAGGAAAACCAAGGAAGAATTAGCATCAACAATATAATACCCAATAATTCTGGGTAGAGAGAGTCATGAAAGGTCCACTGAAACTATGTGGCACCAAGTAATGCATGAAGGAGATGATACAACATCTGAATTGACCGAGATAGAATACCTGCAATTGAGCAAAGGGTGTGAAAAAAGACTACACAAACATGAGACGAGAATCATAAAGATCCTGTTCCTTTCATGGAGGGATTCTCACTGGAAAAATTTGTGATTAGAAAACAACAAAGGTACTATGCAACCCCCCATGACACTTTATAGGGCAAGTACAATAATATGGAACCACATTTGTGCAAAATCCCAAAAAATACATAAACAATATGTGGCACTTTATCTTAACGCATCTACAAAAGAAGGTGTTTGAAAAAGATGCTCAAATTATTCATAAGGATAGAAATGTTGTATATACATATGAAGTAGCCAAAAAGAAGCTATACCACACAAAAAAATGCTTCTAGTGCCAAAACAACCAATCAATTAACTAGTGTTAAAACACAAAATATTGAATTAATTTAACCTAGGGAAAAAACTAGAAAATGTGCATGGATAGACTAAAAGTGCTTTGAAATAACTTTCCAACGTTGCAAGAATAATGAGAAACAGAGAAAATGGTCAAACGTTAAGAGCTTGGGAGCCCAAAATGCACAACAAACTTTGATAGGACATAAAATGCACCAACAAAAAAAAGAGAAAAATATCTACACCACTAGAAAGTGCCTTGCAACCACCTTTTGAATGATATATTGTTTGCCAAAAATTGAAGCCATATGCCCAAGATATGGCCAACTGAAAAAATTGCTTATACGAAACCCTAAAGTGAAAAAAAAGACCCACCCCCTTTAGCACATGAGGGCTAGGGTTTAGTCACCCATATGACCTGGTGCTCAACGTGAGAAAAAAGGGCAACCAACCCCGGTGGCAGTAAAATCAATGTGACCTATCACTCAATAGGTGAGAAAAAAAGGCAACCACCTTCACTGGCAAGGAAATCAAGGGCTAAAGAGTCGTTCGGGTGGCGGGGACCAATGGTAGCTTGGCACACCACCCCCTACATGCACAACCATGAGCCATTGTGAGCGCACAGAAAACTCAAAAAGCTAACATAGGAGTGCTTAGGTAGAAAAGGAGCAAAAGTACACTTGCAGGAGCAATGTGGGATTAAACCCCAAAGTCTAATGTCCCACACTTACGACTATAGGGCCACCTACGATTTCTCCTCTCAAATAGGAAAACCCTAAAATGGTAGAACTATAGGAAAATGAACAAATATTTATCGTAAACTATACCAAAATTACTGACAATGGATAAGAGAATCCTATGCAAGGAAGGATCAGATTGAGCCATAAAACCTGCTACGAGCTAGTACCACAAACCACACCATACACCATGAGCTATGAACCAAAATGCAAAATCATCAAGACATTAGTTGGACCTCTTCGAAGGAGATCTCAACAAAGAACTACAAGCAACCAAGTAAGAAAAAAGGGCACCGAATTGAGTAAACCTTCGATGAGATACTTATGCAGAAAGATTATCTATAGGTTGACTCCATAAAAGATGTGTTTCCAAATGAAGGATCTCACCAATGATTAGGCATGACTAATGCAAAAGTCAACTTTAGGTGAAGTACAAGTGTCACGAGTCGAAACTTGATTCAATAATGAGTTGAAGTTGAGATCGATTGGCCAGCCTTAAATCACACACATTAAGCTTTTTTAGTTGTTTTATGTCTAGAGGTGTATTATTAGTGTGACCACACATAATAAGCAACATGTTAAGCCTAAAAATGTCAATCAGCTCTAAATGTTTAACACTTTTTAGTCTATAACTGTTTGAAAAGTGCCTCAAATTCACTTGACATTGTGCTAGTTTCTGTTTGGGTTGATCGGAGTAACCTACCCCGATGGAACAGCTGTCAGTGTGACTCTTGGTGATGTATCCTTCTTCATCGGAGCTCGGAGAAGCAGTTTTGAAGTCATCCCGATGACCCAACGAAGTCGTCTTCGGTCATCAGGGTAGCATCAGCTATCGGGTGGAATTGTTCGGTGTTACGTCGATACCTGATGAAGTCGCTTAGGTGATCGGGTTGACATCGGCTATCGGGAGGAGTCTGTGAGAAGCTATGCCAATATCCGATGGATCCTCTTTGGTTGACTTCGGTGTTATCGGGGATCGGGGTAACCAGTTCGGGTGTGTTTCTGATGACCTGATGAAATCGACCAAGTGATGGGCACGACAAAGAAGAGGTTCATTTTGGGTGGTTAGTGAGGTCATGCTAAGGTGGTAGGGCAGGGACTCTAGAACCAATCAAGGGGTTCCACATGGTGGAGCGCAGAAAGAGAGATCAAGCAGATCAAGGAAGATCGGACGATCGAGATATCTGTTTGGTTGTCTTACCGATAACTCGATGGAATTACCTTTGATGATCAGGGTATCATCAGATATCAAGATGACATGGTTGGTTGCTACACTGATACCCGATGAGTCTGCCTTTGTTGGTATTGGGGATTGGGGTAGCTAGTTTCATTGTCTTGCCGATGACCCGATCAGGTCATCTTCGGCGATCAGGTTGATATCAGCGATCGGGTTGACAAGATGGAAGCTACGTCAATGACCGATGGAGTCGCCTTTGGTGATCGAAGTATCATCAGAGATCGGGATGACATTGTTGGGTTATGTCAATGGCCCGATAGAGTCCCTATGGTGTCATCAGTAGATCGGGTCTACCTGTTGAAGGCTATCCTGATGAGCCGATGGAGCTCACCTTTTTGGAGTCGCATTAGTGGAGTCATCTACTGGTTCATTGGGAGATTGGAGCAATGCATTTGTGGTCTTTATGATGGCCGATGGAGTAGAGACTGACTACGGGTGTGCACTCGAACCAAAGTCCAAAAGGTGAACACTTGGACACTGAAGATGGTCTTGTCGGTGTATATGAATATGAACCGACCTGACTTCCTAGTGCATGTGGGATATTGTGTTTCTCACGAATGCAAACAGACGCAGAAAGTTAGATGTCTAACCGATTGGTGAAAACTGACAGTTGAACGATCGACATGGAAGATGTAATCAGAGTAGCCAGAGGAAACCGAAATGAAATGTTGGTTAGGTGGATGGATGTTACTAAATGACAGACCATTGGACTCCATAATGGTTGTGATTAACCGATACGTTGTAATAGATTGCTGATATATATGTTGCCAGAGATGTAACCAACAGTAAGAGAGGTTACTGTGTGACGTATGGTGTGGAGTCTTGTATGTTGGAAGCCTGAGTGTTTTGCATAGGTGATGATTGTGATCTGAACATAGATTCCAAGAGTAAATGCCTGTGAAGAGGATCTGTAACTTTATTGTAACCTTCTGTTAACTGTGAAAAAAGTGATCTCTCTTTGGTGGTGGGTTTTTTACCAGTAAGGGTTTTCCCACGTATATCAGGTGTTAACTCTCTATTGTGTTTTATGTGTGATTAGTTTTTCATTAGTCTGTGTATATCTTAATGTTCTGCAAAAGAATTTAAAGACATACTTGCTTGATTCCCCTTAGAATTGGTGTTAGGAGAGTGTTTTCCGCACTCTACTTTCCTTACAAGTGGTATCAAAGCTTGGCCTATTTTGTTATCCTTGTTGGGTAGGGTTGGTTTTTTATGCCAATTCTGGTTTCAGTGGGAGTCTAGCAGAGTGCTTATTTGTCTTGTTTGCAGTTTAAGATGGCAAACACCTCTAGACAAATGGACATTGAGAAGTTCAATGGCTCCAACTTTGAGTTGTGGAAACTTAAAGTTGAAGATTTACTAGTTGATAGAGATCTCTAGATTGTAGTGGCTGGAATTGAACCCTCAGGCATGAAACAAGAGGACTGTGACCTTGTAAATAGAAAAGCCAAAGGGTTGATCAGACTTGTTTGGTAGACTTGGCTCTGTTAAATGTTCGTGAGGAGAAGACTGCTATTCTTCTGTGGAAGAAACCTGGTGATATTTATCAAGGAAAGTCTCTCATAAATAAGTTGTTCTTGAGGATGAAGTTGTAATCCTTGAAGATGGACGAGGGTACATCTTTAGCAGATCATCTAAATGTTTTCAACATGATTTTTGCATAGTTGACCTCTGTAGGAGTCAAGATTGATGATGAGGATCGATGCATTCTTTTGTTATGTTCTTTGCCTGACATATGGGATCATCTAGTAATGGCCATTGGGAGTACAACAACCACACTCACAATGGAAGGTGTGGTTGCTCTGTTACTGTAAGAAGAAACATGAAGAAAATCTTCTGAGATGGTCAAGGAGGCTCTCACTGTTAGAGGCAAGGAAGAGGACAAGAAGTCTAAATCCAAGTCAATGGAAAGTTCTAAGTCTCCTGGAAAGAAGTCCAAAACGAAGTGCTGGAATTGTGGGCAGACTGGTCATATCTGAAAGGATTGCAGAGTGAAGAAGAAAAATAAGAATTCTTCAAATTGTGGGTCCTCTCAGAATGATGATGGAGATGCCTTCTAAGTTACTTTGGAAAGTTAGACATCTATTGATGTCTGGTTCAATCTTCATGAAGAAGATGTTTATCATGATGCAATGTAAGACTTGGTACCATGTGTGGCAGTGATGTATATTCATCACTTGATGGTGGATTATCTTCATGGGTAAAAGCATAAACCTATGTCACACTTTTACAAAGGAAAAGGTTAACACAACAATAACTGTTCAATTTCATCACCATAAAAGTGTCATTTGCATTTTGAATTTGAAGATGATGTAAACTAATGAAATGTGTAAAATTTGTTGAAGTTTAAGTCTACTATTTTTTGAAATTTTTTTGTCAATAATTTATATGTTTTTTTTAGCTTTAAAGTCCATTTTTTTATTGCTGAAAAACATTAAAAATCAGGGGGTTTAGTTCCCACCACAAAAGAAAATGTAAATCAACTCATTTTTATTTTCTTTTGATATCCATTATAGATGGCATATATATATAGTGCATGAAAAAAAAAAAAATTTGATGCATATTTTCTTTGTTATAGCATTTGGAAGTCGAATATGCCAGAATTTGACGGTTTTTGTCTCCCACCACAATTTGTCTATTCAATTTATGATAATCAAAAAATAAAAATACCCTTTTGCAGAAGACTCTCTTCTAGTGAACCATATTTTTTTCAATTTTTTTTCAAGTGATTCGATATATATATATTTTTTTTCAAACCAACCTATTATAGAATAAAGAATACCTAGTCGTAGTATTTTTAATTTTTCATATATCAAATGTAATCAAAAAATTATAAAAATTATATGAGTAGAATCGCGACTTATATCTCTACAAAAGGGTATTTTTATTTTTTTTAATAAGTTTAATTTACCTATTGAATTTTATTGCAGAAGTGACAAGTTTTAGAAAATCATCATTTTTGTTGATGTGGCTGCCACTTGGCATTCCACATAGACAGTTCCGGCTGAAACTATTCAAAATATTTCCGAGTTTCTATAGTGGAACGTATTAAAAGGACAAAAACATTTCGATCAGAAGCGTTCCAGCTGAAACGTTTCTGGCCGGAGATCCATTGCCACGTGAGTGCAATTGGAAGAAAACCAATGTAGTTTCCGGCCGGAATTTTCAAAGATCTCGAAGAGATGACCAGGATGGATAAAAATATTTTGATTAATGAGAATATTTTCACAAAATTGGAGGAAAACCACTGTAATTTGTGGCTACCAAGTGTGGAATGAAAGCTTACAACTATCAACTAGATTCTACTGGAATAAGAGAAGCTCTTAGCAATCTATGAACAGGTGAAAGTTAAGATTCAAAATGATCTTTTGTCAATCATCTCAAATTCATCAATAACGAAAAGAATCCAAAATATGGACATTCAAGATATAAAGAGGAGTTTTGAAAGTGTGATCAATGCATAAATGTTTGATGGATGCGCTTTTGATACATAAATTATGAATAAATTGAGTAACATCTCTATCTCTCTTGATATATGTAGTAGCCATATATTTGATTGTAATGAAAAATTGATGGATGTTAAGAAGAATCATTCTAAATGGGGGCTAAGGACGATTAACAAAATTATCCTTAGAAATAAGATCATGATTCAAGTTGTAAATTCATTTAGGATATTCAAAGATATATCATCTTGACTTTGAAAACGGAGGTATAATAAAAAATTGATGGATGTTAAGAAGAATCATTCTAAATGGGGGCTAAGGATGATTAACATAATAAACCCTATAAATAAGATCATGATTCAAGTCGTAAATTCATTTAGGATATTCAAGGATAGATCATCTTCACTTTGAAAAAGGAGGTCACAATGCAAGGAGCTAGATTAATTTGCATTTTTTGTTACACTTAAGGGCCTTTTTGGACTCCTAAAAAGATACACAAGAAAGAAAAATATAGTTAAATTCAATTCACTATTATACACACTTTTTTCCCTTTATTATTTTCAATGATAATGACCTAAGTGTTGGTTGGCTAAATTTTCACATATGAATTGTTATAATTTTTATGTTTGAGCTTGAAGAATTATTATTCAATTTTTTTTTCCAAAATTTACTTTATTTTCTATTTTCTAAGCACTAATCAATGCAATCTTTTTTTTTTTTGTATTAATATATGAATAAGAAGTTTGCATTACAAAAAGGGCCTATCTTAAGCCCAGAATATTACATGCATTCTTGATTGAAATCTGCCTACCCCTATACATAACAAAAACACTGATAAAAGAAACTGTAACCTAAACACCTGAAAGGACTTGGACCACAAAAAACTGGTTTCACCACCCATATCAACTAAAATGTCCTGCTAATGTAATATGTCCATATCAACATTTAATTCCACTCCAGAGAGGGCTGGAAACTGCATGTGTGAAAGAACCAGATAAACAAAAACTTGCTGACAAAAACTCTCCTATTCAACCGAAGGAGAAAAAACCTTACAATAAAAACTTCAACCCTGAGCTGGTCGTTGTCTCACACTTCATCGTTTCCTTGGAATGAAGCTCAAATATCATGGCCTTTGCATCTCCTGCGCACGAAGATGTGTTCTGATAGTTTCCACCAACAAATTCCATTCCGCCCAGATATGACTTAGATAAAGTCTTTGGTTTACCATATTTGGCCATCGCACAAAAGGAACAAACCCCAACTCTTCCACTGCGATCTGGCTCTCAAAGAATTCGCCAAAATCAAACCCATGTTCCAAGTACGCCCATTCAAGAATAGAGTCTGATGCTTTGCAAAATGGGTTAGAAAATCTGTTTGATGGCAACACACAATAGTGCAAGAAACAAAACGTTAGTGTTATCAACAAAAGATTATCCTACACAGGCATATCAAGAGAGATACTAAATAAGAAATGAAAAGCATACAAAGAGAAAAGAGGTAAACTTAACTCCTCCAAATGCTAACCAAAACGTTCATAGTGGCTCCTCCCTTTTTCCTCTCCTTTCCAAGTTCCAAACTAGTGTAGCTCTCAACAACTTTTTGCACTATGGATGCCTTATGGAGGTTCAAGATTGTAGATGATTATGAAAAGTATGCAAATGCAAGCTTAATAACCAAAGAAAGATGAGTTATCTAAATCCTATTTGTTAATTTTAATCAAAAGATTGAATATGACTAATTATGCTAAACGCTCTCTAAAATTATCTATAACTTAGATGCATACAAGTTTTCAGGATCAGGATTATGAAGAAATGGGCTCTATTTATAGGAAAAATGGAGCAATGGATGGTTGAGATTGAGTAATCTCAACAAGGGTCAGGATTGAATCATATTCAATCCATGTGAGGGCTTTCAACCCAATCTTGGGATGACAAGTGTCAACATGTGAGGGGTTGAGAGGAGAGGGAATAAGCATCAAATGCTTGACATGACCTAAGAATTAACTTGGGAGTTAAGGTCAAGGTTGGGTTGAGTGAATAAATTTATTATTCAAAGAATAATGCTTTTATCCAATGGAAAAACCCTTGTGCAAAGGTTAAAGGGATAACCATGGTCAAAACAATAAATGCTTGAGAAGACACATGGGTCACATGAGGTTGAGTTAGGGGTTAACCATAAATGGTCATGTAAGAGCCATTAGTGGTTTGGAAGACTTTAGAGGTTAGCTTGTTGGACACATCAAGCATTAAATGCTTTTCAAAGACTTTGAAGTTTTTAAGAAGTGACTCCAAGTTGCTTAGGAATGTGACAATAATTAGGGGATGGATTAGGCTAATTACGAAGGGTTTAGAAGAATCTAGAAGGGGGTTAGGATTGCAAGTGGGTTTGGTGGGTGAGGGAAAATATGATTTTAATTAAAATAAAATTAATTTATTTCAACTTGTGGTTGCAACTTGCATTTGTAGGAAAATGCAAGTGGGGGGGGTGAATGATTTAAATAAATGTTTTTAATTATTTATTTAAAAGAGGAAAGAGGATTAAATTGAATAAATAGGATTTATTCATTTAATTGATTGTGATTTTGGTTTAATGAATTAATTAAAATAAATTGAATAATTTATTTAATTAATAGGAGAATGTTTGAAGATGAATTAATTAAATATTAATTTAATTAACTAATGGCTAGTGGGTTTTTAATCAAATAAATAGCAAATATTCATAACTCAATGAATGTCCTCCTCGGCAATCCCCAATTCCAAGCCCCGGGCCAAAATCATCGCAGTTATATCCACATTGCATTTCCAATGGTGAGTAGCTTGCTGGAAGAAATAACCCAGCGTCCCTTGCACTGCATTTATCACCTCCTTTGATGGGCACTTGAGAAGTAGCTTGAGTCTTCAATTTTCAACTAGCCCATAAAGTGCTTTCTGTCACTTCTGCATTTGGAAGGTAAATGTGGCCTCCATCCGACCACCAAACAACACCTGCACATAAAAACCAAAAAGATAGCCAACAGAAGAACGATGATAACCAACAAGTTTGGCTTCTTTAAAAAGAAATTCGGTTCATGCGAGTAATCAATCACATTACTGCCACAACCCTTGATAGTAAATACTTAACGTTACGAACATCACGTCACCACCCGCTCTCATAGATAGAGTCATTATAACTGGGAGCTTGTTGTAAGGAACCACATGTTTCAGTTCACATCACTGCTGCCACTGCCATCATACATGCACACCCTTTTAAAAAAAACCGAGGAGCAACACACTTAAACTGCCAATCATTACAAAGCAAGGATTAATGACATAAAATTTGTGTTACACACAAATCACACTTGCACTCAGGAACCAAAGACTATAAAATGATGTTTGTAAACATGTGTTGACACTATCTCGTCAACATATAAATTTTATTTTGAAATAATAGAAAAAATTATTCTAAATCCAACTTGCCATCAAAAGCTTCAGAAAAAGTATCCTCAACTTGATTAAAAGACAAGGCCCATTTAGACAATTTGTCTACCACTGTATTACCCTCCCATTTGATATGGCTAACTATGACTTCTTCAAAATGATTCAAATCCTCTAAAATCGGTGAAATAAAATTTTGCAGATGCCATGCTTTAATTTCGCCATTTTTTATGGCTTGGACTATGATCACTGAATCCCCTTCTAGATGTAGTTTTTTAATCCCCATATTCTGAGCATATCAAGTTGTCAGCCATGCTACATATGCTTCTGCTTCATTGTTGGTGCCCTACTTAATACGTTGAGCTCCCAATTTTACAATGTTGCCATTGTGATCCTAAAACACCACTCCCACACCTAACAGACCACCTCTATGTTGAGCAGCACCATTGAAATTGGCTTTGATCCACCCCCTCTAGGGTGGAACCCATTCTGTGGGTGAGTTACACTTCTTACTCATCATCCTAGAAGGTCGGGTCCCATGCCTTATTTTGACATTAGGTCATGCTTTTTGTATTTTCATGTCCTTTATAGTAAATGGGTTTCTCGTAGAGTCCATCTGAGAAGCTGCAACCCCCAAAGTTTCCTCAATTGCCTGATCAAGTCTACTAAACAACCTCCTGACATCCTCAGCCTTGTCTTGGAAGATCCTACGATTTTTTTCCTTCCATATTTCCCATATCACAAGAGATGGGCATATTTTCCATATACTTGAAAAAGTTGATTTCTTGTTTAGTCTTGGCCAACTATCAAAAATATCTTTGAGAGAATTTGGCAATGGGCCTTGCCACTACAATTTGCCTTTCACCAAAATCCAGCATTTATGCGCTATCTTGCATTGTAACAAAAGGTGGTCAAGATCCTCTTCAACTTCCCCACACATTAGGCACTTGGTTGGTCCTGCCAAACCTAGCCTTTTCCTTCTCTCGCTCGTAAGTATTCTCCCTTTTAGAGCCAACCATACAAACACCCCTACTTTGGGTAAACAATGTTTATGCCAAATTAAATTGTTAGCTATTGTGTTGTCTTCCACCATGCCTTCCAAAAGCCTATAGCCTAATTTAACCGAGTAGTTACCGTCTTTAGAACCACACCAAATTACTTTGTCCTGACCTTTTGTGAGGTAAACCTTTCTCTGATCCAAAACTTGTTTAAAAGCACTTGTTGTCTCGATAGACCTATGTCTAAGAGGTCTTTCCAGCACCAGACTTCACCCAAGTGACTTTGTTTAATCACCAAATAGTCACTAATCTTGTCACCCCAAATACTACATAGATGTGATTTTATATCTGAAAAATCAACCATGTGTTTTATAACCGGGTAGGCCGCCCAAGAGTCATCCCAAAATTTAGTTGATTTTCCATTACCAATGTACCATGTATTGATGGTTTATAAGAACTTTCCTGCTACTCACTATGAAGTTCCAAAGAGCAGATCCCCTAGGGGGATTTTTGATTGTGAAGATTTTGTGATTCTCCATTGAGTGCAAATATTTGGCTCTCATAACCTTAACCCATAGTTGATTTGGGTTAGCATGAATTCTCCAAGAGAGTTTAGCTCCCAAAACCTCATTCACGATTTGCCAATACCTAAGCCCAACACCACTCTTCACTTTAGAGCTGCAAACTTTTTCCTAGGCCAACAAAGGGATTTTATCTTGCTCATTAGCTCCATTCCAGAAAAATTTCATCATTTTCTGTTTAATCACATTAATGATTTTACTGGGAATTTTTAGGCACGTCATTGAAAATATGGGGATAGCAGAGACAACTATTTTAAGCATCAGAATTTTGCTTGCCAAAGTCATCCATTTACTTTTCTATCCCTCCAGTCTATTGAAGAACTTTCTACCAAATTTTTCCATATTGTTGACTTATTGGCTCCTCCAAATAGGGGGACGCCTAGAAATTTGCTTGGTAAAGTTCCCAACTTCATTCCAAGTATTCTACTGATTTTCCTCTGTTTAAGAGGTGGAGTATTGAAGAAAAATATCTCAGATTTGAGCCAGTTCACTTTTTGACCTGACACTTGTTCATATCTATCAATCACATGCTTAACTACTCAAGCTTCCCTTGCCAAAGCCTCTCCAACCAGAAATGTATCATTAGCAAATTGTAGGTGAGTCAAAGGATCCACCCCTACAACAATCCTTATACCCTTCCAACAGCCAACTCTACAATCTTTGGAAATCATACGCCCCAACACCTCTGCCATTATAATGAACAGAAAAGGAGACAATGGGTCCCCCCATCTTAAACCCTTACTGGATGAGAAGAAACCCTGAGGGCTCCCATTGATAAGAACTGAGAACCGAGGGGATTTGATACAACTTTCTATCCAGGCTATCCAAACTGGGTCAAAGCCAAATTTTTCTAGGACTTTTAAGAGGAAGTCTCTATTAACTTCGTCATAGGCTTTCCTTATATCCACTTTTATCATCATATTCTCCTTCTTAGATAAATGGATGGAGTGGATTGCCTCATGTGCCAAAATGATACCTTCATATATGGATCTCCCAGGAGAAAAACCACTCTATTCCGGGGAGATAACTTCTTCCAAGATAAATTTTAACCTATTTTCTATCACCTTAGAGACCACTTTGTAGATCGTGTTGCACAAAGAGATGGGCCTAAATTCATAGAAGGTGGATATGTTTTCCTTTTTTAGAATCAAAGCTATGAATGTATTGTTAAAATCCTTAAGGATAAAACCACCTATTCTTGACACTTCCACAACTTCTCATAAATCATTTTCTAGAATGTCCCAGAAATGTTGAAAGAAAAGAGTAGGGAACACATCCGACCCTGGGGCTTTGTCTGCTCCCATGCCAAAAACTGCAGCCTTTACCTCCTCTAAAGACACAACCCTTAGTAACATTTTGTTATGTTGTTCCTTCACACAGGTGGATATGATGTCCAAGCTGCTATTACCTCTCCATTGAAAGAACTCAAAAAGTAGTTCACAGCCTCCATGTTAATGGATTCCTGATCTGTTAGCAACTCCCCCTCCATATTGTGTATTGAAAAGATCGTGTTATAATTTATCCTTACCTTTACAGAGTTGTGGAAAAATTTAGTATTCCTATCACCCCCCTCCAGCCATGTTTCACGAGATTTTTGCCTCCAAAAAGTTTCTTCTCTTGCTAAGACTTCAGAGTACACCTTATTTAACTGCTTCTCTCTCAAGAAGGAAGATTCATCCATGCCTTGTAGAATAATTTATTCGTGTAGTTTTTTAACTCTTCCTCTAAGCCCAACTTCTCATTGAAAATATTTTTGAAAGACTGTCTATTCCACTTTTTTAATTGTTCTTTAACAAATTGGAGTATTTTGAAGAACATAAAAGCTTTGTTATCGGGACTTTTGGGGGACTATTTGCACCATATCTCCATCAAAGATCTTATATTGTTATCCCTCAGCCACATAGCTTCAAATTTGAAAGGGCACCTATCAGGGCCTTTTTCATTCTGAATTCGGATGCCAATGGGATAATGATCTGAGCCCGTGAACAACAATACACGTCCACGGGTGAGAAGACCAATCACCTACTACAAAAAATCTATCAAGTCTTTCTGCGATGTTTAAGAAACCACTTCTTCTATTTTTCCACTTGTATTCCCCAGTTTTAAAAGGGATTTCTATTAATCCCAACTCTGTGATGAAAGAGCTAAAATCTATGTTACTATGCCGCGTCCAACCATTGCCACCCATTTTTTTAGATGGTCTAATCAACACATTGAAGTCCCCACCTATAAGGAAAGGTGTTTCAGTATCTTGTTTAAGGCATTCACAAATATCATTCCACAACTATTTTTTTAAGGAGGGGCTATTTGGTCCACAAACATTGATTAAAAACAATTGCATCTGAAGTTGCTTCAAGAAAATTTGCACCCATTGCCACTAGTTTCCCTGGCTCATATTGTTGACTTCCACTAAAGACTCATTCCATAAAATGGCTAAACCACTCGAGGCTCCTTGAGCTTCAACTAAGACACATTTCCATTTTTTAAATCTACTATAAAATGTATCAAAATCTTCGGACTTAATTTTGGTTTCCTATAAGCAAATGAGATCCGGGCGAAATTGATCGAAGCATCTCTTAATCAATCTAACCTTGTTAGGGGCATTGTAGCCCTTGACATCTATGAAAGGAACCTCATTGCTTCCGGGAAGAGACCACGTCCCTTCCCGATCTAAGTCTGAGTTTACTTTGGCCAGCAACACTACCTGCAATCTCCAGTCTAACTCTATTGGATTTAGGTCCTCTTTTCTTACTTTCACCTGTCTTTACTTTAACATTTGGAGCCAAAGTCATTTCCAAAGATCTCTTATCTAGAACCCCTCCTAGATAAAGAAGCCCTATATTATCCTCTCCCTCTGGATTATCAGATAGATCTCCCTCTGAGTTTGATGAAACCAAGTCACCTCCGCTATCTTTCACCCCTTCAAAGGATGCATCTAGGTTTTAGATGGGAGAAATTTGAATGTCCTTAAAGACCATTTCCTCCAATATTTGATCAACTGTTAGAGGTGGAGAAGAAATCCTGTCATCTTGTAAGTGTGTCCATTCTTGAGGCACTTCATTATGTCCTATATTCATGTCCTCCACCTGAGTCTCTGGTATCATTGTTTCTTCCTCATCTACTATGGTGACAACTTGAGTTTCTTGTGAGGAAAAGTGGCCTTCATTTTCAAGATGGTCAGCATTTCGTTGGTGTTTCCCCGTTGGGGTTACATCCGGAGCACTTAAACTAGTATCAGGGACCCAGTTGTTCACCACTGCAACCTTCACATTACTCTGTGTTTGAGGATCACTTCCTTGGTTTTGGATCTCTCTAAACAAAGAATCTGACCCGTATGTGATTGATAGGGGTTTCAATTGCATTGTAGATGATTCTGATGTAAATAGATCATCAATAAGCCCTTTCCTAGAACAAAAAGAGAATCTTGTGTTCAGTTCAGTCACATTTCCCTTCTTGAATTGTTGAAGGACATCCCAATTCAAGGCTTCCCATTGATGTTCCCAATCCTTGGATTCTGATAGTCTTGTTATATCCTCTGCCAAACCATCATGCACTTTAGACTTTCCTTTGTCTCTGATTTTGCAATCCCCTTTAGCATGAGCAAAGGAATTACAGTCTAAGCATGATTCTATCCTTTCTTCAAGGACCACCTTCTATGTCCAGATCCCTTAACCAGTTTTGATTTCTATTGTATCTGGTAAATGATGCACCAGATCCCAATCAATGCATATCCATGAGACCATATTGAAATCTGAAGGGTCTATAAATTCCTCAGCTTTTCAGAAAATTCTTAGGTTTTCCCCTATTCTCCTTAGGGTTTCTATGTTCTTGTATTCATGAGGTAACCATGAAAATTTAAGCCATAATGGCACCCTATTGAAGGTTTATGTGTTTGGGTTGAAGTTTGGCTTCCATTTGAGAATATTAAAACCTTTTCCATCCATAAAGAAAGGTCCATTATCAAGAATCCAATTCCTATCCATACTAGATGGGCATATAACTAGGAAAAAACCATTTTCTATTGTTTTCAGTTCTACACCCTCCCCCCAAATTGAATCGCACCATGCCTTGATTTTTGACAAAGATGGCCATGAGCCTCCCCATTTCAGGAAGAGAGCGTGTTCATTAAGAAATATGATATTTTCACACTATTCTTCATTCGAGATTTCAATATTCAAGACTCTATTGTAGATTGAGTTTGGGCATACCTCTAAAACTTTCGCAGCTTCCCTCAAAGGCTTCGACTTCCAAAATTTCGCATGCACCGTCTTGAAATCCACCTTATGTTGGTTGTTCAGAGCCTCATACCCTCTGAATCTTGTATTGCTCCATTCCCAATCATTTCATTTATTAACTCTCACCGCCATCCTCCTTTGCTACAAAGTCTCCGGACCCTTCCATGGCCAAGACTGATTTCTGAGTTCTGGGCAGTTGTCTCTGAAATAGCCACGATTTCATTTCTTGTTCCTAGGCCGTTTTCCATTGAGCCTACCACTGTAGTTGAAACCCTCATGGCATCTGAAACCCTGCCAAGGTCTATCTGCCATTTTTTCTATATATAATTATTGTAAAATGTCTTGTTAATTTTTTAATGCAAAATTAATTTTTAAACCTATAAAACCTATTAAATTGTTTACATATTTATTGCATTTCTTTGCAAGCTATACTTGAAATAGACGACTTATTCTAAGAAGAAGAAAGTTTATTAGAATAACTGTTAATATATGTATGTCTTTCTTTAAAAAATTGAACATGAATAATTATTTGATTTCTTAGAGTTTTCAATTATACCTGATTGTGAAAAGAAAAGAAAAATATGGTACGATTTAATAATAGTGAGAAATATTCAATTTTTGACATTTTCAGTAAATCTCAATAACCAATTTTTTACTTGACACCAAGATGAGGATTGCGTTTTTTTAATTTAGTTTAATGGTATGTAAAATGTGTATATCTTAATACTTTTGAATATGTTGTTGAAGTTTAGATCTCATTTATTATAAGATTTCATGTAGATTTTTACTAATCACAAGCCAATAGTTTAATATAACAACTTGAAACATAATTTTTAGTTGTTATTTTTTAATTATTTTAATAAATAACATCTTATCTCAAATTTATAATCATAACTATATGTTAATGCATTTGACGTAACAACCTTAAACTATAATTCAATAATGAATAAAGAGTAACCATTATAAGTTATTTATATGTTCAACTCAATTTCGAAAAAATTTAAGGAGTCAAATGTCTTAATAGAAATAATATTATCATATATATGTTACTTAATTTCTTAATATGTTGAAAGAAGTTGATTGTTATTGATGTTCTAGTGGGTAAACATGATTATAAAATAAAAACTTGATTCTTACAAATTTTTATTTTTTTTGATGAATTAGATTTATAGTACACATATCCAAAACAAAATAATAGAAAGACAAAAGATCACCTCTCAAATCACACAATCAACATGAAAAAAAACAGAATTACATGAACTGAACCCCAAAAAAACAGAAAACTTTAACTGAACAAAAAAACCATAGACCAAGCCCAAACATCAAATAACAAAAAGAGATTATTATTATTGCAATGCAACTTAAAATTCTAGTGAACGGATGAAAGAGAGAACTCGTAAAATTTATACATTATAGATTGCAATCAGCGAGTGGTAGAAATATCAAGATAAAGACATGAATTACTTTTAAACTTGTTTAAGCTAAATCTAACGAAACTATCAAATTATATATATTGTTCCACAGACCTGTTTGTCAATATTGCACAGCAACAGAATAATCTTCCACAGGCACAGACTAATGGAAATGGTCTACAGAGAAAGTTGTTCACAGACAGTTTAAGATTGTAAAAGCTGAATTTGACAGGAATCCAGGAGGGGCTGATGCGATTGCACGTCTGTTTCGTCGGGGAGGTTTCATGATATGAATATACACATTAAATATACTGCATTTGAACTCGTCCCATTTCATGATATAAATATATACATTAAAT